>NC_060139.1:115598851-116935636 GCF_021461385.2 Schistocerca piceifrons | reverse complement strand
GCAGTACAGTGGAGCTGACGCTGAAATCATTAAGTATTTGATTATATCATCGCTAGTCCCACTGAACTCTTCTGAACTCTACATGTCATGTGTGGTCTGACGTCTCCTTACCAGCAACGGGTCCCAGGTTCAAACTAGTCAATTCCCTAAAAAAACACGCTCAGAGTGTCGTTGCGCGAAAGTGGTAGAGAGACACGACTTAGAACAAACAGACACCACGCAGAATGTTAGAAGTGCTAAATTATTTTTTATTTTAAAGAAACCTCTTTTTAAAAAAACGAGTATGCAAATTTTAAACGTAAAATTTTCAGTACTCTGAAGTATTGCACTATTACAGAAAATGGGAAAAGCGATCAGTATTATTTTAATAACAAGGCTGACTAAAAAGGACAAAAATTGTGACTTAAGTCATTCATAGTTTACAATAAAAACTGAAAGCAGCTGATCTGGCTCTTTTATTTGCAACGTTCTTCTATCTCACTTTTAACGCTTTAGCACTGACTATTCCTAATGCACGAATAGTGGTATGATCCTCGATTACAATATTTCAGAGCAGTGTTCCAAAAAATTAGAATCAGCGGTAGGATACTGGTGACCTTTTGTGATATTCAGCCACTTATCACTTCTCGAGGAAAGCGGCGAACGGTGGACAGACTTTTTTTCTATGTATTTGCTTATTTTTGGAAGAGCAGTTGAACGGAATGGACAGTGTCTTGAACGGAAGATATAACATGAACATCAACAAAAGCAAAACGAGGATAATGGCATGTAGTCGAATTAAGTCGGGTGATGCTGAGGGAATTAGATTAGGAAATGGGACACTTAAAGTAGTAAAGGAGTTTTGCTATTTGGGGAGCAAAATAACTGATGATGGTCGAAGTAGCGAGGATATAAAATGTAGACTGGCAACGGCAAGGAAAGCGTTTCTGAAGAAGAGAAATTTGTTAACATCGAGTATAGATTTAAGTGTCAGGAAGTCGTTTCTGAAAGTATTTGTATGGATTGTAGCCGTGTATGGAAGTGAAACATGGACGATAAATAGTTTAGACAAGAAGAGAATAGAAGCTTTCGAAATGTGGTGCTACAGAAGAATGCTGAACATTAGATGGGTAGATCACATAACTAATGAGGAGGTGTTGAATAGGATTGGGGAGAAGAGAAGTTTGTGGCACAACTTGACTAGAAGAAGGAATCGGTTGGTAGGACATGTTCTGAGGCATCAAGGGATCAGCAATTTAGTATTGGAGGGCAGCGTGGAGGGTAAAAATCGTAGAGGGAGACCAAGAGATGAATACACTATGCAGATTCAGAAGGATGTAGATTGCAATAGGTACTGGGAGATGAAGAAGCTTGCACAGGGTAGAGTAGCATGGAGAGCTGCATCAAACCAGTCTCAGGACTGAAGACCACAACAATAACAACATTTGCTTATTTAATTTAGTATTTTGATCCTAAGCATCTAGAAACTGAGAGAGTCAAGTTTTCTACAAAAGACGTCCTGATAGTGTTTTCTGTTGGTAAAATACAATGAAGTGACAAAACTCATGGGATATCGATATGAAAATATATACAGTACTGGCCATTAAAATTCCTACAACAACAATAAATGCAGATGATAAACGCGTATTCATTGGACAAATATATTACACTAGAACTGACATGTGATTACATTTTCACGCAATTTGGGTGCGTAGATCCTGAGAAATCAGTACCCAGAACAACCACCTCTGGCCGTAATAATGGCCTTGATACGCCTGGGCATTGATTCAAACAGAGCTTGGATGTAGTGTACAGGTACAGCTGCCCATGCAGCTTCAACACGATACCACAGTTCATCAAGAGCAGTGACTGGCGTATTGTGACGAGCCAGTTGCTCGGCCACCATTGACCAGACGTTTTCCATTGGTGAGAGATCTGGAGAATGTGATGGCTAGGGCAGCAATCGAATATTTTCTGTATCCAGAAAGGCCGATACAGGACCTGCAACATGCGGTCGCGCATTATCCTGCTGAAATGTAGGGTTTCGCAGGGATCGAATGAAGGGTAGAGCCACGGTTCGTAACACATCTGAAATGTAACGTCCACTGTTCAAAGTGCCGTCAATGCGAACAAGAGGTGACCGAGACGTGTAACCAATGGCACACCATACCGTCACGCTGGGTGATACGCCAGTATGGCGATGACGAACACACGCTTCCAATGTGCGTTCACGGCGATGTCGCCAAACACGGATGCGACCATCATGATTCTGTAAACAGAACCTGGATTAATCCGAAAAAATGACGTTTGCCAGTCGTGCACCCAGGTTCGTCGTTGAGTACACCATCGCAGGCGCTCCTATCTGTGATGCAGCGTCAAGGTTAACCGCAGCCACGGTCTCCGAGGTGATAGTCCATGCTGCTGCAAACGTCGTCTAACTGTTCGTGCAGATGGTTGTTGTCTTGTAAGCGTCCCCATCTGTAGACTCAGGGATCGAGGCGTGGCTGCTCGATCCGTTACAGCCAAGCGGATAAGATACCTATCATCTCGACTGCTAGTGATACGAGGCCGTTGGGATCCAGCACGGCGTTCCGTATTACCCTCCTGAACCCACCCATTCCATATTCTGCTAACAGTCATTGGATCTCGACCAACGCGAGGAGCAATGTCGCGATACGGTAAACCGCAATCGCGATATACTACAATCCGACCTTTATCAAAGTCGGAAACGTGATGGTACGCATTTCTCCTCCTTACACGAGGCATCACAACAACGTTTCACCAGGCAACGGAGGTCAACTGCTGTTTGTGTATGAGAAATCGGTTGGAAACTTTCCTCAGCGCGTTGTAGGTGTCGCCACCGGCTCCAACCTTGTGCGAATGCTCTTAAAAGGTAACCATTTCCATATCACAGCATCTTCTTCCTGTCGGTTAAATTTCGCGTCTGTAGCACGTCATCTTCGTGGTGTAGCAATTTTAATGGCCAGTGGTGTACGTGGAGGTAATATCGCGTACGCGGGTATAAAAGGGCAGTGCACTGTCGGAGCTGTCATTTACACTCAGGTAGGCATATGGATACCCTTTCAATGTGATTAAGGCAGCACGACGGAAATTAACAGGCTTTGAACGCGGAATGGTAGTCGGATTTAGGCGTATGGGACAGTCCAGTTTGGAAATCGTTAGTTAATTCAATATTCTGAGATCCACAGTGTCAAGAGTGTGCCGAGAACAACAAAGTTCAGACATTACTTCTCGCTTCGGTCGACGCAGTGACCGACGGCCTTCACTTAACGACCGAGAGCAGCGGCGTTTGCGTGGAGTTGTCAGTGCTAACAGACAAGCAACACTTTGTGACATAACCACAGAAATCAGTGTGAAAAGTACGACGAACGTATCGTTAGGGCATTGCGGCGAAATGTGGCGTTAATGGGCTGTGGGAACAGACGACCGACGTCAGTGCTCACAGCATGATCCCACGAAGCCGTGGATCCAAGTTGTCAACAAGACACTGTGCATGCTGGAGGAGGCTGTGTTTACATGGAATGGACTGGATCCTCTGGTGCAAATGAAATGGTCAGTGACTGGAAATGGCTATGTTCGGCTGCTTGGAGATCGTTTGCTGCCATTCATGGCCTTCATGTTCCCAAACATCAATGGAATTCTTATTAATAACTATGCTGCATATCACCAGGCCACAGTTGTTTGTGATCGGTTTGAGGAATATTCTGGAGAATTCGAGCAACCTTGAAGAAAATGACTTATTGATACATAACCAACACGGATTCAAAAAATATCGTTCTTGTGCAACACAGCTAGCTCTTTATTTCCAAGAAGAAATGAGTACTGTCGACAAGGGATCTCAGATCGATTCGATATTCCCAGATTTCCAGGAGGCTGTTGATACCGTTCCTCACAAGCGACTATTAATCAAATTGCGTGCATATGGAGGGAGTATCGTCTCTCCTCTCAGAGAGGTCACAGTTCGCAGTGACAGACGGTAAATCATCAGAAGTTATATCCGGCGTTCCGCTAGGTAGTGCCATAGGCCCCTCTGCTGTTCCTGATTTATATAAATGATCTAGGTGATAATCTCAGCAGCCCCCTTAGATTGTTTTCAGATGACGCTGTAATTTACCGTATAGTAAAATCATCAGACGATCATTTCCAATTACAAAATGATCTAGAGAGAATTTCTGTATGGTGTCAAAAGTGGCAATTGGCACTAAACAAAGAAAAGTGCGAGGTCATCCACATAGGTACTAAAATAAATCCGATAAGTTTTGGCTATACGATAAATCGCATAAATCTAAGGGCTGTCAATTCGACTAAATACCTAGGAATTACAATTACCAGCAGCTTAAATGGGAAAGACGACATAGATAATATTGTGAGAAAGGCGAAACAAAGACTGCTCTTTGTTGGCAGAACGCTTAGAAGATGCGACAAACCCACTAAAGAGACAGTCTACATTACACTTGTCCGTCCCCGGCTGGAATATTGCTGCGCGGTACGGGATCCTTACCAGGTAGGATTGACTGAGGACATCGAAAAAGTGCAAAGAAGGGCAGCTCGTTTCGAGTTATCGCGCAATAGGGGTGAGAGTGTCACTGATATGATACGCGAGTTGGGGTGGCAGTCACTGAAACAATGGCGGTTTTCTTTGCGACGGGATCTATTTACGAAATTTCAATCACCAACTTTCTCTTCCGAATGCGAAAATATTTTGTTGACACCCACCTACATAGGGAGAAATGGCTCTGAGCACTATGGGACTTAACATCTGAGGCCATCAGTCCCCTAGAACTTAGAACTACTTAAACCTAACTAACCTAAGGACATCACACACATCCATGCCCGAGGCAGGACTCGAACCTGCGACCGTAGCTGTCGGGCGGTTCCAGACCGAAGCGCCTAGAACCGCTCGGCCACACCGGCCGGCGTAGGGAGAAATGATCATTATAATAAAATAAGAGAAATCAGAGCTCGAACGGAAAGATTTAATTGTTCCTTTTTCCCAAGCGCCAATCGAGAGTGGAATGATAGAGAAGTACTATGAAAGTGGTTCGATGAGCTCTCTGCCATGCACTTAAGTGTGAATTGCAGAGTAACCATGTAGATGTAGATGTAGACCAGACGTTTATGAGGCCAGGGACCACTACCTGTTTCATCTTATCGAACTAGATATTTAAAAACCTAAATGCCTGTATACCTGCATTCGTTCTGTTAACAACTGAGGTGATAAAAGTCATGGGATACCTCCTAATATTGTGTCGCAACTCCTTGTGCCCGCTATAGTGCAGCGGCTCGACATGGATGCACTCAATACGTCATTGGAAGTCCTCTGCAGAAATAATGTGCCCTGTTGCCTCCATAGCCGACAATAAATGCGGAAGGGTTGCCGGTGTTGTATGTTGTGCATGAACTGACCTCTCGATTATGTCCCGTAAATGTTCGATAGGAGTCTTGTTGATCGTCCAGAATGTTCTTAAAACCAGTCACGAACAAATTTGACCCCATGAGATGGCGCATTGTCACCCATGAAAGTTTCATCATTGTTTGGGTACATGAGGTGCATGAACAGCTGCAAATGGTCTCCAGGTAGCGAACATAACCTTTCCAGTCAATGATCAGTTCAGTTGGTTCCGTGTTAACATAACCAACACCATTTGAAGTCAACGCAAGCTTGCACAGAACCTTGTTGACGACTGGTGTCTATGACTTCGTGGGGTCTGCGTCTCACCCGTACCCTACCATCAGCTTTTACCAACTGAAATCGGAACTCATTTGACCAGACCACGGTTTTCTAGTCGTCTGGGGTCCAACCGATATAGTCACGAGCCGAGGAGAGGCGCCGCAGGCGATGTCGTGCTGTTAACTAAAGGACTCGCGTTGGTTGTCTGTTGCCATAGCCCATTAACGCCAAAATTTGCTGCACTGTCCTAACGGATACATTCACCGTACGTCCCACATTGATTTCTACGGTTATTTCACGCGGTGTTGCTTGTGTTTTAGCACTGAGCAAATCTACGCAAACGCCGCTGCTCTCTGTCGTTAGGTGAAGGCTGTCGACCACTGCTTTGTCCGTGGTGAGAGGTATTCTCGGCACACTCTTGACACTCTGGATCTCGGAATACTGAATTCACTAACGATTACCGAAACGGTATGTCCCATGCGTCTAGCTCCAACTGCCATCCCGCGTTCAAAGTCTGTTAATTGCCGTCGTGCGGCCATAATCACGTCGGACGCTTTCCACATGAATCGCCTGAGTACAAGTGACGGTTCCGCTTCTTTCTTTATTGTGATTTCATTCCCCTGCCCCATAGGGGCAGGGGAGGGCTGTCAGCAGCACAATCCGCCGCTCTTCAGCCGAGTGACATGACAACTAAAAGAAGAATAAAATAATACATACATAAGGAGGTAAAAAAGGGGAACATAAAACAGAGTAAGGGGAGAAAATGGAGGTAAAAATACACTGACATGTAGACGTTCATTGGGGACAGTTAAAAAAGTCACCAGAAAGTTAAAAAACGCAGTTGGCGATTCTTAAAACACAGAGAAGACACTGGATGCGCATGCACAGGTTAAAAGTTGGCCACAGTATTAAAAACACTCTGAAACAACACACTTAAAACCCACTTGGAGCACACACGACGAAGAATAAAAGTACCAGGTGGGACCTGCCGAGGGAAAGGTCAGAGAGGATGGAAAAGGAGGGAAGAGCATGGGGCAGTTGGGGAAGTGGCGGGATGAAGAGAGGAGGGGCAACAGTGGGTTCATGAAGAGGCAGGAGACACATGGGGTGGGAGAGGAAAAGGGAAGACAGGGCAGGAGGGAGCGCAGAGACACTGAAAGAAGGCACAAGAGATGGTGGGGGAGTAGGAGGGGAAATCCGCTCAGAAGGAGGGAGGGGGAGGAGAGGGAGCACTGAGGAGGAGGCAGGAAGAGGGGGTTAGAGTTGGTAGGAAGGGTAGATGTCAGGGCGAAGCTCATCATCCAGGAGTGGTAGACGGTGGAAGTAGCGTTGGTAAAGGAGGTGGAGGGTGTGGAGATGGAGAGAGGGAGGGACACAACGGTAAAGGCGCGGCAACTGGTTGGGAGCGGAGAGGAAGGACGGTTCCGCCAATGCACTGCCCTTTTATACCAATGTGTACACGATACTACCTCCACCTGTATAGGTGCATATCGCTGTGGCTCTGAGCACTGTGGGACTTAACATCTATGGTCATCAGTCCCCTAGTACTTAGAACTACTTAAACCTAACTAACCTAAGGACATTACACAGCCGGCCGAAGTGGCCGTGCGGTTCTAGGCGCTGCAGTCTGGAACCGCGAGACCACTACGGTCGCAGGTTCGAATCCTGCCTCGGGCGTGGATGTGTGTGATGTCCTTAGGTTAGTTAGGTTTAAGTAGTTCTAAGTTCTAGGGGACTAATGACCTCAGAAGCTGAGTCCCATAGTGCTCAGAGCCATTTGAACCATTTTTTGACATTACACAACACACAGTCATCACGAGGCAGAGAAAATCCCTGACCCCGCCGGGAACCGAACCCGGCAACGCGGGCGCGGGAAGCGAGAACGCTACCGCACGACCACGAGCTGCGGACCATACCGCTGTCCCACTTCAATGTATAATACCATAATATGTCCAGTATTCTTTGGAAATAATACATAGATGAATAACAGTAAACTGGTAGCCAAGATCACAGGAATTCTTTTTATTCCATGATTACCGGTTTCAGCGAAACTAAAGCCGCCATCATCGGACCTAGGGAGAACAGAAAACACCATAAAAGTGGGCTTGGATTCCACTTGTATATCATGTATACATATAAATTTAGTTACATACCTTAGGACACATACAGGTTACAACATCAAGGCAAACAATGTTGTTGTTGTTGTGGTCTTCAGTCCTGAGACTGGTTTGATGCAGCTCTCCATGCTACTCTATCCTGTGCATGCTTCTTCATCTCCCAGTACCTACTGCAACCTACATCCTTCTGAATCTGCATAGTGTATTCATCTCTTGGTCTCCCTCTACGATTTTTACCCTCCACGCTGCCCTCCAATACTAAATTGGTGATCCCTTGATGCCACAGAACATGTCCTACCAACCGATCCCTTCTTCTGGTCAAGCAGTGCCACAAACTTCTCTTCTCCCCAATCCTATTCAATACTTCCTCATTAGTTATGTGATCTACCCATCTAATCTTCAGTATTCTTCTATAGCACCACATTTTGAAAGCTTCTATTCTCTTCTTGTCCAAACTATTTATCGTCCATGTTTCACTTCCATACATGGCTACACTCCATACAAATACTTTCAGAAACGACTTCCTGACACTTAAATCTATACTCGATGTTAACAAATTTCTCTTCGCCAGAAACGCTTTCCTTGCTATTGCCAGTCTACATTTTATATCTTCTCTACTTCGACCATCATCAGTTATTTTGCTCCCCAAATAGCAAAACTCCTTTACTACTTTAAGTGTCTCATTTCCTAATCTAATTCCCTCAGCATCACCCGACTTAATTCGACTACATTCCATTATCCTCGTTTTGCTTTTGTTGATGTTCATCTTATATCCTCCTTTCAAGACGCTATCTATTCCATTCAACTGCTCTTCCAAGTCTTATAATGTCATCGGCGAACCTCAAAGTTTTTATTTCTTCTCCATGGATTTTAATACCTACTCCGAATTTTTCTTTTGTTTCCTTTACTGCTTGCTCAATACACAGATTCAATAACATCGGGGAGAGGCTACAACCCTGTCTCACTTCCTTCCCAACAACTGCTTCCCTTTCATGTCCCTCGACTCTTATAACTGCCATCTGGTTTCTGTACAAATTGTAAATAGCCTTTCGCTCCCTGTATTTTACCCCTGCCACCTTTAGAATTTGAAAGAGAGATTTCCAGTCAACATTGTCAAAAGCTTTCTCTAAGTCTACAAATGCTAGAAACGTAGGTTTGCCTTTCCTTAATCTTTCTTCTAAGGTAAGTCGTAAGGTCAGTATTGCCTCACGTGTTCCAGTATTTCTACGGAATCCAAACTGATCTTCCCCGAGGTCGGCTTCTACTAGTTTTTCCATTCGTCTGTAAAGAATTCGTGTTTGTATTTTGCAGCTGTGACTTATTAAACTGATTGTTCGGTAATTTTCACATCTGTCAACACCTGCTTTCTTTGGGATTGGAATTATTATATTCTTCTTGAAGTCTGAGGGTATTTCGTCTGTTTCATACATCTTGCTCACCAGATGGTAGAGTTTTGTCAGGACTGGCTCTCCCAAGGCCGTCAGTAGTTCCAATGGAATGTTGTCTACTCCGGTGGCCTTGTTTCGACTCAGGTCTTTCAGTGCTCTGTCAAACTCTTCACGCAGTATCGTATCTCCCATTTCATTTTCATCTACATCCTCTTCTATTTCCATAATATTGTCCTCAAGTACATCGCCGTTGTATAGACCCTCTATATACTCCTTCCACCTTTCTGCTTTCCCTTCTTTGCTTAGAACTGGGTTTCCATCTGAGCTCTGGATATTCATACAAGTGGTTCTCTTTTCTCCAAAGGTCTCTTTAATTTTCCTGTAGGCAGTATCTATCTTACCCCTAGTGAGATAAGCCTCTACATCTTTACATTTGTCCTCTAGCCATCCCTGCTTAGCCATTTTGCACTTCCTGTCGATCTCATTTGTGAGACGTTTGTATTCCTTTTTGCCTGCTTCATTTACTGCATTTTTACATTTTCTCCTTTCATCAATTAAATTCAGCATTTCTTCTGTTACCCAAGGATTTCTAGTAGCCCTCGTCTTTTTACCTACTTGATCCTCTGCTGCTTTCACTACTTCATCCCTCAAAGCTACCCATTCTTCTTCTACTGTATTTCTTTCCCCCATTCCTGTCAAACAATGGTGATATTAATAGTTGCCTGTAACACGCAGGCCTTACAAAATTGTGATGAGTAGCATACAGGAGTCCAAGAGAGATGACATTATATATGTTGAGTGTCTCCATCACATACAAGCGAAAGCTAGGTACTACCGCAACTCCGGCTCTGTTCTAACATTACAGGCCGCGTCGCGAGATGGCGCTAGCAGAAGAGGCGCCAATGAACGTCAAAGCTCGCATCATAACAGGCTCTGCGTGCGTGATAACACCACGTCATTAGGGCTTGTACATAATTTTAGAGATTACTGTATCACGTAAACATATACAAAACTTATGGAAGCTGCAGACCTACATAATTGCACATCTGCTTGGTTACATATATGACATATCGAAAAGCAAATGCAAATTTTATGAGAACTGCAGAATTGCAAAAATGTATATCTGTCTGGTCCTATACGTAATGAGATACGATCATACATAGATATTTTATGGGATCTGCAGGGTTATACACAGCCCATCAGTCTGGTGATACATAAAATCTGCCCAGAGTATATACAAATTTTAAGAACATTACAGGGTTACACAGTGCATACACGTCTGGTCATATATAAAAATACCAATAAAACACTCCTTGTGTATGAGCGCATCTAGATCTCTCCCACATGAGCACAATGTGCTCCCTACAAAACAGATGAATAATACTGCAACTACTATTACTGCTAATCTGCCAGTTTACTGTGTTGCACAAGTCACATTAGCCCTTGCGATGAGTATGACAAGCATTACGAGAGTCCTATTACAGTTCGCCAGAGCGAGCCTACGGGTCTTGGAATTCAAGTGAATTATCAACGCACGGCTTAAGTGGTGTTATTTGTAGGTTACAGTACGAAGACACTATGCTTCATTTCTTCTTCGATACAATCGTCTCACAGTGAACAACTACAGAAGTGTCCCTGGTACCGAACCCGCAAAGTTAGCCCTTTATTCTTATTGTTCATCCAAAGCAGTGACAAGTACTAATTGTAGCGTAAAATACCATTCATTGAAGAGAAATTGAAATCACAGTGGGTTATAATTTAACTGATTGTATGCATTATTGTTAGTTATGCACTTTATTTGACTAGACTGACACAACAGACCAAACATAGGGATTGTTGATGCTGTTTCTGTGTACTTCAGACCGAAGATTGGTTGGATGCAGGTTCAAATGGCGCTGAGAACTATGGGACTTAACTTCTGAGGTCATCAGTCCCCTAGAACTTACAACTACTTAAACCTAACTAACCTAAGGACATCACACACATATCCGT
This sequence comes from Schistocerca piceifrons, assembly GCF_021461385.2. Taxonomy (NCBI): domain Eukaryota; kingdom Metazoa; phylum Arthropoda; class Insecta; order Orthoptera; family Acrididae; genus Schistocerca; species Schistocerca piceifrons. The sequence continues at coordinate 116,924,468 of NC_060139.1, read as the reverse complement.
ACCCGAGGCAGGATTCGAACCTGCGACCGCAGCGGCTGCGCGGTTCCAGACTGAAGGGCCTAGAACCACTAGGTCACGCCGGCCGCTTTCTACAATGGAGAGACGGCCGATGGCGTGTGCGGCCCTGCAACCATCATCGGAAAGGTACAGACCGAAGGAGGGAGCGTTATGATTCAGAGAATTTTTTGTGGCATTCCCTGGGTGCGTTTGTCGTCTGGAAGGCACAGCGAATCAACACAAGTACGCACCTATCCCTGGGGACCACATCCAGCCCTACATGCAGTTTGTTTTTCCTCAGCACAAGGGCACCTACCAACAGGACAATGCAACGTGTCACACAGCATGCAGGGTACGTGCGTGGTTCGAAGAGCACCAGGATGAGTTTTCCACACCCACATTGCCAGAAAACTCCCCTGGTTTGAACCCAGTCCAGAATGTGTGGGACTACCTCGATAGGGCTGTTCGCGCCAGGGATCCCCAATTGAGCAACCTAGCTCAGCTGGCCACAGCACAAGAGTCGGAGTGGCTCCACGTAACTTCCAGAACCCCACTGACATTCTTCTTGCACATCTTGCAGCGGTCCGCGCTGCGAAAGGTGATTATTAAGGCATTTGGCAGGTGGTCATATTAATGCGACTGGGCAGGTTGTATCCTCTTTATTTCAACCGTCATCAGTTATTTTACTACCCAAATAGCAAAACACATCTCTTACTTTAATGTCACATTTCGTAACCCAAATCCTTCCGCGTCGTCTGATTTAATTCAATTGCACTTCATCACCCTTATATTACATCTGTTTTTCTTCATCTTAAAAATTAAAAAAAAAATGGTTCAAATGGCTCTGGGTACTATGGGACTTGACAGCTGACGTCATCAGTCGCCTAGAACTTAGAACTACTTAAACCTAACTAACTTAAGGACATCACACACATCCATGCCCGAGGCAGGATTCGAACCTGCGATCGTAGAGGTCGCGCGGTTCCAGACTGAAGCGCCTAGAACCGCTCGACCACTCCGGCCGGCTTAAAAATTTAAACTACAACTTTATTGTAACCAGTACAATGTACTTTATTTCCACTGCACGTTTAGAAAAGGAATCTTCCATCATCAGGTGAATTTGTGTCACTTCCTAGTATCAGAAAAAAAGAAACACTGTTGTTGTGGAAGGATCAAGGCTTTGTGGAAATATTTCATTGCAGCTGTGTGTCTTCCTCTAAAATAGTATTTCATTGTGTTGCCCTCTGCAACAAGGCAGTGCCACGGGTTACCTGAAAGTCATACACACGACGCTTACATGTCTTTAACTGACATATTCGTAAATCTACCTGACGATAGCGGTTTAAACTTCTGAAACGCTTTATGGAATAATAGTCATGGTAAAGCCTAACCTACAATGTTCGCATTTAAAGATTTTTCGTCTTATAATCCATTTCTTTTACTTTTTACATAATGGCTATGAGGTAGTGGTTGTAAAAGCCAGTGTTAAAATGCCGGCGCAGTCACCTGTTTACAGTGTAAAAAACACTAGAATTTACGCTTTTCTAAGGTCAAGCCTTCAGCATTAAAATTACTGTCAAGAACTTCTAAAAGCGACCAATATAAAGCATATACAAGAGCAATAAAAAAATTGACGTGAAAACTTCCTCTGCAGCCGCGTCTTTTAAGCTGTACATTCTGATAAAATAGACTAAAATGGAATGGCATATGTTGTCCATGGCTATTGCTAGCGTCATTAGGACACTGTGTCAGGATGTTGTCCTATAGGATGAAATCAGAACCTACTGCACTCGCACACGAAGTAAACATCAAAAACTTTATCTCCTATACACTGGTGCAACGTACACTTACGTCTATATATTCTTATGTATTTCCGCAAGCCACTGCATGAACAATAAATGGCGGAGGCTACATCCTACAAATATTATTGATTCTTTTTCCTAATCCATTTGCGTAATGAGCTAGGGAGAAAAACTGTCTATATGCTTCTGTACATGCCCTAATCTCTCTTACCTTATTCGCATAACGCCTACGTGAGATATACTACAGTGGCAGGATGTCTCACACTCTTCTTTGAATGCAAATGATCCAAATTTACCCAACAGGGCTTCGCGATAAATACGCCGTCTTTCTTCCCCCATTGTTTCTGTTACACCTTCGTGTCGACATTTATAGGTATACCTGAGTATAGTCCTTTAGCGCAGATATTGTTGCATGACATGTTTCTATTACTATGTCACAGACACTGTGAGGTAAAACTGCACTTTTAAATTTCAAGTCTTCAAAAGAACTGCCACTATCAAGGTATCGCAGTGTAATAAATATGCGCTTACGTGGAGGAATTGCACTTCTCAATGTACTATGTTGTTTTTTTGATCATTGGTTTTGGGTGTCTGCAGAAATTTCTCCAGGATGGGACGGGGGGACAGGGGGGGGGGACAAGATTTTAAAATAGCCATTTTGATATGAATGAGTAGGTCAATTTTGAAACTTATCATGCCACAAGAAGCAAATTTGATAGGTGTCGCAAAAAAATTCAAAGGTTTAGCGGAATCATGGAAAATCGGTTCTAGAAGTGTATGTGAAATTAGCAGTGAACAAAAGCTATTTGCTCTAGATACCATGGCGAGAGTGGTGAGGGGGTAGGTGAAGGGGGGTGGGGGTGGAATGTCTAAGCATGGCGACAACCATTTCCAGTAACGTATCACATCCAGAATCGAATTCTCGCTATGCACTGGAGTGTGTGCTGATTTGCCACTTCCTGGAAAATTTAAGCTGTGTGCCACACCGAAACTCGAGCTCAGGACCTTGGCCTTTCACAGACCACTGAGCTACACAAGCGCCAGTCATGACCCGTCCTCATAGCCAGTACCTCTTCTCCTATCTTCTAAACTTCATAAAAGTTCTGCGAAACTTGCAAGTCTAACACTCCTGGAAGAAAGAATATTGCGAAGATATGGCATAGCCACAGCCTGTGTGTGTTTCCAGAATGGAAATTTCTCTCTGCACCGGAGTGTGCGCTGATATGAAACTTCATGGCAGATTTAAGCAGTGTACCATACCGATACTCGAAACCGGGACCTTTCGTCAGTAGAGCACTTTCTCCGAAAGGCAAAGGCACCGAGTCTCGGTCCTATACACAGTTTTAATCTGCCAAGAAGTTTGTGTATCGCATATTAGAGTATCACCATGAACAATGTGATAATAATATTTTTTTTTTTCGTTCAACTTCAGTTCTCTCAGCAGGCTTTTGTGAGAGCTATTCTTTGACGTTCCTTGAACCAGTTTTTCATCTACCTTTTTTCTGCTTGCAACAAAATAGAGCAATTATCGCTGTAACAGCGTCTTTATCGTGGCGAAAATTTAGGACCACAATATTATTTAGTGTCTGTACTCATTAAGCAACCCACTCAAAAGTAAAGCTTTGTCAATTACCACAAAGATGAAGATATACAACATTATCATCTGCTCCATAGTACTGTACGGTCCAGAAAGCTGGACGCTTGCAAAGAATGAAAGAGAAAAACTGAATGTTTCCGAAAGAAAAATCTGAGAATCTGTGTAGGAGAATGGTGTATGGAGAATTCGAAAGAACAGTGAAACTTGTCAGTTGATGAAGCAACCCACTATCATCCAGAAATTAAAAAGTAGGAGATTGCAATGGGCTGGACATGTGGCTAGAATGGAAACAACAGAAGCACCAAGAAAGCATTTGAAGGAGCTCTTCAGGCAACAAGACCATTGGGGCGACCCAGTACAAGCTGGAAAGATGACATAGAGAAGGACATCGCAGCATTAGGAATTTCCACAGGGTGGAGAAAGGCTGCGAGAGATAGAAGACGGTGGAAGCTGATCGTTGATGCAGTGCGTGGTCTGCAGGGCGTGTGATCGCTGAGAGGAGAGAGAGTCTGGCGAGAAGTTCAGTAGCATTGCACAATATTATTGACCATCTAGGTGGCCTTGAGAGCCATCCGTCGGAAGAGGAGGCGCAGTTGATTAAGTAACGAGACGTATTGGGAGCAGCAGAGGTGGAAGCCCTGCCAGACCTAAATGATTAAAGTTTTTTTGAGTTTTTCCTAAATCACTTGAGGCGAATGCAGGTATGGTTTCTCAAACGAAGCCGCGACCGATCTGCTACTCAGTTCTTTCAGTTCTAGTTACTAGTTCGTCTTTATGATACTTCGAGCATTCTCGTTTATATTTCTTCCCTAGATAGCACTGCACCACAGTCTGGACGCACCATAGGTGTAGGAAAATGTCATCGTAATCAGACACGTGTGATAATATGCATGTTATTAAATTTATGTCGGAAGTGGCAAAAAAGGAATAAAAAATCTCATCAAAAATTGTGCTTCAATGAGTTGCAGAAACTGCTAGATATTCCAATCACACAATAAAAAGAAAAAAGGAGGGGAAGGAAAACGCAGTTATAAGTTAACACCAAAGGCTTCACCACTTCAGGAAAGATGTAGAAGATGAAGAAAATTTTGTACACTGACAGAAAAAACACCACAACATAAAAAAAAAATCAATGTAGGGTAATGAAATTTAGGGAATATATTTGTCTAGGTAACATATTTAAGTGATTAACATTGCAAGATCACAGGGAAATGTAAGCGGAAGACAAGTCATTGCAAATGTGAAATGCTCGTACATTAATAGCCAGAATGTTGAATGCAAGCATGAAAACGAGCATGCATTGTGTTGCACAGGAGCCGGATATCAGTTTGTGGAACGGAGTTCCATGTTTGCTGCACTTGGTCAGTCAGTACAGGGACGGTTAATTCTGTTTGTGGATGATGCTGGAGTTGTCGTCCAATGAAGTCCAATATGTGCTCGATTGGAGATAAGTCCGGTGCTCGTGCGGACCAAGGCAACATGTCGACGCTCAGTAGAGCATGTTGGGTTACAACAGCGGTAGATGGGCGAGCGTTATCCTGTTGGAATACACCCTCTGAAATGCTGTTCATGAATGGCAGCACAACAGGTCGACTTGCCAGACTGATATACAGTTTTGCAGTCAGGGTGCATGAGATAACCACGAGAGGGCTCCTGCTGTCATACGAAATCGCTCCCCAGACCATAACCCATGATGCAGGTCCAGGATATCTAGCACGCAGACAGGTTGGTTGCAGGTCCTCAATTGGCCTCCTTCTAACCAACACACGGGCATCACTGGCACCGAGGCAGGGCCAGTTCTCATCAGAAAACCCAACTGATCTCCACCGTACCCTCCAGTGAGCTCTCGCTGGACAGTACTGAAGTCGTAAATGGCCGTGGTTGGGACCAGTGAAATGCAGGCTACAAGGCATCTGGTTCGGAGCTGTCCTTGGAGTAACCGATTTGTAACACTTCGTTGGGTCACTATGGTGACAACTACTACTCAAATTGCTGTTGCGGACGCAGTACGGTGCGCTAGAGCCACACGCCGAACATGATGGTTTTCCCTTTCAGTAATGCCACGTGTCCGTCTGGAGCCCCATCTCCTTGCGACCGTACCTTCTCATGACCACCGCTGCCGGCAATCACGTACAGTGGCTACATTCCTGCCAACTGTTTCTGCAATGTCGCAGGAGGAATAACCAGCTCCTTGTGACCCTACTGCAGACCTCGTTCACACTCAGTGAGGTGTTGATAATGGCATCTTTGTCGCCTTAATGACATTCTTGACCTACATCAACTCACCAGGTCCAATTTCAAAGGCAACTAACGCTCACGACCGTTACAGTTTGTATTTAAAGCAAATCTGATTTGCGAGAGGACGACGGTTCAATCCCGCGTCCGGCCATCCTGATTTAGGTTTTCCGTGATTTCCCTAAATCGCTCCAGGCAAATGCCGCGATGGTTCCTTTGAAAGGGCACGGCCGACTTCCTTCTCCCTCATTCCCTAAATCGATGAGACCGATGACCTCGCTGTTTGGTCTCTTCCCCCAGACAACCAGTCCAACCCCAAATCTGATTTGCATCGTGGTAGTGGCGCTACTAGCGCAAATGTTATGCGCCTGGCGTGACATTTATTTAGATATCATCTTTCAGATATAGAAACGCGCCTACCAACTTCCGTTGGTGCCACACAACTTCTTTTTGGTGTTGCGATTTTCTTTTTCAACAGTACGTGTAGGTAACATTGGTGAACAGGTTGTCAGTGGATTGCCAACATAATTTGGAGCGACACGTGATCTTTATTTCGTAGTTTCAGTATCGTAGCAAGTGACGCTGTCCACTAAGCTACTTTGTTTTTTATGAGTTTTCCTGCTGGCAGCATTTGGTCGGACTTGTGTTGCCCTGGATGACGCTCTGTTTATGTGACTATTGATTGTTCGGTACCCTAGTGAGTAACTTGACTTTGCACGTCTATATTTGTCGAATTACTGCTCGTCCTGACATAACTTGTTAATATGATCGTTTGGAAACTCGCTATCTGCATCTTACAAGTTATGTGAGATTTGAATTTTTGTGTGGGCTTGAACTGTTGAACTATGGCTCCTTTACCGCAACGCTGGTCGTTCACAATGGAACCCCCCACCATTACCGTTGTCCCCTCCCCTACTCCACCGTCTGCGTAGGTACCTGCCAAGTTACTCCATGCGCACGCTATCACCCTTCTTATAGCTGCAGCAAGGATATATCCTTAGTAGGAATGGCAGAAGGGGTCTTTTCTTGTACTAAAGTTCCGTTTACGCTACCACGTTATCCAGACGCCTGTGAAGTGTAGACAGAGCTCTATCTGATTTTTAACGCGCTTGATAATAGTCACGCGCCGATATCAGCCGATAGTGCTCAAGTGAGTGATGAAATAAACAATGAGCCAATGGTGGGAACGTGGTGTTTACTTCCAATAAACCTGTTGCTACTTTTGATCACAGCGAATCTTTTTGTCAACTGGACACACGTTACTCTTGACTCAGACTTGGTAACCTCATGGATGCCAACCTCTGGTTAGAAATTTTTTGACACAATCTGTGAACAGGAGAAGAATGGCAATTTAATTATCTGAACTTGTCTGAAATGTCTCCCATTCATCAGGGGCCCCGCAGCGCGTTCGTAAAGAATATAATGCGTTAATGACATTCGACCAATTTGGCTACTGCAGTAATCTTATATCTGGTCTGCAGCAGCTTGCGATACAGCGAAATGTGCCAGATTAACAACCGCCGGTGTGGTACACCTTGCAGCCTGATTGTAGTGTTTAGACGGTCCTCCACATCCGTTTAGGCAATGTTGGGCTGGTCCCTAATCTCTGCCTTAGAAAACATGAGTCACAAACAGTTAAAATACAACAACACACAGAACCAAGCTTACACCATTCGAAAACAGATAGAGCAGGTATCTTCCTTCCGTTAGGTTAACTGACGACTGTGACAGGACAAGGCATACAGCCACGTAGTTAAAAACAAATTAATGTGCCAAGTCATGGACACAGCGATCCCCATGTCTTATGTGACTACATTAACTACAATGCTGAGGAACAGATTCTAACGACTCATTTGGAAGGGCAACGCTGCCGAGGTTACATTGTGGTCAATTTTCCGCTGTTTTTGTGGCTTGCTCCCAGTCTACGGGAACCGGCGCAGATACGTTTTATTATATGTTTCCTGTGCAAAATTAGAAGACAGTCAAATTTCATTTGTCCCTGTCAGAACAAAAGGCATGTATCTCACTTAGATAGTCAAGAAATTATCGTTGGTAGAGGCTAAAAGTGTTTTATCGATGCACTTCCTCTGTACAGTTGCCTGATTGTGCTTTCCTAGCTATTCCTTTGATTTCCAAGAGGAGCCGTGACTCAATATTATTGATCTGCAGTTTTCGCACCCCATTCTTTACTTTTCATAACGTGAATGATAAAGTGTTACACTCTGGAAGAGGCGTTTGTATAATAATCGCTTTGGCAACAATGGCCTTTCCATACGCAGTATTAGTATATGTGTGTCCGCCCCCGGTAGCTGAGTGGTCAGCGCGACAGACTGTCAATCCTTAGAGCCCGCGTTCGATTCCCGGCTGGGTCGGAGATTTTCTCCGCTCAGGGACTGGGTGTTGTGTTGTCCTAATTATCATCATTTCATCCGCATTGACGCCTAAGTCGCCGAAGTGGCGTCAAATTGAAAGACTTGCATCTGGCGAATGGTCTACCAGACGGGAGGCCCTAGTCACACGACATTATTATATTATATCTATGACTGATTCTATTCGAATGGCTCGTCTGTAGGCGTGGTCATTGTTCCCAGGTTGCTATGCGAGTTCACTCCCTGCCTTAAACTAGATTTCTCTAATCTTTCCAAAACTCATTCCCTTGTGCGTTGCGGAACGCGTAACAATTATCAACGTTTCACAGAACGGAGCAGCCATTTTGACAGTAAGAGGAAACCGATCTTGAAGGCCAGTTCTGGCCTTGAGAAGCCTTTTCTGGGCAGCAGAAGCCATGACAAGGAGGAAATGGAATCACTGTGGAGGCTGTGACAGGCTGCAAGAGCGGAAATTAAAAGCTACGTCACAGCCATCTCCGTGGGCTTGATCGAAGTACTTTCGCCCAAGACCAGACAGCTCCTTCATACTTTATCGGGGTTCTCCAGGTGTAGGATACGATGGCTAGCACATCTTTAGGCAGCTAATGAGTTACGTGTTCCACAACTGCTGCTCGCGGTACTTTAACTGTCTTGGAACTATCGTTCTACTCAGTAAAGCATGATCATCACTTCCCCATTTTTGAATTCCTGACAAACCACAATATTGCTTCGTAGAATACGAGGACAACGATAATTTTCCTCGGCAAAATTAGAAAAAATTAAATCACGTCTTCCTCTCATGATGGCTCAGTGAGTAGTAAACAATAATTTCCGCGCTAAAGTACAACCGGTTTGGATTAGTTGACCAGAACTCTTCCGTAAGTTTCCACCACTCTATCTACAGCATCTTCCCCTCTCTCTTCCTAGTATATACATTTTCGATCTCTCTAATGTTACTCAAGTCTAAGAATTATGCTAGATTTAGATATCCTGGTTTTGTAACTATATTGCAACGGAGTAACGAGAGAATATGCATTTCTGTTTACAGGTATTTCTAACAGGTACGCCATCCACGTCATTAAGTTTAATGGTCATTCGTCACTTCCATCATGACATTCGTTTTACTTCACAGAGATATTAAATTTTTTTAGATCTTTTAAAAAATCTACAACTTTTTTCCTTATTTTTTATTCTCAAACATAAGTGAAAGATCATTAATAAAATATAAATGACTTCCTATGTGATTGTTCCCCTAGCTTATCCTCAACCAATCATTTTTGCAGTTTTCTCTTCCATTACTGCATCATTGTACCCTTCTTCAGGACAATCCAGGATCTATATTTCAGTATCACATCCATTCAGTTACCTCTTTCGCATAATACTGAAGTTCAAGCCATTTCCTTTCTAAAGATTTTCTAATTGTGACTGGTCGCAGTCAATTCTGAAAACCTTTATTCATTACAATCTCAGTATTCCATATTCATAATGAATAAGAGATTTCTTCTCTTTTTTCACTTTCGAATGTTGCCTTCATTTTTTACATATTTGGAGTAATTTTTATTGCCACATTAAAATTAGAATGATAAATACAATTGAAAGTGATGTTTTAAGCTCCCTTTCTGGCCAGCTTCTCCTTCCTGCACTGTGTCCATCTCGTCCTCGCTCTCTCTCTGTCCATCTCCTTCCCCCTCTCTATCAATCACCTCCCTCCTCTCAGATCACCCATAACCCTCCACACTTGTAGCTCCAGCAAAACAGATCGATAAAGCAGGCTGATACTACCTGCACAATATGCCTATAGTGCAGGAGAGTCTACATATCAGGGGTTTGAAAACCGGTTTTTGTCCTTACATATAGGCTGCCCTGCAAAACAGGTTGATAAGGCAGGTCGATACTACTCCCACACAACATGGCTGTCATGTAGGACAGCCTCCACAGCACAAAGGTTCTAACCCCCACAATACTGATACTCATGACATTTGCTGTTTGTGTACTATGTACTAAATTGAAACAATCAAAACACAGAAGCAACCACAGAAATATTGCTAATATGAAAGACATAGCAAAACACATTGCAGATATTGTTAAACAAAGTGACAAACCTGTGTCAATGTGTGTAGTCCTTGTATTCATCAGTACTATAGATTCTGTTAGGTATTGGAATTTTCTCAGTTCTTCTTTAAATACACCAAATGTTTTTTTTAACTCTATATATTTCTGCAGGCAATGCAATGATTTGTTTTAGAACCATACAGCATACTTTTCTGATATGAATTTTGCTATGTACTTTCTATGATAATCATTCTTACTTCTGGTTCCAAAATGGTGAATCAAAATTTTTTTAATTCTTTAAAAATATTCTTGCGTGATTTACTGGTGGTAATATTTTTCATTAACCTAACTGATTGTTATTTTTTATTTAAAATGATTATTTTGTACAACTTCCATTTCCAGAAAACATCGTACCATACGCTACATGCCTTTACATAATAAGTATGTTGTATTTTTTCAAGTTACCCTAGTTCTAAGACAAAACTCACGGCCTTGTTCAGTTTTTCAGCATGTTTTTCTCATTTTAAATTACTTGTTATTTCGTCTGTGTTTGAGTACAGCTTTTGGTTGGCCATCTCTTATATTCACAAGCTTCAGCCTAGGATTTTTCTTAAAATCTACTGTTCTTTAATTTTTAATTGTTCTTTTAGAGATTTTTTTTATTTACTATAAAGTTACACATAGAGTTTCCGATCGTTGCATCAGTAGGAAGAATGCGTAGTACCTTGCTTAAATGGAAAGTGATATAAACAGGCAGACAACAAGTAATCCATAACGGAACTACACTCCTAGAAATGGAAAAAAGAACACATTGACACCGGTGTGTCAGACCCACCATACTTGCTCCGGACACTGCGAGAGGGCTGTACAAGCAATGATCACACGCACGGCACAGCGGACACACCAGGAACCGCGGTGTTGGCCGTCGAATGGCGCTAGCTGCGCAGCATTTGTGCACCGCCGCCGTCAGTGTCAGCCAGTTTGCCGTGGCATACGGAGCTCCATCGCAGTCTTTAACACTGGTAGCATTCCGCGACAGCGTGGACGTGAACCGTATGTGCAGTTGACGGACTTTGAGCGAGGGCGTATAGTGGGCATGCGGGAGGCCGGGTGGACGTACCGCCGAATTGCTCAACACGTGGGGCGTGAGGTCTCCGCAGTACATCGATGTTGTCGCCAGTGGTCGGCGGAAGGTGCACGTGCCCGTCGACCTGGGACCGGACCGCAGCGACGCACGGATGCACGCCAAGACCGTAGGATCCTACGCAGTGCCGTAGGGGACCGCACCGCCACTTCCCAGCAAATTAGGGACACTGTTGCTCCTGGGGTATCGGCGAGGACCATTCGCAACCGTCTCCATGAAGCTGGGCTACGGTCCCGCACACCGTTAGGCCGTTTTCCGCTCACGCCCCAACATCGTGCAGCCCGCCTCCAGTGGTGTCGCGACAGGCGTGAATGGAGGGACGAATGGAGACGTGTCGTCTTCAGCGATGAGAGTCGCTTCTGCCTTGGTGCCAATGATGGTCGTATGCGTGTTTGGCGCCGTGCAGGTGAGCGCCACAATCGGGACTGCATACGACCGAGGCACACAGGGCCAACACCCGACATCATGGTGTGGGGAGCGATCTCCTACACTGGCCGTACACCACTGGTGATCGTCGAGGGGACACTGAATAGTGCACGGTACATCCAAACCGTCATCGAACCCATCGTTCTACCATTCCTAGACCGGCAAGGGAACTTGCTGTTCCAACAGGACAATGCACGTCCGCATGTATCCCGTGCCACCCAACGTGCTCTAGAAGGTGTAAGTCAACTACCCTGGCCAGCAAGATCTCCGGATATGTCCCCCATTGAGCATGTTTGGGACTGGATGAAGCGTCGTCTCACGCGGTCTGCACGTCCAGCACGAACGCTGGTCCAACTGAGGCGCCAGGTGGAAATGGCATGGCAAGCCGTTCCACAGGACTACATCCAGCATCTCTACGATCGTCTCCATGGGAGAATAGCAGCCTGCATTGCTGCGAAAGGTGGATATACACTGTACTAGTGCCGACATTGTGCATGCTCTGTTGCCTGTGTCTATGTGCCTGTGGTTCCGTCAATGTGATCATGTGATGTATCTGACCCCAGGAATGTGTCAATAAAGTTTCCCCTTCCTGGGGCAATGAATTCACGGTGTTCTTATTTCAATTTCCAGGAGTGTATTTAAAGTCTCGTACGACTAGAAATACTTCTAATTGCCGAACTGCTATAGCTTTTGAGTGATGCCGGCATACGAGTTATGCAGTTTCAGTCTCATGACATCGCAAAACTTCTCTCCTGGTTTCATGGCGCTCACAATAATTAGAAGCCCACTGAAAATGGACGCTTTTGAGCTCTGCAGTTTGAAGAGAGTCCCAGTTCCAGGCAGCATGCAGCTGACCAAGCAGCTTACGTTTAGTCAATTCAGTGCCCTTTTTCCAAGCAAAGTGCGAGCAATCTTCACGGAGTGAAGACGCGAAGAATAAACGCCAAGAAAATATCCACGACGGGTGAACATATCGAGGTGTGGCTATCGTTAATTTAGGGCTGACAATATGCCGAATTTTCTAACATACCCAATTAATTTATAATTCTACATTTGTTGAATTACGACACCGACGATTTTTTAAAATGGAAATATTTAAATTTCTCTCCAGATTTCCTAATAGATCGATTAGCAGCTAGGTAACTGCGCCGGAAACCACTACCCTGGGATCAGGCGGACACGTATGTCTGCCGTATTGCACCAAATACGAGGGTTGGAACTTTAATAGTGGCAACTATTTATTTACAGCTCGTACAAAACAGATACGTGTTTCAAAGTTTTACTGACCTTCAAGGGATTGTGTATAAGTCGTTGCCAGCGATGTGGAAGTCGTAGGATACTGTTAGCAGTGCCAGCTGTGTTGACAGTTCGAGCGGGGTGGTCTATTGCCCGACTAATTTGTAGCAGTTCTGAAGCGAATGGCGTGAGGTGTTTCCTTCAGTTTAGAAATCCTTCAGTTTAGAAATCGAGTTGAACTTACGAGGGCTTAAGTTAGGGGAGTAGCACTTAGCTGCCCCATCAGTGAAACAAATCAGTAACAGCTTGCACTGTACGTGCTTGAGCATTGTCCTGCAAAATGACTGTCAGATCCTGCAGAAAGTGTTATCACTTCTGTCTCGATGCTGTTCATTTTTGGAACACAACTACGACCAGCTTAGAGAGAGAAGTGATGACACTTTCTGCAGGACCTGATCATCAGTCTGCAAGACAATGCTCAAGCACGTACAGTGCAAGCTGTTACTGACTTGTTTGGCTGATGGGCCTGCTAAGTGCTATAACACCTACTACACTCCACTGACGTAAGCCCTCGTAAGTTCAATTTTCTAAACTGAAGGAAACAGTTCACGGCATTCGCTTCAGAAGTGCTACAAATTCGTCGAGCAACAGACCGCGCCGCTCGAACTGTCAACACAACTTGCATTGCTAAGAGCATCCTACGACATCCACATCACTGGCAACGAGTTATACATAATGCTGGTGACTACTCTGAAGTTCAGCAAAACTTTGAAACACGTGACTATTTTGTACGAGCTGTAAATAAATAGTTGCCACTATTAGAGTTCCAACCCTCGTATGAATTACAAGGGAGAGTCAATTGAAAACCAAACATCCGCCACAACGGGACCACGGAACGGTTCCGTTCGAAAGTAATCATCACACGCGTTAAGATATCAGTCCCACTGGGAAACGAGACGATCAATTCCTGTTTCGTAGAATGCGATCGGCCGCTGATGGATTCCCAACTGCACCCATTCTTGCATTTCCTCGTCCGACTGAAACCTACGTCCATGCATGTCTTTCTCCAGGTCACCAAAGATATGAAAACCACACGGTGAAGGATCCGGACTGTACGGAGAATGTTTCAGTGTTTCTGAACCAAACTGCTGAAACATAGCCTTCGTGGGATTGGCACTGTGGGGGCGGGCGTTATCGTTTAACAGGATGCCTCTGTCTAACAGTATTACCAGGCTTTCCACTTCATGGTGCGTCGCAGTTTCTGCACCCTTTTCATAGCGCAGCACACTGATTATGGTTCCACACTCGAAGAACTCGACGAGCAGAGTATGCCGCAGTCGAACAAGGTATTCGTGACCTTATCGGAAATTGTGTGAACTAGATTTCTTTATAGGGGGAGACGCGGGATGTTTCCTCTGCTGGCTTTGCCATTGGCCCTCGGAATACAGTCGGTCGGAATCATACTGTTGCACGATACGCCCGCGCCCATAGTGCCGATTGGTTGAAGCCTACTCTTCAACGACTGGGTTGGGAACCACTGCAACAGCCTCCGTAGACCCCGAATCTTTGACCGTGAGATTTTCAGGTCTATGGCGACCTGAAGCAAATGGACGTCGGTTTCCGTCGGACGAGGAAGGGCAAGAGTGATAGCGGTCGTGCATCCGTCAGCGGCCGACCGTGTTCTTCAAAACAGGAACTGGTCGTCTCTTCTCCAAGTGGGATAGATGGCTTACCGCTTGTGGTCATTACTTTTGAATGGAACCATTCCATGGTCCCGTTGTGGAGGGTGTTCGGTTTACATTTGACTGCTCCTCATACTTCAGCACATTACATGTTACATATTGCTGTACACTCGATCCTGTCAAAAGATGTGTTCCATGTGTCATCCTCACATTTGGATGCAATATTGCCCTCATTTCTGCAGTGACGTAACGTATTCTTCCAAACACCCCCGGATCATAGCGTATATTTTAACAAAACTGTACTGCACTACCGGCCATGAAAACTGCTGCACCACGAAGAAAGACGTGCTACAGACGCAAAATTTAACCGACAGGAAGAAGATGCTGTGATATGCAAATGATTAGCTTTTCAGAGCATTCACACAAGGCTGGCGCCGGTGGCGACACCTACAACGTGCTGACATAAGGAAAGTTTCCAACCGATTTCTCATACACAAACAGCAGCTGGCCGGCGTTGCCTGGTGAATCGTTGTTGTTATGCCACGTGTAAGGAGGAGAAATGGGTACCATCACGTTTCCGACTTTGATAAAGGTCGGATTGTAGCCTATCGCGATTGCGGTTTATCGAATCACGACATTGCTGCTCGCGTTGGTCGAGATCCAATGACTCTTAGCAGAATATGGAATGGGTGGGTTCAGGAGGGTAATACGGAACACCGTGCTGGATCCCAACGGCCTCGTATCACTAGCAGTCGAGATGACAGGCATCTTATCCACATGGCTGTAACGGATCGTGCAGCCACGTCTCGATCCCTGAGTCAACAGATGGGGACGTTTGCGAGACAACAGCCATCTGCACGAACTGTTCGACGACGTTTGCAGCAGCATGGGCTATCTGCTCGGGGACCATGGCTGCGGTTACCCTTGACGCTGCATCACAGACAGGAGCGCCTTCGATGGTGCACCTGGGTGCACGAATGGCATAACGTCATTTTTTCGGATTAATCCAGGTTCTGTTTACACCATCATGATGGTCGCATCCGTGTTTGGCGACATGCGTTGAATGCATATTGGAAGCGTGTACTCGTCATCGCCATACTGGCGTATCACCCAGCGTGATGGTATGGGGTGCCATTGGTTCCAGGTCTCGGTCACCTCTTGGTCGCATTGACGGCACTTTGAACAGTGGACGTTACATTTCAGATGTGTTACGACCCGTGGCTCTACCCTTCATTCGATCCCTGCGAAACCCTACATTTCAGCAGGATAATGCACGACCGCATGTTGCAGGTCCTGTACGGGCCTTTCAGTATACAGAAAATGTTCGACTGCTGCCCTGGCCAGCACATTCTACAGATCTCTCACCAATTAGAAACATCTGGTCAATGGTGGCCGAGCAACTGGCTCGTCACAATACGCCAGGCACTACTTTTGATGAACTGTGGTATCGTGTTGAAGCTGCATGGGCACCTGTACCTGTACACGCCATCCAAGCTCTGTTTGATTCAACGCCCAGGCGTATCAAGGCCGTTATTACGGCCAGAGGTGGTTATTCTGGGTACTGATTTCTCAGGATCTATGCACCCAAATTGCGTGAAAATGTAATCACATGTCAGTTCTAGTATAGTATATTTGTCCAATGAATACCCGTTTATCATCTGCATTTCTTCTTGGTGTAGCAATTTTAATGGCCAATAGTGTATTTCGTGCTTCAGTTCTTCAATAGTATCAATAAGAGTGCTGTACACTTCACTTTAGAGTTGACCCCAGACAGAAAAATCTGAAGGACCGACGTCAGGGGCGTTGGAGGCCGAGGTATATCAACCTAAAATGTGTCAGTGCTCCATCATGTGTAGCAAATGTCCCTGTGTTGCTCAATGTTCGGCAGGCCATGGGTAGAACTCGAGCCCAAATACATGGCGGTCGTAATCGAAAAGTTTATAATTAAAAAACGTCAGTACTAACTTGGACAATACTTCATAACAGAACTCAGCGGCGGCTCGCAGCCACACATTGGCAGCTGTCTCGCAAACGGCTTGCTTGCGTACCCATATTTACTGGAATTTTTTTTTCCTCCCGTTATCACATACTTTCAAAGTCTCAGTTGTAGCTATTAATTGTGATCCATCCTTTGTATACACAGTAACAATTTTGTTCACTAAAAGTTTTTAAAGATCTCAGCAATTACCTTAAACGGAAATGAATTGTTCTTCTCCTAACATTTGTCAGTGGAATAAGATTTGGAAATTTATTTCTATCACAGAACAATGTCTGCCTTAAAAGATAAAACAACCCACGACCAGTATATCTGGCTTTATTGTTAAAGGATTTATCAAGAGCTTAAGGAAAGGCAACGTATGTCCGAGGATGGTAGGGGAGGCGCCAAATGATACGTCGCTTGTGGGGAAAAAGTTGTCTGACTGGCCCTGCCTATCACTGTTCTAAGAAGATAGGTTAAAGAAACATAAACGTAGGTTTACAGCGTATGTAGATTTTAGATAGCTTTTAGAATACACTCCTTGAACTTGTGAAGGTTGTAGGGATAAAATACAGACAGTGAAACCTTATCTAGGTATCTTTACAGAAACTAAATTACTTAGTCGAAGGACATAAAAGGGAAGCAGCAGTTGAGAAAGAAGTCAGTCAGGGTAGTAGCCTACGCTACATGCCATTCAACCCGTCGATTCAGTAAGCTGTGAACGAAAATAAAGAGAAATTTGGAAACACAAATGAAGTTCTGGACGAAGAACTAGAAACGTCGAGGTTCGCAGGTGACATTTTACGAGGGGGCTTCCATAATTAATGCAACACTTTTTTGCTCGGCCAATTTCGGTTGAAAAAAATGCAGAATTTGTTGTGAGCCATCGTGGAATGTTCCCGTTCAATTCCTATAGTTTCATGAAGTTCCGGTAGGTGGCGCCTAGACCTGGCCGTGAAGAAAAGTACCGTGAGTCGTTGGGGTGGCGTCTGTCGTCCTTATAACAAAGTCGCGCAAACCTGCCCTCATCCATCCGACAGCCCGGGTTTCGCACCTTCCCATCTGTATGGGCCAATAAAAGATGCACTCCGTAGGAAGCAGTGCGTGAATGATGGGGAGGTAGTTGATGCAGCGAGACGGTGGCTCTGACGTAGACCAATGGAGTGGTACCATGATGGTTTACAGTCCTCCCGGTAAGGTGACGTAAAGCCGTCGCACTCAACGCAGATTGTGCTAAAAAATAGGCTTTTGTAACCAAAAGAGTTGGGAATGATATGGAGTATTGAAATCCTGAATAAAACCAAAATGTGTTGCTTATTTCTTTGAAAGTACCTCGTAATTCTATCAGAAAAGGCTGATGACTTGTAAGATCAGCTGAATGGAAATGCAAAAGTAAAACAAGAGTGCTAGAATGTAGTCTAATTGAAGCATGGTGAGGGAATCAGATTTAGGAAAGTAGTGGATGAGCTATTGCTATTATTATTTAAGCAGCAAAATAAGACTATGGACGATAAGATGCAGACAGGCTATTGTGATAAAGTGTTTTTAAGAAAACAAACTTGTTTACACGGTATATATCTTTGGGTGTTTGGAAGTACTTTCTGAAGGTATTTGTCTGGAGTGGAGCTTGCACACGGCTCACAGCTCAACTTGCATAGAAGAAGCGATCGATTGATAGGACAGAGGACGCATCAATAAATCTCAAGTACGGTAATCGGAAAGAAGTGTGTGTGTGTGTGTGTGTGTGTGTGTGTGTGTGTGTGTGTGTGCATGTATGTGGTGTGTGGCGGGAGAGGAGGGCTGTTGAAGGAGGCCAAGGCCTAACTACACCAGTAAGCAGTTTCAAATGAATACAGCTGAGAGTAGTTATGCAGTAATGGAGACGCTTACACAGGTTAAGGTAACATGGAGAGCTGCGTCATACCAGTCTTCGAACTGAATATCGCAACTACGACTACAATGTCTTCGCACCCAATTTCTTTTTGCGTTTAGTATGTTCTACATTATTGTAAATAAATCAGTTGTCTTAATATTTCTATCCTCATGAAAATCGCATTGAGATTACAAGGCAGCAATCAGTTCACGTTCGTTACTTTCATTCTTTGTTTGGGTTAAAAGAAGCACTCTGGAGAATGTTTGACAAAATGTTCAAACTTCATAATAATCAAGTGGTTCGCCACGATATACAGATAAGGCCACAAAAAGAAATGAAGAAGAAGAGTAATGGATTCTTAATTTGTGAATTAAGTCGTCGAATTTCAAATCATGAGAGTCAGCCAACCCATGAATATACCTACAAAGTTACTGTCTGGTCATCCTTAAAGAATGACGCGATATGTTCTTTTCTCTATATCCTAAAAGTAGTCGTAATTTTTTGTTAACTGGATGTATGAGGGTTGCCCAGAAAGTTACGCAGCGCGTTTTGTTCTTCAACAATCATTTTTTTCTTCAACAATTCTTAAATGAACGTAACGAGACTTACACACACGAAAGAATGGTGTTTGATCCACACACCTTATTTTTCCACGTAATCTCCATCCCGTTCTATGACCTTCCTCCTGCGCGAAACAAGGGCGTGTGCGCTTTGTCAGTACCAATCCCTGTCGTGGTGGCGGAGCCAGTGCTTCACTGTGTGAATCACCTCCTCATCGTGCTCAAAATGTCCTCCACGAATGGCATCCTGTAATAGCCCAAACAAGTGGAAGTCCGAGGGGGCTAGATCAGGGCTGTCAGGTGTAACAGCCGTGGCTGGTCTCCCCGACCGCTACAAATCGTGGTCTCCCCCCGTCGGAGGTTCGAGTCTTCGGCATGAGTGTGTGTGTCGTCCTTAGCGTAAGTTAGTTTCAGTTAGATTAAATAGTGTGTAAGCTTAGGGACCGACGACCTCAACAGTGTGGTCCCATAAGACCTTACCACAAATTTCCAATTAGCAAAACGTGGAGCTCCGCCGAAACGCCTTCTGATGACCCCCACCCTACGTGCCCGGCGACTAACTGTACTTCTGTCGACAGCACGTGCTCCATAGATTTTGCACAAGCGTTGCGAATATTTCCCACAGGTTCTTTCTCTGCAGTGAGAAATTCAATGACGGCATGTTGCTTGTAACGTACATCACCTACAGATGCCATTCTGAAACTGTCCTACAGCTACACTATCTGTCGGGAGTCACGGAAACTAGGCGCACTCACTCAGGATACTTCAAATAATACTTACGTAACGTTTCGCATTCGTGACATTGTTTTAGGCTGAGAAAAAAAATGCAATGCATTACTTTCTGGGCAACCCTCCTATATTATTCGCATGAGATATTTTAGGGACATGGTGTGGCGAAAGGCACATTTCTATTGCAATAGTCGGTTTATTGGGAGTCACATCAGTGATGGGGACATTTCCCGAAACGGTGGCTGGCAGCTGCTCGGCGCTGTCTATGCCCTTACGAGAGACATTTCTTTCTCTTGGACTGTCTTCTGTCTCCAACTCACAGCAGAAAGCTGGGGATTGTCAACATTTCATTCAATTCTAAGAGTCTTGTCACTATCATTTGAAATCTCTTTTTCGACTTACCAATCAGGAATTACTTGATCTCATTAATCCGAAGCCATATTTTTGGTTTTATGATGCACCGTATTACTCGCGGAGCATTATTCTCATACCGTTTAATGCAATTAATATTAAGAACGAGTTTTCTGATTCCTCTTTATTCTGGATAGGTCGTGTTCGAATGATAACTTTAACCACTAAAACATTCAACGAGTAAATACACTACTGGCCATCAAAAATTCTACACCAAGGAGAAATGCATATGATAAACGGGTATTCATTAAACAAATATATTATACTAGAACTGACATGTGATTATATTTTCACGCAATTTGGGTGCATAGATCCTGAGAAGTCAGTACCCAGAACAACCACCTCTGGCCGTAATAACGGCCTTGATCCTCCTGGGCATTGGGTCAAACAGAGCTTGGATGGCGTGTACAGGTGCAGCTGCCCATGCAGCTTCAACACGATACCACAGTTCATCAAGAGTAATCACTGGCGTACTGTGACGAGCCAGTTGCTCGGCCATCATTGACCAGACGTTTTCAACTGGTGAGAGATCTGGAGAATGTGCTGGCCAGGGCAGCAGTCGAACATTTTCAGTATCCAGAAAGGCACGTACAGGACCTGCAACATGCGGTCGTGCATTTTCCTGCTGAAATGTAGGGTTTCGCAGGGATCGAGTCAAGGGTAGAGCCACGGGTCGTAACACATCTGAAATGCAACGTTCACTGTTCAAAGTGCCGTCAATGCGAACAAGAGGTGACCGAGACGTGTAACCAATGCCACTCCATACCATCACGCCGGGTGATACGCCAGTATGGCGATGACGAATACACGCTTCCAATGTGCATTCAACGCATGTCGCCAAACACGGATGCGACCATCATGATGCTGTAAACAGAGCCTGGATTCATTTGAAAAAATGACGTTTTGCCATTCGTCTGCCCAGGTTCGTCGTTGAGTACACCATCGTAGGCGCTCCTGTCTGTGAAGCAGCGTCAAGGGTAACTGGAACCATGGTCTCCTAGCTGATAGTCCATGCTGTTGCAAACGTCGTCGAACTGTTTGTGCAGATGGTTGTTGTCTTGCAAACGTCCTCATCTGTTGACTCAGGGATCGAGACGTGGCTGCACGATCCGTTACAGCCATGTGGATAAGATGCCTGTCATTTCGACTGCTAGTGATACGAGGCCGTTGGGATCCAGCACGGTGTTCCGTATTACCCTCCTGAACCCACCGATTCCATATTCTCCTAACAGTCATTGGATCTCGACCAACGCGAGCAGAAATGTCGTGATTCGATAAACCGCAATCGCGATAGGCTACAATCCGACCTTTATGCAAGTCGGAAACGTGATGGTACCCATTTCTCCTCCTTACACGAGGCATCACAATAACGTTTTACCATGCAACGCCGGTCAATTGGAAACTTTCCTTATGTCGGCACGTTGTAGGTGTCGCCACCGGCGCCAACCTTGTGTGAATGCTCTGAAAAGCTAATCATTTACATATCACAGCATCTTCTTCCTGTCGGTTAAATTTCGCCTCTATAGCACGTCATCTTTGTGGTGTAGCAATTTTAATGGCCAGCAGTGTAGATAACTTAATTTCATAGTACTGAGAATCATAACGCCAACAAAGAGAGTTTAGTGTGTGCTTCCACAGTGCATAAACAGAATTATAGATTTCAGACTTAGTATTAAGGTTATTCTGCATTCAAACAGAAGGTTGATTTGACCAACGCAGTGCCTGGCATACGTCTATTGGAGATAGTTAACTTACACTTTACCTAAGCAAAGACGTTTGTGCTCTTGTATTAGCTTAAGTGCGATCATCTTCAATCGACACTCGTTACTACCGTATTTCCAGAATTTAACAAACGGAACACATCGAGGTTCTTAAAGTACAAGTTGAGCGATGTTTGTCGATGGACAAGCGTATGGCACGGAATTTTCAGTGGCCTTCAGCAAGAAGATGAGATATTAATTCAACATGCAGAATGGCTCACTTGAAACTCAAATGGCTCCACAATGGATTGTCTCTGTTGCTTGTCAAAGTCAGCCGAAGACTCAATGTAAACAGCGGTTAAGAAAAATGGGACACTTCGTGACTCAAGTACATGAGTGCGTCGTTAAATATTTCGGAAAGTTTCTTTGATTTCAGTGCATCTGTACAACAGCAGCAATTGCTAATGGCAGCAGCCGTGCACTATGGAAGTATATTATAACGTTTTCTGTTCATGTTGTGTATTGATGACCTAGCAGAAAATATTAACAGCACATCTTGATAAGATTTCAAAGTGGTGCAAAGTTTGGTCATTTTCTTTAAGAGTGCAACATTGCAATACCGTGCGCTTCATACAAGGCAGAAATGTGATACCCTATGACTACAATATCACTGAGTCACAATTGTAATAAGTCAACTCACACAAATTCAAGGCTAATCTGGAAAGTAAGGTTACAAGAATTTTTTGAAGTGCAGAAATGAATTTACTTTAATAAAATTAACATGCATTAATCAACATGCATTAATAACATTAATTGACATGCATTAATAAAATTAACATGCATAATTGCTCTTGTATTATTTTTCCACATAATCACCATTTACCTCAATACATTTCGTCATCAGTAGGACGAGTTTCTTGATTCCTGTGTCATAGACGTCTTCCGCCGCATTTTTCAGCCAGTTCATCACTTCGATTTTCACCTCGTTGTCGTCGGAAAAGTGTTTTCCACGAAGGTGTTTCTTCAGTTTAGTGAACATATAAGTCACTAGATGCGAGATCGAGGCTGTGAGAGGAGTGGTTTAGAAAATCTCAACCAAACGAAGTCAACAACTCTCGTGTTACATGAGCGGTGTGCAGACGCGCGTTGTCATAAAGGAGACAGATTCCCGTTGTCAGCATCCCACGACGTTTGTTTTCTATGGTTCTGCGAAGTTTGCATATGGCCTTACAGTATCTAGCAGCATTTATTGTCTCACCACTTCCCAGAAAACCAACGAGCAGAACCTCTTTCCTGTCACAAAACACTGACACCATGATTTTCCTCGCTGATTGCTGAGTTTTGAATTTTTTGACTGAAGGAGAATGGGTATGGCGCCAGTGCATTGACTGTCATTTGCTCTCTGGAGTACGGTGATAAGCCCAACTTTCCCCTCCTGTCACTAAAGAGTTGAGAAAAGCTTCGCCTTCAGTCTCAAAACGGGCAAGAAAATGGCGACCGCCACTGACTATCTTTATTATATGTGCCTCGGTAAGCATCTTGAGCACCCATCACGCACACAACTAGCGATAATTTAGTCTATCAGTTATGATTTCATGAACAGCAGTTCGTTAAATGTTTGTACCAGCTGCATGCTGGTTGTCAATTGTCGAACGGCGATCAGAGAGAAGATGTTCTTCAGTTTTCTGCACCACATCATAAATCACAGACGGCCTTCCGCTTCTGTCTTCATCGTGAATATCCATCCTTCCAAAATTGAAATTGCGCACCCATTTCGTCACATGCTGCCTCGACATTACATCCTCTCTATAAACTGAAACAATTTCGCGATGAATCGCAGCGGCGTATAATTGCTAAATATGGAGCTATTGTATCAGCATACTCTGAGAGGAACCTGACTGGTATACAATCTGGACCAGAAGCCTTGCCTTTATTAAGTGATTTAAGCTGCTTTGCGACACCGAGGATTTCTTGACTGGAATTCAGGAATATTTACTTCGTCTTATTTGGTGAAGGAGTTTCGGAAAATCGTGTTTAATAACTCTGCTTTAGTGGCGCTGTCATCAGTGATTTCACCGTTGTTATCTCGCAGTGAAGGTATTGATTGCGTCCTGCCACTGGTGTGCTTTATGTATGACCAGAATCTCTTTGGGTTTTCTGCCACATTTCGAGACAGAGTTTCGTTATGGAAATTATTGAAAGCATCTCGCATTGAAGTACGCACTATATTTCGAACTTCTGCAAAACTTTGCTAGTCTTTGTGATTTTGCGTTCTTTTAAATTTGGCATGCTGTTTTCGCTGCTTCTGCTACAGCCCGTTTTGTGTACCACGGGGGATCAGTATCATCACTTATTAATTTATGTGGTATATATTTCTCAGTTGCTGTCGATACTATCTCTCTTAAATCATTACACACCTTCTCTACGCTTACATGATCAGATCAGAAGGAGTCTCTTAAAAAGGCGTTAAGAGCATTTTTATTGGCTTTTTTAAATAGATATACTTTGCGTTTCTTTTTCGATGGTTGTAGGAGTTACGGTATTCAGCCTACCACCTAATGCCTTGTGGTCGCTAATCCCTGTTTCGTCACGATACTCACTATTTGTCCAGGATTACTTGTTGCTAAGAGGTCAAGTATGATCTCGCAACCATTTACTCTTCGAGTGAGCTCATGAACTAATTGTTAAAATAATTTTCTGCGAAAGCATTCAGTACAATTTCGGATGACGTTTTATGCCTGCCGCCGGCTTTAAACGTGTAATTTTTCCAGGATATGAAGTGTAGATTAAAGTCACCACCGACTATAATTGTATGAGTGGGGTACCTATTTGAAATGAGACTCAAGTTTTATTTCAACTGTTCAGCAACTATATCTTCTGAGTCGGGGGGAGGGGGGGGTCGGTAAAACGACCTAATTAACTGTTTAGTCCGATTGTCAAGTATAACCTCTACCCAAACTATTTCGCAGGAACTATCTATTTCACTTTCATTACAAGGCAAACTACTTCTGAGAGTTATAAATAGTCCACCATCAATTGTATTTAATCTATCCTCTCTGAACACTGTTAGATCGTTATAAAAAATTTCTGATGAGTTTATTTCTGGCTTTGCTTATAACTATTTGAGCTTCAGTGCTTTTTATTGGGGCTTGGAGCGCTGGTTCTTTCCCAAAACAGCTACGACAATTTACTACTATACCGATCGCTTGTACAACTAACTTACTGTGTTTTACCTGACCCCTTTTAGACGGACGCCCTTTTGTGGTTCCCTAAGGCGCTTTAACCTAAAAACCGCCCAGTCCCTTCCACACAGCAACCACTACCCGTGTAACCGTTTCCTGTGTGTAGTGGACTACTGACCTATTAAGCGGAACCTGGAAACCCACCACCCGATGGCGCAAGTCAAGGAATCTGCAGCCTACACGGTCACAGAACCACCTGAGCCTCTGATTCAGACCTTCCACTCGGCTCTGCACCGAGGACCACAGTCGGTTCTATCGACGATGCTGCAGATGGTGAGCTCCGCCTTAGTCTCGCAAGCAAGACTGGCAATCTATACCGTTTCCGCTAGCCGCCCAAAACCAAAGAGAATCTCCTCCGATCCAAAGCGACATACGTCACTGGTACCGACATGAGCCACCTGCAGTTGTCTACACCCTGTTCTCTTCATGGCATCCGGAAGCTGCCTTTCCACATCCGGAATGACTCTCCCCGGTATGCACACAGAGTGCACACTGGCTTCATTCCCCTCCTTGGCTGCCATGTTCCTAAGGGGCCCCATTACGCGCTTAACGTTGGAGCTCCCAACTACCAGCAAACCCACCCTCTGTGAACGCCCAGACCTTGCAGGCTGAGAAGCTTCCTCTGGAACAGGCTGGACGACTGCATCTGGCTCAGAGACATCGTCAGCCACAGATAACGCCTGAAACCTGTTCGTCAAACAAACCAGACAGGCTTTGGAATGATCTCCCACTCTAGTATGGGTGAGCGGTCAACCTCAGTGCAGGCAGTACCCGTGGCGGCCATAGCAGTGGACCAAACGGGGGACACGTGGGATGTGTTCGACGTCTCTCGCGTCCCTGCATCCGACCCTCCACAGTGATGCCCCTTGGCAATAGCCTCAAGCTGTGTGACGGAAGCCAAAGCAGCCTGGAGCTGTGTGCGAAGGGTCGCCAACTCAGCTCGCATCTGTACACAGCAATCACAGTTCCTATCCATAACTGCAGTCGCTCCCGTTTGAAGCTCGTAAAAATATACAACAGACGAACGGTGTACTCGGCTCATTAGCAGCAGGAATTCGAAGTGCTCTCTCACCAACGGTCTATACGACACTGAGCTATACTAACCAAAATAAACAAAAGCTTGTACGATCCGAGGGTCGATAGGGTGCAAGGGTCGATAGCAACAGCAGTATGGTACGCTACACTGTTATTAAAATAAAATCTTCTGCCTACTAGGCACTCGAACACGCAAGAAATTACAAAAATAATCTAGAAACTACACAGGTATCTGTAAATAAATAAGTCGCTCCTGCTGGAAGCTCATAAAAATACACAACAAACGAACGGTAAATCGTGGAAACCATTAACATTACTGCACAAGAGCTTTAATATGTGTAATTAGTTAAGCTAGGATATATTCGTTCAATAGTGTCATTTTTTGTCAACTAAGACTAAAAAAAATTGAAACTGGTTATGATAAAACTTTCGATTGGACGTAGACGTCCCTCCCCTTCCCCCCAGCGGTGACGCCTGTGGTAACGACTGTGCTCATATAGCAAAAGTAAAGGAAATCCGATGTGTTTCTAATGAAATGCACATAAGATCTCGGGTACGTTCATTATGGAGTAACCAAAACAAAAAAATTAACTGTTACGAGCAAAATTTTACACCCCTTTGACTTGAACCATTTACTAACGTGCACCAAACAAGTAAACGGAGCCGCACAGTGCCTTTGGAATACAGTAGTATGACGAATACTGATATGTAAACAAATGCCATGCAAAGCGCATCTATCAGAATCAAAATTTACTCGTGGTCTAAGTACTCCAACAACGAAAGCACACTACTGTTGCCTCATTATTTCAAATGTTCAAATGTGTGTGAAATCTTATGGGACTTAACTGCTAAAGTCATCAGTCCCTAAGTTTACACACTACTTAACCTAATTTATCCTAAGGACAAACACATACACCCATGCCCGAGGGAGGACTCGAACCTCCGCCGGGACCAGCCGCACAGTCCGTGACTGCAGCGCCTCAGACCGCTCGGCTAATCCCGCGCGGCTCCTCATTGGTCCGAGCCTACCTACTTAATGGCGGACACTATACATCACGCGCATTTCTTTATCACATTGCAATAGACAGCACAAATTTCGACATATAATTTGGATAAATATGAAAATCGCTGGAGCAACAGTCACAAATATCGCAATTACTCATGTACATGTAGTAAAAGGCGAAGGAAATAAAAACGGGGACATTTTGTATCACTGCCGATAAACAAAATGGAGCTCAGCTGCAAGATTTCACCTTCAAGGAATAAATTTACTGTACGTCTTCTTAAATTGCATCTGTTTTGTTACTGACTCACATAAATAAATTTATTTAAAAACTTTTTTTCATTATGATATTTAATTTTTTTCCAACTTCTCGTTTCGCTAAATCATACTGTAAGTGAAAGTTCATCTTCATATGTAAGCAGCACAAAGTTTTAATTATGGCTATTATACTTGTAAGAGGTGCTTTGAGCATTGAAAACTATCAATACACAGTGTAATAAAGAGTTTGTAACGGCGTACGTTGGCACCACATAATGCCACCCCAAAATATGAGGGGACCCCTGCGTTGCTGCACTCGCTGGGCAATGTGTCTAAGGCGTTCAGTCTGACTGTGTTGCCTCCGAACACGTCTCCGACGATTGTCTGGTTGAAGGCATATGCGACACTCATCGGTGAATAGAACGTGATGCCAATCCTGAGCGGTCCATTCGGCATGTTGTTGTACCCATCTGTACTGCGCTGCATGGTGTCGTGGTTGCAAAGATGGACGTCGCCATGGACGTCGGGAGTGAAGTTTGAGTCGTAACACGACGTCCTGTGGCTGCACGAAGAGCATTATTTAATATGGTGGCGTTGCTGTCAGGGTTCATCCGAGCCATAATCTGTAGATAGTGGCCATCCACTGCAGTAGTAGCTCTAGGGCTGCCTGAGCGAGGCATGTCATGAACAGTTCTTGTCTCTCTGTATCTCAAGTAACTCTGTTTTACAAAGTAACAATGCGGACGCGATCGAACCGCGTTATTGGCCGTCTAGGCGTGGTTGAACTACCGACAACACGAGCCGTGTACCTACTTCCTGGTGGAATGACTGGAACTGATCGGCTGTCGGACCCCCTCCGTCTAATAGGTGCTGCTCATGCATGGTTGTTTGCATCTTTAGGCAGGTTTAGTGACATCCCTGAACAATCAAAAGGACTGTGTCTGTGATACAGTACCCACAGTCAACGTCTATCTTCAGGACTTCTGGGAACCGGGGTTATGCAAAACCTTCTTTGATGTGTGTAATTACGTATAAATGAAGTGTAGTATCTTCAATCACAAATTAAGCTCTGTAGTTTCCCTTTGTTTATTTAAATAAGTTTGATGTGTCGTTAATAGTTGTTCTAGAGAAATGTGATCAAGAATTTTGTGTTTTTCAGAATACTGAGCACAAGAAATTGACGGGCCGTTCATCTGGATACTACGTAGATTTAGCGGAGAAAGTTAATAACAACCATTTCTACAGGTCTCCCAGACAACCTCAAGAGTTAATTTGAAGTGGAAAAACTTTTATGGGCTGTCATGTGACGTGAACTGTGCTAGTGTTTCTCTTTGTGAGGGCCATTTTCCTAAAATGGCTTTATGAATAACACTAGGCATAGGATAAACTGAAGTGTGTTTCCAAATATCTGACAAGTGTTCCTTACGTAGCTAATAATATCAGAAGGGGATCAGGTGAAACTGGTGCAGAGTAATTCTTTGAATGATTGCGCCTCGTTAATGTTTTTGTTCCCTCTCAAAATAAATCTAAAGTAGGTGAGTACACGTTCTTATCTGAAATATCTATTAATGAGGAAGTCGGGTTTTTGGTACTGGGAAATACACCATCTGTAATTAAGGAATTCATGTGGTTTAGGAGAAACTGAGTAAGTTGTTTAAAGTTATTTGAGAGTTCAGAGATAAATTTTACTGTGTGTTTAAGAAATAAAAATGTAGTAATTAATTTTTGTTTTCTGTTCACTGATTACATTTCGATTTCCTGTTTGGGATACTATTCTCTCAATCTTGATTTGTTTGTTGCTTTTAAGATGTAAGTACGTTTTAAAAGACATCAGTGGTTAATAGTGCAAGTTTCCGGAAATCTGCATAAAATGCCGTTAATACTGTGTTAAAGATGTGTTAAAGTCACTGCTCTTTTGCAGTGTGCTATAGTTACGTTTGAATTTCTGTCCACAAAGGTTACTTCGGAAGTTTAGAAAGTAGGTAAAAGTAACATTAAAAGCATAGAAAACCTACTATATACACTACAGGGGATGCAAACTGCAATGTTTACGTTACATTTAGTTCATTTCCACATCACTTGGGGCGCTGCTGTGGCCCCATGTTCTAACACAGGCCTTGCACTTCTCATAATTATACTGTTGTTCTGTGGTAGTAGCTGCAAATGTTTTGAGGTTAGGTGTCGCGTCGCTAGAGCATAAACAAACTGAAATAGGAAGTGGAGGACGAAGTAAATTTTTCGCTCTTTGTATATCTATGCTCTGCATAGGTGTTTGTTGGATTTCAATGGTGCTGACTTCAAAAGCAAGCAGCGAAGTGTTGTGCGCTTGAGGCTTTCTTACGTGGTCTGAACATGGATGGTTTGACAATATATGAGCTGCAAAGCATAATTTATTCAGTTAGTAGTACGTACACAAATGAGAATTAAGAAAAGTGCAGGCAAGCAAAACATGTGACTGTGGAACATCCCTTATCTGCAAGACCGAAATGCTCTGGTTCGAGTTTCCCAGTTCTTTCTTAAGGAAAA
The DNA here is from genome assembly GCF_021461385.2 of Schistocerca piceifrons. Taxonomy (NCBI): domain Eukaryota; kingdom Metazoa; phylum Arthropoda; class Insecta; order Orthoptera; family Acrididae; genus Schistocerca; species Schistocerca piceifrons. The sequence continues at coordinate 116,894,613 of NC_060139.1, read as the reverse complement.
TTGTGTACGGAGGGAAAAGGCTACACTGATCTGTAATCTGAATTCGTTATCCAATGTTCGTTTACTTAAAACGTCATAACACAGCCTCAGATTCGCGAACTGTGGACATATTTTTAAACTTTAAAATGTTGCCACGGTAGAGATCCATTTTAAACTCTATTATCATCTTGATCTGTTAGCTATGCTTATATACACTCCTGGAAATGGAAAAAAGAACACATTGACACCGGTGTGTCAGACCCACCATACTTGCTCCGGACACTGCGAGAGGGCTGTACAAGCTATGATCACACGCACGGCACAGCGGACACACCAGGAACCGCGGTGTTGGCCGTCGAATGGCGCTAGCTGCGCAGCATTTGTGCACCGCCGCCGTCAGTGTCAGCCAGTTTGCCGTAGCATACGGAGCTCCATCGCAGTCTTTAACACTGGTAGCATGCCGCGACAGCGTGGACGTGAACTGTATGTGCAGTTGACGGACTTTGAGCGAGGGCGTATAGTGGGCATGCGGGAAGCCGGGTGGACGTACCGCCGAATTGCTCAACACGTGGGGCGTGAGGTCTCCACAGTACATCGATGTTGTCGCCAGTGGTCGGCGGAAGGTGCACGTGCCCGTCGACCTGGGACCGGACCGCAGCGACGCACGGATGCACGCCAAGACCGTAGGATCCTACGCAGTGCCGTAGGGGACCGCACCGCCACTTCCCAGCAAATTAGGGACACTGTTGCTCCTGGGGTATCGGCGAGGACCATTCGCAACCGTCTCCATGAAGCTGGGCTACGGTCCCGCACATCGTTAGGCCGTCTTCCGCTCACGCCCCAACATCGTGCAGCCCGCCTCCAGTGGTGTCGCGACAGGCGTGAATGGAGGGACGAATGGAGACGTGTCGTCTTCAGCGATGAGAGTCGCTTCTGCCTTGGTGCCAATGATGGTCGTATGTGTGTTTGGCGCCGTGCAGGTGAGCGCCACAATCAGGACTGCATACGACCGAGGCACACAGGGCCAACACCCGGCATCTTGGTGTGGGGAGCGATCTCCTACACTGGCCGTACACCACTGGTGATCGTCGAGGGGACACTGAATAGTGCACGGTACATCCAAACCGTCATCGAACCCATCGTTCTACCATTCCTAGACCGGCAAGGGAACTTGCTGTTCCAACAGGACAATGCACGTCCGCATGTATCCCGTGCCACCCAACGTGCTCTAGAAGGTGTAAGTCAACTACCCTGGCCAGCAAGATCTCCGGATCTGTCCCCCATTGAGCATGTTTGGGACTGGATGAAGCGTCGTCTCACGCGGTCTGCACGTCCAGCACGAACGCTGGTCCAACTGAGGCGCCAGGTGGAAATGGCATGGCAAGCCGTTCCACAGGACTACATCCAGCATCTCTACGATCGTCTCCATGGGAGAATAGCAGCCTGCATTGCTGCGAAAGGTGGATATACACTGTACTAGTGCCGACATTGTGCATGCTCTGTTGCCTGTGTCTATGTGCCTATGGTTCTGTCAGTGTGATCATGTGATGTATCTGACCCCAGGAATGTGTCAATAAAGTTTCCCCTTCCTGGGACAATGAACTCACGGTGTTCTTATTTCAATTTCCAGGAGTGTATATTTCTGGGCAGCTGGTTTTCTCTGCCAGTTATGAATCACATATGTGGCTCTGATAATTTTGTCAGCTGTTTGTGGGCGAAATGATATTAGCTTTTCAAAAAAGCGAGATTTGGAAACCAGAATTACAAACGCTTTTTCCACAACACGGTGAGTTTTCGACAGTCTACAATAGAATATTCTTTGTCCGAAACTCAGTGGACCATGCATCGAAAAAGGCTTCATTAATTATGATGTTAACGGAAATGCGTCGTCGCTAACTAAAACTGCATCTTATTGCAGGACGAGAGTTCTGGACTCTACTGCTGATTTTAGAATACTGCTCACAAAAATTTCGCCATCAGATGCCCTTCCTGCGTAATCAATAAAAGTGTAAGCGAAACGGTAGTAACTGTCTGCGCAAAAGAACAACGCTAAATGTGCTCTTGTAATAATGGAATTCTCAAACACTTTTTGGTGGATATTTTATCACAACATGTTTCCCATCTACTGCACCAAAGCATCGGAAATTCTAACGAATTTCGAAGTTCTTCATTGTATTCTTCAAAAATGGTTCAAATGGCTCTGAACACTATGGGACTTAACTTCTGAGGTCATCAGTCCCCTAGAACTTAGAACTACTTAAACCTAACTAACCTAAGGACATCACACATATCCATGTCCGAGGCAGGATTCGAACCTGCGACCGCAGCGGTTGCGCGGTTCCAGACTGTAGCGCCTAGAACCGCTCGGCCACCCAGGCCGGCTTGTATTCTTCAATTCATTTTCAGTCTGAGGTACCTGTAAAAAAGTAATCAAGGTTACTGATCCAAACATTGCAGGTCATTAGAATGATCCCAGATTATGATCAGGCACGTTCAATCTCAATGTGTAATACTCTCATTCTCTCCATTTCAGGATGATGGTAAAGCAGATTAGGGAGATGAAAATCTGCAGATTTCAGAGGACACAAGAAGTGGACCACAGCTCCCTATTACAAGCTCAAGCAGATTCAATGACAGAACTCAGTCCTGCAGCAGCAGTTTGCAATCAGTGTCGAAACTGTGAGCGAAGAAGAAGAGTAGCAAAGACCTTTTTCAGCCTGTTGAAAAAGCTGTTGATGTTCTAAGGGGAATTTCACAACAGCTTCAGGAACAGGATGAAATGGCCATCTTTGGCAAGAGAAACGTGGCGCAAATGCGAAAGCTGTCAGAAGAGAGCAACATCGAAATCATGGAGGAAATACAGTCGCTAGTTACCGCTAACCGGAAGCGTTGATTGCCCGAAAGGCAAAACAAACAATTTTTACACTTGAGGCAGGTTGTTGCTGCTGAGAAAATACTGGACGGTGAAGAAGAAGAGTCGCAGTCAGAAGCAATCACCTTGTACAGCTTATTACACCACATTAAAATAAGTTAAATAAACTTGAAATGGGGTTCCTTAATGAAGATGTATTTCTTTGGACTTCCACAATAATAATAAATAGTTAAATCACGTTAAGCTTTACCTTCACGTATCCTGCAAGCCGGGTATAGATGGCATCACGGACAAATAGAATAAATTTGGCAAGTGTTGATTCTGGAGCAGGATATAGATACTGTAGCGACGAATAAGATTCCGCACTCGCCAAGAAATGCACTTTGATTTTCAGCTGTGGCGAAGATGTTCCACGCTTTACAGTATCTTTCTTGCATATTGCGTTATTAACTATAGAAGAAAATTGAACTATTATGGTGACATTCTGTGGTGACTGAAATAGCTTATGTGGATGCCCATAACAGCTTCTTTCAGCAGTTAGCTCCCGTCTTTCCCTTATAAAATCACGAACCAGAACACTTTCTTCATTCTTTTTTTGTGCAGCGATTTCGTGCAGACAAGCATTAACCGCGCCACAACTCGTGCAGCTGCCAAAACAATCATTTTCGAGGAGGCTCCGGCATTCACAAAACGACAAAACTGAAGTGGACACCGGTGTCGCTGTGTCTACAGTCGTATGGGGCGTCCAGAGCACAAGAGAATGAGTCCATTTTTGGTCGTTTTTGGACTTATGCCAAATTTAAATATTGTTTTTGAAACTGCTTACAGAGCATAAAACATATTATGTCCAGATATTGTAAATGACTGCTCTAGGATTGGCAACACTGTTGAGCATGAAGGGAAGCAGTCTTTTGGGAACATGTTCTTTGTCACAATGTATATTGTTTGTATTGTCTGTGTGTGAGCTCTAATTAACGCGGACTGATGATTATGAGTGATTCATCCGAAGATATAAAGACGAATCATCGGCACATCTACATCTACATCGTTACTCTGCAATTCACACTTAAGCGCCTGGAAGAGGGTTCATCGAAGCATTTTCATATTACTTCCTTACCATTCCACTCTCGAATGGCGCGTGGGAAAAAAGGAACACCTAATTCTTTCCGTTCGAGCTCTGATTTCTCTTATTTTATTATGATGATCATTTCTCCCCACGTAGGTGGCTGTCAACAAAACATTTTCGCATTAGGAAGGGAAAGTCGTAAATAGATCTCGCCGCAAAGATAACCGTCTTTGTTTCGGTGACTGCCACCCCAACCAATAAGTGACACTCTCACCCCTATTGCGCGATAACACGAAGCGGGCTGCTCTTCTTTGCACTCTCTCGATGTCCTCCGTCAATCCAACTGGTAATGATCCCCCACCGCGCAGCAATAGTACCCAGAAGACGGACAATTGTAATGTAGACTGTCTCTTTAGTGGGTTTGCCGCATCTTCTAAGTGTCCTTCCAACAAAGCGCAGTCGTTGTTTCGCCTTCCCCACAATATTATCTATGTGGTCTTTCCAATTTAAGTTGCTCGCAATTGTAATTCCTAGGTAGTTACTCGAATTGACAGCCCTTAGATTTGTGCGATTTATCGTATACCCAAAATTGATCGGATTTCTTTTAGTACCCATGTGGATGACCTCGCACTTTTCTTTGTTTAGTGCCAAGTGCCACTTTTCGCACCATACAGAAATTCTCTCTAAATCAATTTGTAATTGGAAGTCCGCAGCTCGTGGTCGTGCGGTAGCGTTCTCGCTTCCCACGCCCGTGTTCCCGGGTTCGATTCCCGGCGGGGTCAGGGATTTTCTCTGCCTCGTGGTGACTGGGTGTAGTGTGACGTCCTTAGGTTAGTTAGGTTTATGTAGTTCTAAGTTCTAGGGACTGATGACCATAGATGTTAAGTCCCATAGTGCTAAGAGCCATTTTTTGTAATTGGAATTGATCGTCTGATGATTTTACTAGACGGTAAATTACAGCATCATCTGCAAACAACCTAAGGGGGCTGCTCAGGTTATCACCTAGATCATTTATGTAAATCAGTAACAGCAGAGGGCCTATGACACTATCCTGCGGAACGTCAGATATCACTTCTGTTCTACTCGATGATTTACCGTCTATCACTACGGACTGTGACCTCTCTGAGAGGAAATCACGAATCCAGTCACACATCTGAGACGATACTTCATATGCACGCAATTTGATTAATAGTCGCTTGTGAGGAACGGTATCAAAAGCCTTCTGTAAATCTAGGAATATGGAATCCATCTGAGATCACTTGTCGACAGCATTTATTACTTCATGGCAATAAAGAGCTAGCTGTGTTGCACAACAACAATATTTTCTGAATCCGTGTTGGTTATGTATCAGTAAGTCATTTTCTTCAAGGTGGTTCATAATGTTCGAGTACAGTGTATGCTCCAAAATCCTACTTCAAATTGAGGTCAGCATATGGGTCTGTAATTCAATGGGTTACTCCTATTGGCCGGCCGTGGTGGCCGAGCGGTTCTAGGCGCTACAGTCTGGAACCGCGCGACCGCTACGGTCGCAGGTTCGAATCCTGCCTCGGGCATGGATGTGTGTGATGTCCTTGGGTTAGTTAGGTTCAAGTAGTTCTAAGTTCTAGGGAACTGATTACCTCAGATGTTAAGTCCCATAGTGCTCAGAGCCATTTGAACCATTTTACTCCTATTTCCTTTCTTGAATGTTGGTGTGACCTGTGCTACTTTCCAGTCTTTAGGAACAGACCTTCCGTCAAGTGAACGGTTATATATGATTACTAAGAAAGGCGCTATTGTGTCTGCATACTCTGAAGCGAACCTGACTGGCATACCGTCTGGACCGGAAGACTTGCCTTTCTTAAGTGGCTTTACTCGTTTCGCAACACCTAAGATATCTACTTTTACATCACTCATGCTAACAGCTGTTCTGGTTTCGAATTCTGAAATATTTACTTCATCGTCTTTCGTGAAGGAATTACGGAAAACTGTACTTAGTAACTCCGCTTTAATGGCACCACCGTCGGTAACATTTCCATTGCTATTGCGCAGTGACGGTATTGACTGTTTTTTGCCACTGGTGCACTTTAGATACGACCAGAATCTCTATGGGTTTTCTAGCATATTTTGAGACAATTTTTCATTGTGGAAACTATTGAAAGCATCTCGCATTGACGTCCGCACTAAATTTCGAGCTTCCGTGAAACTTAGCCAGCCTTGAGCTATCAGCGTTCTAGCTCAGTCACGCAAATAATTATTTTTTAAATTTACCAAGTGAGAATTAACAAACAACTGGATTATAGAGCTTAAATTATAATAACAATATTTTATGGTACTTTCATGGTCATTGTATGTTATATCGGCACATTTTTCTTTTAAGGGGCTCCGGAAAGGCTCAAAATCATGAAAAGTTCAATTTTTACTTTTTTGCGTTTTCTGAATCTGCAGACTATTACCTTTTAATAGATATATAATTTATTCAATTCCGAAGACTACAACTATTTTTAAATTTTTTTTGAAATGTGTTCTACATGGGCGTGACCCACTGTGGCGCTGTTAAACTGCTGTCAAATGGTGTTATTATTAACGTCCGTGTTCATCAGGTACATTTTAGTGATGTGAGATAAAGTATGTGTTGTGGCTAACCTGTGATGGTTCAATATATATCGCTGGTGTGATTGTCGATTGTTTCATGTTTATTTACTCTGTCGTTATCTCGAAAATATTCGTCATTAATTCTGTTTCTTGAGTCTCTGTTTTGTTGAAGTATAATAATGAGTAAAAGTAAAGTTATTAGAAATCCTCTGAAGGCTTTTAAGAAAAGGAGAAATGTTGGAAAGCCAAAGGTATGTGTTATTACTGTAAACAATAAAGACGATAACCAAGTGAGTGAACCTAACCTCTCAAGTACACCTGCCCATAGCAGTCAAAGTGGGAAAGAAAATACTTCACAGAAGAAGCTTGGTTCAATGAGTGAAAACTATGAATGTTTTATGGGCGAATCGGATGTGAATGAAATATTTGGTATGTCGGTTCTCAAAGGAATTTTTTCAAACTGTGTAAGATGTATTCATTGTAGTGAAGTTGGTCTGGAACTCTCCATAATAAAGCACGTAGGACTTGCTAGTGAAATACAACTGAAATGTGATAAGTGTTCATACATGACCACCTTTTGGAACAGTGTTGCAGTAACTGCAACTGAAGAAAATGGTAGCAAAATCTACGAACACAACATTAGATTTGTTTATTCCTTCCGTTCAGTTGGTAAGGGTGCTACTGCAGGTGCAATTTTCTGTGGCATCATGAATCTTCCAAATCCCCCAACCAAGTTTACGACCTATAATAAATTAATAGGGTCTAAAGTAGAAGATGTCTGTATAGAATCTATGAAGAACGCTGTGGAAGAGGCAGTAATGGAAAATAATGGTAACAGAGATTTGACTGCAGCGTTCGATGGTACCTGGCATAAACGGGGACACACATCTCTTCATGGTGTAGTATCTGCCACCAGTATGTATACAGGGAAAGTTTTGGATGTAGCAGTAATATCAAAGTATTGTAGATGTCCACAAAAATATAAAGGTACACATGAAAATAATTGCAAAGCTAACTATAGTGGCAGTAGTGGAGGAATGGAAGTGGCTGGTGTTGCCAGTATATTCCAGCGTTCTGAGGCGTGTGATAAAGTGCGATATGTTAATTACCTTGGTGACGGTGATTCTAAAAGTTTCAAACATGTTCAAGGACTGAAGCCCTATGGTGATGATGTTGTAGTGCAGAAATTTGAGTGTATTGGACACGTACAGAAGCGAATGGGAACAAGACTTCGGCGACTGAAAGCTTCGTACAAAAAACAAAAACTCAGTGATGGTAAAGGGTTGGATGGGAAGGGAAGGTTAACTGACAGTGTAATTGACAAAATACAGAACTATTATGGAATGGCTATTAGGCAAAATACACAAAGTGTCGACGAAATGAAGAAGGCTGTTTGGGCTCTTTTTTTTCATACTTCTTCAACCGATGAAAATCCCCAACATAGCTTGTGTCCAAAAGAAGAAGACAGTTGGTGTAAATATAACAAAGGATTGCTAACTGGTGAAGTGTACATTCATAAGCATAGTCAGCCTCATGCAATAATGGAGGTGATAAAAACTATTTTCAGAGACTTAGCAGCACCTGAACTGTTGAAAAAGTGTATTCACGGAAAAACTCAAAACCCCAATGAAAGTGTAAATAGTGTTATATGGTCGAGAATCCCCAAGACTGTATTTGTTGGAATAGAAACACTTCACTTTGGTGTGTATGATGCTGTTGCGACTTTCAATGATGGCAACATTGTAAGGTGCAAGGTATTTAGAAATATGGGAATGAAGATAGGTTCTAACATGGTACGAGCGATGCTTGCTTTAGACAAGGAACGCCTTCGGGCTGCAGACAGGGCTGTAAAGAGTCTAGAAATACAAGCAAGAGTAAACAGGAGGAGGAACAAGAGGAAGCTGGAGGAGGAGTTTGCAGAGGTTGAAGATAATCCATCCTATGGACCTGGAATGCACTAAAAAGTTAATCCAATCTTTGTCGCTCGATTCCCAAAACTTTTATTTTCTCATACTAATTACATGTTTTCTAAGGATCTTCCAAACATATTTGTTTCAAACTTTCAGTAAATGTTGCACAGTACCTTCTGCATAATTTAACACAGCCTTTTTCCAAAAAACTGTATATTTTTGAATACATAAATAAAAAATTGCAAAAAAATGTTGTGAATTTTATTTCAATTGAAAAAAAATCATCTTTAATAACTGAACTAAAATTTTGTAAAATCCCTGTGTTAAGTTGTAGCCCATATTCCAATAAATAATCTGTAAAAAGTTCAACTTCCTACCTCAAATACTTTGTGAGGAAAGATGTAATTTATAAGCGTTATTTTAACATTGCAAGTATAGGGCGTTCCGGAGCCCCTTAATACACGATAGGACGCAGCTGCTAGGAAGGTGGCGTTGCTGCAGCAGCTGGCATAAAGTCTGCGGTCAACGAGGAGCGGAGAGCAGAGGAAGAAGACGTTCTCGACATCCTGAGAAGTGGAAAACAGTATTATGCAACGGCAGCGGAGCTGTGGGCAGGAATATACTACTAGGAACGGCGCGGGAGTTCCAGCTAAAAGCATTCCTGATAACGCTCCCTGCTGCAAGTTGCAATGCCACAGTCAAAGAAGAGAGGGAAAACGCATTTCGTTTCTTCTGGAAACACATGGTTACAATCGGCAAAATGCGTGCATTCAAGGATTTGTTCAATCAGATGAGATCTCGCAAGAGTTGATTCCAGAAATCCTAAAGGTGTTAGCGTCAAATAATTGTTAAGGATGGGAGTGAGATCTGTAAGGTTGTAATGGTGTGTAGTCTTTCCACATAATAAAATAATCTCATATTCAGACTCTTGTACTGGCCGAAACAGGAACATAAAGATGTCATTGTCTCTCATGAAGGTACGTCAAGATCCGAGCGTGAAGTTTCAAACATTGATCACAAATTCTTGGTATCAGGACAATCTTACTTACCTAGTGAAAGCGATTTTGTTTTAGAGGAAAGAGCCAGTAGGAAAAATTCGCACATTTACCCACCAAATTATTTGATGGACTATTAGATAAGTAAAGAAAAAGCGTCCCCCAAATTGGATACCACTGAAATGAAGTTCTCAGATTTCTTAACCTCCAGAAACTTGGAGGGAAAACTGGTTGATGGTTATGGAATCAACTGGCTGACTATGAAGCGGTTACATTATCAAATATAATATCTATTTGCTCTGATATTTAAGCAGAGTCCGAACCCAGATGTGCAGTTTGAGGAAGCTGGCTTAAGAAAGAAGCCCAGCCATCCCATGACATACTTTTCTAACACCCAGCAGGGCCGTCTTTATTACAACCATCGATAAAGAGCAAAAGCGAGGAAAAAGGACATGGAGGATTTACTGCTATACATTCCACCTGTACATCATCATTTTTTCTATAATCTTCCGCGTGACACTGTTACAAGAGCTTTCTCACCTTTGGAAGAGTAAGCAGACGAAAGTGAATTGCAAAACTTCCTGATTGGCAGTTTTTATGTAGTGCTCTATTGAATGTGGAATGTATAACAACAGAACCCCAATCTGCATAAGTGCACACTTTAACCAAGTCGGTACAATAGTGGAACCTGTGGACTGGTTGAAACTGTTAACCGCACTGTCTGTCGGAGATCTCTCGCGCTTGATCTCAGTCGGCCGCCAGCCATATTGTTTATTGTCACGGAGTTCCCACAGTTATAAGCAGACACGAGAATAAAATTATTATTATATATTCTAGAAATGTATTTCCTTTACTGTTATCTTAATGAAAGCTTAAGACTAGAATAAAGAAGAAGATACAAATACAATACAATACAAAATTTTAGTTTTGTATTCAACATAGCATGTAATATCACTTAAGTTAAATCTATCCTTCTCCAGTATGAGAATTTATGGTACAAAATATCTTCCATCATTCAAGCACGTTAAAACAGTGTGAACTTCTTCCAGCAATCAAACATCCAGCAAAAACTTTGCATCTATTTTTCTTAAAACTTCCTTGTTCTGTCTTGGTTGCCTTGTGCACTGAACGCCCTATGTACGAAACCACTTGCGCGAAAATCGTTTCACGAAACGGGTTGTGCAACCTCATGTAGTCCTGTAAAATAGCCTTGTCGCTCTCAAAGCGAACTCAACAATGAACCAAACGCTACGCTAGCGACAGTGCTGCTTGCCTTTTTCCCATGCCTTCAAATTAAATGCAGTTACTTTTTTGTGAGCATGTCTAACGATAACACAAGCGGCGATAGAGGTCTTTGGGTGCCCCTTGCTTTCTTCCCGGTGCCATTGGGAAGAGCTTACCTCGCCCTTGCGTAAATACGGGCCTGATTGTTGACAAGGACGTAGTCAAAGTTAGGGTCCAAGGGGACCGGACAACCCCAGTAACCCAACGCATACTAGTTGCCACACAGTGATATTGAAAGAAATTTTGATATTCAATCATACGACGAAAAAACGGCACGCACTATTGATAGTGAGCAACGCCAACGATAGATCCCCATCACATCGGCTGTCACCCACCCCTATTTTAGCCAAGACCAATTGTCGGCCTTGCTAGAGCTCTGTTGTGTTTTGTTAATCGGTTCAGTTCTTACCTGCAGTTGAATTTATTGTAAGTGCTACAGTTTGTTGTCTTTCTGCTGTGTGCTGTTGTAATAGTATCTAATTATGTATAAGTATGTAACAATAAATAAGAAGAAAACCGACTTTGATTCGTACGCCAGCTTTGTATTAAATGAAACATATGTACGCACTAATGTAATAGCCTAATTACCTGTATCTAGCAGTTTAATGCTAGCTCTGGAGTCGGTATTTGGAGACTAGCTGAACAATGGGGTTGCAATGTTTCAGTATTTTACAGGGCATCGGAGCGGTAAATATCATTACAAATTGTATTGTATTGTATAGAACTGGGGACCTAGAAACGACGGAGAGGCTTCGTCCCCGCCGTAGCCCTCAGTGGTTCACAACCCCACAACAAGCTACAGCAGTCCACTCACCCCACCGCCGCCCCACACCGAACCCAGGGTTATTGTGCGGTTCGGCCCGTCGGAAACGTCTCACACAAGACGAGTGTAACCCCAATGTTTGCTTGGTAGATTAATGATGGTGCACGCGTACATGGAGAAAGTGTTTGCGCAGCAATCGCCGACATAGTGTAGCTGAGGCGGAATAAGGGGAGCCAGCCTGCATTCGCCAAGGCAGATGGAAAACCGCCTTAAAAACCAATCACAGACTGGCCGGCACACCGGACTTCGACACTAATCCGGCGGGCGGATGCGTGCCGGGGACCGGCACGCCTTCTCGCCCGGAAAACAGCGCGTTAGACCGAACGGCTAACCGGGCGGGCATCATTACAAATAACATCAAATTAAAATCAGTGCATAAAAATACACTTGGATCTGTCTGTATCGTCCAAAAATCACGCTATCAATAAAAATACGAGGCGTGTTTTTTAAGTAAGTACCGTTTTGAAATTTAAAATAGACGTGCTAAGATATCTCAATAATTTTATTTTTACATGAAAGCCTGTACCTTAATCTACGCACTGACGCCATTACAGTCTGATTCTTCCTTGTTTACGTTGTGTACTCAGTGTTCAGGGTGCCTCGTGTAATCGTGAGTCCCGCCGACTGTGAAGTACGGGCTGTCATAAGATTTGTTAGTGCTAAAGGCCTAAAAGCGATCGATATTCATCGTGAGATCTGTGCAGTTTACGGAGGAAACATTATGAGTGATTGAATGGTAAGAAAGTCGGTGAGAGCATTTAAAGATGGCCGCACAAATGTGCATGATGAACAACGGAGTGGGCGTCCTTCGGTCGTTAATGAAAGTTTGGTGCGGGAAGTGGACAATAAGGTGAGAGAAAACAGACGCTTTACGATTTCCTCCTTGCGGGATGAGTTTCCTAATGTTTCTCCTAGTGTTTTGTATGGCATTGTGACCGAGCACTTGAATTACCGAAAATAATGTGCACGTTGGGTACCGAAAATGTTGACTGGTGTGCACAAAACCAAGCGTTTAGACAGTGCATTGACTTTCCTTGGGCGGTACCACAACGACGGTGATGATTTCTTGGACCAAATTGTTACGGGCGATGAAACATGGGTGGCCTACGTCACACCAGAATCAAAGCAACCGTCCATGGAAGTTGAGCAAGGACATCGTTTTGCTGCAAGGCAATGCCCCTCTGCATGTGGCGAATCAGACCTAAGTCTCGACACATCTTTTCGATGGGAAACTCTATAGATCATCCTCCGTACAGCCCCGATCTTGCGCCCAGTGACTACCATCTGCTCGTGCACTTGAAGAAAGCGTCTTCAAGACGATGGCGAGGTCAAAACAGTGGTGTTGCAGTGGTTAACTAGTCAGTCGGCAGACTTCTATGAGGAGGGTATTCAAAAACTGGTACAACGTTATGACAAGTGCCTCAATATTGACGAGAATTATGTAGAAAAGTAGATTAAGGTACAGGCTTTCATGAAAAATAAAATTATTGAGATATCTTAGCACGTCTTTTTTTAATTTCAAAACGTTACTTACTTAAAAAACACGCCTCGTATCGCCCACATGGGGATGGTTGCATTTCTTTTAAAATCTGTTCAATATTCTATCATTAATAACTCGAGTTGCAAAATATCACTCACTCTGGTCACCAGAGCAGTGCTCAGTTATGAAAACCAGTTCAGATACTAAACCAAGAGGGGGGGGGGGGGGGGGGAGGATTTGTGAAGAGCGGGCTTTATTTGGCGGGCTGCTTGAACTCGTCCGAGCCGACTGCGCTTTGCATCCCTCCCTCCCCCTTTCATCTAAAATGTATTTAGGCTCTTGAATACCATAATAACTGAAGCCAGCAGTTCCATTCACAATTAAATCTTAAAATATGCATGTATTCATGCACTTTCAAAAGACTAAATACACATGATTAAAGAAAAAACTTGCGTTGTCAGAATTTAATCTTTTGTTGTGATACATTTTATTTTATTTTAACAACAATGTACACCAACCAGTTTTTCCAAATTCTCCACCGACTCGGGGTGGCTCTGCGTGTTGAGCCACAGAGCTAGCAATCCTTGGACCCAGAAGGCGATTCCATCTGCTGGTAACATTGAAAGTGGTTTTTTTAATACAGACAATGATCTTTCTTACATTGCAAGAAGTGACAAATGCATAATTAAATGAGGTTCAAATGGTTCAAATGGCTCTGAGCACTATGGGACTTAACATCTATGGTCATCAGTCCCCTAGAACTTAGAACTACTTAAACCTAACTAACCTAAGGACATCACACAACACCCAGCCATCACGAGGCAGAGAAAATCCCTGACCCCGCCGGGAATCGACCCCGGGAATCCGGGCGTGGGAAATTAAATGAGGAAATTTGAAGAAGTGTAACGTTGAACAATTCCGGATCCTTTGCATTTTCGCCACCAAAAATTATTGTAGTTTCTCTGTCGGACAGAGATCTCTCTATTCCAAAAGCCTTGTCGGCAATAATTACGATTTCCCAAACAATTAGCGCTCGTGCATTCCTGATCACTTCCTCAGCTCAGATCCAGACTGATAGAAGAAGAGTGTCACATGACCTTGGAGAATGGGGGCAGAATGACTGCTTCTTAGTGGTTTGCGAAAATACGGCGCTGTTAAGAACAAGATTATATCTCTGCTCGATGAAAACTCCTAGATCGTTTTCGAATAAAATGATTTATCGTTATTTATGGAATTTTCAGAATAAACTAAAAACATGGGGCTTTTTGTCCTCCCCCACTTTTGACAAAATTCTGGCTACGTCCTTGCCCTTCAGATTATTTACGCGACTACACGGTCTTATGTTGTCCGCCCCAGTAGCTGAGTGGTCAGCGTGACGGATTGCCGTCCTCTGGGCCCGGGTTCGATTCCCGGCTGGGTCGGAGATTTTCTCCGCTCAGGGACTGGGTGTTCTGTTGTGTTGTGTTCATCATCATTTCATCCCCATCCGGCGCGCAGGTCGCCCAATGTGGCGCCGAATGTAATAAGACCTGCGATATGGCGGCCGGACCTGCCCCGCGAGGGGTCTCCCGGCCACTGACGCCAAACGCTCATCATCATCACGGTCTTATGTTTAGGAGAAAAGTGTTAGATAAGTTAGATAGTGTGTCAATGTGTTGACTATATACACATTTCGAGCAATTTTCAAGCACAGGTAAGAATCGTATATGACAGTCTGTCACATCCTTTCCATTATAGACATCTTCAAGCCACTATGCTTGTTTTAAAATGGTTACAACAGAAAATTGTACTAGTAGTAGCTATATTGAGAAGAATTAACACGTGCAATTGATATTTTAGTTTTCCTACAGAAAAACAAAGATTAAAGAGATTGTACTAGAAATCAAAAATTTGGTTCAAAAATATTTCGAAGCATAATAAGTCGCTAATTTGCTGTGTGTCATAGCTACAAGTTTTCAGTTTTTCAGGACAATTACACTTTGGCGTACTAGGAAGCCATTTCGCCATGCCGCCGCAGCATTTGATATATAAAAAAAGATTCTGTAGTACACTACTGGCCATTAAAATTGCTACACCAAGAAGAAATGCAGATGATAAACGGGTATTCATTGGACAAATATATTATACTAGAAATGACATTTGATTACATTTTCATGCAATTTGGGTGCATAGATCCTGAGAAATCAGTACCCAGAACAACCACCTCTGGCCGTAATAACGGCCCTGATAGGCCTGGGCATTGAGTCAAAGAGAGTTTGGATGGCGTGTACAGGTACAGCTGCCCATGCAGCTTCAACACCATACCACACTTCATCAAGAGTAGTGACTGCCGTATTGTGACGAGCCAGTTGCTCGGCCACCATTGACCAGACATTTTCAATTGGTGACAGATCTGGAAAATGTACCGGCCAGGGCAGCAGTCGAACATTTTCTGTATCCAGAAAGGCCCGTACAGGACCTGCAACATGCGGTTGTGCATTATCCTGCTGAAATGTAGGGTTTCGCAGGGATCGAATCAAGGGTAAAGCCACGGGTCGTAAGACATCTGAAATGTAACGTCCACTGTTCAACGTGCCGTCAATGCGAACAAGAGGTGACCGAGACGTGTGACCAATAGCACCCCATACCATCACGCCAGTTGATACTCCAATATGGATTCATCTGAAAAAATGACGTTTTGCCATTCGTGCACCCAGGTTCGTCGTTGAGTACACCATAGTAAGCGCTCCCGTCTGTGATGCAGCGTCAAGGGTAACCGCAGCCATGGGCTCCGAGCTGATAGTCCATGCTGCTGCAAACGTCGTCGAACTGTTCGTGCAGATGGTTGTTGTCTTGCAAACGTCCCCATCTGTTGACTCAGGGATCGCGATGTGGCTGCACGATCCGTTACAGCCACGCGGATAAGATGCCTGTCATCTCGACTGCTACTGATACTAGGCCGTTGGGATCCAGCACGGCGTTCCGTATTACCCTCCTGAATCCACCGATTCCATATTCTGCTAACAGTCATTGGATCTCGACCAACGCGAGCAACAATGTCGCGATACGATAAACCGCAATCGCGATAGGTTACAATCCGACCTTTATCAAAGTCGGAAACGTGATGGTACGTATTTCTCCTCCTTACAAAGACGCATCACAACAACGTTTCACCAGGCAACGCCGGTCAGCTGCTGTTTGTGTATGAGAAATCGGTTGGAAACTTTCCTCATGTCAGCACGTTGTAGGTGTCGCCACCGGCGCCAACCCTGTGTGAATGCTCTGAAAAGCTAAGCATTTGCATATCACAGCATCTTCTTCCTGTCGGTTAAATTTCGTGTCTGTAGCACGTCATCTTCGTAGTGTAGCAATTTTAATGGTCAGTAGTGTACTATACAGCGCAGTACAAAATCTAAAAAATAACGACGACTGTCTTTTTCCTGCAACAACAACAAAATAGCGGTATCTAAGCATCGACACTTGCACTGACGAAAAAAATGCTCTTGCGTTTATCTCTTCAAAACTTGATTAAGACGGCTATGAACCGTGAGTACAAAATTTAACCTTGTTTTGAGTGGGATCTGTGTGCACTAAAATGTAATTACATTCAAAGCCTACAGAGCGCTTACGGCAAATCTTATTATAACATCGACGATATATATATATATATATATATATATATATATATATATATAATGAGTGGAATATGAACGTGTGGATAATATTCATTCAATTATGTAATTATTTATTAAAAAGATGATAATTATGTAAAACAGAGACAATATATGTCTCACATTCTTTGTTAATCTATGTCATTCTTTTCTTTTGTTTTGTACCCTTTTGTCGTCTTCTTCTGATGTACGTCGCCGACGAAAGACGCGAATCGATTTGAGGTCTGTTGAATGAAAAACATTTAATGTAAAATTATTGTACTTTTATGTTCATTTGCTGGTAAAAACAAATAGAGCCAAGTGCGTTAAAACTATTTATGATTAATTATTGAAAATTCACTTCCTCTTTTAATTATAATTTAGTATTAATTGTTTTATCATAGCTGCAAGAAGCGCAGCCATTATTAGTTGCGATTATGTAGCAACTTCGTCTGTACTTCTAGTTGAAAATAACGTGGGTTTGTGTTAAACTAATTTGCAAAACAATTTAATAAATTTGTTCTTGGTGGTATCAATTTAAATGATTAATTATTTATTGAGCAAACGAAAATCTTAATTAAAAAGGAAATCCTATGTCTTTTGTTGGCCGCCATCTTAACTTTTATCACAGCGGCAAATTTAAATTGCTTGAAACTGCAAACAGTATACCGATGTGTAAGAAATAAATGTGCACCGGTGGCACTGAACTCTAGTTATAAAAGAAAAAATTAATCTAATCAGACTGCATTTTGTAAGAACAGTGCTGATGGTATTTATTGTTGAACAGGACTTCATTGCTGATGTATGTGGCCAAAATTAAATTACGCACGAATCACGGAAAAAAATATTTCTGATAGCATACGTCAGTGTTGTGTGCGGGTGGTATTCTGTGGTTCCCTTTCATGATCAACTTGCTAAGAATAATTAAATCCATGGAAGACAAAAATTATAAAAGCTCTGATGTACGATCTGTAATTTTAGTGATATGAACACAGCTTACAGTCAATATTATTACACTACATCAGGTGGAATTCTTGTGCAATTTGAACAAAATAATTATCCGGGAGAAGTTGCAGTATGAATAATGCATTATACATGTGTATAATATTGTCAGTGTCATTTACAAAATCAAATCAATGCAACTGCTAAAAAAAAAGTGAATTCAAACCGCAGAATACCATAGAGTATCGTATCATCCATATTCATAGCATTTGTCCATGATGATGATACAAAAACCGCCACATGTCGTACCGGAGCCATGCGACTTTGGACGCAATCTATGTAGGCTATAAAATTATGTTCGTATTTACGAATACTCACTCAGTATACGTTTCTACTCTATGGCAAAACGTCATAGCGAATGCAGGAAACATTTGAGTAGCACAGCGATTAGCACGCAGTGATCATAGAAAGTCCAGAAGCGCTTGAGTGCGCTCGGGATTCAACTTTGTCTGCACGCGGTGTGAAACCTGCTTTGTCGTCACGCCGCCTTCTACGAATGAATGGCGGGGCAGGTTTCACACAGACACCCACGCTGCGGTCTATGTTTGGCACTGGAGACATGACGCACGTCCATAACAAACCGGCTCCTGCGTCCCCGAAGCCCTACAACGCCTGTCGTCTTACAAGAGCTTATCAGCGGCAACCTTGAGCTCTGTCGCCGGCGTTTCCGCGAAGCTATTCACACGCTGGCGAAAATAATAGCTCACCGGACACACAGCTGCGGCATGAACAGTCTCTACACATGCTCCATAGCCCTGTTTTATGGCTTCGTCACCTGTTACGGGCATTTGCCTCACCGAGGAGTGGTTTTGGAATTCCATCTCGCCCTCCAATTCCCTATGTGTTATTTTGGTGCTGACAGGATTCGCGAGTGCGACTTTCAATTCTGCAATGACTTTTGCAGCTGTCGCCCTCTTATTTTTCGTTACAATCCTTTCCAAAGACCAAGTGTCACGATCAGTCAACAATCACACACTTTCGTCTGCGTTGTGACTTAACGGATGATTTTTTTCCGCATTCGCTGTGTGCGGTACAAATCTTCGTTTCTGTAGATTAGATAGATTAGATTGGATTAGATTAGATTAGTACTTGTTCCATAGATCATGAATACGACACTTCGTAATGATGTGGAACGTGTCAGGTTAATAAAAGGTGTCTATACAAGATATTACATTACACAAAATATTACATGACACTCAATATTTTTAATTTTTTTTTGTGGGCGTTGGGGAAATTACCCACTTACTATATCCAAAAATTCATCTAACGAGTAGAAGGAGTTGCCATTAAGAAATTCTTTTAATTTCCTTTTAAATGCTATATGGCCATCTGTCAGACTTTTGATGCTATTAGGTAAGTGATCGAAGACTTTTGTGGCAGCATTATTTACCCCCTTCTTCCTTGCTTAAGTGTGGTAGTGGGAACCTGTCAGACACTGTCCTCTTTCTGTGGCCCCTGTTCCCAGCTACCACTTCCCACCACAGTTAGCCCTCCTCCCCCCTTAACCTCTTCAGTTCGTCCCTCGGTCTGTCCAAATCAGCCTGAAGGGCTCTAATTTTCTCCTGCTGTTCAGCTATAATCCTATCTCTTGAGCAAACCCTGCAAAATAATGGAAGAGTCTCGTTTGCTTCCCCAATTCCCACGCCGCTACAATTTCCCCAATGAAACAACCTGTCACAACAGCTGCACAAAACCCCTGGACTATCTTTCCTACTGCAACTCACACACTTAGTATCGATGGTAGTTTGGAAATTAGTTAAGAGATTTACTAAGTGATAACGATAATATATTAAATACAGATGCAAAAGGACGCTAAATATGTTTTGGAAACTAATATGTAAGTAAACTATTACCAAATGCACTTAAATTTGTGTTATAACCCTAAATATGCACGATCAAAAATTAGGCTTAAACAGCCGAATGTAACCAAAATGAACTTTTTGCGATAAGTGGAAGAATACCTAAATAAAAGAAAAACTTTTAATGGCAAGCTTGAAGAGCACACTAATGAACGTATTTAATTAGTTAATCTATACCAAATGCACTTAAGATTGCGGTATAACGCAAAGTGCCGGCCGAAGTGGCCGTGCGGTTATAGGCGCTGCAGTCTGGAACCGCGAGACCGCTACGGTCGCAGGTTCGAATCCTGCCTCGGGCATGGCTGTGTGTGATGTCCTTAGGTTCGTTAGGTTTAACTAGTTCTAAGTCCTAGGGGACTAATGACCTCAGAAGTTGAGTCCCATAGTGCTCAGAGCCATTTGAACCATATAACGCTAAGTATGCACACTCGGAAAGTAAGGCAAAGCCGCGAAATATAAACAAACGAACTTTTCGCGATTACTGGAACAATACACAAATATAAGAAAAACCTTTAACGGTGAGCTTGAAAAGCACCCTAATGAACGTATTTAATCAGTTAAACTATAGCAAATGCACTTCCAATTACGGTATAACGCTAAATATGCACACTCAAAAAATTAGGCCTAAGCAGCAGTAAGTAAACAAACGAACTTTTCGCGATTACTAGAACACTACGCCGGCCGTGGTGGCCAAGCGGTTCTAGGCGCTTCAGGAGGAGGAGGAGATTAGTGTTTAACGTCCCGTCGACAACGAGGTCATTAGAGACGGAGCACAAGCTCGGATTAGGGAAGGATGGGGAAGGAAATCGGCCGTGCCCTTTCGAAGGAACCATCCCGGCATTTGCCTGAAGTGATCTAGGGAAATCACAGAAAACCTAAATCAGGATGGCCGAACGCGGGATTGAACCGTCGTCCTCCCGAATGCGAGTCTAGGCGCTTCAGTCCGGAACCGCGCGACCGCTACGGTCGCAGATTCGAATCCTGCCTCGGGCATGGATGTGTGTCATGTCCTTAGGTTAGTTAGGTTTAAGTAGTTCTAAGTTCCAGGGGACTGATGACCTCAGATGTTAAGTCCCGTAGTACTCAGAGCCATTTGAATCATTTTTAGAACACTACGCCAATAAGAGAAAAACTTTTGATGGTGAGCTTGAAGAGTACACTAAAGAACGTACTTAAATAGTTAAAACTGTTCAACTACAATTAATTACAACATAAATTACTTATCTTTCACTTCTTCTTTTACTTATCTTTCCACATTGTGATGGAGATGTCCTCATTCTCTAGCCAGGTATTCAGAAACTTAGTCAAAAATTGATAGAGTCTTTCATTAGTTGCAGCTTGTGCATGAATAGCAAACCATCTGACAATTGCGTCTTCCGGTTTTACAAATGCCAGCGCTGCACACATGCTGACGTGAAACCTTCGAACTCTTCATTCTGACGTTACGCCTCTGTTTCACCGAGAACTTTAACTTTTCCCCACAAAACGTTCTTCACGTAGAAGTAAAATCGACTTTTTTCACTTGGGGGGGGGGGGGGGGGAATTGGAGGCAGTATCGATATCACAACTGCCTCAAAATCAATATTCACCTTTCCTTGGACACAACGAAGAGGCAGCTTTTGTAACCAGACGAAACGTGCGAAGGTGTATCTTTCTTCTTATTTGGGAGCACAGCAAATACAAAAGGAAAAATGTAGGTTTCGTCACTCGCGTCTCCTAAGTCTGCATTTATGATATAGATCTGTTGAAAATGCTTATCGCAGCTCTTAAATATTCCATCGATAAAAAAGTAGGAAGACGTTTCTAAACTTTCATTTAATTTGCTTTCACTAAAAATGATTATCCTCTCTTCTAATCTATTAATCTATTGTCTTGTTGAAGATTAGTTTTAACCCCACAGTCCCTGGCTCTTGTTAGTTCCTCTGCGCTTCACTCCGCTGATAACGCAAGAACCTCTTCGTATTTTCTGAGTGAGGAGTCGCCGTAAGAAATCATAATTTTTTTATTAAGATTCTCCATTTAATACCTTTTAAAGGTTTCCAGTTCACTTCAGATTTATTGTTGCAACAGTGCATATAGAGTGCATGAAATGATTACTAAATGGTTCAAATGGCTCTAAGCACTATGAGACTTAACATCTGAGGTCATCAGTCCCCTAGACTTAGAACCAATTAAACCTAACTAACCTAAGGACATCACACACATCAGTGCCCGAGGCAGGATTCGAACCTGCGACCGTAGCGCAGTAAGCGCGGTTCCGGAATGAAGCGCCTAGAACCGCTCGGCCACACCGACCGGCAAATGATTACAATTACAGATCAACAGCACAAGCGGTTCAGAAGTATTTGGTATCGAACCATACTGAAACGCTCATAGTCGTATGTGGTGTAGCACCCACGAGCGGCAATGCTTGTACTGACTATGGCATCCAGCCGATCGTACAGACGGTGAATACTACCCTGGGATACGTTATGCAACGCCCGCTCAACCACTTCACGTAGTTTTGTAAGAGTTGATTGTTGACGAGTCGCGCCGGCCGTAGTGGCCGTGCGGTTCTAGGCACTCCAGTCTGGAACCGCGCGACCGCAGGTTCGAATCCTGCCTCTGGCATGGATGTGTGTGGTGTCCTTTGGTTAGTTAGGTTTAAGTAGTTCTAAGTTCTAGGAGGACTGATGACCTCAGAAGTTAAGTCGCACGAGTCACTTCTAGTCCCACCATATCACACACGTACTCGGTTGGAGAGAAATCCGGAGACCGTTCTGGTCAGGGAAGTTGCTGCTCGTCTTGCAGAATACGTTGAGTTTCACGTGCAGTGTGTGGGCGAGAATTATCCTGTTGGAACAACACATCACCTTCCCGTTGCAAGAACGCCAAAAGAATGGGTCTAGCAACAATCTGCACATACCGATCGCTGGTTAGCGTCCCCTCCGGAAACACCAAAGGTGAACGAGAGTTGTAGCTTATCGCACCCCAGACCATAAAGCCTGGGGTAGGGGCAGTTTGTCTAGAAAGAATGCATTCTACGAGACAGCGCTCACAAGATCTACGTCGTATCCACAAACGACCATCCTTGCGTGCAGGCAGAATCTGCTTTCATCGCTGAAGACCAAGGCGTGCCACTCCATCTTCCAAGTGATCCTTTGACGGCACCATTCGCGCTGTGCACGCCGATGCTATGGCTTGAGTGGAAGACGAGGTGTAGACCCACTGCTAATTACCGGTTCACAACAGCTCGTGTTGACACGTATAGGCTCAGAAGCCCTCTTGCCCGAGGGTGGTGCCTGTGTGATCTGCCACTGCTGCCCCTACAATACGACTATCCTGGTGGGCGTCTGTGCTATGTGAGAATGTTCACGTGACTGCCGATACCAGCGTCTTTGCACAGCTCATGTAGCATGTCCAAGTTGTGTGGCAAATCTCCGAAAAGACCATCCCGCCGCTCGTAAGGCCACAATTTGACCTCTCTCAAAATTGCTCGTTTGCTGTAGGAAGCACGAGTGCATCTACATCTACATCTACATCTACATCCATACTCCGCAAGCCACCTGACGGTGTGTGGCGGAGGATACCGTGAGTACCTCTATCGGTTCTCCCTTCTATTCCAGTCTCGTATTGTTCGTGGAAAGAAGGATTGTCGGTATGCTTCTGTGTGGGCTCTAATCCCTCTGATTTTATCATCATGGTCTCTTCGCGAGATATACGTAGGAGGGAGCAATATACTGCTTGTCTCCTCGGTGAAGGCATGTTCTCGAAACTTTAACAAAAGCCCGTACCGAGCTACTGAGCGTCTCTCCTGCAGCGTCTTCCACTGGAGTTTATCTATCATCTCCGTAACGCTTTCGCGATTACTAAATGATCCTGTAACGAAGCGCGCTGCTCTCCGTTGGATCTTCTCTATCTCTTCTATCAACCCTATCTGGTGCGGATCCCATACTTCTGAGCAGTATTCAAGCAGTGGGCGAACAAGCGTACTGTAACCTACTTCCTTTGTTTTCTGATTGCATTTCCTTAGGATTCTTCCAATGAATCTCAGTCTGGCATCTGCTTTACCGACGATCAACTTTATATGATCATTCCATTTTAAATCACTACTAATGCCTACTCCCAGATAATTTATGGAATTAACTGCTTCCAGTTGCTGACCTGCTACACTGTAGCTAAATGATAAGAGATCTATCTTTCTATGTATTCGCAGCACATTACACTTGTCTACATTGAGATTCAGTTGCCATTCCCTGCACCATGCGTCAATTCGCTGCAGATCCTCCTGCATTTCAGTACAATTTTCCATCGTTACAACCTCCCGATGCACCACAGCATCATCTGCAAAAAGCCTCAGTGAACTTCCGATGTCATCCACAAGGTCCTTTATGTATATTGTGAATAGCAACGGTCCTATGACACTCTTACTTCGGAAGACTTCTCTCCATTGAGAATGACATGATGCGTTCTCTTATCTAGGAACTCTTCCATCCAATCACACAATTGGTCTGATAGTCCATATGCTCTTACTTTGTTCATTAAACAACTATGGGGAACTGTATCGAACGCCTTGCGGAAGTCAAGAAACACGGCATCTACCTGTGAACCCGTGTCTATGGCCCTCTGAGCCTCGTGGACGAATAGCGCGAGCTGGGTTTCACACGACAGTCTTTTTCGAAACCTATGCTGATTCCTACAGAGTAGATTTCTAGTCTCCAGAAAAGTCATTATACTCGAACATAATACGTGTTCCAAAATTCTACAACTGATCGACGT
This sequence comes from Schistocerca piceifrons, assembly GCF_021461385.2. Classification (NCBI taxonomy): domain Eukaryota; kingdom Metazoa; phylum Arthropoda; class Insecta; order Orthoptera; family Acrididae; genus Schistocerca; species Schistocerca piceifrons. Next base: position 116,870,382 of record NC_060139.1, on the reverse strand, counting down.
TAGAGATATAGGTCTATAGTTCTGCACATCTGTTCGACGTCCCTTCTTGAAAACGGGGATGACCTGTGCCCTTTTCCAATCCTTTGGAACGGTACGCTCTTCTAGAGACCTACGGTACACCGCTGCAAGAAGGGGGGCAAGTTCCATGGCGTACTCTGTGTAAAATCGAACTGGTATCCCATCAGGTCCAGCGGCCTTTCCTCTTTTGAGCGATTTTAATTGTTCCTCTATCCCTCTGTCGTCTATTTCGATATCTACCATTTTGTCATCTGTGCGACAATCTAGAGAAGGAACTACAGTGCAGTCTTCCTCTGTGAAACATCTCTGTGACATGGTTGCCTGCTTGCTTCACAATTTGCACAACAATAAGCCTTCTGGCTATGAGGATTCCCTATTAAAGGGTAGACACAGATGGTGCTCTTGTAGCAATTCCACTGCGCTATCGTTGGCATTATCAGTACACGTACTATCCTCCAGGTAGCATATGCCGTTATCGGGTCAAAATCGACTTCGTCTTTGTAGGTGTAATAATTTTTTCCGGTAGTGTGACTTGTTGTGTTTCGACCATTGCACCGTTAACACAGCGCTCGAGGGTCAAAGGAGGGGACCGAGAGTTGAGACAAGAGGACAGGTGTGTCCGTAAATCTCTGATGTTCGCAAGTCTCCGTGTGCGCATATCCCTGGAGAACACCCCCGTTTCAGTGTTGTCACTGCGCGCACCACTGTCTGTGCGCTCGTTTGCCACTCAAGGTAAGCCTAACAATGGTAGTGGTGTTGATAGTCCATGGTGCTCCAGTCATCGTAGCACTGAGCATATGGATACTTGCTGGCTGCAAACAAGCCCATTTCATTACTTGATTGACTGCTTCTGCACAACTGCGTGAACAATATGGCTGTCCTGTCGGGTGTTAGTCATGTGAGGGGGGCCCTGAGATCCTGCAGGGCGTTGAGTGTGCCGTCCTGAACCAATCGATACTACACTTGCTTCATAGTCGTGGAATCCCGTTCAAAGTGTGCAGCATTATTACGGAGAGGATAAACTACGATCCTACTGCTGTCGAATGCTGCTAGACGTGTCTCCTTCTTACACGGAGCATTCGGATGGTATTTCTGAAAGGGAAATAATCTGAATAATCTACTCATATGCATTCTAAGAAAAAAAAGTAATGATGGAAAATCGGTAGATGTGTTGCACATGCACAGACAAACAAATTATTACAATGTTAGAAAAAACTGGATGATTTATTGAAGAGAGGCAACTGAATTAGTCAATAAAGTGTTGGCACACCTCTAGCCCTAATGAAAACATGTATTCACTTGGCATTGATTGATAGAGTTGTATGATGTCCTCCTGAGCGATATTGTGCCAGATTCTGTGCAATTGGCGAGTAATGTCGTCAAAATCCCGAGCTGGTTGGAGAGCCCTCCCCGTAATACTCCAAACGTTCTCAATTGGGGAGAGATCTGGCGACATTGCTGGCCAGGTTTGGCAAGGACGAAGACAAACTGTTGAAAATGTCGCAGTGTGCGGGCGGGCATTATCTTGCGGAAATGCAAGCCCAGTTTGGCTGGGCATGAAGGGCAACAAAATGGGGTGTAGAATATCGTTCACATAGCACTGTGTTATAAGTGGGACGCGGATGACAACCAAATGGGTCGTGCTGTGAAAAGAAATGGCGCCTCAGAGCATCATCAATCCTGGTTGTAGGGCCGTATTGTAGGCGACGGGCTTTAATTCCGACGCTGTCCGGGGCGTCTCCAGAAATGTCTTCGGCGTGGAATCTCATTGACTGGAGTGTAATTGTCTTCAATGATGAGTTTCGCTTCGAACTGATCCCCAATGACCAGCAAAGACGTGTTTGGAGGATCCCTGGACAGCAGTGGGATATCTGCCTGACTGTCGCCTGCCGTATGCCCCGACGACCAGGAGTGATGGCCTTGGATGCCATTTTTTTTCATGATGTCATCCAAAAACTCTGTCAATCAATAGCAATCCTAATAACTGACGTATTGTTGACTTGCTCAATTAGTGAAGTTATTTCTCTTGAATAAACCATCTAATTTTTCTGAAATTGTAATTTTTTTTGTCTGTACATGTACATCTACCAATTTCCGTCCCATTCAGATAATACGTTCGTGGCGCATCTTTTAGAGTACGTATGGATTGTACATTACTGGCCATTAAAATTGCTACACCACGAAGATGACGTGCTACAGACGCGCAATTTAACCGACAGGAAGAAGATGCTGTGATATGCAAATGATTAGCTTTTCAGAGCATTCACACGGGGTTGGCGCCGGTGGCGACATCTACAACGTGCTGACATGAGGAAATTTTCTCAGACATAAACAGCAGTTGACTGGGCGTTGCCTGGTGCAGCGTTGTTGTGATGCCTCGTGTAAGGAGGAGAAATGCGTACCATCACGTTTCCGACTTTGATAAAGGTCGGATTGTAGCGTATCGCGATTCCGGTTTATCGTATCGCGACATTGCTGCTCACGTTGGTCGAGATCCAATGACTGTTGGCAGAATATGGAATCGGTGGGTTCAGGAGGGTAACACGGAACGCCGTGCTGGATCCCAACGGCCTCGTATCACTAGCAGTCGAGATGACAGGTATCTTATCTGCATAGCTGTAACGGATCGTGCAGCCACGTCTCGATCCCTGAGCCAACAAATGGGGACGTTTGCAAGACAACAACCATCTGCACAAACAGTTCGACGACGTTTGTAGGAGCAGGGGCTATCAGCTCGGAGACCGTGGCTGCGGTTACCCTTGACGCTGCATCGCAGACAGGAGCGCTTGCGATGGTGTACTCAACGACAAACCTGGGTGTACGAATGACAAAACGTCATTTTTTCGGATGAATCCAGGTTCTGTTTACAGCATCATGATGGTCGCATCCGTGTTTGGCGACATCGCCGTGAATGCACATTGGAAGCGTGTATTCGTCATCGGCATACTGGCGTATCACCCGGCGTGATGGTATGGGGTGCCGTTGGTTACACGTCTCGGTCACCTCTTGTTCACATTGACGGCATTTTGAACAGCGGACGTTAGATTTCAGGTTTGTTACGACACGTGGCTCTACCCTTCATTCTATCCCTGCGAAACCCTACATTTCAACAGGATAATGCACGACCGCATGTTGCAGGTCCTGTACGGGCCTTTCTGGATACAGAAAATGTTCGACTGCTGGCCTGGCCAGCACATTCTCCAGATCTCTCACCAATTGAAAACGTCTGGTGAATGGCGGCCGAGCAACTGGCTCGTCACAATACGCCAGTCACTACTTTTGATGAACTTTGGTATCGTGTTGAAGCTGCATGGGCAGCTGACCTGTAAACGCCATCCAAGCTGTATTTGACTCAATGCCCAGGCGTATCAAGGCCGTTATTGCGGCCAGAGGTGGTTGTTCTGGGTACTGATTTCTCAGGATCTATGCACCCAAACTGCGTGAAAATGTAATCACATGTCAGTTCTAGTATAATATATTTGTCCAATGAATACCCATTTATCATCTGCATTTCTTCTTGGTGTAGCAATTTTAATTGTCAGTAGTGTATATGACCTTACTCTTCCCTGCTTCATTTGGCTGCGCTGAAATGCTAATCATTTGTCGATCCGTCCATTTACTAGACTTGCAAGTTTGACGTTTCGCGCATTCCACAGTCACAGTGTTGCAAAGTTCATTACCAGCTGAGTATGTAAGTCTGCCAGTGTAGTCGTTTTTTAAATGAACGCTGTTTACCTTCACGACTGTAAGTGTATGTGATAATATCGTGACTGGTTAGTATGTATCACCCTGGCGAAGAGCCTGAAGTGTTATACAACGCATGTCTTTTTCCTAGCATTGAATAACGTAACCCCGACTGGCCAAGTGTGCGAAACGAAACAATGAACTTCGTTCTTCGGCGTATCTCTCAGTCAAAAGTTCAAAGGAGTAATGAGTTTCAATGCGTAAGCGGGACAGCTCTGTGTCTGTACAGAGGCAATTCCATCATCATAATTCGTGAGAAGATGTGTGAAAATTACTCGAAGAAATGTGTTTCCTGCAGAAACCAAGTGGGGAATGGACAATTATTGTTAGCGGAGAGTAAGGTTAATGTGAACGTGCATGAACCCGATCGTGAGATATCGTGTTGATAGGAGAGAAGGGGAGAAGTCCTAAGCTATTTAATCAGCAGAAGTGTTTCCCCTATTAAACCGCAGAGAATGAGTCGCCTTAGCGACAAGTTAGTAGAGAGACTGACCTTCAACCGAATTTCGGACACCATATAAGTTTAGAAACTTCGGTTTTGTTTCGCCCTCATTGACATTCCATTGTAGAGCGTTATTCTTACTTCATTTTCAGTTTTGTACCACCTGTTGTTCTGATTTCAGTTTTGATTTCGAATAGACTTTCTGTATAATTTTAGCAACCCATGACTTGTACAACAATTTAGTCACGTGGGAGGAAATCATTCCTAAATTATCAAAGAAGTTGCTACTGTGCACGTCTGTAAGCAACAGAATGACTGCTTTACTCTTTCGTTGGAAATCATAGTGACCAATTCTTGAGACTTAGTCCGATACGCAATCCGGCAAGTAGGTCCTGTAATTGAATGCCAGTAACGCAGCGGAGCGAATGTCATTTTGCATATTCACCGCGGAAAACCTTCTGTTTTAGGTGGAAACGTATATCATTTGCACTTAATTGAATGTGTGATAAGAAGGGAACAGAATCAAAACGGAAGTCCAAAGTGATTCGTTTCTGAATGTTCGAGACATTACAACAAGAGGGATTCGCAGTCAGGCTTGTGCAAGAAATACAAGAGGGATTCCACTGTTAAAGGCAGAGGAGAGAGCGGATATGTGATTCATGTGAAAAGGTTTCCGATGTGATAATGGTCGCACGACGGTAATTAACAAAAAAAAAATGGTTCAAATGGCTCTGAGCACTATGGGACTTAACATCTATGGTTATCAGTCCCCTAGAACTTAGAACTACTTAAACCTAACTAACCTAAGGACATCACACAACACCCAGTCATCGCGAGGCAGAGAAAATCCCTGACCCCGCCGGGTATCGAACCCGGGAAACCCGGGCGCGGGAAGCGAGGGTAATTAACAGACTTTGAACATGGAATGGTAGTTGGAGCTAGACGCATGGGGCACTCCATTTCGAAAATCATTAGGAAATTCAGTATTCCGAAATCGACAGTGTCAAAGATGCCAAAAATCCAAAGTTCAGGCATTAGCTCTCACGACGGACAGCGCAACGGCCGACGGCCTGCACTTAACGACAGACAGCAGAGGCGTTTGAGTAGAGTTGTCAGTGCTAACAGACAAGCAACACTGCATGAAATAACCGCAGAAATCAACGTGGGACGTACGACAAGCCGGTTCTAGGCGCTTCAGTCTGGAACCGCGCTGCTGCTACGGTCGCAGTTTCGAATGCTGCCTCGGGCATGGATGTGTGTGATGTCCTTAATTTAGTTATGTTTAAGTAGTTCTACGTCTAGGGGACTGATGATCTCAGATGTTAAGTCCCATAGTGCTTAGAGCCATTCGTACCATTTTGAACGTACGACAAACGTATCCATCAGGAGGGTGCGGCGAAATTTGGCGTTGATGGACTATGGCAGCAGATGACCGACGCGAGTGGCGTTGCACAGACTCCACAAACCACGGGAGCCCAAGTTGCCAATAAGGCACTGTGCAAGAAGGTGCTTAAAGCATCATTGTAGGCCTGTGGTGTGATAGTGCCTCGCGAAACAACAAAGGGTCCAAGCCCCCTCCATGAAAAACACTACCATACCATAACACCACCGCCTCCGAATTTTTCTGTTGGCACTACACACGCACTGTCAGAGACAGCAAAGGACCTGGAAGAGCAGTTGAACGGAATGGATAGTGTCTTGAAAGGACGATATAAGATGAACATCAACAAAAGCAAAACGAGGATAATGGAATGTAGTCGAATTAAGTCGGGTGATGCTGAGGGAATTAGATTAGGAAATGAGACACTTAAAGTAGTAAAGGAGTTTTGCTATTTGGGGAGCAGAATAACTCATGATGGTCGAAGTAGAGAGGATATAAATTGTAGACTGGCAATGGGAAGGAAAGCGTTTCTGAAGAAGAGAAATTTGTTAACATCGAGTATAGATTTATGTGTCAGGAAGTCGTTTCTGAAAGTATTTGTATGGAGTGTAGCCATGTATGGAAGTGAAACATGGACGATAAATAGTTTAGACAAGAAGAGAATAGAAGCTTTCGAAATGTGGTGCTACAGAGGAATGCTGAAGATTAGATGGGTAGATCACATAACTAATGAGGAGGTGTTGAATAGGATTGGGGAGAAGAGAAGTTTGTGGCACAACTTGACTAGAAGAAGGGATCGGTTGGTAGGACATGTTCTGAGGCATCAAGGGATCACCAATTTAGTATTGGAGGGCAGCGTAGAGGGTAAAAATCGTAGAGGGAGACCAAGAGATGAATACACCAAGTAGATTCAGAAGGATGTAGGTTGCAGTAGGCACTGGGAGATGAAGAAGCTTGCAAAGGTAGAGTAGCATGGAAAGCTGCATCAAACCAGTCTCAGGACTGAAGACAACAACAACAACAACTACACACGCTGGCAGATGACGTTCACCGGGCATCCGCCATACCCACACCCTGCCATCGAATCGCCACATTGTGCACCGTGATTCGTCCCTCCATACAACGTATTTCCACTGTTCAACGGTCCAATGTTTACGCTCCTTACATCAACAATGTTTTTCCACTGTTCGACGGTCCAATGTTTACGCTCCTTACATCAAGCGAGGCATCGTTTGGCATTTAGCGGCGTGATATGTGGCTTATGAACAGCCGCTCGACCATGAAATCCAAGTTTTCTCACCTCCCACCTAACTGTCAAAGTACTTGCAGTGGATCCTGGTGCAGTTAGGAATTCTTGTGTGATGGTCTGTATAGATGTCTGCCTACGTGTCTCTTCACGTTTCCACTTCACTATCACATCGGAAACAGTGGACATAGGTATGTTTAGGGGTGATGAAATCTCGTGTACAGACGCATGACACAAGTGACACCCAATCACATGACCACGTTCGAAGTCCGTGAGTTCTGTGGCTCGCCCCATTCTGCTCTCTCACGATGTCTAACGACTACTGAGGTCGCTGATATGGAGTTGGGAATGTGGGTCTCACGGGAGGCGTGCAAAGGATAAGTCCCTGCAGTCGCGCTATTCATCTGTGTCCTCGGTAGCTCAGTGGATAGAGCGTCTGTCATGTAAGCAGGATACCCCGGGTTCTAGTCGCGCATTTTCAGCTGTCCCCATGGAGGTATATCAACAACACCTGTCGGCAGCTGAGGGTTTCAATTAGTTAACATTTATTCTAGAGAAGCTGCACGGTCATCAATGGTTTCTGTTCTTTCTGGAACAGTTACTATCTTCATATCTGAAAAACGTAGGCTTTTGGGGGTGTCCGGATACTTTTGATCACCTAGCGTATGCTGGACGTTCAGGAGAACATCCAACAACTCTATCAATCAATGCCAAGCCGAATAACTGCTTGCATAGGGGCTAGAGGTGGACCAGCGCCTCATTGACGTTTTGATTTGTTCGTCCGCACTAGCACATAACATCTACCGACTTCCATCCCATTCGGATAATTCCCTCGTGCAGCGCCATTTTATTTTGTCATCGAGTTTTTATCCACATTTTAAATAATTTTCATTCAGCTTTAACAGTTCGACTTAGGGTCCTGTCCTTGTGAGTCAGGAAGTAAAATCTTTATTTGAAAACATTCCGCTTGATGTTTGTGTGTCAATAATAAATCCAATCCCAAAGAAAGCGGGTGTTCACAGATGCGAAAATTACCGAACTATCAGTTTAATAAGTCACAGCTGCAAAATACTAACACGAATTCTTTACAGACGAATGGAAAAACTGGTAGAATATCAGTTTGGATTCTGTAGAAATATTGGAACATGTGAGGCAATATTGACCTTACGACTCACCTTAGAAGAAAGATTAAGGAAAGGCAAACCAACGTTCCTAGCATTTGTAGACTTAGAGAAAGCTTTTGACAATGTTGACTGGAATACTCTCTTTCAAATTCTAAAGGTAGCGGGGGTAAAATACATGGAGCAAAGGGTTATTTACAATTTGTATAGAAACCAGATGGCAGTTATAAGAGTCGAGCGGCATGAAAGGGTAGCAGCGGTTGGGAAGGGAGTGAGACAGGGTTGTAGCCTCTCCCCAATGTTATTCAATCTGTATATTGAGCAAGCAGTAAAGGAAACAAAAGAAAAATTCGGAGTAGGTATTAAAATCTACGGAGAAGAAATAAAAACTTTGAGGTTCGCCGATGACATTGTAATTCTGTCAGAGACAGCAAAGGACTTGGAAGAGCAGTTGAACGGAATGGACAGTGTCTTGAAAGGACGATATAAGATGAACATCAACAAAAGCAAAACGAGGATAATGGAATGTAGCCGAATTAAGTCTGGTGATACTGAGGGAATTAGATTAGGAAATGAGACACTTAAAGTAGTAAAGGAGTTTTGCTATTTGGGGAGCAAAATAACTCATGATGGTCGAAGTAGAGACGATAAAAATTGGCAATGGCAAGGAAAGCGTTTCTGAAGAAGAGAAATTTGTTAACGTCGAGTATTGATTTAAGTGTCAGGAAGTCGTTTCTGAAAGTATTTGTATGGAGTGTAGCCATGTATGGAAGTGAAACGTGGACGATAAATAGTTTGGACAAGAAGAGAATAGAAGCTTTCGAAATGTGGTGCTACAGAAGAATGCTGAAGATTAGATGGGTAGATCACATAACTAATGAGGAGTTGTTGAATAGAATTGGGGAGGAGTTTGTGGCACAACTTGACTAGAGGAAGGGATCGGTTGGTTGGACATGTTCTGAGGCATCAAGGGATTACCAATTTAGTACTGGAGGGTAGCGTGGAGGGTAAAAATTGTAGAGGGAGACCAAGAGATGAATACACTAAGCAGATTCAGAAGGATGTAGGTTGCAGTAGGTACTGGGAGATGAAGAAGCTTGCACAGGATAGAGTAGCACGGAGAGCTGCATGAAACCAGTCTCGGGATTGGAGTCCAGAACAACATTTGCGTCGCCACGGTCCGTGCCGAGTGAGGCGGACGTCCAGAGCCATAGCGCAGTCGTCCTTCACGGCTCCGGGCGCTGCGCACTACTTGCGCCGCTATCAGCCGCGGCGAGTTCCGACAAACAGCTGCCTGTCGCCTGGGTTTCAGGCGTCAGGCGCCGCCGCTACCGCAGCGACGAGGCGGCGCTTCTGGCGCGGCGCCAAACTGGCTGCGTGACGGGCTAATGTCCAGCGCGGTGTCCGCCCCTGGTTAGAGCACCGCCTCTTCCAGTTAGCATGCGGTTGTCACACCACACGCGACCGTCGGCTGTCTGCTCACCCCGTTACGGTTATCTGCGACTCATAAAGCTTCAAATGCGTGTACAGGGTATCCCAGGAGGAATGTTCTAGACCAGTGGTTCCCAACAGGTGGTCCGCGGACCCCCAGGGGTCCGCGAGCTATGCCAGAGGGGTCCGCAAGATGCTATTAGAATAAAAAATATATTAAATATACAGGGTGGCGCACGAAATGTGTTACCATTTTGTTTTTGAATACAAACTTTATTGTCAATACAATCTGAAAGGAAGCCGTCCATGGAGATTTGTTCTAACTCAGCACATGCTCAATATGTCCACCATTTCCTTTCCTAACTTCCTTCAAACGAACACTGAAGTTAGTGATTACCCTACGGCACGTGTCTTCCGTAATTTCACTGCAAGCTTGAGGTATAAGTCTTCTGAGCTCCATTAAATCACGTGGACGTTTCGGGAAATTTTTTTCCTATAGGTACCCCCAAAGAAAAAAGTCACATGGATTGAGGTCTGGACTATTGGGGGGCCAGTTTTGTCCTTCATTGAAGCGACCTGGAAACCTGAGTGAAATGATCCGCATGTCGAAATGCTCGTGTAAAAACTCCAACACAGTGTTTGCAGTATGTGGCCTTGCTCCATCTTGCATGAACCACTGCGTGTTGAAGGGCAAGGCAGTAGCAAGAAGCTGTGGAATGAAGCTATTGCGAAGCATGCTCAAATAACGCTCGCTGTTCACTGTTTCTTCAAAGAAAAAGGGTGCAGTAAGTCCGTGACTGGAAATTGCTGCTCACGCTGGAATCCTCGGAGCATAATGTTGTCGTTTATGAAGCACTTGTGGGTTTTCCGTGGCCCAAAAGCGTACATTTTGTTTGTTAACCACACCGTCTAAATGAAAATGCACCTCGTCTGAAAACCAAACGTTGTTGAGAGTTTCTTCCCTATCCTCCGCCCACTGAGCAAACAGTAGTCTCTGCTGCTTGTATTTTTCAGTGAGCTTCTGTGCACAGGTCATCTTGTATGGGTACATATGGAGGTCACTTTTAAGAATGCGTTGAACGGAGCGTCTGGATATTCCCAGCTGCACTGCTGCCTTTCTAACGATTTCCCGAGACTTCTCTGTACAGCAACTCGTACCGCTACAATATTCTCCGGCGAACAAACAGGCTTAGGCTGAGGTCGCTTCGCTTCCAATACTGTTCCTTCCTGTACAAATTTATGGTACAACCTGTGGATGGTCTTCTTGCAAGGGACCCATCGTGTGTTAAACTGTTGTCGAAAAAGCCTCTGAGTCGCAACAAGGCTTTTCGTTTCATGAAAAAGTAACACAATTATCGATCGTTGCTGTGTCGGCAGTCTTCCATTGTCAGCCATTGCTGCTTACTAGTCTCCTAGCGGCAGTATCGTGAATTACACGTCATTTCGTAACTCATTTGTTTTTCCAAGCTCTGCTGATACTGCTGTAGAGATCCCAGCGGGATATCTAATGTGCGTCGTAAATTGTGAAAAAAACAATTGGTAACACATTTCGTGCGCCACCCTATATTTCGTATGATGAGAGATTTTTTGTTTTGGCCGCTTCCTGCATGAGCAAAGCTTTAGCGAACGCTAACTTCTGCGTCTGGCGTCTTCCTAGAGCCAACTGACACTAGCACACTCTAGCGCAAAACTAGAATTAGATAGAGGCAAATAGTTCTGCTGTATGCCGTTAGATGCGCGCGCTGCCTCTTTGCAGCTGACAATTGACAGTCACTTTACACAGAAACTCGCATTTCAGACGACAATAGGCCATTGTTAATTTATTGCCAGTGCTTTCACAGACCGCGTTGTTTACATATTCATTATTCTGTATTAAAACAGTAGTGTTTGTAAAATAAATCCTAAACACCCAGATTTTAAGACAAAGATTTTGAGCAATAATCAAAAATTTAACAATAACAATAATGGCTAAACTGAAAAATTTTGAGCTCAATATTTTTTCAATAATGAATATGGCAATGTTGTTTCTAAGTACAAAAAATAGAAAACGTATAAAAATACTCTTAATTTGGCTCTTTTAAGTACTTGATACTGTGATATGACAAGGTACCAATCATGCTCGATGAGTGGGTCCTCGAGAAAATTTTGTTGGGAACCCCTGTTCTAGAGACCCATGAAGCGATCATGCAAAGCCAAAAAAGTCTAGTAAACATGGGCGCTAAAGTGCATACCTTAAGAGCTTTGAGCAGTTCTTCGACATCGAAGCTGCGAAACAAATTTCCTCTGTTGCAGGCTATTTGCTTTCCATATTTTGGACGGAAGTAGCGAGGACCAAAACAAGACAAAATTGTTTAGTAAACATGGGCTCTAAAATGCCTACCTTAAGAAGTATGAGTCCTTGTCCATCTTCGCTGCTGTGAAACAAACTTCTTCTATTGAACAAGTGCTCATTGTTCTTAACTATACTTTTTACAGCCCATGCTTACTTGCTACCACCTCTCAAACTGTGGAAACAAAGAGCTTGCAGTAGAAGACATTTCTTTCACAGTATCGAAGATGCAGAAGTTCTCATTGCTCTTAACATAAGCATTTTAGAGCCTATATTTACTGCGCTCTTTTGCTTCGAACAATCGTTCCTGTCATACCCAAAAACTATGAAATTCAACATTCTATTGGTGTAGGACTAGCAACGCTTTCATATCATGAGGGATTTATTACAAATCTGTCACAGTTGCAGTACATACACTTGGACGACCACTTTCGAACCTGCGCGGGATTAGGCGAGCCGCTGCAGTAATGGACTGTGCGGGTGGTCTCGGCGGAGGTTCGAGTCCTCCCTCGGGCATGGGTGTGTGTGTTTGTCCTTAGGATAATTTAGGTTAGGTAGTGTGTAAGCTTAGGGACTGATGACCTTAGCAGTTAAGTCCCATAAGATTTCACACACATTTGAACATTTTTGAACTTCCGAACCGACTGGTTCATTCTCAAGCCAGACCCACTGTCGCTACGCTGAAAGTATCTGATCTTAATGATAACCATCTAAAACTGGCAATACATGCATCACACAGTGGCGGTAGATAAATTTCGGAATATAACGGGTGATGAAAAAGTCAGTATAAATTTGAAAAATTAATAAACCACGGAATAATGTAGATAGAGAGGTAAAAATTGACACACATGTTTGGAATGACATGGGGTTTTATTAGAACAAAAAAAATTCACAAAATGTCCGACAGATGGCGCTGGACAGCAAAACGTCAGTGACTGCGCATGACAATCGTTTGTAAAAGGAGCTGTAATTAGAGAGAGAATCAGATGCGCCAGCAGTCGCAGCATGTTGACATTACCTGAAAAGGCGCTTTTAGTGAAGCTGTGCTATCAGAATGGGGAACGTGCTAGTTCAGCGTTACGATCCTATCGCCATAGGAAGGGGATTCGAACGGGTAAAGGTCCGCTGACAAATGCAGCTGTGGCGAGAATGATTTCGAAGTTCGAAGCCACGGGTTGCTTAGACGACAGACCCCGTAGTGGCCGACCGGGCACAAGGCGTAATGCTGCTGAGACAGTTCAGGAAGAAATGGAGACTGTAGCGGGTTCGTCTATGCACGGGGAAGTCAGCGCTCGTGCAGTCGCACGTCGCACCGGCATTCCATACACTATTGTTTGGTTGGCATTTAGGCGTACCCCCCGATGGTATCCGTACAAAATCCATCGGCATCATGAACTGTTACCTGGCGATTTAGTGAGCCGGAGGGCATTTGCAGTGTGGGCGTTTCAAAAGATGGTGGAAGATGACGATTGGTTGAGTAACGTGTTGTGGACCGACGAAGCTCATTTCACGCTCCGAGGGTCTGTCAACGCCCACAACTGCAGAATTTGGGCTACCGAAAACCTTAGAACTGTCGTGGAAACTCAATTGCACGACGAGAAAGTCACGGTATGGGTTGCATTTACCACATCTACCGTTATCGGGGCTTTTTTCTTCGAGGCAATGCGTGATTCTGGTTTTGTAACTGCTGCCGTGACGGGTGAGAGGTACGCCGATATGTTACAGAATCGCATCTTCCACAGCCTGGCTGATAAACACCTGCTGGAACGTACGACGTTTATGCAGGATGGCGCTCCACCCCATATTGCTAGACGCGTGAAAGATCTACTGTGCTACTGTGCGCGTCGTTTGGTGATGATCGTGTGCTCAGCCGCCATTTTCGTCATGCTTAGCCTCCCAGGTCCCCAGGCCTCCGTCCGTGCGATTATTGGCTTTGGGGTTACCTGAAGCCGCAAGTGTATCGTGATCGACCGACATCTCTAGGGATGGTGAAAGACAACATCCGACGCCAATGCCTCACCATAACTCCGGACATGCTTTACAGTGCTGTTCACAACATTATTCCTCGACTACAGCTATTGTTGAGGAATGATGGTGGACATATTGAGCATTTCCTGTAAAGAATATCATCTTTGCTTTGTCTTATTTTGTTATGCTAATTATTGCTATCCTGATCAGATGAAGCGCCATTTGCCGGACATTTTTTGAACTTTTGTATTTTTTTGTTTCTAATAAAACCCCATGTCATTCCAAGCATTTATGTAAATTGTACCACTCTATCTACATTATTCCGTGATTTATTTAGTTTTCAAATTTATACTGACTTTTTGATCACTATACAAGTCAGAATCAGCATATGTTTATTGTGACATTGATCTAACGCCACAGTGTAAAGCTAGTATTGCCAATTTTAGATGGTTCTCAGTAAGGTCAGGCACCATCACTGGAACGTCAGTATGTCTGGCTTTAGAATGAACCAGTCGATTCGAAACTAGCCGCAAAAATATGTGTGCGACAACTGTGACAGATTCGTGATAAATACTTCACATCCCTCAATACTGACCATTCCTCCTGGGACACCTTGTAGGTTCAATGATTCGTAGCAACCTAATGCTTCCAGGAATAAAGTGGAAAAACAGTCAATGAAGCCGACCACTTCAAGTTTTTTGGATTGAGTTTGGCTGAAAATCTTTCTTGTAGGTACCACATTCCATCTTTTACAGAAACTGGATGCTCCTACCTTCACTATAAGAACAATTTCCACTATCTCCGACACTGGAAAGCGAAGGCTTGTTCACTTTGCCGGCCGCGGTGGCCGAGCGGTTCTAGGCGCTTCAGTCCGAAACCGCGCGACTGTTACGGTCGCAGGTTCGCATCCTGCCTCGGGAATGGATGTGTGTGATGTCCTTAGGTCAGTTAGGTTTAAGTAGTTCTAAATTCTAGGGGACTGATGAACTCAGATGTTAAGTCCCATAGTGCTCAGAGCCATTTGAACCATTTGTTCACTTTGCTCAATTATGCTCTGTTGTCACCTATGATACCGCATCCTGGAGCTACTCTGTGTACTCTACATCTACATTTATACTCCGCAAGCCACCCAACCGTGTGTGGCGGAGGGCACTTTACGTGCCAATGTCATTACCTCCCTTTTCCTGTTCCAGTCGCATATGGTTCGCGGGAAGAACGACTGCCGAAAAGCCTCCGTGCGCGCTCGAATCTCTCTAATTTTACATTCGTGATCTCCTCGGGAGGTATATGTGGGGTGAAGCAATATATTCGATACCTCATCCAGAAACGCACCCTTTCGAAACCTGGACACCGCGATACAGAGCGCTTCTCTTGCAGAGTCTGCCACTTGAGTTTGCTAAACATCTCCGTAACGCTATCACGCTTATCAAATAACCCTGTGCCGAAACGCGCCGCTCTTCTTTGGATTTTCTCTACCTCCTCCATCAACCCGACCTGGTACGGATCCCACTCTGATGAACAATACTCAAGTATAGGTCGAACGAGTGTTTTGTAAGCCACCTCCTTTGTTCATGTACTACATTTTCTAAGAACTCTCCCAATGAATCTTAACCTGGCACCCGCCTTACCAGCAATTAATTTTATATGATCATTCCAAAAAAATGGTTCAAATGGCTCTGAGCACTATGGGACTCAACTGCTGTAGCCATCAGTCCCCTAGAACTTAGAACTACTTAAACCTAACTAACCTAAGGACATCACACACACCCATGCCCGAGGCAGGATTCGAACCCGCGACCGTAGCAGCAGCGCGGCTCCGGACTGGAGCGCCTAGAACCGCACGGCCACCTCGGCCGGCTATGGTCATTCCACTTCAAATCGTTCCGTACGCATACTCCCAGATATTTTACAGAACTAACTGCTACCAGTGTTTGTTCCGCTATCATATAATCATACAATTAAGGATCCTTCTTTCCATGTATTCGCAATACATTACATTTGTCTATGTTAAGGGTCAGTTGCCACTCCCTGCACCAAGTGCCTATCCGCTGCAGATCTTCCTGCCTTTCGCTGCAATTTTCTAATGCTGCAACTTCTCTGTATACTACAGCATCATCCGCGAAAAGCCGCATGGAACTTCCGACACTATCTACTCGCCAATAATGGTCGTAGCCGCGAAAGAACGTTCGGAAGGCTCGTAAGCTTCGTGTAGTCTGTCGTTCAGATGTCTCACAATTATAACTCTGTCAGCCTCGAACATATACTTCATAATGGGATTTGTTTTTGGTAATACTGACTCATTTGTAGAAGAAGCTGTAACATCTGTTCAGTGAACGTTAGACGGAAAGCGATTTGCATTTGGATAACTCTTCCTTAAACACTATATAGAAATGTCTGCATTATTCAGCAAGTTTCGTTTTCAGTAGACTTCCGGTAGAGCTGTAAAAATTTACTGATAAACCCCAAGTCTTCAAATCTAAGTTGAAATGTTTCCTTGCTGTACAAACCTCTTGTTCTGTAAAGGAGTTTCTCGCAGTACATGAGAATTTTTCTCTGTAATGTGTAGCCGGCCGGAGTGGCCGTGCGGTTCTAGGCACTACAGTCTGGAGCCACGTGCCCGCTACGGTCGCAGGTTCGAATCCTGCCTCGGGCATGGATGTGTGTGATGTCCTTAGGTTAGTTAGGTTTAAGTAGTTCTAGGGGACTGATTACCACAGCAGTTAAGTCCCAGAGTGCTCAGAGCCATTTTTTTTGTAATGTGTTATGTATTTGTATATTTTCTCACATTTCTTCGGCTTTTATTAATTCTTAAATTTTTATATTCATAATTGTCTAATCAACATTGTGTAAACTATGTACTGACTCCTTCCATGGCCAAGTAGTTTTGACCCTTAAGTCTGATAAGTAAATGAACTTGTGGGTGGATTTAAAGCAGTATTTTTCTTTCTGATTGTGGGGAAATCCCATATCAGTCACTACAAGTGAGTATTGCACTCCGGCCACTCTAAGTTAATGGCGTTCTTGCTTCAAAATTTCCTCGTTGCATACTACTTCTGTTCTGTACATGAGTTCCTCGCAGTAGCTGAGAATTATTCTCTGCAGTGTGTTATTTGTTCGTACTCTTTAGCAAATTGTTTCCATGTTTTAGTAATTCTTTAATTTGTTTGTATATAAATCTCCTAATCAGTATTCTGTAAACTATGTAACGACTCGTTCCATGCCCATGTAGCTTTAGCTCGTATGAAGCCAGGGAATCTGATAAACAAATAAACATAAGAAGGTTTTAAAGTCGTATTTTCTTGAAAAGGTTGCGAAGGCCTGTATCAGTCAGTACGAATATTCCACTCCAGCCATTTTAATTTAGGGTTCTTCTTGTTTCATTGTTTTAACTGTAGGGTTGCATTAGCTAAACCCTTATAGCGCCCTACCTAGTGTCATAGCTCGCATCATCGCTAACCTCTTGCTGTTTGTTCTTGTATTTTCCAACGGAACTCGTCGATCACCATAACTTTTAAAAGTATTGCACAATATGCCTCGTACATCTGAATGTAACGACAAGTCCTTTTTTTTTTTTTAATTGGCTTTCGGAACGTACCCATACAGCCACCTCAACAGTGGAATGTCATTTCTGACGATACTAACGTAAGGAGAACACCACAGCTACTCCATGAGCGGAGAAAAGTCTCCGACCGGGTCAGGAATCGATCCCGGGTCCCTTCGCCTACGAATCCGCCGCGCTGACCGCTCGGCTACGGACGCGAACTCAATACGTTTCACAGGGATGGGAAAGTTTCGCCATGGACCGATAGCGGCGTTAGAAAGTTGTTATGAAAATAAAGAGAGCGTCATCACAATTTAAGCAACGAAAAGAATGGCTCTGAGCACTATGGGACTCAACTGCTGAGGTCATTAGTCCCCTAGAACTTAGAACTAGTTAAACCTAACTAACCTAAGGACATCACAAACATCCATGCCCGAGGCAGGATTCGAACCTGCGACCGTAGCGGTCTTGCGGTTCCAGACTGCAGCGCCTTTAACCGCACGGCCACTTCGGCCGGCAATTTAAGCAACGCAAAAGTCTTATTGACAATCAGAAGGTGAATACAATCAAAATGAGCGTAAGGAGGGTAATGCGAAGAGTGACCAGTGAATTCCAAAGTAGAATAAGACTTAAAAAATCCTAAGAAATATTAGTCCTCCATCAAGTAATCAAACGGATCAAATAATTCATTGCTTTGCCACAGTCTTGTGAAATTGTCTAAGTGTGGTATACCGTATTACAGTACACTATTCCAGTCATCACAGGACATTGTGACTTGATTTAGATACTGTGATAACTAGTTGTGAAATATAAAATCAACTAAATTCCCTCAACAGTGTAAAAGCATCTGCACCCGCCGAACCTGTTGGTCCTGAAAAGAAACTTGTATCTTCTGTTATGTTGTAAGGTGGCTATAATTTTGCACCTTACAAGCACTCCTCTACATATTTTGCCGTAATTTACAACCGGAATTAGGTATCATTTGATAGGTTGTACATTGTATACAGGTTGTTACAAAAAGGTACGGCCAAAATTTCAGGAAACATGACTCACATACAAAGAAAGAAAATATGTTATGTGGACATGTGTCCGGAAACGCTTACTTTCCATGTTAGAGCTCATTTTATTACTTCTCTTCAAATCACATTAATCATGGAATGGAAACACACAGCAACGGAACGTACCAGCGTGACTTCAAACACTTTGTTACAGGAAATGTTCAAAATGTCCTCCGTTAGCGACGATACATGCATCCACCCTCCGTCGCATGGAATCCCTGATGCGCTGATGCAGCCCTGGAGAATGGCGTATTGTATCACAGCCGTCCACAATACGAGCACGAAGAGTCTCTACGTTTGGTACCAGGGTTGCGTAGACAAGAGCTTTCAAATGCCTCCATAAATGAAAGTCAAGAGGGTTGAGGTCAGGAGAGCGTGGACGCCATGGAATTGGTCCGCCTCTACCAATCCATCGGTCACCGAATCTGTTGTTGAGAAGCGTACGAACACTTCGACTGAAATGCTGTGTCGTACTTGTAAAGGCACATGTTCTAAGAGCACAGGTAGAGTATCCTGTATGAAATCATGATGACGTGCTCCATTGAGCGTAGGTGGAAGACCATGGGGCCCAATCAAGACATCACCAACAATGCCTGCCCAAACGTTCACAGAAAATCTGTGTTGATGACGTGATTGCACAAATGCGTGCGGATTCTCGTCAGCCCACACATATTGATTGCGAAAATTTACAATTTGATCACGTTGGAATGAAGCCTCATCCGTAAAGAGAACATTTGCACTGAAATGAGGATTGACACATTGTTGGATGAACCATTCGCAGAAGTGTACCCGTGGAGGCCAATCAGCTGCTGATAGTGCGTGCACACGCTGTACATGGTACGGAAACAACTGGTTCTCCCGTAGCACTCTCCATACAGTGACGTGGTCAATGTTACCTTGTACAGCAGCAACTTCTCTGACGCTGACATTAGGGTTATCGTCAACTGCACGAAGAATTG
Source organism: Schistocerca piceifrons (assembly GCF_021461385.2). NCBI lineage: Eukaryota > Metazoa > Arthropoda > Insecta > Orthoptera > Acrididae > Schistocerca > Schistocerca piceifrons. The sequence continues at coordinate 116,851,144 of NC_060139.1, read as the reverse complement.
CCTCGTCCATTGCAGGTGTCCTCGTCGTTCTAGGTCTTCCCCAGTCGCGAGTCATAGGCTGGAATGTTCCGTGCTCCCTAAGACGCTGATCAATTGCTTCGAACGTCTTCCTGTCGGGACACCTTCGTTCTGGAAATCTGTCTCGATACAAAAGTACCGCGCCACGGCTATTGCCCCGTGCTAATCCATACATCAAATGGGCATCTGCCAACTCTGCATTTGTAAACATTGCACTGGCTGCAAAACCACGTTCGTGATGAACACTAACCTGTTGATGCTACGTACTGATGTGCTTGATGCTAGTACTGTAGAGCAATGAGTCGCATGTTCAACGCAAGCACCGAAGTCAACATTACCTTCCTTCAATTGGGCCAACTGGCGGTGAATCGAGGAAGTACAGTACATACTGACGAAACTAAAATGAGCTCTAACATGTCCACATAACATCTTTTCTTTATTTGTGTGTGAGGAACGTTTCGGAAATTTTGGCCGTACCTTTTTGTAACTCCCTGCATATGAATATTTAAAGAATACTGACATTGTGACGTACACCTTGTAAATAGTTGTTAACGCTTATTGCATGAAAGGTAATGGAGTGTCTTAATTATCAAAACGGTGTAATGAATGATTGCCTTTACTAGTAGAGGTTGGAACGCCAGTGGAAATGAAATGGCAGACGTAACTAAGGCCCTGGGTGGAAAAGCCAGCACAGGTGTGTTGGTCCTGCACAACACAGGAAGTTGCCCCAGCCAGACTGTCGCGGCACCTGGATACTGAAGCACAACAGAGTGGCGGCTGGCAGGTATTGTAGCTGGGCCGAAAGGATAACCGGAAATTCTGAAAATCTTGGAGGCAGCAGAGAGGAACAAGGAAGCGTTACTTCGGAAATCACGCAGGCTGCGTTATTTCTGTGGATTTTTACTCTGCGAAGCGTACCATTGTATGAATTCCTAATTAATGGGGATAGGCATTTTCTCGCAAACTTTTTGCACTGGACGACAAAAGACTAAAATATGGTTGGTCAGCGTTCGGAAGAATCTGTAGAGAGGGAGAATATACCGTGGTTTCGAGAATATGATTCGCCTTCTGCAGTTACGAGGGACGGGAGCTGAGCTTTGCCGGGAAGCCAGCTGTGGAGGGAGGAAGTCTTACGTTTTGAGCGCCCGAGTTTGACGGTCGCTCATTTTCAGCTTTTGTTGGTACAGACGGCCTTGCTGTCTTTGCTCTCAGGAGATTTTATAGTTAGAACAGTTAGGCACGGTACCGTTGCGAACTTATACGATTCTGGACCTCGGCTCTGGGTAGGGAGTCGTCGTTGAGCACGCAGCGTTCAGTGATTGAGAGCACTTCTTCTGCCTATACTCACGCTATCTGAGCTCCGTCCTTGTAGCTGTGAGTTCGCGCTTAGTGTCTGTAGAAAACAGAGAGGAGAAGACAGTACTAGAATGTACTAGTCAGAGGACCGCCTTCTGCCGCCCCAGTGTTTGAAAGAGTTTATTTTGTGGCTGGGGTTCTTCCATCGTCGCATCGTGTACGAGAACCATCACTCCGACCCACCGGACACGGTACATACGGTGATATTGCTAATTGATTCGGCTTATTAGGGCTATAAAGCTAAACAGCTGTGATCATGTAAATTTTATTTCCACTGAGGTTTCACACCACTGTGAACGTAGTGTCTTCTAGTGTTTGGTACGTAGGTGATGTCAGTCATCTCGCGTTATTTATATTAGATCGCAGAGCTATAAAAAGGGGCAGATTTGGGCAACTGATCAATCATATTAGTTAGGAAATCCATATGTATCTATGTTCATTGGACGGTGATATATAAACATTTGTAATATTTAAAGGGGTTTTAATCCACAATAAATGTATACGCAGAAACAGCATTTATCATTTGTAGTTACTAGTTCCCTTAATTATTCATGTACGTTGATGTTGTAATTTATATGTTAAAGAGCAAGGAGGAGGATATAATATCACCATTAAGAGATCCTAAGATCTGCTTCAGGGGGTAGTCAGACAGGGTCAAATCTTCATTCTCGCATTCATTATTTTCCGTTGCGCACATTCATTTTACACCTGCATCTTGGAACGTAACCACTGTTAGAGCACTCGCAAAATAACTGAGCTCCTTTGCAGAAACGCTGAGCGTTGGGCGAGGCCTAATTTGTTCCGAAGGGCTTACCAGCTTGATTGACTGGCCACTGAAGATCTGCGCACTTGCAGCTTTCTCGTTGCTGTCGCTTTACTGTATAACAGAGTACCGTAGGTGCAGGGAAAGTTCTTCATAATCAGATACATGTGATTACTTGCAGTACCATTATATTTATGTTACAAGAGACAAGCGAGGAAGCAAAACCGCATTAAAAACTGTTCTTGAGAGGGTGGGAGGAACCGCTAGCTCTTCCAATAGCACAGTAAAGAGAAAAAAGCGGGAGCGGTAGATAGCTACAAGTCATTTCTAACACTTCAACACTTCACGAAAGATGTGATTATCGACGAACAGGTTGTCAGGGGACTGACACATTATTTCCGTGTGATACATGGTTTCTTTTATTATTTCGAGTACAGCAGTAAGCAACGTTGCCCACTACCTTACAATTTTCACCTCTTTTTTTTCTTTTATCAGATTTGTTTCTGGCAGCTGATGGTCGGACTTGTTCCGCTTCGGTTGATACTTTATTTATGCAAGTATGTGGGGCATTCAATAAGAACACTACTTGCCATTAAAATTGCTACACCACGAAGATGACGTGCTATAGACGCGAAATTTAATCGACAGGAAGAAGATGCTGTGATATGCAAATGATTAGCTTTTCAGAGCATTCACGCAAGGTTGCCGCCGGTGGCGACACCTACAACGTGTTGACATGAGGAAAGTTTACAACCGATTTCTCATACACAAACAGCAGTTGACCGGCGTTCCCTGGTGAAACGTTGTTGTGATGCCTCGCGTAAGGAGGGAAAATGCGTACCATCACGTTTCCGACTTTGATAAAGGTCGGATTGTAGCCTATGGCGATTGCGGTTTATCGTATCGCGACATTGCTACTCACGTTGGTCGAGATCCAATGACTGTTAGCAGAATATTGAATCGGTGGATTCAGGAGGGTAATACGGAACGCCGTGCTGAATCCCAACGGCCTCGTATCACTAGCAGTCGAAATGACAGGCATCTTATCCGCAAGGCTGTAACGGATCGTGCAGCCACGTCTCGATCCCTGAGTCAACAGATGGGGACGTTTGCAAGACAACAACCATCTGCACGAACAGTTCGACGTTTGCAGCAGCATGAACTATCAGCTCGGAGCCCATGGCTGCGGTTACCCTTGACGCTGTACCACAGACAGGAGCGCCTGCGATGGTGTACTCAACGACGAACTTGGGTGCACGAATGGCAAAACGCCATTTTTTCGGACGAATCCGGGTTCTGTTTACAGCATCAAGTGGTCGCATCCGTTTTTGGTGACACAGCGGTGAACGCACGTTGGTAGCGTGTTTTTGTCATCGCCATACTGGCGTATTACCCGGCGTGATGGTATGGGGTGCAATTGGTTCGCATTAACGTCACTTTGAACAGTGGACGTTACATTTCAGATGTATTACGACCCGTCGCTCTAACCTTCATTCGATCCCTGCGAAACCCTACATTTCAGCAGGATAATGCACGACCGCATGTTGCAGGTCCTATACGGGCCTTTCTGGATACAGAAAATGTTCGACTGCTGCACTGGCCAGCACGTTCTCCAGATCTCTCACCAATTGAAAACGCCTGGTCAATGGTGGCCGCGCAACTGGCTCGTCACAATACGCCAGTCACTACTCTTGATGATCTGTGGTATTGTGTTGAAGCTGCATGGGCAGCTGTACCTGTACACGACATCCAAGCTCTGTTTGACTCAATGCCCAGGCGTATCAAGGCCGTTATTACGGCCAGTGGTGGCTATTCTGGGTACTGATTTCTTAGGATCTATGAACCCAAATTGCGTGAAAATGTAATCACATGTCAGTTGTAGTATAATATATTTGTCCAGTGAATACCCGTTTATCATCTGCGTATCTTCATGGTGTAGAAATTTTAATGGCTAGTAGTGAATTTGGCCCAATGAAGGCTGCACTCCGCAGTAAGTAGTATGTGGATGATGGGGAGGTTATTGATGCAGCAAGACGTCGTCTCCGACATCGACTAATAGACTGCTACCATGCGGGCGAAGCCCTCCAAGTAATGTGGCGTAATGCTACCGCACTGAGCAAAGATTATGTTGAAAAATAGGACTTTGTAGCCAAAACAATGAGGAATAATGTGGTGTATTCGAACCAACCTTCTCTCAGAAAAGAAACGTGTTGCATTACTTATTGAACGCCCATTGTATTTCTTATTCAGTACTCTAGCGAGGAACTATTGTCTTTGAACGTCTATATTTGACGAATTATTGATCGTACTGACTTCTTCTATCGTCGTTAGAAGAATCGGTAGCTATAGCTTACAAGTTATGCGAAATATGCGTCTGTGTGTAGGTTTCAGCTGTCGAACAACTCCTCCCGTATCATGCGGCGATCTACACAACGAAACTCCTATCGTCAACGTTGTCCACTCCCCTACTGCGCCATCTGCACAGGTACTGTCCAAGTGCCTCACAAAAGATTTAAAGCACCCAGAAGAATTGGTCAGGTGTCAATGTAATTTCTTATGCACAAACATAATCGTGTTTTATTACGGGATTGGTGGATTAAATAAGGGGTGTAAACGGGATCAGATGTTGAGTGATCACTGCGGGGGACATGGAGATGCTGCGTGCTCAGGTGGAGCCAATGTCACAGCTCGTGGTGGAGTGTGAAAAGAGCCTCACTCCGGGTCTCCATTCGGTCGACTCGTCGAATAGTACAAAATCCAGATTTGTGGGCCATTCCGATGTGACAGAGGCCAATGTTGGGCTGCAAGGGAACGTCAGGCCAGGCTTGCTCGTCATCTACATTCTGATCGAACACCCCCGTCCAGCACAAGGGAGGACCGTCGTATTGTGCACCAAGCACATCGTAAACAGATCACATTTGTGCCTACCGTCGAAGCAAAAGAAATGGACTCCCTGAAACATTCTGTGTCATTCCGTAACATTGGTCGGGAACTAGTAGCAGCTGGACTAGGGACCCATGTGTAGGATGACGTGAAAACCACAACACATACTGCTTGAACGGAATGGACAGTGACTTGAAAGAAGGATCTAAGATGAACATCAACAAAAGCAAAACGAGGATAATAGAATGTAGTCGAATTAGATGATGCGGAGGGAATTCGATTAGGAAATGAGACACTTAAAGTAGTAAATGGGTTATGCTATTTGAGAAACAAAATAAGTCATGACTGTCGAAGTAGGGAGGATCTAAAATGTAGACTGGCTATGGCAAGGAAAGCGTTTCTCAAGAAGAGAAACTTGTTAACATCGACTATAGATTTAAGCGTCAGGAAGTCTTTTCTGAAAGTATTTGTATGTAGTGTAGCCATTTATGGAAGTGAAACGTGGATGATACATAGTTTAGACAAGAAGAGAAAATGGTCTTTTGAAATTTGGTGCTTCAGGAGAATGCTGAAGATTAGAAGGATATATCACTTTGTAAGGTGGCAGAATAAATGGTCAGATTCGCACCTTACATGATACCTTTACAAATCGCAATGAGAAGGTGAAGATGACACCTAACGTAAATCAGCAGTTATGAGAACATTTGCCTATCAATATGTAGTGCAAAAAGGGATGACAGTCAATCAACGGTAATTAACACACCATTTCTATACAATGCATGTCTTTGAGCAGAAGGTAGAACAGGGAACACGAGTCAAGTTGCTTTTAGTTTTGAAAAGTCAGCTCCACAATGGCGTAGCGAAGCTGCACTGTGCAAGTTGCGCTGGAAACCACTTAAAGGGGTGGCAGGAAGGAGGACAGTGATCCCAGGCCAGGTGATTCGAGCCGAATGACCGCCTGTAGCGGGGCATCTGCTCAAGGGTAGAGAAGAAGCTTTAGAATACTGCGTTTTGGAATTCCAAAGGGGTACGAACAAAAGAGTGACGCATTTTCGTCCAGCGAATGCGACACACGGAAAGATCAATGTACTTTAGGCGTCCAGAATGGGCACAAAACTTCCGATTGGCGGAAACGCACTAGGAAGGAGAAAAATACTGAAGTTTCGACGCAATTTGATAGAAGAGACATTGTGATTGGTAGAGAGAGTTTCTACAAAATAAAAGGAATGTCCCTATTGGTCGAAAAAAGCCGTGACATGAAAAAGGAACCCAAGTGGAGGGAGGCAGTTCTGCCAGGAGTAGGACAAGAGAGAAATTTTCGTGGACTCTTTTCTGAATTGGCGTCAAGTGCAGAACGGAGCACTTAACGCTCCGTACGACACAGAGAAGAAATTTGTGTGGACACTGCTTTCACAGCCGCTGCACTCCAGCTAAAAAATTAGCTGTAGCAACGTTTAGCTCCAACTGCGGAGAAACGAACCAGCCAAATTAATTAATTATTCTTGCGAGAACTGAGAGGGCACTATAATATGCACGCTGCTCCAACCAAGCGGTTGTATATCGCCACATTATAAGACTAGGGCTGAGTACATGTTTTCTCGCATAACGAGAAACATGGGAAAGTTTCTGCTGGAAAGTTCAGCAAAGGCCAGATTTGTAGGAAAATCAGTGTGAAAGAACAGCCTTGCAGACAGCAGCACATCACAGCTTAAGGTAAATACCGCGTGTTGCTTCGCAAGCTTGCATCCACTGTAAACTCGAGCGGCCTTGGGTAATCTTACGCTCAGATTTGTCACTTGACTAACGATCCACCGTAGACTTGATTGTCATCCTAAATAGTACCGAACTTTGAACCGGAATTGGACGATTTTCATAGTACTAACTAACATCATAACGTATGTGTAGGAGCAATTTTGTAATGAAACGTCTGCAGCTCGTCGTCGTGCGGTAGCGTTCTCGCTTCACGCTTCCGGCGCCCGGGTTCCCGGTTTCGATTCCCGGCGGGGTCAGGGATTTTCTCTGCCTCGTGATGACTGGGTGTTGTGTGATGTCCTTAGGTTAGTTAGGTTTAAGTAGTTCTAAGTTCTAGGGGACTGACGACCTCGGATGTTAAATCCCATAGTGCTCAGAGCCATTTGCACCCATTTTTTGTAAAGAAACTTTCAATTAACCATTCATAATATCGTGCTTAGGATTAGTGTTCTTTCAGAGAGTTAATATTTAACATTATTGTGTATAACATTATTTCCCTTTTTGATGTTGGCGAGATATGTTATCCATTGCACTGTTTTTGTGTTGGCGAGTTGAGAACCGTGTGAAAGCTGTAATTTTGTGAGAAATAGTGCGACATTAAAAATGTTATTTCACCTTACACAGTTGCTCCCAGTTCTAGAATAAGCCAAAAACAAAACCCCCACCCGTTAAAACTTAACTAATGAGGAGGTACTGAATAGAACTGGGGAGAAGAGGAGTTTGTGGCACTACTTGACCAGAAGAAGGGATCGGTTGGTAGGACATGTCCTTTGGCATCAAGGGATCACCAATTTAGTATTGGAGAACAGCGTGGAGGGTAAAAATTATATAGGGAGACCAAGAAATGAATATAGTAAACAGATTCAGAAGGATGTAGGTTGCAGTAGGTACTTGGAGATGAAGAAACTTGCACAGGATAGGGTAGCATGGAGAACTGCATCAAACCAGTCTCTGGACCGAAGACCAGAACAACAACACATGGGGTAGATTCCAGGACCGAGAAACATTCAAAGGCATTATTGGCGAGATCGGCTACTCATTGCAACTCAGCACTAGGATCGCTGTACTGTCATAAGCGCCAGAAACTTGCATCTGTATGGTGCGAAAATTGGCAGTTGACCATAAATAAATAATAATAAAAAGCGGGGGGTTATCCATATGAGTGCTACAAGGAATCCGTTAAACTTCGGTTACACGGCAAATCAATCAAATCTAAAGGCTATAAATTCAACCAAATACCTAGGAATTTGAATTACGAACAACTTAGATTGGAAAGAACAGACAAAAAATGTTGTGGGGAAGGCGAACCAAAGACTGCATTTTATTGGCAGAACACTTAGAAGACGCAATAAATCTACTAAACAGACTTCCTTCACTACGCTTGTCCGTCCTCTATTGGAGTACTGCTGCGTGATGTGGGGTCCTTACCAGATAGAATTAATAGAGTACATCGAGAAAGTTCAAAGAAGGGCAGAGAAATAGGGGAGAGAGTGTCACGCATGTGATACAAGATTTGGGGTGGACATAATTAAAACAAAGGCGTTTCTTGTTGCGGTGAAATTTTCTCACGGAATTCCAACCGCGTGACCGCTGTGGTCGCAGGTTCGAATCCTGCCTCGGGCATGGATGTATGTGATGTCCATAGGTTAGTTAGGTTTAAGTAGTTCTAAGTTCTATGGGACTGACGTCCTCAGATGTTAAGTCCCATAGTGCTCAGAGCCATTTGAACCATTTGAACGAATTTTCAATCACCAACTTTCTCCTCTGAATGCGAAAATATTTCGTTGACGCCGGCCTACACAGGGAGAAACGATCACCATAATAAAGTAAGGGAAATCAGAGATCGCACGGAGAAAATGTCACGCACATGATACAGGATTTGGGGATGACATAATTAAAACAAAGGCGTTTGTCGTTGCGGCGTGATCTTCTCACGAAATTTCAACTTTCTCCTCTAAATGCGAAAATATTTTGTTAACGCTGACCTACGTAGGAAGAAACTATCGTCACAATAAAGTAAGGGAAATCAAAGCTCACAAGGAAAGACAGGTGTTCGGTTATTCCGCGCGCTGTTCGACGGTGGAATAACAGAGAATTATTGTTCGATGAACGCTCTGCCAGGCACTTAAGTGTGATTTGCGGATGTTTGGTTGGTTGGTTGATTTGGGGGAGGGGACCAAACAGCGGGGTCATCGGTCCCGACGGATTGGGGAAAGATGGGGAGGGAAGTCGGCCGTGCCCTTTCAAAGGAACCATCCCGGCATTTGTCTGAACCGATTTAAGGAAATCACGGAAAATCTAAATCAGGATGGCCGAACGCGGGTTTGAACCGTCTTCCTCCCGAATGCGAGGAATTTGCGGAGTAGCCATGTGGATGTAAACGTAAATGTAGTTGTAGATGTAGAACCAGCACTGCAGCTGCTGTAGCTAGAGAACTCGCAGTTAAGTCCTGCGCCACAGATATGACGTCACACTTCATCGACTATAATACGCCGTACGTTTCGTCCTCGAAACTTCCTTTGGATTGCACGAGGTCCCTTGACCTTCGCGGCCAGAACCCACGCAAATTTAACGATGTGCAGTGCGGAAGAGAGATTATGCGATGTACTGCTCTACAGATTTACTTGGAAACGTTTATAGGGGGATCCGGATTAATCTTCAGCACTAATACACTATTAAATCAGTCTCAGTAAGCTAGCCCCACTTTGGCACGGGGGATATGTTTGAAATTGTCGCTACTCCTACACCGCTAACTAAAATCCTATGGCAGTGGTTCCCAGCCTGGAAATAATTACCCGTGAGGGATAAAATGAAATTTTATAAGGGGTAAAAAAAAGTGTTTGGGTCTCGAAACTGAGCTATTTTCAAAATATCATCACTATCATCATCACTGTTTCGTAAAACTGTAATACTTATTACGTAAGTTATCAATAATTACATTTTTTGTTTCAAATACCAGTAGCAATGCGTGAGACGATGTGGTGGAGGTTGCAGCTTGTGAAATGAATGTACGAACATCTTCCTTGTTCCTCACATAGTCCACTTACTGCACCCATACTTTGTGTCATCCATCCGTGACAGTAAAATCGATACTTATAACTAGTAATAGACGGGAAGTCATCGAATAAAATAGAAGTAATATCCGGTGTTCCCCATGGAAGTGTTATAGGCTGTATTTCGTTCCTGATCTATATTAACGACATAGGAGACAATCTGAGTAGCCCTGTTTTCATATGATACTCTCACATACCGTCTTGTAAAGCCATAAGATGACCAAAACGAATTGCAAAATGATTTAGATATCTGTATCGTTGGAACGATCAAATAGATAATGTTGTGGGTGGAGCAAACCAAAGGACTCTTAGAAGGTGCAAGAGGTCTACTAAAGCGACTGCTTACATCGCGCTGTCCGCCCTATTCTGGAGTATTGTTGTGCGGTGTGGGATCCGTATCAGGAGGGACTGACGGATGATATCGAAAAAATTCAAAGAAGGGCGGCTCGTTTTGTATTATCGCGAAATGGGAGATAGTGTCACAGACATGATACGTGAACTGGAATGGCAATCATTAAAACTAAGGCGTTTTTCGTTGCGACGGGATCTTCTTATGAAATTTCAATCACCATTTTCTCCTCTGATAGCGAAAACATTCTGTTGGCACCCACCTACATAGGGAGAAATGACCATCACGATAAAATAAGAGAAATCAGGTCTCGTACAGAAAAATATAAGTGCTTGTTTTTCCTGCGCGCCTTTCGAAAGTGGAACGATAGAGAGACAGCTTGAAGGTGGTTCATTGAACCCTCTGCCAGGCACTTTATTGTGAATAGCAGAGTAGATGTAGACGTAGATGTGCTTAAATATCTCATGAAAATGTCTACTCCGAGTTGTATGTAGCTCCCACAATGGACCAGAATCTGCTTCGTTATTCACTTCTCTACAATAAACGATCTAATTGAGATCACAAGATATCAGTAATTATATAATGGCTGCTACATTGCTGTCAGCAGGTTATTCACTTCTCTACAATAAACGATCTAATTGAGATCACAAGATATCAGTAATTATATAATGGCTGCTACATTGCTGTGCAGCAGGTGTCAGACGCAAAGCATTCAGCATGAAGTCTTCCAGTTTCTACCATTTCAGGGGTAAGGAGTCCAGGAATCTAGTGGTACACACACAGCAGATATAGTGCTTTGACTTGGTCGATTTTAAAATGGGATTGCAGGGTGTGAGTGAAGCAAGTGTCACTTGGGAGAGGAGTGGTGCAGAGGAAGCACATTTTGTAATAAGTATCTACAGTGTGACAATTATTGAACGGTATGGAATAAAATCGTCTTAACTTTTGAGCGGTTTGCGTGAGGACGTTCAAACTGCACCGTTGGCCGCGGGGCATGATGGGAATTAGTACGGGCATGCCCACGCGGCTTGTTGTTGTCGCCCATTTGCATGTGAAAATGTCGCGGTACAGTGTGCCCGAGTGTATAGCGCTTGTGAAGGCCTCCTATGCGAGCAATTACAGCCCAACTGCGGCTCAAAGGAAATTTGCGACCGAGTTAAAATTGAAGACAACCGGTCCAAGTGTCCTAACAATCAAGAATTTGATTCACAAGTTTGAGAGAACGGGCAGTTTTTGTGGTGACTGTTGGCAAGGTCGATCGTCCAAAAAGGGTGAAAACGCCTGAAAACATGGAGAAGACAAGCGCTGTGTTCCAAGCCAGCCTCACGAAATCGATCAGACGAGCTGCGCAATAGATGGGAATCAACCGGGAGATACTGCGACAGATTCTTGTTGAAGACCTGCGTCTCTTCCCATATAGCCGAGCGGTCTATGGCGCTGCAGTCATGGACTGTGCGGCTGGTTCCGGCGGAGGTTCGAGTCCTCCCTCGGGCATGGGTGTGTGTGTTTGTCCTTAGGATAATTTAGGTTAAGTAGTGTGTAAGCTTAGGGACTGATGACCTTAGCAGTTAAGTCCCATAAGATTTCACACACATTTGATTTTTCTCTTCCCATACAAAATTCAAACCCATCAGCCATTAAGCCCCAGGGCCATGGAACAGCGGTTGTTTCGCCAACACTATTGTCGACAGAATTGACGAACAGGACAGTGATGTGAATATGGTTTGGTTTAGCGACGAAGCCCACTTTCATTTGGATGGGTTCGTCAATAAACAAAATTGGCGCATCTGTGGGACTGAGAATCCACATTTCGCAATCGAGAAGTCTCTTCAACCTCAACGGGTAACCGTGCGACATTCTTTGATGGCACAGTGACTACCGAACGGTACATGAAAGTTTTTGAAAATGATTTCATCCCCATTATCCACAGTGATCCTAATTTAGAGAAGATGTGGTTCATGCAAGATGGGGCTCAACCCAATTGAAGCTGGAGAGTGTTCGGTGTCCTGGAGGAGCACTTTGGGGGCAGCATTCTGGCTGTGGGGTATCCAGAGGCCACTGGCATGGGCCTCAATTGGCCGCCATATTCTCCGGATATGAACGCATTCGACTCCTTTTTGTGGGGCTATACTAAAGACAAGGTGTACAGCAATAACCCCAAAACCATTGCTGAGCTGAAAACGGCCATTCAGGAGGTTATCGAGAGCATCGATGTTCCACCACTTCAGCGGGGCCTGCAGAATTTCGTTAGTTGTCTGCGCCACATCAACACCAATGATGACAGACATATCGAACATGCCATCACCTAAATCCGAATATCTGGTCACGTTCACATGTTGAATAAAACGTGTGCACGCCATAGTTTGCAACCAATTTACGTTTTTTTCGTATAGTTCAATAACTGTCACCCTGTACTATCAATCTTCGAACATCCATATTTAAACTGGATGAAGGTGGGACACAGCTGGTATAATTTTTATTAAAAATGAAATTCCTCCAGCTGTACTTAATATTTTATATTTACTTCGCTACTCGTTTCGACGTTGCATCAACGCCAACTTCAGGCCCGTACACTTTGATGAAATCAGTTGTGTGTGGCTCAGTCTAGCAGTCCGCGGTGAGACCAACAAGTGCTCCACATGGATGGCGGGCAGTAACTATCAGTGTCGATGTTTCGCTTTCTTTTCTGAGGAGGAGTTGTAGGTAACACTCACGATGCACCCCGCCGGGAATCGAACCCGGGAACCCGGAGGCAATATTTCATTGCACTCAGGACTAATAGTCTCACAAAGTTTGGGAATCACTGTCCTGTAACAAACCAACTGTAAAGATTCTCAGGCCCTGTCACTTGATTAACAAACGTAAAATACAAACAGCAACTACACCTCCCTCAGCTGATGCCTAGCAACTCCTGCCACTAATCTCCCCCAAAACAAGACACGATGAAGTCACAAAGGGAAGCACACAAAATCGTCATACTTGAAGTTTACATAGGCACAAATATAATGTATTGCCCTCAGTCAGACATAGCTAGGTCCGCATCATTCATTAAACATCACCTCCAGCTGGCTAGCGGTTCCACGTACCGCTAAGCATACCGAGCACTTGCACGCTCAGCACCAATATTGCCCCAGAAAACCACCACATTAACTAACACGCCAAGCTCGCAACCAGGAACACACATTTCTGTACTAACAGAACAATTTTATTTATCACTGAAGATCACTCACTCCCGACTTTATTCACTCAACCCTCATGAAGCCTTACTTACGGCCCAGAGGACCCACAGCTCGCCTCCTATAGCCACGAGAGCGGCCAACCGATTACAAGATTTTATGAACCTCCAACCGTTCAAGACTTGGAGTGTGCACCAAGGAAGACGAGTGTCCCATACCGCTCAGAGCCATTTGAACCATTTTGAAATATTGGCTGCTGGCTGATAGCTGGCCGCACACGAGCAGACGTCTATGAAGGCCAGAACGCCGCGCGGGATTAGCCGAGCGGTCTGAGGCGCTCCAATCATGAACTGTGCGGCTGGTCCCGGCGGAGGTTCGGGTCCTCCCACGGGCATGGGTGTGTGTGTTTGTCCTTAGGATAATTTAGGTTAAGTAGTGTGTAAGCTTAGGTTCAAAATGGCTCTGAGCACTATGGGACTTAACATCTGTGGTCATCAGTTCCCTAGAACTTAGAACTACTTAAACCTAACTAACCTAAGTACACCACAAACATCCATGCTTAGGGACTGATGACCTTAGCAGTTAAGTCCCATAAGATTTCACACTTTTTTTTTAAGGCTAGAACCGCGGGCCAGTTCCACGGGTATCTGATGGATCTGACTTGCTGATCTGAGGCCCGTCGTTTCCAGCGAACGTGCATGTCCCACGAGTCGGATCTAGTCTACCGATCTGCCCCCATGCCGGGTCGGTTCACACCTGGGGTTAAAGCGGCGGATTTTTGCGGTTTATTCGGTCCCAGGATTGCCATGAATGTTCGACAGGCCAGAGGCCAAGGACGACGGATTTCAGGAGCTTCAACTGCGTCCCACCAGAAGTACGTCGTGGAGTGCGACGTTTTATAAGCATTTCATTTATTGTACACCCATGCTCATAAATTAATGACAATGCTGAGACATGGTGAAACAACGCTCTGGTGGGCGGTTTGAGGGTTTAAACCACCACGGGGTATGACCATGCGGTGCATTTGGCCTGCGGTCGTCGCACGGTCGCGCTGGCAGCAGTCCACATACGCAGAGGTGTGTTGGTGCATGTCAGAGTACGGTGCAGCGAGTAAGTGTTCAGACGTTTTCAGACGTGCTAATGTTGACTGTGTGTTGAAAATGGCTCAAAGAACACATATTGATGACGTTATGAGGGGTAGAATGCTAGGGCGACTGGAGGCTGGTCAAACACAGCATGTCGAGGCACGGGCCCACCGTGTGTTACGAAGTGTGATCTCAAGATTATGGCAACGATTCCAGCAGACAGGAAACGTGTCCAGGTGCTATAGTACGGGACGTCCACAGTGTACAACACCACAATAAGACCGAAGTCTCACCATCAGTGCCCGCAGACGGCCGTGGAGTACTGCAGGTAGCCTTGCTCGGGACCTTACCGCAGCCACTGGTACAGTTGTCTCCAGACACACAGTCTACAGACGACTGAGCAGACATGGTTCTATTCGCCTGCAGACCTGCAAGGTGCATTCCGCTGACCCCTGGTCACAGGAGAGCCCGTAAAGCCTGGTGTCAAGAACACAGTACATGATAATTGGAACAATGGTCCCAGTTTATGTTCACGGACGAGTCCAGGCATAGTTTGAACAGTGATTCTCGCCGGGTTTTCATCTGGCTTGAACCAGTGACCAGATACCAACCCCTTAATGTCCTTGAAAGGGACCTGTATGGAGGTCGTGGATTGATGGTGTGGGCTGCTTGTGACAGAGGAACTGTAACAAGTCAGATGTATCGGGACGTCATTTTTCACCAGTATGTCCGCCTTTTCAGGGGTGCAGTGGTCCCACCTTCCTCCTGATGGATGATAATGCATGACCCCACCGAGCTGCCATCGTGGAGGAGTACCTTGAAACAGAAGATATCAGGCGAATGAAGTGGGCTGCCTGTTCTACAGACCTAAACCCCATCGAGCATGTCAGGGGTGCTCTCGGTCGACGTATCGCTGCACGTCTTCAAACCCCTACGACACTTCAGGAGCTCCGACAGGCAGTGGTGAAGGAAGGGAGGCTATACCCCAGCAGCTGCTCGACCACCTGATCCAGAGTATGCCAACCCGTTGTGCGGCCTGTGTACGTGTGCATGGTGATCATATTCCATATTGCTGTCGGGGTACATGCGCAAGAAACAGTGGCGTTTTGTAGCACATGTGTTTCGGGACGGTTTTCTCAACTTATCACCAATACCGTGGCCTTACAAATCTGAGACGAGTGTGTTCCCTATGTGCCTATGCTATTAGCGCCAGTTTTGTGTAGTGCCACGTTGTGTGGCACCTCATTCCGCAATTATCCTTAATTTATGAGCATGCGTGTAGAACTAGCACGTACTTATGTCTTCCTGAGAAAGAATGGACGATGCTAAGAGGAAAATTGTGGCAATTGCCGGATATTTCAGCCTTTTAAAGTACAACAATTCGTAATACCAGTAAAATAATGGACATAACACAGTTCTGGGTAATACCCTACAATAATGAACATAGTACAAGCAACATTTTATTGGCACTCGCTGTAGTGTTGGTTTGTACAACACATCCCCCTCCCTTTTTAAGCTTCTCTCAACAGACCTACACCTTTCTGAGATTATTTTTGGAATTACTGAAGGTATTTTAAATCAATCTTTGCAACAACAACAAAATACACATTTTTGTCACCAAGTCGTTTTATCAGTGATTTGCAATGAAATGTATCTACAATTTGACTTGATTTCTGAATCTAAAAACAATTCGCTACAAAAGACATTTGTGAGATATGTACGGCGTTATCAGTATTTTATTCTAGCCTTATCACAGGCGCACGCAATAGCAAATGGGAGTGGTAACTAACTTCAGTTTTCTCGAGATTGGTGTTAGGTAGAGACCTCCTCCCAAATCTAAAGAAAAATTCAGTAGGTTAGATAAATTTAACATGCTGCAGTACGAGGGGCGTTTGAAAAGTCCGAGAGATAGCACCACCGGAGCGTATCGAGATCATTTTTAGTTAGTAGCATCTTTGGAAAGAACGCAAACCAAGTTTCAGCCATATTGGTCTATTTCTTTGTGTTTGGCATTCGTGTGAATCAAGGGAGTCGAGTGACTGTCAAAAAATGGACGAAAAAGAATTTCGTGTGGTGATTAAACATTACTTTATAAAAGGCAAAACGCCTCAGGAGACTAAAGAGAAGCTTGATAAACATTACAGTGACTCTGCACCTTCCATTAGAACAGTTTATAAGTTGTTTCAAAATTTTCGGAGTGGCCATATGGGCACAAGTGATGCTGAACGTTCTGGACGTCCGGTGGAGGTTACAACTCCACAAATCCATGATATGGTGATGGTTGACAGAAGAGTTATGGTGCGTGAGATTGTTAGTGCTGTGGGCATCTCGATTGAACCGGTACATAATATTTTGCATAAACATTTGGACATGAGAAAGCTATCCGCAAGATGGGTTCCGAGATTGCTCACACTTGACCAAAAACGGAATCGTGTGAAGTGTTGCGAGGAAGGTTTGCAGCTGTTCAGGAAGAATTCGCAGGACTTTAAGCGTTGTTTCGCCACTGTGGATGAAACATGGATACATTACTACACTCCTGAGGCCAAAAAACAATCTAAACAATGGGTTACCAAGGGAGCATCTGCACCAAAAAAGGCGAAGACCATTCCTTCGGCCAGAAAGGTTATGGCGAGTGCCTTTTGGGATTCGCAATGGATAATCCTCATCGACTATCTGGAAAAGGCTAAAACTATTACAGGTGCATATTATTCTTCGTTATTGGACCTTTTGAAAACCGAGCTGCAAGAAAAACGCCGGTGATTGGACCGCAAAAATGTTCTTTTACATCACGACAGTGCACCAGCACACACCTTAGCAAATGTGGTCGCAAAATTAATGGAAATACGATTCCAACTCGTTTCACATCCCCCCTATTCTCCAGACGTGGCTCCCTCGGACTAGTATTTGTTCCCCAATTTGAAGAAATGGCTGGCAGGACGAAGATTTTATTCAAACGAGGTGGTGACTGCAGCAACTAATAGCTATTTTGCAGACTTGGACAGTTCCTATTATTCGGAAGGGATCAACAAATTAGAACAGCGTTGGACGAAGTGTATAAGTCTAAAAGGAGGCTATGTGGAAAAATAAAAACAGTTTACCCCAAACACGTAAGTAGTTTTTATTTTTTCACGAACTTTTCAGACGCCCCTCGTATATGGTCTAATATGCACAAACACAAATTCGTAGCGATCTCTGTTACCCATTGCAAACTTCTCGAATTTCAGGCGTGTGTTACTTAATACGCAAATTATCACACTAAGTATGCCAAAAATTAGCGCTTCATCATGAAGCTGACATCTAAAGCTGTAACTGACGTTAAAACCAGAATGTTTCACCGACGAGTTCCTTTAAAATCGCGTGAACAACGTTCCAGGGTATCCGATGTGAGCGCGCCGTTCTGTCGGAGTAGCGCGCCAGCTACCGGCGCGACATAAACTCGCGGACTTGGCTGAGGCGAGGGCCTTCCCAGAAATCCACCTTCGGGTGTATCTCCTGAAAGGCCGCCGAAGCGATGGCCTTCCGAGAAATCCACCCTTGAGCGTATCTGCTGAAAGGCCGAATGGGCAGTTCCCAGAACTGCGGATAGTTGTCACAAGGTTGTGCCTCCACTAACGCACAGGTAGGGACTGGAGGTCTTGCTGAATCCGCTGGGCCGGCCGGAGTGGCCGTGCGGTTCTAGGCGCTACAGTCTGGAACCGAGCGATCGCTACGGTCGCAGGTTCGAATCCTGCCTCGGGCATGGATGTGTGTGATGTCCTTAGGTTGTTGTTGTTGTTGTGGTCTTCAGTCCTGAGACTGGTTTGATGCAGCTCTCCATGCTACTCTATCCTGTGCAAGCTTCTTCGTCTCCCAGTACCTACTGCAACCTACATCCTTCTGAATCTGCTTAGTGTATTGATCCCTTGGTCTCGCTCTACGATTTTTACCCTCCAAGCTGCCCTCCAATGCTAAATTTGTGATCCCTTGATGCCTCAAAACATGTCCTACCAACCGATCCTTCTTCTAGTCAAGTTGTGCCACAAACTTCTCTTCTCCCCAATCCTATTCAATACCTCCTCATTAGTTACGTGATCTAGCCACCTTATCTTCAGCATTCTTCTGTAGCACCACATTTCGAAAACTTCTATTCTCTTCTTGTCCAAACTGGTTATCGTCCATGTTTCACTTCCATACATGGCTACACTCCATACAAATACTTTCAGAAACGACTTCCTGACACTTAAATCAATACTCCATGTTAACAAATTTCTCTTCTTCAGAAACGATTTCCTTGCCATTGCCAGTCTACATTTTATATCCTCTCTACTTCGACCATCATCAGTTATTTTACTCCCTAAATAGCAAAACTCCTTTACTACTTTAAGTGTCTCATTTCCTAATCTAATCCCCTCAGCATCACCCGATTTAATTTGACAACATTCCATTATCCTCGTTTTGCTTTTGTTGATGTTCACCTTATATCCTCCTTTCAAGACACTGTCCATTCCGTTCAACTGCTCTTCCAAGTCCTTTGCTGGCTCTGACAGAATTACAATGTCATCGGCGAACCTCAAAGTTTTTACTTCTTCTCCATGAATTTTAATACCTACTCCGAATTTTTCTTTTGTTTCCTTTACTGCTTGCTCAATATACAGATTGAATAACATCAGGGAGAGGCTACAACCCTGTCTCACTCCTTTCCCAACCACGGCCTCCCTTTCATGCCCCTCGACTCTTATAACTGCCATCTGGTTTCTGTACAAATTGTAAATAGCCTTTCGCCCCCTGTATTTTACCCCTGCCACCTACAGATTTTGAAAGAGGGTATTCCAGTTAACGTTGTCAAAAGCATTCTCTAAGTCTACAAATGCTAGAAACGTAGGTTTGCCTTTTCTTAATCTTTCTTCTAAGATAAGTCGTAAGGTTAGTATTGCCTCACGTGTTCCAATATTTCTACGGAATCCAAATTCATCTTCCCCGAGGTCCGCTTCTACCAGTTTTTCCATTCGTCTGTAAAGAATTCGCGTTAGTATTTTGCAGCTGTGACTTATTAAACTGATAGTTCGGTAATTTTCACATCTGTCAACACTTGCTTTCTTTGGGATTGGAATTATTATATTCTTCTTGAAGTCTGTGGGTATTTCGCCTGTCTCATACATCTTGCTCACCAGATGGTAGAGTTTTGTCATGACTGGCTCTCCCAAGGCCATCAGTAGTTCTAATGGAATGTTGTCTACTCCCGGGGCCTTGTTTCGACTCAGGTCTTTCAGTGCTCTGTCAAACTCTTCACGCAGTATCTTATCTCCCATTTCTTCTTCATCTACATCCTCTTCCATTTCCATAATATTGTCCTCAAGTACATCACCCTTGTACAAACCCTCTATATGCACCTTCCACCTTTCTGCCTTCCCTTCTTTGCTTAGAACTGGGTTGCCATCTGAGCTCTTGATATTCATACAAGTGGTTCTCTTCTCTCCAAAGGCCTCTTTAATTTTCCTGTAGGCAGTATCTATCTTACCCCTAGTGACACAAGCCTCTACATCCTTACATTTGTCCTCTAGCCATCCCTGCTTAGCCATTTTGCACTTCCTGTCGATCTCATTTTTGAGACGTTTGTATTCCTTTTTGCCTGCTTCATTTACTGCATTTTTATATTTTCTCCTTTCGTCAATTAAATTCAATATTTCTTCTGTTACCCAAGGATTTCTATTAGCCCTCGTCTTTTTATCTACTTGATCCTCTGCTGACTTCACTACTTCATCCCTCAAAGCTACCCATTCTTCTTCTACTGTATTTCTTTCCCCTATTCCTGTCAATTGTTCCCTAATGCTCACCCTGAAACTCTCTACAACCTCTGGTTCTTTCAGTTTATCCAGGTCCCATCTCCTTAAATTCCCGCCTTTTTGCAGTTTCTTCAGTTTCAATCTGCAGTTCATAACCAATAGATTGTGGTCAGAATCCACATCTGCCCCTGGAAATGTCTTACAATTTAAAACCTGGTTCCTAAATCTCTGTCTTGCCATTATGTAATCTATCTGATACCTTTGAAACGTCCCCTTAGAACAATTATACACGACTGTCCTTAAACTGATACACAATATTTTTTTTTTTTTTTAGCGCAACGCAATCTGACTTTCAAAATTCCCTACAAAAGAATGGCCCTGACTAACATTAAACTATACCTTTCACAAATCACTTACCTCACAAAAATCTTCGCTGCTCAAGCTACTGCAATACAGCGAGCGCCACTACTGCCAGCTAAACAAAAGATTCAAACTATGGAAGGCACTAACTACTGATAGGGATAGTTAGCAAATGAAAGATATTAATAGAGAACAAACAATGTATTTACCTTGATATCATCATATATAAATATAGCAGTTCATGACAAATTACAAATCTCCGCCATCTCTCTCCCCACATCCACCACTGCTGGCGGCTCACCTCCAACTGCGCAACGCTACGCGCTGTTCACAGCCAGCTGCCTAACACTACAATGGCGAGTATTACAACAATGCAAAGCAGCCACAGACTGCACACAGCACAGCCAGTGATTTTCATACAGAGGTGGCGTTACCAATAAAAAAACCTAAACAGCCTACTTACACCTTTTAGTATCTCCAGGATTCTTCCAGGTATACAACTTTCTTTCATGATTCTTGAACCAAGTGTTAGCTATGATTAAGTTATGCTCTGTGCAAAATTCTACAAGGCGGCTTCCTCTTTCATTGCTTTCACCCAATCCATATTCACCTACTATGTTTCCTTCTCTCCCTTTTCCTACTGACGAATTCCAGTCACCCATGACTATTAAATTTTCGCCTCCCTTCACTACCTGATTAATTTCTTTTATCTCGTCATACATTTCATCAATTTCTTCATCATCTGCAGAGCTAGTTGGCATATAAACTTGTACTACTGTAGTAGGCATGGGCTTTGTGTCTATCTTGGCCACAATAATGCGTTCACTATGCTGTTTGTAGTAGCTAACCCGCACTCCTATTTTTTTATTCATTATTAAACCTACTCCTGCATTACCCCTATTTGATTTTGTATTTATAACCCTGTAATCACCTGACCAAAAGTCTTGTTCCTCCTGCCACCGAACTTCACTAATTCCCACTATATCTAACTTTAACCTATCCATTTCCCTTTTTAAATTTTCTAACCTACCTGCCCGATTAAGGGATCTGACATTCCACGCTCCGATCCGTAGAATACCAATTTTCTTTCTTCTGGTAACGACGTCCTCTTGAGTAGTCCCCGCCTGGAGATCCGAATGGGGGACTATTTTACCTCCGGAATATTTTACCCAAGAGGACGCCATCATCATTTAATCATACAGTAAAGCTGCATGTCCTCGGGAAAAATTACGGCTGTAGTTTCCCCTTGCTTTCAGCCGTTCGCAGTACCAGCACAGCAAGGCCGTTTTGGTTAATGTTACAAGGCCAGATCAGTCAATTATCCAGACTGTTGCCCCTGCAACTACTGAAAAGACTGCTGCCCCTCTTCAGGAACCACATGTTTGTCTGGCCTCTCAACAGATACCCCTCCGTTGTGGTTGCACCTACGGTACGGCCATCTGTATCGCTGAGGCACGCAAGCCTCCCCACCGACGGCAAGGTCCATGGTTCATGGGGGGAGGTTAGTTAGGTTTAATTAGTTCTAAGTTCTAGGCGACTGATGACCTCAGAAGTTAAGTAGCATAGTGCTCAGAGCCATTTGAACGATTTGAATCCGCTGCCCCGTCGCAAAAATCCGCTCATGCGTGGCCTGCTTCATTTTCGACATCTTTGCCTTTCAGCCTGTTAGATTAGGAGCAGAATGCAGACCATTTCCTGTCCATGCTAACAACAACTCCTCTACGATGCGCTGCTCTCTGCCAGGCTTTTAAAACTTCGTTTATAACACTCACTGAAAACTTCTCACTGCGGCGAGTTCACTATCTATTTAGCCAGCATAGCAAGCCCTAGCCACAGCCCGTTTAGAAGGACTACAGAAAGAATATTCCATCATCCCTAGGTTCAACGAAGACCCCTTGCCCCCATACCGGTGACAAGTTCTGGCGTTCCCATTAGCAATGGACAGCCTCGCGGGCGCAGCTAGAAATTCTACGCTGATGGGTCAAAACATTATGACCACCTACATAACAACTTGCTGTCCATATTTATAACGTAATACAGCAAACGATATGAAACAATAAGTGCGTAAGGACGGTAGTAGGCAAGCTCTAATGGTCGACTTTGGTTTAATGGGCAATTTTAGAAAACTGTGCTTCATCTGTTAAGGAGACCACGTACAGAGCACTAGTGCGACTCATTCTTGAGTACTGCTCTAGTGTTTGGGATCCGCACCGGGCCGGATTAAAAAAAAAGACATCGAAGCAATTCAGAGGTAGGCTGTTATATTTGTTACCAGTAGATTTGATAATGAGTGATTCAGAGTTGCTTTGTGAACACAAACAGAAATCCCCGAAGAGGAGAAACATTCAAACATTCTTTCTGCAGAACACTACTAAGAAACCTTAGACAACCTGCATTTGAGGATCAAGCAGAATAACTCTACTGTGGCCGACGTACGTTTCATGTATAGACGATAAAGATAAGACAAAAAAAATTAGAACTTGTTTGGAGACATATAGACAGTCGTTTTTCCCTCACTGTATTTGCGAGTAGAACAGGAAAGGAAATGACCAGTAGTGGTACAAAGTACCCTCCGCTATGTACCATATGGCATCTTGCGGAGTGTGTATGAGCCGTGTGCGGCTCACGTTGGTGCCGCTGGCAGGTTGGCAATGTGTAATAGAGTTAGTGGCGTCTCGTTTTCTTCTTCTGTTTACTGGCGCCACTACGTTTGCTAGTGTTGTCTGTCCACGAGTGGCAGCAGCAGCGTTTATCTATATCTAGTACTATCTGTGGAAGGAAGTAAAATGTTTTCCGGGTCGGGTGTGTCGGTAGTTCGGTTGGGACGGAGCAGCAGAGAGGTCCGGCAGCATGAAGACATGTCGGGACAACTGGCGGCACGCAGGCATTGCCGAATCGAGGGGCTGTAGTTGCGAGGGCTACAACCTCGTTGTCCACCGGTCCCAAGAGGTTGAATTGAGTGAACATTAATCCAGTAGTGAAACCTCCACTATTTGGTGATCACGCTGTTTGTTGAAGCGTTGCTCCTCGCAGGGTCGCCGTGGGATGAACAACAAGTGGAGCGTGTCGAGTTGGCAGAATCTATTAGCCGTTTTCTACTGCCTGTTATTAGTTTTTGAATTTTGTGTTGTTATTGGTGAAGTTCAACAAGCGGTATTTTACTGCCTAGTGGCCACTAACGCTCTGGAGGTTAGCGTATTTTTGCGGCAGTGTACTTTTCCTCATCTTGCCGATGCTGTCCGGCATGACGTGTAGTTCGACAGCATCCGTGATTGTGGTGTGGATTGTCGTTTCTTTTGTCTACCTTGGTTGTAGTGGTTCCTTCTGCCTTTCGATGTTTTAAACACCAGATTCTGAAGACACAGTGCTGTCTGTTACTTCATCCTCACTTGAATTATTCTGTTGTTGTACTGGTTATCACACGTTAGGTGGATTTGGTAAGAGCATTGATCGGCTTTTGAACTGTCCGTAGTTTGAGCTGCCATCCTGTTAGTTGAGCATAACTCTTGGCTGTATGTCTCACCGATTACGCAGCTGTAGGGATCTTTTTTCTCAGGTCGATCCTTGGAGCACTGTCTGTGGATCACTACCTTCTTTATTTTGTCTGATTGTGTCAATTGTTTAAAAATAATATTTGTTTAAATTATTCCTATTGCTCAGGGCCTTCAGCCGACAAAATATTTGAATTCTCTCCTAATAAGATCTTCATCCGTCAGTGTAGCTTGTATTGCAGTCAATTAAAAAGAAAAAAGATTCTTTTTAAAAAAAATTATTTCCTAAAATAAAGTGTATGTGTTTACTGTGCAACCAACGGTAACTGATTAGGCCCCGTTCACACCTTTTCCTGCTATCCCTAAGTCCCACGTCTCACCAGGAAAGTACTTGGGCTCGAACAAACAGATCTGTATGAATGTTTGGTTACAGGACCAATATGTACCTCTGAATGTGCTGGTGGGTGTCGTTTTACTGCAAAACTCTGCAATCATCCTCTAGATATCACTGTAGATGTAATTGTAGACGCCATACGCAATGCAGCAATCTTAACTATAAATGTAAATGCGGAATGTCAATAAAATGCTCCGGGCAATACGAATGACTGCAAAACGCACCGTGAAGAAATGCAAGTTGATCGCATGGCGTATTTGCACATTCTATAATATCAGTGTTGAACGCCACGTCAATGACACTTTTGAAGTTGTTCACTGGTTCGCCAATATCGTAGCCAGCGTTCTGCCACGCGTAATGAAGCATTGGTCTGTATACTCCCGCAGATAACTGATTGTAAATGACAGACTGCATATTCATGATAAAGAATCTGTCGTGCAATTTCGGCTGAATATTACTGGAACGTAGTTTAATGAAGTCTGTTATTCTCTTGGCATATATTTTATATTGCCTGAAGAAATATACATCCAGAGGTTGTGCATATTTTGTAGTTTTAGGCGGAACGATTTTTAAATCTACATGCTTTCCGCCAGATGCTTCCAGTAGTACTCGTTCATCCTTATGTCCAGACCAGGAGTCACAAAGTACTAATGACTTTTTCGACAAATGTGGATTCAAAACTGACAGAAAAAACGTCTTCAGATGTTGTTTCGTCATCTTCCCACTCACACTTGCATCGACGACGACATTTGGAGGGCACCGCGTTTCTATTTCCCTTGACACGCGGGGTCCAAACTTTCCACTGGATTCTTGGAAGCAAATATAGAGTTTGTCTGCCAATCGTCCGTCCATTGATATAGCAACATCGATCGTGTAACTATGTGTTGCACAGTTAACTGATTGCAACATCGCGACAGTGTTTCTCTCCCCTGTCATGGATAGTCTTCTGTCACAAGAAAGTTCATAGTTGAACTGACTCTGATCACAGTTCCATACAGAACTAATATCGATGTTTTCTCTCGTGATATGCTCATTGACGTCAGCAACAAACGTTTGAGCTCCTTCAATCAGCTCTTCTTCGTCATCCTTATCTTTTCGTGCTTGGAGCATAGTGATACGGCGTGATGTTATCCTAAACTCCTTTTTCAAATTAGTAATAAATCGTAGTGAAGCTGTAAAGTTTGTACACCCGAGATTTCTGGCTTTGTCCAATGCCCAATGTTGTAAATTCCAATAATGAACGGCGGAACAGGATTCTCGCGCTTCATCGAATTTCGCCATTACACGCTCCTTGATGGTCTTGAACAGCAGTGTACGATTTCCTTTGAAAACTGGATTTCTTCTCTTTTCTTTACCACGTAATCCAGTATGTTTTTAATATTGCTTTTAGACTTCAGTTTAGGGTATCTTTTCAGAAGCTTGTCGTATGTGTCGAAACCCCTTACGTAATAATCATCGTACATGTTCTCCAGTGTGTTGTCATCAAACGCCGTGATGATACTTGCAACTTTAACCTTCTTCTTGGGAGACAGTTGGTATTCACTGTCACTGCTTCCATCGCCTCTTCCCGCACTTGCCGTAGCACTACCGTTTGCAATGAGTTGTTCGTCATTATCATTCCTATCATCATCATTATGTGTTAGTGTTACAACAGTATCTGTTTCTAACTTATGCTCATATTTCTACACTATAATAGATACCAGAAAACATGCGAATGATTCGTCTTCTACACCAATACCATCTTCACAAAGAAGAGTTCTTCGTAACTTCATCTCAACCAATCTCAATACATTAGCAGGATTGATTACGAATCGCCGAGCCATCTGACGCTTCAATACACAAATAATGTCACAAAACGCAACTTCAGAGGCACACTACACCGTCCCAACTGGTCCCGACTGCCGTACCGGCAGGTCAGTGTGCAATGCGGCATGGCACACGCAGAGGCCTCTAACGGACGACTGCAGAGTTTTGCAGATGCGGGAGTATCACTAGTGCAATTAGAGACCTTTACATTATTTCTCACACGATTTTGGTGTATTTGCATTCGTTCGAGCCCAAGTACTTTCCTGGTCAATGTACACAGTCCATTCACATTAACGCCACCATTTGTCAAATGCCTGAGTAACTTTGCAGCACAGACTGCTGCGAGACATGCTGGAGGAGAGCCAGGCAGGTGGTGGGGCCCGTGCCGACTCCTGTGCCGTGGCGAGCTGCACTCGGCTGTGGCGCAGACAGCCTTATCGTGACAGTCCCACAGATTCTCGACTGGGTTTAAAGCCGGGAAGACTGGTGACCAGGGGAGTATGGTGTGGAAATGAGCGTTCGGCATCATTGGCCGGGAGGCCCTTTGCGAGGCAGGGGGAGTACGGTTACCTCACGCTGGTGCTCTTCGGGCAATGCACGTACACTGTGGGCTGTGTGACACGTTGCATTGTCCTGCTGGTGGCTGCGATCATTTCGAGGAAAAACACACAGCATTTAGGGATGGACATAGTCGACAAAGATAGGTGCATTATTGAGTTGATCCCCTGTGCTTCCAAAATGACTAGATCACCCGGGGAATGCCACGAAAACATCCCCCAGACCGTAATGCATGCAGGGTGTTTGTTTTCAGACGTTTCTCGTCGTACACGCCTACGACCATCTATCCACAGGAGCACAAAGCGTGATTCATCTGAAAAGGATACTTAGTGGGAGTCCAGTTGCGGTATTGTTGTAACCTTCCCGTATATAAAAATTTCCAGTACAAAATTGACTGAGAATTGAAACTGATAAATTTTGGACGTAAGCAGCGCTACGTCATGGCCCTGTGAAATCAACCTGAATAAACTGAAAAATTCTTATCTCACAATGGTGTCGCCGGATAATGCTGTCTATATATCTGCTCCTAAATGGCACAGCTTAGTGCAGTGCTGGCCTATCTACTACTACTGAACAACATTTGTCTGAGATTTGCATTATTAGAAAAAAAACTGACTTTGCTTGTTGACACAGCTGCATAGCTGGTCCTCTGATTATTAAACAACACATGACAATGATCTGGGAAAATTTGCAAATATTTAAATTCAAGTTTTTTTAAATTTAATTGTATGGCTAGGGCCCCCTTGTCGGGCAGGACGTTCACCGGGTGCCGGTCTTTCAATTTCACGCCACTTCGGCGACCTGCAGTCGATGAGGATGATAGGATGATGATGACAGCACAATACTCAGTCCCTGGGCGGAGAAAATTCTCCGATCCAGCCGAGAATCGAACCCGGGCCCAGAGGATTAACAATCCGTCACGCTGACCATTCAGCTACCGGGGGCGGACTAAATTCAAGTAAATGACCGGTAAAATATTATGTTCTGAAAAAGCCTTATTATTGAAAACATTTCTGCAAACATTTAGCCGGCCGAAGTGGCCGTGCGGTTAAAGGCGCTGCAGTCTGGAACCGCAAGACCGTTACGGTCGCAGGTTCGAATCCTGCCTCGGGCATGGATGTTTGTGATGTCCTTAGGTTAGTTAGGTTTAACTAGTTCTAAGTTCTAGGGGACTAATGACCTCAGCAGTTGAGTCCCATAGTGCTCAGAGCCATTTGAACCATTTTGCAAATATTTACATAAAAAATTGAACATTAAAAGTCTGACTTAATTAGTGCTGACAAACCACAAAAAGAATGAAACAAATTCATATTAACACCTCGGACAACAAATTTAAGTACGCGCATGGTGATGAGGAATAATAAAGTTCACCTTACACTACATGGCAATGAACTACGCTGCACCAGCGGCGACTGCTACTGCATTACATGGCTAACTGTACGGTAGCGGTGAAATACTACGACTTCGGCGTAACAGCGATCTATTGCGACAGCTCCATCACAACTAACTATTACGACCGCTCTGTAGGAGCGAGCGATTATTACTGCTGCCGATACTGTTCTGACCTGCGATTCTATTGCAGCAGAGATGTTTTATATCGCAGGCAGCATGTGAGCAATACATCGAAATTACATTTGCTCCAGTAGGGTAGTGAACAGTAAACCTCTTACATAATGAACCCCTTACACTGTGGCCCAAGTTCAAGCCTTCATTGCCTATGAACAGGTCAGCATGGGTGCATGAACCAGGCGCCCTCAGCAACGTTCGTTGAACTGTCGTTGAGGAGTCACAGTTCGGAGTCCGTTGGTTCATTTGGATGGTCAGTCGCTCAACAGTTGCGCTTCCATTCGCCCATACACACCTCTGCAAAATTCGTTCACCTCTGTCATCTATGGCCTTTGGTGCACCACAGTTGCCTCAGCGCCAGTTTCGGATAGCACCAATTTGCCATGCACGGTGTACTTTAACCACGGTAGCATGTGAACATTTTTCAAACTTAGTCGTTTCGTAAATGTTTCCCCCTTTTCCCTGAAAGCCAGTGATCCTACCCCTTTGGACGTCAGATTAATCGCTCCATTTCCGCATTATGACAACAACAGCACTATTTTCCGCGTTTCCCGTCACGCTTTAAATACCCTCCACTGCTACTTCTTCCACCTGCCGTCTGCAAGTCGTTATTTCACGTTGACGTCGAACATAGGCGGCGATCACATTAATCTGACTGGACTGTGTATGTAGACAGAGATGCTGTTGGCAGTCTCGTCTTCCCAGATGGCAACAGCCGTGTTCGCAGGGCTGCAGAAAGATTCCTCGTTTGACAATCACTCAAGCATCCCTTCGCACCTCGGATGTCCTGTTAAATCGCCCCAGTTTAAACACGCAGGTAATGTCTGGGACTATATGGAAGAGCGGGTGAAACGTAGCAACCAACATACCTCTAATATGGCAGGTGTGCAGCATCTAATCATCAATGAGTGGCTTCAGCTGAATGTGGCACACCCGAAGAAACTTTCTGAATTGAATTGATGCTATTATCAAAGCTAGAGGCAGTGTTAAACGCTATGAGCTTAATGTTTCATGAGCGGTGTCTAATTACTTGTACGGTGTACTTATTGTTGCGGTGCGTGAGAGTCAGTCTATAGCGCTTACACTGAGGTGACAAAAGTCATGGGATACTCCTAATATCGTGTCGGACCTCCTTTATTTCCGGTTACTGCAGCAAATCGACATGGCACGGACTCAACAAGTCGTTGGAAGTCCCCTGCAGAAATATTGGGTCATATTCCCTCCCTAGCCGTCTATAATCGCGAAAATGTTGCTGGTGCAGAATTTTATGCACGAACTGAGCTGTCGATTATGTCCCATAAATGTTCGATGAGATTCATGTCGGGCAATCTGTGTGGCAAATCATTCGCTCGAATTGTCCAGAACGTTCTCCAAATCAATCGGGAACAATTGTAGCCCAGTGACTTAGGGTATTGTCATCCATAAACACTCCGTCGTTGTTCGGTAACATTAAGTCCATGTATGGCTCCAATGTAGCTGAAAATACCCATTTCCAGTCAATGACCGGTTCATTTGGATCAGAGGATCGAGACCATTCCATGTAAACACAGCCTACACCATTATGGTGGCACCACCAGTTTGTTCAGTGCCTTGTTGACAACTGAATACGAGGGGCGTTTCAAAAATCCGCGCAATAATAAAAACTACTCACCTGTTTGGGGTAAACGTTTTTTTTCATTTTTCGACATAGTCTCCTTTTAGATTTACACACTTCGTCCAACGCTGTTCTAATTTCTTGATCCCTTCTGAATAATAGGAATTGTTCAAGTCTGCAAAATAGCTATTAGTTGCTGCAATCACCTCCTCGTTTGAATAAAATCTTTGTCCCACCAGCCATTTCTTCAAATTGGGGAGCAAACAGTAGTTCGAGGGAGCCAAGTCTGGAGAACAGAGGGGATGTGAAACGAGTTGGAATCCTATTTCCATTAATTTTGCGACCACTACTGCTGAGGTGTGTGTTAGTGTATTGTCGTGATGGAAAAGGACATTTTTGCGGTCCAATCGCCGACGTTTTCTTGCAGCTCGGTTTTCAACTGTTCCAATAAAGATGAATAATATGCACCTGTAATAGTTGTAGCCTTTTCCAGATAGTCGATGAGGATTATCCCTTGCGAATCCCAAAAGACAGTCATCATAACCTTTCCGGTCGAAGGAATGGTCTTCGCCTTTTATGGTGCACATTCCCCCTTGGTAACCCATTGTTTAGATTGTTGTTTGGTCTCAGGAGTATAGTAATGTATCTATGTTTCATCCACAGTGACGAAACGACACTTAAAGTTTTGCGGATTCTTCCTGAAGAGCTGCAAACAATCCTTGCAACATTTCACACAATTCAATTTTTGGTCAAGCGTGAGCAATCGCGGAACCCATCTTGCGGATAGCTTTCTCATGTCCAAATGTTTATGCAAAATATTATGTACCTGCTCATTCGAGATGCCCACAGCACTAACAATCTCACACACCTTAACTCTTCTGTCAACCATCACCATATCATGGATTTTATCAATGATTTCTGGAGTAGTAATCTCCACAAGGCGTCCAGAATGTTCAGCATCAGTTGTGCCCGTATGGTCACTCCGAAAATTTTGAAACCACTTATAAACTGTTCTAATCGAAGGTGCACAGTCACCGTAATGTTTATCAAGCTTCTCTTTACTCTAAAAAATGGCTCTGAGCACTATGGGACTCAACTGCTGAGGTCATTAGTCCCCTAGAACTTAGAACTAGTTAAACCTAACTAACCTAAGGACATCACACACATCCATGCCCGAGGCAGGATTCGAACCTGCGACCGTAGCGGTCTCGCGGTTCCATACTGCAGCGCCAGAACCGCGTGGCCACTTCGGCCGGCTCTCTTTACTCTCTTGAGGCGTATTGCCTCTCATAAAGTAAAGTTTATTCACCACACCAAGATCTTTTTCGTCCATTTTTTGACAGTTACTCGACTTCCTTGACTCACACGAATGCCAAACACAAAGGAATAGACCAATATGGCTGAAACTTGGTGTGCGTTCTTTCCAAAAATGCTACTGACTAAACATGACCTCGATACGCGCCGGTGGTGCCATCTCTCGGACTTTGCACGGACTTTTCAAACGCCCTTCGTACATGGCTCTGCGGGGTCTACACCACACTCGATCCCTACCATCAGCCCTTACCATCTGAATTCTAGACTCACCTGACCAGGCCACTGTTTTCCAGTCGTCTAGGGTCTAACCGATATAGCCACGAGCCCAGGTGTGGCGCTCCAGGCGATGTGATGCTGTTAGGAAAGGCACTCGCGTAAGTCTTCTGCTTCCATAGTCCATTAATGACAGATTTCGTAGCACTGTCCTAGTGGGTACGTTCGTCGCACATCCCACATTGATTTCCGTGGGTATTTCACACAGTGTTGCTTGTCTCTTAGCACTCACAACTCTACGCAAACACCGCTGCTGTTGGTCGGTAAGTGAAGGCCGTCGGCACTGAGTTGTTAGTGGTTAGAGGTAATGCCTCAAATCTGGTATTTTCGGCACACTCGGATCTCGGAATATTGAACGCCCCAACGATTTCCGAAATGCAGTGTCCCATGCGCCTAACTCCAGCTACGAGGGTGAGTCAAATGAAAACCTTAAATATTTTTTTAAATATTATTTATTGTGCAGAAGCGGTACAAAGCTGTATCACTTTTCAACATAATCTCCCACACAGTCAATGCAAGTCGTCCAGCGCTTACAAAGTGCATAAATTCCTTTAGAAAAAAATTCTATTGATAGTCCGCACAACCACTCATGCACCGCGTGGCGCACCTCTTCATCATAACGGAACTTCTTTCCTCCCATTGAGTCTTTGAGTGGTCCAAACATGTGAAAATCACTTGCGACAAGGTCTGGTGAATATGGTGGATGAGGAAGACACTCAAAATGTAGGTCTGTGATTGTTGCCACTGTTGTACAGGTAATGTGGGGCCTTGCATTGTCATGTTGCAGAAGGACACTTGCTGACAGCAATCCACGTCGCTTCGATTTGATTGCCAGTTGCAGACGATTTTTTAGAAGATCTGTGTATGATGCTCTGGCGACAGTGGTCCCTCTAGGCATGTAATGTTCCAAAATGACGCCTTTTTTGTCCTAAAAGAGAGTCAGCATAACCTTCCCTGCTGATGATTCTGTTCTAAACTTCTTTGGTTTTGGTGATGAGGAATGGCGCCATTCCTTGCCCACTCTCTTCGTTTCCAGTTGGTGGAAGTGAACCCAGGTTTCGTCCCCAGTAACGATTCTTGCAAGGAAGCCATCACCTTCTCGTTCAAATCGCCGAAGAAGTTCTTCACAAGCATCAACACGTCGCTGTCTCATTTCAGGAGTCAGCTGCCGTGGCACCCATCTTGCAGACACTTTGTGAAACTGGAGCACATCATGCACAATGTGGTGTGCTGACCCACGACTAATCTGTTAACATGCTGCAATGCCATTCAGTGTCACTCGGCGGTTTTCCTTCACTGACCTGGACAAGGAGCATCTTCCACAGAAGTCACACCATTTGCGAACTTCCTACTCCATCCGTAGACTTACTGCTGTGACAAACATGCATTACCGTACTGAACCCTCATTCATCGATGAATTTCAATAGGTTTCACACCTTCACTACGCAAAAACCGAATAACAGAACGCTGTTCTTCCCTGGTGCAAGTCGCAAGTGGGGCGGCCATCTTTATACTGATACTGCGACGGTATGTGTGCACCTGCACTATGCTGCCACCTACAGGCCATTCTGCACACTGTTTGTAGCACGCTTACCAACTTACAGGATAACGGCGCGAAATTTCGATTTGTTATTACAAATTTAAGGTTTTCATTTGACTCACCCTCGTGCCATTCCGCGTTGACAGACCGTTAATTGGTGTCATGTGGCTATAATCATGTCGGGAACCTTTTCACATGAATCACCCGAGTACAAATGAGAGCTCCGGCAATGCACTGCCATTTTATACATTGTGAGGTGATACTACAGCCATCTATATACGTGCATATCTCTGTCCCACACTTTTTGTCACTGTAGTGTATAATGTGCTGCGCGATCTGCTAATGGAGGCTATGAATCTTGTTGACGCGTAATCAGAGTGGCGGGTAACGGGTGTGCATCCGAGCAGGAGGCTTCGGTGTGCGGAAACTCGTGCGCTATGCGGTGGCAGCAAGCCAGCCCGAGGGACCGGCCAGCGCTTCTATGTTT
Organism: Schistocerca piceifrons; assembly: GCF_021461385.2. Classification (NCBI taxonomy): domain Eukaryota; kingdom Metazoa; phylum Arthropoda; class Insecta; order Orthoptera; family Acrididae; genus Schistocerca; species Schistocerca piceifrons. The sequence goes on along the minus strand of NC_060139.1, from coordinate 116,817,564 downwards.
ACTCGGTGCGGCGCGGAGAGCATTGATTTCCTCCGCTCAGCGCGACAAACTTGCCAGGGACGGGCGGCCAGGTCCGTGTTGCATCAGCGAGGAAACTTTGGGCGCCCGCAAGAGCTGCCGGAAGATTTCAGGACGCCCCGTATTATTTTCCACAATGCCTGAGACTGATACGAGCTGCGATCTATAGCGCGAAAGCACGCTGGACAAAAAAAAGTTTCACCCCCAGGAGACATCACAGTGATAACGGGTAACGGCTTCTCTAGCCTGAATTTGGCGAGGAAGAGTCTCCACAAGCTTCTTTAGGTGTGCCACTTCCAGTTCAAGCTCATCCTTACACTGAGGTGCAAAAAGTATAATTCCTTCAATAAACATAACACATCAAAGGAAGTCAGTAGCCAGGGTAGAGCATACTAAGTTTTTGGCTGTACATATAGATGAGAATCTTAATTGGAAAATTCATATTTTGGATCTCCTAAAGCGACTAGGTTCATCAACTTTTGCCATCAGAATAATTGCCAATTTTGAGGATGTAGAAATTAGTAAGCTAACTTCCACTCTCTGATGTCAATATGGAATAATATTCTGGGGCAGCTCAACACTTAGGCAAAAGGTAATCACTGCTCAAAAGAAAGTAGTTAGAATAATGTGTGGGGTTCATAGTAGCACATCTTGTAGGTACCTGTTTAATAGGTTACGAATTCTTGCAACTGCTTCACAGTACATTTACTCAGTAATGAAATTTTTTCTCAATAACATGGACCAATTCAAAATCAACAGCGACATTCATGATTACAATAGCAGAAAAAAGAACGACCTACACTATCCTTTACTTAACCTATCTTTGGCACAGAAAGGGGTAAAATATGCTGCTATAAAACTTTTTGATACATTACCAGATGAAATAAAATTTCTGACAGACAGCAGTAATAGTTTCAAAAACAAATTGAAATCGTACCTCCTTGACGACTCCGTCTATACCATAGATGAATTCTTGAATATGAGTAAATAAATCTGGAGATATGACAAATGCATTTTGTGCCATTTAAGGGAATGGGATAGATGATAGAAATATTTAGATATAACACTACAGGGCTATTACAAATGATTGAAGCGATTTCATAAATTCACTGTAGCTCCATTCATTGACATATGGTCACGACACACTACAGATACGTAGAAAAACTGAAGCCGCACTTCAAGTTTCTGCCGCCAGAGCGCAGTGAGACAAAATGGCGACAGGAGCCGAGAAAGCGTATGTCGTGCTTGAAATGCACTCACATCAGTCAGTCATAACAGTGCAACGACACTTCAGAACGAAGTTCAACAAAGATCCACCAACTGCTAACTCCATTCGGCGATGGTATGCGCAGTTCAAAGCTTCTGGATGCCTCTGTAAGGGGAAATCAACGGGTCGGCCTGCAGTGAGCGAAGAAACGGTTGAACGCGTGCGGGCAAGTTTCACGCGTAGCCGCGGAAGTCGACGAATAAAGCAAGCAAGGAGCTAAACGTACCACAGCCGACGGTTTGGAAAATCTTACGGAAAAGGCTAAAGCAGAAGCATTTCTTAAACAGGAGATTGGAAAACCGATGGATCGGTCGTGGTGGAGATCATGATCAACAATTCATGTCATGGCCTCCACGCTCTCCCGACTTAACCCCATGCGATTTCTTTCTGTGGGGTTATGTGAAAGATTCAGTGTTTAAACCTCCTCTACCAAGAAACGTGCTAGAACTGCGAGCTCGCATCAACGATGCTTTCGAGCTCATTGATGGGGACATGCTGCGCCGAGTGTGGGAGGAACTTGATTATCGGCTTGATGTCTGCCGAATCACTAAAGGGGCACATATCGAACATTTGTGAATGCCTGAAAAAACTTTTTGAGTTTCTGTACGTGTGTGCAAAGCATTGTGAAAATATCTCAAATAATAAAGTTATTGTAGAGCTGTGAAATCGCTTCAATCATTTGTAATAACCCTGTATAATGTAAAAAAAGAAAAACCTTGTTTCCTTTGTGCATTTCTTGTGCATTTGACACGTTCCACATCATAACGGTTTTTCCGTGCTATTGATCAATGGAACACGTAACTAACTAACTAAGTGATGGGACAGCGATACGCACGTAGACAGATGGAGGTAGTAGGCCTACCGCGTACACAAGGTATAAAAGGGCAGTGCACTGGCGGAGCCGTCATCTGTACTCAGATGATTTATGTGAAAATTTCCCGACATGATTACGGCCGCATGACGGTAATTAACAGTCTTTGAACGCGTAGTGATAGCTAGACGTATGGGACATTCCGTTTCGGAAATCGTTATGGAATTCAGTATTCCAAGATCCACAATGTCAAGGGTGTGCTGATAATACCAAATTTCAGACATTACCTCTCACCATTAACAACGCAGTGGCCGATGGCCTTCACTTATCGACCGACAGCATCGGCGTTTCTGTGGAGTTGTCAGTGCTAACTGACAAGCAACACTGCGGGAAATAACCGCAGAAAACAATGTGGAACGTACGACGAACGTTTTCGTGAGGACAGTGCGGTGAAGTTTGGCATTAATGGGCTATGGCAGCAGGCGACCGACGCGAGTGCCTTTACTAACAACGCGACATCATATCGCCTGCAGCGCTTCTCCTGGGCTCATGACGATATCGAATGGACCCTAGATGACTGGGAAACCAAGGACTGGTCAGATGAGTCCTGATTTCAGTTCGAGCTGATGGTAGGGTTCGAGCGTGTCGCAGACCGCGCGAATCCATGGACCCACGTTGTCAACAACGCACTGTACAAGCTGGTAGTGACTTCATAATGGTGTGGGCCATGTTTACACGGAATGGACTAGGTTCTCTGGTCCAGCTGAACAGATCATTGACTGGATGTGGATGTATTCAGCTACCTGGAGGTCATTTGCAGCCATTCATGGGCTTCATTTTCTCAAACAACGATGGGATACTTATGGATGGCAACACGCCATGTAACCGTTCCACATTTGTTCGTGATTGATTCGAAGAACATTGTCGACAGTTCGAGCGATTGATTTGGCCACACACATCGTCCGACATGAATCCCTTCGTACATTTAAAGGATATAATCCAAAGGTCAGCTTTGGAAGGGGTCCACCACCCTGCTGGAGCAAATTTAATTTCGATGTATTACTCACGCGCTGCTTGCGACAGAAAATATCTTTGCTGCAATAGAGTCGCAGGTCAGAGCAGTCTTGGCAGTTGTTGCAATCGCTCGCTGCTTCAGAGCAGTTGTCGCTGGTGCAGCGCAGTCCATAGCCATGTATTGTAAGTTAAATTTTATTATTTTTACTGGCATGCACGTAGTTAAGTCACTTGTCTGAGATGTTAATATGAATTCGTTTCTATCTTTTCGTGATTCGTCAGCACCATTGACTCAGATTTGTAATATTCAATTTTTCATATAATGGATTGCAGATCTTTATCAATAACGTAAAGGATTTTCAGAATATAATTTTTACCAGTCTACAAAAAAGGGGAAGGAATAATTTTGCATTAAGTCATTACCAGTTTATTTAAACTTGAGTAGTCAGAAATTTTCGCATACCATATTCATGTGTTCTTTAGTAATCAGACGACCAGCTGTGCAGCTGTGTCAATAAGCAAAGTCAGTTTTTCTAATAATTCAGATCTCACGCAAATGTTGTCCAGTATTAGTAGATAGGCCAGCATTGCACTTAGCTGTGCCATTCAAGAGCAGATATATAGACGGCGTTATTCGGCGACACCATCATGAGGTAAGAATTTTTCAGTTTATTTCTCATTTCACAGGGCCATGGCGTAGCACTGCTAACGTCAAAATTTATCAGTTTTCATGAGCTAATATATTAAGAAAAAAATTTATCATGTTTATTATATTTAACGGCAAGGTTACACTTGAAGAAAAAAAACAAATTTATCATTTTTATTATATTTAACGGGAAGGTTACACTTGAAGAAAAAAAACAAGTTTAACCTTCCCGTTAAATATAATAAAAATGATATTTTTTTTCTTAATATATTAGCTCATGAAAACTGATAAATTTTGACGTTAGCAGCGCTACGCCATGGCCCTGTGAAATGAGAAATAAACCGAAAAATTCTTACCTCATGATGGTGTCGCCGAATAACGCCGTCTATATATCTGCTCGTAAATGGCACAGCTTAGTGCAATGCTGTCCTATCTACTAATACTGGACAACATTTGCCTAAGATATGAATTATTAGAAAAACTGACTTTGCTTATTGACACAGTTGCACGGCTGGTCGTCTGATTACTAAAGAACACGTGACTATGATCTGCGAAAATTTCTGACGATTTAAATTTAAACAAATGACTGGATCGGGACTGGTAATGACTTAAGGCAAAATTATTCCTTCCTTTTTTGTAGACTGGTAAAAATTATATTCTGAAAGTCCTTTACATTATTGATAAAGATCTGCAATCCATTATATGAAAAATTGAATATTACAAATCTGGGTCAATGGTGCTGACGAATCACGAAAAGATAGAAACGAATTCATATTAACATCTCAGACAAGTGACTTAACTACGTGCATGCCAGTAAAAATAATAAAATTTAACTTACAATACATGGCTATGGACTGCGCTGCACCAGCGACAACTGCTCTGAAGCAGCGAGCGATTGCAACAGCTTCCGAGACTGCTCTGACCTGCGACTCTATTGCAGCAAAGATATTTTCTGTCGCAGGCAGCGCGTGAGCAATACATCGAAATTACATTTGCTCCAGCAGGGTGGTGAATCCCTTACAGCTTGTGCACAAAATGCTGTACCAGCAACACTTTCGCAGTTATGAACGGTCATAAAGGCAACGGGGCTCAATAGTTTTGCAGGGAACTTTCAACGACTTGTTGAGTCAATGTGACGTCGAGTCGCTGCGCTACGCTGGGCAAAAGGAGATCCAAGACGGTATTAGAAGGTATCTCATGTCTTTTCTCACCTCAGTGTAGAGCTACCTAGACAGAGATTAATGCACGTCTCAGGCATGTAACAGCGCGGATTTAGCAAGGAGGTGGGTCGGCGATGTTTCTAACCGGAATCAGTTATGGATGTCGGACGCCTTTCATCGTTATCGAAGTTAATTTGAAGGATGCACAGCCTTGGGACAGGACCCTGCAACCTATTATCCAGCCCTGCTGTCAATATTTTGACGACGCGTATGCATTTCAAGAAGGTGACGCTCGAGTAAGCCCCGTCCAGATAGTAAACATCTTCTTCCAGGGGCAGGAATGAACTGAGTAGAATGGCCTATGGTATGTATCAACGTAGACTCCTTGGAATACGCTTGAAACCATTTGAGTCGCAGTGCGTCATTGTAGAAACCCCCCTCACACTCGGGATGACTTCATTAGGACCGCCAACGAAGAAATGGTTCAAATGGATCTGAGCACTATGGGACTTAACTGCTGAGGTCATCAGTCCCCTAGAACTTAGAACTATTTAAACCTAACTAACCTAAGGACATCACACACATCCATGCCCGAGGCAGGATTCGAACCTGCGACCGTAGCGGTGGCGCGGTTCCAGACTGTAGCGCCTAGAACCGCTCGGTCACCCCGGCCGGCTGCCATCGAAGAGTGCGTCAGTCTTTAGTAGTAACACCTTAACCAGCTTGTGGGTGACTTGGGAAGGAGAATTTAGATGGGTTGCATTGCACGGAGTGGAGCGAACTGAATTGCGTCTACATCAGCCATCTTCCATGAAAGTATTATTTGGAATGATTGGAATGAATAACGCTGCCTTCACCTAGTACAGCAGACGGTTTTTCGGCTGCTAGCTTATCGGATAAACGTGCCTGGGAAAAGGATTGTGTGAGGAACATCGCAATAGAGCCCATAATCACCTTGAGGTTGAAGTTCTGCTATCCGTGTTTGCTTAAGAATAGATTTGTTTTTGAAGAGGGTCCACCTTGAGCAAAACACAATTTTTATCTTTTGTTGTATTTCCCTGACATGTTTCGTTGAAATTCCAGCATCATCAGTGGGCTTTTATTACCTTTCTTTAGAACAGGGAAAAACCTCCTTACTAATCGTAGACATATAAATTTGAGCTTTTAAGACAGTATTTACAAATTTGAAAGACGGACAAAGTTTAGTATATATATCTTGTTACCACATGCCGTTGTTTTCCTGGATTTCCTGTGGTAACGAGGTATAAGTAGAATACATCGTCTGTTTTTCAATTATGCAAATACTGTCTTAAAAACTCAAATTTATTTATGCAGGAGTAGTAAAGAACATTTTTCCTGTTTTATTGAACGATAATAAAAGCCCATTGATGATCTACATCTACATCTACATACATACTCCGCAATCAACCATACGGTGAGTGGCGGAGGGTACCTCGTACCACAACTAGCATCTTTCTTTCTCTGTTCCACTCCCAAACAGAACGAGGGAAAAATGACTGCCTGTATGCTTCTGTACGAGCCCTAATCTCTCTTATCTTATCTTTGTGGTCTTTCCGCGAAATGTAAGTTGGCGGCAGTAAAAATGTACTGCAGTCAGCCTCAAATGCCGGTTCTCTAAATTTCCTCAGTAGCGATTTACGAAAAGAACGCCTCCTTTCCTCTAGAGGCTCCCAGCCGAGTTCCTGAAGCATTTCCGTAACACTCGCATGGTGATCAAACCTACCAGTAATAAATCTAGCAGCCCGCCTCTGAATTCCTTCTATGTCCTCCCTCAATCCGACCTGATAGGGATCCCAAACGCTCGAGCAGTACTCAAGAATAGGTCGTATCAGTGTTTTATAAGCGGTCTCCTTTACAGATGAACCACATCTTCCCAAAATTCTACCAATGAACCGAAGACGACTATCCGTCTTCCCCACAACTGCCATTACATGCTTGTCCCACTTCATATCGCTCTGCAATGTCATCATCATCATCATCATCGTCATCATCATCATTTAAGACTGATTATGCCTTTCATCGTTCAGTCTGGAGCATAGCCCCCTTATAAAATTCCTCTGCAATGTTACGCCCAAATATTTAATCGACGTGACTGTGTCAAGCGCTACACTACTAATTGAGTATTCAAAAGATTACAGGATTCTTTTTCCTATTCATCTGCATTAATTTACATTTATCTATATTTAGAGTTAGCTGCCAATCGTTACACCAATCACAAGTCCTGTCCAAGTCATCTTGTATCCTCCTACAGTCACTCAACGACGACACCTTCCCGTACACCACAGCATCATCAGCAAACAGCCGCACACTGCTATCCACCCTATCCAAAAGATCATTTATGCAGATAGAAAACAACAGCGGACCTACCACACTTCCCTGGGGCACTCCAGATGATACCCTCACCTCCGATGAACACTCACCATCGAAACGTCAGCGAAAAATGTCTGGGAAATATAACAAAAGATAAAAATTGTGTTTCGCTCAAGGCCGAACACTCACCAAAAACAAATTTAATATTTTATTCCCTTTTATCTCGTATGTTACGCCTTACCGTAAGTTAAGCATGGTTAGCTCTGTGATGCACGCATGCCGGACGGGCGCTACAGTCTGGAACCGCGCGACCGCTACGGTCGCAGGTTCGAATCCTGCCTCGGGCATGGATGTATGTGATGTCCTTAGGTTGGTTAGGTTTAAGTAGTTCTAAGTTCTGGGGGACTGATCACCTCAGATGTTAAGTCCCATAATGCTCAGAGCCATTTGATGCACGCATGTGTTGTTAATTGGGTAGCGCACGTTGGATCGTAGAATCAGTATCTTTTTCTTGGTTATTATTGCAGAAGCGTGAGAATGGCCGTTGAATTTTAGCATTCAATGCTGGATCGTGGCGTGACCGGACTGGAGACCGTCTATTCTGTTCTTTTCAAAAGTATATCTGGCGACTGGTCAGTCAGACCAAAGGTAGACGATAGCATTTTCCACTGAACTCTCGTTTGAAATTTTGCTCGGAAACCTGGTGATATGCTCAGTATCAGTCACACTTTCAGCTTTCACCCGATTGGGCAAAGTGTTTGGCTCTGTTGGGTTGTATGTTGTGACGATTGGGTGGCAGCTCTTCCCACTCTGGGAGGTTGCACCGGAGCAGAAGGACTTGGCAAGTTTTAGAAAGTAGTTCGGAAGTCGGGGGTCTGACGCTGTGGTAACAAGTGCTGCTTCTGAGCGCACTTAGAATAAAACATCTTGATTGCGAATCCTTAGTCGTTTTCGTTTCGTAATGTGGGTAATCCCTGCAGTAATTAAATTTAGTTATGACGGCAGTTATGTGGCTAAATTTGGCGTGTATAAATATTTACTTGTTTTCAATTTTGGGAAAGGCAACTTGGTTTTTCGTTAGCCACCCCCGATACGATTTTGTCATTGTGTTCAAAAAATTTGCTTGAGCAGAATGAATGTTCACCAGTCAGTTTTGAGGCCAAACGCACGGAATAAGAGTCACAGGACAGCTTGCTGCTAAGACTACATTTCGTGAGAAGGTGAACCATTTGGAAGGAACAGAGAAAGCACAGATGGAAGAGCTGTTGTTAGAATTTCATGACTTGTTCTTTCCGCGAATTCCGTTACATGAAACACGCGTGACGCAGCACAGAATTCCGACAGGGAAAGGAGAAAAAATGGTTCAAATGGCCCTGAGCATTATGGGACTTAACATCTGAGGTCATCACTTCCCTAGAACTTAGAACTACTTAAACCTAACTAACCTAAGGACATCACATACATCCATGCCCGAGGCAGGATTCGAACCTGCGACCGTAGCAGTCGCGCGGTTCCGGACCGACGCGCCTAGAGCCGCTCGGCCACTGCGGCCGGTAGGGAACGAAGAGCCGGTGTACTGGAGGCCGTACAGGATACCGCGGTCTCTGCAGCCGATTTTAGAAAGGTTTAGTAATCAACAGTTGGCCGACCGCATTATAGAATTATTGGAAACTTTTCCCCTAGTATTTTTTTCTACTGCTGTAGCGAGTGCTCGAATTTTTAATGTCTTCTCAAGAACAATCGTGTTCGATCTAGGTTAGTTAGGTTTAAGTAGTTCTAAGTTCTAGGGGACTGATGATCACAGCAGTTAAGTCCCATAGTGCTCAGAGCCATTTGAACCATTACTAATAAGAGGCACTACCTGCTCTTGATAGGAAGCACAAAACCTCCATCAAGTCCACTGTTATTACGAAAGGTGTATCTCACATTCAGAATACTGCTAAAGCTCTGAATTAAGGTTAAATCCAATCAAACAATTAATAAAAACAGGAATGGGTATCTTTTGACACCTTATTGAATTGTAGTTAGTAGAACTTGGAATAATTCGTAAGGAGCTGCGGTGGAGCGTCGTGTCCAGCCACTGTCGGTCGGCGAGCATAGTTCGGCGACATGTGACTCAGATAACAAGTACGCAGAAGGATTGCGAGACGGGCTACCTGTACTCAGCGGGAAACTGCACCGCACAACAGTAATAACAGCGGGCTGGACGACGTCACCACACCAGGGCAAGACTCCTGTTACGAGCTGTGTGAACTAGTGCGGGGTTTTAGTGTGACAAATGTGCCTCAGTGCCACATAAATTGAAGCAGATATTGAGGCAGAGGCTTTTGCAGTCCAGCAGCACTACCACGACGCCACGTCCACGCCGAACAATGAGAGTACTGGGCATCGCCAGCTGCAGCCAAGGGTTCGAGACTGGGTTGGGGCAGCTGTTGCCAGCACTGAGCCTCTGTGTGCCACAGTGTTGCCGTCCCTCCGCTCGCACCTGCTGCCATCAGATTCCTGCCAAAGAGCAGCGGGTCGTGTTCCACGCACAGCAGTCTTCCTTCACCTAAGACGTGGACGTCGCTCGGCATGAGTTACCTATGAGCGGGAGTCCGCAGCTGCAGGACACTGTCGCAGAACATCATGGAGCGCCGCTGACGTCAAGGCCATGGCCCACTGTCAGGTCATCGGTCATCACTCTGGCCGACGTCAACATCACGGGGCGCTGGCGCTGATCCTACTCGCCAAGGCGGACGCCGACGTCTGCAAGCGTTCAACGGCTGGACTACTGGAGTAGGGCATGTCTGCCTCACATTGCCAATGACGTAATGTGTATCTGAAGTTAATGAAGTATTCTTTCTCGGTCACACGTGTATACAGGGTGTTACAAAAAGGTACGGCCAAACTTTCAGGAAACATTCCTCACACACAAATAAAGAAAAGATGTTATGTGTACATGAGTCCGGAAACGCTTTATTTCCATGTTAGAGCTCATTTTAGTTTCGTCAGTATGTACTGTACTTCCTCGATTCACCGCCAGTTGGCCCAATTGTAGGAAGGTAATGTTGACTTCGGTGCTTGTGTTGACATGCGACTCATTGCTCTACAATACTAGCATCAAGCACATCAGTACATAGCATCAACAGGTTAGTGTTCATCACGAACGTGGTTTTGCAGTCAGTGCAATGTTTACAAATGCGGAGTTGGCAGATGCCCATTTGATGTATGGATTAGCACGGGGCAATAGCCGTGGCGCGGTACGCTTGTATCGAGACAGTTTTCCAGAATGAAGGTGCCCCGACAGGAAGACGTTCGAAGCAATTGATCGGCGTCTTACGGAGCACGGAACATTCCAGCCTATGACTGGCGACTGGAGAAGACCTAGAACGACGAGGACACCTGCAATGGACGAGGCAATTCTTCGTGCAGTTGACGATAACGCTAATGTCAGCGTCAGAGAAGTTGCTGCTGTACAAGGTAACGTTGGCCACGTCACTGTATGGAGAGTGCTACGGGAGAACCAATTGTTTCCGTACCACGTACAGCGTGTGCAGGCACTATCAGCAGCTGATTGGCCTCCACGGGTATACATATGCGAATGGTTCATCTGACAATGTGTCAATCCTCATTTCAGTGCAAATGTTCTCCTTACGGATGAGGCTTCATTCCAACGTGATCAAATTGTAAATTTTCACAATCAACATATGTGGGCTGACGAGAATCCGCACGCAATTGTGCAATTACGTCATCAACACAGATTTTCTGTGAACGTTTGGGCAGGCATTGTTGGTGATGTCTTGATTGGGCCCCATGTTCTTCCACCTATGCTCAATCGAGCACGTTATCATGATTTCATACGGGATACTCTACCTGTGCTGCTATAACATGTGCCTTTACAAGTACGACACAACATGTGGTACGTTCTGTTGCTGTGTGTTTCCATTCCACGATTAATGCGATTTGAAGAGAAGTAATAAAATGAGCTCTAACATGGAAAGTAAGCGTTTCTGGACACATGTCCACATGACATATTTTCTTTCTTTGTGTGTGAGGAAAGTTTCCTGAAAGTTTGGCCGTACCCTTTTGTAACACCCTGTATATTAGACCGCACCAGCACGCAACCACACCACTCACCTTATCGAGTGCACCGGTAGCAATCAGTGGTGTCAGGGGTGAGAAGAGCTGACGTCGCCGTAGTGAATATCTACATCTACATTTATACTCCGCAAGCCATCCAACGGTGTGTGGCGGAGGGCGCTTAACGTGCCACTGTCATTACCTCCCTTTCCTGTTCCACTCGCGTATGGATCGCGAGAAGAACGACTGCCGGAAAGCCCCCGTGCGCGCTCGAATCTCTCTAATTTTACATTCGTGATCTCCTCTGGAGGTATAAGCAGGAGGAAGCAAAATATTCGTTCGATACCTCATCCAGAAACGCACCCTCTCGAAACCTGGACAGCAAGCTACACCGCGATGCAGAGCGCCTCTCTTGCAGAGTCTGCCACTTGAGTTTGCTATACGTCTCCGTAACGCTATCACGCTTACCAAATAACCCTGTGACGAAACGCGCTGCTCTTCTTTCGATCTTCTCTATCTCCTCTGTCAACCCGACCTGGTACGGATCCCACACGGATGAGCAATACTCAAGTATAGGTCGAACGAGCTACGGTCGCAGGTTCGAATCCTGCCTCGGGCATGGATGTGTATGATGTCCTTAGGTTAGTTAGGTTTAATTAGTTCTAAGTTCTAGGCGACTGATGACCTCAGAAGTTAAGTCACGTAGTGCTCAAGGTGCGTTTACACTGCGATTTGTATCGGCACATGTATGAGATACATGTATATGCGACTTTGCGACATGTATCGCGACTTGTATGAGTTGACAAGTATCAACCTCATACATGTATGAGCGTGCGTTTACACTGGTTGATATGTATCACTGTGCGATAGCTTCCGACGACGATTTGGAAGATTTCACATTTTTATGTGCTGATACACTTGCTCTTTTTGAAGATGATAGGAAGAAAAGGCGGAGGAAGCGTAGATGGTGGCACAGCGAGTTTCTCGCGAATTAACGCTAGAAGATGGCGCATATTTTAGAAATTATGTTAGGATGAGTATGGGGGATTTCCGCGGTTTGTTATCACTTGTGGCTCCTCTTGTGTCCAAAACCAACACAAACTTTCGGGAAGCTATTCCACCAGAGGATCAGTTGGCTGTAACACTCCGTTTTCTAGCCACTGCGGATTCCTCGTAAAACGAAGATTTCATGACAAAACATTTGCATTGTCGCGCGATTGCTAATGCCAACGTCTCACACACGATTGTCGGCATCCGTTGTCAACATTATCACGCGAGGCCGCCGGAATAATAGCAAAACATTGATATACGTGTCAGATGCATGAAAAAATTATATAATGTATTACGTACTCTGATATATATATATAAAACTTTTACCTTCACTTCTTGGGATAAAACTTGCACAATGGCCTCGCAAACACGAAGAATAATGTTGCATATGGCACTTTTTGATATTCTATGCAGATACATTAACGTCGAAACGACAGTCGGCACCTTCAAAACTCAAACAGCCGCCAAAGAGCCTAGTACTACGCATGCGCTATTCGTCGAAATAAGCGGCAGTCGACAAGACGACAGGAAATGATAGTACTGCGCATGCACGAGTTCTTCAAATGTCGCTCATACATGTCGCGTATATGGCCAAAAAGCGATATACAAAATGTATACGCGACATGTATGAGGTCGAGGGTCCGCATACAAGTTCCGTGAATTTTTGTATGAGGTGATGTATCGCGACATATCAAATTGACATGTCGCTCATACATGTCGCGATACATGTATGCCAGTGTAAACGTACCTTCAGAGCCATTTTTATAGGTCGAACTAGTGTTTTGCAAGCCACCCCCTTTGTTGATGGACTACATTTTCTAAGGACTCTCCCAATGAATCTCAACATGGCATTCGCAATTAATTTTGTATGGCACCCGCCTCACCAACAATTAATTTTATATGGTCATTCCACTTCAAATCGTTCCGTACGCATACTCCCAGATATTTTACAGAAGTAACAGCTACCAATGTTTGTTCCGCTATCATACAATCATACAATAAAGGATCCTTCTTTTTATGTATTCGCAATACATTACATTTGTCTATGTTAAGGGTCAGTTGCCACTCCCTGCACCAAGTGCCTATCCGCTCCAGATCTTCCTGCATTTCGTTGCAATTTTCTAATGCTGCAACGTCTCAGTAGAGTACAGCATCATCCGCGAAAAGCCGCATGGAACTTCCGACACTATCTACTAGGTCATTTATATATATTATGAAAAGCAATGGTCCCATAACACTGCCCTGTGGCACGCCAGAGGTTACTTTAACGTCTGCAGACGTCTCTCCATTGAGAACAACATGCTGTGTTCTGTTTGCTAAAAACTCTTCAATCCAGCCACACAGCTGGTCTGATATTCCGTAGGCTCTTACTTTGTTTATCAGGCGACAGTGCGGAACTGTATCGAACGCCTTCAGGAAATCAAGGAAAATGGCATCTACCTGGGAGCCTGTATCTAATATTTTCTGGGTCTCATGAACAAATAAAGCGAGTTGGGTGCCACACGATCGCTGTTTCCGGAATGCATGTTGATTCCTACAGAGTAGATTCTGGGTGTCCAGAAACAACATGACAAGCGAGCAAAAAACATGTTCTAAAATTCTACAAAAGATCGATGTCAGTGGAGGGTGTGACACCCCTCCGCAGGGCGTCGTCCGAACCGCAGTCTATGATCTCTATTGTGGGCTGAGTGATACTGTTTTTTTTTTGTGTGGTGACAATATGGGGTCGAGAGTTATGGGTCGTTATAATCGTACCGTTACTTTTGTGAGGCTGGAAGAACTGGTGGACATCCCTCAGTTTAAAGATATGTCTGGAGATGAGAGGCTAGAGCCTGGGAGACACACGCTATGTAATTCACTTGGGCGTTCTGCCCCTTGTGCCGAATCTGTTTTATTTTACTAGCCTAGCCATATGGCCTAACAGTAGCGAAAGTCTAGGCAATGTAGGGATTCCAAGTGCTCAAGATTCGAACGGAGAAATAAGATAGGTAATGAGGGTAGGTAAGGAGTGTTATGTTGGTGTCATTCTTAAGGTATAATAGCTTATTTCATGAAAATGAGTAAGGATGATGCAATGGCGAAGTCAGAGAGACAGGGCGTCACCAATGAGGAAGCTATACAGTTATTGGTTAATCAGGTGGAGCATTTGAGGGCGAAGAAAATGTTCATGAGTAATAAACTCGGGTCCCGAGTTCGAGTCTCGGTCCAGCACACAGTTTTAATCTGCCAGGAAGTTTCATATCAGCGCACACTCCGTTGTAGAGTGAAAAGTTCATTCCAGAATCATCCCCTAGGCTGTGGCTAAGCCATGTCTCCGCGATATTCTTCCTTCCAGGAGTGCTAGTTCTCCAAGGTTCGAATGAGGGCTTCTGTGAAGTCTGGAAGGTAGGAGACGAGGTACTGGCGGAATTAAAGCTGTGAGGACGGGGCGTGAGTCGTGCTTGGATAGCTCCGTTGGTAGAGCACTTGCCCGCGAAAGGCAAAGGTCCCGAATTCGAGTCTCGGTCCAGCACACAGTTTTAATATGCCAGGAAGTTTCATATCAGCGCACACTCCGATGTAGAGTGAAAATTTCATTCAAGAGCTAGAGATGTTGAAATCACAGCGTCTAGTCGTGGATCCAAATGTGGTTAACCTTGTTACTCCCATTTCCGGTAGGTCGTCTGAGGATATGTCATCATTCGTAGAGGATCTCGTATTATTGGCTGACACAGGAGGTTGGTCGGACAAAGTTAAGTGGTATTTCTAAGAGGCCTCTCGAAGTTATGGAGGATTCTGCGGACTGAAGTGGAAAGCTTGATGTACATACGTATGAGTTAATGAGTAGTGAGGAGGTAAGTAAAGTGTCACTACAGGATCAAAGGGCACTCAATGAGGGGTTTAGCATGAGATGTCTAGAAGGGTGCGTACTGGTGCACCTACTCCATGCGGCAGTTACGCTGGCGTTGAAATACGAGGAGACTGATGTTTCGACAGGGCTAAGAGATCGGAGAATGTTTTTGCACCAAATATAACATGTTTAAGTTGTGAGCGTACTGGGCGTCTGCAAGACGATGCCACCAGGCATGGAGTAATATGGGTGATATGAATTACCATCTCTTTAATGGAGATACCAATAGGGGTAGTGTGGATCAGCAGCAATGGAATAGGAGCAATGACAGGGGTGGTCTGGGTAGTAGTAAGCACTTGTTAAACTTAAGAGGGAACCACAGACCTGCCGAAAGGCGTTCCCAGTAAAAGAAAATGCAGTGGAAACGAATGCAAAGGCGAAATATGCCATAGTGGTTGTTATAGGCGGCAGAGAGTACAAGGTTTTGATGGACACGGGGACGCATGTTGCGGTAGATTCAAGGGAGGTAATGGGTAAGAGGCGATGGAACCCATCACGTTATAAGTTGCATGGTGTAGGGGCAGTGATATACGACCACTGGAATCGATATTGATGAATTTTTCGTTAGAGCCAATGAAGTTTAAGCAGTGTGTGGAAATGGTGTCTCATGTAAGTGAGGACTTCCTGAATCAGCATGATGACGTAACTGATCTTCGATGACGTCTGGTGGAGCTTAATCGGGAAACATTTCGGCTAGTGGAAGCTGTTATCGATGTATATCTGTCACAAGAAGCATCTGTTGTATAAGGCAATCCATGTAAACCGCGAACAACGACTTTAAGGCTTAACTCACAGAACTGTGCCTGGAGTGGCACCACCATGTCACAGTGGGTGAAAGTGAGGGCCTGACTTACCAGTAGGTAAGTTGTTTATGGTGGTTCCACTGGAAGTTAGTGATATGTTAGATGCAGCATGTTATTTAGCGAAGGGAAGTATCGTATCCGTTCAAGAGATGGACGGAAGTAAGGTAGTACCCGTCAGCGTGCATAATTTTGGTGATGAGGAGGTTAAGCTGTTAAAGGGAACACATAGGTGCTGACGTTAGAAATTCCAGAGGAGGAGGATTGCTACACAGAAGGTGTAGGCTATAGCAGGGCGCAGGATGCTGCTAAGACCACATTTCGTAAAAGGTGAAGCACTTCTAAGGGACAGAAAGAGCACAGATGGAAGAGGGACTCCTAGAATTTCAGGATTTGATCCGTGACGCAGAACAGGATTCTGACAGGGAACGAAGCTCCAGTGTACTGGAGCCCAGACAGAATACATGGTGTCTGCAGCCCATTTTAGAAGAGTTTATTAACAGTTGGCCAACGGTGTAATAGAAGAGAGTAGTAACCCCTGGGGCGGGGGGGAGGAGAAGGGGGGAATTTTAATGGTGCCAAAGATGTCTATGGACAGTTCAAGGAAATATCGATTCTGTTGCGATTACCGCAATTTGCCAAGGCTACCCATTTCCAAATATCACAGCGACGGTTGATAATGTAGTGCAGTGCCGGCACGTCTCAACACTGGGCTTGAAGAGTGAGTACCATCGGTTAGAAGTAGTCCAGAGGATAAAGTGAAAACTCCATTTTCAGCACCTTGAGGACATTATCCGTATATCAAATGTCATTTGCCTCAAGAATGCACTAGAAACATTCCATTGTCTGTTGGACAGGGTGTTCCGAGGACTGAAGCCTGTAAGGTGCCTCTTACGTGAGGAAGACATTTTTACCAGTTTTAATAAATTATTGTCTCTCACTGATGTATTCACGATAGTTAGGAAGTGATGTAGTCCGTAGCCGGCCATGAATCGAAGAGTATTTCCCACGCTGGCTGGCTAGGTGACGAAGCGACCATACTTCGCGCGTAGTGGGGTGGGGCTCGGCGCTGGACCGTAGCAACAAGCGTTAGCCTGGGAAACATACATGACGGGAAGTACCGCCATCTTGGCGCCAAAGTCACCGATTTTCTTATTTATATTTAATAATTAAAGTCATTTATGACAACACGAATACTAGGAGGAGCCTCTGTATGTTTAAATCTATTTATCATAATTTTGCCTCGTTAAAATTCACACCCGTTCATTAACAAATGCATATCGTAGTAAGTACGAACTTGATCGGAAATCCACGAACTGTGACGAAACTAGTAAGAGATACGGACTGCGCACCAAAGTCGGCAGTCGGCGTTAAGAGCTCTTCCTGTCTTGTTCGATGGTAGTCATGCTCTCGGTTACGAGTAGTTTGTGACATGAGTGTTTCTTTATTGATCTAATAGGAATAAAAGTGATATTACGGCATTCTGAATGTTAATTTCGAGTAAATAGATACCCCAAAGTTGATCGACAGCAATTTCAGATAATTAGCTTCCACCGACAGAGACATCCAGTGCGCCAATGAAGAATCTGCACAGGACGACATTTACGAGAGCTGCACCGCGCACAGGTAGGAGGAAATCCGACGACACGACCCACCACGGCGGATCAGGGAAGGTCCGACTTACACTCGCAAATTCCGGGTGGAAATGCTGACCAGTCATACTGTACGTCACATATACCACCCTCTACGGACTCGCGGCTAAGATGAGTAATAACAGTATCAGTTTAGGAGCGAGGGGATCTTGCAAGCGTCGTCGATGTCTAGTGTACCTAGATGGCATATCTTTTGTTCAAGGTACATTCTTTTGCGTTTGTGTCAAGAAAACTTAACGGAGCAGAGAGAAATTATTCTATGGTGGAGAGAGAGATGCTTGGCCTTGTGTGTGGAGTAACACAATTCCGGTGTTACCTGCACAGAAGAAAGTTTAAAGCAGTGATGGATCATGCTGCTTTGAAGTGGCTATTAGGTTTGAAGGACCAGTCCAGTGGACTGACGAGATGTGCATTATGGCCCAGTGAATTTGAATATGAAGTAATCCACAAGCCAGGGAAAAAGCACAGAAATGCAGACGTGTTAAGCAGGAAGATAGCAGTGGTACAAGCACTATGTCAAGACCTTAACAAGTCGCAAGCAGAACAGAATGCCAATGTAGAGTGTAAGCAGATAGCAAGCAGCAATGGTTTAGCATGTATGACGGATTATTGTGTAGGATGACAAAGTTAGGATCACAAGTGGTTGCACCACCAAAGCTGAGGGAAGAAGTACTAGGGGAAATGCATGATCACATTTTATCCAGCCATGGAGGACGTCGAACGATGAATTGGAGGGTGGTGGAGAAGTACTGGTGGAGAGGACAGAAGAATGAGGTCTATCAGTATGTCAGAAATTGTGTACAACGTCACAGCATGCGCATTTGTGTCGGCAATCGATACTGTTGCATAAGTTGCGAAAAGCAATAGAAACTTTTAGTTTTATTGGGGTGGATCTGTTAGGACCATTCAAACAAACGCCAGCAGGGAACAGATAATTTTTCTCATTATATCGAGATGGTGCCGATGCTGGACCAGCAGGCAGTCAAGGTCATGCAAGCATTGGTGTTTAGATGGGTGTTGAAGTTTTGAGAGTCAGAAACAATAATAAGTGATCAAGGAAAAAACTGCATATCAGATCTGATCAAGAAGTTACGTTGGTTGTTGAAGGTGGGAAAATTAAGGATTAATCCTCAGTCAACCAGAAGGGCGGAGTGGGTTCACTGGACAATCAGAAGGATGCTTGGTTATAAGATGAATTCCCAGCATACAGACTGGAACACATATACATCTTTTGCTGTGAGTGCGTGTTATTCGAAGGTACGCACTAGAACCGGGTTGTTACCATTCGGGATTGTGTATGGTAACAAAGATGTAAGAAGATGCCACCACCATTCGATATGATTATCCAGAAAGGGAGCAGGAGCTGATAGTCTGGGAATTTCCGAAAACAAAGAGACAAGTTTTGAAGAAGGTTCAGCAAACAAAGACCAAGGCACTGGAAAAGCAAGTGGAGACAGTGAAACATAAGGAGGCCTTACTTCATTACAAGGTGGGCCAGTGGGTAATGTTGTCAAATCCGGATACTACAAAAGGGAAGACAGAGAAGTTTGTGACAAGATACCAGGTACCAAGCTAAGTGATTGAAAGAACGCTACCTGTGAATGAGAAGCTAAAGTTGCCAATTAGGTCAACAACTCCATTTTTTAGTGGAGAAATACAGTCATGGCAGAGGGGGCAACCATTCGATTTGGCGCAACTCTGAAATATGGAGAGGTCTTGATCTCGCAATTATTTATCGAGAGTTAGGCGTTTCAAAATTTCAGCGTTAGACTGTGGCTGCGGGACAAAGTGTAGAAGGGAATTAACAATAACAAATGTGTACATATTTACACAAGTATGAGTGTTAGTGATCCATGTACAGAATTTTTAATTAATATCATACTTACGTTTAATTCAAACTTTAGTAAAAGCCTCACGTAGGCGCACGTAGTCTGAATATAATACAGGTCCCATCCCTTAAAGGCATATTTGATAGTGCCCTTGTCTATTCGAAGAGAGCCAGTGTCAAACTGATAGTAGCGATAAAGCTATCTAAGGACTAAACTAAATGATTTCTGCCATAAGTCAGTTAGTAATAGCGAATACTCTGTTCAAGAATCACATGAGGAGGAGGTATACTTGGAGAACGACAGGAGATAAGGGAAGATTCCATTTAGATTACATCATGGTCAGGCAGCGATTCCGAAATCAGATATTGGATTGTAAGGCGTACTCAGGAGCAGATAAAGACTCAGATCACAATTTAGTGATGATGAAGAGTAGGCTGAAGTTTAAGAGAGTAGTCAAGAAGAAGCAATTCACAAAGAGGTGGGATATGGAAGTACTAAGGAATGATGAGATACGCTCTAAATTATCAGAGGCTATAGGAACTGTGATATTAATATACCAGTAGGCAGTTCAGCTGAAGAGGAATGGAAAGGTAGCCACAGAATTTGGAGAGAAAAACATAGGTACGCAGAAGGTAACTGCGAAGAAACCATTAGTAAGAGAAAAAATACTTCAGCTGATCGATGAAAGCAAGCAAGACTAAAGAAAAATCATAGCATTTGTCTAACTGGGAAAGACAAGATGAAATGGTGCAAGGTGTTCGATATTCTGAGGAAATACCGGTAAGCTATAAGGCAAGGTGGGTAATATACAACATTTACAAGAACCAAGAGGGAACAATAAGAGTGGAAGATCAACAACGAAATAAGACACGGATGTAGTCTCTCGCCCCTACTTTTCGATCTGTACACAGAAGAAGCAATGACGGAAATAAAAGAGAGGTTCAAGATTGAGATTAAAGTTCAGGGTGAAATGATATCACTGATAATATTCGTGGATGACATCGCAATCCTTAGTGAAAATGAAGAAGAATTGCAGGATGTGTTGAATGGAATGAACAGTCTAATGAGTACAGAATATGGATTGTGAGTATATCGAAGAAAGGAGAAAGTAATTAGAAGTAGCAGAAACGGGAACAGCGAGAAACCTAACATCAGAATAGGTGATCTCAAAGTAGACGAAGTTAAGTAATTCTGATATCTAGGAAACAAAATAACCCATGACGGACGGATCAAGGAGGACGTAAAAAGCAGACTAGCGCTGGCAAAAAGGTCATTCCTGGCCAAGAGAAGTCTGCTAGTATCAAATATAGGCCTTAATTTGAGGAAGAAATTGCCGAGAACGTGCGTTTGGATGGTAGTAAAGCCTGGACTGTGGGGGAACCGGAAGACAAGAGAGATGTGGTGCTACAGAACGGTGTTTAAAATTAGGTAGACAACGTAAGGAAGGAGGAGGTTCTCTGCAGAATCGGTGGTGGATGGAATATACGGAGAAGACTGACAAGAACAAGGGGCTTAGGATATGTCTTAGGACATCAGGGATTAACTTCTATGGCACTAGAGGGAGCTGCAGAGGGTAAAAACTCTAGAGGAAGACAGAGATTGTAATGCATCCCGCAAATGTCCGCCCCTGGTAGCTGAATGGTCAGCGCGACAGAATGTCAATCGTAAGGGCCCGGGTTCGATTCACGGCCCAGCCATGAATCGAACCCGGGCCCATGTGTAACCTCCCCACAAAAATTTTAAAAGGTGATATTATATAGAAATGGAGCCAAGAAGCAATATCGTCCCCACAGAAATATTTAAATAAAAAATATAATAATAAATGGGACCCAAGAATAACCTCCCTGCAATGAAATGTACTGACAAAGGCAACAAAAATGTGAAATTCGCAATCTGACAAAGTATTAGCTGTCACGAAAAATAATGAAAAACAATTCAGTGCTAATGAATCTTCAGTGACAATGAAAATTCAATTAAACCAAAATATCGGTCTTTGACCCTGTGCAAAAATCAGAATTCTTACCTCATTGTAACTGCTAGTCAAATTTCTGCTCTTATTCTTGCGCACGGCTTGGAGGAACTGCATTGCAAATAATAATATTCTTTTTTTTTTGTAATTTAACTGAAAACTGAAACTTTACTTTAAGGGAAGTGCAACGAAATCTTTACTTCAATTAAATAAAATTTTTTTGTAAAAAACTGCTTTGAAATCAAAATTATTATTGGGGGCACTTGTTGAAAATTAATGACAATAAATAAACTTTACATTATCCGATGATTATCTTAATTAACAGTATACCTCATTCAGCATCTTGACCAGTGTTGCCGACAGACTACATCACACAACCGCACTGGGCTGCTACTACTGACCGACCGTTCTGCATGACGACCACTAGCGTACTCCACGACGACTGAACAGAGCTACTGATCGCAACGACTACTGACAGAGTACTGCTCGTAACACTCGCGCGGTCAAGCGCATACTAACTACGATAATAGGCTCTCTGGTCAAAGATTTTAACGTGACTCACCATCGCTGCTACGTTACATATGTGTTTCATAACCCTCCACTGAGGGGGCAAAAATTTGGCTGCGGTGGTGAGTCATTTGGACTTGCCAAGCGCGGCAAAATTTTTCTTTAATTAACAAACTTCTACAATTTACAGAATATTCAAATTTAGTACATAAATTAAATGTGGTGCACACGCACCGAGTACAAAATATATCAGACAAAGACAGGATGTGAGTACAAAACATAGTAGTAAATCAGAAAACTGTATATACAAATTATTTGACAGAAAACAAAGTGCACATGCACTGAAAAAATTCTTTAGCATTTTCAGAACAAATAAACAGAATGGCAGAAAATCGTGTTGATAAGTGACATGAGTGTACTCGCACTGGAGTTGAGAACATATTAGCAATTTACGAAATGTATATACAATTAGTAACAAATGACATAAGTGCATACGTACTGAAGTATTGAATATACAGAATGAGTACAAATCATATTGAAAAATGTGAAAAATGCACAGGCACTGAAGTTCAGTAGAAAACATATTAACACACAACATAAGTGCACATGCACTGTAGTTCAGAACATATCATTAAAATAAAATAAAAAAAAATGTATATACAATATAAAAGACAAGAGTGCACATACTGTACTTGAGAACAAATCGAAAAAATGTCTTAGGCATTTTTGCAATAAATAAACATAATGGCAAAAAATCATATCGACAAGTGACATAACTGTACTCGCACTGGAGTTCAGCAAATCGAAAAAAAAAAAAAAATTTATAGCCATGAACATAAATGACGTTAGCAAAAAAAATGATTTCACTATGTGACAAGAATTAGGATAGGAAAGGGAAGGATTGCATCATGGTTGTAGCACTTTACATTGCACACAGCTGTTCTGAAAGTCCATACCTTTCCACAGAAGTACAACACCAAGTGACACAACTTGAAGTTCTTTTCCCATCAGAATTTATCAGCGTAGCCAAGACACTGAACTGTCGTAGTAATGTTCCATGTTCTCATTTTGGCAGTACACTAGGTACACCACACAGTGGGACCATAATAACGTCTTCATCGCTCACGGTGGTGGACAGCATGTCGTGTCAACACCACGCTCTTACAAGGCACACCAACGTAGAATTAGTGCAAAACCAAATATAGTGCTCCATGATCACTAGGATAAACAGGACAAATGGACATTGCAGTAATTCAGGGTAGTTAGCTCATGAGGTGAAGGACATTAAGTCACATAATATTGACAATTACAGCCTTCATTAGTAGTTTGCGGCATTCATAGCCCAGTTAGTGAACATTTCTGTACCAAGTATGTAGTATTACAGAAAAATGTTCATTAATTGTTTTACATAGAGTCAGTAGCCTTCTTTTCCTAGTTACAAAGCATTATGAAACAATCGCATTCTTTTCCAGTTACAAAGTATAGCATAGTTAATTAATTATTTGTCATTCCAATACAGTAAGAATCATTAGCCTTCTCCTAATTACAAAGCATTATTAAACAGTCGCATTCTTTTCCAGTTACAAAGCATAATTAAGAATCATTAGCCTTCTTCTAATTACAAAGCATAGCATCATTTGTCATTTCAATATAGTAAGAATCATATTCTTTTCCAGTTACAAAGCATAATTAAGATTCATTAGCCTTCTTCTAATTACAAAGCATAGCATCATTTGTCATTTCAATATAGTAAGAATCATATTCTTTTCCAGTTACAAAGCATGGCATAGTTAATTAATCATTTGTCATTCCAATAGTAATAATCATTAGCTTTTTCCTAATTACAAAGCATTATGAAACAATCGCATTCTTTTCCAATTACAAAGTATAGCATAGTTAATTAATTATGTGTCATTCCAATATATTAATAATCATTAACCTTCTCCTAATTACAAAGCATTATGAAACAGTCGCATTCTTTTCCAGTTACAAAGCATAATTAAGAATCATTAGTCTTCTTCTAATTACAAAGCATTATGAAACAATCGCATTCTTTTCCAGTTACAAAGCATAGCATAATTAATTAATCATTTTCCAAGTGACATATTATTCATTGCTGATTAGCATTACTCAGAACTTTCTCAAACTGGTATCACTATTTGGGACTGGTAATACATTTTTTTGTTAGCAATGCATTGCGTTGGGATCGATAATTAATTGCTGAGGCATAACACTATTTGCTTTTGGCCTATTGCTGCAAATGAGGATAGGTAACGTCATTCGTCATGAGTCAGCAGTAGCAAGGTTATGTAACAAGGCAGTATATGTGATCACATTTATAAATGATAAACACAAATGGGTAAAATAAAAATGCAAGTACTAGAACAGGTATAATAAGTAACAGGTTTAGTAAGTATCATGAAAAACTTCTCCTGAAAAAAAAAATACAAAATGGATTATTGACCTGAAAGAAGAAACGCACACTATGCTGAAAAGTAGTGAACTTCGAATTAACAGGTAGTAAAATGTGTATAAAAATGTGTTCCATAGCAGTCCTTTCCAAAACTTCCCGTCATCCTACTATGCAATATAACACCTGCTGTCAAAACAAACTGCAACAAATACTTAAATAACTACATAGCCTAAATATAACTTCAACATTATCCTCATCTGTAAAAAAAAAAAAAAAAACTTCATTATCAATCACTTCATTATCCATATTATCATAACTTCATTATTATCATCACCTGTAAAGAAAAACTTCATTATTCATAACAGCATATTCTTCATCATTATTCATCAGCATTCATTATCATCTGCAAAATATCACTTCATTACTCATTATACAACTATTCCTTATCTCTAGCATATTTCATCACTAAAACTAAGATGTGTAGTTCTCTCTGACAGCCTGCATCAATCACCTTGTATTCTGAAAGAAAAAATTAGTTAAGACTGCTATTCTACGATGAGTATAGTATATTCTTGTCAATGCTTGTTAATCCTGATCCATTTACTCTTCCCCATAAAGTTATTGCATCTTCTTTCGTTTATTCCGTAGGTGAAATTCCCATTTCTGTTGAATTTATTTCTTACACGCATCATTTCTTTCTGAAATTGATGGACAGAGATTAATGTCTTGCATTTAAAACATATACCCACTAAATAATGACTGGTTTATGGTAACATAATTAATCATACAGCATAACATGACAGAAAACGTAATGTGTCAAAGACATTGACAGTGTTCAGATGCAAAAATGTACACAGAATAATACAATGCAGCAGCAAAAAATGTAAAACAGTCACGATGTTGAGATATCATAGGGCAAGAAAAATGTCAAAGTCAACTGCTATTTCACAATGCATATAAACAAAACATGAAAACAATCGTACATAAAAAGACAAGATGTGACGTTCGTTGTGTTCAGCTTGTATGTAGTGTAGTTAATAGAGGCGAGAATTAAAGACTTTAATGGAGAGAGAATTTGATAAAATTACTACGTCATTACATAGAATTGCATAATTATTCATAAAATACGTAAGTTCATCTGGAAAAATATGCACGGTCTGATGTGTAACGACAAGAAAAGCGACCTGCTAACCTTACCTTGCCGGGCACTTGCCAAGAAAAAATACGATAATCATCAGTAATTAGTCAGGTGAATATAATTGCATTAGTAAATGGCATCATAGTGTGTTGAATCATACAGTGCCTTCATTCAATAAAGGGTTTAATATTTGACCAATGGTGGTTGCCTTTCGATTTTCTGGTTCTCAAAGTTTCGACGTGTACAACATTGGGGTGAGGGATGCTGCGAATCCGATATGGACCTGCGTATAGAAGTTCAAATTTACTGCACTTACCTTTTAATTTACTGGATAAATAGTGTGTACGTACTAATATTTTCTGTCCAATGTGAAAGTCTCGGCGTCTACAAACCTGTTTTTGCTGTCTTCTCCGGCGCTCTGCGGCACGTTTGATGTTGTTCAGCGCAATGTCAATTATTTCGTGGTGTCTTAGTCGACGACATTTAGGGAAGTTTACTAATTCTTTAATTTTGTTTGGTGGTTCAACGTTTTTCAATATAACAGACGGAGATAGCATAGTGGATTCATTTGGAATGGAATTAATTACATCTTGGAATGAGAGTATGTGTGTATCCCAATCAATATGTCTTTTGTGGCAGTATATTCGGCACAGCTTACCAATTTCTTTCATTAACCGTTCACAAGGGTTCGAAGAAGCATGGTACTTGGATATATAAATCGGAGAAATGTTTCTAGCTCGTAACATACGTGTCCATATGCCAGAACGAAATTGAGATCCATTGTCAGAAATTACTCTCATCACACGCCCTACATGAAATAGAAAATGTTTTACAAATGCTTTCGAAACAGTTTTAGCAGTAGCTTTGCGTAACGGAGTGAAAGAAACAAATTTTGAAGTGAGTTCAACAGCGACAAATATGTAGCAAAAACCTCTGTTACTTCTCGGAATCGGACCAAAAATATCTACTGCGGCCATATGTCTTAATTTAACAGGTACAATGGGTTATAAAGGAGGAATATGTGAAGTGGTGTCTGATTTAGCTTTCTGGCAAATTTTACAAGACGCTAAAACTCGTCGTATACGTTTCTCCATGTTAGTAAAATAACAGTTCTGTCTCAGTATAAGAAAACATTTTCGTGCTCCGTAATGTGCGTAACTTAAATGAGTGTACCAGATTAATTTGTTGACCAGTTCGTCAGGAATGCATAATAACCAATTGTTGCTGTCAGGATGAGAGCGGCGAAACAGAATGTCATTGCGTACAGTGTAGTGGTTCCTAATCGTAACATTTTTCCTATCTTGCCAAAGGTGTTTAATTTCTTTCCACACATTGTCTTTATTTTGCTCCTTTGCTATGTCCTGTAATGACGATGAAATAAAATTTTCAAATGCAACTTGCTGAATGTACATGACACTGAAATTTGCTTTGCAGAAGTTGGTTGCTACGTCTTTCTGATTGTTGCTCAGAGAACGCGATAGTGCGTCTGCTATAACATTTTGCGTGCCGGGAATGTGAACTATTGTAAAATTAAATTCTTGTAAATAAAGTTTCCATCTGCTTAATCTGTCGTGAGTGAACTTAGCCGAAAGTAAAAATTGTATCGCTCTGTGGTCTGTGTAGACGGTGGTATGTCTGCCATAAAGAAAGTGCCTAAATCTCGTAAAAGCCCATACAACACATAATGTTTCCAGTTCTGTAACGGAATAATTTCGTTCAGCGGGTGACAAAATGCGACTTGCAAATGCGATGTTTTTAATTACTGTAGAACCATCTTTTTTAATTTCCTGGAAAATGTGTACGCCTAAAGCGGTGTTAGAACTGTCGGTGGCAATGGAAAAATTTCTGGTAAGATCTGGGTGCGATAAAAGTGGTGCATTCAACAGAGCATGTTTCAAATAACATTCTCGTGAGCAAAATTCTGCGTGTCAAAAGTAATGTTTGCGTTACTGTAATATGAAATCTGTGCTGTACCTGGTTACAATTTTGTCGTACGTGCTATTATTTACGGGAGGATGCTGTGGCATATCCACTATATGAACTGTTCTGTTATTTCTTACTGACTTGTTGCGCTATAGATGACACCTATTGTCTGTTTCATTCATGATTATTTGTTGTTGCTGATGTTCTTGCTGCTGATAAGATCGACTGTTATTAAATGTACGCTGAAAATTGTGCTCATCATTCTTTTTTTACGTCTGTCATGATAGTAATTTCTATACGGCGCATTGCGATACGAGTTGAAATAGCACAGTCTAATATAACAGTCGCGACACTCACTGCTGTAAAAGTTGTTGCCGTTTGACAGGTGGAGCGACACTAGCGCTCCAAGCGGCAGGTAAGGTGAACGTCAGATGCGTCGTAAGCTTAATGTTTATTTGCATCCATTTCCTACGTTATTTCCGAATTATTCGATTTAGTTTCTTGCCTCCAAGAGTTTGTGTAGTATCAGAAGGCATATATGTTTCTAAAAATGATTCTAAAATAAGCGCAAGTATGGACAAAAACCATAAATATAGTGGCAAGCTACAACACATTCGTGAAGAAACACTTGTGACATTGGACAGAATTGCAGCTTACCACGTCGATATCAAAAGAATATAAACACACAGAATCACATGTAAGAAGCACAGACATGTACCTCTACATGCAAAAGCGATGGGCAGCTCGTTTATCGTTCTGTAGGCCTACTGTGTTTGTCATTGTCGCCTGTTGCCACAAATACGACCTTCATCTTTATATTATTCTAAGTGGGACAAGCAACTAACAAATAGTGGGAGAAATATGCTGAAAACATTATAATGAGCTGATTATATTACATTTCACGCAAAACCAAATATTTGAATAATTTTCAAACAATCTGTCTGTAGGCACTTTCCTTGTCCCATAATAGTTTCGCCCGAAGTCTAGCGATCTGCACATTCTGACACTACACACGCTTTTGTAAGACACGAACAGCTGCACTTAATCTAACTACTTCATCGTCAAAGCAGGTCTGTGTTGATGATTCTCACGAATCTGGCACTAATACATGGAGAGTTTAACTGGCTGCTTCTATGTCATCGGACTGTATTACAGCTTTAGATTGACTGTCGAATCTTTGTGGCAGTTTCCTCTTCATCGTCAGTTGAGGTGGCTTATTTAGAATGTCAAACAGTGTGAGTACTGCATTCCACACGAGTTTGTTATTGTCCGCGTTCATGAACTGGTTTTGTTCGAAATGTAGCGAACAAAACCTAATATTATTACACAGGTAAACCGGGTCTTTCTTCATAAGGTCTTCTCGTCTGCTATTAACTAGCCATTTTTTGCTCCTAAAACGAAACATTCATCATTTATACACATACAGTTTGCAAGTGAATCCTGACGATACACTTTAGTAACATGATGGTATATACCTCTCAGGATCCTTAGGAAACCTGAAAAAGACAGCTGTGGTGTCTTCTTCCTATTGCTGCTGCAATTTATTGCGCCACAAACGCTCCCGATGGTAAAAATCATTGTGTAAATCAAAATAAACAGTCACTATTCGATTTCACGATCGCGCCGAACTCACAGTTCAACCTACCGGCCGCTTGGGGCGCTGCTGGCGCTGAAGGCAACAAAATCGAGGCGAAGTGTCGCGACTGTTATGTTAGACTGTGGAAATAGTGTGTTATCTGTACGTAGTTATTTCTTTGCTGCCATGCGTTACTATTTGTTGGAGCTGGGACTATACGTGCACGCGGCTGAACATTAAAGTTTGGTTGACCTTGTAGACTGCATTGTTGGTTACGTATGCTAAGCGGCTGACTTTCATGCTGTTGTGGTGAAAAGGTCTATTGTTACCAAAATGTGGTTCCTGTTGTTGAAAATTTTGTACATACTGATGATTACGATTTTATCTGTAATTAAAATTACGCTGGTTTTGGAGTGCCTAAAGAATGTTGTCACTTTCCGTAAAAATTTGTCTTATCGGGTTTTCTTTACATATTCTTAATCCTAGATAGAGCAATAGTTAAAGAGCAGTTTTGATAGATATAAAGGATAGTAGAAGAGAAGGCAGCAGTGCAGAAAACTAAAGATGAAACAGCACTACTACAGCTCGGGGCCCTATGCTCGCTACGGCACATATTCATTAAAGCGTAATGAATCCCCTGAGGTCTATTACGCACTGCAAATAAATTTTAGCTTTTGCGTTGCACGCAATAGCGGTAAAAATTCAAAAGCAAATTGTTGTATTCTTGCTAATTCCAGTTTCTGCATAATACGTAATGCTGATGGAAATACAATAGCAAATTGTCGCCTCTGGTTCAAAGCTAGTTTCTGCATTACAGGTAATAGCGGTGAATGTACAAAGATAAATTGTCGTATACACCTCAAAGCGTGTACCTGTGTTCTGTCATTATTAAATTCTTTACATTTTCTTGCGGATAAAAATTGCTCGTAATCTACGTACTCGTCATTGAATTTGAAAACACGTTCGGGTTTGTGTGTGAATCTGTTTGTCTGTGTCATTTCGTACTTCAAGTTGCGTAGCTTTTCAGATTTTAAGTCGCGTAGCTTTTCGGATTTTAAGTCGCGTAGTTGCTGTAAATTGCTCACATTATACACGCTGCGTGACTCTGACAAATGCTCGCAACGTAGCGGTTTCTGTGACGTATTGGTGACTGAAATAGTTTTCAACTCTGTTACTGTAACACTTTCGTCAATTTGGTTGATCTGTCGAGCAAATTTCTCGTCAACTTCCGTATTCGGAGTGTGTGAAACTTCCACTGACTCTAAATTAATTTCGTCGCGAATCTGTCCTGCGTTTTTAGGGCATTGTTCAGTGACTGCATTAATTTCGTGTATCTGTGTTTCGTTCGCAGAACATTGTTCAGTGACTGCATTAATCTTGTCTTTATGTGATTCTGTTGTGCCTACACGTGTGCTACCTAATTCTTGTGCAACAGTGCCAACTTCTTCATTACTGTTATTAGCACAAGTCTTAGTATCCACACGTAATTGTCCTCTATTATCATAATTTTGCGCGGCAATGGCTTTAATCTGTTCCTCAAGCTGTTCATTCCGTTCACTAAGTTGTTTGATTTTTTTATTAATGTTGTCTTGTTCTTCATTCGAGTGTTTATACCTTTCAATAATTAGTTTACTTTGTTTGAGATCGTTTTCCAGTTTTTCATTCATTAGTCGTAAAAAAGCCATTATTTGATCCCAGACATTATTACCTACTCTATTATCTGTGCTGTTTGATTGCGTACCTACAATTGTCACGTTTTGTGTGATCATTTGGTCATTCTGTAATTTACAAAAACGTTTCTCACTCGAGTCCGTCGTATTTTCGGTACACTGACCACTTTCATTAGACAAATTTGTCTGTTCGTCACGAGAATTTTTCAAACCGGGTGTGTTAGGCTGGGCAGCGCTCATTACAATAGAGCGTTCTGCGTCATCAATTGTCGTCAAATTGACAGACGAGACAATTGAGTTCGTTTGTTCATTATCAGGGTAAAAGTCATCACTAGTGGTTGGAATGCACTGATTGTTAGTGAACGCAGGATTGTCATCATTACACTGCGTGTCATATGTCCTATCGGTAAAGTTGTTTGAGTCGGTAATTTCATTCATAATACCTCGCGATACACTATTCACAGTCTTTCGCGGCATTTTTACAATAGTCACAAGTTTTCAGAAAATAAATAAGCACAATGCAAAAGCAACACACAAATACAACAGAGCAACGAATTGCCGTTGACCTGTAGAAAGAAAGTCACAAGTTAATAAAAGCGTAGCGCCAAATCCTAATTATATCTAAGCAAATAAGAGCAGATATCTGACTGTTTTTCAAAAGACTCTCAACGAAATACGATCCTGGACTGGGTGTCGCCAAGTGTAACCTCCCCACAAAAATTTTAAAAGGTGATATTATATAGAAATGGAGCCAAGAAGCAATATCGTCCCCACAGAAATATTTAAATAAAAAATATAATAATAAATGGGACCCAAGAATAACCTCCCTGCAATGAAATGTACTGACAAAGGCAACAAAAATGTGAAATTCGCAATCTGACAAAGTATTAGCTGTCACGAAAAATAATGAAAAACAATTCAGTGCTAATGAATCTTCAGTGACAATGAAAATTCAATTAAACCAAAATATCGGTCTTTGACCCTGTGCAATAATCAGAATTCTTACCTCATTGTAACTGCTAGTCAAATTTCTGCTCTTATTCTTGCGCACGGCTTGGAGGAACTGCATTGCAAATAATAATATTCTTTTTTTTTTGTAATTTAACTGAAAACTGAAACTTTACTTTAAGGGAAGTGCAACGAAATCTTTACTTCAATTAAATAAAATTTTTTTGTAAAAAACTGCTTTGAAATCAAAATTATTATTGGGGGCACTTGTTGAAAATTAATTACAATAAATAAACTTTACATTATCCGATGATTATCTTAATTAACAGTATACCTCATTCAGCATCTTGACCAGTGTTGCCGACAGACTACATCACACAACCGCACTGGGCTGCTACTACTGACCGACCGTTCTGCATGACGACCACTAGCGTACTCCACGACGACTGAACAGAGCTACTGATCGCAACGACTACTGACAGAATACTGCTCGTAACACTCGCGCGGTCAAGCGCATACTAACCACGATAATAGGCTCTCTGGTCAAAGATTTTAACGTGACTCACCATCGCTGCTACGTTACATATGTGTTTCACTTGGGATTGACATTCTGTCGCGCTGACCACTGAGCTACCAGGGGCTGGCTGACTCAGTGTCAACGACACTGCTTGACATATATAAAAACCAACATCCTACTGCCAGAACAAGAACAAAAAAATGGTTCAAATGGCTCTGAGCACTATGGGACTTAACTTCTGAGGTGATCAGTCCCCCAGAACTTAGAACTACTTAAACCTAACTAACCTAAGGACATCACAAACATCCATGCCCGAGGCAGGATTCGAACCTGCGACCGTAGCGGTCACGCGGTTCCAGACTGAAGCGCCTAGAACCGCACGGCCACCCCAGCCGGCAACAAGAACACAGACAGTAACAGAACCTCAACACAATACATGGGAAGACACAAGCTCCGACACTGACACAGATACTACAACAGATACTGATTAATATTTACAGAAGGTGTAGAAGGGCAGCGAAATAGATATTGATTAATACTATATGGATGTAGATGCGCCAAACTTACAATGACTGTGTCACACGACTGATGATGTACTTTATTAGACATGTAATGTAGGCTCCCGGTTTTAGCTCACAGAATACCTGAGATTTCATTGGACATTCATGCAGATTCCCCTTCCTGGCTCACAACCTTATCACATGTCTTGCCACATGTACTGGACTCAGTTGTAATCAATTTAAGTAACCTTACACCTGAATTATCACATTTTAGACTTCTATGAAACTTAATGTTTGATTTGTCTACTATAGACACTTCTAGCTTTTAAGATATATTATCATTGTTTCTACTTTAGTAATCTACTGTCCCAAATAAAATCTTGTACAGAGGAATTGATCATGTATTACCTTCAGCTATCTGAATAATTTTGTATTTTCATTTGTGTTGGGGATAACTTTGGTATCAGTTATGATTAATAGCCTGCAAAGGTGTAACTGTATTGCTATATGTTAATATTCATATTGTTTTATTATTCACGTAAAAGTTGAAACCTTATTTACAATGTCATATAGAGAAATCTAGTTATGTTCAATCTACAGGCACATACACAGCCTCCACACTCAGTAATTGCGTGTGTGAGAATCAGGTTTTAGGAGACACCATGTATTTTAAAAAACTCATTCTTTATACTCATTTTCTTTTATACTAAGTATAATTATATTCTTGTTATTAATTATATTAGCTTTGGTAACCACTTATCTCTAACAATTGATGATTTGTAATGTTATCTCATATTTAAATTTAATTTTTAAATTTTGAATAGAGGAATCTTACTATGTTTAAACATAGCTACCTGAATACTTCCTGCATCTAAGATTGTTTATGCAAGAATTTACCAATACCATTATATCTTAATATTCATTATGCTCTTATGTTTCATGTGTAATTTTAACATCATTTATAATCTCATATAGAGAAATCTAGTTCAGTTTAATTTTGGGGCACATGTATAGCCTTGCACTCTAAAATTGCATCAGGGAGAACTTGGTTCTTGGTAGATACCGTACAGTTTTTGAATTCTTTTTCTTTGTTTTCTTTTTGTGTATATATTTTTATTTCTGTTTTGTTTTACTTTATACTTCATTAAATTATGTTGGTTTTACTAATTATTTTGCTTTAAAACATCACTCACTGTATCAAAGAGTGCATCAACACACAGAGCAACAGCCAGGGCAGAAATATTAGAAAAAGGCCCGCCTCCACGTGGCAGGAACGGTAACGGAATGGAGGCTTGTCAAGCTAACCTAACTTGCAAGCAGCCATTACGGCTATGGGACCTAACGCTGCCTGGCTTGTCACTTGTCTTAAGTAGCACACGGCCCACCTTAGTAACCCAGGTGGTGGGCTACTCTGTAGTATTTAAATGAAAAAAAAAGTCCTAATAACCATCATTTCATCCCCATCGACGCGCAAGTCACCGAAAGCGTAAAATACAAAGACTTGCACCCGGCGAACGGTCTACCTGACAGGAGGCCCTAGTCACTCTACATGTACATTTTATCCAGCAAATAAGTAGGACGTAGGCTGCAATTACCACTCTAAGATGAAAAGGATGGCATCGGAGAGGAATTTGTGGCGGACCGCATCAGACCAGTCAGATGAGTGATGACTCACAAAAAAAAGGTGCTGCGAAAGGGCAGAGGGCCGTGCCCCTGCGCAGCAGTCTCCCTTCACTGGCGAGGTGGACCTCTCTGGGCCTGAGGCGCCGTAGTGCGGGCGTCCGCCGCTGCAGGACGCTGTCGCGGCACAACACGGAGCTCTGATGACGTCAAGGCCGTGGCCCAGCGTCACGCCATCGGCCGTCGCTCTGCCCGACGTCAGCAGCGCAGGGCGCCGATGCTGTTCCTCCGTGACAGCGCAGAAGCCGACGCCTGCGACTTTTTGCCGGCCTGGGTCGCTACAGTGGGGCGTGTTTGCCTCACATTACTGACGACGTAATATGTATCTGGAGTTAGTAACGTATTTTTTCTCGGTCATCAGTGCATTCACTTGGCACCACGGACTCGTAGCCACACCACTCACCCTTCCCAGTGCGCCAATCTTTATCAGAATATTAGTCATCAGCAGATCTTGATTTCACAGATATGCAAGGATGATCACTTTCAAACGGACTGCTTTTGTTTTACAGTAAATGTATTCGAAATTGCGAATAAGGACAACCTGAAGCTGTACAATGGAATGACGACAATGAGCACTATGGGACTTAACTTCAGAGGTCATCAGTCCCCTAGAACTTAGAACTACTTAAACCTAACTAACCTAAGGACATCACACACATCCATACCCGAGGCGGGATTCGAACCTGAGACCGTAGCGGTCGCGCGGTTCCAGACTGTAGCGCCTAGAACCGCTCGGCCACTTCGGCCGGCTTTTTATTACAGAGGGTAACTAAACCCTCTGACGGAACACGCTGAGCTACCGTGCCAGCTGCCATTATGTATATTCCCATACTGGCCAGACGTGCTTGAAAGTCGCTTGCCCAATATCGGCAGAAAAATACCATATTACGATACAAAGTTCCTTTGGACATGCATGCATCTTAATCAGAATAACACAGGCACTGCAATATCGTATATATGTCTTTGGTTTGGTTACTGTTTTTTATTCACAGTACGGCTATTTTTTTTTTTTTTTTTTTTTTTTTTTGCGTCACGAGGATTATTCTTTCATTTCACTCTTCCCGTGAATCTAAGCCCTCACATATTTTTATATACGAGAAATTTGTTTTCAGTATTTTGCCTAGCAGATAGATTCAATATTTTCCGTTAGCTGTATTAGGTGTTTGTTCCACGTACTTGATGAATATTGTAAGATCTCCCGAATGAGATTTTCACTCTGCAGCGGAGTGTGCGCTGATATGAAACTTCCTGGCAGATTAAAACTGTGTGCCCGACCGAGACTCGAACTCGGGACCTTTGCCTTTCGCGGGCAAGTTGATAGAGCACTTGCCCGCGAAAGGCAAAGGTCCCGAGTTCGAGTCTCGGTCGGGCACACAGTTTTAATCTGCCAGGAAGTTTCATTGTAAGATCTGTCGCACTTGTTTTCCTAAGCAATTTCCTTTTTAGGATGATTGCATTTTGCCAGAATCCTGCTAAGATTGAGGCTACTGTTTATTCGTTAACGCAGGTAGTGAACAACAGTGGTACTAATACCCCCTGCAATAATCCAGAAATTGCCTCTGGTTCCGTTAATGAATCCTCGCAATGTGCAACAGAAGATTGGTAATGGAACTGCCCGTTCCTTGCTCGGACTTGCATGATTTGCTCACTGACACACTGGCTACCGATGCCACAAATGCGGTGTAATGTCTCACAATTTCAGCCTACTAGCATAATTCGAGAAATGCAGTCTTGCCAGCGTAATGTATGACCACAAATACGTCTCACAGCTTTAGCCTACTAGGTATAATTCAAGAAATGGAGTCTTAGACTCGCCAGCGTACTGCATGAACGCAAACATGTTGGTAGCGTTCAACATTTAATTTTAAACGCCTGACAGTAAGCACCTACCGCAGCAGTTACTTGAGTGAAGCTTAATGTGATGTCCAAGGCCACAGTTAAGAAGCTCTACGATTGTTTATGCCTTAACGGAATGTCCAAAGTATAGGTCGTGTTTCTCACCAACTGATTTTGCTACAGGCTAGTGGCTATCAGATGCACTTTTTCAACCAATATTTGAACGATAATTTACAGTTTAACCCGTCTCTCATCTAGCAATATTTAGCGCGCAGTTTTAGGAAAACGAGAAAGTAAAATTTCGACAGTGTGCTTAGTGGCTTAATACCTAAGGAATGTTCAGATTTCTCTTAAGTAAAAGTATTAGCAAAGGCTGTGTGCCTTTAGCTTCCTCTTTTCTTATCTGTTATGATGTTTTCATGTTCTTTCTTCCCGAAATCGCACACAACGTCTGCTATCGTCATCGACGTCAATCAGATGGTGTGTGACGTGCGTTCTTTCGCTACGAGTTGTAATTGCCCCTTGGACGAACGTCAGACATCTATTGGTGGACCCGGATCAATCTGCTATGGTTTCAGTAACCCTGTACTGTGAAACTGTCTGACTATGAGTCGCTCTGACCCTTGAGATTAAGTTATTTAGCCCCAACTGATGTACCGCTGTTTCGTTTGAGCCCTGCTCTCTGATTACATTCAGTAGAACTCCTGAGCCAGGCCCTGGACCGAAAATTATACGCCGCTAACAACCTCCACTTGACCTCTCAACCGGTTCCTTGCGACGTCTTTAGATCGCGGGCGAGAGAAGGCTCGGGATAACCGTTCAGTACTACGACACTCAGTCACTCAGATGTAAATTACACCCGTTTCCACAGAACCAGCACAACACCCTGACCTCGATCGAACATACGAAGACCGGTCTTCGAATGTTCTCCACCTACTTACGAGCTTGACATCATAAGACAGGGCTGATACTAAAACATTCTTACACCTTTAAGTTAAAATACAATACAGGATAAGTCAGGAGGAAATGTACATGCTTTGAGGGGTGACAGTATTAGCGATTCTGACTAAATAAAACTTCATATGGACATCTGTCCTTTTCAGAATGGTTTCGAGGTAGAACTCATTTAATGTATATTGCTATTTATTTTCCGCATTACTCAGACAGTGCCATTGTTTACAACATGCCACAGAAGTGTAGAGGAAATTGAGACGAATAGTATGATTCAGGACACTAGTGGTCTATCAACTCGGGAAGCTACCTCAAACTGGGTTACAAAAGCAACCTAAGCTACAGCGCATACGCGTCGTGCGAGATTCTCAGTATTCTCGCGCTCTCTTCTCGCAAACTATTAGTCCTAGAGAAAAAATGAATAGAATCTTTTTTGTCGGAAATTTATTGTAGTTTCATTTTGTACTGCGACACCTTTTCGCTGGATGGTGGGGTTTCCCATTTATTGAAGAAAAAATGATATTAAATGTGTTCTATCTCTGAACCAATCGGAAGAGGGCATATGTCCACAAGAAGTTTTTTTGTTCTGAATCGCTAATATTATTACCTGTAAAAGCATGCACCTTTCCTTCTGGCTCACTCTGTTTAATCTCTTCTGCGATTTCCCGCTAACTCTACGCACTTAAAATTTAAGGATAACTGCTTATCTACATGCGCCACAACATTCATCTTGAAGGAAACTAACAACTACATGAAAGGGTCATCTTTATTCCATATCATGTGTGACTGTAAAACCTTCTAGGCGCTACAGTCTGGAACCGCGCGACCGCTACGGTCGCAGGTCCGAATCCTGCGTCGGGCATGGGTGTGTGTGATGTCCTTAGGTTAGTTAGGTTTAAGTAGTTCTAAGTGGCTCAAATGGCTCTGAGCACTATGGGACTTAACTTCTGAGGTCGTGAGTCCCCTATAACTACTTAAACCTAACTAACCTACGGACATCACACACATCCATGCCCGAGGCAGGATTCGAACCTGCGATCGTAGCGGTCGCGCGGTTCCATACTGCAGCGCCTGAAACCGCTCGGCCACTCCGGCCGGCTAGTTCTAAGTTCTAGGAGACTGATGACCCCAGACGTTAAGTCCCATAGTGCTCAGAGCCATTTGAACCATTTGTAAAACCTTCGCTTCGCACTCCGCTAGAGCCTACGATACAGATCTGCACCGTCGCCTAGTAAACAATACGCAGGATGTTCCAGAAAGATTCATTCAGTTTCAAACAACTATCTTCAACATGAATAAAGTGAGACCCTTGGGGTACATTCTAACTTATGCCTAGGACAACACAGATTTTATTTTGAAAAGAATCATTGGGTTTTACATTCATGCCCTTACAACCTTGGGGTACTTTTTACAATTACACTTCGGATCAAAGTGCGCATTTGCATTCCACAAATGTTTAATGTGCCCTCCACTGGACGCAGCATAAACATGCAGACAACAACTCGTCCCTTACTGTTGCGAGTATTTTTGGAGTTGTGCATTCGTTGCTGTGCAACGTCGCATTAAACCAAGTTGGTGGAACGGGAGGGGGAGGGGGAGAGGGGGCACGCAGTCGTAATCTTACACAAATCACCGCAAAAATCAAATCAAATATCGTCAGACGAGGCGACCTTAGAGGCAATGGTGCACTGCGAGGCCTACACCCCTTACGCCGTAGGACAGTGGTTCCCAACCTCCGTGAGACCGTCACCCCTGAACAAGATTATATAGAGAACAATACGCCCACCAGAATTTAGTATCCAACTGAAGTTCACATCGGAAAAAAGTTTGAACATCCTCATTTTTAAAATTACACGAAAATTCATAGTATTTTAAAATCTAAAACATGACTTTAAACTCAATACCTGCACGACAGCCAACTTGGAGAGGTTGAAAAATCAGCCAACCAATAACCTAACCTAATCTAACCTGCAGTAAATGTTTCCAATAAATCTTTATTTGCAGTTGGTTGGCTGATTTTTTTCAATATCTTCAAGTATACACAACATTTCATTGAAGATTAACAAATAAAATTCGCATGTTTTTACAAGTGTTATACAGGGCAATTCCGTGATGATCTTACAAACTTTGAGGGACGCTGGAGAACAGTAAATGTATCAGTTATAAGCGAAAATTGTTCTGACACATCTGACAATGGACCTCTCTTTTAGTGCCCATGTTTAGTGCAATTATTATTTTTTTTTTTTTGTCCATGCTGTTGTTGTTCTTGTTGTGGTCTTCAGTCCTGAGACTGGTTTGATGCAGCTCTCCATGCTACTCTATCCTGTGCAATCTTCTTCATCTCCCAGTACCTACTGCAGCCTACATCCTTCTGAATCTGCTTAGTGTATTCATCTCTTGGTCTCTCTCTACGATTTTTACCCTCCACGCTGCCCTCCAATACTAAATTGGAGATCCCTCGATGTCTCAGAACATGTCCTACCAACCGATCCCGTCTTCTAGTCAAGTTGTGCCACAAGCTCCTCTTCTCCCCAATTCTGTTCAATACCTCCTCATTAGTTATGTGATTTACCCATCTAATCTTGAGCATTCCTCTGTAGCACCACATTTCGAAAGCTTCTATTCTCTTCTTGTCTAAACTATTTATCGTCCACGTTTCACTTCCATACATGACTACACTCCATACAAATACTTTCAGAAACGACTTCCTGACATTTAAATCTATACTCGATGTTAACAAATTTTTCTTCTTCAGAAACGCTTTCCTTGCCATTGCCATTCTACATTTTATATCCTCTCTACTTCGACCGTCATCAGTTATTTTGCTCCCCAAATTGGAAAACTCCTTTACTATTTTAAGTGTCTCATTTCCTAATCTAATTCCCTCAGCATCACCCGACTTAATTCGACTACATTCCATTATCTTCGTTTTGCTTTTGTTGATGTTCATCTTATACCCTCCTTTCAAGACACTATCCATTCCGTTCAGCTGCTCTTCCAAGTCCTTTGTTGTCTCTGACAGAATTACAATGTCATCGGCGAACCTCAAAGTTTTTATTTCTTCTCCATGGATTTTAAAACCTACTCCGAACTTTTCTTTTGTTTCCTTTATCGCTTGCTCAATATACAGATTGAATAACATCGGGGAGAGGCTACAACCCTGTCTCACTCCCTTCCCAACCACTGCTTCCCTTTCATGTCCCTCGACTCTTATAACTGCCACCTGGTTTCTGTACAAATTGTAAATAGCCTTTCGCTCCCTGTATTTTACCCCTGCCCCCTTCAGAATTTGAAAGAGATTATTCCAGTTAACGTTGTCAAAAGCTTTCTGTAAGTCTACAAATGCTAGAAACGTAGGTTTGCCTTTTCTTAATCTTTCTTCTAAGATAAGTCGTAGGGTCAGTATTGCCTCACGTGTTCCAACATTTCTACGGAATCCAAAGTGATCTTCCCCGAGGTCGGCTTCTATCAGTTTTTCCATTCGTCTGTAAAGAATTCGCGTTAGTATTTTGCAGCTGTGACTTATTACACTGATAGTTCGGTAATTTTCACATCTGTCAACACCTGCCTTCTTTGGGATTGGAATTATTATATTCTTCTTGAAGTCTGAGGGTATTTCGCCTGTCTCATACATCTTGCCACCAGATGGTAGAGTTTTGTCAGGACTGGCTCTCCCCAAAGCTGACAGTAGTTCTAATGCAATGTTGTCTACTCCGGGAGCCTTGTTTCGACTCATGTCTTTCAGTGCTCTGTCAAACTCTTCACACAGTATCATATCTCCCATTTCATCTTCATCTACATCCTCTTCCCTTTCCATAGTATTGCCCTCAATTACATCGCCTTTGCATAGACCCTCTATGTACTCTTTCCACCTTTCTGCTTTCCCTTCTTTGCTTAGAACTGGGTTTCCATCAAAGCTCTTGATATTCATGCAAGTGGTTCTGCTTTCTCCAAAGGTCTCTTTGATTTTCCTGTAGGCAGTGTCTATCTTACCCCTAGTGAGATAAGCCTCTACATCCTTACATTTGTCCTCTAGCCATCCCTGCTTAGAGATTTTGCACTTCCTGTCGATCTCATTTTGGAGACATTTGTATTCCTTTTTGCTTGCTTCATTTACTGCATTTTATCAATTAAATTCAAAATTTCTTCTGTTACCAAAGGGTTTCTACTAGCCCTCGTCTTTTTACCTATTTGATCCACTGCTGCCTTCATTATTTCATCCCTCAAAGCTACCCATTCTTCTTCCACTGTATTTCTTTCCCCCATTCCTGTCAATTGTTCCCTTATGCTCCCCCTGAAACTCAGTACAACCTCTGGTTCTTTCAGTTTATCCAGGTCCCACATCCTTATATTCCCACCTTTTTGTACTTTCTTCAGTTTTAATCTGCAGTTCATAACCAATAGAATGTGGTCAGAGTCCACATCTGCCCCTGGAAATGTCTTACAGTTTAAAACCTGGTTTCTAAATCTCTGTCTTACCATTATATAATCTGTCTGATACCTTTTAGTATCTCCAGGGCTCTTCCATGTATACAACCTTCTTTCATGATTTTTGAACCAAGTGTTAGCTATGATTAAGTTATGTTCTGCGCAAAATTCTACCAGGCGGCTTCCTCTTTCGTATCTTAGCTCCAATCCATATTCACCTACTATGTTTCCTTCTCTCCCTTTTCCTACTCTCGAGTTCCAGTCACCCATGACTATTAAATTTTCGTCTCCCTTCACTACCTGAATAATTTCTTTTATCTCCTCATACATTTCATCAATTTCTTCGTCATCTGCAGAGCTAGTTGGCATATAAACTTGTACTACTGTAGTAGACGTGGGCTTCGTGTCTATCTTGGCCAGAATAATGCGTTCACTATGCTGTTTGTAGAAGCTCACCCGTACCCCTATTTTTTTATTCATTATTATACCTACTCCTGCATTACCCCTATTTGGTTTTGTATTTATAACCCTGTATTCACCTGACGAAAAGTCTTGTTCCTTCTGCCAGCGAACTTCACTAATTCCCACTATACCTAACTTTAACCTATCCATTTCCCTTTTTAAAATTTCTAACCTACCTGCCCGATTAAGGGATCTGACATTCCACGCTCCGATCCGTAGAACGCCAGTTTTCTTTCTCCTGATAACGACGTCCTCCTGAGTAGTACCCGCGTCCATGCTACCTCTTCCCAAAGATATGGAAGCAAACAGCTTGCAGTTGCAGAGCTCCTTAGTCAGTGATACCAGAACGATTTTCACGGAGCAGGGCGGCGCAGTGGTTAGCGCACTGGACTCGCATTCGGGAGGGAGAGGGTTCAAACCCGCTTTCGGCAATCTAGATTTAGGTTTTCCGTGATTTCCCTAAATCGCCGGGATGATTTGTTTGAAAGGGCACGCCGAATTCCGTTTCCATCCTTGACGCAATCCGAGATTGTGCTCCGTCTCTAATGTCCTCGGTGTCGACATAACATTAAATCCAGTCTTCCTTCCGAACGACTGTCACTTATAACTTTCTATTCGGTCGTTTCCGGATCAGGGTCTCTCACCTCATATTGATGCGTTTACCCACTGAAAGTTTGTAACATCATCACGGACCCATCCCATATTAAAATAAGAAATAACGAATGTCACTGAGCTAGTTGGTACTGCTTCCTTCTAAGAATTTCTTTATATTCGGTTTGGTCTCGGTCACTCCACATTGTAAATCGTGTTACAAATTCAATCGGTTTCTTGCTTTTGTTTTGTCGCCTTAGCCGCAATAATCAACAGGCAACAATCTGCTTGGCGAATGGAATCAGCATTCTTGTGGCTTTTTCTGATACTAATGGATACTTGTAACCATTCTTTCTCGTAAGTGTTGCTAGGTCTGTTTTACGGAAATCTATTTTCAATGTGTTTTTTCTCACGTAGTCCAAGAAAAACTGCTTCGGTTTGGACATCACTACCAGCATAAAGACCCACGCATTTACCTGCCGATTCTCCGCTGCAGGAAAATACCTACTGATAGAAGTTTTCTACAGATACGTGGTAAGTTATTTCATGTGTTAAGGATCATTTTGTACTGTTGACGTCGACGATCACTATCAGTTCTGCGAACATCGAAACGTATTGAATTTCAGCCCTGCGTTGACAAAGCTCAAATCTCTGAGAATAACTGGCAACTTATCTTGTGCTGTGAAAATATTCACCACGTCTCCTAGGAAACCTAGGTTAAGCGTCTT
The DNA here is from genome assembly GCF_021461385.2 of Schistocerca piceifrons. Lineage (NCBI taxonomy): Eukaryota > Metazoa > Arthropoda > Insecta > Orthoptera > Acrididae > Schistocerca > Schistocerca piceifrons. The sequence continues at coordinate 116,774,197 of NC_060139.1, read as the reverse complement.
ATTTCTACAAAGAAATATCCAACAAAAACCACTTTGCAAATAAATATGTTATCTGTTATTTTCCCATGTTAAGTCTTTCTCCTTTACCATCCGCATCCTTCCAGAAACTAATCAATTTCTTGTCGAAAGTCGAGCGGTCTTTGCAACACCTTGCCACGTGACAGCCATCTACTTGTGTATGGAACAAAGACACATTGAAATTGGCTCCAACCTCTTTGCACAATTCTTCGAGAAATCCTGTGTCCGTTGCACTACCTCGGATGTGGTTTAAATCTTTACTGCCTGCATGAGTACATACCACAAATTAAGTGGAAATGTTTTCACTGGCAAAGCACAGCGATTTGTAATGCAGTGGCTGAATGTTGCAGTTGGGGCAACTTCTTTTACCACTGTTTGTTGATTTTCATCTTACATCCACGTTTCAAAATACTGTCCATGCAGTTCAGCTGCTCATCCAAGTCCTTTGCTGTCTCCGACAGAATTTCAATGTCATCGGTAAACCTCGAAGTTTTTATTTCTTATCGTAGGATTTTAATTCCTATTCCGAATTTTTCTTGAGTTTCCTTTACTGCTTCCTCAATATAAAGAGTGAATAGCATCGGGGATACGCTACAACCCTGTCATACTTCTTTCTCAACCACTGCTTCCCTCTCGTGCTCCTGGACTTTTATAACTGCCATCTAGTTTCTGTATAAACTGTAAATAGCCTTTCGCTCCCTGTATTTTATTCCTGCCACCATTAGAATTTGAACGAGAGTATTTCAGTCAACATAGTCAAAAACTTTGTCTAAGTCGACAAATGTTATAAACGTATGTTTGCCTTTCCTTAACCTATCTTCTATGAGAAGTCGTAGGGTCAGTATTGCCTCGCGTGTTCCTACCTTTTCCGAAATCCAAACTGATCTTTCCCGAGGTCGGCGTCCACCCGTTTTTCCGTTCCTCTGTAAAGAATTCGTGTGAGTATTTTATAAACAAGACTTATTAAACTGATAGTTCGGTAATTTTCACACCTGTTAGCACCTCCTTTCTTTGGAATTTCCATTATTGTATTCATCTTGAAGTCTGAGGGTACTTCGCTTGTCTCATACGTCTTGCTCACCAGATGGGAGAGTATTGTCATGGCTGGCTTTCCCAAGGCTATCAGTAGCTCTAATGGGGCCTAGTTTCGACGTAGGCCTTTCAGTGCTCTGTCAAATTTTCGCGCAGCATCCTATCTCCCATCCCATCTTCAACTACGTGCTCTTCCATTTCCATAATATTGCCCTCAACTACGTCTCCACTACATAGATCCTCTATATACGCTTTCCATCTTTTAGCTTTCCCTTCTTTGCTTAGGACTGGTTTTCCGTCTGAGCTTTTGATATTCATACAGATGGCTCTCTTTCCTCCAAAGGTCTCATGAATTTTCCTGTAGGCGGCATCTATCTTACCCGTAGTGGTATATACTTCTACATCCTTACATTTGTCCTCCAGCCATTCCTGCTTAGCCATTTTGCACTTCCTGTCGATCTCATTTTTAGACGTTTGTATTCCCTTCCGCCTGCACTTTTGTATTTTCTCCTTTTATCAATTTACTATCCCTTGTGTTAGCCAAGGATTTCTACTAACCCTCGTCTTTTTGCCTACTTATCCTCTGCTGCCTTCACTAGTTCATCTCTCAAAGCTACCCACTCTTCTTCTGCTGTTTTCCTTTCTCCTCTCCTTGTCAGTCCTTCCTTAATGCTCCCTCTGAAACTCTCTGCAACTTCTGGTTATGGTTTATCCAGGTCCCATCTCCTTAAATTCGTACCTGTTTCCAGTTCAAGGTGTGGTCAGAATCGGCATATGTCCCTGGAAATGTCTTACAGTTTAAAACCTGGTTCCGATATCTGTGTCTTATCATTATAAAATCAACCTGAAACCTTCCGTTATCTCCAGGTCTCTTCCGCGTATACAACCTTCATTCATGATTCTTAAACCTAGTATTAGCTATGATTAAATGCAAAATTCTACCAGGCGGTTTTCTCTTTGATTCCTTTCCCCCAGTCGATATTCACCCTCTGCTTTTCCGTCTCTTCTTTCTCCTACTGTCGAATTCCAGTCTCCCATGACTATTAAATTCTCGTCTCTCTTAACCATCTGAGTAATTTCTTTTATCTCATCATACATTCTTCAATCTCTTCATCATCTGCAGAGCCAGTTGGTATGTACACTTGTACTACTGTGGTGGGTATGGGCTTCGTGTCTATCTTGGCTACAATAATGCGTTCACTATGCTGTTCTTTGTAGCTTATCCAGGCTCCTGTTTTTCATTCATTATTAAACCTACTCCTGCATTACCCCTATTTGATTTTTTATTTATAACTCTGTATTCACCAGACCAGAAGTCCTGTACTTCCTGCCACCGAACTTCACTAATTCCCACAATACCTAACTTTAACATATCCATTTCCCTTTTTCAATTTTCTAACCTACCTACCGATTAAGGGATCTGGCATTCTACGCTCCGATCCGTAGAACGCGGGTTTTATTTCTCCTGATAACGACGTCCTCCCGAGTAGTCCCCGCCTGGAGATCCGAATATTTTACCCAAGAGGATGCCATGATCATACAACACAGTAGAGCTGCAGGCCCTCGGTATAAATGACAGCTGTAGTTTACCCTTGCTTTCAGCCGTTCGCAGTACCAGCACAGCAAGGTCGTTTTGGTTGATTTTACAAGGCCAGATAAGTAAATCATCCAGACTATTGCCCCTGCAACTACTGAAAAGGTTGCCGTCCCTCTTCAGGAATCACATGTTAGTCTGGCCTCTCAACAGACACCCCTCATCTGTGGTCGCACCTACGTACGGTACGGCTACTTGTATCGCTGGGGCACGCAAGGCTCCCCACCAACGGCAAGGTCCATGGTTCTTGGAGGGCCGTATGGGCACGTATAAAAAATATGCGTGCTATTTTCCTCTACACCATAACATACTCAAAGCAGATCAAAATCTAAGTACATCCATTGCGCAGGTTTACTCGTCAATGGAGCCAAAAATGGACGTGCCGTTCCAAGCACGTTGCAACCTGCGGCTAATTGTCATCGGTGACAGCGCGCACGTTTCAATAACATTGTAAATACATTCAGTGACACCTATCGGCTGAGGATGACACGGCGGTCGGTCGATATCATTGGACCTTGCGAGGACTTCTCGGACGGAGTTCGTTAATACATTCGCTGTAACCTCCGCCGCGTCCGTCGAGAGTTAACGCTCACAATTTTGGAATTGGTTACATATCTAAAAATTCTGAGGCTAGCGAGATAGCGATACTGATTTTTAAACGATTTAGTTTCGTGACTGAGACGTAATCGAACCTTTCCTGTTTTTACGCTACAGGAAGTTTCGTTTTAGCCCTCAGGGGGCAATTATCACAGGCTGGGAACCACTGCTATAGGGGGTGCAGTGCCGCACTGTTGACGAAAATCACATCGCGTAGTTGTAACTGGATTGCACTGTTGAAACAGAGAAAGCAAAACGCCTTTTTTTTGTTGTTATCTTCATATCGACTCGACGCACATTGGGTAGTGAACTTGCGAGAGGTCTAGTCGCAGCAGGGAGACTCCAACTGCGGTTGTGTGCAGGGAAGTGACAAAGTTAAAAGGCTGTTACGGAGTGATGAGAGAATGGCAGATGATTAGTGCCATGTGCAAAGCTTGGCATCTGACTTCAAACATAAGTAAATGTATAAACGTAATGCACTGTATTTAAATACATCAGAAGATACGAGAAAATTTCACTACGTCATCGGCGGATTGTCACTGGAATCAGTCACAACCTTCAAATTTGTAGCAGTATCTGTCGGGAGCAATATAAAGCAGAAGGACCACATCAATTGAAATTGAAATAGCACGTACCATGGAGCTGGGAGAAGTAAGATGCTGAACTCAACATACTCAGAAAGAAGAAAAATTTTATTACAACATTTATTCTGGTAGCAGAAAGAACTAAGCAAAATGGTTCAAATGGCTCTGAGCACTATGAGACTTAACTTCTGAGGTCATCAGTCCCCTAGAACGTAGAACTACTTAAACCTAACTAACCTAAGGACATCACACACATCCACGCCCGAGGCAGGATTCGAACCTGCGACCGTAGCGGTCGCGCGGTTCCAGACTGTAGCGCCTAGAACCGCTCGGCCAACTCGGCCGGCTGAACTTATCACATGTAAGTTTTAAATCCCATAAACAATGAGAGAATCAAATTATAATTAAATCTACACCCTTAGCTGCCGACAGGTGTTGCTGATATACATCAATGGGGACAGCTGAAAATGTGTGGCCCGACCAGGGACTCGAACCCGGGATCGCCTACTTGCATGGCAGACGCTCTATCCATCTGAGCCACCGAGGGCACAGAGGATAGTGCGACTGCAGGGACTTATGCACGCCTCCCGTGAGACTCACATTCCCAACTATCCACAACCTACATTCGTAGTGTTCCTAATAGATATTCGAGTCCCGGTCCGGGCACACATTTTCAGCTGTCCCCAGTGATGTATATCAACAACACCTGTCGGCAGCCAAGGGTTTCGATTTAATTACCATTTCACGGTGATCAACGGTATCTGTTCTTTCGGGAACAGATCCCATCTTCATAATGAGACAATCAATATTAACAGAATTTGCAAGTTTCACAACAATTTTCAGTTATTCAGTAGATGAGTTAATACAATGCCTGATAGGTCCGTAAACAATGAAAGCACACACTTTATTATATCACTACTCAAAGAAGTGAAAACAAATGCATTTGGTTAATAATCAGGCTTTGACATAAGATGACCAGCTTCAGCGTAACCCAGACGTTGCTCGATCCCTTTACTCATCTAATGTTAGGTACTCTAATACACACAAAGGGTAAAAATTTAAACCGCAGAGCCACAAGGCGACAACAGAAATGAGTTACAGATCGCACTCCGAAAGATCTCATAATGCTTTTCCATGCTGTAGCTTTGAGCAACGTAAGTTTTTATACACTGCCGGAAAAAATTAGTACAGCTGGAAAGACGACGTCTATTTTGGTCCGGTGACGGAATACGCCACTCGGGAAACAGGTGCACTGAAATGGTTTCAACGTCGTCCGCCACCAGATAGCTACCAGAGCGCCATCTGTGTCTACTCTTTAACAGGCGGTTCTCACAGCCAAAAGACTCAGTGTGATGCAAACGTGTGAAGCAAGCAGGCAACCATGCAACGGAGATGCACTCGTTCTTCCTAAAGCCAACTGAGAGATTTTGAAAGGGGTCACACTGTGGCCTTCCGAGTGGCAGGACCGAGAACTGCTACACAGGTTGGATGTGCTGCGTCAGTTGTGCAACGACGCTGGTATCAGTGGTCATGTGAACATCCTCACACCCAGTACAGTCACACGCCAGGATCGTCATATTGTAGGGGCAGTAGTGGCAGATAGTACAGCTACCTAGCGCAGATAAGAGGGCTAGACGTGTCAACATGAACTGTTGCGAAACGATTACTAGCTGTGGACTATGGACATGCACACGTTTAGCATGTTTTATACTCAAGCCACAGCATCGGCGTGCACGGCTCGACTGCTACTGTCATAGGATCACTTGGAAAATGGAATGGCGCGCCGTGGTCTTCAGTGATGAAGGCAGATTCTGCCTGCATGCGAGTAATGGTCGTTGGCGCGTACGACGTAGACTAGGTGAGCGCCGTCTCGTAGAGTGTACGAGGGGCTTTTGAAACGTCCGAGCAAAAATAAAAGCTACTTACGTGTTTGAGGTAATTTTTTTTTTTAATTTTAGACATAGTATCCTTTTAGATTAGTACATTTGTTCTAATATGTAGATCCCTTCCGAATAACAGGAATCGTCCAAGTCTGCAAAATAGCTATTAGTTGCTGCAAGCACCTCCTCGTTTGAGTAAAATCTTTGTCCCACCAGCCATTTCTTCAAATTGAGGGACAAATTGCAGTCCGAGGGAGCCAAGTCTGGAGCATAGGGGTGATGTGAAACGAGTTGGAATCCTATTACCAATAATTTTGCGACCACAACTTCTGAGGTGTGTGCTGGTGCATTGCCGTGATGGAACAGGACTTTTTTGCGGTCCAATCGCTGGAAGTTTTCTTGCAGTTCGGTTTTCAAACGGTCTAATAACGATGAATAATATGCACGTGTAATAGTTTTACCCTTTTCCAGATAGTCGATGAGGATTAGCCCTTGCGAATCCCAAACGACAGTCGCCTTAACCTTTCCAGCCGAAGGAATGCTCTTCGCATTTTTTGGTGCAGATTCTCCCTTGGTAACCCATTGTTTAGATTGTTGTTTGGTCTCAGGAGTACAGTAATGTATCCATGTTTCATCCACAGTGACGAAACGACGCTTGAAGTCCTGCGGATTCTTCCTGAACAGCTGCAAAGCATCCTTGCAACGCTTCACACGATTCTGTTTTTGGTCACGCGTGAGCAATCACGGAACCCATCTTGCGGATAGCTTTCTCGTGTCCAAATCTTTATGCAAAATATTATGTACCCGTTTATTCGAGATGCCCACAGCACTAGCAACTTTTCCGTCATCCATCACCATATCATGGATTTTATCAATGATTTTTGGAGTCGTAACCACAGGGCGTCCAGAACGTTATATATGGCCACTCCGAAAATCTTTAAACCACTTATATATAACTGTTCCAGTCGAAGGAGCCGAGTCACCGTAATGTTTATCAAGGTTCTATTTAGTCTCCTGACGCGTTTTGCCTTTCATAAAGTAATGTTTAATCACCATACGAAATTCTTTTTCGTCCATTGTTTGACAATCACTCGACTTCTTTGATTCACCACGAATGCCAAGCACAAAGAAATAGGCCAATATGGCTGAAACTTGGTGAGCGTTCTTTTCAAAGATGCTACTAACTAAACATGACCTCGATACGTGCTGGTGGTGCCATCACTCGGACTTTGCACGGACTTTTCAAACGCCCCTCGTATTAGTCCAACACACATTCCCCCACACCAGGCCTTATGTCTGGGGTGCGATGAGCTACAACTCTTGTTCATCTTTGGTGTTTCTGGAGGGGAAGCTGATCAGCGCTAGGTACGTACAAAACGTTGTTAGCCCCTTTCTTTTGCCATTTTTGCAACAGGAGCATGATGTGTTCCAACAGGATAATGCTCTCCCACACACTACCCGTGAAACTCATCGCGCTGTGAGAGTCGTGCAGCAACTTTCTTGGCCAGCACGATCTCCGGACTTGTCTCCATTCCAGCACGTGTAGGATATGATGAGGCGAGGAATGCCTCTTGCGACTCGTCAGCCAATAACTCTTACAGAACTACGTGGACGGGTAGAGCAATAGTGGCATAACGTGTCCCAGAACAGTATTCGCCATCTATACGATCGAATGGATACCAGAGTCAGCGCCTGCATTGCCGTCCGTGGGGCTACACCACACACAAATATGGGTGTCGCAACATGGATCGATATCTGGTACCTCAGAACAGCTTGTGCTGTTGAGCTGTACATGTAATGATTTCATGTACTCCTTATGCACTTTTGCAACAATAAATCTTCTTTGGCCGGCCGCCGCGGCCGAGCGGTTCTAGGCGCTTCTGTCTGGAACCGCGCGACCGCTACTGTCGCAGGTTCGAATCCTGCCTCGGGCATGGATGTGTGTGATGTCCTTAGGTTAGTTAGGATTAAGTAGTTCTAAGTTCTAGGGGGACTGATGACCTCAGATGTTAAGTCTCATAGTGCGCAGAGCCATTTGAACCATATTTTAAATCTTGATTGAGTTGGAAACCTCTAAATGAGTGTGCTAGTTTATTTTCCGGCAGTGATTTCGGCTCAGTAATCTTGAATAAAAAAAAAAAAAAAGTGCAAGTTAACGCAAAAGCGTTTAAAAAGTGGTTCAAATGGCTCTGAGCAGTATGGGGCTTAACATCTGAGGTCATCAGTCCCCTAGACTTAGAACTACTTAAACCAAACTAAGCTAAGGACATCACACACATCCATGCCCGAGGCAGGATGCGAACCTGCGACCGTAGCAGCAGCGCGGTTCCGGACAGAAGCGCCTAGAACCGATGGGCCACAACGGCCGTCCAAGCGTTTAAACGAGAACAAAAATTCAAAATGATAATTTTTTATCACAGTTTTAACACATGGGCCTATAAGAAGGAAACACATAGTTTAAAAATTATTAATTCTTTTGATACCCGGCCATGGCTGCACCAAACAGTAAAAGTGCTTCAAATTGACAAGGTATTGTTTTTTACAAATGGCTTCGGACATGTTCAGGTAATTTCAAATACTGACCTACACTGAGGACTTAGACAAATTTGATAATCACTAAACAAAGCTAGATAGCGTTATATGCGAGAACCCAAATTAAATTTCTAGAACAAGGCCTCGCTCACAACCAGTGCTTTAATCATCCGTAACGAAAGGTGCTCGCCATTTTCTTTCTACAGTAGTCCTTGGTTGTGTAATAAATACTGGCGGCTAAATATCCACAAACCACAGCAGTCGTGTTAACAGAAACCAAGAAGAAACTGAAAGGCGCAAGAAAAATTGAAGGATATATGATGATCTGCAACGGAGTCGAAAGAGAAAGGAGAGCCTCCTGCGGTCTAGCTATAGTAAGGGATAAGAAATGGAACTCAAAAATAGACTGTTATACATTTAAAAATGAAAGAATTACGACCGCGCAATTTAAAACAAAGAGAAGCCATTTGACCATCACAGACGTTTATGCTCCAGAATAAGGATAATACGAAGAATCTAAGGAGTTTTTCATGAACATCCAAAAAGAAATAAATAACTATAACTCAACTGATAAGGTAATCATACGCAGGGAAACTGAATGCAAGAATAGGAAACTAACCAATGGCGAAACATACGCACTTCCACCATCATAGCTGGCTGGCCTTGTGGCTGTGCGGTTCTAGGCGCTGCAGTCCGGAACCGCGCTGCTGCTATGGTCGCAGGTTCGAATCCTGCCTCGGGCATGGACGTGTGTGATGTCCTTAGGTTAGTTAGGTTTAAGTAGTTCCAAGTCTAGGGGACTGATGACCTCAGATGTTAACTCCCATAGTACTTAGAGCCATTTCTCCACCGTCATACCTTAGTATGTGATCTTGCCTAGAATCTGAGAAAATTCTGATACAACATATAATCACTAAGCGGGTCGAAGGTTTATGTAGCACGTTCTCGTCGACCAGTCTGCTGTGGCGATAGAAGACAGCAAATCGAAACCAAAGTTTAAATTTCGGTTATTTTTTTGACATAGTCAGGAAGCAGACAAGCGATCTAAAATGTTTATTGAGGCCAAAAAGTTCTTAGAGACCAAATCTTTCAATTGTCCAGGTCGCCGTTGTGTAACATTCAGTGAGATTACTAGTTTCAGCTGACTTTTCAGCTATCTTCAGCTCGATGATGTTCGGTTTGTGGGCGCTCAACTGCTCGGTCATCAGCGCCCGTACAAAGTCCCAATTTTTACACAGTCCAATCTAGCCACTGTCACGAATGATGATGATTAGAAGGAAATGACGAAGATAGCACAAACATCCAGTCCACGGGCAGAGAAAATCTTCAACCCGGTCGGGAATCGAACCCGCGACTCCGTGATTCAGAGGCAGCAACGCTAGCCACTAGACCATCTTCAGCTCGATTATCACTCAGTCTTTATCTGATTTTATGATCACACACTGCACTTTAATTGATTATTGATCTGAAGATATGAGCTATTGTTATATAGATGACAATGAGTCTTTATCTAATGTTACAATTAGACAGTGCACTTAAATTGATAATTGATCTGCAGATGGCTGAATACTCAGATGAAGTAGTAATCAATGAATGTTATACAATTGATATTTGGACTAATTCAAGAATTTTGTCTCTAATTCTTTGTAATTCCATTAATTAATTTTTAAATTTGGCTTTAAGAACTCGACCACGCAGGACCGTGCAGAAATACCATAGTTGGACGGCCGCACGGACACCCTACGGGGGATACGGGAATCATCACCTCTGGCGTAGAGAAGGAACTAAAAGAGCTAAAAACAAATAAATCGCCAAACCCCGATTCGGTTTTACGGAAACTACTCTTCGGCGTTGACCCCTTAAAATGGTTCAAATGGCTCTGAGCAGTAAGGGACTTAAATTCTGAGGTCATCAGTGCCCTAGAACTTAGAACTACTTAAACCTAACTAACCTAAGGACATCAAACACATCCATGCCCGAGGCAGGATTCGAACCTGCGACCGTAGCGGTCGCGCGGTTCTATACTGTAGCGCCTAGAACCGCTCGGCCACTCTGGCCGGCGTTGAGCCCTTACTTAGCTTGCATTTGCCGCGAGTCTCTCGCCCAGCGGGAAGTTCCAAGCACCTGGAAAAAAGCGTAGGTGACTCTTGTATACAAGACCTGTAAAAGAACAGACCCGTAAAATTACAGACCAAAATCCTTAACATCGTTCTGCCGCAGAATGCTTGAAGATATTCTAATTTCGAATACAGCAAATTTCCTAGAGACAGAAAACCTTCACAAACAAGCGCGTATTTAGAAAGCATCGTTAGTGCTAAACTCAGCTTGCCCTTTTCTCACAGGATATCCTGCGAGTCTCCGATAAAGGGCTACAGGCAGATTCCATATTCCCCGATATCCGGAAAGCGTTTGATACGCTGGCCCGCGGCAGAATGTTAACGGAAGTCCGAGCATACGCAATAGGTTGCTAGATACGTGAATGGCTCGAAGACTTCTTAAATAATAGAACCCAGTAAGCTGTCTCACACAGTGAGAGTTCATAAGGGACAAGGGTATCGTAACAAGTGCCCCAGGGCACAAGTGTGATAGAACAGCTCCTTTTCTTTATACAAGGTGGTCCATTGATCGTGACCGGGCCAAATATCTCACGAAATTAGCGTCGAACGAAAAAACTAGAAAGAACGAAATTTGTCTAGCTTGAAGGGGGAAACCAGATGGCGCTATGGGTGGCCCGCTAGATGGCGCTGCCATAGGTCAAACGGATATCAACTGCATTTCTTTAAATAGGAACCCCCATTTTTTTTATTACATATTCGTGTAGTACGTAAAAAAATATGAATATTTTAGTTGCACCACTTTCTTCGCTTTGTGATAGATGGCGCTGAACAGTCACAAACATATGGCTCACAATTTTAGACGAACAGTTGGTAACAGGTAGGTTTTTTTTAAATTAAAATACAGAACGTAGGTACGTTTGAACATTTTATTTGGGTTGTTCCAATGTGATACATGTACCTTTGTGAACTTATTATTTCTGAGAACGCATGCTGTTACAGCGTGATTGCCTATAAATACCACATTAATGCAATAAATGCTCAAAACCATGTCCGTCAACCTCAATGAATTCGGTAATACGTGTAACGACATTCCTCTCAATAGCGAGTAGTTCGCCTTCCGTAACGTTCGCACATGCATTGACAATGCGCTGACGCATGTTGTCAGGCGTTGTCGGTGGATCGCGATAGCAAATATCCTTCAACTTTCCCCACAGTAAGAAATCCGGGGACGTCACATCCGGTGAACGTGAAAGCTTCGACGACCAATCCACGTGTCATGACATATGCTATTCAATATCGCTTCAACCGCAAGCGAGCTGTGTGCCGGACATCCATCATGTTGGAAGTACATCGCCATTCTGTCATGCAGTGAAACATCTTGTAGTAACATCGGTAGAACATTACGTAGGAAATCAGCATACATTGCACCATTTAGATTGCCATCTATAACATGGGGGCCAATTACCCTTCCTCCCATAATGCCGCATCATACATTAACCCGCCAAGGTTGCTGATGTTCCACTTGTCACAGCTATCGGAGATTTTCCGTTGCCCAATAGTGCATATTATGCTGGTTTACGTTACCGCTGTTGGTGAATGAAGCTTCGTCGCTAAATAGAACGCGTGCAAAAAATCTGTCATCGTCCCGTAATTTCTCTTGTGCCCAGTGGCAGAACTGTATACAACGTTCAAAGTCGTCGCCACGCAATTCCTGGCGCACAGAAATATGGTACGGGTGGAATCGATGTTGACGTAGCATTCTCAACACCGACATTTTTGAGATTCCCGATTCTCACGCCATTTGTCTGCTACTGATATGCGGATTAGCCGCGACAGCAGCTAAAACACCTACTTGGGCATCATCATTTGTTGCAGGTCGTGGTTGACGTTTCACATGTGGTTGAACACTTCCTGTTTCCTTAAATAAAGTAACTATCCGGCGAACGGTCCGGACACTTGGATGATGTCGTCCAGGATACCGAGCAGCATACATAGCACACGCCCGTAGGGCTTTTGATCACAATAGCCATACATCAACACGATATCGACCATTTTCGCAGTTGGTAAACGGTCCATTTTAGCACGGGTAATGTTTCACGAAGCAAATACCGTCCGCACTAGCGGAATGTTACGTGATACCACGTACTTATACGTTTGTGGCTATTACAGCGCCATCTGTCACAAAGCGACAAAAATGGTCCAACTAAAACATTCATACTTCTTTACGTACTACAAGAATATGTAGTAAAAAATGGGGTTTCTATTTTAAAAAACGCAGCTGATATCCGTTTGAACTATGGCAGCACCATTAGCGGATCAACCGTAGCGCCATCTGGTTTCCCCCTTCTCTCTAGACGACTTTCGTTCTTTGTAGTTTTTTCATTTGATGCTTATTTCGTGAGATATTTGACCCGGTCACTATCAATGGACCACCCTGTATACGTAAACGATCTGCCACGGTGAGCAGCAATCTGCTACTATTTGCAGATGGCGCTGTAGTATTTGAAAAAGTATCGTCGTTGAGTGACTGTAAAAGGATACAAGATGACTTTGACAGAATTTCTGTTTGGTGTAGCGAATTTCAGCTTGCTGTAAAAGTAGAAAAATGTGAGATAATGGAGATGAGTAGGAAAAACAGTCCTATAATTTTCCAATAAACTACGATATTAAAGCGATACTTTTTTTTTTTAATGGAAGGACCGTAAGGAAGGTAGTGGAGAAGGCGAATGGTTTATTGGGAAAATTTTCTGAAAGTGCAGCACATCTAAAAAAAAAAAAAAGATCGCATCTAGAACACTTGTGCCATCCATTCTAGGGCACTGCTCGAGTGTTTGGGATCCACACGAGGACCGATTGAAGGAAGAACTGAAGTAATTCAGTGGCGTGATGCTAAATTTGATATCGGTAGGTTCGATCAGTAACTGTCTCTTCGATAAATTCTTAGTCAACTCAACTGGAAATCCATTTTCACGAAACAATATTGAGAAAATTTAGAGAACAGCCATTTGCAGCTGATTGCAGACCGGATCTAGTGTCGTCAACATACATTTCGCGAAAGGAACGCGAAGACGAGATAAGAGGAGTTAGGACTCTTACGGAGGCATATAGATAGACGTTTTCCCTCGCTTTATATGCGAGTCTAACAATAAAGGAAACGAATAGTAGAGGTAAAAGGTGCCCTCCACCATAAATCATACGACGTCTTGCAGTGTATCTATGTAGATGCAGAAATGTAATGGGGCCTTATGGCGAAAACGATAGTAGAACAAAAAACTGTTTTTACTATCTCGGAAATCAATTAAGTTATGTAGAAGATCGAGAAGTAGACAAAACATTTGAACATTTCCTTTGTAGACGTGGCACTGTAAATATACGTTTTAAAAAGTATGTGAGAAGTTTCAGATTTTATAAAACTATTGCAGCTGGAATTTATAAATTAAAAACACTATTTCCTTATAAAATTAGCGTACAGTTTACTTAACGGGGGTAGGACCTCAAACGGGCCGACTTAGAGCAGCAGAGGCACCACAGGACATTTTAATTTCCACTGTCTATACTATTACAAGTAAATTCATAAAACTTTGTCAGCATGACCAGGAAGGATTCAGGGTTCACACTCGTAGCAGCGGAAGTTCAAAAACATAACAAAATAATTTTCTTTTACACGTGAAATTTCATCATTTTTTCACTTACTATTGGCTGCATTTGTTGCTATAGGTACACTTTTCTTCATAAGTAAGAGAGACTGTTCCATGAATTTTGCGCAGCATACAAACCATATTTACAGGTGTCTGGAACTCTAGAATCTATTTAATTTGTGAAAAAATGAATGAGCTGTTACGTTTTAAACTTTATGTTTAGAAAAAAATTAAATTTTGTTGTTAATTATCTCATATTTTACCACAGTTTTTAATAGATTTAGAAAATTTTAGAGTTTCATACACCTGTAAGTATGGTTTGTATTCTGTGCAAAATTCATCAAAGAATCTCTCTTACTTGTGAAGAAAAATGTACCTATAGCAACAAATGCAGCCAACAGGAAGTGAAAAAAATGATGAAATTTCATATCCAAAAAAATTTATTTTGTTATGTTTTTGCACTTCCACTGCTATTAGTGTGAATCCTGAATCCTTCCTGGTCATGCTGACAAAGTTTTATGAATTTATTTGTAAAAGTATAGACAGCAGAAAATAAAATGTCCTGTGGTGCCTCTCCTGCTCCAAGTCGGCCCGTTTGACGTCCTACTCCCCTTATGGTGTTCTTGCTCCTTGAAGATATCAGAAAACACTCTTAAGTTGAGACAGTAAACGGTGTGAGATCAATAAAGAGTTAAACGGAAGCAGAACGCGGAAAAAATATCAGAATGGCGATTACCTCTACAAGCCATAAAATTTGTACCCCATGGAAAAAGAAGTCTTGGAATACCCATGAAAAGACGACATGAACATGGCTGACCATGTAGACGAATAGGCGTGACGACTAATCCCTGAAAGTGAAAAATGATACTGACTATGATATATCCTACTTGCAATGCAGATGTGAGTAGTCGTTATCTCATTCGGATTTGTGACCTATCGAGGCGGAAAATAATCGCGAAGTGGGACCAGCACGCTGCCCCGCCTGTGGCTTATCCCTGCAAGGCTGTGTCTGCCTGCCGCGTGAAGCGGGGCCCCATTTTATCTGCGGTCAGCGGGCGATAGCAGCTGCGTCGACACACGCAGTACTCACTGCCTGTCCAGCGAGAACTTATCTCTCCCGCTGTCTGCTGCCGCCGCGCCCCAGTTCCTCTGCCCCGATATGATCCCAGCGCTTGCGGGCCAAAGCCAACAACGGCTCATCGTATCCTGAACTGTTCTGCGTTGACCACTAGCAGTTAGAGTCTCATACGAATTTTCGAAGATTTTGAACTTGCCAATACCGCGATTTTGCTTTGACCTATGATGTCATCGAACCAGTATGCCTACAACACGCGCAGTAACAAGAATTACACGTGCTCTCATGACAATACAATAGTTGGCTACACCAAGTAGCAACTAGACTTATCAACTTCCAGCCTAAGCTGTACCTCGGCCTACGCAACTGTCAACACAATCCAACCTAAGTCTTACCTCGGGGTGCGGACTGCTGCAAGGGACTCGGATATCACGCAAAGTGCCCGATGACACACTTATTAAAAAGTGTGAAGGTAAGGAAGGTAAGTTTAATTTGTCGAGGTTTCAGTCTATAGCGAGTAAGGTGACGATACGTCCCTATTGATCGAGATTTTCCCATTTTGAGCCTCAAAAATTGACCCCGACTAAAAAAATACGTATCAATTGTAAGTAGGCTGTTTAGGTTTTTATAGTGATAACGCCACGTAGCGCTCTGTATGAAAATCACTGACTGTGCTGTGTGCAGTCTGTGGCTGGTTGGCATTGTTGGCATATTCGCTATTGTAGTGTTGGGCAGTTGGATGGGAACAGCGCGTAGCGTTGCGCAGTTGGAGGTGAGCCGCCAGCAGTGGTGGATGTGGGGAGAGAGATGGCGGAGTTTTGAGAGCGGACGATCTGGACGTGTGTCCATCAGAGACAGTAAATTTGTAAGACTGGATGTCATGAAGTGATATATATATTATGACTTTTGAACACTATTAAGGTAAATACATTGTTTGTTCTTTATCAAAATCTTTCATTTGCTAACTATGCCTATCATTAGTTAGTGGCTTCAGTAGTTAGAATCTATTATTTAGCTGGCAGTATTGGCGCTCGCTGTATTGCAGTAGTTCGAGTAACGAAGATTTTTGTGGGGTAAGTGATTCATGAAAGGTATAGGTTATTGTTAGTCAGGGCCATTATTTTGTAGGAACTATTGGAAGTCAGATTGCGTTGCGCTAAAAATATTGTGTGTCAGTTGAGTGTTGATCAGAATAGGTAAAGGGCGAAATGTCTGAGTACGTTCAGCTCTGCTCAGCTGTTTGAAAATCAAATGATGTAAGAGGTTTATCAGCACAGTCATTCATAAATTTACAAACCGGTTAAAACATTTTCTGACTGTAGATTTTATAAACTAACTATCGAAATTGACATACCTTGTGTTGGTATACTCCCTGATACGTAAATATATTAAGCGCTATAATCGTTTCGTAGTAGATTTTCTTTGCTTTTGCTTGACATTGGCATCAGCATCAATTTCGTGAAGTGCAAAGAGTTTTCAGCTTACTATCGTCGCAGTGGACAGATGAGAAGAATAGAGTTACTGTGAGGAGGGTTTGCTGTATTTTACTGGCTGTTTCAACTTCAGTAAGTTCGAGTACAGTTGCACTGATTTCTGTTCACACCTATTAGGCTAACCTGAGCTGCAGAATGGAATTTCATCTTCAAAGAGATGTGACTGCAGTACAGAATTACCAAGAACATAAATTCCATGTGTTTTTTTTCTGTCATGATTTTTACTTCTTTCTACATACTTTATTACGAATCTTACACTTCTGACAGCTTAAAATGTTCTTCTTTACAGTGTATATTTTGTTTACAAGCTTGATTACCATTACTCATACCAGTAAAGGCCACATTTCCAGAGGAAGAGGAAAAGTTAGAATTAAAAGCAATATTTAACGAGAAATTAAAAGTTGTCCCACCCTTTGGCCAAGAAAAGGTATGAAAACCCCACTTTTTTTCCAGCAGAACTATGGTCACCTTAATGACGAGGAAATACCACCATCTCTGTTAGAAGCAGTGACAATGAGGTCCACCAGAAGTTGATTGTGGAGCATAGGTTCGCTTCATTTTAGAGGTGCTCTACCTTCCTTGTTACAGGGCTCGCTGTTGTACTGCGGAACAAAGGGGGAAAACGAAGCGCCACTTCTGACTCCCTTCTTTCACATATAGTTCCAAACTTGGCTACGACGCTTATCACACACTGGAAAGATTGAAGAATGTTTTCCACTTGGCATTAGAAGCCAATTGAATGGATGTTGTCCAAAGGCCAAAAGCGCTCTACAAATTTAGATTACTAGATTTAGGAGTACTTGCAGTTGGATCTACTATGGATCGTCAGTGCTTAACCATCTATTGTGTACAGGGTGGAAAAAACAACCTGACAATAAGGTCAGAACAGGATAGGGGGCGTCGAATCGACCAAAAGTTTACAAATAACCATAGCTCGAAAATGCGCCGTTGTGGGGTTATGTTCATAAAACAACAGCTAATTAGCAAATAGTGCGCAGAAGTCAGAAGTGCATGTATACCCCAGCTAACACACGCTATGTTAAAGAGATCAGTTACTAATTAAATTAGCTGTTTGTGGCTGGTCGCGTTAGATACGAATTTGCTGTTTTATTTACTGGGTAAAACTATTCTATCAAATAATTTCGGTGAAAGCACTGTGGTGCCATTAGTTTGTTAAGACATTAGGCTGGACCACATTACGCTGTACTGCAGAGACAGCGAAATATGTCCGCCTAGAGCAAAAACTTCCTCGCGCTTGTCGCTGATTGGCTATCATTTTATAGGCGTAGGTAGGTCCAAAACGGTGCATTTCCGACCTGTGGTTACTCTGAAAAAAAAATTACTCCATTCTGCGTTCCATAAATTGTATAATTTTACAAAATAAATAGAACTAAATATATACTGACTGTAAATAATGGAAACCGTGAAGTCATATCTACATTAATACTAAAAGGAATCCGCTAAATGTCGATTATACGATATATCATACAAGCAAACGACAGACTGCGATTTATTGGCTGAAGACTTCAAAATGAAACAGGTCCACTAAGAGGCTGCTGACACTATGGTTGTCCACTCTGTTCTGGAGTACTGCTGTACGGTGGGGGATTCATATCAGATAGGATGGAGAGGGTGCCACGCATATGATATGCAAATGGGGGTGGCAATCAGCCACGCATGTGATATGCAAATGGGGGTGGCAATCATTAAAACAAAGGCGTTTTTCTTTGCGGCAGGATTTCCTCGTGAAATTTCAATCACCAACTTCCTCATCAGAGCGTGAAAACATTTTGTTGTCGTCCACCCACATAGGAAGAAATTATATCATAATAAAATGGAGTAAATCAAAACTCGCATTGAAAGATTTACTAGTTTGTTTTTCCCGCGCGCTGTTCGAGAGTGGAACTGTAGAGAACAAGGTTGAAGTTGGTTTGATGAACCCTCTGCCAGGCAATTAGTTGTGAATTCCGGAGCAATCATGTACATCTACATCTACACCTACATTTATACTCCGCAAGCCACCCAACGGTGTGTGGCGGAGGGCACTTTACGTGCCACTGTCATTACCTCCCTTTCCTGTTCCAGTCGCATACGGTTCGCGGGAAGAACGACTGCCGGAAAGCCTCCGTGCGCGCTCGAATCTCTCTAATTTTACATTCGTGATCTCCTTGGGAGGTATAAGTAGGGGGAAGCAGTATATTCGATACCTCATCCAGCAACGCACCCTCTCGAAACCTGGACAGCAAGCTACACTGCGATGCAGAGCGCCTCTCTTGCAGAGTCTGCCACTTGAGTTTGCTAAACATCTCCGTAACGCTATCACGCTTACCAAATAACCCTGTGACGAAACGCGCCGCTCTTCTTTGGATCTTCTCTGTCTCCTCTGTCAACCCGACCTGGTACGGATCCCACACTGATGAGCAAAACTCAAGTATAGGTCGAACAAGTGTTTTGTAAGCCACCTCCTTTGTTGATGGACTACATTTTCTAAGGACTCTCCCAATGATTCTCAACCTGGCACCCGCCTTAGCAACAATTAATTTTATATGATCATTCCACTTCAAATCGTTTCGTACGCATAGTCTACTCCCAGATATTTTACAGAAGTAA
The DNA here is from genome assembly GCF_021461385.2 of Schistocerca piceifrons. NCBI lineage: Eukaryota > Metazoa > Arthropoda > Insecta > Orthoptera > Acrididae > Schistocerca > Schistocerca piceifrons. Next base: position 116,755,087 of record NC_060139.1, on the reverse strand, counting down.
CTGCTACCAGTGTTTGTTCCGCTATCATATAATCATACAATAAAGGATCCTTCTTTCTATGTATTCGCAATACATTACATTTGTCTGTGTTAAGGGTCAGTTGCCACTCCCTGCACCAAGTGCCTATCCGCTGCAGATCTTCCTGCATTTCGCTACAATTTTCTAATGCTGCAACTTCTCTGTATACTACAGCATCATCCGCGAAAAGCCGCATGGAACTTCCGACACTATCTACTAGGTCATTTATATATATTGTGAAAAGCAATGGTCCCATAACACTCCGCTGTGGCACGCCAGAGGTTACCTTAACGTCTGTAGACGTCTCTCCATTGATAACAACATGTTGTGTTCTGTTTGCTAAAAACTCTTCAATCCAGCCACACAGCTGGTGTGATATTCCGTAAGCTCTTACTTTGTTTGTCAGGCGACAGTGCGGAACTGTATCGAACGCCTTCCGGAAGTCAAGGAAAATGGCATCTACCTGGAAGCCTGTATCTAATATTTTCTGGGTCTCATGAACAAATAAAGCGAGTTGGGTCTCACACGATCTCTGTTTCCGCAATCCATGTTGATTCCTACAGAGTAGATTCTGAGTTTCCAGAAATGACATGATACGCAAGCGAAAAACATGTTCTAAAATTCTACAACAGATCAATGTCAGAGATACAGGCCTATAGTTTTGCGCATCTGCTCGACGACCCTTCTTGAAAACTAGGACTACCTGTGCTCTTTTCGAATCATTTGGAACCTTCCGTTCCTCTAGAGACTTGCCGTACACGGCTGTTAGAACGGGGGCAAGTTCATTCGCGTACTCTGTGTAGAATCGAATTGGTATCCTGTCAGGTGCAGTGGACTTCCCTCTGTTGAGTGATTTCAGTTGCTTTTCTGTTCCTTGGACACTTATTTGGATGTCAGCCATTTTTTCGTTCGTGAGAGGGTTTAGAGAAGGAACTGCAGTGCGGTCTTCCTCTGTGAAACAGCTTTGGGAGAAAGTGTTTTTACGCGTGTCATCCTCTGTTGTACATATGTGTAAAGTGCGAAATGCTGAATAGGTCGCTGAGGAATAAGTCATTGACTGGAAGCAAGCTGACTTTATTTTTCTAATCTTACGCGTTTCGAACCATACCATCATCAGCTATATGCTGAAAATAAAATAAAAACACATAGCTACGTATATAATAAAAATGGGTTACAAGACTAACATAATCGGGCAATCAAAATTATTACAAATCGCTAGAGGACACTTACCTTGGAATGTCACGTTGCACATGGACATAAAAGTTACATGTTGTAGTGATAACGATCATAAGCACACCGATGTGAGGTTGCTGGTTGCTATACAAGATTACAAATTTTCAACACCAGACGGCGTTGATGAGGCGAGCACGGCGGTATGCAGCGCCATACTATGAATTACATATGATTTAAAAAAAAGTAATAAACAGATAGAATGGAAATAATTAGCTACAAAAGTAAATATGAGGTACAGATGAAAAGCATAAAACGAAATAACACGAAACGTGTAATTCTTAACATATCCCAAACGAACAGAGGCGTCGATAAGCGCCAATGCCATTCTTCGTTTCTGACCAGTTCCTGCCCGTGTTGAAATCCACTGCTTGCAGCGGTTCTGCCAATGTGATAAGTGACTGTCTGCATTTTAATCGGCACACTTCAGATGCAGGCACACCAGAGTGAATTGGGAGCTAGAGAAGGGCATTCTGATTTCAAAGACCTGGTGGCGCAATTTGGTTTAGAAGTGGTAACAAGTGAAAAGGAGTATATCTATTCCAACTGTTTGTTGTCCTCGTTACTGAATTTAGCTGAACACCGATTTTTCTCGCTTGAAAACTATTAAGCCGCATTGGAGCACAGTATTCGGTACCCGAGTGGATGAATCAATCCTAAGGAAGAACTTCGCAGTGTAGCAGCTCTTGCTCCCCACGAGGTACCTCGCAGCTTCTGTGAGATCTGAGCTTGGCTGCCGTGTTTTTTAGGTGTTTCTTGTAGGACAAGGTTCTGTCAGCCGTGTTTTTTAGGTGTTTCTTGTAGGACAAGGTTCTGTCAGCAGTCACTTCCAAATATTTTGGGAAGTCTTGGACTTGACCACTAAAGGTGACAGATTTGCATTGGCCACTATATTGTTAAGATGAAAGAAGCCAACTTCGCTCTTCGATGGATATATTACACTCGTTTACGAGACTGTACTGTAGTATGTCATATGTTACAATTTATGAGAAATTATAAACTGCTAAATTATAGTGTGGAACGTAGTGTAGGTCCCACATAACATTTCATGACTCTATCGTTCTCATCAACACGACGCATTACCCAATTAGCTTCAACAGAAATTAAAAGCGCTATAATATTTTTTTCAGACGGTTAAATAAAATGATGTGTAAATGCAAACTTTGCACGAAGAGAGGAACATGTTAGCCGCTTACTTGGAATGAAGAATGTCACCTATCAGAGAAACGCATAAGCATTTAGCAGCGCTTGAGGAATAGTTCCGCTCCCCATGCAGCTGATAATACCCTTATAAACGCAAAGCTTTCTACTCGGTTACCTGTGTTTCATCTCAGAAGATGACTCACGCAGATGGGGTCGAAATGTTAGTGAGTAGCACAGGTTTGCTTTGCCCACGGAAGAAGATTTTTGAGATGCTGAGAAACCTGACCTGACAGACACTTGAGGATAGTTGACAACTGTCTCACGAAAGGCTTCTTGCAGAATTACAAGAAACAATATTAAGTGGCGAAATATGGGGAAAATTGACACAAGACGGGATACTTCATATGTTTGGGATAATAAAATTAATTATCATAGAAGTTTTTGGAAAAATTAAGATATAATTGTACAGCATTACAGTTTAGAGTAAAGTACAAACAAATCTGTTAGATATGTTCAGTTATGCACAAAAGTGTCTTTTTTAATGAAACTCTGGCAAGACGAGCTGCTAGTGGGGTATGATGGGGCCAGTCTTTGCATAGCCCACAAACATGGACTGCTTCATTTTCTTCAACTTCTTCTCCTTCACAAGAGTAATGAACTCGTCTTTTCCATATAAGTATCTCCAATAAAGATACGCCTTGTCAGAAGATACTGATGAAGGTGAAGAATCTGCACGCTTACATTTTCTATCGGTTTTGTTAGTTTTTTTGCTTTTCTTTGCATTTTCTTATTACTCAACTTCTTTTGCAGCGCTTGTTTAGTCTTCATGTTTCCTATTTTGGACAAATCCCTTCGTCAAGTTTTTTATCTTATTCCATTTTCTTCATTTCCTTTCCTCATTTTAAATTTATTTTTGCTTACAAATCATGTTTGTGGGGATACTGAGTCACGACTGCTGTCTCATCATGCTTTCTGCTCTTGTTTTCCAAATAGAGACCACTGAAAAAAGGAGCCGGTAGAATGTCTTCGGGTGTTGTTCATTTGGAAGAGGTTACATTCATTCCGGCGACTAGAACGAAATTAATTTGTGTAGAAATAAGCTGAAGATTCTCGATCGGAGCAGCAGTCTGAAGTATTTTGTATGCAACATCGGCCTGAACAATGCTGGTGGGAACAGCTGGATTCAGCAGCAGTCTGAAGCGAGCTGGCCGAGGTGAATATGAGACAGCACCAGGCTAGAGATGAGTTAAAAGCATCGGCCTCAGCTTTGGAGTTCATTATCTGTAACAGCTAATGGTCTGTCTGTAGTCACAAATAGAGCATAGTCATGGTCACTGAAAACTTCTTGGTTGACAGGCCAAACTGCAGCCTTTCAAAATCCATTAATCGCAATGGACATAGTTGGTACTGTTACTTCACCTTTTTCCCTGATAAACTCGATAAAATCCACGTTTTTGGTGTGGGTAAAATGCTCATCGTGAAGCAGAAGAAATGGTCTGTCCTTAGCTGCTCGGCTCTAATCAACAAATTCCTTAGGTCGCTGAAAAGAACATGGGATTCACGTAATGCTCAGGCAGCAGTACAGTCATTCATTGACTCCAGGACTGTAATTCATTAACTGGGAAAGAGGAAAAATAACTACATGTTGCATATAACAGATGGCAGTACGATACATACTTCTATAGCTATAGTGCTGCCTCTTTCAGCAGATAAGAACATCCCAACATGTTTCCTCCTTTCAGGAACAGGATTTTTGACCTATACTTTGCTGCTATGGTTACACGAGTCTAATCACATTAATTCTGTCAGGAGTGTATTTGGGTGTATCAACAACTTGAGAAGTCTGCAGCTTGTGGGCTGGTGGTCAGCGTTACTGTTTCTAGATAGCGGGGTCCCAGGTATTATTCCCGGCCGGATCGGAGATTTTCTTCGCTAGGGAACTGACTGTTTGTGCTGTCCTCATCATTTCATCTAATCTTCACCGACGCGCAAGTTGCCGAAGTGACGTGAAAGAGAAAGACTTACACCCAGCGGCCGAGCAACACCCGGTTGTTTATCCTGGTTATTAATTAATTATTTCATTTTGAATAAATAGAATTAACAAATCGAAGAAGTGTAGTCACATTCGGCTTACTGAACGGTGCTGCTCGTGGCACACCTGTGGGCGCTGTATATCCGAGAGTTATCTGTGTCTCGGCTTGAATTCAATCAACCAATCTGTGGCAGTTATTGTTTTTTTTTCTTTTGAGAAAATGTGTGCTTTTTACACAGCTTCTCTGCCAACTAAAAGGCATGTTTTCTGAGGTCATATGATGTCAAACCGAATAACCTTTCCTCGATTTTTAATACGCACTCGAACTATAAATCCTCTTCCTCCAGGGTCAAACGGTTGTAACATGGCCTATGCTCTTGATTGAAATTGGAGGTATTCCAGCTGGATACACAGTCCCACGCGTCGGCACAGTAAATTTTCAGGATTTTCGGCTTGCCTACGAGTTAGTTTAACTCTTCTTTCTAGAGCAGTTTGTGGAAGATGAAAAGAGTAAGCTGCTCTGTTACAGCCCATTTCACTTGTAATAAGGGCTTTAACAACCGTTTTCATTGTCTCCGGATTCCATTCGCTTCTAACAGTCTTCCTCTAGTACGGCTGTACCATCTTAGACAATCTGTAAAAAGCAGAAGGAAATTGTAAGAACCGTGGGGTAAGATGGGGTATTATCTCATCACATTGAACCCCTGTCATGTCCACTGATATGTTGTGGAGCATTTATTGTTCGTTCTAGGGTTAGGTTTCGATTAACAATATTTATAACCTATGTAAAATAACTTCTAAAAAGTACAATTTTCAGCAATATACACAGTGCTTTAGTTAACAAATGTACGTTTCCTGTATTTAGCAGCAAGTTTCCAGCAGGAAAAGGATGCTTTTTTGTTTAGCCATCAGTCTGATTTGATGCGGTCCGCCACGAGTACCTCTCATGTGCCAACCTTTTCGTCCCTGAGTAGCAATTGCAATCTACGTCCTCAATTATTTACCAGATGTATTCCAATCTCTGTCTATCTCTACAACTTTTACCCTCTACAGCTCCCTCTAGTACCAAGGAAATTATTCCCTGATGGCTTAAAAGATGACCTGTCATCCTGTCCTTTCTTCTTTTCTGTGTCTCCCATATATTCCTTTCCTCGCCGATTCTGCGGAGAATCTCCTCATTCCTTGCCTTTATCAGTCCAGCTAATTTTCAACATTCGTCTGTAGCACCAATCTCAAATGCTTCAGTTCTGTTCCGGTTTTCCCACAGTCCATGTTTCACTACCATAGAATACTGTGCTCCAAACGTACATTCTCAGAAATTTCTTCCTCAAATTAAGGCGTGTGTTTGACACTTGTAGACTTTTCTTAGCCAGGAATGCACCTTTTGCCAATGCTAGTCTGCTTTTTATGTCCTCCTTGCTCTGCCCATGAACTGTTATTTTGCTGCCTAGGTAGTAGAATTCCTCAACTTCGTGATCCACAATTCTGGTGTTAAGTTTCTTGCTGTTCTCATTTCTGCTACTTTTCATTACTTTCATCTTTTTCTGGTTTACTCTCAGTGCAGACATTGTACTGACTAGATCTTTCATTCTTTTCAACAGATCTTGTAATTCATCTTCATTTTTATTCAGGATAGTAATGTCATCAGCAAATCTCATCATAGATATTCTTTCATTCTGAATTTTAATCCCAGTCTTGAAACATTCATTTATTTCCGTCATTGCTTCTTCGATGTATAGATTGAACAGTAAAATGGAAATGTCGTGTGGCTAGGGCCTCCCGTCGGGTAGACCGTTCGCCTGGTGCAGGTCTTTCGATTTGACGCCACTTCGGCGAGATTGAACAGTAAGGGAGAAAGACTACATCTCTGTCTTACACCCTTTTCAATCCGAGCACTTCGTTCATGGTCTTCCACTCTTACCGTTCCTCTTGGCTCTTGTAAATATTGTGCATTATGTCTTTGGCTAGAGATTACCCTTACTTTTCTCAGAATTTCGAACATCTTGCACCATCTGTCATTGTCAAACGCTTTTCCAAGGTCGAAAAATCCTATGAACGCGTCTTGATTTTTCTTTATTCTTACTTCCATTATCAACAACAACGACAGAACTGCCTCTCTGGTGCCTTTACCTTTCCTAAAACCAAACCGATCGTTATCTAACAAATTCTCAGTTTTCTTTTCCATTCTTCTGTGTATTAGTCTTGTCAGCAGCTTGGATACATGAGCTGTTACAGCGATTGTGTGATAATTTTCGCAATGGTTGTCTCTTACGATATTTTGAATTGCGTTGATGATGTTTTTCCGAAAGTCAGATGGTTCATCGCCAGACTCTTATACCCTATATTCTACTCATCAATGTGAGTAGTCGTTTAGTCTCCACTTCCACCAGTGATTTTAAACATTCTGATGGAATGTTATTTATCCCTTCTGCCTCATTTGATCTTAAGTTGTTCAAAGCCCTTTTAAATTTTGATTGTAATGCTGCATCTCCTGTCTCCTCCCTGTCGACTCCTGTTTCTTCGTCTCTACCTGGCAGAGGCTTTACATACTCCATCCACCTATCCACTCTCTTCTCTGCACTTAGCAGTGGAATTCCCATTGCACCCTTAATGTTACTGTCAAATGGTTCAAATGGCTCTGAGCACCTTGGGATTTAACTGCTGAGGTCATCAGTCCCCTAGAACTTAGAACTACTTAAACCTAACTAAGCTAAGGACATCACACACATCCATGCCCGAGGCAGGATTCGAACCTGCGACCGTAGCGGTCGCGCGGCTCCAAACTGTAGCGCCTAGAACCGCTCGGCCACTCCGGCTGGCAATGTTACTGCCCTTGCTTTTAATGCATCGGAGGTTGTTCTAACTTTCCTGTATGCAGAGTCAGTCGTTCCGACAATCATTTATTTTCGATTCTTCACTTTTTCATGCAGCCATTTTGCTTTAGCTTCCCAGCGTTCTCTATTTATTTCGTATCTAAGTGACTTGTATATCTTTACTTCACTGCATATTTTTGTATTTTCGCTTTCATTACATGTAGACAAGCAAAACTGAGGGCTCAGATTAGCTGTCACTTACATGTGATCCTTCTCTCCACCCCTTCCAATAGTATGGGGGTTTTCCCATAGATCACGGTACTAACTGAACAATGTGGTCAAGGACCCCATCTTATCATGTTTCCTTGTCTTACTCATTCTCTACTGCTACAGCCCCCTTCATGTCCCTCTCGCGGAGATAGCGAAGACAAGACTAGACTAATTACTGCGCGCACGGAGACATTTGAACAGTCAATTTTCCTGTGCTTCATTCGCAAATGAAACAGAAGAAACCACAAACATCTACAGTGGGAGGTACGTCCTGTGATGTACTTCAAAGATGTTGGCCGAGCATAGAAGTAGAATAGTTTTATAACTCGACAATGGCTTCTCGACCTGGAAGTTACAACAGAAGTGCAAGGATGGTACCTCGCTCCGAAGCCGCAACAGAGTATAGTCGCTGCACGCCGCACCTACGTAACAAAAACGGCCGCGTAGCCACGCCTCCTAGGGCTTCGCTACGCAGCCGCAATCAATGGTCTGCTTACGGCTGAGTAGAGGAATGCTCGTCCCAGTAAAGTTCCGCTCTGTCTACTCCCGGAGCAAACCAAAGAACCCATCGCTGCGCTGGCGAGTGTATTTTCATGTGGCACAACAAGAACCAAACACTGCTCATGAGTGCCTGCCTGTTACCACACAAGTTTGGAGCATAGCTTACAAATTTATACGGAGCGAGCATTCGGATGCGCAGTACAAGAACTTTGTACGCAACATCTCCTGGAGCTCAAGTCACGTGATTTTGGGACGGCGCATTTTAGCCCGTATAGCGCTTAGCGCATTTTGATTGTTATTATTTCGCTGCTACAGATAGATCGCCTACAGAAATACCGTGGAACTGTGAATATGCATTTTACATACTTCGTAACAGTTTGATGGCAGGAACTGAAGGTGGCTTAAAAATGTAAAGAACAATGGTATTCTGCTTTTCCTCCACAGTAACTTAGCTCGCATTCCGCTTTTTCGATAACGGGATAAGAAGTGATAGCTAACAATTTTTTTTACGTTTTCTACTGCACTTATTCATATTGTCGAAACTGCGTTCTAATTAGTTACGTTACAATGGCACTGTAGACGAAGCCGGAGTGTCACAAAAAGCGATGCATTTTCAGTTACGAAATTTTTGCAGTAAATACGGTAAGCAATTTGCACGACCTGCTTGTCCATTATCATTTTCAGTTTTTTTTTATTTGCCCTTCTGCTTTCTACAGATAAGTAAAATATCTATAACATCTTTTTACCATCTCATCAGAAAAGTAAAACTGCACACTACGCATAAAACAAATAAATAATAAAAATACGAGATCAGTGGTCGAGTTTTGATGTAATAGAAGAAGTGACACCCAAATATATATAATATATATATATATATATATATATATATATATATATATATATTACTTTTCTGTTGCGCTGATTCATACTGTCGAATCTATTCTAATTAATTACGTTACAATGACACTGAGAAGGATATTGTCTCATGCAGAAATACTTATACACACACACACACACACACACACACACACACACACACACACACACACAAGAGTTTGAGAACCTGCATAAACTGGAGGATTTTAATCAGACTGTCATGTATAAATTTTATCTGCAGGAACATAGCACCAGTATGTATACACTGACTGGCATTTTACACAAACACACTTGCAAATTTGTTTAGCGTTTTTCTCATAAACACATGGCCATAAAATACCAGAGATTATCTTGTAACGTCCCCTCTGAACAATTATACATGACTGTGCTTAAACTGACACACAATATTTTTAGCGCAACGCAATCTGACTTTCAATAATCCCTACAAAAGAATGGCCCTGACTAACATTAACCTATACGTTTCACAAATCACTTACCTCACAAAAATCTTCGTTACTCGAACCACTGCAATACAGCGAGCGCCACTACTGCCAGCTAAATAAAAGATTCAAACTACTGAAGGCACTAACTACTGATAGGCATAGTTATCAAATGAAAGATTTTAACAGAGAACAAACAATGTATTTACCGTAATAGTCATAATATATATAGCAGTTCATGACATCCATTCTTACAAATGTACTGTTTCTGATGGACACACCTCCAGATTATCCATTCTCAAAAATCCTCCATCTCACTTCCCCACATCCACCACTGCTGGCGGCTCGCCTCCAACTGTGCAACGCTACGCGCTATTAACATCCAGCTGCCCAACACTACAATGGCAGACAACAATGCAAACCAGCAACAGACTGCACACAGCACAGCCAGTGATTTTCATACAGAGCGCTACGTGGCGTTACCAATAAGAAAACCTAAACAGCCTACTTACAATCTCTATAATGGTCCAAATGGCTCTAAGCACTATGGGACTTAACATCTGAGGTCATCAGTCTCCTAGACTTAAAACTACTTAAACCTAACTAACCTAAGGACATCACACGTCAATGCCTGAGGCAGGATTCGAACCTGTGGCCGTAGCAACAGCGCGGTTCGGGACTGTCTCTATAACAGAAGGCTCTACAGGATGCACATAAAGTCAGGGAACACTTTCAATTATTTATTGCACAAGAACCAAACATTGTACAGATATCATACATACGCCATTTTGAAGAGAAATCCTGAAAGTTTTTTTCATGTATTCCGACTGAACGTAGTTTGGTAATTTTCCGATGGTTAGGTACCGCACTGATGGATCGGCCGTGCTACAGAAGGGGACAGCTGTTTCATGAAATGGTCACCCCGATCACCAGATGTCACTCCGTGTGACTTTTTTCGGTGGGGACACATTAAAGGTCTTCATGTATATGAAGATGGTATCTTCTGTCGGCAGCATAAGTTCTTGATTTAATTAACATTTCATTCTAGAGCGCTGCATGGTCACCGATGATACCATCGGACATGTCGGAAAGAACAGATACCATCTTCATATAGTTAAGGCTAACCGGCCATTGACCTTCTTCTTCTGTGCCAATGCACACGTATTGCCTGAGCTCTTACGTGACTCGGTAAGATTGTCTGCCGCGAGTAATGAGTGTAATGGGCAGGAGCACTACGAATGTAGTGTGTGGACATTAAGTTGGGAATGTGGGTCTCACGGGGAGCGTGCAAGGGATAAATCCCTGCAATCGCACTGTCCCCTGTGCCTTCGGTGGCTCATATGGATAGAGCGTCTGCCATGTAAGCAGGAGATCCTGGGTTCGAGTCCCGGTCGGGGCACACATTTTCAACTGTCCCCGTTGATGTATATCAACGCATGTCGACAGGGTAGGGTCTTGTTTACTTATCATTTCATTAAAGATCTGGTGTTTGTACCGCCTCTACCACGTAATGTAGCAGAGCTCCCGGAGAGAATACGGGAAGCGACTGCCACAGTCGACGATGCCATGCTGGGACGGGTATGGCAAGAATTCGATTACCTTATTGATGTCTCCCGGGTCATTCATGGTTCGCATATCGAATGTTTGGTGACAAAAGAACTTACAGAGTTTCTCTTCAAAATGTAATATGTATGACATTTGTACAATGTTTAGTTCTTGTGCAATAAATAATTGAAAGCGTTCCGGAATTTATGTACACCCTGTATAATACGATTTCTCGACGTTTATCAACATACAAAGTGCCTCATATCAATATAACATTTACAATTGTAGATTTGTTGTACATACCTATGAAAAGTAACTGGCCCTCCTTTCAAATGATTCTGTTTACATCTGTAACAATAACACTGCACCATAGCTGTTACTAAACCACAAGTGTGCAGAAACGTACACCAATGAGCCAAAACATTATGACCACCTGTTAAACAGCTCGTTGGTCCACTTTTCAAACACAGTAAGCAGAGATTCTGCTTGGCATGGATTCTACAAGTCCTCGATAGGTTTCCAGAAGTTCGTAGCAAGAGACGTCCACTCACAGGTCACTAAATTACGGCAAATTACGGGACGGTGGTTTATGGGCACACAGTTGGCGCCCCATGTGTGTTCCAACGGGTACAGATCAGGTGCATTTGCTGACTAAGACATCAATATGAGCTCACTATCACGCTCCTCAAACCACTGCAGCACGAATCTGACCTTGTGTCGCTGAGAGGTATCCTGCTGGAAGATGTCACCGCCATTACAGAAGGCTTCAACCATGAAGGGAAGCAGATGGTCCGCAATAATATTCACTTGATTTACTGCTGTCATCGTCTCTTTGAGTACTACCACAGGTCCCGTAGAAGCCCAACTCAATGTACCCCATTGCATAATTCTGCTCTCAGCGTGGCGCAGTTCATGTTTCGTGCAGGCATTCGCCTGGATGACTTGGTGCAAGGATCCAACCACCGACCTGGTGTAACAAGTAATGTGATTCATTCCACAGCCGATACGTTTCTATTGATCCACGGTAAAAACTCAGTGATGCTGTGCCACTACAATAGTACCTGACGATGCCGTTTGGTCAACAGAGGAATACGTTGTTGATGTCGTTGTGGTCTTCAGTCCTGAGACTGGCTTGATGCAGCTCTCCATGCTACTCTATCCTGTGCAAGCTTCTTCATCTCCCAGTACCTACTGCAACCTACATCCTTCTGAATCTGCTTATTGTATTCATCTCTTGGTCTCCCTCTACGATTTTTAACCTCCACGCTGCCCTCCAATACTAAATTGGTGATCCCTTGATACCTCAGAACATGTCCTACCAACCGATCCCTTCTTCTAGTCAAGTTGTGCCACAAATTCCTCTTCTCCCCAATTCTATTCAGTACCTCCTCATTAGTTATGTGATCTACCCATCTAATCTTCAGCATTCTTCTGTAGCACCACATTTCGAAAGCTTCTATTCTCTTCTTGTCTAAAGTATTTATCGTCCTTGTTTCACTTCCATACATGGCTACACTCCATACAAATACTTTCAGAAACGACTTCCTGGCACTTAAATCTATACTCGATGTTAACAAATTCCTCTTCTTCAGAAACGCTTTCCTTGCCATTGCCAGTCTACATTTTATATCCTCTCTGCTTCGACCATCATCAGTTATTTTGCTCCCCAAATAGCAAAACTCCTTTACTACTTTAAGTGTCTCATTTCCTAATCTAATTCCTTCAGCATCACCAGACTTAATTCGACTACATTCCATTACCCTCGTTTTGCTTTTGTTGATGTTCATCTTATATCCTCCTTTCAAGACACTGTCCATTCCATTCAACTGCTCTTCCAAGTCCTTTGCTGTCTCTGACAGAATTACAATGTCATCAGCGAACCTCAAAGTTTTTATTTCTTCTCCATGGATTTTAATACCTACTCCGAATTTTTCTTGTTTCCTTTACTGCTTGCTCAATACACAGATTGAATAACATAGGGGAGAGGCTACAACCCTGTCTCACTCCCTTCCCAACCACTGCCATCTGGTTTCTGTACAAATTGTAAATAGCCTTTCGCTCCCTGTATTTTACCCCTGCCACCTTTAGAATTTGAAAGAGAGTATTCCAGTCAACATTGTCAAAAGCTTTCTCTAAGTCTACAAATGCTAGGAACGTAAGTTTGCCTTTCCTTAATCTTTCTTCTAAGGTGAGTCGTAAGGTCAGTATTGCCTCATGTGTTCCAATATTTCTACGGAATCCAAACTAATCTTCCCCGAGGTCGGCTTCTACCAGTTTTTCCATTCGTCTGTAAAGAATTCGCGTTAGTATTTTGCAGCCGTGACTTATTAAACTGATAGTTCGGTAATTTTCACACATGTCAACGCCTGCTTTCTTTGGGATTGGAATTCTTATATTCCTCTTGAAGTCTGAGGGTATTTCGCCTGTCTTATACATCACCAGATGGTAGAGTTTTTGTCGGCCTGGCTCTCCCAAGGCTGTCAGTAGTTCTAATGGAATGTTGTCTACTCCTGGGGCCTTGTTTCGACTCAGGTCTTTCAGTGCTCTGTCAAACTCTTCACGCAGTATCATATCTCCCATTTCATCTTCATCTACATTCTCTTCCATTTCCAAATTACTATCCTCAAGTACATCGCCCTTGTATAGACCTTCTATATACTCCTTCCACCTTTCTGCTTTCCCTTCTTTGTTTAGAACTGGGTTTCCATCTGAGCTCTTGATATTCATACAAGTGGTTCTCTTTTCTCCAAAGGTCTCTTTAATTTTCCTGTATGGGTCGTGAGATGTGGGGCTCCACGTTCAACAATGGCCTTTGAACGGTCTGCTCCGAAATACTTGTACCTGCACCAGCATTGTAGTCTGACGTCAGATCCGCCACAGGTTGCAGCCTATCTTGGATTATACAGTGGGGGTCCTCTAACCTCTTACGTTTTGTGATGAGACGTGGACGTCCAGTAACATAAGGCCTACGCGTTACTCCACCATCCTCCAACCGCTTTCCGTAGTTGCTCACGACAGTAGTACGTACACAGACGACCGGTTTCGCCGTTTCAGAGATTCTCTTTTCCAACAGGAGCGCCACAAAACGCCCTCTGTCACAACCGCTTATATCAGTGGATTTCTGTATTTGTGGAGCGTATCTTCACTACAATGACTGACCATTCTTCTCTCTTCCGCTTACATTCTTTCCTTACCGTGTGACAAGCCCGCAATGTCACCAAGGCGCATTCAACCTCGCGACCTGATGGGATACCAGTTCGATTTTACACAGAGTACGCGGAGGAACTTGCCCCCCCCGTCTTGCAGCGGTGTACCGTAGGTCTCTAGAAGAGCGTAGCGTTCCGAAAGATTGGAAAAGGGCACAGGTCATTCCCGTTTTCAAGATGGGACGTCGAACAGATGTGCAGAACTATAGACGTATATCTCTAATGTCGATCAGTTGTAGAATTTTGGAAAAGGTATTATACGCTGATGACCTCGATGTTGAGCGCCTATAAGCCCCCCCCCCCCCCCCCCCCCCCAACAGGTATTATATTCGAGTATGATGACTCTGTAGGAATCAGCATGGGTTTCGAAAAAGACTGTCGTGTGAAACCCAGCTCGCGCTATTCGTCCACGAGACTCAGGGGGCCACAGACACGGGTTCCCAGGTAGATGCCGTGTTTCTTGACTTCCGCAAGGCGTTCGACACAGTTCCCCACAGCCGTTTAATGCACGAAGTAAGAGCATATTGACTATCAGACCAATTGTGTGATTGGATGGAAGAGTTCCTAGATAACAGAACGAAGCATGTCATTATCAATGGAGAGAAGTCTTCCGAAGTAAGAGTGATTTCAGGTGTGCCGGAGCGGAGTATCGTAGGACCGTTGCTATTCACAATATATATAAATGACCTTGTGGATAAGATCGGAAGTTCACTGAGGCTTTTGCGGATGATGCTGTAGTATATCGAGAGGTTGTAACAACGGAAAATTGTAATGAAATGCAGGAGGATCTGCAACGAATTGGCGCATGGTGCAGGGAATGGCAATTGAATCTCAATGTAGACAAGTGTAATGTGTTGCGAATACGTAGAAAGAAAGATCCTTTATCATTTAGCTACAATATAGCAGGTCAGCAACTGGAAGCAGTTAATTTCATAAATTATCTGGGAGTAGGCATTAAGAGTGATTTAAAATGTAATGACCATATAAAATTAATCGTCGATAAAGCAGATGCCAGACTGAGATTCATTGGAAGAATCCTAAGGAAATGCAGTCCGAAAACAAAGGAAAAGAGAAGATGCAACGGAGAGCAGCACGCTTCGTTACAGGATCATTTAGTAATCAAATGGTTCAAATGGCTCTGAGCACTATGCGACTTAACGTCTGAGGTCATCAGTGGCCTAGAACTTGGAACTAATTAAACCTAACTAACCTAAGGACATCACACACATCCATGCCCGAGGCAGGATTCGAACCTGCGACCGTAGCGGTCGCTCGACTCCAGACTGTAGCGCCTAGAACCGCACGGCCACTACGGCCGGCATTTAGTAATCGCGAAAGCGTTACGGAGTTGATAGTGGAAGACTCTGCAAGAGTTGGAAGTTTCGAGAACATACCTTCACCGAAGAGTCAGGCAGTATGTATATTGCTCCCTCCTACGTATATCTCGCGAAGAGACTACGAGGATAAAATCAGAGAGATTAGAGCGCACACAGAGGCATACCGACAATCTTTCTTTCCGCGAACAATACGAGACTGGTATAGAAGGGGAAACCTATAGAGGTACTCAAGGTACCCTCCGCCACACACCGTCAGGTGGCTTGCGGAGTATGTATGTAGATGTAGATAGGCAGTAGTCATAATGTTTTGGCTCATCAGTGTATACAAAACAAGGCGAATGCGTGTAATTTCAAGTTTCGCTGTTACCACAAATTGTAGACAAGCAGCGTCGTCGCAGGATCACGTGACTAGCCCGGTTTGATGTTGAGAAAATGTGCATTAAGCTACGGTCGCTCCATAGAAATACATATTCAACAGTTTGGAGATAGGAGCAGACTAATGAGTACTGACACGTTGTGTCGCGCACCTGAAGTGATGTGCAGCTGTGCGAAGTCGTCAGCCGATGGCGGCCCACTACGCCGCTGAGTGAGGCGCCTGGTTTCGGTGACGACCAGCGGCTGCCGCGGTTTCCTCAGTCTGGCAGCCAGCCAGAGCCTTGCCGATCCTAATAACGGTCGCTACGGCCCCACTGGAACCTGCAGCTCAACCGCTCGCAGGCACACCACCTCCCTGTCCGCCGGAGGCCTCAGCTGCCATGCGCATCCAGCGACTGTCTTCATTCGCGTGATCCTTATCAGTACGCAGATGGGCCAATGTCTTACTGTTTCGTCTTTTTCTGTTTTAATGTGGGAAAGCTTACTCGACAAAACGAATCACAGAGCCTGCGGCAGAAGGAACTAGGTACGAGATGATGGAAGATTATTATCGACATTCAATATAATCGAATACTGCCTAGTAATAATCGATGTCGATGAGCAACAGTATGAAAAATATCTATATTTAGGTGTATCGGTGGCAAAAATTTAGTTTTCAAATTCAGATTATAATGTGTGTTTGCATGTGTTATTTAAAACTGTGAGGAGTGGGTCTTATGAAGCAATAAAAAGTTAAGGAAAAACTAAATTTCATTACATATTTTTATATAAAACTAGAGAAATCTCAGGAAAAAGTTATACTACAGCATACGAAGAAATAGACAGAAAAAATAAATAACCAAAATCACTAAAAATACGGATAAAATAAATGAAAAAATTGTCAATTCCAAAACTTTTATTTTCTAAGCAACTTAAAAGAATTAATTTGTTGGTATGTTCTGCTTTTAATTTACATCTACATCTACTTATTTGTGCTGATATCACTTCATCACCTTTTGAAAATAGTCTTCCTGCTGGAACAGATAAATATGCCAAACTATCTTGATACGGGCTGGAACTGTGTAGATATGTCTCCTGCCACATTGTGCGTGGGTTATGTCCTAACCGTGCAGGGGTAGCATTCATAAATAGATCGATAATTCTGGAAAGTGTCTTAAGTGTCTACAGCTCCTCTCTCTTTTTAACTTCCACATTATTGAACAATATTTTGATGGCCTCTCCACAGGGAAATTCCGTTTGCTCAATGGCCTGCACCTGCCTTTTCCTGATCCAAAGTTTTTGGATGTTGAGACTTATAAAAGAGCTTTTATGTTTGAAGTGTTACCGGAGTTTCAGACTACCTTCGCACAATAACTGCACTTCCTTTAATTACACGCCACGTACAGCACAAACGGAATAAATTCCGAGAATTACTTTTCAAATATTTCTATCGATCTTACTTTAGAGTGAGAGGAGGTTACAAAAATGCACACTAGACAAGAGTTAAAATTTCTCTAAGAACCTGAAAGAAAATATTGTCAGTAGCGTTCTTGTGTTCAGTAGCAAGAAGAAATTGGAGTTGAGTTTTCTCTGTTATGAGTTAGATGATAATTATAATACTATCCGATTATATCGCTACAAAATTGCGATATTCCCATATGTTGTCTGGGAAAATATCGATTATAACTATCGTGTAACTGATTCCGATATCTCATTGTCGTATATCCCAACCCTAGAGGGAACTAACTGGGTCACGTGACCAGCAGAGTTGGCGGTAGAAGCTCCCTGACAGCAGGCAGCGCTGTTGCCAACTTTCAACTGCGAAGTGCAAACGGTTGCATGCGAAAACAATAATCGTCTACGGAGCTACGATAACACTGGAGCGTTGCTTTAGACACGTATACAAAATCGCGGTGCGTGACTGGTTGATACGTTCGATGTACTATGATTTTCAGACCATTGATTGACCATTAGTCTGCGAATTTCATTACCTTTTCTCTATTGTACATTTCCTCCATTATTATCATCCAGCTTCATCAACACTGTCTGGCCGAATATTTGCCGCTGCAGCACACAGGCTTCTTCCCTATCCTTGTATTCGTCCATTAATCCCACGTCGTGTTCTTTCTTCCACAGACATTGGATGAAGTGAAAACTGCAACAGGAAAGGGTTGTTTTCGGGAAAAGCTGCCTTCGTAATATTAGATGTGGCCATTCCAAAGTCTAGAACTGTTGTTTTCGGTTACCACCCAGGCATCTCATTTTTGAATCCAGAAAAAAAGTCTTTGATATGTATTTTGAATTTTGTCTGGGAGCAACGCAATTAAAACAGAAAATGCTTTCGTCTCTTCTTTTGTGCTTCTGACGTCGACGTGTATAGTGTACAGTGTTTTGAATTGTTTCGAAGAACTGTCAAATGTTACGTCCGCAAGAACAGTTCCTTTTTGACACAGGAATTTCTCCGCTTTCTCACAACCGAACACCATGATTTTTTTGTCAGGAACAGACCTATCAACAATTTTGAAAAAAAAAAAAAACTGTTACCTTCTTTTAATTGCAAAGTATCTTCGCTCATTGTCAGTTGAATCTCCGAACTAGTACCATAAATATGGATCATCCCAGTGGCTTCCATTCTTGTTTTACACAGTGCAATATTGGAGTTCTCACTACTTGGAGTATTTACTACGAAATCTAAAACTGTATCTTCCGGATCCTGCCTGGGAAACAGGCACTGCCCTTTCTTCGTGGACTCGTTTCCTGCAGTTACGCAGTGGTTTCTTAACCTGCAGGTCTGCTTCGTCTGGCGGCCAGTAATGTTGCTGTTCAGCCATGATTTTGCAATTTGCAATTTTTGAACTGCCTCGGCACTTACTGCATTCGTAATTAACGCACTTATAGTTCGTATACCGTACTCATCACATTTTCTATGCACCGGTTAGCAACGATCACCCTTGAGAAGACGGCTTCCCTTTCTTTGTTGTAGTTATTTCCATTTGTCAACGGTGCATAGTTCTCAAGTAGCTTAGGGCTACTACACTATATGGAATCGTAGGCTGTCGGTAAGGGCACTGGCTGACTGACTGACAAAGAGGGGCGGGCCAGAAACCGCATATGCCACAAATCACAATGCTTGAGAAGTCGCATTTTTTTCAGAATCTGACTGCTATTCCAATCACGACTAGAAGTCGCAAGTAGCAACCAAAAGTAGCGTTTAAGATTCTGCCATACACCACCTGTTGATCGACGTTCACCCTTCGTTTTAGTAACCTTGTGTCTCACATTATGAATGTAGAAATGAAGAAATGAACCAAGAAGTTACTTTGCTCTGACAAAAATTTTACAGTTGATGTTTTACCTGGAAGTAGCACTGATACATTTGGCAAGAGTGTGATACTGAACATCCCCCCAACCCTCCCTTTCCCCCCTCAAATCTTGGTTGTGTAGTACAGCCCCACGTCTAGGTTAGGTTGAAAAGTGATAATTCGGCCGAGAGTTGGTGAATGCCAAATAAAGGTTGTAGTGACCAAGGGCGAATTAATGAAGTTTTGTGGGTGTGGTCGGTTGCCTAGAAGAGAAAGAAAACCCAGGGGTCCTCCTCTTGAAAATTAAGAAAAAAACCTTCAAAAACTGCTGTTTTGATACTTAAAAATATCAAACAATTGCAAACACGTATTTCATTTTAGACAAAAAGTTTTAAATTTCTTGAAATGTGTAGCATTCCCAACCTTTTCCTGACTAACTTCTTTTATATAATTGTTTACACACAGCAAACAGTTTGGATATGCTCCTGAATTCCGGGCAAACAGTCTAACAATAGTAGCAATGAAAACAATGGGGACAAAGCAGATAGGGTCCTGAGGGAAACGCAAAGCGCGTTTTGCTGTGGCAGATAGAGAAGCCCTATTAATATTTTCTTTCGTCCTGCCGTAACTGTGGTTTCTTTGCTTGTTCTGGAAGAAGGCTCATCAAACTACAACACACGACATATTTATTCACTTTATTACAATAATGAATAAAAGATTTACTTAACTTTTACACAGTTCTTTGCCAAAGGATTGCTTGATAATTCACAACAGTCACCGTGAAAGCATCACTTGATACACATATTAACAAGCTGTTCCTTTTTAGTAGAAAAAGCACCATTTACAACAGCACATTTCATCAGAAACTTTAAGTGTCACTGTCCTATACTATGATGATGACTGCTGTAGCTCAAACTGGGCTGACCTCTTTCATGCTTGACACTACACTTTCAGCGTGTGGCCGCTGGTATGCTGAGATGGAGGCGTGGTCTTGTGGAGTGCCTCCCATTCGTTGCTGCAGATTGCAGTGACCTCTCGCTAACGTCTGTGGTATCGATATGCGTTGCCGACGTTGGTGTGGCACCGCGATATCTGGACGATACCACAAAGGTTGTGGTAAGAGGCTGATCTAGAGCGTAGCCTAAGTTCACGCCGTGTTTAAATGCACTTTTCATCATAAAAAATAAAACTGCAAGGTAAATACAGAAAACGTGTATTAGATAATGGACAAGGATCTAACGGGGGATGTGTGTTATACACATATATCGGATACAAACTACGAAAAATGCAAGGGGGAAGGACACTACGAAACTTTTAGCGAATGTTCAACAGTAGTGCATTCACATGACAGATATTTTTTCCCATACTGCAATACATAGATAAATTTTGTGTGTATCTTCAAGTAGAGCTCTTACACTATTCCCCATCTCAACTTTTAACTGGAAGGTACGTACTTCCAGCTCTTTTCACTTGTATATCATCAGCCTCAAAACACAGAAGCAAGCGTTTATCAATAGCTACTTGGTAGAAAATTTTGGGGGTGTGAGACGGCTTTGACAAGGGGAGAGTGGAATTTGCGTCATTCAGCCAGAGGGATATTTCACATCCCTTTCAAATTGCCTTATGACTTCAATGACAGCGCCGGCCGAGGTGGCCGAGCGGTTCTAGGCGTTACAGTCTGGAACCGCGCGACCGCTACGGTCGCAGGTTCGAATCCTGCCTCGGGCATGGATGTGTATGATGTCCTTAGGTTAGTTAGGTTTAAGTAGTTCTAAGTTCTAGGGAACTGATGACCTCAGATGTTAAGTCCCATAGTGCTCAGAACCATTTGAACTTCAATGACACACTGTTGAAATATTCTTTTTGCACTCTTTGCAGGCGAGAACATTTCACTACCGTTGCAATGACGCAGTGCACCTGGCCAGAAATACCAGTTAGCAGATATTGCTTAGTTGTTGTTTGCAGCTAATCACAGTAAAACTTGTAACGTTTACAGCGATAAATCGCAGAAGTCGCAGACATCGCATTTTAACGTTGACAGAAGAAGGATACAAGCTGTAAATTCGCGAATTGCGATTTTAAACTGTGACAAATCGCAACTAAAATCGCAGTTACCGAAAAGGAGCATTCGCAGAAATCATTTATATCGGGAAGTCACAGTTTAGCCCATCCCTAGTGCCAACACATCTGCTAATGGGGAACGACTAGCGTAAATCAGCAGTAGGGGAGCTTCTAGTTGGTAAACCCAAGGTGCAAAATTGCTTTTTCGGAAGATCTTCGGTACCTATGGCACCTGCAGAAGGGTCTGAAACAGAACGGTCGGCAAGCCCACGTGGGACTCTGAACAAGCGCAGATCGCTGTCTCTCAGCACCCTAGGTCTTAAGGACCTGTCGTGATATATTTTTATTTTCTCATGGTCAAATAGGGAAAGGGCAGGTGCTTTATTTCAGTTTCTGTAATCATGCGTGACATCACCAACAACTTTAATCTTTGCACAATTCAGTGCACCTTTTAACCCATACGGACACAGGCTCTGATTCATTTACTTTGCCGGCCGCGGTGGCCGTGCGGTTCTAGGCGCTCCAGTCCGGAGCCACGCTGCTGCTACGGTCGCAGGTTCGAATCCTGCCTCGGGCATGGGTGTGTGTGATGTCCTTAGGTTAGTTAGGTTTAAGTAGTTCTAAGTTCTAGGGGACTGATGCCCACAGCAGTTGAGTCCCATAGTGCTCAGAGCCATTTGAACCAATCATTTACTTTACGATGATTCCTTGTCCTAAGAACCAACGGCATTGTAGACATAGTAAGACGTACCACGATCTCTGTTATACACCTCAAATAACTGAAATGCACTATAAGCAATAACTTCTCGGCTGTTAAAAGTCTCCAGCCCTGATATAGTCTCCACTTTACCACCACGTACTAGAGTTAAAGATGCACTGAACTGTGCAAAGATTAAAGTTGTTGGCGATGTCACGCTTTATTATAGAATCTGAAATAAAGCACCTGTCCTTTCCTTATGTGACCTTGAGAAATATGTCTGCATATATAGAGATGCATTTGCTCCAAGTTACTATATCTTCGATATGCTAGTGTACTATGGGCGTGTTAGGCGGCGAGTGGAGTTACGCTGAGTGGTGTTCGCGACGCGGCGCCTACCAATTTCCATGGAAGGATGGAACATCTTTGTTGCGCCTCCCTCGTAGGTAAGCTTGATTGTTCCAAGTTTCCTGCAAAGAATTTCAATGACGTACAGTGCACAATTCATTGTTGACAGTCGTCTGAATTGGTCTGTGTGTCGGGTGGTACTGAAAATGGCGAGACCCGAGTTTTGTGCTGTTTAAAACATTTTCATCTGAAAATCAAAACTCGATGAACTACTCGCTTACTCTGCACTATCATTCGAGACAATTTACTTTTGGATTAACGAATTTAAACGTCATCGGACAAGCATCGAAGACGAAGCGCACTCCGGCCATCCAATAGAGAACAGCACAAAGGAAGACACTGACAAAATCCACGACACGGTAACATAAGACAGCCGAATAAAAACTGGTGAGACTACTGCACCTGTAGTGATCTCAACTGAGTGGGTGCATAATATCCTGCGGGGAGAACTGGCTATGAAGAACCTATGTCCGAAGTGGGAGCCACGATTGCTCACAGTCGACCAAAAGCGCATCCGTCACAACATTTCAGCACAATGTCTGGCGATGTTTACTTGCAATCTGCAAGACTTTTTGCGCCGATTTGTGACCGTTGATGAAACCTGGTTCCATAATTACGCACTGCAATCAAAACTATGGACAGAAGCAGGTGAAAGTGCACCCTAGAAGTCAATGACCATTTTATCAGCTGGTAAGGTGAAGGGCACTGTTTTTTGGGATTCCCAAGGAATGACTCTCGCAGAGTCCTTGGAAAAATGCAGAACCGTAACCGGAGCCTATTATGCTTCATTGTCGGATGGTTTGAAACCTACGTTGACTGAAAAAAGAATCAAGCTTGGCCCGCATTTTAGTATTCTATGCCATGATAATACACGTCAGCGCTGACAGTGGCGAAAGTGTACGAATTGGGCTTAGCCCCAAGTGACTTCTTGCTGTTCCCCAGCCGGCCGCGGTGGCCGAGCGGTTTTAGGCTCTTCAGTCTGTAACCGCGTGACTGCTACGATCGCAGTTTAGAATCCTGCCTCGGGCATGGATGTGTGTGATGTCCTTAGGTTAGTTAGATTTAAGTAGTTCTAAGTTCTACGGGACTGATGGCCTCAGAAGTTAAGTCCCATCGTGCTCGGAGCCTTTTGGACCATTTTTGAGCTGTTCCCTAACTCGAAACTTTGACTTGCTGGGAAGAAACTTTCGTTAGGCGAAGAAGATACAGTCTTAGTCAACGAGTATCTTGCAGTTTGACAGAACCTATTCTTCCGATGGGATGAAAGTGCTGGAGGACCACACAGTATATCCCTCAAAGGAGACTTTGTCGAGAAGTAAAGTGAGTTGTATACGGAAAAACTATTTTGGTTGCTGTTTCTACCGGGCTTATCAAACCAGCGTCCTGTTTGTGTTTTGTTGTGAATGAAGCCTCGCCGGCGGCCGGGCCAGTGCGCCCCAGAGCATCCCAGCCTGCGGGCCGGGCGGCGGCAATTACCGGCAGGGTCTACTTGAGCGCTGATGACGCGTGAGAGCGCTCGCGGCCCACCAGCCCAGTGTCACGGCCGAAAGCTCACCGCTTGCCGCAGGTCAGCGCTACGCCCGAGACCTCGTCACAACGCTCCCAACATTCTGTGGACGTCTGTCACAACGTGGCACCCTGTATGCACGGCGCCCATGTTTTAGGGCAGACATAGTACGTACAAAATTACTACACTACTGACCATTAAGAAGAAACGCAAATGATAAACGGCTATTCATTGGACAAATATATTATACTAGAACTGACATGTGATTACATTTTCACGCAATTTGGGTGCATAGATCCTGAGAAATCAGTACCCAGAACAACCACCTCTGGCCGCAATAACAGCCTTGATGCGCCTGGGCATTGAGTCAAACAGAGCTTGGATGGCGTGTACAGGTACAGCTGCCCATGCACCTTCAACACGATACCATAGTTCATCAAGAGTAGTGACTGGCGTATTGTGATGAGCCATTTGCTCGGCCACCACTGACCAGACCTTTTCAGTTGGTGAGAGATCTGGAACTTGTGCTGGCCAGGGCAGCAGTCGAACATTTTCTGTATCCAGAACGGCCCTTACAGTGCCTGCAAAATGCGGTCGTGCATTATCCTGCAGAAATGTAGGGTTTCGCAGGGATCGCATGAAGGGTAGAGCCACGGGTCGTAACATATCTGAAATGTAACGTCCACTGTTCAAAGTGCAGTCAATGCGAACAAGAGGTGACCGAGACGTGTAACCAGTGGGACCCCATACCATCACGCCGGGTGATACGCCAGTATGGCGATGACGAATACGCGCTTCCAATGTGCGTTCACCGCGATGTCGCCAAACACGGATGTGACCATCATGATGCTGTAAACAGAACCTGGATTCATCCGAAAAAATGACTTTTTCCCATTCGTGCACCCAGGTTCGTCGTTGAGTACAACATCGCAGGCGCTCGTGTCTGTGATGTAGCGTCAAGGGTAACCGCACCCATGTTCTCCGAGCTGATAGTTCATGCTGCTACCAGTGTCATCGAACTGTTCGTGCAGATGGTTGTTGTCTTGCAAACGTCCCCATCTGTTGACTCAGGGATCGAGACGGCAGTCATGGACTGTGCGGCTGGTCCCGGCGAAGGTTCGATTCCTGCCTCGGGCATGGGTGTGTGTGTTTGTCCTTAGGATACTTTGGGTTAAGTAGTGTGTAAGCTTAGGGACTGATGACCTTAGCAGTTAAGTCCCATAAGATTTCACACACATTTGAACATTTTTTTTTTAGGATCGAGACGTGGCTGCACGATCCGTTACAGCCATGCGGATAAGATGCCTGTCATCTCGACTGCTAGTGATACGAGGCCGCTGGGATCCAGCACGGCGTTCCGTATCACCCTACTGAACCCACCGATTCCATATTCTGCTAACAGTCATTGGACCTCGACCAACGCGAGCAGCAATGTCGCGATACGATAAACCGCAATCGCGATAGGCTACAATCCGACCTTTATCAAAGTCGGAAACGTGATGGTACGCATTTCGCCTCCTTACACGATGCATCAGAACAACGTTTCACCAGGGAACGGCGGTCAACTGCTGTTTGTGTATGAGAAATCGGTTGGAAACTTTCCTCATGTCAGCACGTTGTTGGTGTCGCCACCAGCGCCAACCTTGTGTGAATACTCTGAAAAGCTAATCATTTGTATATCACAGCATCTTCTTCCTGTCGGTTAAATTTCGCGTCTGTAGCACGTGATCTTCGTGGTCTAGCAATTTTAGTGGCCAGTAGTGTAGGTCCGTTGCTGTACGGATGGCGCGGGAAGACAGTGGACGTCGGTAGTGGTGCGGGCTCCGCTGAGTACGGTCACCACGTAGTAGGGGACCTGCAGTTCAACAGCTCAAGCCTACACCTAAAGGCCTGTCTCGCCTAACTTGTAAGCTACAGCCACAGTGTCGCGGAACTCTGTTGTGAAAGTTGTTACCGTTTGAGAACTGGAACGACACTAGCGCTCCAAGCAGTGAGAAAACAGTGAACTGAGTCGTAAGGATAATTTATGTTTTAAGTGTAATGAACGAAATAATTGTGATATTATTGCGTTCGATGCGCTTTATTATGACGTCAGCGCGGTTTCCCCTACAGCTCTAGGTTTGGTGCGTTATATGGTACGTTCAGTAACGTAGGTATTAAATTCCACACAGGTTTCCTACGTTCTACATTCACTGATTTCGGTTGAAGTGAGGCGAACAAAACTTAGCGTTGTTGGGTAGTACAGGACGTCTGTCTGCCAAGGCTCAGGCCTTCTAGTGTTTACTGGCAATTTTTTTTGTTATTGTTGTGTCTAGACAAGACAGCCTAGACACAATGAGAGGAAGCCGAAAGGCACGCGCTAAGTTAAAGCAGGATGGCGTGAGGTCTGAAACAGGATACGTAATGAATGCTATAAAGAAAAGTACGTAGCTTCTGGAATACTTAACTTTAATCCATCCTTTTGGTACATCTGGAGATTGTGGCGATACAAGTGAGACTCTAGATACATGCAATGTTACTAATGGCGCCTTGCTAGGTCGTAGCCATTGACTTAGCTGAAGGCTATTCTAACTATCGGCTCTGCAAATGAGCGAGGCTTCGTCAGTGTGCATCGCTAGCTACGTCGTCCGTACAACTGGGGCGAGTGCTAGTCCGTATCTCGAGACCTGCCTTGTGGTGGCGCTCGGTCTGCGATCACACAGTGGCGACACGCGGGTCCGACATGTACTAATGGACCGCGGCCGATTTAAAGCTACCACCTAGCAAGTGTGGTGTCTGGCGGTGACACCACAGTTATTAAAGGCAAATGACTGTCTTGAGTAAGTATCTCTTCGTTACAAGAGAATCGTAAGTAAACTATCTTGAATTCTACCGTTTCATACGTCCAAGGGTCTTTAGGAAAAAGAGAGTGACAAATATGATGTCATTTTTTAGTTATTGGAGATTTGTATGGCGCTACATACGCTTCCCATTGTAAAAACTGTGTTAATACTCGATATAAATAATAGTACTCCCACTTATACTACATCGTAGTCACAAGTTTCACTTGTTGGCCGCTTGGCGCGCTGCTATCGTAGCCACCGGTAACAGAAACTAGTTACTAGACGGAATGTCGCGACTGTTATGTTAGACTATAGTTTTTTTTTTTAATAAAAGAAAAGGACAAATCCGAGTAAGAACTACTGTCTGAAGTTTCCGTATAAACTTAATTAGGTACATAAATAGTTCGTTTATAGGTTTTGATGAGTGAGTTTGCAAGTATCGTTACAGCGATGTAGTATTGTAGGTAATAGGCCTACGTAAGAAAACACCGCGCATAGGATCGTGGTTTTCGGGAGGGGGGGGGTCTTGATGTTGGGTTCCTATTTGAGCTAGGAACATGTGGTGAAAAGTTGTTGGTTTAGCCCGGTCAAGTGGCCATTTGTACAGCCATTCGAACATCTGTCTTTCTGCAGCTATAATACAGTACATTAAGCAAGGTTTGAACGACGAACCGGAGCTGACGTCCAGCCAAATTGTGCGAATCGACTAATTCCTTTTTGCAAAACATTTTAATTGGGTTAAAATTAATGCTCAGATAATAGCACAATTTGTATGTGAACCGTTCGGATTTTACGTGCAAAAACAAGTCACCATTAAATAACTCCGGACTCGAGTGAGACTAACAGATCAGACTTGGTCCACTGGTGTATCGGGGCTTGGTGTAACTTAAGTTTTTACTGTTTGAAAAAAATCTTACTTTGGTTAGATTTTACGCGCAAAAAACACGTTTTTCTGGAGGTTTATCAAGCGCGTCACTTCTATTCTATCAGCTTTTACGAACCTGTTAAAATATTGTACGAAGATAGATAATCTACAAAGTCAAAAAAATTTTTATCCGGTAATCTTTATCAGTTGTTGAGATACGATGGTATAAGGTCGAGCAAAATGTAGCATGTGTAATTCGTTCTTACGTGAATTGAATGCGCGGACACAAATGAAACATCCATCCTTAGAATTAAATTGGAAACTCGCTTTCAAAAACCTAGCTTCATTCGGATTTAAGTGGAAACAAACGTCTCTTATGAGTTTTATTTTTTACGCACGCCACTTCTATGTTTCAAATTACTTTTTTACCTTTTGTTTTCTAAAAGATTCTGGGTGTTTCTTATTCATTTAATGGAAGTATTATCTTAAAAGTTGATGTTTTTTTTTATAAATAATGGATTTGCTACAATTCTAGTTGCGAAGGCCAATGACTGGGAATGTTTCCGCAATGGGCAAAATCTATGAAAGTAAACACAAGTATAACTCTAGAAGTTTTTGCTATTATGAACGTTTCTATAAAATATATGTACCTGTCCCTAGGTTTATGAACTGGCCTATGACGTTACGTAAATTGCCGGTAAATATCTTTTTCAGTGATGGTGGGCAGCATCGCATAAAACTCGTCTTCCATTCCAATGAAATTACGAAACGAATCTCTAACTTAAAATTTATGTAATGAAGCACTTTATTTTAGAGTGTTGGTGATCAATGCAACATCAAGAATATGGATATTATGCATGCGCAAACTGACATTAGACACTATATCTTAAGTATATCCAATATTAAACGGCGAATGTGATGAAAATTCAGTTGAATTAACAAAAAAGACCTTCTGCTAATATCTGTCTCATATCGTTGTACAGATTTATGTAGGCTAGTGTTTCTCCACCAGCAATTCGCTGTTCAAACCACACCATTGACGAATCCAGAATCAGCTTCGCCATTTTCTCCGATCTTCTTCAACAATCACTAACGGAGGTAATGCAGCCGTTTCACGCGCGCCCATTTTTGTAAAGAAACTGTGTGCTTTGAGAGCCAAATAAATCTGACAACGGTCGCTGTAGAGCGCTGAGGACGCAAATCACGTAACCCCTAACTCACGAGGTAACTTTTCGGTAACGTATACCACAAGGTGGGGTCTGTGGAGCCCCTATGTTTAAAACGAGATGTGAGGGGCAAATCATTTGAAATGTTTAATTAAAGATATTTAGTATTTATTTTAACGATTATTTAAGTGTTATTTAAATACTTATCGTTGATTTTATTGCACTAAATAAAGCCAGTTATCACACAAAATCGCATATTTCTATGTAGTTTTTAAATAGATCCCAGTACAGATACACGAAGTTTACGAGTACTGAATTTTACATTGTGAAACATTATAGTATCTCTGTAGGAAGTACATTTTCATATAAAACAGAATTCCAGGGATTAAACTAGCACATAAAAATTACCCTCGATAGGCACAAAAAGAAAACCTGCAAATTTGACATTCGTTGCTGGAATCTATACTTTTCATCAAGGTTCCCTCCCCACAATCGTCTTGAAGTTTTTCTTCTAAATGATCCTCCACTAGCAAAACTGTGGTCACTGGCTGTTGTAAAATAGTCGTCTTTTCGTATATTTCATGATATGTATTGCTGATATCTTCCTCCATCCACCGACAAACGATTTCATCAAACTCAGAACCGTTAAAACTGACAAGTTCTTGCGATTCCATTGTGTACTGTACTGAAAAAAACATGTACGTATTTCATGGGGCGCGGTCTAGGAGGCCCCAACACGTGTCTGTGATACGTGTCAGCAACAAACAAAGAAGACGTGGTAAGGTAATCCACAACAAAAGATCGTAGCGTTGGCGATTTAAAGATGGTAGTGGGATTGAGGACAATATTATGGAAATGGAAGAGGATGTAGATGAAGATGAAATGGGAGATACGATACTGCGTGAAGAGTTTGACAGAGCACCGGAAGACCTGAGTCGAAACAACGCCCCGGGAGTAGACAACATTCCATTGGAACTACTGACGGCCTTGGGAGAGCCAGTCCTGACAAAACTCTACCAACTGGTGAGCAAGATGTATGAGACAGGCGAAATACCCTCAGACTTCAAGAAGAATATAATAATTCCAATCCCAAAGAAAGCAGGTGTTGACAGATGTGAAAATTACCGAACTATCAGGTTAATAAGTCAAAGCTGCAAAATACTAATGCGAATTCTTTACAGACGAATGGAAAAACTGGTAGAAACCGACCTCGGGGAAGATCAGTTTGGATTCCATAGAAATATTGGAACACGTGAGGCAATACTGCCCCTACGACTTATCTTAGAAAATAGATTAAGGAAAGGCAAACCTACATTTCTAGCATTTGTAGACTTAGAGAAAGCTTTTGACAATGTTGACTGGAATACTCTCTTTCAAATTCTAAAGGTGGCAGGGGTAAAATACAGGGAGCGGAAGGCTATTTACAATTTGTACAGAAACCAGATGGCAGTTATAAGAGTCAAGGGGCATGAAAGGGAAGCAGCGGTTGGGAATGGAGTGAGACAGGGTTGTACCCTGTCCCCGATGTTATTCAATCTGTATACTGAGCAAGCAGTAAAGGAAACAAAAGAAAAATTCGGAGTAGGTACTAAAGTCCATGGAGAAGAAATAAAAACGTTGAGGTTCGCCGGTGACACTGTAATTCTGTCAGAGACAGCAAAGGACTTGGAAGAGCAGTTGAACGGAATGGACAGTGTCATGAAAGGAGGATATAAGGATGAGCATCAACAAAAGCAAAACAAGGATAATGGAATGTAGTCGAATCAAGTCGGGTGATGTTGAGGGAATTAGATTAGGAAATGAGACACTTAAAGTAGTAAAGGAGTTTTGCTATTTGGGGAGCAAAATAACTGATGATGGGCGAAGTAGAGAGGATATAAAATGTAGACTGGCAATGACAAGGAAAGCGTTTCTGAAGAAGAGAAATTTGTTAACATCGAGCATAGATTTAAGTGTCAGGAAGTCGATTCTGAAAGTATTTGTATGGAGTGTAGCCATGTATGGAAGTGAAACATGGACGATAAATAGTTTGGACAAGAAGAGACTAGAAGCTTTCGAAATGTGGTGCTACAGAAGAATGCTGAAGATTAGATGGGTAGATCACATAACTAATGAGGAGGTATTGAATAGAATTGGGGAGGAGTTTGTGGCACAACTTGACAAGAAGAAGGGACCGGTTGGTAGGACATGTTCTGAGGCATCAAGGGATCACAAACTTAGCATTGGAGGGCAGCGTGGAGGGTAAAAATCGTAGAGGGAGACCAAGAGATGAATACACTAAGCAGATTCAGAAGGATGTAGGTTGCAGTAAGTACTAGATGAAGAATCTTGCACAGGATAGAGTAGCATAGAGAGCTGCATCAAACCAGTCTCAGGACTGAAGACAACAACAACAGTGGGATTGTAGAAGCATTCCGCCAGAACTGACCTTGGAGAGCGACTAAGAAAATTTTCGCATTGTCTGAGAGTCAAGGGTTCCAGCTCGTACTATGTACCGACGGCTCTGTCTCACGTGAGGTCGGATGCCCCGTCCGCGTCCACATCAACGTTAAAGCTACGTCGCCCCATTTGAGGACGGCATAACGGCTGGGTTCACAAGAGTGCAGTATTTGTGGTACGTCGGCTGCGCTGTAATTGGTTGCACCGCTATGGCGCTCAGGGCGCTTGTTTGCAGTGCTGCCACACTCGACATTTAAAATAAACGAGCGGCCTGAGAGACCGATGTTCCAGGTTAAGGGTTAATCTAGAAAAACGTATTAGCGACCAGAATCTCGTTGTGGCTTGTATGTCAGTGGACACTGCAAAAACACCAAAGAAACAGCGTAGAGTTTTCCTGTTTGAGAAAGCAAATAAAAGCGTCATTAATGAATATCTTCATAGCCAGCTTCAAGCATTCACCGTGGGACACAAAGACATTGAGCATCTTTGGTCGGAATTTAAAGGTATTGTCCACCACGTGCTAGCGAAATTTGTGCCTAGCAAAAATATAGGTGAGGGATGGATCCACCTAGTTCAACAAATATAATTATAAGGAAGTTTCTGAGAAAGAAGAGAACTTTGTACAGTCATTTTAAACGTAGTCACTGCCCCGCTGACCAACAGAAATTATGCGAAATGAAAGCAGCTGTCAAACGAACAATGAGAGATTCTTTTAACGAATTTGAAAGCAATATTTTATCTGCAGGTTCCAAAAATAACCCCAAAAAACTTTGGTTGTGCTTAAAATCTATGCGCTACAAATAATTCAATACCTTCTCTAGCTGACAGTACGGGTAATGTAACGGAATTCTAAACCAAGCTTTCAAAAACTCTTTTACGGTAGAGGACTGCAGCACCATTCCCCTTTCAATTATCGAACAAACGCAAGGATGGCTGACATAGTGTTTAGTGTATTTGGGATTGTGAAACAGTTAAGATACTTATACACCAGGAAGGCATCTGGCCTGGACAGTATCTCCATCAGATTTTGTGTTGACTATGCTACAAATATAACACCATTCTTATCCATCATCTATCAGATATAATTCGAATAGCGGAAAGTTCCACAGAACTGGAAGAAGGCCCAGGTCATAGCAATCTATAAAAAGGGTAGAAAGTCGGATGCACATAATTACCGGCCAATTCCACTGACATCGATTTGTTGTAGAATCATAGAACATATTTCGCGTTCAGACATAATGACTTTCTAGACTCTGAGAAGCTCATCTGCAGAAACCAGCACGGTTTTAGGAAACAGCGGTCATGCGAGACACACTCTGCGCATGATATACAACAGGCTCTAGATACCGCCTCCCAGGTTGATGCCATATTCCTCGACTTTCGAAAGTCGCTCGACTCTGTTCCGCACTGTCGCTTGCAACAAAAAGTGCGCCCTTACTGTCTATCCGGTGACATATGCGGTTGGATAGAAAGCTTCCTAACAGACAGAGAGCAGTATGTCGTCCTGAATGGAGAGACTTCAACAGAAACAAGCGTAACATCAGGTGTGCCCCAGGGCAGCGTAATAGGTACTCTGCTTTTTACGATTTACATAAACGATCTGGTTGATGGTATTGACAGCGGCATTAGACGGTTTGCCGGTGATGCTGTAGTCTACAGGAAAGTAGTATCACACGAAAGTTGTGAACAAATCAATGAGGATTTGCAGAAAACAAATGCGTGGTGCAATGACTGGCAGTTATCTCTCAATATTAGTAAGTGTAATCTATTGCGTATAACAAAGCGAAAATCCCCGTTAATGTAAGAGTACAAAATAAATGCCCAGTCTTTGGAAGCGGTAACATCCGTCAAGTATCTGTGTGTGACTATTCGGAATGATGTCAAATGGAACGATCAGATTACACAAGTAAAGGGTAAGGCGAACTCTCGACTGGGGTTTATTGGTAGAATCCTGAAGCGATGCAGTCATTCAACAAAGGAAATTGCTTACAATACTTTAGTTCGTACAGTCTTATTGTTCGCCTGTATAGGACCCTTACTAGTTGGGTCTGATTCAAGAGATTGAGAAGGTCCAAAGAAGAGCGGCAAAATTCATGACGGGTACATTTTAGCCATAGCTAGAGCATTCGGGAGGACGACGGTTCAATCCCGCGTCCGGCCATCCTGATTTAGGTTTTCCGTGATTTCCCTAAATCGCTCCAGTCAAATGCCGGGATGGTTCCTTTCCAAGGGCACGGCCGACTTCCATCCCCGTCCTTCCCTCATCCGATGAGACCGATGACCTCGCTGTCTGGTCTCCTTCCCCAAACCAACCAACCAACCATAGATAGAGCGTTACAAATCTCATAGAAAGTTTGATTTACATAAATGATCTAGGCGATAATCTGAACAGCCCCCTTACATTGTTTGCAGATGACGCTGTAATTTACTGTCTAGTAAAATCATCAGACGATCAATTCCAATTACAAAATGATCTAGAGAGAATTTCTGTATGATGCGAAAAATGGCAATTGGCACTAAACAAAGAAAAGTGCGAGGTCATCCACATGGGGACTAAAAGAAATCCGATAAATTTTAGGTATACGATAAATCGCACAAATCTATGGGCTGTCAATTCGACTAAATACCTAGGAATTACAATAACGAGCAACTTAAATTGGGAACACCACATAGACAATATTGTTGGGAAGGTGAAACAAAGGTTGCGCTTAGTTGGCAGAACACTTAGAAGATGCGACAAACCCACTAAAGAGACAGCCTACATTGCACTTGTCCGTCCTCGGCTGGAATATTGCTGAGTGGTGTGGGACCCTTACCAGGTTGGATTGACGGAGGACATCGAAAAAGTGCAAAGAAGGGCAGCTCGTTTCGTGTTATCGCGCAATAGGGGTGAGAGTGTGACTTATATGATATGCGAGTTGGGGTGGCAGTCACTGAAACTATGACGGTTCTCTTTGCGGCGAGATCTATTTACAACTTTCCCTTCCTAATACGAAAATATTATGTTGGCAGCCACCTACGTAGGGAGAAATGATCATCATAATTAAATAAGAGAAATCAGATCTCGAACGGATAAATTTAGGTGTTCCTTTTTTCCATGCGCCCGTAGAGAGTGGAATGGTAGAGAAGTTCACTACTGGCCATTAAAATTGCTACACCACGAAGATGACGTGCTGCAGACGCGAAATTTAACCGACAGGAAGAAGATGCTGATATATGCAAATGATTAGCTTTTCAGAGCATTCACACAGGGTTGGCACCGGTGGCGACACCTACAACGTGCTGACACGAGGAAAGTTTCCAACCGATTTATCATACACAAACAGCAGTTGAGCGGCGTTGCCTGGTGAAACGTTGTTCTGATGCCTCGTGTAAGGAGGAGAAATGCGTACCATCATGTTTCCGACTTTGATAAAGGTCGGATTGTAGCCTATCGCGAAGGCGGTTTATCGTATTGCGAAATTGCTGCTCGCGTTGGTCGAGATCCAATGACTGTTAGCAGAATATGGAATCGGTGGGTTCAGGAGGGTAATACGGAACGCCGTGCTGGATCCCAACGGCCTCGTATCACTAGCAGTCGAGATGACAGGCATTTATCCGCATGGCTGTAACGGATCGTGCAGCCACGTCTCGATCCTTGAGTCAACAGATGGGGACGTTTGCAAGAAAACAACCATCTGCACAAACAGTTCGACGACGTTTGCAGCAGCATGGACTATCAGCTCGGAGACCATGGCTGCTGTTACTCTTGACGCTGCATCACAGACAGGAGCACCAGCGATGGTGTACTCAACGACGAACCTGGGTGCACGAATGCCAAAACGTCATTTTTTCGGATGAATCCAGGTTCTGTTTACAGCATCATGATGGTCGCATCCGTGTTTTGCGACATCGCGGTGAACGCACATTGGAAGCATGTATTCGTTCGTCATCATCATACTGGCGTATCACCCGGCATGATGGTATGGGGTGCCATTGGTTGCACGTCTCGATTACCTCTTGTTCGCATTGACGGCACTTTGAACAGTGGACGTTACATTTCAGATATGTTACGACCCGTGTCTCTACCCTTCATTCGATCCCTGCGAAACCCTACATTTCAGCAGGATAATGCACGACCGCATTTTGCAGGTCTTGTACGGGCCTTTCTGGATACAGAAAATGTTCGACTGCTGCCCTGGCCAGCACATTCTCCAGATCTCTCACCAATTGAAAACGTCTGGTCAATGGTGGCCGAGCAACTGGCTCGTCACAATACGCCAGTCACTACTCTTGGTGAACTGTGGAATTGTGTTGAAGGTGCATGGGCAGCTGTACCTGTACACGCCATCCAAGCTCTGACTCAGTGCCCAGGCGTATCAAGGCCGTTATTACAGCCAGAGGTGGTTGTTCTGGGTACTGATTTCTCAGGATCTATGCACCTAAATTGCGTGAAAATGTAATCACATTTCAGTTCTAGTATAATATATTTGTCCAGTGAATACCCTTTTATCATCGGCATTTCTACTTGGTGTAGCAATTGCAATGGCCAGTAGTGTATTAAGAAGTACGGTTCTTCATAAAACAAGAAAGAAGTGACTATGAAGTAGGATACGTAATTTGTGTTATGCTTCCATTGCACATTGGGAAGAACACATAATAAGGTTCATTTACCTAGAGTAAAGCACAAATCAAACATGTGCTCTGCAAGTACTTAAAAAATTGACGGATATTTTGTTTCAAATTCGTTTAATCAGGGCAAATGAGTAGAATTAGCGATGTGCCATTATACCCTCCTGAAGAGGGGCAGCAGCCTTTTCAGTAGTTGCAGGGGTAACAGTCTGGATGATTGACTGATCTGGCCGTGTAACACTAACCAAAACAGCCTTGCTATGCTGGTACTGCGAACGGTTGAAAGCAAGGGGAAACTACAGCCGTAATTTTTCCCGAGGGCATGCAGCTTTATTGTATGGTTAAGGGGAGACAGAGGTGGTCAAATCCAAAAAATTACGATTTTTTTTTTTTTTTTTGCTACCGAAAATTAATTGGAACATTCCTCTTTAATGTAAACTTTGAATTATTGTTCTACTCGCCGAAGAAGTGGAGTTATTACCATTTTCCCCCACGCCTGCAGAGGAAATGGGCGGCCGCTGAATGCATCTAACACCCTCTCGTGACTTCCTGGCGAACTGCTTGGGATTTTCTCGGCCTGTTACGCATACAGCGACTTATGTTACGCATACAGCGAGTGTGCAAGGGTTGGCTACATTATTTTCTGTGACAAATGAAGCGCTAAGAGCGCGGAACATCGTCTCTTTGCTGTTTACCGTTTCGAATTAGTTCAGTGTTGCGCCTGTTGTTGGTAGTATTATACTTCTTGTGTAAAGCGTTGTTCTGGTTACGATGCCAGGTTTTAGTAACCGTGTATATAAGAAGAGGAAGAACGTAGGGAAAAGAAAATTAACACTAATACCAAGTTGCGATACTACAATTACTGAAACAGTGCGTTCTTCTGCTAAGCAACACATGGCCGGCTATAGCCCTGTGACATCTTCTAGCAAGAAGCTGACTGGTGGAAGTGACAGATTTCGTGAATATGTCAGTGACAGTGATGATATTAAAGAAGTACTGAATATTGGATTATTATCTTCTGTGCTGAAAGAAAGTGTTCTGTGCAAAATGTGTTCATGTGTAGGGGTGGGACTAGAGATAACAAAGCACTTTGGTTTACCTTGTGAGATGAAGATAATCTGTGCATGTTGCAAGTATCAAGTGACTTTCTACAATTCACATGCCAGTCTCTTTGGTGAGAATGGACGATCTAGAGTGTTTGATGTGAATGTTCGGCTTGTGTATGGTCTTCAATCCATTGGAAAAGGGTCTGCTGCTGGTAAACTGTTTTGTGGTATTATGAACTTGCCATTGCCTCCAAGCAAATTTGGGTATTACTGTGAACTGGTAGGATCCTCTGTCGAAGATGTGGCTTTGAAAACCATGAAGGAAGCAGTGGAAGAATCTGTAGAAATGAACGGTGGTTCTAGGGATTTGGTAGTGGCATTAGATGGTTCCTGGCAAAAGAGGGGTCATAAATCCCTGAATGGGGTTGTAACTGCTACTTGTGGTGATAGTGCAAAAGTGATAGATGTTGCAATATTATCAAAACATTGTAGGTGCAAAAATAAAATCAACGGAGAGCACAGTGGAACCTGTGAGGCAAATTTTAGTGGATCAAGTGGAGCAATGGAAGTGGGTGGAGTGAAACAAATTTTTGAACGTTCAGTTCCCAGATACAACGTTAGGTACAAATACTACCTTGGGGATGGTGACTCCAAAGGTTTCAAGACTATAGAGGAACTGAAACCATATGGAAATGAATTTGTAGTTGAAAAGTTGGAATGCATTGGGCATGTGCAAAAGTGTATGGGTGCACGGCTTCGAAGGCTCAAACAAACTATGGGTTCAAGTAAGCTCAGTGATGGAAGGACAATAGGAGGGAGAGGCAGGCTTACTGATGAGGTGATTGAACGTCTACAGAGATACTATGGATATGCTATAAGGCAAAATACTAGTAACGTTAGTGACATGCGAAAAGCAGTGTGGGCATTGTTCCTTCATACTGCCTCTTCCAATGAATACCCTCAACACAGCCTGTGCCCAAAAGATTCCTGGTGCAAATATAATGAAAAAAAGGACTATGATCACAAACATGGTTTGCCAGCAGCTGTGATAAATGCAATAAAACCAATTTTTCATGACTTAGCACAGCCAGAATTGTTACACAAATGTCTACATGGAAAGACGCAGAATCCTAATGAGAGCGTAAACAATTTGATCTGGAAAGTGATTCCTAAAAGCGTGTTTGTAAGCGTAAAAACACTGCACTTTGACCATTATGATGCAATAGCAACCTACAACCAAGGGAACAGTGTGAAGTGTGAAGTTCTGAAGGCATTAGGATTTACAGCTGGGATGAACACTGTATGAGCACTAAGAAATATTGACAGAGAAAGGATAAGAGGAGCAGAAAGAAGAGAAAGGCATACGAAGTATGATGGAACAACAGACCAGAAAAGAAGACAGAAGAGGGAGCTTGTGGAGGATGAAGAAGAAGACCCTGATAATCCATCCTATAGTGCAGCAATGTATTGACAAATTTTGATAGCCATTTCCCATAAATTAGAATTTTTCAAATATAAGGAACATTTTCTCAAAATCCACTCAAGCTAGAGAGATGAAATTTTTACTCCTAGTGGTCAAACTTACATTGTAACACAGCCATTTGGCAATATGTTCAGTAGTTTCATTTCAGTTTAATTATAAAGCAATTATTTGTAAAAAAATTTGGGCCATTAATAAAAAAATAATTCGAAGGAAACTAGAAAAGATTCTCCAAAATCCCTCTGTCATAACTCCAATACTAAACCACTCTATATGTAAAAAAGATTCTAATTTTTCTATTTGGTAGTTTATTCATAAATGTTCCTCAAACGTAGTGATTTTAACATGGGCAGGATAGGCACCTCCGGCTCCCCTTGATGATGATGGCGTCCTCTTGGGTAAAATATTCCGGAGGTAAACAGTCCCCCATTCGGATCTCCGGGCGGGGACTACTCAAGAGGACATCGTTATCAGGAGAAAGAAAACTAGCGTTCTACGGATTGGAGCATGGAATGTCGGATCCCTTAATTGGGCAGGTAGGTTAGAAAATTTAAAAAGGGAAATGGATAGGTTAAAGTTAGATATAGTGGGAATTAGTGAAGTTCGGTGGCAAGAGGAACAGGACTTTTGGTCAGGCGAATACAGGGTATTAAATACAAAGTCAAATAGGGGTGATGCAGGAGTAGGTATAATAATGAATAAAACAATAGGAATGTGGGTAAGCTACTACAAACAGCATAGTGAAGGCATTATTGTGGCCAAGATAGACACGAAGCCCACGCCTACTACAGTAGTACAAGTTTATATGCCAACTAGCTCTGCAGATGACGAAGAAATTGAAGAAATGTATGACGAAATAAAAGAAATTATTCAGATAGTGAAGGGAGACGAAAATTTAATAGTCATGGGTGACTGGAATTCGGTAGTAGGAAAAGGGAGAGAAGGAAACGTAGTAGGCGAATATGGATTGGGGGTCAGAAATGAAAGAGGAAGCCGCCTGGTAGAATTTTGCACAGAGCACAACTTAATCATAGCTAACACTTGGTTCAAGAATCATAAAAGAAGGTTGTATACATGGAAGATACTGACAGGTTTCAGATAGATTATATAATGTTAAACCAGAGATTTAGGAACCAGATTTTAAATTGTAAAACATTTCCAGGGGCAGATGTGGACTCTGACCACAATCTATTGGTTATGAACTGTAGATTAAAACTGAAGAAACTGCAAAAAGGTGGGAATTTAAGGAGATGGGACCTGGATAAACTGACTAAACCAGAGGTTGTAGAGAGTTTCAGGGAGAGTGTAAGGGAACAAATGGCAGGAATGGGAGAAAGAAATACAGTAGATGAAGAATAGGTAGCTTTGAGGGATGAAGTAGTGAAGGCAGCAGAGGATCAAGTAGGTAAAAAGGGCTAGTAGAAATCCTTGGGTAACCGAAGAAATATTGAATTTAATTGATGAAAGGAGAAAATATAAACATACAGTAAATGAAGCAGGCAAAAAGGAATACAAACATCTCAAAAATGAGATCGACAGGAAGTGCAAAATGGCTAAGCAGGGATGGCTAGAGGATAAATGTAAGGATGTAGAGGATTTTCTCACTAGGGGTAAGATAGATACTGCCTACAGGAAAATTAAAGAGACCTTTGGAGAAAAGAGAACCACTTGTATGAATATTAAGAGCTCAGATGGAAACCCAGTTGGAAGCAAAGAAGGGAAAGCAGAAAGGTGGAAGGAGTATATAGAGGGTCTATACAAGGGCGATGTACTTGAGGACAATATTATGGAAATGGAATAGGATGTAGATGAAGATGAAACGGGAGATATGATACTGCGTGAAGAGTTTGACAGAGCACTGAAACACCTGAGTCGAAACAAGGCACCGGTAGTGGACAACATTCCATTAGAACTACTGACGGTCTTGGGAGAGCCACTCCTGACAAAACTCTACCATCTGGTGAGCAATATGTATGAGACAGGCGAAATACCCTCAGACGTCAAGAAGAATATAATAATTCCAATCCCAAAGAATGCGGGTGTTGACAGATGTGAAAATTACCGAACAATCAGTTTAATAAGTCATGGCTGCAAAATACTAATGCGAATTCCTTACAGATGAATGGAAAAACTAGTAGAAGCCGACCTCGGGGAAGATCAGTTTGGTTTCCATAGAAATATTGGAATATGTGATGCAATACTGGCCCCACGACTTATCTTAGAAGCTAGATTAACGAAAGGCAAGCCTACGTTTCTAGCATTTGTAGACTTAGAGAAAGCTTTGGACAATGTTGACTGGAATACTCTCTTTCAAATTCTGAAGGTGGCAGGGGTAAAATATAGGGAGCGAAAAGCTGTTTACAATTTGTATAGAAACGAAATGGCAGTTATAAGAGTTGAGGGGCATGAAAGGGAAGCAGTGGTTGGGAAGGGAGTGAGACAGGGTTGTAGCCTGTCCCCGATGTTATTCAATCTGTATATTGAGCAAGCAGTAAAGGAAACAAAAGAAAAATTCGGAGTAGGTGTTAAAATCCATGGAGTAGAAATAAAAACATTGAGGTTCGCCGATGACATTGTTTTTCTGTCAGAGACAGCAAAGGACTTGGAAGAGCAGTTGAATGGAATGAATAGTGTCTTGAAAGGAGGATATAAGATGAACATCAACAAAAGCAAAACGAGGATAATGGAATGTAGTCGAATTAAGTCGGGTGATGCTTAGGGTATTAGATTAGGAAATGAGACACTTAAAGTAGTGAAGGAGTTTTGCTATTTGGGGAGCAAAATAACTGATGATGGTCGAAGTAGAGAGGATATAAAATGTAGACTGGCAATGGCAAGGAAAGCGTTTCTGAAGAAGAGAAATTTGTTAACATTGAGTATAGGTTTAAGTGTCAGGAAGTCGTTTCTGAAAGTTTTTGTATGGAGTGTAGCCA
Source organism: Schistocerca piceifrons (assembly GCF_021461385.2). Lineage (NCBI taxonomy): Eukaryota > Metazoa > Arthropoda > Insecta > Orthoptera > Acrididae > Schistocerca > Schistocerca piceifrons. Next base: position 116,713,985 of record NC_060139.1, on the reverse strand, counting down.
TGTATGGAAGTGAAACATGGACGATAAATAGTTTGGACAAGAAGAGAATAGAAGCTTTCGAAATGTGGTGCTACAGAAGAATGCCGAAGATTAGATGGGTAGATCACATAACTAATGAGGAAGTATTGAATAGGATTGGGGAGAAGAGAAGTTTGTGGCACATCTTGACTAGAAGAAGGGATCGGTTGGTAGGACATGTTCTGAGGCATCAAAGGATGACCAGTTTAGCATTGGATGGCAGCGTGAAGGGTAAAAATGTAGAGGGAGACCAAGAGATGAATACACCAAGCAGATTCAGAAGGATGTAGGTTGAGTAGGTACTGGGAGATGAAGCAGCTTGCACAGGATAGAGTAGCATGGAGAGCTGCATCAAACCAGTCTCAGGACTGAAGACCGCAACAACAACGACCGTTAAACGTCATACGTCTTTGAAATCAGTTGATTGTATTTCTAAGCTAAACTCCAAATTGTTTAATGATTCCCAAGGAGCAAAAAATTCGACTTTAGGCAGAACCAAATCAGCAGCAATTGTGAAACGAGTGTTAGCGCGCGACACAGTCAAACAAATACGTGATGATCTCTCAAAGGTCCATTATTTTCATATCACTACAGACAGTAGAAATCACAAAGCCAAGAAAATCTTTCCATATAACAGTTCACTTTGTTAAGCTTAAGAGAAATGTTCCGGTTTCTGCTTACCAAATTACGTCCGTTTGTAGTCAGTTGGAGAGAAATGTCTCGGTTTGTCAGAAAGAAATTCTGGTAACCCTAGTTTGGAATCAGTTTGCTATATTTCTCCTCTATAAGCTGAGGCGTCACTTGTCACTCAGGTAGCCCCAAATGGCACAGCACACTGTTCTCACTACGTCGCTGCCTGTTGACTTGCCAATAATGTATAAATAGTCTAGCTCAACTATGTAGCGAATCGTAGGCAAATACCTAAAACCGAAGAAATAAATGTACAAAATTTACAGTCAATATTGAGTCATTATTTGATGATGGTAAAGATTTTAACGGTGTTAAATTTGTGTTTTGTTTGTTTTCTCTTGTAGGTGTACCGTCTTCTGAAAAGCTTACTAAAAACTGTAGTAAAATGTTGCGATAATCACAAGTGAACTGAGTCTATAACGAATGAAACTATACCTTTTTAGTTATGTAACTGTGCGATCAATGATCAAATATTATTTTGCAACAAGGAAACTCTCCACCTTTACATGTATTGAACATAAAAATATTCATAATAAGTATTGTTTTCTGTAACAAATACTAAGAATAACAAAGACCATGAGTACATCACGTCATGCAATTTCTATATAATTGTGGGATAAAGACTTGTATGAATAAAATGATCACATTGATGTCAGCTCTCAAACCTAGTAGACGCTTTTGTATGAGGTTGCTTCTGAAAACACGATTTTGTTAATTGTACATATGTTTTTTACAATATTTGTATAAAAAGGTATTGTCACCCATTACGTGAAATATAATTAATCACATGATTTTCGGCCTTCACCCGGAAGATAAAAAGAAAAATATTTTTTGCAGAAAAGTTTTCGTTAAATATACACGACAAACTCAACAATAATAAATAATAATTCGAGGTTCAGGGTTGCTTAAAAGTAAATCGCTAACTGCTAAAAATCTTGTTTTTACTGCCGTAAATATTATTCAAGTCACAATTAACAATATAAAAGGTCAGTGTGTGACAAAGAATTTATGAAACATTGAGAATAATAAGGCAGCGACGTAGATGATCATACATATCGCCTCTCTCTCTCTCTCTCTCTCTCTCCAACAATATTTATTTGTAGGGCATTGTATATTTTAGCCGCTACTATGAGTGTGCGAAATATACGTGACGTATATTCCAAACGACCTGGATCTATTGCTCCAGTTAAATACGCTAAGACACTAGTGTGTGCTCCTATGGTTTTTGTGGCGATAGGGCAAGAAATTATTGTGACTGCCCATGGTACATTTTCATTTATTGTGTGTTAGATCTTGTACTGTATGTTCGTTGAGTATATAACAGCAATAGGTTGTAACCGTGTGTAGCTTGAGTTACATTTTCACTGCGATTAGTAGCTGGTGTCGCTCGCAGTCAAATAATAGCTGACTCAACAACTACCTGCGAATTTGTACGCTACAGCTTGCACGATAAATTTTGTATTTTTTCGCATTATGAACCATGTTAGAACATATCAGCGAGCGGAAAAAGAAACAGCAATGTCTGATTCCGAATCTCTAGGTAATTTACAAGAATTACAAGGCAAAGGCAGTGAATTAGTTGAACACTTTTCCCAAGGTTCTACACAACGCTGGTGATTACTTTGAAGCAAGTAACAGGTGCAAACATGTAATTCCTTTGTATCGGTTGTGAATAAATAGTTGCCACAATTTAAGTTCCAACCCTCGTATGAATTAATCCAGACACTGAACTGACTAAATAGTTTAGAAATGAAAATAACATCCTCTCTCATTGTACAGAGAGTGATGAGGATATGTGGTGTGGTTGCATCCCTACTGATTCAAGAGAGGATTTAATTTGGTACACTCATATTGAATGGGGTCATTGCAGAATAGACAAATGCACCAGAAAAATTTCCAGTTATTTTTATTTCCCAGATGTAAATCGGATAGTAAACCGGCGCATAAGGACTTGTACAATTTGTGAAAAACTCAAACATATTAATGTTTCCTTTAAGACTGAACTGCACCCCACAATACCCACGAAAGCTCTCGAGCTCACATCAATTGATTTAAGTAGTCCCCAGACGGCATCTCGTGGTGGAGTTTAATATTTAGTAGCAATCTTCGATGTTTTCCCGAAGTACTTAACGTTGTACCTCACAAGAACCTCGACAGCAGCTCCTACTATACCAAATTACTTAAATTATTATTTGCCAAACGTAGGAAAACGCTAAGCCATGCACCCGACAATGCACCATACTTCCTCAGTGCTAAAAAGAAAGATTTTTGGAGGAGCAGGTTATTAAACAGATATTAATATCAAGATTACATTTTGAAAGTAGCCTGGTTAAATGCGTATTCAAAGAGTTTAACAGATTTGTACAAACCTGCAGCCCTAGACAACATGTGATGTGTAGACTATGTGGATGAATTTCAGCAAATATACAGTAATTTGACCCATTCTTCCACTGGGTGTACCCCATCAGAGACTAGTGGACTATCGCAGTACCTAACCTAGTGGGATCGGAAGTAACTTGGGAAGCAAAAATCCGTCAGACTTTAATTAAATTAACTCAAGAAGCAAATGACGCAAAAGAAAGTATGAAGAGTCTAAAGAGAGTAAGAGACTATGACACTGGAAGATTAGTAATCCTACGAACCCATCCCAAGTCTCCGAGACTTAAAAAACAAAACAAAAAAATGGCAACTTTTGTACATTGGTCCCTACAAGGTTGTAGAGATTACCCGTTGGGGCAACTACTGACTGGCACAACCTGATACTATGACTGCCAAAGGCTTGTATCCATACAAAGACTTGAAAAAATTTATAGAATAACTTGCAAAAAGAAGTGTGAGACTTCTCTACATAGTATTTGTTTCCTTTGTACATGTATTGTTGTTCGTCATGTAAATATTTCTAATATGTAACTTGTAGGTAGTAAATTTTTATCTTAAGTAACATTCTCAATGTAAATGTTAATAGGACGCCCAGGGGGCAACTAAAGCAGAAATCAGTCAAAACAGATAGCGTCTATTGCATTTAGGAATTGACTTGAAAAAATTTTTCAAACGTTTTTAGACTATATCTCTTGTATAATATTCTGAACAGGTATAGAACATCATTAAATAATACTTACTTGAAATGAGAATTGCTGCTTGTTCAGGGGGCAACTAAAGCAGAAATCAGTCTAGACATATAACATGTATTGCATTTAACTGAAAAAGTTTTTCAAACATTTTAATTACATCTCTTGTATAATATTCTGAATAGGGATGGAACAGCATTAAATACTATTTATTTGAAATGAGAATCGCTGATGTTTAATCCATCTTTTAATTCAGATTCTTTTGTAAGTAGGCTGTTAAGGTTTTTATGTAGGTAACGCCACATAGCGCTCTCTATGAAAATCACTGACTGTGCTGTGTGCAATCTGTGGCTGGTTAGCATTGTTGGAATATTTGCTATTGTAGTGTTGGGCAGATGAATGTGAACAATGTATAGCATTGCGCAGTTGGAGGTGAGCCGCCAGCTGTGGTGGATGTGGGGGGAGAGATGGCAGAATTTTGAGAGCGGACGATCTGGACGTCTGTCCGCCAGAAAAAGGAAATTTGTAAGACTGGATGTCATGAACTGATATGTCTGCCCCCAGTAGCTGAGTGGTCAGCGCGACGGACTGTCCATCCTAAGGGCCCGGGTTCGATTCCCGGCTGAGTCGGAGATTTTCTCCGCTCAGCGAGTGGGTGTTGTGTTGTCCTAATCATCATCACTTCATCCCCATCGACGTGCAAGTCGCCGTAGTGGCGTCAAATCGAAAGACTAGCACCAGGCGAGCGGTCTACCCGACGGGAGGCCCTCGTCACACGCCATTATTATTATGAACTGATATATAAATTATGACTTTTGAACATTATTAAGGTAAATACATTGTCTGTTCTCTATCAAAATCTTTCATTTGCTGACTATGTCTATCAGTAGTTAGTGCCTTCCGTAGTTAGAATCTTTTATTTAGCTGGCAGTATTGGCGCTCGCTGTATTGTAGTAGTTCGAGTAACAAGATTTTTGTGCGGTAAGTGATTCATGAAAGGTATAGGTTATTGTTAGTCAGGGCCATTCTTTTGTAGGGATTATTGAAAGTCAGATTGCGTTGCGGTAAAAATATTGTGTCAGTTTATTGATGATCAGAATAAGTAAAGAGAGAAATGTCTGAGCACGTTCAGTTTTGCTCAGCTGTTTGAAAATCAAATAACGTAAAAGGTTTACTATCATAGTCATTTATAATTTTCCAAAGGGGACGCTTCACTTTTCCTTAAAAGTTTCAATGAGAATAGTAAACACCTTTTACATCTTATAAACCTAGAATATAAGAATGTTAGGATAAGTTTCATTTTACACACGTAATTAAACGATGATTCATTATTTACTTAAATGCCCTTGTGTGCCTTGACAATTATTACATGATACACCATGGGTTATCAGAGTTTTAACTGAGATGAAGTTTTTCTTAATGGATTTAATTGCAGTTTTGCCGATTAGTTTTCACTTTTCTGATTTCGTACTGGCGACAACATTATTGACATTTAGGCACCGGTAGCTTGCTTTTCTGAGTGAGTAGGAATATGCACTGCTGTTCTACATATCTAATTGTATTCTTGAACATGAAAAATAATACACTGGCCGTTATTTGTAAACGTCAAGCCAGAGTCTTGAGTGGCAGAATCCAGATGGGCAATTGATCGTAAAACATGGAGTGAAAATATACATATATAAGCTTATTTGAGCACATTATATATCAAGAAAAAGTTATGTACACGTCCATATGATTACAATATGCGACAGTAATGTGCAGGTGAATAATGTACGCATATCGTATAATCACAACTGTATGTAAAAAGATGTCATAATTGACGTAAGAAAAATTGTGTGTTCCATATACAAAGAACTAACAGTCCTAACGTCAGTGACTTGTGAACAAACTCGGAAGTGACAGTGAAATTTTCCGGCGAGTGTGATGCATTAAAAGCTGCAGCGCAGCGAATGTGTCCAGACTTCCGGGGCAGACTGTCGCAGTGAAAGCGCAACGGTGCTTCGTAAACCTCTCCGGGTAACGGCGTCTGGCGTTGCTAAAAATAAGCTATGAAAACTTTTGAATGCAAAATAAACATTTCTGCGGCCAACAAGACAATGCAGATATTTGCAGTCGCCATTGTGTAGTGATAAGGTCAATAATTTTCATAGATTTTAAATATGTGAGGGATTCCAAGATCTTGATCCAACTGGTGCCATATTTCTACAAAGAACATCACAGACAACATAAAAATATCACAAACAGATGCGATAAACATTTTTGTGTGACACTAACAAGTGTACTAATCTGTGCGACCTCTCCAGCAGATGTTCTGGTGCCGCTTTCGAAATTTTCATATTTGCAGTTCCGGATGAGCTGCTGCCAAGCTCAGCAGGATGCAGTGGTGAGCTTCTGCAGGCGATCCGGATGCTGTGTTCCTGACATCACACTTACTGCCACCAGCTGCCCACTGCGCGTCCGCTGTCCAGGCGGACTGCGGACTCAACCTACGGCGGGGCCAGATGACTACTTCCAGATCATCGACGCCGCATGGCGACGACACGCGCCGACGTCGACATTTGAAAACTTGTTATTAATGTACAACTCTTGTATATCACGAACTTAGTGCAACGAATTATACTGTGTAACGAAATGAACATTTCTCTAAGGTAAAAAAAAAACCATAACAAATATAAAACTAATAAAATGAACTATAGTTTACTAGTGAGCACTGAACAGTTTTAAAAAATTATGACTCGTTATTCAAACTTTGGTTCTACTTTACTGTGAAAATTAACTATATACCTTGCTGTTGTGCTAATTTAAAACATTTTATGACTCGTTGTTGTTGTTGTTGAGGTCTTTAGTCCAAAGACTGGTTTGATGCAGCTCTCCATGCTATCCTATCCTGTGCAAGCCTCTTCGTCTGCGAATAACTACTGCAACCTACATCCTTATGAATCTGCTTAGTGTATTCGCCTCTTGGTCTCCCTCTACGATTTTTACCCTCCACGTTTCCCTCCAGTACTAAGTTGGTGTTCCCTTGATGCCTCAGAACGTCTCCTACCAACCGATCTCTTTTTCTAGTCAAGCCACAAATTCCTCTTCTCCCCAATTCTATCCAGTACATCCTTATTAGTTACGTGACCTACCCATCTAATCTTCAACATTGTCCTGTAGCACCACATTTCAGAAGCTTCTATTCTCTTCTTGTCAAAATAGTTGTCCAAGGTTCACTACCATACATGGGTACCTCCTTACAAATAAGCGTCTCATTTCCTAATCTACTTCCCTCAGCATCACCCGATTCAATTCGACTACATTCCATTATCCTCGTTTTGCTTTTGTTGATGTTCATCTTATATCTTAAATCACTGTCCTTCGCTTCAGCTTCTCTCCCAGGTCCTTTGCTGTCTCTGACAGAGTTACAGTGTCGTCGGTAAACCTCAAAGTTTTTATTCTTCTCCATGGATTGTAATTCCTACTCCAAATTTTTCTTTTGTTTACTTTATTGCTTGCTCAATATACAGACTGAATAATACCGGGCATAGGCTACAACACTGTCTCACTCCCTTCTTAACCACTGCTTCCTTTTCGTGCCCCTCGACTCTTACAACTGCCAGCTGGTTTCTGTACAAATTGTTCAAATGGTTCATATGGCTCTGAGCAGTATGGGACTTAACGCCTGAGGTCATCAGTCCCCTAGAACTTGGAAATACTTAAACCTAACCAACCTAAGGATATCACACACATCCATGCCCGTAGCAGCATTCGAACCTGCGACCGTAGCGGTCGCGCGGTTCCAGACTGTACAAATCGTAAATGGCCTTTCGCTTCCTGTATTTTACCCCTGCCACCTTCAGAATTTGAAAGAGAGTATTCCAGTCAACATTGTCAAAAGCTTCCTCTAAGTCTAAAAATTCTAGAAACGTAGGTTTGCCTTTCCTTAACCTATCTTCTAAGATAAGTCGCAGGGTCAGTATTGCCTCGCTCGTTCCAACATTTCAACGGGATCCAAACCAATCATCCCCGAGGTCGCCTTTCGCCAGTTTTTCCATTCATCTGTAAAGAATTCGTGTCAGTATTTTGCAACCGTGACTTAGTAAACTGGCAGTTCGGTAATTTTCACACCTGTCAGCACCTGCTTTCTTTGGGATTGAAATTATTATATTCCTCTTGAATTCCGAGTTATTTCGCCTGTCTGATACATCTTGCTCACCAGATGGAAGCGTTTTCGTCAAGGCTGGCTCTCGCAAGGCTATCAGTAGTTCTAATGGAATATAGTCTATTCCCAGGGCCTTGTTCCGACTTAGGCCTTTCATTGCTCTGTCAGATTCTTCACGCAGTAAGATTTCTCCCATTTCATCTTCATCTACGTCCTCTTCCATGTTTATAATTTTGCCCTCAATTACATCTCCACTAAATAGACCCTCTATATACGCTTTCCACGTTTCTGCTTTCCCTTCTTTGCTTAGGACTGGTTTTCCATCTGAGGTCTTGATATTCATGGAGGTTTGTTTAATTTTCCTGTAGGCAGTACCTGTGCTTCGTTAATCAAATTATAATTATCCATTAATGTACACGTGGATTACATACTTTGCTATGCGTCACTGAAGAGGTTAACCATTTTAATGAATCCTTCAAGAAAACGCCATATTGGAGGGGGAACGCTGGTGCACACCGTTTCCCCGCTTTTTTTCCTAGGGGTACACCGTGGAGAATATTTTCTTGTTACAGTAATCCTGTTTTATTACCTCTCAAAATTAACTAATCGTCAATTCTGAGTTACAACAAATAGAACATATCAGCTCTGAAGTCAAGTGAGCACTATAAATGACCCGGACAAACAATGCAATAAAAAGAACGATGAACATCAGGCGCTTGGGGCTTGGCATCGACGCAAAGCCAAGAAGGTTCGGTGCAGCGCGGCTCTGCGCATCAATGATGCAGTGTTGGAACATCAAAGGAAATGCGCTCTCTGTTTAGACGCATTTCTCGTGTTTGGTTGTTATATGCACGCACGCCCTCACACACTGGAGCATTGCTTGGCATCTACAAAGACTCTGCTCCATTCGTGGCTGCTCTGTGCCGGCCTGAACGGCGCCGCGTGAGGTTGCACGTCAAGTGTCGACTTTCCTGTGGATTCATATATCGCGTGACATGATGATAATGTCTAAAAACACTTCATTCCCTTCTCCAGCACGCTGATGTATTCTTGAACATTCGGGCGATCGCTTGGGCAGCATTTCCACCGCCTCTAGAACATGTAACTATCTACCCGTTTGATTCTCAGGTAATCCCTGGTTATCTATCCTCTCATCTTACGGTGCGTGACCTTGACACTGACTTGGCTCTATAGGACGATGTGATAATATAGGGCGTTTGAAAACGAAAACCAATTCGTGGCGGTGCAAATGCCGCCGCGCGAGCGCTAACATTGCTTCAGGTTGGGTGAGCGCCTGAAGGTTAATAATACAACGAAACCTGACTCCTATCTCTAATCTGTAAGATAAGATATAAGTAAAATAGAAACAGTTCCCCCTTCCATATGGCTGATATTGCATTCTTCAATGATCCAACCACAGTATCGAATGTCGGGTCTTGACTTGACCATCTGCTATGACATTTTTGCAGCAGACCTATTAATTATTTCGAGTCACTGTCGTGCCTTTCGTTTGTGCGTTCAGAGTCCGACTGTTAACAGCATTAATCGTTAGCCACTGCACGGCCGGCACGGATATTATTGTTCAGTTTTTTTTTTTTTTTTTTTTCAGTGAAGTTACAGGCGTTGTAGTGAACAGCTCTATGACTCCTTCAGTTCTGCGTATTACTTTGCCGTTTTAAAGCCTGGCATATTACATTTTAAAGTGAAAAGTTTATAAACTGTACCAGTAGGTGCAAGGTGTAATTTTTCTGTATGAAACGCAGTATAGTAGATATTTCAGTACATCTAGTTCCGGAGTTTCAACTACAGAAGATGGTCCGCGTGGTTCGAAAAAACACTTGAAGCTGATAATGGCCCATCTACTTCATATACGTATAGTAGCACCGGAACAGGTATTGTTGAAGATAAAAGACAATCATCTGAAGTAATTCCTTGTTATTTGGAGTCCCAAAACATATCTAATTTTCTGTTTGTAGGAGCGACAGTACATAGAGAGAATTTGAGGCGAAATATGAGTGGTTAGTGTATAGGGAAGGCAAGATGGGTTGCTCAGTGTGTAGAGATGTGCAGAATATTGGAGTGAGTAAATCACAGGGAGTGTACCTTCCTAAAGAATAGAATAGTATTTCTGTGGGTCCAGTTTGTGGAAGTAAACAAGCTCAGGTAACATAGTTGAGAAAAAAATTCATAAACATAGGAATTCCGAAGCCCATTTAACTGCATGCACACAACGAAATAAAGACGAGACAATGTTCTAGAAAACATTGTAGTTGAACAGTAAAAACTACAAGGAAAGTGTCTAGCACAGAATATTTTGTAGCAAAAAATAACAAACTATATTTAGACTTTCACAAGTTTGTGGATTTGCAAATTCAAAATGCTCTCCACATGGGCAAAGCACTGCATAGTAAACTCAGTTGTATCAACATCATGGACCGCATTGCGGGCACTATGAGGAAGAAGCTTAGTTCATTCATTATACTGAAGAATTCCAAGGTCTCTGTACCCGTTGATGAGTCTACATCTGTTGCTTCACAATCAGTTTTAATAGCGTATTTAAGGTCTGAAATAGGTGATGGTTGTGTAAATACCTTCTTCTCGGATATTATTGAACTTAAAAGAATAGATGCAGAAACAATAGAAGCAGAACTTCTAGAATGTTTCTCAAAGCATGTTTTATTTTTTTTTTCTAGCTATTTGACTGACAATTTGGCTGGAGCGTGCAGTGATGGTACTAGTGTAATGCTAGGGAGGAATTCATGTGTTTTAGAACGAATTAAGAACAATTTCAACAAATTATTCAAATGGTATTGTTTGTGCCATCGATTGAATTGGGGGTTGCTGATGCAAGCAAAGCCGGCCGGAGTGGCCGAGCGGTTAAAGGCGCTACAGTCTGGAACCGCACGACCGCTACGGTCGCAGGTTCGAATCCTGCCTCGGGCATGGATGTGTGTGATGTCCTTAGGTTAGTTAGGTTTAAGTAGTTCTAAGTTCTAGGGGACTTATGACCACAGCAGTTGAGTCCCATAGTGCTCAGAGCCCTTTGATGCAAGCAAAGAGGTTCCAGGTGCGAATCATAATAACATTTTTTAACAAGCTATATGTGTTGTTTCATCACACTTCAAAGAATCAGCAAGAACTGTCAGCTGTTGCCCAAGAGTTAGGTGCAGAACTAAGAAGATATCTAAAGTATTCTCAGTGCGCTGGATGACCTCAGTCTTTAGCGCAGTGCAAGCAGTATGGAAGTCCTACCAGGCTCTGAATGCTCATTTCAATAGGCGTTCGAATGAAATGACTAGAAAACGAACGGTAAGGGAAGAGTTCAAGGGACTGCAGAAAACACTATCAAGTCCTGAGTTTGTGAGCAACACTGCACTGTTTTCTGATGTTCTTCAAGAGGTTAGTATCGTCTCACAGTACCTCCAAAAGAACAGCGTTAATATTCCCTCATCATACAGGGCAGTTACGAGGTCAAAAACTGAAGGAAATGCTTGCATGAAGGAAACTGCGATAGCTATTTCTGAAGGGTGCTTCAAAGACGTTCCACTGGTTGCCAGAGAGAATCAAACAAAATGTCTACCCAAATTAATAGGAAATAGTCCTGTCAGAGCCTTAGCGACAATTTGAGGCAAAGGCTAATTTCGGATGACAATGAAGTATTCAAATCCTTCATGGAAGAGATCGATATTTTGGACTTTAAAAAATGGTCCTATGACATTGTGAGCCCATGGCACAGATGTGTGACCGTTTTCTTCTTTCTTACCCAAACGTAAAAAAAAAAAAAAAAAGTTTCAGAGATTATCTATACAACAGCGGAGAGAAGTGTTGATACACTCCCTGTGAGTATATCGTACCGTGAAAGAGGCTTCAGCACAGTGAACTTAGCTATGACAACACTGCGGAATTCGCTTTCTCTCTGGCATATTCAGTTATGGGGGCTCCGTTACATCTCTGGACCCACGAGGATTACATCAAAGTATGGATCAAAACCCACAGGAATGCCGAGAACAACCAATACACATGCAGCAATCTGCCGGTACCTCAACATGTAGGATCTTCTTGAGGTGCGTCCACCCACTATTTTCGTTAAGAATACAGCACTGGAATTTTTGCAGCTTTGGGAAGTAATGTGTTCTCATGTGCACGACTTATTTTAACTGTCATGTTGCGAAAATCAGACACCGTTAGTCTGAAGGCTTCCGCCCGGATTTCACGCTGGGGTTTTCCTTGGGCCTCGCCGAATGGGGAAGCAAAGTGTTCTAGTTCTCGACTATATGTTAACTTAATTCCGGACTAACTGGATTGGTTACAGTATAGTACGTGATAAGATAACTGTATTACTCAAGGAATAGTAAGCGACGAAATGTAACGGAATGATATTCACATAATAATTCTGAGCGTCCTTCAGCCAAAAAGTGAATTATTAATTATAACTTATTGATGCTGCATACAATTTATAGAGTGGGTGTTAAGTGGGGACTTAAAAGCAGGACTTGTGCGACAAGCATGCTTTTAACTTTCCAGGGGCCGTTGTGCAGTCTCCTGGAAAGCCTTCTAAAAACCGTAGTAAAATTTTGAGATACCCGCAAGTGAACTGTGTCAATAGCCATGTGTTTTTATGTACATGTAAACGTGCAATCAGTGATGAAATATTGTTTTGGAACGAGAACAGTCTCCACTTTTACGCTCTTTGAACATAGAAATGTTAGTAATAAATTTATTTCTGTGTAACAAATACTAAGAATAACCAAGACTGAGTATATCATGTCATGGAATTTCTGTACATTTGTGGGATAAGGACTTGCATGAATAAACGATCAGTCTGGCGTCAGCTCTCGAACCCATTAGACGATTTCGTACGAGGTTGCTTCTGAACACATGAGTTTGATTCAGGTTTTATCATCGGCCGTCTGCCATTCTTTTGTCGTAATGGCGCATTGACAGCCATTACGTGAAATGTAATTAATCACGATTTTCGAGCTTCACCTACAAGATAACAAGACCATCTGCCATTCTTTTGTCGTAATTTCGCATTGGCAGCCATTACGTGAAATATAATTAATCACATGATTTTCGGGCTTGACCCACAAGATAGCAAGAAAAAATACGTTCAATATTTTGGTATCACGAGACGAAAATACTTTTTGCAGAAAAGTTTTCATTAAATGTGCATGACAAACCTAAAAATAATAAACAATAATACGGGGCTCAGGCTTGCGTATGAGTAAATCGCTGACTGGTAAAAATCTTGTTTTCACTACCGTAAATATTATTCAAATCATAATTAACAGCATAAAAGGTCAGTGTTTAATGAAGAATTTACGTAGCATTGAGAACAAGAGTGCAGCTACGTAGTTGATTATATCGTCTCTCTGTCTCTCTGTCTCTCTCTCTCTCTCTCTCTCTCTCTCTGCAACAACATTTATGTATCGGGCATTTACTACTACGGTTTTAAACAAACCATGCTTATCTTTGAGCTAGGCGCGAGTGTAGACAACATAAGTAAATTGTTACAACCCAACCTAGTACTTTTACTCAGAATTATTTGCCTACATAGCAATATTGATGATTGTTATCGTATATTTTAGCCGCTACCACGAGTGTGCAAAATATACGCGACGACACGACATATAAATGTTTTCATCCACGATTCCAAACGTAACATACAGATACCTTTTATAAAAAAAATGGGAGAGAGAGAGAGAGAGAGAGAGAGAGAGAGAGAGAGACGATATTAGGCCAGAAGGCTACGCTCTTCCAGGTGGATACACTGAAGCAGTAACTACCTATTACGAAATGGAAGCGTTGGTATGTTTGATAATTAATGAGAGTCTTTTGCTACGTTCCCTCTACCACTCCCCTTACCAAGGAGCTAATATGAATTCCTCTCCCTTTCTGAGATCTATGTGCTTGATGTCGTGTAGAAAACTAATTTATCTGCTTTCTTGTGATGGTCATTTCGCAAGATGTATTTGGCAGCAAGTAACATGTTGTCTGGATCTTCTCCGATCATACGTTGTCAGAATTTTAACCACAAGCTTCTCCGTGATGCACGACGCCTCTCTTTGCAGTCCCTGCAAGTGGAGTCTGGTGCGTATTTCCATAACGCTCTCGCATTTGTTAAATGCACCCGAGAGGAAACGCGCCCCTCTCGGTTGGATCTGTCTTTCCTAAAGCGTTAGCTGCACTGAATTGACACCGTGGTGATAAATTTTTGATAGGTAAAGTACCACTAAATATAGCTGATAAAATGTGTTATTATCTGTAAAGTAGTGAACACTTCTGTAATTCCAATAAACATTTACACTGGAAGAATTTTCCAGGTCAACAACATAAGTTACAGCGACGCCACTGAGAAGAAAGATGCGAATTCACTTGTCTTCCATCTTTCATTTTGTCTTTCTTTGATGGCTTGTACGGAACAGGTGTAAGTTGAGTTAGTGCAATCCTTCTGGATTCATAATTTCACCACAATTAGTCGAGTTCATTATTTCACTAGCACAACCATCCTGCCTTCATATCATTAACTCGATTTATATTGTATTTTTAAATGTTTCTCAGCGAAAAACTGGGAGAGGCTGACGGCCGATTGTTCAGAGGCGGATGACTGAATACTACCCGAGTTCTTTCGTTAACTGCTGTACAACAGTATTTCAAAAACCCCCTGAGATATTTTCTCCGATCATTTCTCTTGCTGTACGTAACATTTTATTGTGAGGATCGCCTGGGTCTGAGCTACATCTTTATCTACATATACGAGGGCCGTTCAGAAAGTAACCTCCGGTTGATTTAAAAAAATACACCAAGTTAAATAAAAATATTTTAATATATACATCTTACAACTACATCTTTGCACTATTTTTCTACATAGTCTCCATAGCGATTGAGGCACTTATCGTATCTCTTCACAAGCTTTGAAATTCCTTCTGCATAAAAATCACCCGCTTGTGCCTGGAGCCAGCCTGCGACCGCATCTTTGAGCTCTTCGTCGTCATCAAACCGCTGTGACCCGAGCCATTTCTTCAAATGCATGAAGAGGCGATAATCAATTGGCGCCAGGTCTGGGCTGTAAGGTGGATGGTTGATAACGTCCCACTTGAAGGACTCTGCGAGCAGAGTGAGGACGGGCGTTATCGTGCAAAAAAACGATACCGGAAGTCAGCATACCACGGCGTTTGTTCTGTATAGCCCGTCGTAACTTTTTTATTGTTTCACAGTACACGTCTTGATTAATGGTCGTACCACGTTCCATGAATTCAACCAACAACACCCCTTTGGCATCCCAAAACACCGTTGCCATCAGTTTTCTGGCAGAAAAATCTTGCGAGGCTTTTCTTGGTTTGGTAGGCGAATTTGAATGTGCCCACATCTTTGATTGTTCTTTTGTCTCAGGGTTCACGTACTTAATCCAGGTTTCGTCACCGGTCACGATTCTGTTTAACAATGGTTCTCCTTCGTCCTCATAACGGGACAGAAAGTCTAATGCAGAGGCCATTCTTTGAGTTTTGTGGTGGTCGGTAAGAATTTTGGGCACCCATCGTGCACAGAACTTACGCTAACCCAATCTCGCTGTCACTATCTCGTACAAGAGAGTCTTAGAAATCTGTGGAAAACCAGTAGACAACTCCAACATTGAGAAACGTCGATTTTCACGAACTTTTGCATCAACTGTCTGAACGAGTTCGTCAGTCACCAATGATGGTCTACCACTCCTCTCTTCATCATGAACGTTTTCTCGTCCACTTTTAAATAAACGTACCCATTCACGAACAACTCCTTCACTCATAACTCTTGGTCCGTACACGGCACAAAGCTCACGATGAATAGCTGCTGCAGAATATCCTTTGGCTGTAAAAAACCTTATGACAGCACGCACTTCACATTTGGCGGGGTTTTCTATTGCAGCACAAATTTCAAACTGCCACAAAAACTAAACTAGCGCAGGTACGACGTTCACTCGACCACGGCTTGATGCCGACTGACCTGTTGAGTGCGTGAACGCACAGATGGCGTCGCTACTCCCCCCACAACCTGCACTGTGACCAATCGGAGGTTACTTTCTGAACCGCCCTCGTATATGCCGCTAGCCACCAAGCGGTGTGTGCCGGAGGTCACAGTTCGCGCCAAAGTCATATTCCCCCCACCACCCCCCCCCCTCTGTTCCACTCGCGCATCGCATGAGGGAAAAACGACTGACTGAACGCCTCAGTACGAGCTCTAATTTCCCTTATCTTTGAATGGTGATCATTGCGCGATTTGAAAGTTGGTGGTAATAATATATGCTCTACATCCTCGCCGATGATCACATTTCAGAATTTAGCAAGTCTATCTCACTTCAAACTTTCTAAGAGATTTCTAACGCTCTGCCGGCCACGGTGGTCTAGCGGTTCTAGGCGCTCAGTCCGGAACTGCGCGACTGCTACGGTCGCAGGTTCGAATCCTGCCTCGGGCATGGATGTGTGTGATGTGCTTAGGTTAGTTAGGTTTAAGTAGTTCTAAGTTCTAGGGGACTGATGACCACAGATGTTAAGTCCCAAAGTGCTCAGAGCCATTTGAACCATTTGAACCATCTAACGGTCTCGCGATGGCTAAATGTACCAGTCACGAATCTTGCCGCTCTTCTTTGGACCTTTTCCATCTCTTGAATGAGACCCAACTGGTAAGGGTCCCATACAGACGAAAAATACTTCAAGACTGGACGAACTAATGTATTGTAAGCAATTTCCTTTGTTGAAGGACTGCATCGTTTCAGGATTCTACTGATAAACCGCAATCTAGTGTTCGCCTTAGCCGTTACTTGTGTAATCTGATCATTCCATTTGAGATCATTTCGAATAGTCACACTCAGGTACTTGACGGAAGTTACCGCTTCCAAAGACTGGGTATTTATTTTGTGCTCCTACATTAATGGGGATTTTCGCCTTGTTATACGCTGTAGGTTACACCTACTAATATTGAGAGATAATTGCCAGTCATTATAGCACACATTTATTTTCTGCAAATCCTTCTTGATTTTTCATAACTTTCGTGTGATACAACTTTCCTGTAGACTACAGCATCATCAGCAAACAGTCTAATGCCGCTGCCAATACCATCAACCAGACCGTTTATGTAAATCGTAAAAAGCAGCGGACCTATTACGCTGCCCTGAGGCACACCTGAAGTTACACATCTTTCTGTTGAAGTCTGATCGGTGACCACTTTCGAACAATAACGTCGAGCAGGCTGCTCACTGGCCCGATGCAGTCCCAATTAAAAGAAAACGTTCTGATGATTGACCATAATAAGGTGACGTTTCAGTTAAATCAAGAGCAGTTCCAATGAGCTACACTGCATGGTGCAATTTACAGATACCGTCCATCACGAGAGGGAGTTCCTCAATGTCGCGACTGTTGCGTGTGCAAAATCACTATATCTTGTTAGCCAACAATTAATATCACCGCTTTGAGAAACCTCCCCAGTGAATATCTCGTTGAGAGACTGCAAGTAACGCCAAAATTCCAGAACCCAGTTTGGAGTCCAGTGAGTTCTGAGGATAGTACTTTGTATATGTTTGTGATAATGACTATTTGTATTTGAATGTTCTGCTTTTTTCTATTGTGTATTTTGGAGAACTGATGATTACATAGATTACAGTGTAACACTACCAAACTGTTTTGAACAGATTTCACTTGTGTAAGAAAGCCTGCCAACAACTAGGGGATTAGAGATGCTATTTTGAAAATGATGATGTTTAAAGCGTATCGAAACCCATGGCAGACACTGGAAGGTCAGTAGCGACATATTGGTCTTGCTGAGAAAGCGTGACTCTTGGCCAAGTTTGTCATCTAAAACTGTTTGTCCAGACCTCACTAAGATACTTTAATTCTAGAATGAAATTAGCATCTGTTCCACAATGCCAGGTCTTGTAAGCGATGACATCTCGGTCGGCGAATGATTCCAATCCAGGTAGAGAGGCATTCTCACATCGGACGATAACGAGAGTAAACCATCCGTTTCCAGTACTCCCTGTGGCCAGGTCAAGACTGAAATTAACTCGACTTCCACGGAAAAAAATCGGTCCATTCAAAATGACACTTTGTGCAGTTCCATTTGTGCCAAGTTTATTCTCCAGGCTTATTATGTGTTTGTAGACTGGCATGCGATGGCGACGTTGACGATTCACACGTCGACGAGGCATAGTGCTTCAATGCTGTTGCAGATATAGCTCACAGCGGAATGATTCCGCTCGTCTGCGTTGGCCGCTTTTATAATGAGCGCATGAAGTTTCATACTTTATTTCTGTTTTAGGTAATCAGCTTAAGAGGCGGAAAGCAAACGGTGTTCTTTCTGTTGTATTTCACACTAGGATTTAGCGAATACTTGAGGACAATCAAGTAATTACGGTGGGCAAAGTAGTCAATGTGAAAGAGACAATGAATCTGTTGGGATATTAATTAATGCAGATGTTACGAAGTCCACGTTTTCTATTAAAATAAGGCTATTCTTAATCAGAGTTCTAGATTTTGAGGGTCCATACTGTGTTTCACACAAGTTAAACGAAACATGGATCCTTACCGCTCAGAACTATGAGCAAGAATGCTCATTCCTTAGTAGAAAACGTGGAGCGTGCAGCACCCGCACTGCTTAACATGTTGACAGCCACCACAAAATAAACTGAACAGAAACCAAAATCAACTCGCTAGCCATAGACGCTTGGAGTAGCCAAATAACAAATTTTTTGGTAATTTTCCTATGATATGCTACAACTGCACTTACATGAATTTGTATCGGAACTAACCTTTTTACTGTGTCAGTCTTAAGTTAATCAAACGTACATCCTCATAATGAGCAAAATTTTTTTCTGCTCTTAGATACTGCAATGTCCTCAACCAACTACTGAACTGTAAAGACGATACAACGATATGTGTGTATATTATATAGGCCTACAGTGTGGACTTCGATGCCATTGTTTGTCAAACATTCGCTGTTAGTTATACCTGAAAACGTTTTTCTAGTAAAATATACTCTGTAACACAATTTATTTCGATACCTTACATAGCGTACTATACCGCCTTGCGCTTTCCCATTTGGCAGTGAAAAAGAATTACGTCAGAAATGACTCTGTAGAAAATACTTGAAATCGATCCACACATACAATAATGTAAAACAAAATCAGTCGACTATCATTCCTTTGGCCGAAACCAAAGATAAAATATCACTTAACAAGTATGAGCAATTTAGAGTGCCATTCTATGTCACAGAAGAATGAGAAAGTTGTGTCGAACATAAAATAAGAAGTCACAAAAGTGACAACTGAGGTGGGCGTAGAATTACCAAATGTCGCCCGCACATCTCTATACATATTAATCAATAATTGTGCAGCCAATCGAGATATTTTCATGAGATTTTCACAAATATAAAGGTAAAGAAATAACGAATATAATGGGTTTATTTTTGAAATATGTGATTTTTTGGCCATGATTGCTGTATCTACTCCCTTAAGGGACAACTTTGTAGTCTGATGATGCCTTGCTGGGGCCACGGAGTTCTGACATGAAAATGAGGCCATGTTTTGTTTGGTGAGCGTTCGCAAACTTCACAGAGCTCTGCCACTCATCGGAACTCGCAACTTCCTGAAGCAGCGGTCTTACATCAGTTGCTTGACCTAAGAAAAATAAGACCACTGGCTAGAGCAATAACAAAATGCTGCGTAATGGGGAGAAACGTTAGAGTCACAGGCTCCCATTGACCGAGCTTCAGACAGTCCTTGAGATTGGTATATATGTAATTCTGGCTGCATTACTATAGTGCGCGTCATTTACGAGGGCGGCCAAGTTTAGGTTCGTTCTGCGCATCTGACGTCACGAAACACAGTCACCAATGAACAGAGAACGACGTTGCCAGAGGTCGATTGCAGTGCAGAACACGGACGAGTGTCTTCAGTTTTAGAAACGTTCAGTCATAAATAAAGTAACTGAACGAATGCAATGTCTTGATAGCAGACTTTCTTTTATAGAAAGTTTGGACAAAGAATTCTTTATACCAATTGCTTCATATTCTATTAATTAATTAAACCAAACAAGCAGTAAGCCTCCTAATTCAGGCGATAGCAAGGAAAGGTGTTTGTATCATTCTCATGAACCACTTTTTCGCAATAAAGAACAGCGGTAATTGTTTATTTCCTATCGTACTTCGACGAAACGTGAATAATTCATAGTCATACCAACAATGTTTGTCGGTATTTTGCGTGGTAATTTAGAGTCCTCCAGGAGTTCTGCTCAACAACGAGCTGCGGTAATGTAATGGTTAAGGTGTTTGGCTGCTAAGCAAAAGCCTCAGAGTGCACACCTTGCTCGCAGCTTAATATTTTCTTAATTTAAAAACAATACGAAGTGTCTTACTTCAAGAATTTTATTCGTTTGAATGTAATTTTTTGAAATTTCTAGTTCTTTGTCTCTTCATTATAATCATAATAAGTCCTCAGTTTTTCTAATTTTGTCCTCCAATATTTCTTTTCACAGTAATTAAAAACAATGAAAAGGCACACATACAATATTCATGTTCTCTGTTTCGTTTGTATATCTTCTCTTCTGCAGTCGCTGTTTTGCTATTCATATTGAGATATATTCTTTTGCGACAATATTAAGAGTATTATTTAGAGCAGAATTTCGCCTCCTACGTTGCCGAGCTACTTGATTGTTTGACGTAATTCTTCGCTTTGCTCTTTGGCAACATCATATTCAGTGTTTTCGTCGATTGATCTATGTTTTGGCAAGTATTTGCTGTCCATTGTGACAAACACAAATTGTTTGCACACTGCACCTCAATGACAATATATTTTAGTTTCTATGTTTTATTACGTCCACAATTCAGTTTTGTGTAGTTCGCCAACTTTGTTTTAATCAGAAAGTTTTGGAAAAAAGTGAAATGACTCTGGTATAAATAAAAGTTTCCCAATTTATGAACACTGTTTATGTTATAAAGGGTGTTCATTTTAACTGGGGACATGTTTTTGTAAGTCCACAGTTTTGTTTAATGTATTTTGTCTACTTCCTTTTGATTGACTGAAGTGCTTTAAAATAAAGCCAAACGCGCCCGGTGTAAATAAAACTTTATTACAGTTGCGAAAGACGGAATATTTCTCAATATTACATACAACACCTATCTGTTACTTAAATTAAATGAGATATTGTTATACAGTAAATTTTATATGAAATTTAAGTATGTTGTCCACATTTCATTCTCAACATTGTGGCAACTAAAATCAACCATACGGAAAGTATACGCTATGGACTTTTACCTCTGCAAACTCTTCAAAATTTCGTACAATGGTTTACTACTTTTAAAGCTGCACAATAACTGCTTTGAACAGCAAAACAAAATGAAGTCATTTATGGGGGGGGGGGGGGTATCAGTCAAGAAGATGTGTAAAAATCAAACTTTTGGGCCAAATAGTTTTTGTGAAATCGAATGATAAGTGTGTCAAAGCTGTCGGAACACCATATCTCTGCACAGGCGAGCAGTGCAGTGATGACAAAATCGCGCACAGCGCGAAATGCGGGGAGCACGTGTCTGTAGCAGCGAAAGGGTTAATGCGGCCATGGTGGCTTTACTTCATAAGCTGCGCGCTCCCCCCCCCCCCCCCCCCAAACGTACATTTGTGAACTATACTATACAATGACCTATGCAGTCGAGCATTTTCCATTCAATTAGCTACCCCACGAGTTCACTGGCAGTGTTTCTTCCATGGGATATCCTTTACGATGCAGTATCGTTAGGGAATTAGGTGGCATGGTTTCAGATTTCGTCCTGCGCTCATTTCCGGCCTGTGAGATAATCATATTTGTATAGGTTGTTTAAAAAAGATCATACAGATTACAATTAGTGCAACTTCTTTGGGTTGGTGATAAATGAAAACGGGTTGATTTCCTCAACGCCTTGCTAGGGTACGTAGAAGACGATAGATTTTTACCACCGTTAATTTTCAGTGATGAAGCAACATTTCATGTTAGCGATAAAGTAAACCGACAGAACATGCGCGTATAGGGACTCCAGGACCCTCGTGAGATTACTGGGCATGAAAGAGACTCACCTAAAGTGAACGTTCCTTGTGCAGTTTCTCGTAAAAAATTGTGCGGTCCCTTCTTTTTTAAGGAAAGCACAGTGACTGGAGAGAGCTATCTTCAAATGTTGCAGAATTGGCTTTGACCACAACTTCACTAGGACTCCGGTGACTTCATTTTCTGACTGCATGGAGCTCCCCCACAGTGGCACAACAACGTACGTCAGTTTCTCAATGACACTGCCTCAACGCTCACCCCGCATTCTTGGCCTCTAAGATCGCTGGACACGAACCCATGCGATTGTTTCTTGTGTCCATATGCGAAGGAAAGTGTGTTCATCTCCCCTTTACCTCGTGACAGAAGAAGTGGAGAACAGAATAACACCTGCCATAAATTTTGTAAAAACAAATACATTGTGTCATGTTTATGACGAATTTAGCTATCGTATAGATGTTGTTCTTGCTACTGCTGTTGGACACATAGAGAATTTATAATAGTATAGCTAAAACTTTAAAATTTTGTGGGTATTTTGTAATTCATCCCACGTTTGTAGTACGTTTTTATAAAAAAATATGGAGTTTTGAAATCAGGTCATTCTTCTTGAAATAGCCTGTATTTTCATGTCCTGCGCTGTTTTACATGCAGTCAGACTTGATCAATAAATAATAATTTTAATGACTTCCACTTAAATTTCAGTTGATGTATGTTCTCTCCCCCACACCCACAATTATTAATGTAATACAAGACCCGGAGCTATGATTTATTTGTCAGGGCTACACACCTGTTCCGCTTCCTTGCGCATACTTCATTATCACACATGTGAATTGTAGTGGGGCGATCTGCGTATCGAGAGGGGATTCTCGATACATATGTATTTCCATATCCCCAGTGGAGTGGCGTTTTGCAGCATGGTCCTATCGTTTACGTTCCACACTGAGGCAACATAACTTAGTGCTAAGCCACCGCAAGGGCCAATAATAGCTTACTGGTTAGCCGAATAAACAGTTAATGATTTTATTGCTCGCTACTTGCGACAATCATGTATCCAGAATTACTATGGAAACTCGTGATTACGATCGCAAGCAGACCAACGACACCTCCTTGCCACCGATTAAGTAATCTGCCGAGTCGTACTGCGTGTGTCGCCATTAAGCCATGTCTCCCTTGCTCGTGTTCATTTACGTGTTTTATTTGGTGAGTCCTCTGAATACTTATTTGTGGTTCTTCTGAATTTACCGAGAACTGTGAACCGGCACTTTTGCCAACTATTTCAGTGCCTTTTACTCTTTTCGATTTGTGAGCTTCTTCCCTAGGTGTTTGTGGGTCGTTATGAAAATATACGTACTTAATCGAGTCTGTAGTCGACTCTTATTTAAGCGGAGTTTTGCTCTCCACTTCCGCCCTTAATCTATGTGCAGAAAGTAACGAATCGCGGCTTTAATAGGTGACGATTTAGATGCTTTAGACGTGGCCAGTTCAGGAAGCAGTGTAGCGCGTATACGTTCTCGAGCCTCACAGCTGGGAACATGGTTCACCTTTTCACAGCCTGTCAGTCTTTACACCAAGTGAAAATTTGGTCCAAGTCATTATGCAATTACAGTTAATGATTTTATGCTCTAGGACGGTACTTTTCTGTTATTTCGATAATTGCTCAGTCTTCCATTTTAAGGTGAAATTTCCCAACCATTGGACATGTGGATTTCTGCCTTCACTTGTCCTCGTTTCCAGCGACTATCGATAGATGCTGCCTGAGGGAGGACGTTATCTTAACCTGAAACTCTTTCGCTGGCAGAGCATGCACAAAAATGAATAAATAAAGCAGGCTTGTGAAACAGGAAGACAGTGGTTTAGCATCCGGAGCGACTGATTTCCCCACTACGGCGTCAGCAACTCGTGAGTCGTTAACTGAGGTCGTATGAATCAGAACAAAGTGGGACACCTGAAGCAAGTGTGCATAGCGGTCCCAGGCGAGGCTGATTGGTCAGTTTAACTAACAGTACAGTACGTCAGGCACTCTTTGTGGCGAGCACTGGCCACCCACTGTGCCAGCTAGTGACTTTCCGACAAACGGTCATCGAGCTCACGAAGCAGTCGTGCCCTGTGAGAGCGATTAGCACAGCGATGCGATAGGCCGTACTGTAAGAGCAGCAACACGACGACTCATGGGGCACGCGGTACATCCCGTGATGCTCGGCACTCGTGCTGAGCAAGGTCACTGTCTGAATCACGGCTCCATCTTCCCGGCTTAGGCATCATCGTCACGACTTTCTTAATCATCCTGCGAAACAGGATAGTTTCTTATTTTGCAACCTGCTCTTGCTGCACCTCATCCGAATGCGTCTTTCACTGCTGGCGTCCGTGCACTTGTTATGTTTGTTAAGTGGCCCTTTAAGTGAAAATTAGGCATCAGCTGATGATTCACAGAAATATCCTATATACCATTAGAAACTAACTGTATAGTAACATTCACACTTGTATTGTACAGTATTCAGTTAAAAAAGTGCGATAAATCTGAGAAACCAAGCACACACTATCAAACACAGGACTCTGATGACAGCACACAATGGGCAACTAACTGACCCCTCCTCCATGCATCCAAGTTTACGAAGTCTGCTGTCAATCATCAATCATAGTTCGAAAGCGACAGTAACATTCATAAATATAATACAAGAAGGAGATTTTATTTACATTACGCTTCACTCAGCCTCGTGGCTCGGAAAGGTGAGAAATATTCAGCAACAGAATTCTTTTATCATCAAACCAGTGATTTAAGGAATTTAATAGATTCCAGAATGAATTTTCACTCTGCAGCTTAGTGTGCTCTGATTTGTATCTCCCTGGTAAATTAAAACTGTGTGCCGGACCAGAAATCGAACTCCGAACTGTTACCTTTCGTGGGCAAATACTCGACCGACTCAGCTATCCAGGTACGACTTTGTACCCATTGCCCCCTCCCCCAAATTTCGAGTAGTATCTCCTCCAGCCGGCCGCGGTGGCCGAGTGGTTCTAGGCGCTTCGGTCTGGAACCGCGCGACTGCTACGGTCGCAGGTTCGAATCCTGCCTCGGGCATGGATGTATGTGATGTCCTTAGGTTAGTTAGGTTTAAGTAGTTCTAAGTTCTAGGGGACTGATGACCTCAGAAGTTAAGTCCCATAGTGCTCAGAGCCATTTGAGTCGAGTATCTCCTCTCCACCTACGAAACTTCATTGAAGTTCTGCTGCATACATTGATCACTTCCGCAAGTAAGCAGGCAGCACGGACCGAAGCAAAACTGTGAGGAGGGGTCGCGAGTCGTGCTTGGGTAGCTCAGCGCTGCCGACACGTTAGCTCAGCGTGTCTGGCCAGAGGGTTAGCTGCTCTCTGTAATAATAATAAAAAAAACTGGGTGAATGGATCAACGATGAACTTGAATGGGTGTCACAGGGCGTCCACCCCGAACAAAATGAGATTTAAAAAGAAATTCGGTAGAGCAGTTGACTGCAAAAGGCAAAGGTTCCGGATTCGAGACCCGGTCTGGCACAAAGTTTTAATTGGGCAAGAAGTTTTAGTATTGTGTTTGTGTCCGTAATTGGGGGGGGGGGGGGGGGGGGGCGGGCGAGCAGGGATCTAAGAAAAGGAGAGAGAGAGAGAGAGAGAGACTGAAAATATTTATGTATAAACCATTGCAATCGCATGAAAATAGAAATCTTAATTAAAGAAACCATGATCACAATTATGTTCCACGGAAGATGCAAATGACTAACTAACTAGCGTACCATACTAAGAGCGTCGTCTACCTCCATAAAAGACAGCACATTAGGAACAGAGTCAGCAGCTGACGTGTTTGAGCTGTATACATCCATACTTTTCTTGTGGGAAGCGACAAGCCATAAATTGCTATGGATACAACTGGTGCCTTCTTACCTTGCAATTTGCCTCTACATGCAATTCGAGCACGGAAGTCCTAAGCATGCGATCACTTTTTTCGTGCACAGGGAGACAGATATTTCTTCAACTTGAAGGAAAGCATCAAGGACTAAATACATTGTACCTTATCGAATCCCCATGCAATCGGATAGTTACACTAACTTTGTACATAGTCAGAGAAAGTAAGTTCGTTGTCAGTACCTCATGCCCTATTTGTTCTCGTCTCTTTGGTAGCTCACCTCACTTTCTCAAAAACAAACTGGAATAGGTGAAGCGCAGCTAGATAATTTCTGTTCCACACAGAAGACGAAATCACATTCTTTAGTTATAATTATTTCTTTAAGAGGAAACACATAATCTATCCGCCAGAAGTGAGAGAATGTAACCAGTCTGATTATAAAATGTATTTCGTTATTACTTCTGCAACAGACTGTTTTTAACGGCATTCACATACTGAATCTAAATTTAGAAATGCATTTAATTTTTCCTGATTGTATGATTTTCCCATTTTCTTTTGGAAATCGGAAGAGCTCGGCGTTTATCACATTTTTTCTGTAATGACAAAGGAATAGTGAGAGTAGAGTTCAACATCTCGTCAATGAGGAGGTCATTATGACCGAGCACAATTTCGGAAGGTCTGAAGATAGGGAAGGAAATTAACATGCTCTTTACCGGTACAAAAGAGTCAACCCAGTATTTGCCTATGTGGTTTAGAGAAACCACAAAATATCTGGTTCTGGATGACCAGACCCAATACTGAAAGAGAACATGAGCCAAAATAAATACCTTCTAGTTCAGTAACTTTTGGACTTCGCGTCAGTGAATAGATCTGACGATAAACAAATCTGCGAGTTAACATATTTTCTCGCCATCAGGGAATAATAAGTCATTATGTGAAATAAAGTTGTCGTTCCACGAAGCTGCGCAGTAGGAATATTGTGGGGCTCACACTTGTGGTTCTGGTAGACACCTGTCTCAGGAATTACGCATTTCAACTAAAATTTTTCCATAATGAGTATTGCTCTAAATACAATAGTCTCTACAATTGTAACATTGCAAAAAAAAAATTACATTCATTGTTGTCCGGTGAACTTCTCTGTGGCCCAAATAGAAGTGAATCACACAACGGTAAGAAAGAGTCACTTATTTATCCAAAGACGTAAGAATTAGGGAAATATCAGAGATAATTTTTAAAATAAACTCAAGAAATTTCATCTTGACAGTTTCTTTCATTTCGCAGTCGGATATTGTTATCAGTTTGGAGCATGTATCGTTGAAAGTGGATAAAGTGTTAAATGTTATTGTGCAGGAGATGCCCCACAGTTTGCAAATATTTAAAAAAAGTCGTATGTATGAACCATCAACATCTTCTTTTCACTATCAATCAAAACATTACCTCTGATAATCGTTTTAGTCGAATCTGATGGAGTATAAGGATTTATTTTATCAGCTTCTCTTGGAGGTTCATAAATATGAATTTTTTTCAAACCATCTTTTGTTATTAAATTAAAATATTTTACAGTGTTTTGTACACTTCCATTTGTAAGTAAGGAGCATTACCCACACATAATAAATATTTTTAAAGATCCCCTAAGCTAATTAGATACTTTGATTCATCCACGCATTCACACATCATGTTTCATAAATACCGTCATGAAGGAGGGACTCCAGACACAAGAATAGATGATTATCCACTCAGTATACGAATAAAAACTCTGTACTCCAGATTCCAGACAGGGGCGGGGAGGGGTATACGTGTCCCCTTTAACGGACGCCTATCGCGAACCAACCAGTTTGTGAGAAACTGCGTGTTGGCTTCTTGTTCCGGGTTCTTCGGCCGACGTTTGTTTGATTATTTTTCTGACGTCATCAAACAAACGTCGGCCGAAGAACCCGGTACAAGAAGCCAACGATAATATAAGTATATGATATATTATACATAAGTTAGGAGAAAATCAGGTTCTTTGAAAGAGCCACTGTTCCTTCTTCTATACGGTTCAGCTGCTGTTATTATCTGATACCGTACATCAAACAAAGCTTTTATGTAATTTTATGTAGACCTCTAACACCTGTCTGTATACAGCCAGGTCGGCATCTATTTTTAAAAAAATATTAGAGTTTCAAGTGACTTACAGTCTTGAATCCATGTATTCTGAAAAACTGAAGAAGGAGTTGTTCATTTTGTTTTTAAATACTTGAGAATGCTCAGTTTATGCTTGATGACCACTGGCAACCTTCTACAGACTTTTGTACCAGAATATGAACTCCATTCTGAACACTGCAGTTCCCGAAAATTATTTCAGGTATATGTCGGGATGGTTCCTATTATAATCCCACAGGCGACTAGTTGTCCCATCCTCGTCATTCTAGGTCTTTAAGTCTATAACTGCGAGCGTACGTGAATTACTTTATTTTTGTTGTTCTCAGATTGCAATACCAAGCATGTCCAATATCCACATAAAAGAGATCTACACATAAATAAACTACTGCTACTACTCCTTTTACTATTACTTTGGCTATTATGGTACTGAACTGTTGAGCTCATCCTAAATTCACTCTTGTTATTAACCACAAATACCAATAGTGAGTATACGATGTGTGTGAGAAAAGTAATGAGACTGACAACATTGTGAGCGATCTGGCAACGCTGTGTTGTTCTGCATGTGGAGACTGGTGTGTGCATCCCTTCTGGAAGCACAGTGCGAGTGATCACGTGATTTGTGAGAGCACCATCAATGAAGTTGTGTTTTGTTGTCTGTTACTAAAATAGGACAGCTGAATTTAGAGCAACACCATGGCATCAAGTTTGAAAGGTTGAAACAAATTTATAGGGAACATTCCTTAGCAGGAGCACACAAGTTTCTTGCGGGCACATATCATTTTTGGAAGGCCGAGAACACGTTGAAGATGAACCTCGCTCAGGGAGACCTTCAACTTTAAAAGCCAACGAAAAAGTCGGACGTGTCCTTGCTCTTGTGAGATCAGACCGACGTTCAACAATAAGGATAATGTATGACGTGCTAAACTTAAAATACTTCCACTGTACTTCAAATTTTGATCGAAGTTTTGCACATGTAAATGGTTTGTATCAAAATGGTGCCGAAAAACCTTACAACTGAGCAGAAGGACAATGGAAGAAACGTATGCCTTGATCTTCTTGAGAGGATTGGAAATGGTTCAGTCGTGTGATTATAGGTGATGAGGCCTGGATTTTTTAGTACAAACTGAGACAAAGCAGAAAAATGAGACCTCCTTGACCGAAGAAGGCTCGAACGAACAAAGTAAAGATCAAAACAATGCCGATTCGCTTTTTTGACAGTACATGTACCGCCCATAAATAATTTGTTGTTGAACATTGTAGACAAGTTAATGCTGCATCGTGACAACGGCCCATGTCACAGGGCCACTTCTGTCACAGAATTTTTTTCCTCAAAAGGCGTTCTTATTGTTCTGCAGCCCACCTATTCATCTGATCCGAGGCCTTGTGCCTTTTTTCTTTTCCCAAAATTGAAAAATTTCTTAAAAGGACGTCATTTGGGGACTCTATAGAACATTCAAAATAATGTGGCCAACAAATTGAAGACCCTACCGGCAGAAGCGTTTCAGCGCTGCTACCAAGACTGGGAACAACGAATGCTTCGGTGTACAGCTACCAAAGGAAACCACTCTGAAGGGGACAATATTGTTGATCCAAAAAAATGAAAACTTTGGTAGACAAAAAAAGCAGTCCTATTACTTTTCTCACACACCACGTATTTATTGGTATGTAAGTACAACTATCCTTAGGTCCCTGAAGAGACTTCTGCAAGATGTTCAGTTATCAACCTTACATAATATTCTTATTCCACACTTCTGTAGAATAAACGCTTGTTCACCTTAGCAGCTGTCCCTCAGAAGAGTGTGCCATATGACAGAATTGGGCGGAAGTATGCTAGCAATCTCGTCTGGAGGCCTACACAACGAGACAGATTTCTGAGTGTAAAATATCTGAACTGGGTTTCCTGGTTAGCTGAGCCACATGTTGATGCCAACTCAGTTTACTATCCATCTGTATGCCCAGGAACCACACATATAGAGCCTCACCCAGTGCAGTTACTCATCCCTACTTCTGGGCCATGGAAGTCAATTTTGTTTGTTTGGAATTGCAAAATACGAGTTTGGAACTTTCGTCAATATACTTGTGTCATCGCCAAACGTAACAACAGTGTCGAATGTTGATGTGTTTGGACCTTTTGTCAACATACTAGTGTCATTGACAAACATAAAAGTTTCCAATAACCCCAGAAAATTATTTGTGTATACGAAGAACAGAAGTGGGCTAAGTACCAAGCCCTATGTTGCACTGTATTCATTTTTTCCTGCTCTAAATTTAATCTTATTCTTGTCCTGTCACTTGCTAATTCGACCTTCTGTTTCCTTTTGTTAGGGTATGACTTCTTCCTTGCAACGGGAAGACTTTTAATACCATACCTTTTAGTTTTCCAAGCCGAATTTTATGATATACTCAGTCAAAGACCTTGACAACAGAAAATGCCAACAGTGTAATTTTTGTTGTGAAGTTCTGCTATAAATGAGTCCTTGAGATCATATTCCGCATTCTCAGAAGAGAATACTCTGCAGAATACAAGGCGAGCTGTTGTTAACAGGTTATTTGAGAAAGATGGGACACTAGTATGTTGTAATTTATTTTCTAAATAAATTTTGGAAACACAAGAAGGAGTGAGATCGGTCCATAATTAAAACTCAGTAGGTTATCTCCTCATGTGTACATCGCTGTACTATTGCATACTTCAGTCTTTCATGAAATTCTCGGCGTCTGATCACAAAGGTAACTCAAGGGTGGGGCTACCAAGTCGGAAAATGATTATCGTACTCTGAGATACGTTCACAGTCAGAAGAGTTAGTACTTTTTAGTGACTTAATGATTTTAGTGATCTCTCTATGAGTTGGCAAAATTGATATTGGGTGGCGGGGCATGCATTACCCATGTAATTGGGTTTACTGGATCTGTTTTCGAAGGGATATTTTTTGTTCCCAGGAAGAATTCATAGAATTTAGTATCCAATGATTTGAATTTCATATCACCCATCTTTGTGCTACCGTCACCTATGCGTTCACTATCATTTATCTCGCCACGTTTTTTCATTTCATGCTTGATAATGTTCCAGATTCTCTTTGTCTTGTTTTCGGAATTTTTAATTTGTCGTGCATATTATATAGATTTTGCCTTTTTGATGAATTTGAAGAATTTTGCAGTACTGTTTATAGTGCATGTTTAGATCTTGATTAGGGCTGGTCCTTTGGCTTAAATAAAGCCCTCTCTTCCTAGTATAGGATATTTTGGTCAAATCTACATCTACATCTACATGGCTACTCTGCAATTCGCACATGAATGCCTGGCAGATAGTTCACCGAGCCATTTTCATACTACTTCTCTACCATTCCAGTCTCGAATGGCGCGTTGGAAAAAGGAACATCTAAATCTTTCCGTTCGAGCTCTGATCTCTCTTTTTTTATAATGATCATTTCTCCCTACGTAAGTGGGTGTCAACAAAATATTTTCGCATTCGGAAAAGAAAGTTGGTGATTGAAATTTCGTAAACAGATCTCGCCGCAAGGAAAACCGCCTTTGTTTCAGTGACTGCCACCCCAACTCGCGCATCATATCAGTGACACTCTCACCCCTATTGCGCGATAACACGACACGAGTTGCCCTTCTTTGCACTTTTTCGATGTCCTCCGTCAATCCTACCCGGTAAGAATCCCATACTGCGCAGCAATATTCCAGAAGAGGACGGACAAGTGTAATGTAGGCTGTCTCTTTAGTGGGTTTGTCGCCTCTTCTAAGTGTTTTGCCAAAAAACCGCAGTCTTTGTTTCGCCTTCCCCACAATATTATCCACGTGGTCTTTCCAATTTAAGTTACTCGTAATTGTAATTCCTAGGTATTTAGTCGAATTGACAGCCTTTAGATTTGTGCGATTCATCGTATACCCAAAATTTATCGGATTTCTTTTAGTACCCATGTGGATGACCTCTCACTTTTCTTTGTTTAGTGCCAATTGCCACTTTTCGCACCATACAGAAATTCTCTCTAGATCATTTTGTAATTGGAATTGATCGTATGATGACTTTACTGGACAGTAAATTACAGCGTTATCTGCAAACAATCTAAGAGGGCTGCTCAGATTATCACCTAGATCATTTATGTAAATCAGGAACAGCAGAGGGCGTATAACACTACCTTGCGGAACGCCAGATATCACTTCTGTTCTACTCGATGATTTACCATCTATCACTACGAACTGTGACATCTCTGAGAGGAAATCACGAATCCAGTCACACAACTGAGACGATACTCCATATGCACGCAACTTGATTAATAGTCGCTTGTGAGGAATGGTATCAAAAGCCTTCTGGAAATCCAGGAATATGGAATCGATCTTAAATCCCTCATCGACAGCACTCATCATTTCGTGGGAATAAAGAGCTAGCTGTGTTGCACAAGAACGATGTCTTCTGAATCCATGTTGGTTGTGTATCAGTAAGTAATTTTCTTCAGGGTGATTCATACGTTCGAGTACAGTATATGCTCCAGAATCCTACTGCAAATTGAGGTCAGTGATATGGGACTGTAATTCAATGGGTTACTCCTATTTCCTTTCTTGAATATTGGTGCGACCTGTGCTACTTTCCAGTCTTTAGGAACAGACCTTTCGTCAAGTGAGCGGTTGAATATGACTGCTAAAAAAGGCGCTATTTTTTAAAGGAACCTGATTGGTATACCATGTAGACCGGAAGACTTGCCTTTCTTAAGTGATTTGAGTTCTTTCGCAACACCTAAAAGATATCTACTTTTATGTCACTCATGCTAACAGCTGTTCTGGTTTCGAATTCTGGAATATTTACTTCGTCTTCTATCGTGAAGGAATTAAGGAAAACTGTATTTAGTAATTCCGCTTTAGTGACACCATCATCGGTAACATTTCCATCGCTATCACGCAGTGACGGTATTGACTGTTTTTTGCCACTGGTGTACTTTACATACGACCAGAATCTCTGTGGGATTTCTACCGTATTTTGAGACAATGTTTCATTGTAGAGTCTATTAAAAGCATTTCGCATTGACGTTCGCACTAAATTTCGAGCTTCCGTGAATCTGAGCCAGTCTTGGGGATTTTGCGTTATTCTGAATTTGGCATGCTTTTTTCGTTGCCTGCCCCTGATCCATTGTGAAGCAAAATAGGATTCATAATGGATAATAATATTTTAAAGAAAGAATTAGATTTCCTGTCTGTTGTGTGTTCTTGGTAAATATCGTCTCATTTTTCATACTATAAATTCTCTCTGAATAATGTGACTGAGACAACATTTACAATTTTGTGAAATTTTTCTTTTTCTTTCATAGTTAAACATTTCTTTGTTAAATCTTTATTACTGCCATTTGACCGTCATTGTCGGATAAACCTTCAATTAGCAGCTCACATTAATTTCATTAAAGACAGATGGCTTTAGAAATAAGTTGTCAGTTGGTGTTGCACTATGTCTTATTCTTGTTAGGAATCTTACTGTGGGGGTCAAACAAAAGCTGGACGTTAGTAACTCTAGTCACCCTCGAATGGAGTTGAAAACTATATTGGAATTCTCACATGATCACTCTCCAATTATTTCTGCTAAGTCTTATCGCTTAATGAAGTTTAACACTTTTCCTGCTAGGGCCTACAGACCGTCAGGACTGGTAGTATGGATCGAAGTCTATTACTGAGGTTAGCTGAAATATATCGGTTCAGTCCAGTGTTCACTGAGGCCGACGACGCAGGCCTTTATTCCACTCTTTGGGCATATGGCCACTCCCCCTTTTCTCACCTTACGCTTACTGTGATGTGATACTAACCTGTATGCGTCTAGGTGCATCTCTCTATTTTTATTTTACACTGTTCTTTAGGATCAAATTGAGGAGCAAATCTCCATGGTCATAGAACGTGTCAGTACATGAAATTACAACAGAAATGTAATAATAGAAAAAATAAAATGTTTATGAATCCTAAAAACCCGACAAGCTATAAGTTAATATTAACGCAATCACAATATAACACAGCAGTCAGCCTAATTGTTCAAGGAACTCCTCGACATAATAGAAGGAGTTACTCATGAAGAAACTCTTCAGTTTGGATTTGAAGGTGCGTGGATTACTGCTAAGGTTTTTGAATTCTTGAGGTAGCTTCTTGAAAATGGATGCAGCAGAATACTGCACGTCTTTCAGCACAAGAGCCAAGGAAGTACTATCCAAATGTAGATTGGCTTTCTCCCTAGTATTAACTGAGTGAATGCTGCTAATTAACAAGAAACGACATTAAAGAATACATGTATTGAGAGGCCAGTGTCAGAATACCCAGACTAATGAACAGGGGTCGACAAGAGGTTTGGGAACTTATACCGATTATTGCCCGAACCGCCCATTTCTGAGTCAAAAATATCCTTTGAGAATGAGAAGACTTACCCTAAAATATAATACCATACGTCATAAGCGAATGAAAATAAGCAAAGTAGGCTACTTTACGTGTCAAACTGTCACTTATTTAAGGAAAAATGACAGCATTAAGTCTTTGAACAAGATCCTGAGTTTGGGCTTTCCACTGCAGTTTACTAGCTCTGAAAACCTAGAAATTTGAACTGTTCAGTCTCACTAATCATATGCTCATTCTATGTAACTAAAACATCAGGTTTTGTTGCATCGTGTGTTAGAAACTGTAAAAACTGAGTCTTACTGTGATTTAGCGGTAGTTTATGTTACGTACAACTTCCTTTACTACTGTGATGTTCGCCTGCTTTAGTTCTTCGTTGATTGTCCTTGGTATCGACATTCTGCGTTGTTATACTGGCTGAAAAATGGGGGGGGGGGGGGGGTGGACGTTCAGCACTGACTACTGTAAATGATGTAGCCGACAGTTGCAGAGTTGCGTTTCATAGTTCTTTACTTTCACTGTTCACAACCACCAAATATTACACAGTTAATATGGCCAGCTCACTATTGGTTAACTTTTGATAAGGCTCATTAATAGTTTGCAGGCAAACGTCAGCATACTGCTACAATAGTTTACTGTTGAGCACCTATGAGCAGTAAAAATGTAACCTCTCAGTTCTTGCAGAATAATACGGCGGTTAAGTTGATGCATTGTTGTTGATCAAACCAATACAACAGGTTTCTCGTTTGAAAATCGGCCGTGGACTGACTGTCTCGGGACCAAAAATATGGCCTTTATAATTGTAGCCTCACAGCCTTAGGTAGTGAAACTATACATTGTTCGATGTTTAAGTTACAGAAATTACAATTGAAACATACTTCATTCAGTTAACTGAATATATAGAAGTATTCCCCCTTTTTAACATTTCCTTCAACCACCAAGTTTAGGCCGAATTATTTGTTTAAATAATGAAATTAACAGACGTAGTTATACAAACAGTACTTTTTACAAAATTGGTAATTACTTTGGAATTAATTAAGGGCTGGCTTTTCTAATATAATTTCGAATAGAGCGAAATAAATACTTTCAGAACGCTAGTAGCAGTTCTTCCAAATGTTTATAATTATTACAGAATTTATATTTGTTTATAAGTCAACAATAGAATCTAAGTCACGAAACAATTACTGATTTCACCCTGTAACAGAAGTATTAACTAGGAATGGTCAAAGTGAATTAGGAAATGAAGCACAAAATTAGATCTGGTGCTAATTATTTAAGACCGAAGGCCAACCTTTCTCTTTTATTGAAATGCAAATTATACTCATATACGTTGATGGTTCTTAGTCAAAATAGAAAAAAATGAATTTAAGGAGGCAGATGGCAAAACAAGAGAGGAAGTAAAGAGATCCCAGCTTGCTTCGTCACGCTACCAAGTTGGTGTCATCAGCAAACAGAAATATTTTAGAATCACCTTACAGCCCCCGTTTTAACCATGCCCCACTCGGACCCCACATCATAGCCATTCTGAGTGCTATGGAGAATGATCTTTTGCTGTCCTTAAAATAAGAGGTGAATCAATTGTGAGCTACTCCCCGTATTCCAGAATGGTCCAACTCCTGGAGCAATATTTTGTGATCAACACAATCAAACGACTTAGTTAAATCAAAAAAGATGCCTAGCGTTCGAAAGCTATGTTTAATTCATCCAGTACCTCACAAAGAAAGGATAATGTAGAATGTTCAGTTGTTAAACCACATCTAAAACTAAACTGTACATTTGACAGTAAGTTATGTGAAGTGAAATGATGAATTATGCTTACATCCACAACCTTTCCATTGACTTAAGCAAACACTAATGGGGGAGGAATAGTTCTAAAACTGTCTACAATATCCCTTTTTCCCTTTTCATAAATTGACTTTACTACTGCCTATTCCAGGAAACTGACCATTCCTAAAGGAAAAATTACAAGAACGGCTAAGTACAAGGCTAACATGTGCAGTATGACCTATACTTGAGTATTGCTCATCAGTGTGGGATCTGTACCAGGTCGGGTTGACAGAGGAGATAGAGAAGATCCAAAGAAGAGCGGCGCGTTTCGTCGCAGGGTTATTTGGTAAGCGTGATAGCGTTACGGAGATGTTTAGCAAAATCAAGTGGCAGAGTCTGCAAGAGAGGCGCTCTGCATCGCGGTGTAGCTTGCTGTCCAGGTTTCGAGAGGGTGCGTTTCTGGATGAGGTATCGAATATATTGCTTCCCCCTACTTATACATCCCGAGCGGATCACGAATGTAAAATTAGAGAGATTCGAGGGCGCACGGAGGCTTTCCGGCAGTCGTTCTTCCCGCGAACCATACGCGACTGGAACAGGAAAGGGAGGTAATGACAGTGGCACGTAAAGTGCCCTCCGCCACGCACCGTTGGGTGGCTTGCGGAGTATAAATGTAGATGTAGATAGTACTTTAGCACTCTGCTAGGTACTCCGTCATATCCATGACAATTCCTGGTCTTCAGTGATTTAGAGATTGACTACATCTCCCCCTTGTCATTATAACAGAGGAGTGTTTCAAGTATCAGTCTCTGAAAGGCATTTTCCAATAGAGTTGTATGATTCCCCGTAGAAACTAAGTTTTCATTTAATTCACCAGCTATGTTCAGAAAATGACCGTTATATACTGTACACACGTCTGATTTATCAGTAAGAGGAACATTTTTACTACGTGCTAACATTATATCCTCGACCTTGTGCTGCTGACGAGACATTTCCTTCACGACTGACCATACGGTTTCTGTGACTTCTAGAAGATGTTCTCGTATGCGTGGTAGATCTGTAGAAATACCTTCAGATTTGTCATTGCCCTTACTACTGAGATAAGAAGCTCAGTTTTTATTGAACAACCTTGTTATATTTTGCTGGAAAAGTTCAATTTTATTATCGTTGTTAACCTTCGCGCTGTCCAAGCTGCCGTTTTTTGTTTCTCCATTTGTTATTCCAACTGTGTTTACAGTTATTCGGCAAATCTAGCTTTCGGAAACATTTACACTAAAAAAGGCTTACCGAAATTTGCTTCTTTGCCCTACACGACAATTTGCTCATAAATACGGAAATACTATTATTTCAGCGTGTATAAAGGCAATACTTTTTTCTAGAATATAGAACTTACTCGGCGATAGATATAGAACATTAAAAAGTTCTTTTTGGTACTGTATTTCTAAAAAGCAATGAGCCATTATATTGCTCAGCAGGATCGGTATATAGGACCATGCCAGTTCACTTGTGTAGGGGGAGAGACTGTCTGCAGGAAAGACAAATATGTGAGAACCAGATAGTACTACAGCGATAACTGACGCACAGACACGGACTACAACTCCCGCAGCGCCCTCCGTTGACGAACAGTCAAAGGCTGACAGGCCACATTCATACGCAACACTTGCATCGGTTTCTTATGTTTACGAGAACAGAGTAATGAAGGAT
Source organism: Schistocerca piceifrons (assembly GCF_021461385.2). NCBI lineage: Eukaryota > Metazoa > Arthropoda > Insecta > Orthoptera > Acrididae > Schistocerca > Schistocerca piceifrons. The sequence continues at coordinate 116,676,178 of NC_060139.1, read as the reverse complement.
AACTTCGCAGGCAAAAACCCATGTAGTTGTATGAATAATATACACGAGGAAAAAAGTGTAGAATCTAAGGGCTGTGTATAGATCAGTTGTATATTATGGTGAACAATGCTAAGCCTGCAGAATCAAATAAGCTGGAATTCGTTGTGCTATGAATTATACGAGGTCTTGACACATGGCCGGTGATAGGTGGTATAGATTGTGACCTCTGAGCTGACACCTAAATTATATCCTTGATATGTTCGACAGCGCCGGTATCCGGGTGAATTTCGAAGCCAGGACAACTGGAAGTTGTCATGTACCTCAAGCCGCTCTAGTGCGATTCCTCTTTTGTTGGAAGGACAGTTGGAGCTAACGGCTGGACATTTTGATACCACTATTAACGTAATTGGAATCGTGTTTTATCTAACAAGGTGATTTGTTTCTGATGTTCTCGCCGAGCGAGGTGACGCAATAATTAAAAAAAAGATGTCAGAACAGGTTAATAATTCAAGGGCTCGTTTAAAAAAGACACGGCCAGTTCCCTTCCCCATCCTTTCCCCATGTCTTTAGAGATCCGTCGTCGACGGGACTTTAAACCCTAATCTCCCTTTCGTTCTTCCATGGTACAGTAGTGGTGTTCCTCTCCCTTGCGTAGTACTGGCATTGTTTCGCTGAATTAAGAATGACTTACCTATGAATCGTCTGCTGTGGATGCTGCTTTGTACGAATATTCGATAAACTGTTTGCTAAAAAGTGTTTGTACGGTCCCCATTATTTCGTTGTGCTGTTAGTCGCGGCACGATAGTCATATTTCTCTTCATCTCGCACGGGACAGCTAAGGACTAAGGACCAATTTCAATTCCTTATTCGTTATTCTTTTCTTTTCTTCAAGTTCACATTCATCTGTTCACTATATTTCTCTTCCTGTCTACTGACCACTCAGACCAGTTTATTTCAGTCTCTTACCTTCGAACCCTTCCACGTTAAGTTCTTTTCCCCTAAACACTTTTCTGACATTTGTTTCTTCAGCTTTTATGTAATTTTTTTCTAAATCCTTTAATACTACGTGGATCCAATTTGTTGTTGACTTTTAGTCCCAAAAATATTTTAACATGTTTTTGGTCAATCTATTGGCTTGCATTCGATATAAATATCCAAAAAATACTAGTTTTCGTTTCCTCATGGCTTCTGATACGTTTTCTCTGTTTCGATAAATTTCATCATTCATAGTTTCCAACCTTCCACAGTATTTTCGTGGGCCTAATATTTTCCTAATGAGTCGCCTTTACAGTATTCCTAATGTATCTAAATCGTAGCTTAATCCTAGATGTTCGCATGCTTACAGAAAGTCTGGCTTCAGTGCTATTTGCATTTTTTATTGTAAATGTATTTAGTTATACCAAAGGCTCTTCCCATTTGACATATCATTTCTTTTACAGCAGCTTTTTCCAAACCATCTCCTTGAATTATCTCCCAAAGATATTTACATTTTTTAATCTGTGAAGTAGTTTTTTTTTGGTGAATAGGTATTTTAAGAAATTTCGGTGGATTTGTAATGTTTGTTAAAACTTTCTATTTTCTGCAGAAATTCTTAAACCAGTTTTACTGAGTGTTTCTTCTAAAAATTAATTTGTTTACAGCAGATATCATATTTCCAGTAAACATAGCAAAGTTACCTGCAAATGCGAGACAGTTTATTGAAATATTTTTGTTTCCTCCTCAAAACTTATGTTTTATTTCATTTTACTTTATTTGATCTTCGGTGTTGTAGCATGCCAGCAGGCATTAATACCTGAAGGTAGTCTAGTGTGAAGTATGCATCTAAAATTAATCGTTTAAATGATCTTACTGCACGTAATGATGAAGTCCCATGCTTCTTGACAGAGCGTAGGGGAACGATGCGGAAGTACCGCACCGCCGTATTAGGGAAGGTCCTAATGGAGGTTGTTTGCCGTTGCCTTCCTCCGTTACTGCACATACTACATGAAATTGTCAAGTTGTAATTCAAGTTATTTTATAATTGTGTGTGATACGGGGCGGAAATTCCTCAAGACTAGAACTTAGCGTGTCCAAGCCCCATACATAGAAAAGGAAGCAAGAATGTTTGTAGTAACTGCCATGGCATAAGCGTCACAACTTCAATTACCAGGCTGTACAGGAAGGTTTTAGACTCATGAATAGAGAAGATCATAACTGAAATGGAGGAACGAAGCGGCTTTTGAAGAAGCGGGTCGTGTGTAGAAACACCTTTACCCTAACACAGATCATGGAGAAGAGATTCGAAAGGAATCCTAGCAGTCATCTGATCTTATTGCCAAAACTTTATGTAAGAAATATCACAAATCTCTACAGGTCAGCATAATGTGTCATTAAAGGGGGGCATAAATTTCTAGAGAGACCTACAGAGTAACTAAAGTACTGGAACAAGGGTGCTGTCTGTCTCCCACGCCCTTTAAGAAGTATGTACAGAAGGTACTGGATCTCTGGTGTAGAAAGTGCATGTGCATGGGGATCGAAGTAGGGAATCACTGTATGTACACATTTTTAAATGCTAATGATCAGGTGGTCGCAGCAAATGGTGAAGAGGATATATCTTACTTGCTTAGGAAGTTGTTGGAAAAGTAAAAAAAGTGAAGCCCGAAAATTAATTTTGAGAAGACTAATTGTCGATGTTGCTGAGTGGGGGGAAGTAACTTGGACATTGGCAGACGTGAAATTAAAGTGTGTAAAGAGTGTAAGTACATTGATCATATTGAAACGTCCCCTTTGAACAATTATACATGACTGTGCTTAACCTGACACACAATATTTTTAGCGCAACGCAATCTGACTTTCAAAATTCCCTACAAAAGAATGGCCCTGACTAACGTTAAACTATACCTTTCACAAATCACTTACCTCACAAAAATCTTCGCTGCTCAAGCTACTGCAATACAGCGAGTGCCACTACTGCCAGCTAAATAAAAGATTCAAACTACGGAAGGCACTAACTACTGATAGGGATAGTTAGCAAATGAAAGATATTAATAGAGAACAAACAATGTATTTATCTTGATATCATCATATATAAATATAGCAGTTCATGACAAATTTCAAAACTCCGCCATCTCTCTCCCCACATCCACCACTGCTGGCGGCTCACCTCCAACTGCGCAACGCTACGCGCTGTTCACATCCAGCTGCCGCTGCCCAACACTACAATGGCGAGTATTACAACAATGCAAAGCAGCCACAGACTGCACACAGCACAGCCAGTGATTTTCATACAGAGGTGGCGTTACCAATAAAAAAACCTAAACAGCCTACTTACATAGCCCCCATGCTCCCCACAAAAAATTTTACAAATTGGATTGGGCAGTGGCCAATACAGATTTGAAAAAATTTTTTCATAATTACAATAACAAAGAAATCAAATGCACACACTTATTGATACAATGTTGGTCAAAAGCTAAAAATTTCTCACAGTCCATAAAGACAGTCCAGATTGTTCATCACAGTAAAAATGCAGAGTTTTTCTCAAAGTCTGAGCAGTAAAAGAAAATGCACACAGAAGTAGTGGATTTCCATGCAGCCTTGAAGAAGTAGTGTTGTCCTTCCAACGGAAAGACAGTGCTGACTCTTGACATGCATACAGGTAATGGGCCACAACAGAGCAAACCCACAGCAGAGTCAGTCGAAATTTTGAAGAGTATTGGTAGGTAGGTCATCACAGAGCAGACCCACTGTAGTCCTGGTAGAGATTACGGTATTGGTGGGCCACCAGAGGTGCAGACCCACTGCAGTCCTTGTAGAAATAATGATATTGATGGATCATCAAAGATGTAGACCCACTGTAGTCCTTGTAGAGATAGCCAGCAGCCATCTGTTGTGACTGTGCAGGTGCACAATCACCATTGAAGAGTCTTGCGGATAATATAGCAAGTCCATAAACCACCACTTGTGCACTCACAAAGTTTTTGAAATTGTCCTTAGAACCAGCAATGCTGTTATTCAGTCCCTTGCTGAATTATTAACACACATGCAAACACTAACAGTCCCTATTTCTCACATATTCTCCATATACTATGACCAACTGAAACGTGTGCAGTGAAATGTAACTTACAAGTTACTTAATTTGATGAACTGGTGTCAATTACAATTTTATAACATAAGAATACAATTACAAAGGTACAAAATACATCATTAAAGAACATAACAATACAGATAACATTCGTGGTACAGGCTTTACAAAAGAATCCATCTAACATATACATCAGTGTTACAGGAATTATGACATAAGTAAATACATAAAAGATCAGAATAACTTTCGAAACATCAACTTCACACATGAGCATTAACACAAAACAGAATAAATAATGTCTAAACATCTTTACAAAGTAAATAACACATTATTAATGCCAATTGTATTTGAGGATAACAGTATTCCTCATCATAGTGAATGTAACTTAGTATTAGAAGAGAAAAAAGTTCTATGAAACAGTACACAGAGACAGGAAGAAAACAAATACACAAGGGTACACAAACATATAGTGGGATAACACAAAAGGGAAAGGACAGGGTTTGCTTTAGTGCAGTATTTTGCATGGAGATCTCCCTTTGTTCATCATTATTCCCAAAAAGTCCTATCTAAGCCTGCTTTCTGTATTCTGTTCATATTTCTTTCAAAATAATTATTTCTGATTGTACAATATTCATTTGGGCCCAAATCTTTTTCATATAACTTCGCAATGCATTCTTTACCTATTCTCCATAGTCAGTTTCTTATACAGTCTACCCCCTCTTAAGCTAACTTAAATCTACTGAGCTCAGATGCTAAACTAAGGGACGAGGCAATGCAGCAGCACATAAAACAATTAATATAAACAGCAATGAAAAAAAATGGAAAATCGCAAAGCAAGCTACAGTAAATCTAAATTACCAAGCAATTCAACATTACAACTAATATGAGGCAATGCACAGCAAACAAAAAAATAAATCTGGCTTAGCAGAGTAACACAAATTAAAGTCCAGTAGCACTATGCCTGGCAAACAGCAGCTTATATCGAAACATGACATAGCTCAAGCAGAAAAAATATTACAGTAAAAACAACAATGCAGATAAGGGAAATGTATATTCACATCTTAATATCTATGTAATTAAAGTGGTGCACCACAACAACTGATTGTAAAAAGAACTATTACCATGTACTTGAAAAGAAAATTATGTGTTACTGTTACTAGTTCCTTCTTATTGTTCTTTCCTTTCCAAGTGCTCCTTTTTTAAAGAATGTGGATCATAAAATAATTATTTAATAGATCTGTTGACAGAAAGTGTTCACATTAGCAAATGCATTTCATTTTATAAAAGCAATGCTGCAACACAGCTGGAAACCAGATATCAAATGAAATAAGCAACTATGAAAAGCAAAGCATAAAAATATCATTCAGTAGTCATGTGACATTTCATAAGTTAGTAGAAATTCTCTCAACTCTCATAGAAAGACGCTTGTCATAATCAGGTGTGCAGATGTAAAAATATTTCTTGTCATTTTATTAGGCATTTCAGTAAATATCATAAATTACGAGCTCCACAGTATGCTTTCAACAAGGAAATGTCAGTAGCGCGGACAATGGCCTCCCCTTTTTTTTTTTTTTTTTTTAGAGAACAAACAATGTATTTACCTTGATATCATCATATATAAATATAGCAGTTCATGACAAATTGACAAATTTCAAAACTCCGCCATCTCTCTCCCCACATCCACCACTGCTGGCGGCTCACCTCCAACTGCGCAACGCTACGCGCTGTTCACATCCAGCTGCCGCTGCCCAACACTACAATGGCGAGTATTACAACAATGCAAAGCAGCCACAGACTGCACACAGTACAGCCAGTGATTTTCGTACAGAGGTGGCGTTACCAATAAAAAAACCTAAACAGCCTACTTACAATATGCTATCACGTCATGGAAGATGCGACAGAGATATCCAACAATGGATCAGGCAGGAAGGGTGGCTATCCAAAAATGAAGTCCGTGCTTAGGTAATCAAAAATGAGTTTAAAAGTTATAATGCAGCTATACAAATCCGCCGTGGAACCGGTAACAAGCTATGGAAGTGAGTGTTTGGAACTCACAAGACGAAATAAAAAGAGACTGAAAACTTTGGAAATGGACCACTTGAGAAGAACGTGTCGAAGTTCCCGACTTGACCACGTAGAAAATGAGGAAATGAGAGAAATGACGCAGACCCATTATAGTATTACGGCAAAATGGAAGAAAGACAGCTAGGGTGGTTAGATCATGTCAAACGAATGTAAGAAAACAGATGGCCAAAGAGAGCACTTTCATGACATCTTCCTGGAAGAACAGTGTATAAAAGAAACGATGCAGAGAAGAGGAATAAAAGAGGATGAGGAATAATGGTGAGATCGAGGCATCTGGCGACAGAGATGAGCGATGCGGCGATAGCTGTAGTACACCCACGACAAGAAGAATTCAAGGTGTACGATACATAGCCAATAATAACATTACATACGGGGTGTAACAAAAGTATTCCGACAGACTTCGAAGGGTTGCAGAGGGTGCCTTGAGGAACACATTGTGGAAAGGAACCGATGCTCGAGAAAGCCATCCGACGTCGCTGCAGAGTGTCGGTGTTACAGTGGAAACGCCTGCCGTTGGTCCACACCTTTTAAGGCGCGTACATATTAGGCCAACGAGAGACAGCCGTCGTTGGCCGACTTTTGCTTAGTGTCTACGGGCGGCAAATCGGAGCCAACGAAGCGGTTGGCCTTGGTTGTGAATCGTTCTGCTGGCGGTAACATCAAAGTGTTGGCGGTTGGTTGGCGTTGGGACCCCTCTCCTAGTGTAGAAGCCAGGTCGAATGTTCTCGTTGGTTCAAGGGCAATTTATTGTGTCTGTAGAACGGTGTGTATTTAAGTGTTTCAGGAGAGCCACAAATCGCACTAGTACGTTTTATTGACCGGTTTCGCTTTTTAATTTAACAAGAGCATCATCTGTAACTCTGGAATTTAAAGCTTAAAGTACAAAAGTTGGCTGTTAGATTAAAGAGCGAAACCAGCCGATAAAACATACTAAGTGCGGCTTGTGGTTATTACTGAAAAACTTAATTTAAACAGTGGCTGTTTATCTTTCCAGTTCGTTTTTATAACTGCAGTTCGTAGGGGCCCACTAACATTCCCATTCACGATAAAACTCTATCAGATTTAATGCTCTCTCTGTAATCCTCTCTATACTCAAGTATTTTTAAACACAACAAATACACACAATTAGTGAGAGCAGGCACTGCCTGCAGGGGAAACAGCCACTGTTTAAATTAAGTTTTTCAGTAATAACCACAAGCCGCACTTAGGGGCTTGGGGCCAAGGGATTCGTCCATGTGGAATCGCAGTTGGCTCTGATAACTTGTCGAGGTTCCTCCCATTTTGATATTGTTATAAAGTAGCGTTTTAGTAACATATTCACTGGCCGATATCCATGCATCAGCATGGATGAAGGGTATCAGACGGATGCCATATTCCTTGACTTCAGGAAAGCGTTTGACACGGTGCCCGACTGCAAGCTCCTAACTAAGGTACGAGCATATGGGATTGGTTCCCAAGTATGTGAGTGGCTCGAAGACTTCTTAAGTAATAGAACCCAGTACGTTGTCCTCGATGGTGGGTGTTCATCAGAGGTGAGGGTATCATCTGGAGTGCCCCAGGGAAGGGTGGTAGGTCCGCTGTTGTTTTCTATCTACATAAATGATCCTTTGGATAGGGTGGATAGCAATGTGCGGCTGTTTGCTGATGATGCTGTGGTGTACAGGAAGGTGTCGTTTTAAATATTTGGGCGTAACACTGCAGAGCGATATGAAGTGGGACAAGCATGTAATGGCAGTTGTGGGGAAGGCGGATAGTCGTCTTCGGTTCATTGGTAGAATTTTGGGAAGATGTGGTTCATCTGTAAAGGAGACCGCTTATAACACACTAATACGACCTATTCTTGAGTACTGCTCGAGAGTTTGTTACTGGTAGGTTTGATCATTACGAGAGTGTTCGGAAATGCTTCAGGAACTCAGGTGGGAGTCTCTAGAGGAGAGGAGGCGTTCTTTTCGTGAATCGCTACTGAGGAAATTCAGAGAACCAGCGTTTGAGGCTGACTGCAGTACAATTTTACTGCCGCCAACTTACATTTCGCGGAACGTCCACAAAGATAAGATAAGAGAGATTAGGGTTCGTACAGAGGCATATAGGCAGTCATTTTTCCCTCGTTCTGTTTGGGAGTGGAATAGGGAGAGAAGATGCTAGTTATAGTACGAGGTACCCTCCGCCACGCACCGTATGGTGGATTGCGGAGTATGTATGTAGATGTAGATGTAGATAGTTTTTGCTGTTGTTTCTTCAGCATCCAATGCTGTACCTGTGTTCTGGGCACCCCTGTCAATGTCTAGCAGATGAATTGGTGTTATTATGCGTCCTCTGCTCGTTTTGCGTATTTTCTGTGCTTTCAGTACGACAAGTTTGATTGTCACTGCCAGAACAATGAGTACATCTGTTCTTGCTTCTGTTACTATTGCTATGCTGTACATTTCCATTCATAGTTTATTGATTTACGAACTGATTCATGGTGGCTTTGGCATTCTAGTTCATCAAATTAAATGAACTAAGGACTACTGTAAACTCCACCAAGGTGGTTTCAGAAAGTTTATTAATTTTTCATGTACTTTTATAGGCAGCTTTGCAAGCCGTTGCTTCCTTTAATCGTAAATATTTGTCCGAGTGATGCTAAATGTTATAATTTTTACATAAGAAATGTATAATGTTCTTAATAAGCTTCAAATCGTGAGCTACACCCTTCATTTTTATGTATGAATTACTGAATTTACTCAAAGAACTTTTACTGTCTATGCCTGTGGCCACTTTCAGAACTCACATTAATTAACAATTTAATTTATTTAATAAGATTGAACCTTGAATTGCTGATGTATCCGTAGGCCACCAAAATAAAATAAAAACAGCGAATAGTTGCGGGAGTATGAGTAAGAACAGTGGCGTATTTAAGTTTACAAAATAATGATAAGTTTTATTAACCCCTTTGTAACTACAACTAGCTAATAAGTCTTACAATGACAAACAACGATCAGAAAAGGAATGATGTTTGGTTGGAAAAGCGTGCACTGGGATGGAAGCTATACAAATTCTCCCCTGAATTAATCTCTTTTACAACGCTATGTGACTTTGTTTACATGAACCCACTATGAGGCCCAACTCCTTTCAAATGGAATCAACTATGAGCAAGTATACCACAAACTACGGTTCACCTGAGTACAAGGAGTTGTGAATATCATTTAACAACTCCACTCCGGTGCAACAATATTTTACTCTTCACCCCGATTCAGGCGGCAGCAGAAAACGGCGCACTGTGGGCGAGAAGCGGTACACAGCAGCAGCTGTAATGTCCTGACACGTCCACGAAAATTTTCAAACTACGTGGTCTGGCGTCCTGATTATCAGAGCGCGGGAAACTTCCCTATCAGAGCCCTGAAATCCCGTGAGATTTCAGTGTCAGGTGCACCCATTCGCTGGTCTGCCAAGACCAATTTGACTCACAGGAACGACGGTGCGTGCTGGAATTGTCAAACACCAGACGGTCGACACTAGATGACAAATTTCACCCTCGTGACACACGATATGTCTGAGATGCAGTTCCATTGTCAGTACAGTTGGAAACTGCCACTGGCTCTTAGTCCACCACAATACACAGACCACAACTCTCACCCACTAGGGAAAGACCGGAAGTACTCCACCAGGAGAGGAACAGAGGACGAAAGAATCACAATCACTTTCCACCAAGCCTCAGTATCGGAGCTGAATTAGCAAAAACGAAACCTCCCGGAGATCGCACAAACTTATCGAACAGTTCTCTACTCACTGAATCTCTCCTCTTGGCTGTTCTGTTGGCCTGGTAACCAATCCAGTTACAGGACCGGGGTTCCCACACAAGGGGAGCAAGAAGCCACTTTGCATATCTTCAGAGGAGCCAATCAGGGCCTCCCAAAACTCTCTTGTCTGAAAAAAGACGATTTTAGACAAGGGAGGCGCCTTTCTCACGCTAAGCATGGCCACGTTTTGCCAAATTATTGATTGAGAGGACGCCAATGCGCCCTGCTTCTCGCAAATTTCGTTGACCATCAGGTCTTACTTCTGTCACAAGACCACTTGCTTATCTGTGATTTCTCTGATTGTGGCTATTTACATTGCTGAAATTTCGCCTACGCGGATTAGCTCTACAGACTTCCATAACAGAGACGTTGGATCTAGCTCCCAAGTAGGTCAATCAGCTACTACTTGCAGGCTAGATATAAAGTCTCTGTTATGGAAGTAATCCACCTTTGTCTAGTTAGCAGTCTTCACTATAACAAACACAATTTGACGCAAAAAATTACTATCCCTAACATCACCATGAAATTAATAATTATCACTTCCTTTTTTAATCTGTCACTAAAACAATATTAATTTTAGGGTAATAAACTGGACTAAAAAAAGGAAAATATGATCTAGCTTCGCCTGCCCATCTTGTTCAAACACCATGTACAGACATTCATATTGAATAAACAAATTTTTTTGATTACAGTATTTAACTACAAGACATTTTCACTTAATCTACAAGCTGAATTTTGAATTAGTTTCGAAGAGTAGCTTTTGGGAGCAAGTAGAAGCTAAGGAAATAAACAAGATTCACTTGGTTCCAACATGGGTTCAGCTCTGACAGAAGACGCCTCCTCCAAGCGCGTATTTTGTATCGGATAGTTCCTCAGAAACAGATTTCTTAGCAATCACTATCCACACAAATTTGTTCTAGCATGAAACCGAAAAAACAACAGTTAGAATTACAACAATGTAAATTAATTAAAACTCTATTATTTCGCTTATATTGTTAATCGTCTTACCACCAATAAGCCACTTAACAATATTTTTTCTTTTGGTTGCTCGCTTAAACGTCATAGAACACAGGCAAAGATAATAAGTAACTCTTTTCATTGAAGAGTGCAAGCTAAGACTGAATACGAAATGTAACAATGCAACAGAATACTGACTTCTTAAACCAAGATTCAAATACCAGTTAACTCATTTCTGCCTGAATTAATTTTCACTTCTAAATTTTACAAATAAATATTTATTTGTTTATTGTCATCAAAGAAACATAACACAATAAGATAAACGAAAAAGTAATAATTCAAGCAAAAGAAGGCATGACATACACACTAATGGAAAAAAATCATAGCACCAAGAAGGAGGTGCGACATAAACGAAAGTTGGTAGGCATGTTTCTACATCTGAAAGATGATGTCTATTCAAATTCGGCGGCAGTCGCATAAGAACGGCGCTAGTTGCGCCACTATGAGGATGCAAATCAGATTTACTTCAAATTCATGCTGTAACAGTCGTGAACGTTAGTTTCCTTTAAGATTGGACGTAGTGAATTGATGTTAGCAAGAATGCCTGGAGTGGGCGCGCGGGGTATATTTGTCTCCCAGCGGTTTTCCATTGTGATTATTTCCGTTACGTTTAAAGTTGCAGCGTTCCCACGCTCAGTACCTTTCAAATGAGTGCGTTGTTGAAGATCCGTTTACAGCTAACGTCAGTCGGACAGCTAAACAGAGAGCAGCAGGAAGTTGAAGTGAGTTGGGGTACAACCGCCCACCACGCTCCTATGTACATAACAATTTCTTAAGGTAGGTGTTTTCCTTTTTTTTAACATCTTTCATACTAAATTCGCTGTAAGTACAATATTTAAAATTTTAATTAATCTGAATAAAATAGCTGTGTTAACTGAAGTGATTCTTACGCAGTTTTCAACATGTTCTGTAATTTCAGAAACTGATACTCATAAACATGTTATTAGTTTAGTGATGTCAGATCCGAAGAAGAGTGGGTGTGTCTTCCGACACTGAAGTGCGAATGAGGTGGCTCGAAGAAGATGCGGAGAGTGATGAAAATGACATATTTGACCCTGAAGAATCTGATTCAAATGAGGTTGATCAACTGATGGAAAGCGATCATGATACTGAAACTGAACAATTTTGCAGATTAATACGATAATGAGAACGGTAAGTCTTGTATCTCCTATTATCTTGGGAAAGACAGTAAAACAAAATGGTCTAAGTCTTTCCCTAAAGGAAACGTGAGAACAAGGTCATAGAACATAATAACTCATCTACCTGGCCACAAGATGCAAGCATCAGCAATACTTGCTGAAGATAAGTTATTAGATCTTTTCTTAGACATCAGTGTTTACAAAATTGTAATTAACTGCACAAATATTTGTGTAAGAAATTTGAAAAGCAAATTTCAGAGACACAGAGATGCTAGACTTACTGAGGAGACTGAAATAAGAGCACTTTTCGGTATATTCTACCTAATAAGAACCCTAAGAAATTCTAGAAAAAACACTAGCATGCTCTGGGATTACTCTAGAGGAAACAGCTTAGAATCCTGATACCTAACTATGAGTGGAAAAAGATTTAAATTTCTTCTGGGATGTTAACGTTTTGTTGACGTAAGGGACAGGAGCCTTCATAACGAAATTGATAAATCAACCCCAATTAGAGACATTTTTGAGACTGTTGTTCATAATTTTTCAAAACACTTTGTTCCAAGTGAGTATTTGACTGTCGACAAACAGTTACTTTCTTTTCGAGGAAAATGCCAATTTAGACAGTATTTTCCTAAAAAGCCCGCCAAATATGGCAATTAAGACATTTGCTTTGGTAGATGCTAAAACTGCCTATACTTTCAACTTATATAACTTACGCTAGCACTCAGCCAGAGGGTCCTTTCAAGCACAGTAATTCTCCTACAGATGTAGTAATGAGATTAGTGGAACCTGTCTGCGGGACTCACCGTAACATTACTGGCGACAACTGGTTCAGCAGTACACCACTGGCTACGAAGCTATAAGAAGACAAGGGACTGATGTACGTTGGAACGCTCCAGAAAAACAAGAAGGAAATCCCCAAGGAGTTTTTACCTAATAAGCAAAGACCTCAATATTCTTCGTTGTTTGGCTTCTAAGAGAATAATACTCTAGTTTCATACTGTCCTGAAGTTAATCAAGCTGTTCTCTTTATATCTACATTACATCATGATGATACCACTGATAAAGATACAAGAGATTCACTGAAACCAGAAATTGTAATTTTTTACAATATGACAAAGATTGGAGTTGATTTACTTGATCAGCTAATTCAAAAAAATTATGTGTCGCGAACCACTCATAGGTGGCCTATGGTTGTTTTCTATAATTTACTTAATGTTTCTGTCATGAACGCACTATGCATATACGTAGCAAACTCTAGAACATCTACATCATTGAAAAGAACGGAGTTTCTGCAGAGGTTGGCCTAGGAAATAATGAAACCTCAAATTCAGTACAGATCTGCTGTCCCTCAAATTCCCATTGAATTACGACGGCGTGTGCGTGTTCTACTTGGCATAAATTCAACAGTTACGCCACAAGAGAATTCCAGAGAAGGTTCTAAAGGACCTTACTGCGAGTGTGGAAGGCAGGAAGACAAATCAACTAGAAAATGCTGTCATAAATGTAAAAGGTGGATGTGTTTGTTTCATTTGGATACCGTATTTTTTAACTGTCTCTGAAATAAATTATTGAAATATTTTTTTTTTTGAAATTTGTGTTTTAATTTCATCCCTATACATTTAAAACACAGAAAAAGCAACTAAAGAACATTTGATAATCATTTCAATGAGTAATTAAGAAACACAAATGGGGGGACAGGAGTCCCCACGGGCCTAACCCCGTAACGATACCGCACATGCCTACTGCACGGTTAAGGCAACAAAGACGTCATTATCAACACATTATTGAGTTTGAACGACGTCGTGTAAACGGGCTACCAGAAGCTGGATGTTCCTTCTGCGATATTGCAGAGAGACTTGGCAGGAATGCAGGCACTGTGAAAGAATGTTGGTTGCCGCAAGAAAATCGGGCTCCGGACGGCCACGCGGCATTACGAAGAGGGAAGACCGTTGTGTTCGGCTCTGGAGCATCGTACTGCATCTGCAGCAGCAGTTTGAGCGAGAGTTGGCACCAGAGTGACACAACGAACTGTTACAAGTCGGTTACAAGGCAGGTCACAGCCAAAAGACCTGTAGCGTGCATTCCACTGGCCCTAAACCACCGCCATTTGCACTTCAGTGGTGTCAAGCGAGAGTTGACTGGAGGGCATGGTGAAGGTCTGTCCCAGTGCCAGAGATGGCCGTGTATCGGTTAGAAGGGGGCCAATTGGCGGCCTCCAACCTGGACCTACGCCTGGAGTTATGGTCTGGGGTGCGATTTCGTATGACAGCAGTAGTACTCTTGTTGTTATACCACGCATCCTGACCGCAGATTTGTACGTCTATCAGGTGATTCGACCTGTTGTTCTGCCATTCACGAACAAAATTCAAGGGGGTGTTTTCAGGCAGGATAACGCTCGCACTTATACCGCCGTTGTAACCCAACATGCTCTATGGAGTGTCGACACGTTGCCTTGGCCTGCTCGCTTGTCAAATGTGTCTCGAATGGAGCACATATGGGACACCATCACAGTCCAGCGACATCCGCAAACAGCATTAACCCTGTTCCATTAAGTTTAGGGTGTGCAGTCGCAAGAGATCTCCTTCTTCTTCTAATATTTCGGCTGTATAACGTTCATCCATCTTCAGAGTGAGCTGCAAGACTGCCGTCCCTTTATACTCGTGTACCGCGCGACTGCGCATGCGGCCACAAATGCAAATGCGCCAGAGACGTTGGTCGGCGGCAGAGACGTGCATAATGCGCGAGTTGTATCTATGACTCCGCAGTTGATCTGTGTTGGCATATCGATGTATCATTGTGAGCTGCACTGTGACTACGTCTTTGCGAGTTTATTACAGCAAGTGCCGGATTCCACGATATATCAAGATTGAAACCACTATCTCTATTAATTAAATTCGTCGTCAAGCGAATTTCAATTGCCTCCTTCACTATTGAGTCCCAAAAGGATGATGTAGTTTCTTCTGGTGAACCTTCCGGGATGTAAGGTCGTGGTCCATGAAACTCTTCAGCTCCTAACGTTTCGTCCAGAGCTGCGCTGGACATCTTCAGAGGGGTGTTTCTCCTCCGGTGAGTCTTGCCGACTGACGGGTCGGACGTCTGAAAGCGACTTATGTATCGTAGAAAGTGACTCTGGTCACGCCCACTTTCTACGATACATAAGTCGCTCTCAGACGTCCGACCCGTCAGTCGGCAAGACTCATCGGAGGAGAAACACCCCTCTGAAGATGTCCAGCGCAGCTCTGGACGAAACGTTAGGAGCTGAAGAGTTTCATGGACCACGACCTTACATCCCGGAAGGTTCACCAGAAGATATTGTAACCTCCCCCCTCACTTATCGACCTTAATGACAGTGAGAAATTAAACCGCGTGTACCTAATGGAAATTTGGGAAAAGCAATCGTCACCGAAGTTAATCTATTGGTAAAGAGGGAGGAAAGGGTTACATCTAAATGAAAGGAAAAATGCAAATGAAACTGGTGGAAATCAATTTTGAAAAGGGGTAAAGTTAATAAAGAAAGTAAATGTGCGGCCATTACGTTAACAATTAACTAGCGGTAATTAGATATTTGAGATTTGGGGGAAATCACGGTCGCCAGTCCTAAGGACAATTACTATAGTAACTGAAAAAGAAAGGTTATTACACATATAATTAGCACTAGAAGCGTGGCAACTGAAGGTTGACACGTGTAGTGTGAAAACTGAAAGTTTGTCAGAAGTAATAAATTTCGCTACACTCTGACTTAATTTAGCAAAAGAATTAATAAAACCGGAAAATCGAAAATTAATTTAGTGACTGAAGTTAATAGTGAGCTTTCTTTCTGAAGCACATCGAAATCCAGTAAAATACGGTTAGTCTTGGACTACCTCAAGAATCATTTCAAAAGCAACTTGACTCTACGCAATTTAGAAACAAGATATTTAACTTTGAACTTGAATTAAATGATTCTGAACTATTAACAATAGTAAAATTTAGTACGTACCAAGCTGAGCTGCAGTCACAGGTAAGCTAAAATATGCTAACAAAACTCGCACTCTAAATTTGTGCTCGTGTAACCTAAATATTGTAGCCAGCTACAGAACTTTGAAATTAAAGCAGTGAAATCTAATTATATTATTTTAATGCTGGCGTTTGAATTTCAACGACACTCGGGTTCATTTCGGAAAAGGAAGGGACCCTGCTTGGCAATGCAATTGGGACAATGAGCAACAAAGGTTCATGCTAAGTTGCTGTAATTTTGCGAGGCAAATGTAACAATTTGAAAAGCTGAGGTCTGCCATACAGTTCTGAAACTTTACGTGCTTTTAGTCTTCCTTGTTGGTTGATTGAAGGTTTGAAGCCGTCGATCGAGGAGGTGGCGACAGTCACTCATTGTCGGCCGTCGCTGTTGCAGAAGCTGGATGTTGGCGCGCCTTCTTCTCGACACGGTCACTAGGCGAAACGGGCTCTTGATGTGCGCCAGCTAATGCTTCCCGTCCGCGACACCATGTCAGAAACTATCATCGCGAGTCGAGCGCAATTACATGCTGCTAAACCCCGAAAGCGCGGCAACTCGCGGGAGCGTCACACAACACACCTGCTCCACTCGCTACTCCAGCCAGACTCTCACTGTTCTGCCCGCGCTCCACGCGGCAGAGTTAACACTACCAAAGATCCTACACACTTTGATTCGTCACACGACCTATCGACGTAATCGTTCGATAGCAGTTTTCCCTAGGCAAGACCCAGCGTAAAAATACAAATAATATTTACGAAACAAACCAATTATACATCGACTTGAGTGCATAAATATATATATACAAACAGTAAAACAATTACAATATATAAAGAGACAGAAATGTCATATCTTGAGGTAACCAAAATAAGGAAAAAAAATAATAGTACAATAGATGGAAATAGGAGTATATGCATTTCCGGCGTTACACGTGCCCGACATTGTCTGAGGATGTTCGTGTAACGTAAACAGACTCAGAAAATGTCCCAAAAAAGAAACAGCGGAAATGCATATGCTCAAAACATCAACAAAATTTGGCATTCGTCTAATTAATCATAAATCAATTTTTAGACCATAATAATTGAGTGGGGACACTCCTAATCTTATTCCACTCTGTCATCTTGCACAAAATAAAACAGGTTGACAACATATTAAAATTCATAGAAGATATAGAAAATGGTTTAGCTATTCCAAAATCATTAAAATTCGTAACACTATGAGAAATGGAATACTATTTGCAAAATTAATCAGAGTACATGGTCATAAAAACAGGTAGATCAAAATACGCAAATTAATAATTAATTACATAGAATACACATTTTTACATAACCTTTTCATAATTAATATCTCGTCATGAGATTCCACTTAACGCTAAACAAGAAAATAATATTCAGTAGATCGAAAAAAACATAAATATTGACAGCAGAATTCTTTCACATCAGCTGTCCGGGAAGAAAAACTATTCCGCCTTTCGTACTCGCAAGTACAAAGAATGCCGACAGCGGCACAAGAGCCAACAGCGGCACAAGAGCCGACAGCGGCTCGCCTCGCCAGTATTGTTGCGCCCGCGTGTGCGGCACGCTTGATCTCACTCGCCCTTGTGACGGCGTTTCCAGAACGTCCGTTTCACTGAATTCTTTAGGAAAAACTCACTCCCGAGTAATCTCAAGGAGTCCCTTAATACTATCACAGTGGATAACTCAACACTGTCCATCATCACACGCATGTACTAGCCTGAAACTTAAAACAGCGTCTAAGTACATCGGCAATGACTAGTAAAACACATATTCATGAAATCTTACAGCTAGTTACAAAATCATATTTACGTTGCTTAATCTACTGTGACTCAGCTGAAAACTTAAATTAGCAGCTTGGATTTTTCAATTGATAAACGTCTAATCAAAATTAATTACTTGTTAATTACAAGTTCTTTAATGATCTCTAGGTCAGGCAAAAGCATCGCAACATGGCACATCCTTAAATCTTCTAACTCGCTCGATTTCTCATGAGCTTTTACAAGTACTAAGTCTCCGATTGCAAACTTAGCAAAACGCGCTTTAGCGTCATGACGACGTATGCGAGCATCGGCTTTAAGCTTCATTACTTCTCGCAAACGATCTTTTTTCACACCAATACTAATGTTAATCCGTGGAGAAAATTTGATTATCTCTTCCAATTCACTTTCTACACTTTTGTCAATGCCGAAATTCCTCATGTTACGGCAGTTTAAACTCATTCCTACGTGAATGTCATCCGGCCAGTTAACAATGTGTATAGGCTGGTATTGCCTATGCACACCGTCTCCTGCCTCATTAAAACCAACTACCATTGTTTTATCTAGTGACACACATGTCAAAGTTTTGCTTTCGCAATTAATCACTGCACGGTACTTTAATAGCCAATCTAACCCGATAATTACTTCCGTAGTTAAGTCTGGCACGACGACAAACTCTTGTTCAAATCGTGCCCCACATATCTCGAAGTTGACAAAATCTGTTTTGTGACCGGTTTACTGGCCTTCCCAGTAGCACCGATAATTTTCACTCCTGTTACTGGCATAACTACGATGCCAGGTCTGTCTTTCAGTAACTCAAATATTTTCCCAGATACAGCACTCAATTCTGCACCGGTGTCAATCAACACGTTAAGTTGTAGGTCGTGCATATTAACAGACACTACTATCTGTCTACACTTGTCCTCGACGGTTTCTTTATTTTCCCACAGTAAATCCTCGTCTATATCCAGGTCATTCCAGAAAAAACCATCCGGCTTTGATCCTAAATCCGGTTTATCTGGCGGCTTTTTCACCCTCTGTTCACATACAGTTTTAATTTCAACACGTTTGTCCTGAGGCTTAGTCTGTAGCTTCGCATCCAATACCGAAACCTTTTCCTGTAACTCGTCAACTAGTGAGTGTAGCTTTGCTATCAATTCACTAATTGTCACCTTCGTTGATTCCTCTTTAATCAGATTGATCTCATCTGCCAATCTACCTGGAGACATGTGCCCAGTAGTATCTGCAATTACTTCCTCTGGATCTGCGCAACCCACACTGCTATCGTCTGACCGTATAACGTCAGCTCTAACCTCATACACACTGTAATCTACGTGGTTTTCTACCAATCGTGTCCGGCTATCACTAAAATTTTCGTAATCTTTCTCCTTAATACTCTCGCAATGTTTAAACTGGATGTTCGCGTCGGATGGGTCGGCTACTTCTACCATTACAACTTTCGGTAAAGTCTGCCGGTTAGGGCCAGAACTTTCCGTTACTACTTCAACATTCAACTCCTGCGGGACGAAACACGACGAATCTTGCTCGTGCTGCCCATTAACATCAACTATTTCTGGTAAAGTCTGCCGGTTAGGGCCAGAACTTTCAATCACTTCACAAATACTATCTTCCTGTGGGACGAGACGCGGCAAATACTGCACGCGCTCCCCATAAACACTTCTCCCATACAGACCCCTATAATCTCTTAGTTCGTCGTATAAGCGACCGAACTGCCTTAACCAGACCTCATCCCTCTCTGCATCCCCTCGCTCGATGACGGACGTTTTATCCGACATCTGATCTTCTCTCAACAATTGCGAATCATTCTTAAACTCAATCTCCAGTTCCGCTGTGGGTATTACAGCTGGCACCTTATAATCGATTTCCGGAACACTACTTAAATTGTTCTCACTGACAGTGAATGTACCTTCTACTGCCGTGTATACAGCTGATCTACTACTTGTGGGCGCACTCCTTTCTCTTAACACTGGCACACTCTCCCGCCGTTGATTATTCCACACGGAATTTTCATACCGACGACACCTGGGTTTTCTCCTGCTATTGGGCCGCCAAAATTTCTCCACGCCCGGTCGGCCCCTCACCGGCGCGGCTAATGGTTTCCCTGTCTCGTCCCAGCAGATACGCTCCCCGGATGCTGCTGAGGCGGCTGATCACACCCTCTGGCGTTATTACTATTTTGTGAAGCCCGTATCACGTTAGTGTGATACTGGTTTCCGTCAGTCCTGTTATTATTTGCATTGTACCGATTGTTATTACGGTCCGAACCATTATTGTTATTGCTGCCATGGTTGCGGTATGCATTATTCCCATGGTTATCGTTGTGGTTGCTGTGGTACCCGTTGTTGTTACCACGGCCTCTACCACTGTCGCGATTATTGCGCCAATTGTCCTCGTCCTCAACTCTTCCCAGGAAATCATTGATTGTCCTGTGATTGCTTCCTACATAGCGTTTTGTGTCATCTGGAAGCTTCCTGTAGAGTTCCCAGACTATTTCGGATTCCGTGCGGCGATCACGCAAATATTCCAACTTGCGTATCCAGCCCTCACAAAACTCCTTCATCGAACCGCGCGAATTCGCATCGAAAGGCCTCGATACGACAAATTCGCGCCAGACACTTTGCTGTTTTTGCTCTGACCAGTATTCAGCCAGAAACAAATTTTTAAACTCGTCAAAAGTCAGGTTCGTAATGTTGAGGTTTAAGCCCCAACGCTTGGCATCACCAGCCAACACATCAATAATCGCATTAATTTTTCTCTCATCAGTCCATGATCTGGGTAAAACTCTTTCACAATTTTTAATGAAATCCGTCGGGTGTATACCGCCTTTTTTCAAGGGGTCGAACCGCTCCTCTTTCGTCAACAACTCCGAACTATGTGCACAGATTGGCACATAGCTCTGTTTTTCGTCAAGTCTCCTTTCTAATTCCGACACCCTCGTAATCACTTGGCAAGTGGTTGTCGCAAGCGTTTCCACTTCCCTCTTTTTCTCTTCGCAGGTGTTAGCCTGCTTCGTCACTTTGGTATCTACTTCGGATACTAAAGCCTTTAAAGTTTCCACCTTCTGTTGATCCTCTTTTCTCACTAATTGAATTTGTTCCGTCACCTTATTCTCGATGATCGGAGCAACTGCGTCTCCTACACTTTTCTCGATTCTGCTAATTTCGGAATCAAAACGAGTATTTATGCTCGCAATTTCCGCCTGAACGCCTATCATTTCCTGTTTAAGATTACCGATTTCGGTATTAATTACAACAATATCTTCTTTGATTTTATCAACTTTTGTGTTAACAACTCCAACATTGTTGTTAACAACATTAATAGCTTTGTTGTGACTGTCTAGCTTTCGTTCAATTTTTTCAGACTGAGCTACTTGCTTGGCCGATTGACTCTTGATTTCGTTAATCAAAACATTCAATAAATCAGTTAAATTCCCGGAAACTACCGGTTTTACTTCCGTAGAGGCTTCCTCTTTAATTGTCCCCCCGTATTCGTCATCAAGGGATTCAGATTTGATTTTCACTTCCGATTCCGAAACATTTTCTAAAGTTTGGAATTCCATTTCTGCTCTTTGTTGCGTTTCGGCGGTCGCGTCTTTCATGCTAGCCGCCTGCCTCTGAACAATGGGTACCGCGGTGCGCGTTCCCCACTGTTCGACCGATTGTTCCTTATCCAAGTCTACCAAATTTTGGTAATTGTTGCCTTCACTCATTTTAATAATTTTCAATATAAATAACAAATCTCAAATCTAATTAGGATTCCTCACACTAATATTCTCGCTGACGTATCGACCATTTCGTAACCAGTACTTTGTTACAAGATTTGCACAATGCAAAATTCGTGTCCAGAACAACCTCAAATTTGAAGATTGTCCTGTCACGAGGTCGCCACGTGTAACCTCCCCCCTCACTTATCGACCTTAATGACAGTGAGAAATTAAACCGCGTGTACCTAATGGAAATTTGGGAAAAGCAATCGTCACCGAAGTTAATCTATCGGTAAAGAGGGAGGAAAGGGTTACATCTAAATGAAAGGAAAAATGCAAATGAAACTGGTGGAAATCAATTTTGAAAAGGGGTAAAGTTAATAAAGAAAGTAAATGTGCGGCCATTACGTTAACAATTAACTAGCGGTAATTAGATATTTGAGATTTGGGGGAAATCACGGTCGCCAGTCCTAAGGACAATTACTATAGTAACTGAAAAAGAAAGGTTATTACACATATAATTAGCACTAGAAGCGTGGCAACTGAAGGTTGACACGTGTAGTGTGAAAACTGAAAGTTTGTCAGAAGTAATAAATTTCGCTACACTCTGACTTAATTTAGCAAAAGAATTAATAAAACCGGAAAATCGAAAATTAATTTAGTGACTGAAGTTAATAGTGAGCTTTCTTTCTGAAGCACATCGAAATCCAGTAAAATACGGTTAGTCTTGGACTACCTCAAGAATCATTTCAAAAGCAACTTGACTCTACGCAATTTAGAAACAAGATATTTAACTTTGAACTTGAATTAAATGATTCTGAACTATTAACAATAGTAAAATTTAGTACGTACCAAGCTGAGCTGCAGTCACAGGTAAGCTAAAATATGCTAACAAAACTCGCACTCTAAATTTGTGCTCGTGTAACCTAAATATTGTAGCCAGCTACAGAACTTTGAAATTAAAGCAGTGAAATCTAATTATATTATTTTAATGCTGGCGTTTGAATTTCAACGACACTCGGGTTCATTTCGGAAAAGGAAGGGACCCTGCTTGGCAATGCAATTGGGACAATGAGCAACAAAGGTTCATGCTAAGTTGCTGTAATTTTGCGAGGCAAATGGAACAATTTGAAAAGCTGAGGTCTGCCATACAGTTCTGAAACTTTACGTGCTTTTAGTCTTCCTTGTTGGTTGATTGAAGGTTTGAAGCCGTCGATCGAGGAGGTGGCGACAGTCACTCATTGTCGGCCGTCGCTGTTGCAGAAGCTGGATGTTGGCGCGCCTTCTTCTCGACACGGTCACTAGGCGAAACGGGCTCTTGATGTGCGCCAGCTAATGCTTCCCGTCCGCGACACCATGTCAGAAACTATCATCGCGAGTCGAGCGCAATTACATGCTGCCAAACCCCGAAAGCGCGGCAACTCGCGGGAGCGTCACACAACACACCTGCTCCACTCGCTACTCCAGCCAGACTCTCACTGTTCTGTCCGCGCTCCACGCGGCAGAGTTAACACTACCAAAGATCCTACACACTTTGATTCGTCACACGACCTATCGACGTAATCGTTCGATAGCAGTTTTCCCTAGGCAAGACCCAGCGTAAAAATACAAATAATATTTACGAAACAAACCAATTATACATCGACATGAGTGCATAAATATATATATACAAACAGTAAAACAATTACAATATATAAAGAGACAGAAATGTCATATCTTGAGGTAACAAAAATAAGGAAAAAAAATAATAGTACAATAGATGGAAATAGGAGTATATGCATTTCCGGCGTTACAATATGTCATCCGGTCGTGAAAGCCTTCATACTATGATGATGTAGTTGCCAAAATTTCGACGTTGTCATACAACATACTGTGACCATTATCAATACAGTGCTCTGCCGCTGCCGACTTGTTAGGTTGTAAAAGTCGTGTGTACCTCTGGTGTTCTGTACATCTTTCTTGGACAGTACGAGTTGTTTGTCCGATGTAAGAAAGGCCACATTCACATGGAATTTTGTAAACTCCAGATTTTCGGAGCAGCAAATCATCTTTGACGGAGCCCACGAGTACAGCTGTCTTGGGTGGAGGACGAAAAATCACTTTTACTTTGTGTCTGCCGAGAATGCGTCCTGTTTTTAATGAGAGGCTACCCACATATGGCAGGAAGGCCATCGATTTAAAGGTTTCTTCATCTTCTTCTGCTTTCTTTGTGGCCTCTTTCGGTTTCATTTTCAGTGCCCTCTGTATTTGTTGTGGAGAGTACCCATTGTCTTCAAGCACTCTTTGTAAGTGGGAAAGTTCATCTTGCAGACTGCTTTCGTCAGAAACAATATGCGCTCTGTGAGTCAAAGTTCGGAGAACACTCATTGTCTGGGCAGGATGGTGGCAGCAATTTGCACGTAAATACAGATCGGTGTGCGTCGGCTTCCTATACACTTCATGTCCTAAAGTGCCATCCTCTCTGCGCCGAACCAAAACATCCAAGAATGGAAGGCATCCCTCCTTTTCAATTTCCATTGTGAACTTTATTTGATCGTGGAGGGAGCTCAGATGTCTTAAGAAGTCTTGCAAGTTGTCTTCACAATGGGCCAAACTACAAAGGTGTCGTCAACATACCTCCAGAATACCGTGGGTTTCAAGTCAGCAGATTCAAGCGCCTTCTCCTCGAAGTCCTCCATAAATAAATTGGCCACCAGAGGGGATAAGGGACTACCCACGGCGACTCCGTCCGTCTGTTCAAAAAATTCGTTGTTAAATAAGAAATATGTGGAGGTCAGAACATGTTTAAATAAAGCTGAAATCTCTTTGTCAAAACTTCTTTCAATAAGTTGTAGAGATTCTGGAAGGGGAACATTTGTAAATATAGCCACCACATTAAAACTAACTAATATATCAGACGGGTTCATTTTCAATGATTTCAGTTTACTAATGAAATCAGCCGAGTTTCTTTGGCAACTACATCATCCTTTTGGGACTTGATAGTGGAGGAGGCAACTGAAATTCGCTTGACGACGAATTTAATTAGTAGTAATAGCGGTTTCAGTCTTGATAAATCGTGGAATCCGGCACTTGCTGTAATAAACTCGCAAAGACGTAGTCACCGTGCAGCTCACAATGATATATCGATATGCCAGCACAGATCAACTGCGGAGTCATAGATACAACTCGCGCATTATGCACGTCTCTGCCGCCGACCAACTTCTCTGGCGCATTTGCATCTGTGGTCGCATGCGCAGTCGCGCGGTACACGAGTATAAAGGGACGGCAGTCTTGCAGCTCACTCTGAAGATGGATGAACGTTATACAGCCGAAATATTAGAAGAAGAAGGAGATCTCTTGCGGCTGCACACCCGAAACTTAATGGAACAGTCTTTGCGCCTCCAAAACCTGAAGAATCACAGCATTAACCCTCCCTCTATTGACTGGCCAAGTGCAACAGGCATGGAACGCCATCCCTTAAACTGACATCCGCCACCTTGTCAACACAATGCACGCAAGTTTGAGTGCTTCTATTCAACATTCTCTCAGTTATACCAGTTATTCATGCACCACCACTTGACATTTTATCGTGTGATCTTGCAATGTTTATCACTTAAATAAGTCATCTAGGCAAAGGTATTCCCAAAATTTCATTACCCTACATTAGCTAAATTTTTGTATTGCGATTTTTTCCGCTAGTGTATGTCACGCGAGGCAGAACATGCATTTTATGTGAAATAAATGGCAATAAATAAAATAATGCAGTGCATGTCAATTACATTACGTTTAGGCAATAGCAGTCATTTTCTGAGATACGGTACAAAACATTCTATGCACAAACCATTATCACATTTGCAGCACATTGTTCTTGGAGTTCCTTTGCAGTTTTCTGTAGTGCACCGTTTTCTTTTATCTTGTGGCACCGTTGCTACCAGATGATTTTTCTCGTCATATCCAATATCATGCAGCCATCTGTCTTGACATGAATTACCTGCATGGCGACCAGGACCTCAGATTTTGCACTAGAAGTCAGGTAACATTTCACAATGTAACACTGAAACTGCAGTAGTAGCATATTCACACCCATCTTCCTGTAAACAAGCCAAGTTTTATGCACAAACACTTCCAGTAGCCACGTAGAAATTGCTCACAGCCATTCTTTCCTATTATACTCATTCTGTATAACGGTATATTTTCATCAGTTCGGTCGGTTTCTCAATATTTTGTTGCATTCTCCAATAATATGTGCTCGGCGTGCAAGGATTCTTTTCTTCTCTTGTCTGGAGTATCAGCCCACAGAGCTTACTGAATTGATGGCACTGCTGGTCTAAGCAACTGTTACTGCAGGATTATCTAGCCATCTGGTGATAATCATTCCAATTTCCTTGCTGCTCTTGTAATCAAAGTCTTCCCTTTTATTCCTTTTGGACATTATATACTGTATTAGAGGGTACAAGTTGACATTCTTTTGCCAGACGAATCTCACGAATATCCCCAGTTGAACCATAACCTCGTTCTTTTAGGTGAGAAGTTGGTGATGTAAACAGGTTATCAAAATGAAACCTGTAGAGAAGATTTTTACTTTTCTCTGGAAGTGAACTGATCATTTGAACCAGAGGTATAGTACATTTTCCGCGTACTTACTCGTACACTTCGTTCCTTTGTGCACCAGTTACTTGGCAGCCACTAGACAGCCCATGTTTGTGTTTAGTTACCATGCTTTGTACCCAAATCTAATGTGTTTACCTTCCAGAAATTGTTTGCATCCATGCCCGCCAAAATACTTTATCATGCCTCATCATAATCCAAATCTTGCTAAGGCTGAAAGGTTAACACTTTTCTTATCATATCTATTTATGGACGAAGTTTCCACAGTTCATCATTTACATTGATTTGTGTTATCACATGAGTGAATGAATGTCAGAATTATTTCAAATCTGTCTCTTCTCATCGTGTTGTGCACCATTTTTTTCTCATGTCCAACCCTGAATCCCTGTAATATCTTCTGCTAAGCAGAAGATGTTTGACCGATAGAATCAGAATTCCTAGCAAACCTTGTATCTCTTCGTGTGTTATTTTGGGATCTGTGCAGTTTGTGAACAAAGCATATTCTGTTGATTCAATTATGAGAAATTGAATTAGTTCATCATTGCAAAACAGTTCAAAGCACTGAACTGGAGACAAGCTTCTGTATTTAGTACTACCACTCTCAGGAAATATAGTCATCACTTTACAGATCCTTTCTTCAACAAACTCTGACCACAATTTTTAAGATCTGTAGCTTTTTTGGTTCATCTAGTGTATCACGCTGAAAGCAGTCCGTCTGCAGTTCATCACCTAACATGACTTTGTTGGTCAAAACCGCTTCTGCACCAGCATGAAATTGCCTTGGTCCAAGATTATCTATCTTTCCACCCCCACACTCTTCACCAGAATCTTCATCCGACTCCACATTAGCTTCAGGAGGATCAATAAATAGATGTGTTGCATCTTCTTCCTCCTTCTTAAGAACAGCCAGGACGACTAAACAGAGCCTTGTTGAAAACTTGGGTCCATGGCTTTGTGGGGTCTGAGTGACACTCGAACCCTACCATCAGTTCTGAGACAGAAGGAATCATTATATTGACGGTTCTGCCTGAAGTGATATAAGTGATGGTATATCTCCTAATATCATGTCGGACCTTCTTTTACCCTGTGCAGCGCAGCATCTCGGCGTGGCATGGACTCAACAAGTCATTGGAAGTCCCCTGTGAAAATACATAATCTTTACCAGTCAATAGACAGTTAAGTTGGACCAGAGGACCCAGTCCATTCCATTATGGGACCACCATCAGCTTGCACAGAGACTTGTTGACAACTTGGACCCATTGCTTTGTGGGGCTGAGCCACACTCGAACCCTGCCATCAGCTCTTATCAGCTGTAATCGGGACTTATCTTACCAGGCTACGGTTTTCCAGTCGTCTAGGACCCTACCGACATAGTCAGGCACTCGCGTCGCTCGTCTGCTGCCATAGCCCATTAACATAAAATTTCGGCGCACTATCCTAACGGATGCGTTCTTCGTACGTCCCACATTGATATCTACGGTTATATCACATTGCCTTGCTTGTCTGTTAGCATTGACAACCTACGCAAACGCTGCTGCTCTCGGTCGTTAAGTGAAGGCCTTCTTCCACTGCTTTGTCCTTGGTGAGAAGTGGTGACGGAAATTTAGTATTCTCAGGCACGCTCTTGATACAGTGAGTCTCGGAACAGAGAATTACCTAATGATTTCCGAAATGGAATGTGTCTAGCTCCAACTACTATTCCACATTCAGAGTCCGTTAATTCTCCTTGTGCGGCCATAACCACATCGAAACCTTTTCACATGAATTATCTGAGTATAAATGACAGCTCCGCCAATGTACTGCCTTTTTATACCTTGTGTACAAATACTACGATCTGTATATGTCCCTATCGCTGTCCCATGACTTTTATCAACTCAGTCTGTGTGCAACACACAATTAAAAACTGGAGTAGGGACCGTAGAAACGAACTGAATTTTGTGGCTAGCCTGTGTCATAAATTTCAGCATCTTTAACATTATAATCAAGCAAAAGTTTTAAAAATTGTGATACATTGCGACAGAAAATAGTATTTACTTATTACTCCAAAATATCATCTTATACAGAAAGAGATTTTAGGAACTGAAGCACCAGGCACCGTCCTCTTCTGTGTTCCACCGCCAGAAACCCACCTAAATATCAACAATGGATTGATCTTACCTGAGAGCCAGGCAACAATAGGCATTCGAAGTGCCTGAAATGTATGAAACAATAACAGTATGTTACGTGACGTATCTGTTCCGCTAGGCAGAAATGGGTTAATCGTAAATTTTTATCTGGGCTTCAGAGTGTGCCCCTTAGGTTCTCAAACTGTATAAGTGAGAATTGGTAAACAAGATAATACAAATAACACTGCGTCGCTGTGAACTCATTTCATATTGCCACCCGAAAACAGAGGTCGACCAATTCACACTGCACCAAAATGTAACTTTTTTGCTCATTTTAGTGAGAGGGTGGATCTCAGTAAGAAGTGTGAAGTCAAATGTAAATTAAATTCACGACATTATTTGTTAAATAATCTCAACACTCCACACAATATACTGGTAGTGTGCCTGTTTTATACACACATCGACCAGCGTCAGCGCCAGACTGGGTAAAAGAGATGGTGAGAATGAATATTGGTGAATAATTCAACTCCTTTCATGATTTATTCTAAAGCCGCGACAAAAAATAAAGTGATGGTAGGGCATTATGATTGCGAGTTATTTAGCCAGTTAAAGAACGTCGTTCTATTTGATGCCGCTTTGGCGCCTTGCGAATCGATGAAAATGAGATGGCGTGATGGGAACAACACAAACGCTCTCACCCCGAGCGCAAATGAAATGAAATGATCGTATGGCATTGTTGGCCGAGAGGCCGCCGTATTGCAAGTCCTTTTTAGTTGACGCCAATTCAGCGACTTGCGAGTCAATGACGATGAAATGATGATGAAGAACACACAACACCCAGTCATCACGAGGCAGAGAAAATCGTTGACCCCGCCGGGAATCGAACCTGGGACCCCGTGCGCAGGAAGAGGGAACGCTACCGCAAGACCACGGGCTGCGGACGCCGCGAGCAAAGAAAATCTTTGACACGGCTCGGAATCGAACCCGGGACCCCGTGATCTAGTGGCAGTAACGCTAACCACTTTTTTTCTTTCTTTCGTTTTCTTTCTTCGTCGTTCGTCATCTGAGGTCCTGTGCAATATCGCATGAAATGTTTCAGATTCCGTCGATGACGACTGGAGTCAGTTTTGTTAACGCAGAGGGTGGCCACTCCCAACACCTAA
The DNA here is from genome assembly GCF_021461385.2 of Schistocerca piceifrons. NCBI lineage: Eukaryota > Metazoa > Arthropoda > Insecta > Orthoptera > Acrididae > Schistocerca > Schistocerca piceifrons. The sequence goes on along the minus strand of NC_060139.1, from coordinate 116,646,772 downwards.
CACAATGAGCTAACATGCTGGCATCGACTAGGCCACGGGCTGTGAAGAAATCCGTGAGAAAGCAGACGGTGGACAACGATTTTAAGCCCCCCTGCGCATTACCCCTGGAAAAGTATCGAAATCAGCCATTATAACTAAGTAAGCTAACGATTTTATTATTTGAGTGGGACTACAATCTTCGCGGTAATTACACTCTAAGAAAAAAAAGGAAAGAAAGACGGATCAGGAAGGAATTACCTGAATGCGGACGAAATCGGTGGATGTGACGCATGCGTACAGACAAACATATGATTATAATTTAAGGAAACTGGGCGATTTATTCAAGAGAAAGAACTTCACAAATTAAGCAAGTCAGTAGAGCCTTTACTACCTCTGGCCATTCTGCAAGCAGTTATTTGACTTGGCATTGTTTGATAGAATTGTTGGATGTCCTCCTGAGGGATATCGTGCCAGGTTCTGTCCAACTGGAGCATTAGATCGTCAAAATTCCAAGATGGTTGGAGGGCTGTGCGCCTAATGATCCAAATCTTCTCAGCTGAGCAGAGATCTGGCGATCTTGCTGGCCAAGACTGGGTTTGGCAAGCACAAAGACAACCAGTAAAAACTCTCGTCGAGTGTGGGCGGGCATTGTTTCGCTGAAATGTAAGCCCACGATGGCTGTTCAGCCTGGAATCTCATTGAGTGCGGTAGAGTTGTCTCCAGTGATGAGACCCACTTCGAACTGAGCCCCGATGACCAGTGAAGACGAGCCTGGAGACACCGCAGGCAGTGATGAGATATCAGTCTGACTGTCGCCCGTCATATGGCCCAACAACCAGGAGTGATGGTCTAGAGTGCCACTTCATTTCATAGCAGGACCCATTTGATCTGAGGCACCCTTACAGCACAGTGGTATATCGGCGATATTCTACTCCCCGTTTTGTTCTCCTTCATGGTGAGCCACTGTGAGCTTACATTTGAGCAAGATAATGCCCGCCCACACGAGACGAGTGCTTCTGCTGGTTGTCTTTTTGCTTGCAAAGCCCTACTTTGTCCAGAAACGTTGCCGTATTTCTACTCAATTGAGAATGGGCAGGGCCATCCAACCATCTCGGGCTTCTGACGATCTAATCTCATTTGGACAGAATTTGGCACGATGTCTCTCAGGAGGATATCCAACATCTCTATCAAGCCGAATAACTGCTTGCATAAAGGCCAGAGGTCGGCCAATGTTCAATTTGTGAAGCTCTTTCTCTTGAATAAATCATCAATTTTTTTGAAGTTGTAGTCAATTGCTTGTCTGTACATGTGCAGTCCTGCTCAAAAGTATCCGAACGACCAGAATTGCATTTCGCCTGATTCGCATGCAACCCGCATAACGCAGCTGTCTAGCAGGTCTTCTAATCGCTCCTCAGTACAGTCACTTGACTGTTGAAAATGGTTCCAAGAAGTCACCACTAGGAAACACTGTTCCGTATCGCAATAACTCAAGATGTAAAGTAATACCACGATACTACAAATATCAGGAAACAAGTCATCACAGATAAGACTGTCTTTAAGGCTTGTCAGCTCACGTTTATTACAACAAATGACATACCTGAAATGTTACCACTTTCATTATTACGTCAGATAAGTAATGGACGTAGTAAATTCGTTGTATTCAGGATTTCCTCTTCAAAGTAACATACCGTACTTATTATTCAACACAAAATGACATTAAAAGTTGAAGTTATTCACGAGCAACTAGTTGAGAATATGAATGAACTTCAAATGACACGACGAACCGTCTCGTTCTGCATATGGATTCAAACTCAGGGCATGCAGACTAAGCAAAGATTTCGTGACTGACAGGAACTAACAGTCATTCTTGACTAGGCATACAGAGAGTGATATACCTCGATTTTAGGCAGTATAAGTTAGCAAATATCAACTTTAAATTTCATAACGTAAACATTTTTAACGGACGCGAATTCCTACCCAGCATCTATTGTCCCTGTTAACGAACTACGAGAAATGTTAAATATTGCTTCTTCTCAAGTAACTTACTTGAAATGCCGTGAGGCAAGGCTTTGTGTTGGACAGGGATTCGAACCCAGAACCTAATAGGATTGTTATCGAAGCACAATCAATTGTGACATATCGGATTTTCTCGGTAGTAACAAGATGTTTTAACTGAAATGACGAGACGAAACATAAATTTTTTTTCCTTCCCAGGACGCCAACATGGCACCTATCGCTGTTATATTCTAGAGAAAACAAACGTTAAATATGGGTTTGTTACACCAGCAGCGACATGTGAGCATGTTTGAAGTAGAAATAATATGACGAAGAGTTCAGTGCTGACTGGTAATCGAACCCCACACATATCGTTGTTGACTACACACAAAGAGACGTCAGCTACCTAATTTTTCTCCACCAGCAGCTCGGAATAACATCCTTGAACTTACAGTAAGCTCGCAAATAGTTCTGTGTGTCACTGGGAGTCAAAAACGTCAGATATCGTTAGCGTTGACAACGAATGAAAATACATTAAAAATCAAAATTATTATCATCCAGCAGATAGGTGTTCTCATGCTAGAAATTGATAGCACGTAATGAAAACTTTAGTGCCGGGCCAGGATTCGAACCCATTCACGCGCAATATGTGGAGATGTTGAGGGATCTGCAGTTTTGAACAAGCAACAAGTTGAAGTCGAGCTGTATTGTCACGAAGGGATCACAGTCCGCGTTAAGGGCGGTGTGAGTTGTATTTCCAGTTCAGAACCAATTTTATCGACATACAGAAGCTCAGATAAAAGATGGAATAAGTGTCCTGTGACCCTACATACCCTTCGCTTCGTCACTAGAAATAAATCGCTAGTTTAAGAAAGGTGACTGGTGATAGGGTTTCTACATGTCGCTACTCCTGACTTTATTGTGTGGTTCAACCTAACGTCTACTTGGTAGAGAAGGAATATCATGTTTAATGTGAATTTCAGACCATAATGCCATTATACCTTCTTCACTTGGCATAGCCAGAAGAGAATAGAATGGACCTCTCCCTGTCAAAAATCATCGGCAGAAGTTGGAATCGAACCCAAACCGTAAGTATACGAACCTATCATCAGCCCAACGGACCACCAATCCCTCTTCTCTGTGACTCATTTTTGTACCATAATTTTCGTCCCATTAGGATAATTCCTGCATGATGCACCGCCTTTTATGTCTTTGAATTAATGTAACGTTAATTTAACGTTAGATTGTCTGCAGAGAAACATACTGTTCCAGACTGCTATCCATTCAGATTACAAGACCATGAAGACAACTTCCAACAAGCGTCAAATGGACGTGAAATGTACTACGTGCCTGTATATGCAGATGATTCGCATTCCTGTGCACCCTCACAAAGTATGTAGGAACGGCAACGTCGACATTGTATTTGTAAGGAAAGATTACGCTGTGCATTTGAATGTTTGTTGTTCAATGTCATGTCTCATGTAACAAGGAGAAACATCTACCTGTGCATGTCAGAGTATGACAGTGGCAGGATTGTGGAGTAACGAGACTGTGGTTTATCATTGCACAATACTGCTGCTCGCATTGGTCAAGCTTCCACGACTATCATATGAATATAGAATTGGTGGGTTCAGGAGTGCTATAGCCCTCGCCAAAGCATATCTTAATGACTCCACACCATTAGTGCCTGAGAAGATAGACATATTGTTCAATCAGATGTGCGGGATCCTACAGTCACGTCACATACAGGGTGTTACAAAAAGGTACTATCAAACTTTCAGGAAACATTCCTCACACACAAAGAAAGAAAATATGTTATGTGGACACGTGTCCGGAAACGCTTACTTTCCATGTTAGAGCTCATTTTATTACTTCTCTTCAAATCACATTAATCATGGAATGGAAACAGACAGCACCAGAACGTACCAGCGTGACTTCAAACACTTTGTTACAGGAAATGTTCAAAATGTCCTCCGTTAGCGAGGATACATGCATCCACCCTCCGTCGCATGGAATCCCTGATGCGCTGATGCAGCCCTGGAGAATGGCGTATTGTATCACAGCCGTCCACAATACGAGCACGAAGAGTCTCTACATTTGGTACCAGGGTTGCGTAGACAAGAGCTTTCAAATCCCCCCATAAATGAAAGTCAAGAGGGTTGAGGTCAGGAGAACATGGAGGCCATGGAATTGGTCCGCCTCTACCAATCCATCGGTCACCGAATCTGTTGTTGAGGAGCGTACGAACGCTTCGACTGAAATGTGCAGGAGCTGCATCGTGCATGAACCACATGTTGTGTCGTACGTGTTGGCACATGTTCTAGCAGCACAGGTAGAGTATCCCGTATGGAATCATGACAACGTGCTCCATTGAGCGTAGGTGGAAGAACATGGGGCCCAATCAAGACATCACCAACAATGCCTGCCCAAACGTTCACAGAAAATCTGTGTTGATGACGTGATTGCACAATTGCGTGCGGATTCTCGTCAGGCCACACATGTTGTTCTTGTGGTCTTCAGTCCTGAGACTGGTTTGATGCAGCTCTCCATGCTACTCTATCCTGTGCAAGCTTCTTCATCTCCCAGTACCTACTGCGGCCTACATCCTTCTGAATCTGCTTAGTGTATTCATCTCTTGGTCCCCCTCTACGATTTTTACTCTCCGCGCTGCCCTCCAATACTAAATTGGTGATCCCTTGATGCCTCAGAACATGTCCTACCAACCGATCCCGTCTTCTGGTCAAGTTGTGCCTCAAATTTCTCTTCTCCCCAGTCCTATTCAATACTTCCTCATTAGTTATGTGATCTACCCATCTAATCTTCAGCATTCTTCTGTAGCACCACATTTCGAAAGCTTCTATTCTCTTCTTGTCCAAACTATTTACCGTCCATGTTTCACTTCCATACATGTCTACACTCCATACAAATACTTTCAGAAATGACTGCCTGACACTTAAATCTATACTCGATGTTAACAAATTTCTCTTCTTCAGAAACGCTTTCCTTGCCATTGCCAGTCTACATTTTATATCCTCTCTACTTCGACCATCATCAGTTATTTTGCTCCCCAAATAGCAAAACTCCTTTGCTACTTTAAGTGTCTCAATTCCTAATCTAATTCCCTCCGCATCACCCGACTTGATTCGACTACATTCCATTATCCTCGTTTTGCTTTTGTTGATGTTCATCTTATATCCTCCTTTCAAGACGCTATCCATTCCATTCAACTGCTCTTCCAAGTCCTTTGCTGCCTCTGACAGAATTACAATGTCATCGGCGAACCTCAAAGTTTTTATTTCTTCTCCATGGATTTTAATACCTACTCCGATTTCTTCTTTTGTTTCCTTTACTGCTTGCTCAATATACAGATTGAATAACATCGGGGACAGGCTACAACCCTGTCTTACTCCCTTCCCAGCAACTGCTTCCCTTTCATGTCCCTCGACTCTTATAACTGCCAACTGGTTTCTGTACAAATTGTAAATAGCCTTTCACTCCCTGTATTTTACCCCTGCCACCTTTAGAATTTGAAAGAAATTATTCCAGTTAACGTTGTCAAAAGCTTTCTCTAAGTCTACAAATGCTAGAAACGTAGGTTTGCCTTTCCTTAATCTTTCTTCTAAGATAAGTCGTAAGGTCAGTATTGCCTCTCGTGTTCCAGTATTTCTACGGAATCCAAACTGATCTTCCACGAGCTACTACTAGTTTTTCCATTCGTCTGTAAAGAATTCGTGTTAGTATTTTGCAGCTGTGGCTTATTAAACTGATTGTTCGGTAATTTTCACATCTGTCAACACCTGCTTTCTTTGGGATTTGAATTATTATATTCTTCTTGAAGTCTGAGGGTATTTCGCCTGTTTCATACGTCTTGCTCACCAGATGGTAGAGTTTTGTCAGGACTGGCTCTCCCAAGGCCGCCAGTAGTTCCAATGGAATGTTGTCTACTCCCGGGGCCTTGTTTTGACTCAGGTCTTTCAGTGCTCTGTCAAACTCTTCACGCAGTATCGTATCTACCATTTCATCTTCATCTACATCCTCTTCCATTTCCATTATATTGTCCTCAAACACATCGCCCTTGTATAGTCCCTCTATATACTCCTTCCATCTTTCTGCTTTCCCTTCTTTGCTTAGAACTGGGTTTCCATCTGAGCTCTTGATATTCATACAAGTCGTTCTCTTTTCTCCAAAGGACTCTTTAATTTTCCTGTAGGCTGTATCTATTATACCTCTAGTGAGATAAGCCTCTACATCCTTACATTTGTCCTCTAGCCATCCCTGCTTGGCGATTTTGCACTTCCTGTCGATCTCATTTTTGAGACGTTTGTATTCCTTTTTGCCTGCTTCATTTACTGCATGTTTATATTTTCTCCTTTCATCAATTAAATTCAATATTTCTTCTGTTACCCAAGGATTTCTACTAGCCCTCGTATTTTTACCTATTTGATCCTCTGCTGCCTTCACTACTTCATCCCTCAAAGCTACCCATTCTTCTTCTACTGTATTTTTCCCCCATTCCTGTCAATTGTTCCCTTATGCTCTCCCTGAAACTCTGTACAATCTCTGGTTCTTTCGGTTTATCCAGGTCCCATCTCCTTAAGTTCCCACCTTTTTGCAGTTTCTTCAGTTTTAATCTACAGGTCATAACCAATAGATTGTGGTCAGAGTCCACATCTGTCTGTGGAAATGTCTTACAATTTAAAACCTGGTTCCTAAATCTCTGTCTTACCATTATATAATCTATCTGATATCTTCTAGTATCTCCAGGGTTCTTCCATGTATACAACCTTCTTTCATGATTCTTGGTTTACCAAGTCTTAGCTATGATTAAGTTGTGCTCTGTGCAAAATTCTACCACACGGCTTCCTCTTTCATTTCTTAGCCCCAATCCATATTCACCTACTACGTTTCCTTCTCTCCCTTTTCCTACTACCGAATTCCAGTCATCCATGACTATTAAATTTTCGTCACCCTTCACTAGCTGAATAATTTCTTATATTTCATCATACATTTCTTCAATTTCTTCGTCATCTGCAGAGCTAGTTGGCATATAAACTTGTAATACTGTAGTAGGTGTGGGCTTCGTATATATCTTGGCCACAATAATGCGTTCACTATGCAGTTTGTAGTAGCTTACCCGCAGTCCTATTTTCCTATTCATTATTAAACCCACTCCTGCATTACAACTATTTGATTTTGTGTTTATAACCCTGTAGTCACCTGACCAGAAGCCTTGTTCCTCCTGCCACCGAACTTCGCTAATTCCCACTATATCTAACTTTAACCTATCCATTTCCCTTTTTAAATTTTCTAACCTACCTGCCCGATTAAGGGATCTGACATTCCACGCTTCGATCCGTAGAACGCCAGTTTTCTTCCTCTTGATAACGACATCCTCTTGAGTAGTCCCCGCCCGGAGATCCGAATGGGGGACTATTTTACCTCCGGAATATTTTACCCACGAGGACGCCATCATCATTTAATCATACAGTAAAGCTGCATGCCCTCGGGAAAAATTACGGCCGTAGTTTCCGCTTGCTTTCAGCCGTTCGCAGTACCAGCACAGCAAGGCCGTTTTGGTTATTGTTACAAGGCCAGATCAGTCAATCATCCAGACTGTTGCCCTTGCAACTACTGAAAAGGCTGCTGCCCCTCTTCACTAACCACACGTTTGTCTGGCCTCTCAACAGATACCCCTCCGTTGTGGTTGTACCTAAAGTACGGCTATCTGTATCGCTGAAGCACGCAAGCCTCCTCACCAACGGCAAGGTCCATGGTTAATGGGGATAGGAGCCCACACATGTTGATTGTGAAAATGTACAATTTGATCACGTTGGAATGAAGCCTCATCCGTAAAGAGAACATTTGCACTGAAATGAGGATTGACACATTGTTGGATGAACCATTCGCAGAAGTGTACTCGTGGAGGCCAATCAGCTGTTGATAGTGCCTGCACACGCTGTACATGGTGCAGAAGCAACTGGTTCTCCCGTAGCACTCTCCGTACAGTGATGTGGTCAACGTTACTTTGTACAGCAGCAACGTCTCTGACACTGACATTAGGGTTATCGTCAACTGCACGAAGAATTGCCTCGTCCATTGCAGGTGTCCTCGTCGCTCTAGGTTTTCCCCAGTCGCCAGTCATAGGCTGGAATGTTCCGTGCTCCCTAAGACGCCGATCAATTGCTTCGAACGTCTTCCTGTCGGGACACCTTCGTTCTGGAAATCTGTCTCGATACAAACGTACCGCGCCACGGCTATTGCCCCGTGTTAATCCATACATCAAATGGGCATCTGCCAACTCCGCATTTGTAAACATTACACTGACTGCAAATCCACGTTCGTGATGAACGCTAACCTGTTGATGCTACGTACTGATGTGCTTGATGCTCAGCACAAGCACCGAAGTCAACATTACCTTCCATCAATTGGGCCAACTGGCGTTGAATCGAGAAAGTACAGTACATACTGACAAAACTAAAATGAGCTCTAACATGGAAATTAAGCGTTTACGGGCACATGTCCACATAACATCTTTTCTTTATTTGTGTGTGAGGAATGTTTCCTGAAAGTTTGGCGGTACCTTTTTGTAACACCCTGTATATCGAATCAAGAAATGGGCTGATCTGCAGCAAGACAAGTACCTAGCGGACATCGCGACAACATCTGGTGCACCATGGTCTGTCAGAATGGCGACGATTGATACTGTTTCCCTTGAAGCGGTGACAGAGAGAGAGACACACTGGTGCATCAGTAACACAGGGCACATGAGGTGCTCCATGTAGTCTTTTTAGACGAGTCCCAGTTCCACATACAGCATCACAGTAGATGTATTGGTGACTGGAGGCTCTGAGGAGAACGAAGATTGCCAGATTTCATTCTTCGTCTTCATATGGGTCCAATACGTACCACTATGATATGGGGAGTGTCCACCCGGTAAACAAAATGATCATCTCTGATTCACATAGCATTTCTGGCCAGTGACTGTATCCTTTTTTTGAGGTTTCTATGATATTATCTTCTAACAAGGTAAGGCAGAACTACATGGTGCCCATGATGTTCTGAGATCTCTCGATTTGAACTTTGCTCTAGCCAGAAAGTCCTCTGTATAGTTTTTGTATGTCCATCCTTATGGTTGATGGTCTGAGGGACTCTAGCCGTTCACTTACATAAAAAATTAAATACCTACAGCCGTAATTTTGATGTTATTTTATTATATTTGCAACCAGTTTTGGTGTCTCATTGCACCATCTTCAGGCCTTAACTGACGCTGTGGGGGTGAACTACAATTGTATACACAGTCCCATCAGCGGCCTATATCTATGAACTGACTTCTATGGAATACTGTAAAAGCGATCTTCTGTCTGCAACCATCAACTACCAAATGAATCAGGTAGGGCCTGAAGATGAGCTATTGAGTCATCGAAACTGGTTCCAATATAATTAAATAACATCAAAATAATGGCTTATAACATAAGTTCTCACTTAAAACATTTGATCATTTGATGCTCAGAGATTGATATACCACCAATCACAGCCACTACAACTGATGAATAATATCATAAAGTTGAGGCAGCGTGGAATGACATACCCGCATCTGTCGTCCAAGTTCAGTTCGACTTGATACCCGGAATGATTACAGTCATTGTTGCTACTACAGATGGCGGCTCTGTGCACTAAATTTCGCACCCAGATACTCCTACTTAAAAAATTTGCTGCTATCTTTGTCTATGTAGGCAAATCACAATATGAGGACTGGCCTCAAGTGACATTGTAATAGTATATCTATGCGGCCTCCAGAACATCGTTCAGGTTTCTGCCACTAGTAGGTACTGCAGCCACCAGAGTCGAGAAGTTGTTATCAGCGAACTCTCGACATTGAAAGATGTTTCTTAAAAAAAAAAAAAAATCTCTAAAGATCCAAGATGGCGGCACTTCCCATCACATGATCATGACATCACTTCCAGCCGAGAAACAGCGAGACTCCTTTCAAACGTATAGCATTAAATCTGCAGTATTTGGGTATGTGTTGTTTCCAAACTGGTTGAGGGTATCATATCTATAACAGAATCATGAATAACCAGGCACTACGCTACCGTACGTTTTGGGAGGGTGTTTTTGTTTGCATTTCAATTCTCATATCAGTGACACACGATTACATTTTTTCTTCATCTCGCTGTGAACAATCGTTGAAATGTATGTGACATATCTGGAACTCTGTATGACGCATGAGCGGATTTCTCCTTAGCGTTCGCTCTATATTTCACACACTTGCACAGCACGCACTGTGCTAAAATCGAACGGAATAGTTCTCTTCTGAATATTTAGGTGAATTCAGAGATACCTTCAACTCTATGTCTACTGTATAAAACATACTGCAATTACTGACGATCACATTTCCTGTTAGTCTGAATACCTGAAATTATGCTGTTTCGAGCGTTGCATTTCCGTTTATCCTGCCTTGTCCGTGTACTAACTTCTGGTGCAACACGTTCAATTAAATCGCAATGACACAATGCTACACTCAGCCTTAGATCATTTGTTAAGATGTTCCTTCATGATATTTGGTCTTTCTCAAATACTTGTATATTTGGCATTTCCCAATAAATTGTTTTGATCGCAATTTTAGACTTGGTGTCCGCATTATCCGAGCTAATATATTTAGTATCTTCTCTGCTGCGGATAAGTACAACTGCATGACGAGCGTTTCAAATAATCTTCGAGTCATCCTCTGTCAATCCAAGTACCGTGCAGAGCAGAATGCAGAAAACGAACTTTCATCATCAGCAACTCAATCGTTTAGTTCATTTGTCGTTCCCCAACCAGTGCAAGACATTCATATACCTTCATTAGCGTTGCAGTTCCCTAATTGCGCACATGGTCAGTAATTTTGGTTATTCAAACGATACTGAAATTTTCAAAAGAAGTGCGCAATTTTTATTTAAACCGATGTCATTAGCTATCTGCTGCCTTGATTCAGCGGCAAGTCTTCGTTCAGTACACAGACGACTATCGCATGGCAGAAGGTAAATGATTCCATTTTGTGTCGGACTCGATATGGAATCCTGTGAACTGACCAAATGCTTTATACTTATAATATCTGAAGCGAGCTGTAGAGTGGGCAATGAGAATTTTTTCTCTCGCACTCAGTATGTAACTCATTGTCATCATCATCATCTTTTTCTTCTTCTTCTTCTCCTTCACCCAGCACAATATCGAATGAGAACAGACAGAGAATAACGCTAGTATATTTTACAGAACTGTGTTTCCTGTTCTTCTTCCTCTTCGAATCAGTTTTTTCTCTTCAGACTATAATATAATAAAATAATGGAATAGATGATAATAAAATGCGTGGCTTTTTAAAATGTATTGAATTAATGAGATTAATTTTTCGGCATGAATGACAAGCACAATAAGCTGAGCTATGCCTGGAAATAAGTTCGTATTAGTTCATATTATTTTGCAGGGCGAAGTAGTTTCTTTCTCCGCTGTAGATTTGTGCTTACCATTATTTATAAAGCTACGTTTGGTCGCCGTGTTCACCTTTGAAGTCTTGACCGTGTTCTCATTAAGCTTATCGGATCTTCGTAATTTTCCGAAGTACACAGGTGGGCTTCAGTTCTTGTAATTATTATACTATGAAATAACAACTCACACGACCTTTCTGTTAATAAAACAATACTGTATTTTTCTAAACGGTGCACATATGAAATACATACTCCTCACTTATTCATAGCGACCCCAAAATGGCGGCTACAATTACTCGCTAAAAATGGCGTGCTTCTCACTCGTTCACTAGCTGAGCGCGAATCCTTCCTTCCTCCTACTGGTACCAGAAAAAATCCTCTGTTTTTTAACAACTGAAAGTCAAAAAATACATGACGGTAGGCATAGGCTCTATGATGGGCTAGCGCTTCATCTTCTCTCTTTGCCTTTAAAGAAGACGAAAACATAAAGGAAATGCAAAAGGTTTATCAAAAGACACAACATGCTGGCTGATTACTGTGCCCATTACGTTTCCTTGAGTGTAGACCGAGCGAGATGGCGCAGTGGTTAGCACACTGGACTCGCATTCGGGAGGACGACGGTTCAATCCCGTCTCCGGCCCTCCTGATTTCGGTTTTCCGTGATTTCGCTTCAGGCAAATGCCGGGATAGTTCCTTTGAAAGGGCACGGCCGATTTCCTTCCCCATCCTTCCCTAATCCGAGCTTGCGCTCAGTCTCTAATGACCTCGTTGTCGACGGGACGTTAAACACTAATCTCCTCCTCCTCCTCCTCCTTGAGTGTAATAGAACAATTATTTCTTCACCGTCGAAATTACAAGATTTTCGTCTTGATCTATGATTGCGATACTTAACTCTGAAACACGTCGCACCACAACTGGCATGTAAATGGGAGAATTTGGTGATACCACAGTCCTGTATCCAAGTGGTACTGCAGGCCAGAAGTGATATGTGTAGGGTAGCGGCACAGTGGAATAAGCGCCCTGAAATGATGCAGTCAGTGTGCAGGATTTCAACATTCTGAATATTTACGGATGTTCTGCTGTCGTTGAGGATTATTTTTCAACTACATCTGTCTCAAAACGTGAAACTGAGCCGATGGTGTCATCCAGCTTGTAAGTAGGCTGTTTAGGTTTTTATGTTGGTAACACCACGTAGCGCTCTGTATGAAAAACAATGACTGTGCTGTGCGCAATCTGTGGCTGGTTGGCATTGTTGGAATATTCGCTATTGTAGTGTTGGGCAGTTGGATATGAACAGTGCGTAGCGTTTAGTGTTGCCAATTTAGCGACTTTGTCGCTAGAAATGGCGACTTTTGCCTTCGTCTTAGCGACAAAAAAAAACTTTTTAGCGACAAAAATTATTAAGCGACTTATCTGGCGACTTTTGGAGTATTGACGACTTTTGAAGTACAAATCAAAACTGTTTTGGGCCAGTATTTTCATTAACAAAACTAAGATTTTAACAATAGAATGGGTACTACACTGACTTTGTTCTAGATTTACTAAGTTAAATTAAGTTCTTAGCACATCATGTAGCATTGTTCAGCATTTAGTAAACCTGAATGCGGGAATTCCCTACAGAGTAAGAAAACCTTGACTATAGAACAATTCATTATTCATTACCCACCAGCCTGTTATCGTCGATAGCGTTTCGATCTATAATTCTTCAACTTTTGAACTCCCTTTATTTTTCGAATTGACAAAAAACACACGTAATATTAAGTATAATAAAATACATTTCTGTCCAGCAACCTCTAATTTTTCGAAATGTTAACTCGCAGTCAAACTATTACCACATGCACAGTGGCAACGCAAGAACAATTCGGTGGGGGTATCTCAGACATTACCACGTTTTAAACAATGAACAATAGGACTGATATCGAGTTACCGACTGAGTAGATTGTTTCATGACCTCTAGTTCGCCTGAGTTTTAATGTATTTTCAGTGATTATAAATTGGTGAAACTTATGTTGTGGTGGCTTACATAATGGATTTACCGCAGAAGAAGAAGCAGAACGCTCAAAAATATCGGGATGCGTGGAAAGCAGAACCTGAATTCTATGGGTGGCTGAAACCAGTCGTTGGAGACTTATCTAAGGCAAGATGTCAAGTATTTGCAACAGAGTTTTATGCTAAATTGTGTGATATTAGGAAGCATTCGAAAACTATTAAGCATAAACAAAAAATTGATTTAAAAAAAAAACACAAACCGCCTTACCTGTGAAAATTGTTCCGAAAACTACAGTTAGAATAGCAAGCAGAGCGGAAGGCGCCCTTGCTTTATTTATTGCTGAACATTGTTCTATTTTAGCTGTAGATCATTTAGGAATACTGTGCAAGAAGGTGTTTTCCGTTGATGAGGGCGCTAAAAACATGCAATTACATCGTACAAAGTGCACTAAGATTATAACTGAAGTTTTGGCTTCATACTTTACACAATCATTGGTTGAAGATATAAGGAACCAAAAATACAGTGTACTAATAGATGAATCCACAGATGTATCAATATCTAAAATGCTAGGTATCGTTATACGGTACTACAACGTAAACAACCAAACCATTAGATCAGCATTTCTCAAACTCGCAGTAGTAGGAACTGCAGATGCAAGGAATCTGGCTGCTGTTCTTGTGAATTCTTTGAAAAATCTCAAACTTCCTGTCGCTAATATGGTAGGAATTGGCACAGATAAAGCTTCTGCAATGGTTGGAATAAACAATGGGCTTTTCGAACAACTAAAGAGAGAATATTGTTTGAAGCATTTGGTATTGATCCGTTGCATTTGTCACTCTCTTCAGCTTGCAATTTCGCACGCCTCCGTGAATACCATACCTAGAAACATAGAGTTTCTTGTACGGGAAACCTACAATTGGTTCTCCATTTCACCCAAAAGACAAGAGGAATATAAAAAGGTTTATGAGACAGTAAATTGTGGAAAACAGCCACTAAAAATTTTGAAGGTCTGTGCAACACGTTGGCTTTCAGTTGAACCAGCAATACGAAGAATTCTGGAGCAGTGGGAAGAACTAAAGCTACATTTTGTATAAGATTTATTGTAACGACTCAAAATCATCTTTACATGTTTTACCTTAAACATGCTTTAAAAGACGTACAAATAGCAATAAAAGCCTTTGAAGGAGAGGACTATGACCCCACTAAATTACTAGATACACTTGTATTTCTCAACAAAACATAGTTTTTTCTAACTGTTGATTTGTTGACAACACCAGTTCCAAGCGAATGTATGTACGCAATTCCGAACCTTGGCTTCATGTTTTAACAGAAATTGTCTGAGTCAAGTTTGTCTCAAGAAAATGAAGTTTATTTTTAGAAGCGATGCATTCATTTTAGTCTGAAACTCATAAAAGAAATTCAACAAAGACTGCCAAGTAACGTTACGATCCCGAAAAAAATGTCAATGTTGAATGTTGAAGAAACACTAAAAGTGAACAAAAATAATGCTGTAGCGGATATAGCCAAAGAATTGGGTTTTAGTGGCGATTTCATAGACGGTATGCTGCAAGAATGGCATAATATCCACTTCATTAGGTGGAATAACACTACTAACACTGTTCGATTTTGGAGTGAGGTTTTGCAGTATAAAAATGCCGCAGGGGAGAATACTTTTTCTTTGATTTCACAGCTAGCAATGACTGTTCTATGCCTACCGCATTCAAATGCAGAAGTGGAAAGAATATTCAGTTCTATAAACATTATAAAAACTAAACAACGTTACAGATTATCGTTAAAGACAATTAATGCTTTGATCATATTGAGAGACCAGCTGAAGAAACAAAATAAAGATTGTGCAACTTTTGACGTACCGTCAGACGTATTGGAGCTTATTGGAACGAACAAAAGTTACTCTTTTGCGACAAAACCAGTCCAACTGCAACATCATCTTTTGAGCGACATTCAACCCTCTACATCAACTACAGTTCTGTCAGAGCATGAAACAGAAGAGTTATTCGATCTTCTGAGTGACGACGATGAATAGCTCACATACCGGTATGTATATATTTTTTAACCTAGTTTGAGTAAGTGCTTTCTTTTGTTACAAGTATAGTTGTATATTTCTAGTATATTTGACTACTGTGATTGAAACAACAATTTATATGTTGCGTCAATTATGATAACATGTTTAATTAAACGTTAGCGTATTTTATACGTATGTTGTAGCAAGCGATGCGTCATTTAATTAAGACAATATAGCAATTACGTATAAGACAATTTTTATTAATATTTTATTACCCCCACCACCACTGGCTTATTGCACCATTCACAGCACGAAATTTTCAGTACACCCCTAGTAAAATCAGTTTTAGCGACTTTCTAGCAACTTTTGATATTGAATATAGCGACTCGGGTTTTTTAGAGTTGGCAACACTGGTAGCGTTGTGCAGTTGGAGGTGAGCCGCCAGCAGTGGTGGATGTAGGGAGAGAGATGGCAGAGTTTTGAGGGAGGACGATCTGGACATGTGTCCGTCAAACAAAGGAAATTTATAAGACTGGATGTCTTGAACTTTTGAACACTATTAAGGTAAATACATTGTTTGTTCTCTACCAAAATCTTTCATTTGCTAACTATGCCTATCAGTCGTTAGTGCCTTTAGCAGTTAGAATGTTTTATTTAGCTGGCAGTATTGGCGCTCGCTGTATTGCAGTAGTTCGAGTAACGATGATTTTTGTGAGGTAAGTGATTCATGAAAGGTATAGGTTATTGTTAGTCAGAGCCATTCATTTGTAGGGATTATTGAAAACTAGACTGCGTTGCGCTAAAAATACTGTGTGTCAATTTAGTGATTATCAGAATAAGTAAAGAGAGAAATGTGTGAGTACGTCCAGTTTTGCTCAGCTATTTGAAAAACAAATAACGTAGAAGTTTACCAGCACTGTCATTCTTAATTTTTCTAAGGGGATGTTTCAAGCTTAAAATAAACATGAAGAGTACTCCACATCTCGCACTGCTTGAGAGTTTTATTGTAACTGATGCTCACTTTCAAACATAGTTTTTTCCTTTCTTCTACAAAATCTTCTCCGTTATATTGTCTGATTCTGTCTTCCTCAACAGGGCGGAAATAATGTCATCGAGTTCATAAGTTCCTTTACCTTAAAAGGTAAATCTGTCCAGAAATTCCCGAACACCTATATGATTATAAAAGTAGAAATTGTTGTTTCTCGGTATTCTGATGAGATAAATTTAGTACGGGGTTAAAGATGCAGGCTATAATCGAGTTTTTAACAGACAGGCTAAATGTTACACTATGTTCTATGACAGTATTTCTGAACCTTTTAAAATACGCGTAGCCTTTCCAAGTAAAAATATTCTGGCGACTCCCAGAACCATAATAAAAGTATGTCAGTGATTTAAAAGGCAACGTATTTAATTTTCTTTCTATTGATACTATACTGATCGAGAAATCAAGTGCAGTGTGAAAAGAGGTCGCAGTGCTCGGCGGAGAGAGATATAATTATATTCTTTGGCGGAAGAGGCGTGGGAGTGTGAAGGGGTCAGCGGGGAAAAAGTCACGCGTTTTCCGTCACTACATTCAGTTGTCCGAGTACGCCAGCAAGTACGGACATGATTATTGTCTTCGCGCTTCGCTCTGAGCGAGCATAAAACGGGCAAGTTTCTTAAAATATCTGTGCAACCCGCCACGTCTGGTACAAGTGGCAGTGGCAGAAGCGAACCAAAATCGAAAAAAAAAATTGATTTTATGACGACAATTATCTGAAGTATGGTTTTACTGTCATGAACAATACTCCTCAATGTGTAATTTGCGGCGAAGTATTGTCACGTGAGAGTATGAATTATCAAAGCTTCTGCGTCACCTCTCAACTAAACATTCCAAGGAAGCTGATAAACCGTTGGATTTAGTTGAAAGGAAACCGAAAACACTTGACCAGCAGCAAACTACCATGATTCAGGTAATAAAATTGTAATGTTATTTGTTGATTTAAAATAATATTAATTTCTCTGATTTTTTATTCGTTTTCCTGATTTAACAATTATTTTTTATCTGATTTTAAGTATCCAGTGCCAACGAGAAAGCGTTACTAGCTAGCATCCGAGTCGCTAAAGCAGGGAAGCCGCATACAGATGCAGAGAATCTTATTTTGCCAGCAGCCCTGGATATGGTTGAAATTATGTTAGGTAAGCAAGGGGCAAACAATCTAGAAAGCATACCACTTGCTGATAATGCCAGTGAATGCAGAATAAACGATATGGCCGGTGACATTCGAGAACAGTTGGTCGAAAAATTAAAGAAGAGCCCACATTTTGCTTTGCAATTTGATGAATCTACTGATTGTGCTCAATTTATAGTATTTGTGCGCTTTGAAGCAGATGAAAGTATCATGGAAGACATTTTATTTTTGCAAAGCACTCCCTGCGAACACTACTGGCCAGTCTTTGTATGACATGTTTTTAGATAGCACCCCCAATTACGAGACTGATTGGACAAAATGTATCGCCATTTGTAGTGATGGGCTAAAGCTATGACTGGCAGTAAGAGTGGGCTTGTCGCGAAATTAAAATCAATAGTCCCAAATTTTTCGTGAACACACTGCTTTCTTCATCGACTAGCTCTGGCAGACAAGATTTTAATTTCTGATTAAAATGATGTGCTTAAAGTGGTGGTCAATGCTGTAAACTCTATTAAAGGTAAAGCGTTGCATATTCGACTGTTTAGGATCATTTGTGAAGAGATGAGTTCGCTCCATCAACATATCCTTTATCACACACAGGTCCGGTGGCTTTCCAAAGGAAAGGTATTGACTTGAGTTCTGGAACTAAAAGGCAAATTGTTAGTATTCTTACAAGATTCTAAATCTGAATAGGCGAATTACTTTCATGACCCTGTTTGGCTATAAAAATTAGCATTTCTCGTGGATCTTTTTAACCACCTATATATTTTAAACAAGAGCTGCCAAAGGAAAGAAGAAAACATTATAACAGCTAGAGATAAAATCAACGGATTCCTCGCAAAATTTAGTTTGTGGTCAACGTTTTTACCAAAAATGATGTTTGTGTCTTTCCCATGTATTCAGATGATTGTCGAATAAATTGCGATGGTCCAGTCAGTGGTACTAAATTCTCACGATCTTTGCATGATACAGAGCTTGAATAGTTTGGAAGAGAAACTGTTAAGTTACTCTCCAGAGCTGAGCTCTGACGCTGACAACGGTCTTACATGGATACTCAATCCTTTTTTAGACATGTCAATACAACTGACTGATCTGAGCACGATGACGAAAGAAACGCTCGTAGATTTGTGCATAAGCGTTCTCTTCAATGGTGAATATAAAAACTAAGAACTGAAATAGACTTTAACTGGAACATGATTTGGTGATTTGTGTCTCAAAAATAGAACCACGATTTGCCAGATTATAAATAAATAAACAGGCACAGCCTTCTCATTGGAGCTGTTATATTTTTATTGTAATCAGATCTGCAGCCCTCGCTTACTTTCATCTGGATAAGTGGCACCAATGGCAGATATCGCTGGTGTCGCCCTATGAATAAAAACTGCTCAAAACAATAAAATCTTAATAAGTGTCAAGTATGCTTTTAATAATAAAAATAAGAGATATTAGTCATCAGGCATCAAATTGCAGTTGTGTCGATAAAGCGCTGTACATTTGCGTATAATCGCTGGATCGTACCAGTATTGTTATTGACTTTACTCTTGACGGTATGGCTTATGCTCCGCAGGAAAGAAATGACAATGAAATAACAGAAAACGGGGAGGAAAAAAGGGCGTAATGTTTTACATCAGTGTTATTACTATTATTATTACGACGAACAAAGTACATTAGACGCTACGACATGGACAAAGCCGCCGACAACGCAGTATTCAGTTGTACTGTTAGCGACACTCCTCGCGTTGCAATTATTGTAACCGATACCTCCGCTCGGGTCTGCTAGACGATGATGCCAAATTCTCTGTGACGGTGTTGCAAGACAGACTCATGTTACTTCATGGCCTTGAAATACCTCTATATGAATTCCATTTTAGATATGTCGTCGTTAACCAGCACGAATTCAATAAAGCTGGCCATTAACCAATACGTAGGCAGATGTTTCATTCAGCTAGCCGTCTTCCGTGTTTATGACTCATTCTGAAGAGAAGGTGAAAGCAAATGTCTTTAAACGGCTTCCTGTAAAAAAGGGTGTACATTTTATAAATTGTTTTAGTATTTTTCGAAATGGAGTGCATTATCCTTTATTTCACGCGAATTCCAACAGGAAAATATGTTTCGCATAACGAGTGTTTCGCAATGCAGGTAAGACTCGGGAGTGAATTATCGTCGTTTAATGGGGTCCCACTGCATAGTCAAGTTGCAACAAGATTTTTTTTCGACTTTCTCAAAGTTACTTATTGGATTTTCTTCATTTACTTATCGATCGGTTCCTGAAAACAGATATCCAGTTTTGCGTTTATTTATCGTTAACACGGTGTATTTAGTATAAAACAGTCTAGATTATGCTCAATTCAGAATTAATGTTAAACAAGGAATTATGTAATTTTAATGAAAAATAATTACCATTTCCCATAGGCCTATGTTTTTGTGTTAAAGAACCCCTAGTTTTGAGACATGTAGCAGGATGGTTATTTCATGTACTTTCATTCAATTACAAAAGAAGACAATATTTCTTTTTAATTAATTGCGACAATATGTAGTATATATTTTTACAGATGATGGTACTAGTTTTTTGTAAGATATTTTTCAGCTCTTTTATAAAGCTCTATCGAAAAAACAATGATTCACTTCACGCCAATCGCCACAATTAACTACACGAAAGAAATG
Source organism: Schistocerca piceifrons (assembly GCF_021461385.2). Classification (NCBI taxonomy): domain Eukaryota; kingdom Metazoa; phylum Arthropoda; class Insecta; order Orthoptera; family Acrididae; genus Schistocerca; species Schistocerca piceifrons. The sequence continues at coordinate 116,626,486 of NC_060139.1, read as the reverse complement.
AGAAATTAACCAGGTGACCAGCAACGACGATTTTGTGGGAATCCCGATGAAGCCACAGAACCAGGAAAATAGAGACAACGTCAACATGCAATGTGAGAATTAAAGTCTGAGTTGAGCTCAGTCATCCTAGATCCGCTGGGTAGAAATTGCTGCACTTCCTGCCTTGTCTCACTGCTGCCAGCTCTAGCGATCAATTGTTTGGTTCGAAGTTTGTTTCTGAAATGCATTTTAGTAACTGTGGTGCCAAATTTTGCATGTGAGCTTCGTGCGCTTTTTTGCAGCCATTTTGTATCACATTTGAACCTGAGCGTCTTTTAAATGCGCTTTCATAAATTGTTCTCGTTCCGTGTGATATTTTTATTACAGCAGATGATAGGCACGTAAACTAAGTTGTCAGTAACACACAAGACGCTGTCACTTTACCGCCGTTCCAGCCCGGAAGTTGATGTGGTCCTTTTCCTCTTCCTGCAAACCTCAGAGGTAAATACTATCCGTACAAGACTTAGCGACTCTCGCCGCCCTAGTTCCATTCCGCAGAAGTGGGAAGAGATCGATAGAGATCGTGTTGCTTCTCACTGCTACAAGTGTTTGCGTGTTTCGACTCTTCAACATGTTTAAATTAAATTCGTACCAGATATGAACGTGAGGGAATTTGCAAGGTGCTTTCCCAAAACCTTGCCACTTCCGTGTGACGCAAATGATCGTCATGAAACATACGTTACCAGCCATGCTGCAACTGGGTTCTCTTGCGACCGCGACCCCCTGAACAAGGCTTTGCGAACCCGTTAGGGGGTCGCGACCCACAGATTGAAAAACACTATTCTGTCAATGCGTCCTAAAATACTTGTTAATTTATCTAGAGCTCAGAAACTTTAAGCAAAGATGACCACATATCTGACCTTCAGATAATTGAAACATATTGTAACTATACTTGATCGTATAGTTCTTGAAATACCTCGCCATTTCCAGAGGAGGTGGTAAACTGCGAAACTAGCAAAGTAAAATACAATATTACTCTTCTTCCTGTAAAATAACCGCTGTGAAGAAATTTCACTTTCCATCTAGAAGTTAACAATTGTATTCTCATATCTTTTAAGCGTTCTGGGCAAAATATCTCTCATGAACAACACCCGAAGAAGGGTTTTACCACTTTTTTTCCACAATACTCGAAATCAATATTGGTAAGCGCTCTTGTTGGGAGACTGCTTAAGGAGAACTTTTTTTTCATCACATAGAGACCAAGTTTGTTTTTCCGTATAGTCCTAAATAGACGCCATTCCTTTCAGGAAGTGCTCTTCCCTCCATGTTTAAACCTCAGCTAACTGTTTGTGAGCAGTCTTTGCATTATTAAGTGCCTTAGCAATGGCCGCTGCTACACCAGGTAATCCTCCAAGCGCTGATAACGCAGCGGATATTGGAATGAGAGATAATACTCCATCTGTTTTGGGGATGGGTATTATAAGCTCTCTGCAGAGCAATTTTCCTGTGCCGGCCAGAGTGGCCGAGCAGTTCTAGGTGCTACAGTCTGGAACCGCGCGACCACTACGGTCGCGGGTTCGAATCCTGCCTCGGGCATGGATGTGTGTGATGTCCTTAGGTTAGTTAGGTTTAAGTAGTCCTAAGTTCGAGGGGACTGGTGACCTCTGAAGTTAAGTCCCATAGTGCTCAGAGCCATTTGAACCATTTTCCTGTTGGAGCAACTTCTGAAGCAGGTTTATGAGCTTTTTTCACAGCTGTTATGAGATTACTGTCCAGCTTACTACACTTCAGACTACTTTGGACTGCTTTAATTATTCTGTTCATTACATTCTCTGCATTCTTCTTCTTCTCCATTTTTCGTACTTATATCCATTTTAGCTTTCAATGCACCAGTTACTGCTAAAGCAGCTATTTTTTCACTAAGCTCGGCGTCTTTTGTCTTAACTCTGCACAATGCTCTTTAAGCCAGAATCCAGTCTACTCAATGTCCATTTGACAAAGTATCTGGGTACACTGCATAAGCGATGTCACGTTCCTTGTATGTGCTTATAATGGATTTACTCCCACATCTCGTCTGTTTGCTGTTTTTTCAAATCTATTTTTGGTCCACAGTATGAGCAACCAGCTAAGGACGGATTCATCTTGATTCTTCTTAGTCTTCTTCTTCTTCTCCTTCTTCTTCTTATCCGCAGCTCGAATTATACATCATGAGTGATGTAATCAAAGACAAATAATTCTCATATATTAGTTGCTGCAAGGCAGAAGAATCCTTAGTGTATATGAAATGCAATTCAAAAAGCATGCACTTCAACTTCCCACTAGTCCTATTACTGACGAAATCAGATAACCACAAACTTGGCGACATATTTCCAGGTTCAATTAGATGCATTATATCTGGCCCTTCCAAATGTCGAAAAGCAAATGATTATTAACCTTCTCCTTCATGAAGATGATCTTGTATTTAGAAAGTGTACATATAGTCGAAATTACTTCAGCAATATAAATATAAATTTCTTACACAAGTCCTTAAAAACCATAATAATATTGAATGCTTCACATTTTCAGGCAAGGAGATTGTAATGCAATCCTGTATAGGGTTGGTGCTTTCGATTTTTATATAATATTATTTCTGATAAGAAAATTCATATGATGGTATACCTTTCTGTGAATCACTATAATGGTGCAGACAGATTTTATCTATGTGAGACATATAGCAAAACTCTGAAATAATTAATTAGAGACAATGAAAACATAATTATTCTTTTCAAGCAAGACAAACGTAATCTGGGGCATGTATTTACCGACATTAACAAAGATATGACTTTTAATCCATTCTTCAAAATATGTAAACGAGCATGGGGTTAGAAATGCACAGAGGATTTTGGTTATTAGCAAAGTGATGATTTTAATAATGAGCTTTATCATGTTAATTTTGGTGACAATATTTGATTTGGTATCAATTGCTACACACCTAAGCAGTGGTATAAATTGGGACAATTGCTTATAATCTGTTAAGATGTTCACAGAGCATTGTAGTTGTCAACATGTCTCTCAGTTCCACTGGACAAAATGTTAGCCTCAAAAGTCAGCTGTTGAAATCTTGATGAAATATTTGCTGAAAACTGGTGTTATTGCAAAAAAGACAAACTGAAGCTGTGTCCATACTGGAAAGAGCATTTACACGCATTGTCAATTGTTAGAGATATTGGTGCAGTTATTCCTGCAGAACAAGAAGACAAATCAAGGCAAAGGAGATGGTTTTAAAGAAAAAGTGTGTATGACAGAAGAAGAGAAGATGATGATGATGGTGATGGTGACAGTGGTAGTACTGATGATATGATGATGATATGGTGTGCTATGATGATAATATGATATGATACGATATGATGGATCTCATATGGGGATTTACCAGTTTCCTCCATCAGATCAGTTGACCCCTCATTGGAATTGGGAAAACCTCACTGGCTTTGCCACCATTAGAGTTGGAGGGTAGTGAGGAAATAAAATACCCACCATGAAAAAATAACTGGACTGGTCCTCCAGGTTGGGGGTTAGGTACTGCGCTGAAAACCTGTCCCACAAAAATAGGACTTCTTACTAAACATCAAGAAAATGCCTCAGAGGAAAATAGAAACAAGGAATATAGAATATGGCTTACGAACAAGGACTTATGATTTGAAATGTGGAACATTAGAACTTTCGCAACACCTGGAGTTCTCAATTTCTGTCTGAAGAGCTCGACAGATATGAAGTGGATCTTGTAATACTGCAAGAAAATAGATATCCAGGAACAGGAAAACTGGAAACAGACAGGCACACTCTATATTACAGAGGATCGGAAATTGGAAGGTGGCAGAAGGAAGTAGGTTTTACAGTCAGCAAAAGTTTGGCAGTGCCAGTAATTGATTTACAACCGATTGATGATAAAATAGCTGTCATGAGACTGATAGGTAGATTCACAAATATAACAATAGTTACAATATATGCTACACCTGAGGAAGCAGAGGACGAAAAGAAAGACAGTTTCTATGAAATTCTCGTAGAGATAATTAATAAAACACCAGGATATGATGTGAAACTCATTATGGGAAGTGCAAATGGTAATGTTGGAATGGAGATCATCTGGAACGAAATAGCTGGAACTGAAAGCCTACTAAGCTGTGAAAGTGCAGCCAACCTAAGGGGTATGAGCACACACCTTCCATGGAAGGACATTCACAAAGTAACTTGGATATCACCAGATGGAAGACCAAAAAACCAAATAGACCATCTCCCAGTAGATCAAAGATATAAAAGCAGTATAATGAATGTGAAAATCGTAAGGGGAGCCAAAGCAGCCACACACCATTATCTAGTCGTAGCAAGGTTCACCAAAGAATAGCCATAGAAAAGCCAAGGGGGGGGGGGGGGGGAAGAGCATAACAGACCATAACATTGACATAGGCAGACTGAAGGATAACACAGGAGTCTGTCATTAAGCTACAAGACAAAATTGCTGTTCTAACAATGGAAGACAATCTTGAAATTGAAGTCCACTGGGAATTGATAAAATGTGGAAGAAGCAGCACTAGAAGTATGTGGAAAAAGAAAAAGAAGGAAGAAAAATCGCTGGTTTTCAGAAGAACATGAGTAAAAAGTGAAAAAAGAAGAGATGCGAAGCGAAAACACCTACAAGAGGATACCAACGAAATTAAAGAAGCATTTGCAAAATGTTAATAGTGAAACTAAAAATTTTCGCATTTTAGTTTAATCAAAAGAGCAGAGGAGGATTAAAGTGCAGGGCATGAAAGAGGTTTTTACAGATCAGTCAGATTTGTCAGAAAAAGATATATACCATGAATGTATGGCATTAAAGCTAAAAGTGGCAACACATTTCTGGAAAGATCCAAAGGTATGGAAATTTGGAGTGAATATTTTGAGGAGCTTATAAATGTTGAAGATAGAAGTGCAAAAATGGAGCAACAACATGATTTTCAGAGTGTAAATTCCTTTCTTGGAACCGCCGACTGTGAAGGTGACAATAGACTCAATGAAAATACTAAAAAACAACATCAGCTCCAGGGAGAGATGGCTTAACAGATGAATTACTTAAGAAGGGAGGAATAAAATTTGCAAAAGAAATACACAACTTGTTATGGATATGTGGAATGAAGAAAGAATGCCAGAGGAGAGCACAGAAGCGATAATTATACCAATTCATAAAAAGGACGACAAACAACAATGCGGGAACAACAGAGGCATCTCATTCATTAGCACCGTTTATAAAGTGCTCTCTAAGATCCACCGGAAAGAATTAGAACCATATTTAAAAAAAAGATAATAAATGAGAAACAAGTGGGATTTATGAATAATCTGTCAACTACTGACAAGATATCCATACTGAAAGAAGCCATATCTAAATGTTGGGAGTATAACAAAACAACAGGAATACTATTTGTTGATTTTAAGAAAGCCTATGTCAGTATATCCAGAGACAAGTTCTGAGAGAAAATGCAGAGATTCGGAATACCAAAGAAGATTATAAAATCTTGTGAAAGTGTCACTTAAAGGCTCGAAAGGGGTAGTGAAAACGGATGGAGAATATTCCAAGGCATTTGTCATAAAAACAGGAGTCAGGCAGGGAGATGGAATATCACCTCTATTGTTCAAAACTGTAATACAGGAAGCGCTGGACACAGCAAGTGTAGCAGAATGGGAAATTAAACTAGAAAAAAAATAAACGTACTTGCCTTTGCAGATGACTTAGAACTAATCACTGAAAATCTGGATGACCTTAAAATACTGGTAAAAAGACTCTTTCACAAAGCAATGGAATCTGGATTAGAAGTAAATGATGAGAAAACAACATTTATGATAGTCGAAAGAAATTACAGAACAAAAAGATGGGAAACTCTGCAGACCCATAACCACATGTCTGAAGAAGGAGATGAGTTTCAGTATCTGGGGGTAATACTAAACAACAAAACTATAAAAAGGTGAGGATCAAAGCTGCATCCAATCAAACTTCTGTCAAGATTTTAAACATGGCTGCAGCAGCAACTGTTAAAATTCTTCACAATAAAGGATGGCAGCCAAAAACAGTTGCAGGATAGAATTTTTTTATTAAAATTCTTGACCAAGGTTTCGGTACATATAAATATACCTTCATCAGAAGTACATTTCCTGAATAGAAAGACACATTCATTAGAAAAGCCATATCAACGAAAGTGAGAAACAGAAGCTTAAATAACGGTGAAATTGCTAAAGTAATACAGACACACAATCTTTAGTACTTACTAAAATTACATCATGCACTGGAGAATAATGAAACAATTATGCCAAAAGGCGTCGTCAGTAATTAAAATATCATCTCCATTTGTACAACATGTGTAATGGGTACAGGATCAAAGCGAACAGTTTAACAATGTTACTTCGCCTATGAACTGTTGAGACACGAGTGTGAAGGCACTAAGGTAGATTGTTTCGCCGAGAGAGGGCACTTGCATGTGTCAGACTCGCGCATATTACAATCCATAAATACATACATAAGCGCATCAAAATTATTAAAGGTTGTGTTAATTCAAACTTTGTCTTAATAAATAAAGCGTATCACGCCAATTAAAGACATTTATGTAAACTAGAAATATTGAACCAAATTTACCTGTGTCCTAGTGTCAAACGGATAAAGCTTGCGCTTGGAACATCTAACGAGAGAGGGCACTACTGTAATGCGCGAGAGTCTCGCGTAACGTAGGCAGTGAAATACATACTAGCGAAACAACCAAAATGTTATAATAAAACGAAACCATCTGTCTGTATGACTAAAACATAGTAGTCATTTAACCACACATACACATTGAAATTCATAATTAACAAACATCACAATATGTAGATCCCAACAAGATAGGAAAAGCGCATTTCACCGGCATCAACAAGCAAGGAAAATAACTCCTAGTCAGCCAGACTATATTACATTAAGGCAATGAGGGGTTTGAAACTGTCTAAAAAATTTTTGTTTCGAAGCTGCACCTGTTCATTAAGAACAAAACCATCTTTTAGAGACAGATGCTTGAAAATCTCTAATTCTTCGAGCAAGTCTAGTTTGTCACCTTTATCAGCTTCATGAAGCAGCTCTACGTCGTCCAGTTCTCTTGGCGTGTGCTGTAAGAGCCATAGATGTTCAGCAAAGGTGGAATTATATACGTTTTCTCCATTTTTACCTAACTTGTGTTCTTTATACCTAACTTTAATGGGTCTACCTGTCTGCCCTATGTAATAGTTTGGGCAGTCGTTACAAGTAATTTTGTATACACCGGACTTAGTGCTGAGTTCTTCTCGTGCTCCAATATTATGAATTACTCTACGTTTGAGGCTATTATTTACGGAAAAAGCAACTCTATAACTGTATTGTTTCTGTAACATTGTTAAACTGTTCGCTTTGATCCTGTACCCATTACACATGTTGTACAAATGGAGATGATATTTTAATTACTGACGACGCCTTTTGGCATAATTGTTTCATTATTCTCCAGTGCATGATGTAATTTTAGTAAGTACTAAAGATTGTGTGTCTGTATTACTTTAGCAATTTCACCGTTATTTAAGCTTCTGTTTCTCACTTTCGTTGATATGGCTTTTCTAATGAATGTGTCTTTCTATTCAGGAAATGTACTTCTGATGAAGGTATATTTATATGTACCGAAACCTTGGTCAAGAATTTTAATAAAAAAAAAAAAATTCTATCCTGCAACTGTTTTTGGCTGCCATCCTTTATTGTGAAGAATTTTAACAGTTGCTGCTGCAGCCATGTTTAAAATCTTGAAATATGTACCTGCCCAGGTTTCAAAGGCTGTTTCAAAATACATGGACATCTCATTTAAAATCCTGAAAACAGGTATGGCTATTGACTTCACTAAACAGTGTGAGAGACGCCATTTGACACCGAATTATGTGAAGGCTTTTATCAATGTGAAACAGTGTAAGAAGTTTACATCTACTAAAGCTAAACTGGCGAAACAAATTATGAGTGATAGAATCAGTGACCTTTATAAGAAGAAAGATAAACTAAATGAAGAAGCTTACTCTTTGTATCTCTATATTACTAGAACTTTTAAAGATTATTTTAACTTTCACGTAGACAGTGTTTGGCATAGTGTTAATGAGTGGTTACACAATCGTAAGGTTGAAATTCAGTGTAGACATGATTTTAAACTTCATAAACTGGAAAATGTTACCCCAAAATCTAATGTTGTTCATGCAAAAAGAACTGTCAATTGCGAACACAGAGTACTAAACAAAACTTCTATAAGCTTTACCCCTCAAGAAAGCGCCATGCTAGCGAGAGGTTTTAAATACAATTTCATGCCTGATATTAACGATCCTAAAGTGATAGATAATTTTATTGTTGACCTTAAAGTTGGTCTTGACTCCGTAAAAACTGAAAAATCCCAACAAAATAGGATAGCTCATGAATGTAGCGCAATTATAGAAAGAGAGGTCAAGTCGGTAAAAAACAGTGATTTAAAACAGAGAGGTGGTAACATTATTACTAGTATTAACCGTAAATTAAAAAATAATGAGGCTCTCATCACTAAATCAGACAAAGGAAATTCGCTTGTTGTAGCCTACAAAAGTGAATACATTGCTAAAACTTTGGCTTTTTTCGAAGAAAATGGTATATTTGAAATTGAGCAGGATCATACCCCTACGTTACAAAAGCAAATTAGAGATACGTTAAGGAGAAGTAAACATCTTATGAAAGAGTTTCAAAAGAAAACCTTAATTAACATGAACCCTAGAGCACCTACGCTTAGAAGTCAGTTTAAGGTACACAAAAGTCAACACCCAGTTCGTCCCATTGTTAATGGAATAAAGAGCCCACATCACAAATTAGCGAGATTTTTACACACTAAAATTAAAGAAGCCTTTGTTTTTGAAAACAATTACTCTGTTAAAAATAGTGCTGAGGTAATAAACAAGCTAAAATCAATAGAGATCACTTCTTCCTCTCGTTTGGTTTCTTTTGACGTCGTAAGTTTATACACTAATGTTCCAGTGGATATCACTCTTAAGATTATTGAAGGTAACATTCGACAACATAAAACTTTAAGTGAGCTACAGTTGTCGGAACTTATGTCACTACTGCAGGTTGTACTAGATTACAATTACTTTCAGTTTAATGGTAAAATGTATGAGCAACCATTCGGCTTAGCCATGGGTTGCCCGTTAGCTGGCATCTTCGCTGACATCTTTATGAATGCACTAGAAGAAAATTTCTTCAAAAACAACCCTACGTTAGGCAATAAGATTTCTTTTTATGCTCGTTATGTTGATGATATACTCATACTATTTCAAGGTTGTGACCAAGATCTACAACAACTGTTTCATGTTTTCAACAGTTTCCACGAGAAAATGAAATTTACAAAAGAGATACAAAATAACGAGAGAGAACTCAATTTTCTTGATTTGAAACTTAAGTTATCGGGTAACACCATTAGCTTCGACATTTTCCGTAAAGAAACTTTTTCTGATAATATTATTCCAGCAGATTCCTGTCATCCTCAAACTCACAAGATCGCCTTTTTTCATTCTGCAGTCCATCGCGCTGTGAGCACACCTTTAGCACAGAATTGTTTTGACAATGAAATATTTTTATTAAAATCAATAGCCACTAACAATGGATACGACCCTAAATTAATTGACCAAATTGCTAAGAAAAAAACAGCTGTAAAATTTTCTACTTTAGGAGATAACAGGACAAAAAACTATGAGAGTAATAACTTTATTTCTATTCCATTTTTAGGGAACGTTTCATATAAGATTAAAAGACTTTTACAGAAACAATACGGTTATAGAGTTGCTTTTTCCGTAAATAATAGCCTCAAACGTAGAGTAATTCATAATATTGGAGCACGAGAAGAACTCAGCACTAAGTCCGGTGTATACAAAATTACTTGTAACGACTGCCCAAACTATTACATAGGGCAGACAGGTAGACCCATTAAAGTTAGGTATAAAGAACACAAGTTAGGTAAAAATGGAGAAAACGTATATAATTCCACCTTTGCTGAACATCTATGGCTCTTACAGCACACGCCAAGAGAACTGGACGACGTAGAGCTGCTTCATGAAGCTGATAAAGGTGACAAACTAGACTTGCTCGAAGAATTAGAGATTTTCAAGCATCTGTCTCTAAAAGATGGTTTTGTTCTTAATGAACAGGTGCAGCTTCGAAACAAAAATTTTTTAGACAGTTTCAAACCCCTCATTGCCTTAATGTAATATAGTCTGGCTGACTAGGAGTTATTTTCTTGCTTGTTGATGCCGGTGAAATGCGCTTTTCCTATCTTGTTGGGATCTACATATTGTGATGTTTGTTAATTATGAATTTCAATGTGTATGTGTGGTTAAATGACTACTATGTTTTAGTCATACAGACAGATGGTTTCGTTTTATTATAACATTTTGGTTGTTTCGCTAGTATGTATTTCACTGCCTACGTTACGCGAGACTCTCGCGCATTACAGTAGTGCCCTCTCTCGTTGGATGTTCCAAGCGCAAGCTTTATCCGTTTGACACTAGGACACAGGTAAATTTGGTTCAATATTTCTAGTTTACATAAATGTCTTTAATTGGCGTGATACGCTTTATTTATTAAGACAAAGTTTGAATTAACACAACCTTTAATAATTTTGATGCGCTTATGTATGTATTTATGGATTGTAATATGCGCGAGTCTGACACATGCAAGTGCCCTCTCTCGGCGAAACAATCTACCTTAGTGCCTTCACACTCGTGTCTCAACAGTTCATAGGCGAAGTAACATTGTTAAACTGTTCGCTTTGATCCTGTACCCATTACACATGTTGTACAAATGGAGATGATATTTTAATTACTGACGACGCCTTTTGGCATAATTGTTTCATTATTCTCCAGTGCATGATGTAATTTTAGTAAGTACTAAAGATTGTGTGTCTGTATTACTTTAGCAATTTCACCGTTATTTAAGCTTCTGTTTCTCACTTTCGTTGATATGGCTTTTCTAATGAATGTGTCTTTCTATTCAGGAAATGTACTTCTGATGAAGGTATATTTATATGTACCGAAACCTTGGTCAAGAATTTTAATAAAAAAATTCTATCCTGCAACTGTTTTTGGCTGCCATCCTTTATTGTGAAAAACTTCTGTCATCTAAAAGTTTTTCAAGACGAACCACAGTAAGTACATATAAAACCATAATCAGACCAGTATTGCTATATGGGGCAGAAATATGGAGAAGAGATAAATACACAGAGAGAAAGATAGACGTTTTTGAAAACGAAATCCTGCAAAAGATATTGCGACCAATCTACGAGGGAGGAGAATAGCTAAGAAGAAAGAACAGGGAGCTCAGGGATCTATGCAATAACCAGATGTAGTTGCGGTAGCCAAGACAAGAAGAATAAGATGGGCCACCCACGTCTATAGAAGAGACCAGGGATCTTTACTGAGAGAAGTTTCAGAGAATAAACCAGAAGGACGAAGACCTCTATACAGGCCGAAAATGAGATAGACGAACCAGGTTTCGAAGGATCTCCAGGTACTGCGAGGAAGGAGAAAAGATACTGAAGACAAAATACTATACAAGAGGCTCCTTGACGAAGCCAAAAACCGACTGGAGTTTGGGGGCCTGGAGAGTAAGAGTAAGTAAGTAAGTATGATACGATGGATATGATATGATGATATGACATGGTATGATGAAATGGTATGATGTGATGGAGATGATATGATGATCACAGTCAGGAACATGGTGATGGAAATGAAAAAGAATCATCTAAGAAGATTATGCCTGCGGTATGGGGTAAACTGGCAACACCAGTACACCAGTACACAGAATGCTTGATACTGTTTACAGCATCAAATATGATCTGATAGCAAAAGTGTGGGCGATTGATGATTCACAAGTAGATCTTGATGGGGATGATTTAATAATTTGCTATGTAAAATACTAGGGAAAGAGGGGATTATGCAATCTATTGTTAAAAATTAAACCTTCTAAATGCAGTTACTCAGTACAAGATCTTGAAAATTACTTTGCAATTCTAATGACTGCTAATGCTCGTAAGCAAAACTACTTCTGCTTCAGAGGCCTCAAATATATATCATGTCATATCATACCGTATCATCATGCTTCAGAAAAAAGTGATGCTGAATCACACTACAGATGATGACATTATATCAATACGGGGGATTACAAAAGTATGCTTCACGTTCATGATTTGAAGAAATTCTCCACTGAATCTCCAGCACCTATCAGTTTCGCTCACAAGAATAACACAAATGAATCAGTGAAATAATTAGAGTTCTTGCTAGTTTCTATAGCAGTAGGCAATTACTCACAGAATAATGAAATAATATCTGGTCCAGTATTTATGCCTATGGCCTTCCCCCTCCACCAACGGCTGCAGGCGCTTCCTCTGTGGTCCGCGCCCATTCCCTGTGACCTGCTGGAGCGTTGCTGCTCCGTTTTCCGTCCGCTGCGGTTCTAGGTGTTCCCTCTGCGGTCCGCGCCCACCAAACCCGCTCCTGGGGGTTTCATCTACGGTCTGTGGTACCAGGCGTTCCCCCTGCGGTCCGCGCCCGCTCACCACGACCTGTTGGAGCGTTGCCGCTCCGTTTTTCGTCTGCTGCGGCTCTGGATGTTCCCTCTGCGGTCCGCGCCCACCAGTCCCACTTCTGGGTGTTCCATCTTCGGTCTGGTGCTCCTGGCAGTCCGTCAGGGGCTCGTTTACCATCTCCATGTCTCTGGTTCTTCTGTTTGTGTAGTGTTGCAGCTGGCCCCGTTGCTCCTTTAACAATTCCAGAGCCGGATCCCAGGCTCTGCTTAGCTGGTACCCTGTGTCACGATTCATAAGATCGTCAGCCATTTTAATCTCAATCGATTCTCTTATAACACTGTCCCAAAATCTGGGTGTTTGTGCTAGAATCTTGGTATCCTCATACTTCATGGCATGATCTAGTTCTAGACAGTGTTCAGCAATGGCTGACTTAGTCACCTGTCTTAATCTAGTGTGCCTCTGATGTTCTTTGCACCTGATCTCCACAGTTCTTGTCGTCTGGCCAATGTAGGACATGCCACATTGACAAGGTATATTGTAAATCCCTGGTTTTCGTAACCCCAGGTCGTCTTTGACACTCCCCAGCAGTCCCCCGATCTTGTTGGATGGACAGAAAACACACTTGATATTGTGTTTACGCAGGATCCTACTGATTCTGGCAGAAATAGAGCCAGCATAGGGCAGATATGCCACCTTCCTTGCTTCATCTTGGTCTTCTTCAGGAATCTGTGGTATAGTGGCTGGTCGGAGTGCCCTCTCAATTTGTCTGTCCATGTATCCATTCTTGGAGAAAACTGTTTTGAGACGTTCTATCTCTATGGGTAGATTCTCTTGGTCTGATAGGGCACGTGCTCTGTGGACTAAAGTCTTCAGAACCCCATTCTTCTGTGCAGGGTGGTGACAACTGCTGGCCCGCAGATATAAATCAGTGTGTGTAGGTTTTCGGTACACACTGTGGCCAATTGATCCATCTGCTTTCCTCTGGACTAGTACATCCAGAAATGACAGCTGGCCATTCTTCTCCAGTTCCATGGTGAACTTGATATTAGGGTGGCATGAGTTAAGATGTTCAAGAAACTCATTGAGCCTGTCCATCCCATGTGGCCAGATCAGGAAGGTGTCATCCACATACCTAAAGAAGCATGTGGGTTTAAATGTGGCTGTCTCCAATGCCCTCTCCTCAAAACTCTCCATAAACATGTTGGCAACCACAGGGGACAGTGGGCTGCCCATAGCTACACCTTCAGTTTGCTCGTAATATTGGTTTCTGTACAGGAAATACGTGGATGTCAGTGTATGACTGAACAGGTCCAACAGAGCACCATCAAATTTCTCTGCAATCAGTTCTAGTGAGTCCTTCAGTGGGACCCTGGTGAACAGCGATACCACATCAAAACTAACCATGATGTCCGAATCTGTGATGTGCAGTTGCTTGAGGCGTTGCAGGAAATCTTCTGAGTTGCGGATGTGGTGAATACATTTCCCCACATATGGAGCCAGGAGACCTTTCAGGTACTTGGCTGTTGTGTACGTAGGTGCCCCAATATTACTGACAATAGGACGTAGGGGCACACCCTCCTCGTGTATTTTAGGCAGACCAGACAGTCTAGGTGGCACTGGCGCTTTTTCCCGTAGTTGTCTGATGATCTTATCGGGCATCCCTGTTTCCTTCAAGAGAGCACTAGTCTTCTTGGCCACCTTGTCCGTGGAGTCACACTCCAGAATTCTGTATGCAGGGTCCTCCAGAAATTGGCGTACTTTCTCATCATAATCCACTCGCTGCAAGATGACAGTGGAGTTCCCTTTGTCTGCTGGCAGTACCACAATGCTGTTGTCTTCCTGTAGTTTCTTGAGTGCAAGCCTCTCCTCGGTTGTGATGTTCGATTTCGGCGGCCTGGCCTTGGTGAGGGCCCTGCAGGTCTCTCGGCGGACTTCCTCTGCCACATTAGGTGGAAGTGTGGCTGCAACTTGCTCTACTGCACTGACGAAACCTGAAATGGATACGTTTCTAGGGGTCATAGCAAAGTTGAGACCCCTGCTGAGTACCTTTAAGGTTGTATCATCAAACTGTATGCCACTCAGATTCGTCACCGTGCGTGTCTCTTCCATCTGCTGTGCTTTCTTGCTCATGCGGTCAAACTTTGCAGATTGGCAAGATGAGGCATTCCTTCTAGCACACTCAGCTAAAGACCAGGAGGCACGGTCTACCCAATCCCAATCTTCTCTTGTTAAGGAGGCTGCCATGTACAGATGAATGTGTAACAGCTCCCTGGCCATAACATCTAACCTGTGGCGCATATCTCGAATCCTCTCTCTCACCAGTGCCATGCTAGCTCTGCGTTTTATCTTGTTCGCGGCTCTGGAGTTGATGTGATGTTTAATTCTGGCAAATACTGGTACCACTTCTCCATCTCGACACCTCAGCAAAAACTGAGAGAACTCAGCATCTTCCCTTTCTTCTGCCGTAGCTTGTCCAGCTTCTTGATATTCTGATACATCTCCTCCCCATAGAGACTTTTGATGTAACTCTTCAGGCTTTCCCGGCGATCTAATGACATCTTGGGTTGTCGGGTGTTCTGCCGTTGGTGGAGGGGGAAGGCCATAGGCATAAATACTGGACCAGGTCCACTCGAGGAGCAGTCTCAGGTCGCACCTGATGAAGGTCTCGAGCTATGTGACCGAAATATCGTGCAAGTACGACGCTGATATCCGGCAGAACACCCGACAACCCAAGATGTCATTAGATCGCCGGGAAAGCCTGAAGAGTTACAAATAATATCTATTGAAGAGGAGCTTCATGAAACATTGGTTATTGTTTGAAGTTGATAATGGCTGCCAAAAATAAAGTAAGAGACTTCATTGCAGAATGGGAAGTAATTTATGAAAACGTCCCACAGTTGAAAGATGTCTGCAAAAAGTATATTTTACAGATTTAAAATCAATTCGCGTAATTAGTGTATGAGATTTTGTAAATCAAACAGCACACACTGGAACTAGGAAATAGGTGGCAAGAGACTGTATTCGATTTCACAGGAGAGTTGAAAATATAGGCCGAATTGTAGAGCCAGTATTTCATCCACATAACAGAGAGCAGTGTCTGAGGGAGCAACAGCTAGGATGTCTATCTTTGCAGAGGTGGCTAGCGGGCACTGATGGGTGTTTTGTCAACTGAGACACGACCAGGATTGTGTTATTATGAGTGAATTAAAGAGTAGATAAAAAATGTGCTACAAATTATGGTCAGCCACAGCATGCAGATGCAGAATCCCTTGAATATTTGTTTCTTGTTGCAGAGATTCAACAAGCAAATCCAAGATCGTTTCCTTCATTATGCAGGTATCTCAGAACTTGCATGCCTCAGAGATGGTGTTCCTTCGGAATGTGGAAAATCTGAAATACGAGATTTACATCAACAAGACAGGACTTGCTGACCAATGTTTACTAATCGAATTTTTAGAACTTGCTGCTTCTGCATAATGATGTGCTATAAAACCTGGAAGCCTCACTGGAGTAGCTTGTCAGTGTTCCTGCACTCTCAGAGATACCATCATCATCATCATCATAGTCACTGTCATCATTCATTGCTTTCTTCTTTCTCCATGTAAAATTTAAATACAACTTGCACTCTATACCATTGATACAATCTATAAATTTCTCTTGTCAATTGGTTTTTGTAACCGAGAAGGTAAAGATTATTCTGCATACATATCATAGAACTTGAAGCACCTGGTTTTCAATGGAAGTGCAGTAAGCAATGAAAGATTATCAGCAGTGCAGAAGAGGCAACAGCAACCAGTACTCCATGTAAGATGTGTCAACAGTAAATTTGAGGTGGTTCTGGTTCATGTGAAAGACAGTATAATATAGATGGCATCAAGATTCTTGAGCATCAGTGTTGGTGTACTTGACTTACTCAACAGTGGTTCCATGTATATGACTCATCACAGAAGACTGAATAACGTGGACACAATTGATTTCGAAAATAGTAATACTAATTTTCTTCATACAGTATATGCTAGAAAGAAAAAACTGTGTATACAAAAATGCGTTTCTGTTTACAAAGTATTGCACAGAGGACCTATAAGAAATATTTATGTTAGATCACTGAAAGAATATTGTTGTGGCTCCTAGCTTAATCCACAACAGTGTTTAGTTCTCACATATAAAGTCATTGGCTTAGTCTGTGATCTAAATGTTTTTTCAGAAGTGAGTGGGGACATAATACACTAGCTTAAGAGAGTGTTTTACAGATTACAAACACATTGTTATTTTCAAAGTGTACAATAGCTATGAATGTATGTATTACACTAAACTGTTTGTGTTTCAGTATAACAAACTGTTTGATTGTTACATTAAGGCTGTATTATTCATACTGCTTACAGTTTACCCAGCTGGCCGGTGTGGCCGAGTGGCGCTTCAGTCTGGATCCGCGCGACTGCTATAGTCGCAGGTTCGAATCCTGCTTCGGGCATTGAATAAAGCTAAAAAATAAATAAAAATTAAAATTTAATGTTTACGAGTTAATAATTTGACCATCTCCTTCTTTGGTCATTTAGTGTTGCTGTATAGTCTCATCATTTAGGACATAAAATGTGAACAGTGAAAGCAAAAAATCTTTTGCACAGAGTTAAGATTTTTGAGAAGCAAAACTTGTCAGTAGACTTAACAGCAGTACAGAAAGTACATATGTAAAACACAGCAGAATAACTGTGGAACTGACCTTGCAGGGAAGGGTTGGAAGGTACAAGGCAATAGCTAACAATGAACGATAAACTAAACACTCACACCCTCATGTCGTTACATAAATGGTAATTGTACTTTTTCTATGTAGCAGAACAATTTGACACCTTGTCCCATGGACATGGAAACTGTGACGCCAGTTTAGTATTGAGCTCACTGTAAATTATCTACCCTTTATTGTGAGATGTCTCCGACTTTGTAAGGACAGTGAAGCTCCAAAGATTAAATACTGCCACATCTAAGTGGCCTTTATAACTCATTAAAATGGATGCTTAGTGTAAAATATGCAAAACCACAACGAAACTTGGAGCAAAAATAAAGTTATACTACATGTAATATTTCGCACAACTCGCAAGCACAACGAGGCATCGAATACACTCAACACTTAACACAAGACATTCTCTGTAAGCACTCACTTGTATGACACCCTTCATCACTATGAACGCTAAACAAATGCCACAACATATATTAAAACGATGTTAGTGTCTATAATGTACAGTATGTAGATGTAGATGAGGAAGTTAAGTTCTAATGTTTAGTGGGTCACAACCAGAAATAACATTAGAGATCCTACCAACCGTTTATGATGCTACCTCTTAAACATTCGATTAATATCAAGTTCTCAACCACAATGTTCATGTTCGGACCCCCAATGTCCAAAGTTTAAACAGTTGGCAGTAAATATTAGGAGTTATGGTGCTTCAACATTGGAATGTGGCAGCGTGGTATTGACAGTTCGCAAAGCCGATGACATCGACGTCTTAATACACAGAAAACAGAGACGAAATAATGTGATTACGGCAGTTGATCCACGTGTGGCGTTCTGCAGTCAGGATACCGGAGTGATAAGCTCCTAACCATGGTTAATGTTATAAGTATGCAAAGAACAAGGAAACCTGAGATGTAGGACCTTGAAGCCAAGCAACGAAAACAAGAGTATATGGCTTAGACTACATCTGAGTCAATGCATTGTCTGTAAACAGTACAAAAACAAGAACACCGTCCTTCTTTTATATTCTTGCACAGTAAAACGATACCGCAGCATAAGAAAGGTACATATTTCTACCAAAATATAACGTTAGGTGTCTCTATATGTGAGAAGTCACCTCTAAAATAACATTACATCTGAGATACAAACCTTTATAGAAGTATCAAAGCAAACATTTTACACCAGATGTTACCATAGCATAGTCTTCATTCTATGACAGTATCCAACAACGAATCGATTTCCAGTTTCTCCCAGTATTAACAAATGCTTCGTTTATGACTATATCATTTTGCGCCTCAACACCTCGAGATTCCACATCATAACAAGTGGCTCAGGAACATAGGTGTAAATCAGGCAGAGAAGCAAGGCATCCAATGTCACTCACAAGTAGGCCGAACCTCCTACGGAATTTCAAATTAATAATCAGGTGATCAACATAGTAGTAAACACATTATAGATTGTAAGGCTCAAAATGTAAATGCCGGCATCTAACTGTAACATACGTTTATACCATGACACCCATACAGTGTCCTCAAGTATCGAGGCAGAGGTGCTTTGACACATATACATTAATATCTTGATGTATATCTGATCTCTGCATGCTTAGATTTACTGTCACAGAGACGATGACTTTCTTATAGGTAAGAAAAGGGGTCGCTATGCTTTCGGTCACTTTGTTTCAACTACTTTTCAAGGCCACCTAATTACCCACTGCTTTTCAAGGTAACTGTCCAAAGGACACATGTGTATTATTTTGAATAGAAGACTATTTTACAAGTCAGGGGATAGTTGAGTAACCTGGAAAATTAGTTGAAACTAGGTTTCTGAAAACATAGTGACCCCCTTTTCCAATTGTCATTGTCTCTATGACAGTAAATTTGAGCATACAGAGATCAAATATGTCAGCTACACATCAAGATATTAATGTGTATGGGTGTGAAAGCACCCCCACATCCGTACATATTCAGAAAACTACAAACTGCATGGGTATCATGCCATAAACGTGTGTTACAAATAGATGCCTGCATCTTGTATTTCGATCCTTACAAACAGTAATGTATCTATTACTACACTGGTCACATGATCGTTAACTTAAAATTCCCTAGGTGGTGCTGCCGACCTGTGAGTGACATTGAATGCTTTGCGCCTCTACCTGCTTTACACCTGTATTGCTGCACCATAATGTGAAATCTCAATGTGTTGTAAGAGCAAATCAGGATGAGGTGTTGCCTTACTATCTACCTTTAGCAGAACGCCACTATTCCACTTCCAGCCATCTAGATTCGGAATATTAGGTTGACAATCCGTTGTGTACAGCCCACAGGACAGTGACCCTTGCTGACATCAACTTAACACATTTGTGAGAAGTGCCTGACTATTGCAGCAGTCTAGTGTAGAAGGCTATCACTTTAGAAGACGCAAGTAAATGTCGTATTGTTGTACACATTGCGTAACAGCTAGCGAGTGTCTGTCCACATCCAATGGTTTTAATGTGTAACTAAATTATTGTGTTGTGCTACTTGTTTCAAATTATTTGTTCAAATACCGCACTGTGCTACTTATTAATAATTTAAAACCGGGAGTTTGCATATATCTTAGAAAGGAAATGTGGAGGTATTGAGAGAAAAAAATCTGTGAAAATTATAGTAAATAACGTCTGAAATTAGGTATGCTTACAGAAAAAATCATGATGTCTTTATTTTGTATGACGCTGTAATACGTGTTACGTGAGTTTTTTTAGGCTTTCTGGCAGAGGGAGGTGGTCAATAGTACTGTACTTACAGAGGTACTGTACTGCATAAGGTGTTAGATTTTTGCGTTAGGCATCATATCCTAGGCATTATGCATTAACTGTTAGGTGTTAGGCGTTCGGTATTGGGCGTTAGCAGTTAAGTGTATCTGATGCCTCATTCTCCTTGCAAAGTGTACAAAATATATGTATAATGCAACTTTGTTTTTGCTCGAATTTTCATAAAGAGATCTTGCTTACGTTATGATAAGCTTACATTTTAATAAGTACTACAAATTTGACAATTACATCTATAATGTATGTAACCACAGAAGACTGCAACCTGCCAATAGATATAGTCTACGGATATTACTACCTATGTCCAGTAATGCAGTATGTGGTCTCGATTCTGACATTTTTCGATCAGTACTCCAACATATAGCTATTTGCAGTTACTATGGCACAACTTTCCCAGCGGTTTTCTTTGGTAGTCATAATAATAAGGGCAAAATCTGGTATGAGTTATGACGTCAATGATGTAAAGAAAAAAGTATGTTTCTTCTGCTGCTTTAATATAACACTTCGGTAGTGATACACATGTTAATGGAGCATTTATTAATGGTAGGAGGAAGTGGAAATACTTCGTTTGTGGATACTGTCAGGCAATCAAGACTATGTTATGTTGTTATTGGTAGTGGTAATGCAAGAATAATCAGCATACATTAAAGAAATTTCAATTAAAAAAAATTCTTTTCTGGCTGTCTACTTTCCCAGGTGTAAATCATACCGCAAAAGACATAAATGGTCTGTGCCTTGGGTTAGAGCTGGCTAGTTGGTTGACTGTCTGCAGGTGGGTGTGCTATTTCTATGTGTGCGTATAGTGGGGGGGGGGCGTCTTGATATGGCTGCTGTTGAGTGTGGCATGGCCAGTTCATCTCACATCACTTCTAATGCAGTCAGAAGGTCTTATGCAGATCTTAATTTCAAGGGCTGGTTTATATACTTATTATTATTATTATTATTATTATTATTATTGGAACATATTTCAATATTTCTCTTCCTTGTTATGGGTTTTTAAAAAACCCATCATATAAATTGATTGCGCTATATTAAGCAACAGAAGCTGACTCTCTTCTCTCTCCCTCTATCTTTTCTCTTCCATATGCAGAATTTCCATAGATTGTCAGTCTTGCTTATAATGAATATAGGATATCCAACATGCATATCTGACTGTATTATTTTAGTAACATTCTTGCTGTGACATTGACCATGTTCCAGATGCATCATACACATGGAATTCTTGACTGACCAAAGTGTCTACAAATATTGGTTATAGAGTTTTCATTGTCACAGGATCCTTAGGAGCTTAATGCACCACTACTCATGTGTAGGGAGGTTGCACTGTCACATTTTGTGCTCAATACGTTGCGTTATGCTGGAGATAAGTGAATTCGAACGTATGGAACTGTTTCTTACTGTTAAAAACAGTATATGTTCTGAAATCTTCCGAAAAATTCTCCAGTCTTTGGATAATCATACTGCTCAATCTGTTCTGCATGATCAAGCGTTATGTAATACTTATGGTGGAGTTGTGTTATCAATTGATCCACACATTATCTTGTTACTATGAAATAGTAGTATTGCACCATACATTATAATGAGTGCATGCTAAGGTACCATCTAGTGTAAACAGGTTGCTTTGGCAGCTCTATAAATTTTCGTCTGTCATGTGTAACGTTTGCTTGAAGGTGACACCTCACACAGAAAAAGACATTAGGAGATACATGTACCATTTTATGCTGTAGGTATCTCTTTACTGTGTGAGAACATGAAAGATGAGGGTCTTGTTTTGCAGTCTTTACAGACAGTGCATTAACTTAACTGTTATCTGTGCCATATTCTCCAGTTTTCGTTTCATGATTTCAAGGTCATACATTTCTGGTTTTCTTTTTTCCATATACTCAAAACATTATTCATGCTTAGAGGCTTATTACTCCAGTATTCAAACTGCAGAACATCACACATAGACTGGCTGCTGTAATCACATTATTTTGTTTCTGTTATCTGAGTATTATGGAGTTGATATCATTATTGCTGCAAACCAGTAATGTCATGTCGTCACACTGCAATGTTGAAGTACCATTCACCATAATATTTACAGCTGTTTTGTTTCAACTTTGCCTATTGAGTGTCCAAACATTAATGATGTTATTGAGAACTTGACATTAAATATATATTTCAACTATAGTAGTGTAAATGGTTGGTAGAATCTCTGACCTTATTTCTGGTTGTGACCCACTAAATTTTAGAAAACAACTACTTCCTCATCTACATCAACATATTGTATGTTACACAGACTAACATCGCTTTAATGTGTGCAGCGGCGTATGTTTAGCATTTATAGCAATGAATGGGGGTCATACAATGGAGTGCTTACAGAGAATGTCTTGTGTTATGTGTTAGGCATATCTGGTGCCTCATGGTGCTTGCAGGTTGTGTGGAATCCTACATATAATTCAATTTTACCTCATCTAGAATTTCTGTAGAGCTCTTTCATACAGTGATAAGGATGCAATCTAATGAGTTATACAGGCAATTTAGAGATATTTAGTTAGTTAGTTAGTAACATTTCCCATGGATCATTTTACTTGACAAATCATAATAATGTGGAATGAGTCATTATACATTCACATCTCAAATTAATTTGTACATATGGTTTACTTTCTGAATATTTATAATTTTTTTACAAAAAGAAGAAAAGATATACAGATGTGAGTTAGTAATTCCTACCCAGCACGTTTTACACATTACATTAACAGAAACTCTTCTACAGAGTAGAAGGAGTTGCCAAGGAGAAACTTCCTCAGCTTGTAGATGTGGTAATATTTAATGTTTGGAGCTTCATTGTGCTTGCAAAAATGTAATATGTCTCACAATAAGGGGTAAGTAATTTAATTTATTTACGAGATATCGTCCCTGGCATCGCCTTTGGAAATGTCTCATCTCTCCCTGCTACCATCTGGTAGTCTTTCCCTTGAGTGTTTGTTTATAAACACTTCCTGTTGTTCTGCAAATTAAGTTGTATATCATAATAAAGCATGTTATCACCTCCCAAAACCGAAGACCTCTTTACTTCCTTCCCTAATAAGACAACTGTGTACTGTGTATGTATGTGTGTGTGTGTGTGTGTGTGTGTGTATTGATGGTACTTTAATTAGTTGTTAGTGTACCTGATTACAGCTTTTATTTTAGCGAGCTTTAGCATCCTGAAATACAGTTGCACAGATTAAAAACTCACTTTATGTATGTAAATACTGCTGCAATGTAAACATTACATTTTCTGGTGCCTTTTAGTATATTGTGACATCATAGATGTGGTAAAGTAATTGATTTGCACCTTACAGCGTAGTTTTTGTGCATATACTCAACTAGGTTCTAGATAATAAATGTAAACATCGCACTATTCGCATTGCCCATATATTTTGTAGACGTTTTAGAATATTGTCTCGTTATGATGCGTAAAATAATATGGGAAATACAGTCTACAAAGCGTTTAGAGACTGTTGGCCCCATAATTCTGATTGCAAATATCGTCGAATGTTATTATTGCACATAGCCCTCCAGTAGGTCTGGCTCATTTGTAATAATAGCAATAACTGGCTATCGTTATAATCAGTTGTATTTTTTCTAGTGAATAACATGGCGTCTCATGTCTGTCCCTCACAAAATGGTGCTTGAGAACAATTTCAAGGTGGAAATATTTACTCTAAAGCTGTATTATGGCTTATATCAAGAGCAGGCCTAATTAGTTACACTCAGATTGACAATTTGGATGTGTGTTTACCTGTTTAGCGTAGTAATTTAGGTTACACACCTTTTTTGCAGTTATAAGCCCGGTAAGGTTAGTTTTATGATCTAGATTCCTTAAGCCTACCTTCTAAAATGTCAAGCATTATTAGACAGGGAAAACTAGCATTTTAATACATTCATTAGTATTTTGGGCACTAATTTGATGACTATGTGTATTTGTGAAATTAACATCAGGACACTTGCACTTTATTTACGTTGCAGACTTCTTTTTGAGGAATATTTTAGGTCACTGTGACATCTGAAGAGCGTCATTGATGTGGGGAATAGTAGGAAAGTATTATAGATGCTGAAAATAATTAATTTATAGCTCTGGTATCTCTTAAACCAAGTATTGTACTCAGAACGACCAATTATCGTTACTTAACAGTGCAATGCTCATTTTCAGTGGTGTAGCCATCTTTTTGTGACATATGGAACTAATGGTACAGCTGATGGACGATGCACGTTTTCTACTGTACTAGCATCTCTTGGTGACAGAGAAGCAATTGTAGAAGACAGATCGAATTAGGCTCGTTTTCTACAGTGCACCCATCTGCTGGTGATAGTAAGCAGCTGAAATGTGATAGAAGACTTGATTTTATTCCGTGTTTTCTGGGTTTGCAAAGTAGTGTTTAAGGTAAAACTCATTTTCAACAAGTATATTTTCATACTTCGTTAATTTGTATTTTATAAGCAACTGTCAGTCTTTTGTTATTTATAGAGGAATATCTTCTCATTCCAATGTTACATTCCAAATGATATATATCTTTGAACATAATTTATGTATGTGACTCATGTGCCAGTCCTTATGCCGAATTTTGTATTGCAAACATAGTTGACAAAGGTTTTGGTGTTTTAGGTAATTCACATATTTTATCATATTTGTCCATTACGTCTTCATTACATATTAAATTATTCTCTAACATCACCAAATCACATTTTGTCTACTGCACTCCATGCAGTAGGCTTCTGAGCGTAGTGACAGGTGTGTGGGTGTGGGGGGGCATAAGGTAGGGTGCAATACATGTGGCTGGTGTGATTGCTGGAATGACCTTGGAGGTAAGGAGGTGGTGGTGGTGGTTAGTGTTTAACGTCCCGTCGACAACGAGGTCATTAGAGACAGAGTGCAAGCTCGGGTTAGGGAAGGATTGGGAAGGAAATCGGCCGTGCCCTTTCAAAGGAACCATCCTGGCATTTGCCTGAAACGATTTAGGGAAATCACGGAAAACCTAAATCAGGATGGCCGG
Source organism: Schistocerca piceifrons (assembly GCF_021461385.2). Taxonomy (NCBI): domain Eukaryota; kingdom Metazoa; phylum Arthropoda; class Insecta; order Orthoptera; family Acrididae; genus Schistocerca; species Schistocerca piceifrons. Next base: position 116,601,379 of record NC_060139.1, on the reverse strand, counting down.
AGACGGGATTGAACCGTCGTCCTCCCGAATGCGAGTCCAGTGTGCTAACCACTGCGCCACCTCGCTCGGTGGAGGTAAGGAAGTGCTGATGCTGTTGTCAGCGAAATTTGATATGTGCAATTGCATAAGCATAGTAGGGATCCTAGAATGGCCTTGAAGATAAAGAAGTGATGATCCTGATGTCAGCAAAATATGACAAGTGCAATTTTGTGAGCTGTACTATTACACCACAGATGAGAAAGTGCTGATGCTGATGTCAGCACTTTTCTGCCCCATACTGACAGTGTTTTATGTATGTGTGTGTGTGGGGGGGGGGGGGGAGGAGGGTCGTGCACGTGAATGTCTGGCAGTTCACAGGCAAATATCATTTCAAATTATGTCTTTCACAAATATCTTTGATCATAAGCCCATCTCAAAGGAAACTTATTTTTTTTAAACACTGGTTATCTTCCAACTTGGCACTATTGTCATGCAATTGAAGTAACTGACTGACTCCTTTTACACTACAATGAGATTGACTAAGAGGTGGGAGAAAAGAGGTGATGAAGGGAGAAGGAGGAGGAGGGTGTGCAAAGCACAACTGGGTTAGTTCAACTGTCATGCATTCTTTAAATTTCTACCACTGAATTTTTAAATTTTCTTGCAATGCCATCTTGCATTTTTTAAAAATTTCATGCCATTCGCCATCTTGCATTTTTTTAATTTTCCACCACCACCATCTTGGATTTTTCAGCAAATGAAAAACTGACTGGCAGCAGAAACTTGAGTTATAGTGTGGCGGCATCCTAGACGTACTACACACACTGGTATGAATTTTTCTCAAACAGCAACACACAGCTAACCTTTGGCGAGACAAGTCAGTTCCTGGATTTTACTCTTACTTTTTTTTCAGATGGATTGTTGGTTCTGTATACTTGCACACTGACAACCCACAGGTCAACTTACATGAGTATTTTCAGTCATATTTCGTCTGTTATCTACAACCAAATTTCTGCACTGAGATACAGAACTATTTAAACATAATTGTGGCAAAGATCTGTTCTAAAATTGATATTGCTGTTGCATCATTTCATAATGCGATTACCGTAGGTTTTGATGATGGACTACTGTAGCGTAGATACACCGAAATGATGTACCACGTCCACATCCCAAAGATGTAGCATCTCAGCATGTTGCTCTTGTCAGATAAGCACACTACTGTTACATTCCACTGTTAGTCACTTCTTTGTAACTTGACGTTTCTACTTCGATATTGAATAAGGAAAGGATGTACAACAACACAGAACTATTTTTGAAAATTTGACTCTGTGAAAATAAATGATCATATGGCATTTATTGGCTGGGATATCCCCTTCGGGGTTCGGCCGCCGTATTGCAAGTCTTTTTAGTTGACGTCACTGTGGCGACTTGCATGTCAATGATGATGAAAGTGATTATGAAGGACACACAACACCCAGTCCCCTGCTGGGAATCAAACCCGGGCCCCCTTTTGTGGTAGGCGGTAACGCTACCACTGCGCTATGCAGGAAGACATTTGACTCTGAAATATTTGCTTGTATTTACATACCTGTATATTTCTTTCTGCAGACGTTTAGTTTTTTGTCAAATAATACTCCATGTGAGTCTGCTGGCCATAATTGTCCATTACACAGTATTATTTCATCAGCGATTTGTGCATGTATAGCCTTCAGATTCATTAACTTTCAAACATAGATTACATAGAGATAAATGATCTTGACAGGTGGTAAAGTAGATACATTTCCAGCTTTTAAAGTATTTTTATTCGCATTTAGCCATGCAGGCATGGATACTTCTCTTACTAGATTTTTTGTAGTCTTCTCGACCCTGTTCATTCATTTTCGAGCTGATTTGTCGTCAGTTAGGTAGCCCCACAAGCATTCAGTCATTCAGCACTTCGCTACTCAATTTAATTTTTCATAGATAATATTATCTTTATTTAATATTTCAGTATTCAAAATTAAAAGTATTTCGACTTTGTGATTTGGATGTCTTAAATGTGGAAACACAAGGTTACGATCAAAGATTGTTAAAGGACATTTCGTAAAAACCCTTCTGTATGTTCACCATTTGTAATAAATATTCAGATGCTTGCTATGTATGTTTCTGGGATATTTTTGGCAGTCTTGATAATGAAAGTTTGTAATTTTAATTATTTTGATCATGGCTACCATTTGTAAGATATGTTTGACACCTGTGAATTGGATAAGATGGGTACACCTTTCTAGTCTAGGTTTCGTGACTCTTGTCAAAAATTCTGTTTGTTATAAATATTCAAGTATGGTCATAATTACAGGATTTATATTTCATTCATCATTTGAATTCTGAGGCTTTAACACTAAAGGCGTCTTATTATGGTCTACTTCCACAGTGACGTCTACAGCTGTACTATGCGAGCCACCATATAGTGCCTAAGTATAAAGTTCTCTATCCCTACTCCATATTGCATATGGTGTTGGGGAAGAAATATTGTCTGTGCCCTTCCTTAGGAACACGAATTTCTCTAACTTAGCATCATGGTCATTATACGCGATACATATTGAAGGGACGATATGTTTCTTGATTAATTTCAGAACATGGGCTTATAACACAGTGAAATGGTCAACCTAAATTTAAATAGTGTCAAGTGGTAACCTTATCTCATTATGTTACACTGAATAAAATGAAGAATGTTAGTCAACAATGATGATTCCATATGTGAGTTTCTGTGACGAAAAGAATGAAATTAAATTTACTGATCAACTCAGAAGCAATAAAGTGTACTCATTTATTTGTCCTGTACGTTAACTCAAACAAGCAAATACCAAGATCAAGAAAATTAAATGAACATCACTCTCTGGCATTAGATATAATTGCCACAAGTGTGTAGTAGCAATGTTATTGAATGGTAAGTAAAAATGCACCCAGAATTGCACTCAGTTACTCGAATTATACTGACTTGCCCAACTCACATGACTCGAGTAATATTGCAAACAAATCAGCCAGCTTACTCACTTCAGAAAGCTAATTACGCATTATGTGAGAGCTCAGAATATATGAAACACGGCATATGCTTTGAATGAATGAAGCATGTATAAAAAGCATTTTAAAATTGATAAAAAACTGTAAGAAGGGTTGTGGAACGAACATTACATATATATGTTGGTACAGTTGTGTTCGTATATTAGTTTATTCCAAAAATATTTATACTATATGTTTCCAAGTTTAATGTTAACAATCAAGTGCATGCAAACAAATGTTCAAATAAATGTCACATTTCTATATTTTCCATGAAATTAGTGGATGCATTGTTCAATATGTAGGAGCTTTTTAAGGACACATTTAGCACCATCTGTTTGATTTTTCCAAAACAGACATATGATCTCCTAGTTTTAACAGTAGAAGATTGTTATAATACAGCCAAGTGTGAGGAGTTTCCTGAATGGGATAAAAGCGACAAACCATACAATAGACTTCAGCTGGGAAGGCTCAACAGGGTCAATATTCGGTTTCTCGAGGAGTCAGGTTTTGGCTAATAGTACTGAGAAAATTTACGAGTTGAATCAACCAATGGATATTCTATCTGTTAGCACAATCCGCGTCAAGTGTAATATCACTACAAATTCATACATCAAACACTGATTAATACATACCCCCTACACACTTTTCCTTACAGTGGGATCAGGATGCAAACTAGTTCATGTGCCCAGTAGTCAAATATACCTCCCAGTGACTATGCAGATATTAAACCATCTCGAGTTGAGCATTGTGGAAACTGGCTGGTTTTCAAAGAGAGGATATCAAAGTAGTCTTCATTTGAAGCAACAGCAACACTATGGGCATAAAGTACGAAAACAGCCCACACACTAGTCAGTGCTCCACTCTGTAGTTCAAGGGCAAGGGAATAACACATCAGAATTACAAATTCCTAAAGTCGATAAGACTAAAAACTTTCAACGTCACTTAAAATAACGGCACGAGTTTAATATGATGAATGAATCATTTATCAGGAATAGCTTTTTTCTTTTCTTCAGCGACACTCAGTGTTAACGATGAGGTTAGAATTCTGATTCAGAATCCAGATGATTTAAGAATCCCAAACAGCAGTTTCCTGTACTTGGAAGGGCATCTGTGAAGAATGATGGAGGCACTCTAGCAGGGTACAAGATGATTCACTGATGGATCGATGAGTAATCACTTTAGTAGATGCATACCTTTCAAAATTGTTATGGAACTCATCGAAGATAATAAGTGAATCATTATGAATGCTAAGCAGGAACTGATTGTTGTTCAAAGTGCTACAGATAATGTGTACACTGAAGAAGTCCAGGCAGTAGAAAAAAAATTATTTTGGATAAATTAGTGTTCAGAGTATCACACATTTTCCGTATCAGGTGAGCCCAAACCGAAACTTGTATATATGCTAAATTCTAGACATCATCTGTCATTAAATTTCCATTCGTGGGAACTCTATGAGTATCCAGATCTGCCAATGACTTCAAGATATAGCTTGTCAGTTAATGTAAATGCCTCAATTCATTATTCAGGGGCTGCAAACAGACAGGAAAGGGAATGTGACTAAGAATTCCAGTGTGTTCGGTAACTGTAACACAACCAAAGCAAGAGGTTCCTCAATTCAGTAGATTACCTGTATGATAATCGACAACTTGACTAAAATATTGACAGTTTCGATCTACTGTACAATATGTATTCAAGGTTTTGCTCGCTCTTACTATGGGGGTGATGAATCTGGATGTACGCTCACCCCACAGAAACTTGAAGATTTATCAGCAGTTGTTGTGATTGACTGCAAAAAGCAAAATGAGAGTATCAAGACAGGCCTATAGACATCCATATTGAATTTGAATCATCAGATTATTTCCGTCAAAATACAGTGGTGTACACATTACTGTTTCTAAATTGTCATTCATTACTCGCCTCTCACTGGAATTGTGCAGCGATTTGTATAAATGTGTCGGTGCTGCTTCACACCAGAGACACTCCACGAAGTACCTCATTGCATTCGAAAATACTGGACGAATACTGACAATGTTCTCAACAATCGTCGCTTCCACCAAACTGTTTATACCGGTACATAGTGCCAAGAATCGCTGAACTGCTGCCTGGTTAACCAACGATCACCACACAAAGAGATGGGACAAAGTCGGATTGAAGTACTAAGAAAAGATGACGTCACTCTTACTTACATTGTTTATATCAAAGGCTATGAAATGTTTTGTAGGTTCATAATGTTTTCAGAAGTGTATCAGTAAAGAATCTTGAAGATTATAAATTCCCAGCCATTCAGAGACTCAGGGAAAAGTATGGTGGTGGATGCATAATTAATTATATTTGTGTTTCAGAAAATGCACAGATACTTATAAGCTTTTAAGCTGATTATCTGTAAATGGTATTATCTCTTTTAAAAACTGTTTTTTTATTTATTCACATCTCCTCCTTTTCCTTCTCTTACAGGTTTTGGGTAAGTATTCATTACACACTGTGAGGTTCACTAAGTACCGGAATTATGATTCTAGAAGCCTCCTCAATACATTTCTTGATGTGTCACCGGTCCACATCTGCCTGCACTTATGGTTCCATACAAGCCTCTCTGTACGCGGTAAGTGGCCAGTCGTTTAATATGTGAACTGAGGTACACACCTCTTCAATAAAATGCGTGTTCTTCGCCACCACTGCGACTGTCTCGCGTGTGAGCGCACTGTATCAGATTCAGCGCTTGGTGCAGAGCCGCCTCGGCTGGCCAAGTCCAGAGAAATGGACAGGTCTGTACCACCTGCTGGCGATATCATTCCAGTTGGGCAGACCTCTTCTGGTAGCGGCAGCTGGCGGCAACCTCGAATATGATATACTGCACATCTGCACTGAAATATATCACAGTGTGATAATACTGCTGCTGAGCTGCGGAAGAAAATACTATTATTTTGAGCACAGGATGCTGTGGCATGATGGCGGGCAGACACTGACTTGCACACACTTATGCATTCCGGAATGAAACTGTCTGGACAGTGATAGGCATTCTCGTTTCCTTTTGACTGGAATGTGCAGCTCTCACCTATAAAAAAGGGTGCTTTGGCATGGAGAATCATTCTGGTCTGATCACTGACAAGAGTCACTTCCCTTCCTTCCGCTAATGAGTAGACTGGTCAAAGGGGCTATTTGGTGCTTCTCAGTAAGTGTCAAAGCCCTGATTCCCTATTGAACAGAGTGGCAAAGGCGACCCATTGGTGTTTCTCATTAGTAATCATCACAGCATTCTCTGTTAAGTAGATCTCAATAGTAACTATCCTGGCATTCCCTTCATTCCCATTGCTGTTACCCTTGTCTTCTTTCCTTCACACCTAGACCATGATGATGATTGTACAAGTTGAGATGATTTTTGTTCACATTGTTTTTCTATGTGTGTGCGCATATTTCTTTTTTTGGATTGCAATCTGATGACTAATTTCTTCTTCCTCTTCTGCTGCAGAGTGGGCAATGGTCACCCCTATTGAGCGACTGTGCTCTCGAGGATCTAGTGGCGTTCCAGAGGATGGCGGCGTGTTAAATCACAATTCTTGTGAACAAAAGTACTAGTTTATCTCTCTCTCTCCCTTCCTCCTCCAAATGTGTGAATAAAAATGCAGTTGTCTCACGTTATGCTTTATTGTGTCTGTCTGTCGCAGAATTCTTCAGTGAGCTTGTGGCCATGGGTATGCATCTTAAGTCATAGCTGAGTCCTAGAAACCTTGACTCAGTGCTGCTGTGGTCCATACTAATTACCACAATGAGGGTGATGATGTGCAGGAGATCCCTGTATTACTACCAACACCTTTATGTACTATGAGCTCATGGTGAATGACGCCAGTCACTGAGGAATGAATACATGAGTAGCAATTCTTTCTATTCTTGTAGAATAATAATACACCACACACAGTTGTATGCTTGCCTTATTAAAAGATGTGTTTTTTTCTGCTTGTAGGTACAACTAATGCTGATGATGAATCCTGGACGAGTGTTTTGACACAGCCTTTGAGCTCATTCTCCAGCATTAGTTCGTAGTGGACAATGCAGGTTATCAAGGAGCAAATACATGAGTAGTAATTCTTTCTATCCTTCTCCTACAATACTAACACCCAACATACAATTGCACGCTTGGATTACTAATGTAATGTGTTCTTGTTAGTTTCTATGTGCACTCAATGACATGAGCCAGCGGAGAGTGGATCCCCAGGCATAGCTGGACCAACTAATGCTGGAGACAGTGGCCAATAGAATCTCATATGCAGGTTTGGATACGGTGAATTTTGAACATGAGTAGAAACGCTACAGACACCTAACTATGTCTGTTTATTATTTACTTATGCATGCTACTTAATATTTTTCCTCTTTCTGTCTGTGCTAGTGATATGGAGGATATAGGGAGTGGTGGACATGCACTTGCAGCAACTGACCCAATGATAATGGTGCACCTGTGGATGGATGCATTGCAGCCCAGGGTACCAACATCAATGAAGATGTTCCAAGAGCCCACCTTGTCACCCATGATGATGCAGCCCAGTCTGTCACCCATGAATGTATACGTGCAGGTGGCCAAGAAGCAGCGCACTCTACTGGCCATGATCATGCCGTACCCACAGCTGGCCATGCAGCAGCATGGTCCATCATCTGCAATGATGTACTCATAGCCAGCTGTGCAGCAGTAGCATCAACAGGGTCCATCATCGTCTGCAGGGCAGCCCAAGCTGTTGACGCCCTGGGCTGGTCCAACATTCAGACATAGCAACATGTCTCCGGCCCATTTGCTGTGGTACAGGTCATGCTTTGGTCCTGCTCACAAATGTCACCTGGCGTTGGATCTAGCAGCAGCAACACCCCAGCCCATACTGCTATGCATTGCCAAATCCTGTAGCTTCACTGAACTACTCAGTGATTGCTGGCGCATTTTAAGCAGGATGCCTCTTGCCCGCATTGATAAATCGAATGTAGACTGTAGAGATCCAACCACTTTCCTTAATGCCCATCAAGCAGTTTTGGAAAGGGAGCTCCATACATATGTCAATGATCTGCAATATCCATCCAATTAATTGCAAAGCAGTTCTGTACTGTGAACTGATGCTCCTCCCCCTCCCCCCCCCCATCCCTCCCAAAAGGCACAGTAATATGGATGTTGAGGATAAGAGCATCATCCAAATATGGGTGATATCATGGGGTGTGTCAATCACTGAGTGGCTTGGAACTTTTACCAAGAGTATCATACTGGGCCATTTTCCCTAAATGTAGGAAGGGGGGGGGGGCAGTAAGGCACTCAGCCATCTCGATATATTCTCACATGTCTTAGGTTGGTTGGTTTGTGGGATTGACGGGACCAGACTGCTACGGTCGTTGGTTCCTTTTTCCAAAATTTCAAACACCCACACAGAATAAAAATGAACAATGGAAAAGACGGCAGATGACACAGGACAAAAAAGACTTAGACAGAGACCAGAGAAAAGGAATTAAAATCACACAGCGTGTGACATTGGTTGGCCGACCATAGAGAGAAAAAGGAAAAGCCAACCACCGAGAAACACATTAAAAACTCAGCTTTAAATCGTAGGCCAAAGGCCAGACTCAACACAAAAAAGACAAACAATTTGAGTAAGTGATAAAAGCCTCCTGCCCAAATAAAACACAAAACTAAGCCTGCCATGGCAGTGTCATCTGTTAAAAGGGCAGGGAGCGTATCAGGCAGCACAGCTAAAAGGGGACAGGTCAACAAAATGTGGACCACCGTCAAAGCGACATAGAGGCGGGTCCTCACGGCACAGTAAATATCTGTGCGTCAGCCGGGTGTGGCCAATGCGGAGCCGACAAAGGACAACTGAGTCCCTGCGAGTGGCTCACATGGATGACCGCCTCACAGTCGTCGTCTCCTTGATAGCACGGAATTTATTGGATGTGGTCAGATCGTGCCATTCAGCGTCCCAATGCGCGAAAACTTTGCAGCGTAAGACTGCTCGCAAATCAGTCTCTGGGAGGCCAATGTCCAGAGTTGGTTCACTGGTGGCCTGTTTGCTCAGGCGGTCAACATGTTCATTGCCCGGGATGCCGACATGATCATGGGTCCACACAAAGACCACAGAGTGGCTGCAATGGGCAAGAGTATGGAGGGACTCCTGGACAGCCATCTCCAGACGAGAGCAAGGGAAGCACTGGTCCATAGCTCATAAACTGCTCAGGGAGTCGCTACAGAGAATGAAGGCCTCACCTGAGCAGGAGCGGATATACTCTAGGGGACGAAAGATGACGACCAGCTCAGCAGTGAAAACGCTGCAGCCAGCCGGCAGTGAGCATTGTTCGTAATGGTCCCCTAGAATGAGAGCATAACCTACACGACCAGCAACCATCGAACCGTCAGTGTAAACAACGCCAGAGCGCTGATACGTGGCAAGGATGGAAAAAAAGCGACAGCGGAAGGCCTCAGGAGGGAGTCAGTCCTTCAGGCCCTGTGCAAATTCAAGCCGAAGGCAAGGACGGGGGACACACCACAGGGGATTACACAGGGGGCCCGGAAAGGAGGTGGAAGAGGGAAAACCCCAAGCCTGGAGAGAAGCTCTCTGATGCAGACTGCGATCATACAACCCGACCGGGGCCGACGTTCTGGGAGATGGACGACTGACAGAGGGAACAGGAGATGATAATTAGGATGCCCGGGCAAGCTAAAAACATGTGTAGCATAAGCGGTCAGTAAACGTGGGTGCCAGAACTGCAGTGGAGGGACACCTGCCTCTGCAAGTATGCTGTTCACAGGGCTGGTCCGGAAAGCACCAGTGGCAAGTCGTATCCTGCTGTGAAGGATTGGGTCCAGCACCTGCAAAGCAGAAGGGGATGCTGAACCATAAGCCAGGCTCCCATAATCCAGACGGGAATGGATTAAAGCCTGGTAGAGCCGTAAGAGGGTAGATCGGTCGGCGCCCCAGCTGGTGTGGCTCAAGCATCGCAGAGCATTAAGATGCCGCCAACACATCTGTTTAAACTGCCGAATATATGGGAACCAAGTCAACCGAGCATCAAAAACCACACCCAGAAACCGATGTGTCTCCACCTCAGCAAGAGGTTTGCCGTCAAGATAAAGCTGCAGCTCGGGGCGAACAGTGTGTCGCCGGCAGAAATGTATAACGCATGTCTTGGCAGCCGAAAACTGGAAGCCATGCGCTACAGCCCAAGACTACGCCTTGCGGATAGCACCGTGCAGCTGACATTCAGCAGCTGCAATGCCAATGGAGCTATAGTAGAGGAAGAAGTCATCAGCATACAAGGAAGCTGAGACAGACGTTCCTACCGCTGCAGCGAGCCCGTTAATTGCAATTAAAAACAGGCAGACACTTAAGACAGATCCCTGTGGTACCCTATTCTCCTGAACTCGGGGGGAACTATGGGAGGCCGCGACATGCACGCGGAAAGTACGATGCGACAGAAATATTCGTATGAATATCGGCAGCGGACCTCGAAGACCCCAGCCATGAAGCATACAGAGGATGTGAAGGTGCCATGTCGTATCGTACGCCTTCCGCATGTCAAAAAAACAGCAACGAGGTGCTGACGGCGTGAAAAGGCCCTATGGATCACCAAACTGTCGACGGCAGAGCGGCCTTTACGGAACCCACCCTGAGACGGAGCCAGAAGGCCCCAAGACTCGAGTACCCAACTCAACCGCCGGCTCACCATGCGTCCGAGCACCAAAGAACGTTGGTGAGGCTAATGGGGTGGTAGCTGTCCACCTCCAAGGGGTTCTTGCCAGGTTTCAAAATGGGGATAACAATGCTTTCCCAGATACGGTTGTAAAGGTCGAGGAAGCGTGGCTGACAGTCCACTGAGAGGTGTTTCAGCATCTGACAGTGGATGCGATCTGGCCCGGGAGCTGTATCATGGCATGCGGCTACGGCACTGTGGAATTCCCTATCACTTAATGGAACATTGTAGGATTCAGAATGGCGGGTATGAAATGAAAGGCTTCGGCGTTCCAACCGCTCTTTAATGCAGCGGAAAGTCAGTGGGTAATTCACAGAAGCTGAACTGAGAGAAAAATGGTCTGCTAAGTGGTTTGCTATTATGTCGGAGTCAGTACAAACTGCTCCATTCAGTGAGTGCGCAGGGATGCTGACAGGGGTCCAAAAGCCATAGAGGCGCCTAATCTTGGCCCAAACCTGCGATGGAGAGATATGGAGGCCAATTGTGCAGACATACCGTTCTCAGCACTCCTGCTTGTGTTGGCGAATGATGCGGCGGGCCTGCGCACGGAGCCGTTAAAAAGCGATGAGGTTTTCTAATCAGGGATGCCGCTTGTGACGCTGGAGCGCCCGCCTGCGATCTTTAATCGCGTCGGCGATCGCAGGCGACCACCAAGGCACAGTCCTCCGCGGAGGGGACCCAGAAGAACGGGGAATGGCAGATTCTGCGGCAGTAACGATGCTGGTGGTGACCGAATGAGCCACCGCATCAATGGCTTCAGTAGAAAGAGGCTCAATAGTGGCAGTGGAGGAGAACAAGTCCCAGTCAGCCTTATTCACAGCCCAACTGCAAGGGCGCCCAGAAGAGTGACGCTGTGGCAGTGACAGAAAGATCGGGAAGTGGTCGCTACCACACAGGTCGTCATGCACACTCCATTGGACAGACGGTAAGAGCCTAGTGCTGCAGATCGAAAGGTCAATGGCGGAGTATGTGCCATGCACCACACTGAAATGTGTGAAGGCACCATCATTTAAAATGGAAAAGTCGAGCTGTGTCAATACATTCTCAACGGTGGTGCCTCGACCTGTTGCCACTGACCCACCCCACAGAGGGTTATGGGCGTTGAAGTCACCCAGTAACAGGAAAGGTGGCGGCAATTGGGCTATAAGCGCAGCCAGGACATGTTGTGGACATCACCATCCGGTGGAAGATAAAGACTGCAGACAGTAACAGCCTGTAGCGTCCACACCCAAACAGCGACAGCCTCTGAAGGTGTTTGTAGAGGGACAGAGTCGCTGTGAAGAGGGTGAAGGACGTAGATGCAGACGCCACCAGATACCCTTTCATAATCTGCCCGGTTCCTATAATAACCCCGATAGCCACGGAGGGCTGGGGTTCGCTTTGCCGGAAACCAAGTTTCTTGAAGAGCAATGCAGAGGAAAGGGTGAAGGCGTCCCGATGTGTGTGTATGTGTGGGGGCCGGGGGAGGGGGGGGGGGCGTTGCTACTGAGGTTGGCGGCGCAGGAGCAACAGGGAAGGTAGGGCCCCCTACTGGCAAGGGAGTATGTGTCGTCCTGTTTGGCGATCCGACCGGAATTCACGGAACAGATGGGGCTATCACAGTTGTCGTTGCAGCGGCACATGAGGCAGTCATTCACACAGGATGCAGTCATTCATATTTCCTCTTAGCCTCAGTATAGGTCAGTCGGTCCAGGGTCTAATATTCCATGATTTTGCGCTCTTTCTGTAAGATCCTGCAGTCTGGCGAGCAAGGTGAATGATGCTCTCCGCAGTTGACACGGATGGGAGGCGGGGCACATGGAGTATCAGGATGTGATGGGCGTCCGCAATCTCGACATGTGAGGCTGGAAGTACAGTGGGAAGACATATAGCCAAACTTCCAGCACTTAAAGCACCACATCAGGGGATGGATATAGGGCTTGAAATCACACCGGTAGACCATCACCTTGACCTTCTCTGGTAATATATCATCCTCGAAGGCCAAGATGAAGGCAGCAGTAGCAACCTGATTATCCCACGGACCCCGATGAATGCGGTGGACGAAATGAACACCGTGACGCTCTAACTTGGTGCGCAGCTTGTCATCAGACTGCAAAAGTAGGTCCCTATGGAAAATAATTCCCTGGACCATATTTAGACTTTTATGTGGTGTGATGGTAACGTTAACATCCCCCAACTTGTCACAAGCAAGTAACCTTCGTGACTGGGCAGATGATGCCGTTTTTATTAAAACTGACCCAGAGCGCATTTTGGACATGCCCTCCACCTCCCCAAACTTGTCCTCTATATGCTCTATGAAGAACTGAGGCTTTGTGGACATGAAAGACTACCCATCAGCTCTCGTACAAACTAGGAACCGGAGCGAATAACTGTCACCGCCATCCTGAGACTTACGCTCCTCCCAAGGTGTGGCCAGGGAGGGGAACGTTTTCGGCTGGCCACCAGCGAGAGATGATGTACCACACTACATTGCGGGTCATCCGCCCTCATGCCACCCACTCCGACCAAGGGCTCTCCCCACGGGCGCCACCCAGCCTCAGCAAGGGCCAGCCACCTGGCAGGATGGCCATTGCCAGGAGTCCTGATGCCCCAGGGAGATAGACATCTACTCCTTGTCATACGTGGGGAGTTAACGGCGCAGGCATCAGCAGAGCGATCCCTGTGTTATCAGGGGGCTACAACCAACAGGGTACATGGTGGCTCCACCACAATGGACTGGCTACCATGCTGGTTCTTAGATGCAAAAATGTCCAAGGTCGTCGTCTCAGCAAAAAGCAACACTGCACAGTGCATAGTGGTAATCGCACCCAGGAACATATCCTCGCCCAATAAGTGGAAAACGAGAGGGACAGCATTGCGACGACGAGAAAGCCGGCTAAAGGTCTCAACGCACGACGTATACAGTGCACCATGTAAGGCGCCCTTCCCCAATTGGCTCGCTCATCGGAAGAGTTTAGAAAGATGGAGGTCAAACCCTAATGGGGACCATCACATTAAAGGCCGAAACAGCTGAGACTCCTTTTAGTCGCCTCTTATCACAGGCAGGAATACTGCGGGCCTATTCTAACCCCCAAACCCACAGGGGGGTCTCACATGTCTTAGATCCAATTATTGGGGAGTTCAGTTACATCCCTCTTCAGAAATATATACCACTAAACATGTGTACATTAATGTCTGGAATACTGGTGAAAGGGATGTATTTTACATTGCATAGTTGCTTCTGGCTAGCGATAGAAATTTCCCAAAATATGCACAGCATACAAGTAAATATGAAACACCTGATGTCCATGGTCATTACAATTTTCAAGGCGTCTCATTCCCTGGAAAATTCTAAGAGATTTCAAATTTTGAGAAGCAGAATCCTGATTATTCAATTCCCAGCCAGTCAGCGCCCCGAACACATAGACCTGTTGATCTCTCCGGGGGAGAGATGGCAAGGTTTCAGTGAAATTCACAAAGCCTGTCTATATCGATATGTGCATTTTGGATCTCTCCAAACTGCACATGTGCCATTTACACCACGTCTTTGTTGAACCAGGCTTCACTGACCCCGATTTACCTTATATGGATACTGATAGTTTTATCTATTGGGTGAAAGGCTGCGATCCATATGAAGTAACCAGGTACAATCCCAAAACATTAGACACTTCTGGATATGCAGACGATAATCCGTTTGGAAGAACTCGCCAAAACAAAAAGATTATTTATATGAATGCCTGGTGTCTGTTCTTTTAGACATTCCTGAAAGAACAGACATCACACGGAACCAGCAGCAGTGATACATATTATGTAAACTGAAGGTGGTGGGAAGAGAAAGGAAAGGGAAGAAGCTAATGACATCAGCTGCATTGGGATTTTATGTGAAATCAGCACAAACGAGTGAAAATGTGTGCCAGTCTGGTATTTGAACCCAGGGTCTCCTGCCTACTAAGCAGTTGCATTAACCACTTTACCATCCATATTTTATTACAAATGAGTGGACTATCTCGACATGCTCCATGACCGACCCACACTCCCACCTAGTGCCACCTATTCACAGTCCTCATCCATGTACTCCATGCTCCCTAATTTTAAATTCTCACTGGACGTCGTACGTAAATGTGCATCCACACTGAAGGTTGTGGATTCATAGCTTATCAAGACAAATCAGTTATATGAATAAGCCACTGAGGTGAATCAATTATAACAATTCATATATATTCATATAACTGATTCTCTTTGATGGGGTGATGGGGTACGAATCCAGAACCTTCAGTGTAGATGCACATTTACATTTGACCTCCAGTGGGAATCTAAAATAGGTAAACAGGGGGGGGGGGGATAAGTGGATAAGTGGCGCTAGTTGGGAATGTGGGTTAGCTGGAGAGTGTGCTAAGATAGTCCCCACATTTGCAATAACCACTGTGTCTGGTTGATGCAGTGGTTAACACAACTGTCTATAAGCAGAACATCACCAGTTCGAATTCCAGTCCAGGACAAATTTTCAGTTGTTGCCACTGATTCCATATAAAGTTAAAATGCAACTGATATTATTAGTTCCTTCCCTTTCCTTTCTTCTCCTCCACCCTCAGTTTCGATAAAAATATTATTGGCCTGATGAAAGATGAGGTGAATGGGTCACAGATTATGAAGATTGTGGGGCTCTGATCAAAGATGTATGCATATCATACAGATGTAGGTGCCACTCAAAGGCAAGTTAAGGTTTGCATCTAAGGCTTTCAGGATTGAAGACTGCAAGAGATGCCTTCTCGAGGATGCTCCACATATGGTGCACTAGGGAATCTTTGGATCAGGAGGCAATGAGGTATGTAGCACACTGCAGCTGAAAGCAGGGCTTTTGCATCATGACAACAAATAGATTATCTGTGGAGCCAGGATCAGCACCCTACCATACTCACACTATTTATCGGAGTGATTGAGTGTGTTGCTGCATATTTATTTCTAATAGTTGATTTGTGTCTGTATGAGTAAGTGTGTGAGGTAGTTGGATGAACCACTTGTCACAGTTGTGTGTGTGTGGTTTTCTCTTCTACTGGTGCTGCTAGTCCCTATTTCCCCTGTATATATTGTATATAAAGAAATAAATGACCAGAAATCATTGAGTTAAATGTGAGCGCTGTACGTAGCATGATCACAAAAGAAATGTTAAGTTTTGTATAAAAGAATAGCAAGTGTGTATAAAAAATGGGACATATAGTATTTAAGTTCCTCTTCTCTCCTAGCTTTGGTGGAAACAGTATCTCTGTACCTGATAGTATTAGTTTTCAAGAAAAATGTATATATAAGCAATATTTTAGGTTACAAGAAAAAATAATTTACTGTAAAATAACCTAGTAAATATTTTGCAAATAAGCCATACATTAAGAAAATATTGTTGTTAATAAATATACAAAAAAATTTAAGAAAAGGATAAAAATATCGTCAGTAAACGGTAAGTTATTCTTTCATATCAGTGTTATTATTTACAAAAGAATGTAACCCCCTCACAGTAGAGTACAATTGACTAGTCTCATGCAACTGAACTACAGAGAGAGTGAATTATTGTTGATGACACAGAACTTACTTTATTATTACTCATAAGAAATCTGAACCTCTCCCTCACGATGCTCAGATGTGAAAGGGAGACGCCAGTTGTGAAGGATGGTAAAGGGGATGAAGAGGAGGCGTTCTAATCTTATGATTGCATTTCCCATCGTTTTATTGTGTTCTGACTGGCTGAGGGAGATAGGGAGATGGAAAGAGTTTACCACTAATTTTATGTCATATGACAAGTATTGAATTACATCATGACTTGAATATAAGTAATCGACTAGGCTAATTTGTCTCGAGGGTTCCCCTGGGTGGCCTTAATCAATTCCTGGTGGTTCCCCAAAAGTAGTAGACTGGATGGAATATCCTTGAATATAAGTCACCCAAGTGTGTAATCTGACACTGGAAGTCCTTATCAGTGATGCTAAGATAAGATCGTTATCTATGCTTCAATGCTCACAGAATAACTATTGCCATTTTGGAGAATTCATGTGAATAGTTTGAAGTATCATTTTGAAACTTTCCATGTGATACAGTTCGATACATCAGGTTGAACTAAGGCAGTTTCTAAACTCCAGTAATGCACTATTCATGCCAACACAACGATATCTATCAAGATATTCATACCAGTCCAAGCCAGTAACTCGTCTACAGGCAACTTTCCCTTGTGGCCTGATCAGTTTGGCATTTTTGTTTCAGATGATCTGATACACATTTGTCTGTTGAAGCACATGCTCTAACATCTCAGTGGCAAATAAAGACAGAAAATAGCATTTCTTTGTGCTGTACTGATAACTGCATCTCATTATACGTCAGTGTGAAGTAATTCTCAAACAACAGTGACATGTGACCATTCTTCTTCTGCCAACCACTCTTCTTGACTTACAGTACCATCACTAGAAATCTCTACGTCCATACCATAGATGCCATTTCGACAACTGTTGTCTTGAAGCTGCTGAACCAAAAATGCTTCAGGATCCTGTACAATGCCTGAAACGAATTCGTCACCTGTAGCTTCGCATTTCTATTTAAGGAACCTCAGGACCACTGCACAACTCCACCGCTTCTGCTGGGGCGTATCTTTTGGTACAGACCAGCTTCTTCAACATTTTTACTACAAGAGATGATCAATTATTATAATAGGAGCAATAAATGGTAGACTAATTTTTAAAAATATTTTGTTGCCAATATTCAAGTTTATTTGCCACATTGTGTAAAACAGTCCTAGGAACTCGACTTATCACACATTTAAGAAATGAATTGCAGCAAGTAACAATAATGTATGCTGTAGAAACGATGCAATGTGTTACGACTTAACAATTGACAACAGTTGTCATTTCACAACAAATAGAAACTGATTGTTACAGCAGCCGGCCGAAGTGACCGAGCGGTTCTAGGCGCTACAGTCTGGAACCCACGACCGCTACGGTCGCAGGTTCGAGTCCTGCCTCGGGCATGGATGTGTGTGATGTCCTTAGGTTAGTTAGGATTAAGAAGTTCTAAGTTCTAGGGGACTGATGACCTCAGAAGTAAAGTCCCATAGCGCTCAGAGCCATTTGAACCATTTTTTGTTATGTTGTTGTTGTTGTGGTCTTCAGTTCTGAGACTGGTTTGATGCAGCTCTCCATGCTACTCTATCCTGTGCAATCTTCTTCATCTCCCAGTACCTACTGCAGCCTACATCCTTCTGAATCTGCTTAGTGTATTCATCTCTTGGTCTACCTCTACGATTTTTACCCTCCACACTGCCCTCCAATGCTAAATTTGTGATCCCTTGATGCCTCAAAACATGTCCTACCAACCGATCCCTTCTTCTAGTCAAGTTGTGCCACAAACTTCTCTTCTCCCCAATCCTATTCAATACTTCCTCATTAGTTACGTGATCTACCCATCTAATCTTCAGCATTCTTCTGTAGCACCACATTTCGAAAGCTTCTATTCTCTTCTTGTGCAAATTATTTACCGTCCATGTTTCACTTCCGTACATGGCTACACTCCATACAAATACTTTCAGAAATGACTTCCTGACACTTAAATCTATACTCGATGTTAACAAATTTCTCTTCTTCAGAAACGCTTTCCTTGCCATTGCCAGTCTACATTTCATATCCTCTCTACTTCGACCATCATCAGTTATTTTGCTCCCCAAATAGCAAAACTCCTTTACTACTTTAACTGCCTCATTTCCTAATCTAATACCCTCAACATCACCCGACTTAATTCGACTACATTCCATTATCCTCGCTTTGCTTGTGTTGATGTTCATCTTATATCCTCCCTTCAAGACACTATCCATTCCGTTCAACTGCTCTTCCAAGTCCTTTGCTGTCTCTGACAGAATTACAATGTCATCAGCGAACCTCAAAGTTCTTATTTCTTCTCCCTGGATTTTAATACCTACTCCGAATTTTTCTTTTGTTTCCTTTACTGCTTGCTCAATATACAGATTGAATAACATCGGGGAGAAGCTACAACCCTGTCTCACTCCCTTCCCAACCACTGCTTCCCTTTCACGGCCCTCGAGTCTTATAACTGCCATCTGGTTTCTGTACAAATTGTAAATAGCCTTTCGCTCCCTGTATTTTACCCCTGC
Source organism: Schistocerca piceifrons (assembly GCF_021461385.2). Lineage (NCBI taxonomy): Eukaryota > Metazoa > Arthropoda > Insecta > Orthoptera > Acrididae > Schistocerca > Schistocerca piceifrons. The sequence continues at coordinate 116,582,529 of NC_060139.1, read as the reverse complement.
CACCTTTAGAATTTGAAAGAGAGTATTCCAGTCAACATTGTCAAAAGCTTTCTGTAAGTCTACAAATGCTAGAAACGTAGGTTTGCCTTTCCTTAATCTTTCTTCTAAGATAAGTCGTAGTGTCAGTATTGCCTCACGTGTTCCAGTATTTCTACGGAATCCAAACTGATCTTCCCCGAGGTCGGCTTCTACTAGTTTTTCCATTCGTCTGTAAAGAATTCGTGTTAGTATTTTGCAGCTGTGGCTTATTAAACTGATTGTTCGGTAATTCTCACATCTGTCAACTCCTGCTTTCTTTGGGATTGGAATTATTATATTCTTCTTGAAGTCTGAGGGTATTTCGCCTGTTTCATACATCTTGCTCACCAGATGGTAGAGTTTTGTCAGGACTGGCTCTCCCAAGGCCGTCAGTAGTTCCAATGGAATGTTGTCTACGCCGGGGGCCTTGTTTCGTCTCAGGTCTTTCAGTGCTCTGTCAAATTCTTCACGCAGTATCGTATCTCCCATTTCATCTTCATCTACATCCTCTTCCATTTCCATAATATTGTCCTCAAGTACATCGCCCTTGTATAGTCCCTCTATATACTCCTTCCATCTTTCTGCTTTCCCTTCTTTGCTTAGAACTGGGTTTCCATCTGAGCTCTTGATGTTCATACAAGTGGTTCTCTTATCTCCAAAGGTCTCTTTAATTTTCCTGTAGGCAGTATCTGTCTTACCCCTAGTGAGATAAGCTTCTACATCCTTACATTTGTCCTCTAGCCATCCCCGCTTAGCCATTTTGCAGTTCCTGTCGATCTCATTTTTGAGACGTTTGTATTCCATTTTGGCTGCTTCATTTACTGCATTTTTATATTTTCTCCTTTCATCAATTAAATTCAATATTTCTTCTGTTACCCAAGGATTTCTACTAGCCCTCGTCTTTTTACCTACTTGATCCTCTGCTGCCTTCACTACTACATCCCTCAAAGCTACCCATTCTTCTTCTACTGTATTTCTTTCCCCCATTCCTGTCAATTGTTCCCTTATGCTCTCCCTGAAACTCTGTACAACCTCTGGTTCCTTTAGTTTATCCAGGTCCCATCTCCTTAAATTCCCACCTTTTTGCAGTTTCTTCAGTTTTAATCTACAGGTCATAACCAATAGATTGTGGTCAGAGTCCGCATCTGCCCCTAGAAATGTCTTACAATTTAAAACCTGGTTCCTAAATCTCTGTCTTACCATTATATAATCTATCTGATACCTTTTAGTATCTCCAGGATTCTTCCTTGTATACAACCTTCTATCATGATTCTTAAACCAAGTGTTAGCTATGATTAAGTTGTGCTCTGTGCAAAATTCTACCAGGCGGCTTCCTCTTTCATTTCGTAGCCCCAATCCATATTCACCTACTACGTTTCCTTCTCTCCCTTTTCCTACACTCGAATTCCAGTCACCCATGACTATTAAATTTTCGTCTCCCTTCACTACCTGAATAATTTCTTTTATTTCATCATACATTTCTTCAATTTCTTCGTCATCTGAAGAGCTAGTTGGCATATAAACTTGTACTACTGTAGCAGGTGTGGGCTTCGTATCTATCTTGGCCACAATAATGCGTTCACTAAGCTGTTTGTAGTAGCTTACCCGCGTTCCTATTTTCCTATTCATTATTAAACCTACTCCTGCAATACCCCTATTTGACTTTGTGTTTATAACCCTGTAATCACCTGACCAGAAGTCTTGTTCCTCCTGCCACCGAACTTCACTAATTCCCACTACATCTAACTTTAACCTATCCATTTCCCTTTTCAAATTTTCTAACCTACCTGCCCGATTAAGGGACCTGACATTCCACGCTCCGATCCGTAGAACGCCAGTTTTCTTTCTCCTGATAACGACATCCTCTTGAGTAGTTCCCACCCGGAGATCCAAATGGGGGACTATTTTACCTCCGGAATATTTTACCCAAGAGGACGCCATCATCATTTATTCATACAGTAAAGCTGCATGCCCTCGGGAAAAATTACGGCCGTAGTTTCCCCTTGCTTTCAGCCGTTCGCAGTACCAGGACAGCAAGGCCGTTTTGGGTATTGTTACAAGGCCAGATCAGTCAATCATCCAGACTGTTGCCCTTGCAACTACTGAAAAGGCTGCTGCCCCTCTTCAGGAACCACACGTTTGTCTGGCCTCTCAACAGATACCCCTCCGTTGTGGTTGTACCTACGATATGGCTATCTCTATCGCTGAGGCACGCAAGCCTCCCCACCAACGACAAGGTCCATGGTTCATGGCAGTTTTTATAAATCTGATACAGCGCACTATCACAAGATATCAGGAATATCCAGAGGTGGTAATAAAAATTCTTATGAACGTAGTAAAACAATGAAATTGGTGTTACGTACGTTTACTGCAGTTCACAAAAATAAATTTTAATGTTGCGGTCAGTATAAATCCCTTGTCTCATAGAAAAATTACTTTGTTGGTAAGCATATTTCACGCCGGCCTTCCAAACATCGTTTGTTTGGTGATATATATACACCCCACAGGCCCTGAAAGACACAAGATAACAATTAACAACAGTTAAAAGCCTTCATAACAAACAGAAACTACAGCTGATGCAGCAAACTATCACTAGATGCCAGGAGCGCCCAGGGGTGGTACGACATATTCCTATGTATGCAGGAAAGAAATACTGTTAGTGGTAAGTACACTTCCCGCTAACTGTAGAAAGAACATCTCATAACTTTTGTAACTGAGAGCGTCATCTTATTTAGGGGTAAGTTTCAAAATACTTGTCCGACACGATGGCGTACGATGCTGGTATTTGGCGATTGTGAACTGGAAGTAACGCCTCCAGATCCGTTATATATGTCTTGATTGTAATGATAGGACTCCTGTCGTCGTGAGCTTGATGTCATGAGATTGCACTTCCAGAGTGTGCACAGTTTGAAATATTCGGCACTGACGTATTTACAGAGTATATTCCTCTATAGTCTATACAATGCGCTACTCCGTGGCACCCATGAAACAGTTGAAGTTCGACGACTGATGCGACATAAGTCAAGACTTATTTATATCAAAGCACAGTCCTCGAAATTTTGAAACCTGACTTCGTACACACGCATAGTTTCACCTGTGATCCTCCGATCCGCGACCAATGCGTACACAAAATTTGAGTTATTTCATTCACAAATAAAAGCACTTCGTGGAGCTCACAGTTCGCTCAGTATTAATCACTATCTTGCTGCATTTAATTTAAATGTGTGTTTAGGCACGAAAAACAAACACACCAGCCTTACTGCCACGTCAACAACTCAACAATGAGCTTCCTTTATTCGTCACTGCCCTACCACTAGACTGTTCAGTTTCGAAAGTCGAAAACAGGATCTCTCATGGATAAGGTAAATACTTCAGTTAACTTCAGGGTAAATACAGATGGACTGGTACATTTATATTCATGTAATATTTGAATGTACTGACAATTATTGCAAAACATAATTGAGAAAACTAAATAATAAAAGGAAAATAATATTTATTTGGGCTCCCTGGAGCTTTAACTTTACAGTCTGTTGGGAATGGGAAAGGGTGATTGTCCGCGATGCTCAATATCATTCCTATACGTGTCTCAATACATTTGATTGGACATAGCTGTGACACTCTCTTCACACCTACCCACAGCGACCATATTGGAAGGTGACGTCATTAGCTGTCGACAGTTCATTATACCATAGTCTAACATACGTAGGTTGAAACTTAAATAGTGGTAACACTGCTGCTATTGTCGCTGATACCACACATCGCTGACACACCTACCTTACCTCCAAGCAAATGAACTCACCCGTCCCACGTCACCGGCGTGCTCACAATCGAGGGAAACACAGTCGATTGTGAGCGAGCGATCTAATGTAACGGTATCACTACGTTTTCAAAACAGTAACAACGCAGTTGGATCAAGATTGAATGTGCCAGAGGTTGTACAGCTCGTCAGTCTCATCATGGTCTTCAAGAGGCGTGCGGGTAATCGGCATTGCCGTACAGAACAGTGGCATGTTGGGTAAACGCCGTCGACGAAGGTCGGCAAAAGGTTGTGAATAAATAGACATGCATCAGGCAGGCCATCCTAGCGTCTCTGAAGAAGAAGTGCTTGCTTTTGCCGCGTTAGTGGAGAGTTATCGACGCCATACGATTCGTCAGCTTGCCCATGAAACCGGATTAGCGCATACGACTGTGCTTCGCATCCTGAAGGAACGCCTGGGCATTCGAAAAATTGCATCACGGTCGGTTCCGCGTGAATTGACGGAAATGCAGACATGGATGCGCTACGACGCTACTCAGACGCACTTGGAACGCTATGAGCGCGAAGGGGAGGCTTTCTTACGCCGTATCGTAACACTAGATGAGACATGGGCCACATCGTACGAGCCAAAACTGAAGCGCCAATCCAACGAATGGCGTCATGTGGGTCGCCGCGAAAATCGAAAGTGCGTCAGAGCCCCAGTATGATGCAAGTTATGGTGATTCTCGTGCAGGACTATGATGGTGTTACACTAACGCATTACGTTCCTCCACGGTAGACTGTCAATGTACAGTATTACTGTTCCTTTCTGAGCATCACCTGCGACCAGCTTTGCGAAAGACGTGGCGACACATTCTGCGCAACCCACCTATCATTTTGCACGACAATGCGCGGGTGCATACTGCGCAAGCTGTGGCTGCTCTGTTCGGTCGATTGGACTGGGAAGTACTGTACCGTCCACCATACTCCCCGGACTTAAGTCCTTGAGACTTTGATTTGATTACGAAGATGAAGGAACGACTTCGTGGCATTCGCTTCGTTCAGTACTGTTCCAGAGATTCTACAGGCAGCAAACCGCTCCAATCGCACCATCAACAGAACAGGCTCTGCTAACGGTATACTACACCTTCCACATCGCTGGCAACGTGTTCTACACAACGCTAGTAACTATTTTAAAGGACAGTAACAGGTGCAAACGGTTGTGAATAAATGTTGTTGTTGTGGTCTTCAGTCCTGAGACTGGTTTGATGCAGCTCTCCATGCTACTCTATCCTGTGCAAGCTTCTTCATCTCCCAGTACCTACTGCAACCTACATCCTTCTGAAACCGCTTAGTGTATTCATCTCTTGGTCTCCCTCTACGATTTTTACCCTCCACTCTGCCCTCCAATACTAAACTGGTGATCCCTTGATGCCTCAGAACATGTCCTACCAACCGATCCCTTCTTCTAGTCAAGTTGTGTCACAAACTTCTCTTCTCCCCAATCCTATTCAATACCTCCTCATTAGTTATGTGATCTACCCATTTAATCTTCAGCATTCTTCTGTAGCACCACATTTCGAAAGCTTCTATTCTCATCTTGTCCAAACTATTTATCGCCCATGTTTCACTTCCATACATGGCTACACTCCATACAAATACTTTCAGAAACGACTTCCTGACACTTAAACCTATACTCGATGTTAACAAATTTCTCTTCTTCAGAGACGCTATCCTTGCCATTGCCAGTCTACATTTTATATCCTCTCTACTTCGACAATCATCAGTTATTTTGCTCCCCAAATAGCAGAACTCCTTTACTATTTTAAGTGTCTCATTTCCTAATCTAATTCCCGCAGCATCACCCGACTTAATTCGACTACATTCCATTATCCTCGTTTTGCTTTTGTTGATGTTCATCTTATATCCTCCTTTCAAGACACTATCCATTCCGTTCAACTGCTCTTCCAAGTCCTTTGCTGTCTCTGACAGAATTACAATGTCATCGGCGAACCCTGAAGTTTTTATTTCTTCTCCATGGATTTTAATACCTACTCCGAATTTTTCTTTTGTTTCCTTTACTGCTTGTTCAATATACAGATTGAACAACATTGGGGAGAGGCTACAACCCTGTCTCACTCCCTACCCAACCACTGCTTCCCTTTCATGTCCCTCGACTCTTATAACTGCCATCTGGTTTCTGTACAAACTGTAAATTGCCTTTCGCTCCCTACATTTTACGCCTGCGACCTTCAGAATTTGAAAGAGAGTATTCCAGTCAACATTGTCAAAAGCTTTCTCTAAATCTACAAATGCTAGAAACGTAGGTTTGCCTTTTCTTAATCTAGCTTCTAAGATAAGTCGTAGGGTCAGTATTGCCTCACGTGTTCCAATATTTCTACGGAATCCAAACTGATCTTCCCCGAGGTCGGCTTCTACTAGTTTTTCCATTCGTCTGTAAAGAATTCGCGTTAGTATTTTGCAGCCGTGACTTATTAAACTGATAGTTCGGTAATTTTCACATCTGTCAACACCTGCTTTCTTTGGGATTGGAATTATTATATTCTTCTTGAAGTCTGAGGGTATTTCGCCAGTCTCATACATTTTGCTCACCAGATGGTAGAGTTTTGTCAGGATTGGCTCTCCCAAGGCTGTCAGCAGTTCTAATGGAATGTTGTCTACTACTGGGGCCTTGTTTCGACTCAGGTCTTTTAGTACTCTGTCAGACTCTTCACGCAGTATCAGATCTCCCATTTCATCTTCATCTACATCCTCTTCTATTTCCATAATATTGCCGTGAAGTACATCAGCCTTGTATAGACCCTCTATATACGCCTTCCACCTTTCTGCTTTCCCTTCTTTGCTTAGAACTGGGTTTCCATCTGAGCTACCTACGGTACGGCTATCTGTATCGCTGAGGCACGCAAGCCTCCCCACCAACGGCAAGGTCCATGGTTCGTGGGGGTAGGTGTGAATAAATAGTTGCCACTATTCAAGTCCCAACCCTCGTAACAGTCGCGACCCTTTGTCTCTGATTTTGTTGCCTACTGCGCCAGCAGCGCACCAAACGGCTAGTAAGCCAAACTGTTCAGTTCAGCGCGATCGTCAAAGTGAAAGTGAAAGGTAGTTGCTTATTTTGGTGTGTGCAATGGTTTTTACAAACGGTGGCGTTTGTAGCGCATAAAATGCAGCAACAACAAGAAGGAGATAATACATCTGCCTTTTTTTAAGTTTCTTAAGGACCCTGGGAGGGACATATCATCATGTTACTAAACTGCGTTGTCAGGATTCGCTTGCAAACTGCAGGTGCATTAATTAGACTGTTTCGTTTTAGGAGCAGAAAATAGTCAGTGAATAGCAGACGAGAAGATCTTATGAAAAAGACCGTGTTTACCTTTATACGAGGGCTATTCAGAAAGTAAGAAACGATAGGTCCTGAAATGGAAACCACAGTGAAAATCAAAATTGGTTTATTTGCAACGGTTAACTACATCTACCAGCTACTTCTCTACACAGTCGCCGCTCAGACTTAGGCATCTGTCATAGCGTTGTACCAACTTTTCAATTCCCTCGTTACAGAAGTCAGCCGCCAGTGCTTTTCGACAACTTTCTGCTCTGAACTGCAATTCGTTGTCTGTGTCAAAATATTGTCTTCATAGCCAGCGGTTCATTCGAGCAGAGGTGAACTTAGGGGTGGCCAATTACGGGCTGTATTGTGGATGATCAAACACCTACCATCGAAAACGTTGCAGGATCATCTTCATTGCCCCTGCAGGGTGCGGCCAAGAATTGTCGTGTAGAACGAATCGCATGACAGTTATGTTGTTGGATTGCATAGCTTCAGACGAAATCTTTCGCCTGGCCCTCATACTTGGCGGGAGACGCTAATTTCTAGCCATCTTTTCGTTCTCACTGTGTGCTCAGAACTGAAAAGAGCGACATGATGCGATCGACGTGGATACTGGACACAGTGCCCAACGCAACTGTGTAAAAATTTATCATATTTTCACTGTATTTTCCATTTCGCGACCAATCGTTCCTTACTTTCCGAATAATCCTTGTAATAATGTTAAGCTTTGTTCGCTACACTTCGAATAAACCAGTTTATGAATGCAGACAATAATAAACTCTTGTGGATTGCAGTACCCACACTTTTTGACACTCCGAGTAAGCTACCTCAACTGACGATGAAGGGGAAACTGCCACAAAGGTTCGATAATTCGTCTAAAGCTGTAAAACAGTCCTATGACACAGAAGCACCCAGTTCAACTCCATATGTCAGTGACAGATTCATCTGAATCGTCAACACAGACCTGCTTTGACGATGTAGTAGTTAGATTAAGTTCAGTTATTAATGACCTAGCCGGCCGCGGTGGCCGTGCGGTTCTAGGCGCTGCAGTCCGGAACCGCGGGACTGCTACGGTCGCAGGTTCGAATCCTGCCTCGGGCATGGATGTGTGTGATGTCCTTAGGTTAGTTAGGTTTAAGTAGTTCTAAGTTCTAGGGGACTGATGACCTAAGATGTTAAGTCCCATAGTGCTCAGAGCCATTTGAACCATTAATGACCTGCAAAAGAGTTCGAAGTGTCAGAATGTTCAGATCGCTAGACTTCGTGCAAAACTCTTAGGGGTCAAGGAAAATGTCTCTCATTTTAGGTACAGAGAGCAACAGAAACTGTATCAGGAGGATTAGTGAAGAAGGACAAACGAATTTTGAAGACCATAGGATCCCGATATTAACAAAAAAAGATGCCCTTGACTTGTTGTTGCGCCAGATTAGAATGCTATTGAAGGAGAAACGCGCTGCGAGATTTAAAGACGAAAATAAGCGGTTTTGCTATAAATTTATTATACACATCAAAAAAAGTTTTGCATCACCTCGGTTCCGAGAGTTCCGGAACCTGTGCAGAGATCAACATAAATATCATTTCCGCCCTTTTTATTGCTCATGAAAATCACACATTGCATGTTGTACCACCATACAGCGAGACCTTCAGAGTTGGTGGTCCAAATTGCTGTACACACCGGTACCTCTAATACCCAGTAGGACGTCGTCTTGCATTGATGAATGCCTGTATTCATCATGGTATACTATCCACAAGTTCATCAAGGCACTGTTGCTCCAAATTGTCCCACTCCTCAACGGCGATTCGCGCGTAGATCCCTCAGAGTGGTTGGTGGGTCACGTCGTCCATAAACAGCCCTTTTCAATCTATCCCAGGCATGTTCGAGAGGGCTCATGCCTGGAGAACATGCTGGCCACTTTAGTCGAGCGATGTCGTTATTCTGAACGAGTTCATTCACAAGATGTGCGCGATGGGGGCGCGAATTGTCGCCCATGAAGACGAATGCTTCGCCAGTATGCTGACGATATGGTTGCACTATCGGTCGGAGGATGTCATTCACGTATCGTACAGCAGTTACAGAGCCTTCCATGACCACCTGCGGTATACGTCGGCCCCACATAATGCAGGGAACCTCCACCTTGCTGCACTCGCTGGACACTGTGTCTAAGGCGTTCAGCCTGACCGGATTGCCTCCAGACACTTCTCCGACGATTATCTGGTTGAAGGCATATGCGACACTCATCGGTGAAGAGAACATGATACTAATCCTGAGCGGTTCATTCGGCATGTTGGGCCCAGCTGTAGCGAGCTGCATGGTGTCGTGGTTGGAAATATGGACCTCGCCATGGACGTCGGGAGTGAAGTTGCACGTCATGCAGCCTATTGGGCACAGTTTGAGTCGTAACACGACGTCCTGTGGCTGCACGAAAAGCATTATTCAACATGGCGGCGTTGCTGTCAGGGTTCCTCCGAGCCATAATCCGTAGGTAGCAGTCATCCACTGCAGTAGTAGCCCTTGGGCGGCCTGAGCGAGGCATGTCATCGACAGTTCCTGTCTCTCTGTATCTCCTCCATGTCCGAGACAACTGGACACTTCCATTGTTGAGAGCGCTTCCTGGCACAAAGTAACAATGGGGACCTGATCGAACCGCGTTAATGACACTCTAGGCGTGGTTGAACTACAGACAACACAAGCTGTGTACCTCCTTCCTGGTGGAATGAATGGAACTGATTGGCTGTCGGACCACCTCTGTCTAATTGGCACTGCTCATACGTGGTTGTTTACATCTTTGGGCGAGTTTAGTGACGTCTCTGAACAGTCAAAGGGACTGTGTCTGTGATACAATATCTACAGTCAACATCTATTGTCAGGAATTCTGGGAACTGGGGTGATGCAAAACTTTTTTGATGTGTGTATATTACAGCACTCAGGCATACATGTTTTGTCATAATGTTTTATGCTTCCTTCAGCGCATACATTACAGTGAGATGTGGAAGGCATACAAATAAAATGTGGGATAAGTGACAATTTATTCTACCTTTTAAAGCAGTAGGTACAGCATTTCTCTGATACTGATAAACTAGTGAATATGTCATTGGATGAAATGTCTCTAATGGCAAATTTATCATATGACAGCGATTCTGACAGTGTTATTGGCTTTGACGACTTGTGATTTATATGCACAGGGTATTTCTCCCACTATTTGGCAATTGCTTGTCCCATATAGAATAATGTAATGTGGAGAAGGGGACAATGACTAACACACAGTAGATCTACAGAACGATAAATGGGGCATCGATCCCTTTTGCACATAGGGATACATGTCTGTACTTCTTACGTGTGAATTTGTGTGTTTATATTCTTTTGATATCAATGTGGTAATCTGCGGTTCTATCCAACGTCACAAGTGTTTCTTCGTGAAAGTGTTGTAGCTTGCCACTGGATTCATGATTTTTATCCCTACTTGTGATTATTTTAGAATTATTTTTAGAAACATCTGTGTCTTCTGTCATTACACAAACTCTTGGAGGCACAAAATAATTAAAATAGTCGTAAATCATGTAGGAAAGGGATGCAGCATCTAACTTTCTCCTTTCTTGCCTCTTGGAGCGCTAGTGTCAATCCAGCTATCAAACGGTGACAGCTCTTAAAGTAGTGAGTGTCGTGACTGTTATGTTAGACCGTGATTATACGAAGCATCTGTTCTCGAATTTGTTGTGTTGATAGTGTGTGCCACTTCAAATAGTTATATTGAATACAGTATACGCTTGTAGTTTTTGTTTAAAGTGTAGGGTACAAGTGATGTGCTTCCTTTTGCCAGGGACAAAATAAATTCCAAGAAGAAGTCAAATGGTCCAATTTCTCAAATGCTAGTAACTGAGAAATCACTGCCTGACTGCAGTACGCAGGGTGGATATTTTGCATACTACACTATCTGTTTCTTTACCGAAAAATGTGTGGATGCTTGTGTCTCTTTATTTGTTGTATCGTTATTTGGCAACTGAACTGTATGTATCTCTAACAAACTACTTGTGATGCATTTTGACAAGTGGTTTGGATAACAGGTGGTATAATCTAATGGTTTGGATTACACAGCACACAGTCACACAGACCACGCCATTTAATGCCGAGAAAATGATAAAGTTCGAGGTATCTAATATTTCAACTCTTGAATCAATAGTTCACTAACTGTATTGCCAGTTACCAGATTTGACTTCTGAAGTAGCTCTTGAGTATGAACTTAACGTTTAAGTGATCGCAGTCATTGGCATGAATCACGAGTAACTATACGGAATGTTCAAATATAAAATTCTGAACTTATATAAAGATGTAATTATCGATCATTAATTCTGAGTGAAAGAATTATTTAACTGTGTAATTCGTCGATACAGCTTTAACTCTTGTTCACCCATATAACACACAGAGTTTTCACTTACTTGATGGAGTTCAGTCACATTTTACACTTGTCTCAGGAAGCTGCTGCACTCCCTGAAATTCTTGAGAACCACACCACAGAAATAGGTTTTATGCCATGCAGATAGTTCATGCAGATGATGAAGTGACACATATAATTTCGAAGATTGTGGGGGGCAGTGAATGCGATTTGCGACTTAAATTGTCCAGCGATGACAAGAAGAACATTATGACCATGTAGAAATTGCAGATTCTTCCATGCAACTGAATTACATGCAATCCCAGTCTACAGTGTAGCAGTCACACAATGATAAATGTTCTTGGTAAGTCAGAAATTAGTTTCAAAGAAACATCTTAACTTCATACATTGTTGAGTAATCTTCTTAAAGCACTCTCCATACACTGGACAACATACTTACATTTCCATTCGACTTCTAATAAGAACTTTCTTTTATGTACCTAAGATGGCACATGACACTTGATAAGAAATAGTCTAGTGTAGAAAACATTTACCATCATGTACCAATCAAGTCATATTCCCTTCATCTAAGTCTTATTGTACTTACCAATTGCATAAAAACCAAGAATAATGAACAAGTCATCGACAATATGGCTTGGAGGAGCTTCTGCATAAGTGTGTTGCTTCTGGCACTTGTGATTATACCTTTCATATTAGACAAGAACATGAAATGCACTGCTCAGCACTGACAGATCGCAACACAGTATAGCGTTATTTGCTCTTGTTATGAATTTGCACATTAAATAAAAGGAGACTGCACACTACACGTCACTGAATGGTAAGTAAATGACGGTAAATTTGTAACACGTTATTTGTTTCCAGTACACCAAATTTGTCAATTGTTTTTAAAAGCAGTTATGAAACAGTACAGTGAAACTAAATACAGATTTCATTAGATCATTTTGATTATTGGACTATGTTGTTGTTGTTGTGGTCTTCAGTCCTGAGACTGGTTTGATGCAGCTTTCTATGCTACTCTATCCTGTGCAAGCTGCTTCATCTCCCAGTACGTACTGCAGCCTACATCCCTCTGAATTTGCTTAGTGTATTCATTTCTAGGTCTCCCTCTACGATTTTTACCGTCCACCCTGCCCTCCAATACTGAACTGGTGATCCCTTGATGCCTCAGTACATCTCCTACCAACCGATCCCTTTAATTGTCTCATTTTCTAATCTAATTCCCTCAGCATTACCCGATTTAATTCGACTACATTCCATTATCTTCGTTTTGCTTTTGTTGCTGTTCATCTTATATCCTCCTTTCAAGACACTACCCATTCCGTTCAACTGCTCTTCCAAGTCCTTTGCTGTCTCTGACAGAATTACAATGTCATCGGCGAACCTTAAAGTTTTTATTTCTTCTCCTTGGATTTTAATACCTAATTCGAATTTTTCTTTTGTTTCCTTTACTGCTTGTTCAATATACAGATTGAACAACATCGGGGAGAGGCTACAACCCTGTCTCACTCCCTTCCCAACCACTGCTTCCCTTTCATGTCCCTCGACTCTTATAACTGCCATCTGGTTTCTGTACAAACTGTTAATAGCCTTTCGCTCCCTACATTTTACCCCTGCCACCTTCAGAATTTGAAAGAGAGTATTCCGGTCAACATTGTCAAAAGCTTTCTCTAAATCTACAAATGCTAGAAACATAGGTTTGCCTTTTCTTAATCTAGCTTCTAAGATAAGTCGTAGGGTCAGTGTTGCCTCATGTGTTCCAATATTTCTACGGAATCCAAACTGGTCTTCCTTGAGGTCGGCTTCTACTAGTTTTTCCATTCGTCTGTACAGAATTCGCGTTAGTATTTTGCAGCCGTGACTTATTAAACTGATAGTTCGGTAATTTTCACATCTGTCAACACCTGCTTTCTTTGGGATTGGAATTATTATATTCTTCTTGAAGTCTGAGGGTATTTCGCCAGTCTCATACATTTTGCTCACCAGATGGTAGAGTTTTGTCAGGACTGGCTCTCCCTAGGCTGTCAGCAGTTCTAATGGAATGTTGTCTACTACTGGGCCCTTGTTTCGACTTAGGTCTTTTAGTGCTCTGTCAGACTCTTCACGCAGTATCAGATCTCCCATTTCATCTTCATCTACATCCTCTTCTATTTCCATAATATTGCCGTGAAGTACATCAGCCTTGTATAGACCCTCTATATACTCCTTCCACCTTTCTGCTTTCCCTTCTTTGCTTAGAACTGGGTTTCCATCCGAGCTCTTGATATTCATACAAGTGGTTTTCTTTTCTACAAAGGTCTCTTTAATTTTCCTGTAGGCAGTATCTATCTTACCCCTAGTGATATAAGCCTCTACATCCTTACATTTGTCCTCTAGCCATGCCTGCTTAGCCATTTTGCACTTCCTGTCGATCTCATTTTTGAGACGTTTGTATTCCTTTTCGCCTGCTTCATATACTGCATTTTTATATTTTCTCCTTTCATCAATTAAATTCAATATTTCTTCTGTCACCAATGATTTCTGCTAGCCCTCGTCTTTTTACCTACTTGATTCTCTGCTGCCTTCACTATTTCATCCCTCAAAGCTACCCATTCTTCTTCTACTGTATTTCTTTCCCCCATTCTTGTCAATTGATCCCTTATGCTCTCCCTGAAACTCTGTACAACCTCTGGTTTAGTCAGTTTATCCATGTCCCATCTCCTTAAATTCCCACCTTTCTGCAGTTTCTTCAGTTTTAATCTGCAGTTCATAACCAATAGATTGTGGTCAGAGTCCACACCTGCCCCAGGAAATGTCATACAATTTAACCTGGTTCCTAAATCACTGTCTTACCATTATATAATCTATCTGAAACCTGTCAGTATTTCCAGGGTTCTTCCATGTACACAACCTTCTTTCATGATTCTTGAACCAAGTGTTAGCTATGATTAAGTTATGTACTGTGCAAAATTCTACTGGGCGGCTTCCTCTTTCATTTCTTCCCCCCAATCCATATTCACCTACTACGTTCCCTTCTCTTGCTTTTTCCAGTCACCTATGACTATTAAATTTTCGTCTCCCTTCACTATCTGAATAATTTCTTTTATCTCATCATACATTTCTTCAATTTCTTCGTCATCTGTATATCAATCAGAAAAAATTTAAGAATTTTATAGCACTGTGGTATATGAAATATTGCGGAACCACATACATCGTTGGAAGCAAGGATATTTGTGGTACGACATATACAATTTGTCAGGTGAAGTGTAGCAGCATTGGTATGGCAATATATGTGCCTTGAGGGTGCAGATCTGTGAGTGATTGAGATGTTGGATGGTCATCAAGCAGAGTATTCTCTTGGTAGAGAAGGACAGGGAAACGTTGGTCATCGAGTGGGACAGACATTGCGGTGCCCAACTCTCCACAAATGGCAGGACATGAAGCATGTGGATATTTGTGGCATGACATATACAATTTATAATCTGAAGTGTAGTGGCATTGGTATGGCAATGTATGTGCCTTGAGGGTGCAGATCTATGAGTGATGGAGATGTTGGATGGTCATCAAGCAGAGTATTCTCTTGGTAGAGAAGGACAGGAAAAGTTGGTCATCAAGTGGGACAGACATTGCAGTGCCCAACTCTCCACAAATGGCAGGACATGAAACATATACACAATTCGATTGTATTATCGAATACAGGATAGAATGTTGAGAGAAGAAAGGGTTAATAGACAGATCTGTTTCTGATGACAAACGGCATTGGTTCAAAATACCATTGATCCAGTAATGAACATACCTTTGTTTTATTTTGGATGGTTGACTATTTTTATCATATTCCTGATGACCACAAAGATTGTCATCTTCACATAACGCAGCAGCATACATCTGCATTTCCAATCTGCATTCCAATCATATTAAAATGTATCTACTGTCGAGCTTTCCACAGTAACGTTTGCTATTAAGTTCCATAGGCACTTTTCTGTCCTCAGGCGCAAAGCTTTCATTGCGCACCTGTTGTCACAATTTTCCATAAACTCATCTTCATAATCTATATTACTCTAGATAGTCTTATTTATTTCACTCTCAATTACTGCAATAAAATTATATATAACCCACATAATAAACTTCCACTCACAGTTCTATTGCTCTACGGGAATCTTTCATTAACCCAAATCAAGAGTAGCACAACTATATAAATACCAATGTGAGGAATGGCTTAACTTAATAATGAGTTGGCTACAACAAATACTGAAAACTGACTAGTATTCAGCAGTCTAGCTCCCAGATTTACCAGCTTGATATTGATTTATTTCCCCCTAACTGGCACTTCAAAGAAATTAACTTTAATTAGTGAAATTTATTATATTAAACAAATCCTCATATTACACATTGTAAAACACAAGAGTACACATGTTCTTGATTATCAATTATATCACATGTAAATGTACCTCTTCTCATAACTAGATGCAACATCTGATTTTATCTGCTAATTGGGTTTTATCAGAGTCCTTACTTTTTAATGAAATCATAAAATTCAGTTGAAATAATGAAAGTCTCTAATATACTAGATTCTTGCTGGAAATAAATGGGATATTATCATACATGTATACACATCATATTATGTATTAGTCAATGTAACTAAAACGAATAATGCCAGTTGGTAACAATAGCACATAATAGCATTTTCTTAATCTTACCTATAAAATCACACTAGTGGAATGTATTTATTAAATAACCTGTTCAGTATTGCAGCTTTAGTGGCAGTGTTCAACGGACATAATCTCAGGTACTTAGTGAATACATCACAGTGAACAACCATGCATCTACATCCATCGCTTGACTTCGGCACCGGTCCAATGGTAATACCAATGGTAATGGTCTGTCTGGTAAGATTGTGTACAAGAATGATTTATGCACATGATTATCTTTTCTGGTTTTTGGCACATAACATTGTTCTGTAGAACTTTCTGAACTTTCCACCTCATGTTGAGTAAGTAACAGTAGGATCCAATTTTTTTCGAACATTTCAGCTCTCCAAAATGTTCCCAAGCTAAGTGAGCATGTAAAATTAGTCATTCTTTACATGCTGAGGGTATACAAACACCAGGCCTCTGACTATGCAGTCTTACAGAAAAGTAAACATTTTGTTCCAATCGATAATACTGTGTTAGTCGATGGTTTGGACACTTCACTCAGCCAGCCATCAGCTTCCGGGAGTCAGCATCACTGTAAAAACGTAAAGAGTTCTTTTTCAGAGGCACCACTGTTATATCACTTCAATATGAACCTAGAATTCGGTTTAATTTGTGATGCTCTTCAGTTGGCCTTCGTTTATGCCTCTTTCAGCAAATAATTGTGCATGGGAAATTAATCTTTTGTCCCATTGATTTCGTGAGGCATACTTTATCAGATTGTGAATGATCTTGTACTACTACTAGACTAGAAACGCTTGCAGTAATCTGGTCATTCAAAAAATTCCACTAATTTCTCTATCACAATACTATGACAGTGTTTGCACATACCAAAATAGTACATGTGGTAAGCTTCAACCTTCATTAGCAACACATTAAATTCTGTAATCTGCTGCTCAAATATCAATCCTGTTCGAAGACCCTCAGGGAGCCTAGATAAAACATCTGCAATGAAATTTTTCCTTCCTTCAATGTATGTGATTTTGATAAGATGTTACTAAAAAGGTCAACAGCCATCAAGCTAGACTTATATGCAACAATTTGCAAGTCTACAGGAAGTTGAGGGCTTGATGGTCACATGCAGAAGCCTGTTTAGGGAACTAGGGATACTAACTACAGCTTCCCAGTATATTTATTCCTTAATGAAATTTGTCATTAAAAATATATCACTTTTTCAAACCAACAGCTCAATTCATGGAATCAATACTAGAAATAAGAATAATCTTCACAAGAATTTAAAATCACTTAGTCTTGTACAAAAAGGTGTGCATTATTCAGGAACACACATTTTCAATAACTTGCCAGCAGCCATAAAAAGCTTAACAACCAATGAAATTCAGTTTAAGAGAAGCCTAAAGGATTTATTGGTGGCCAACTCCTTCTACTCCATTGATGAATTTCTTAGTAAAACCAACTGATTTGTATATAAGTACAACATAACTTCTGCACAATTTCAGTGCAGTAATGTGTTAACTGAAAATTTGTGTGTGTGTGTGTGTGTGTGTGTGTGTGTGTGTGTGTGTGTGTGTGTGTGTGTGTGTAAGTATAATCTAACTTCTGCACCATTTCAGTGCAGTAATGTGTTCATTGTAAATAAGTATTACAGTAGTTGTATTACATGTTTATTACCTTATAAATAAATAAAAAAGTTTTTTATTTTAAATTCAGTGCATTAGTATTTGTAAAATGACTCTTAGTGTTCATTAAAAATGACGATCATTCCACTTGGGACCTGTGAAATGGTACATTAGCTTATTTGTTTTAGTTGTAAATATTTGTCATGTATTGTTGTTTTTCTGACATGTTCCACATCCAGGAGGACCTCCTCACTAAGGATCAATTGGAATGAAAGTAAATCTAATCTAATCTAATCTAATAACATTGTCATAGTATTGCGATAGAGAAAAAAGTGAATTTTTTTGAATGACGAGACTACTGGAAGTGCTTCTAGTCCAGAAATAGTATAAGATCATTCACAATCTGATAATTTATGCCTCACAAAATCAATGGGACAAAAGATTAATTTCCCATGCACAATTATTTGCTGAAAGGGGTATGAACAAAGGCCAACTGAAGAGCATCACACATTAAACAAAATTCTATGTTCATATTGAAGTGATACAACAGTGGTACCTCTGAAAAAGAACTCTTTATATTTTCAAAGTCATGCTGACATTCTTCAGACCATTGCCTACTAACGCCCTTTCTTAATAATATTAACAAAGGCTCAGCTTACAGAGATTGGTCAAACATGAATCTTTTTAAAAACGATGTCATTCCCGAGAATTGCTTAAGATTCTTAGTCTTGGGTGTAGTACAATTGGCTGTTGCTCTGGTCGTTTCATGGTATGCGAGAATGCCTTTCGAATCAATGAGGTAACCTAAGAATTTAATACTTTTTAGTCCAAAGTGAGATTTCTGTATGTTAGCGCTGATTCCTGTTTGTTTGAATACTTCTGCAACTTGTGATAGTATCGACAGATGTCCAGTACGGGTAGTGGTAACTACTAATAGATCATTAACAGACAGATTAATCTGGCTTCATAACTTCGGCCCTACAGCAAAACCCAGGGTTGAGATGAATGCTCTGAAGCTAATAATCAAATCAAAGGGCAGGACTTTGAAATAATAGCTTTCGGCAGCAAAATGAAAGCGATATATTTGCGTGATTCAGGTGTCATGAGCACGTCCTTGTAGAAAGCTTTTAGGTCTATGTTTTTAAAATACTGCACTCCATCAAATTTTTGAATAAGTTCATCTATGTTTTCAGGTTGCATTTGAAATGGTATGATAATTAGACTAATTTCTCTTGCACCCAGATGCACTTATCATCAGGTCTTGGAACCACCAGCAAAGGGCTTGTGGAAGATCCAGTTAAATCCTGTTTGAGTATTTGCTGGATCTCTTCTTCGACACACTTCATCTACAACCAGGTAACTGTGTAGAAATGTTGACAGGATGCTTAATGTGCACATACCTCTACCTTGAATTCATTACACTTAATGTTTCCAGGCTTCTTCTTGAAGACTGGATTAGATTAGAGTCTATTCACGTTTCGTTCCATAGACTCAAAAATGAGTTGACTCTCTTAGGTGTGGAATATGACAGAAAGTACAGCATGAAACGCAAGAACATCTGACTATAATACTTATTTTCCTGATCATTTGTCACGAGATTGTCAACATATGTGAATACATCACAGTAAATTGGAATTGATAATATTTAGAGAATCAAGACACTCTCAGAATGAAACATAGTTATGCACTTTTAGTAAATTTATCATATACAGAATACCTAATCTTGACTGTTGTGACTACCTGTTGTAAAAACTGAAATATAACAGACATTTTTACTTAAGCTGATCTAACAGTCCCTCTTAAGATACTCATCTACAGAGTAGAAGGAGTTGCCTATGAAAAAATCTTCCATACTCTGTTTAAATTATGCTTTCACTGAAACCAAGTTTTTGTTGGTTGTGTGCAATTTATTGGAAATTTATGTTCCTGAGAATTGGACCCTTTTTTCGATCAAGTCAAAGGATTTTAAGTCTTTACACAGATTGTTCTTATTCCTAGTTTTGATACCTAGTGTTGAGCTATTGGTTGGAAATAGAGATATATTATTCACAACAAATTTCATTAAGGAATAAATATATTGAGAAGCAGTGGTTAGAATACCTAGTTCCTTGAACAGATTTCAACATAGTGTTGTTGAATTTACACCACAAATGAGTGTTATTACTCTAAAAACTTTTGCTTGGTTTCATGAGTTACCCCAAAATAAGATACCATATGACACAATATAATGAAAGAAAGCAAAGTATTCAAGTGTTTTTATCTTTACATCTCCTACATCTGACATCATCTGCATTGTAAATACAGACTTACTTAGTTATTTAGGTGTGTCAGCAATTCTGCAGTATTCCCTTCCCAACTGAATTTATTATTGAGTTCTAATCCCAGAAATTTAACACTTTCAGCCCCTTCTATCTGGATGCCTTCATATGTTATACACATGCTGAAATTAAATCTCTTACAGATACTGCATTGTTGAGTCTTTTCAAAGTTTAATGTCTATGAATTAGCAGTAAACCACTTATTAATGTTGGTGAAAATTTGATTAGCAGCCATTTCTAAATCCATACTTTACTTACTAGTTACTGTTATGTGTGTATCATCTGCAAACAAAATAAACTTAGCATCTGGCAATGTAACAGACGAGAGGTCATTTTTAATGTATACAAGAAAAAGCAATGGACCCAAGATAGAATCTTGAGGAACACCACCTATAATTAATTGATTCCCAGTCAGATGAAAACTGATTGTTTATGGTATTATAATCATAAAAAATAATTAAAAATAATTATAGAAATTGATTGGTAATTGTCCTTTCACTTGCAATGAAAAGAGAATATTAGTACAATTGCAATATCATGAAATTGCCTGTATGTTCGAAATTGTGCTATTGTTTATTCACTTTACCTTGCATCGTTTCTTTTTCTGTGTCCATCACTATATATATTTTAATTACATTTTTTGTCTTCTAAAAGCTTCTCCTTCTGTTAATTTTATGGAAATATGACTATGGACTTCTTTTCCTCCATTTCAATTGTAGATGCAGGCAACTGACGACAGGGAACACCAGTGTCTCCCAAGTTGATATAAAATATGAACGAATTCTTCTTTACTTGGTACTATTTCGCTTTAATAAAAATACTTAATGCTGTTATTAAATATTCTCATACAAGAGAGTGAAACCAAATCATGTACAAAAAAGTGAATGATGTTTTATGGTCATTTGTCTACACTTTACTGTGCATTCATAACTAATGTCCTTGACAACACTTATAGTTGGTTTTTGATACTGTCATCATCGCTGCTTCATTTTTTAATAAATTTTAACTTTACTATATCTGTGGGGTCTTTCACCATGTACCTACACAACTGCCCCCACACTTGAGGTTGACATGGTATAGAGACATACAGTGTATTTGTATGTGTATAACTTATATTTACATTTGCTGATAGGGGTCAATTTCCTTTTATTGTCGATTTCTCTTTTTTTTATGGAATGGCTGTGTCAGCTTATCCTATGTATGTTAGAGTTCTACAAGAAATCAAAAGATTATATACATAATTGATAGTTCATTACATATTTGAATATTGCATGTTGACAATAATGTTCATTTTGCTTTGTTGCCGGGTTTTTCGCCTGTGCACTGGTATGTTTAGTAGTACCTTTGTTTCACCTGTTCTTCTCAAGTAGTTTTCCTCAATTCTTTTTCTGTTGTTAGTGGCTGTTGCATTTTTAATGGCATACGTTTTGATATGTTTCGAGAAAATATCGTATAGTGCCACTATGTATCTTACACCTCCTTTACTACTTGGATATGGACCAGCTATGACCAGCGATACTGTGTCTAGAGGGCTTTTTCTGACTGTTTGGTGTAGCTCAGTACTTTTGAAACATTAGACAGTTTTGATTTTTGATGTAATGCACACTTTCTTAATATCTGTAGGACTCGCATTCTCAAATTTGGTAAATAAGGAAGTGGTGCAATTTTTTCGGTAGATTTGCCCACTCTATAATGCCCCTATACTTCATGTGTGTGTCTTATAAATTTGTCGATATAATCTTCAGGAATATACGCACACCATTAATCAGATTTTTCACGTTTCCTATGAAACAAAATTCCCCTTTACAACTGATACCATTTACTTACCTCTCGACGTCTATGTTGCTTAAGGTTTTGCATGACTTTACTCCATCTGTGATCTTGCTATGACCAACGAATCTATATCTAGAGGGTTTTTTCTGACTGTTGGGTGTAGCTCAGTAATTTTGAAACATTAGACAGTTTTGATTTTTGATGTAATGCACACTTTCTTAATATCTGTAGGACTCGCATTCTCAAATTTGGTAAATAAGGAAGTGGTGTAATTTTTTTGGTACATTTGCCCACTCTATAATGCCCCTATACTTCATGTGTGTGTCTTATAAATCCGTCGATATAATCTTCAGGAATATACCCACACCATTAATCAGACTTTTCATGTTTCCTATGAAACAAAATTCCCTTTTACAACTGATACCATTTACTTACCTCTCGACGTCTATCTTGCTTAAGGTTTTGCATGACTTTACTCCATCTGCGATCTTGCTATTGTATAATTTTCATTTGCTCACAAAACTTACGGTAATCAGACTGTTGTATTGTACCTTGCATTAATAACATTTTGATTTCTGCATCTTGCACTGTTAATTCACTAAATTCATCCAAACTTTGATGGTAACCTACACAAGGCATCTGCAATAACATTTTGACTTCCTTTAATATAAATTATCTTGGAACTGAATTCTTGTAACTATAGAGACCACCTTGCTAATCTATAGTGCAATAGTTTACACGCCAAAAGAAATGACAGTGACTGATGGTCACAGTAAGTCTTGGTGTGCTTACCCCACAAAAAATATTCGAACTTTTTAAATACCCATATTCCGACACAGAGTAAGATCTTTCAGCTTCATATAGTGTTTGACTAGCAAAACTGATGACCTTTGGTACTTCCTTACCTTCTGTTTCTCGCATCTAGAACAAGCAAGCACCCAGCCCCTGAGATGAGGCATTTCAGGGCGGCTAAGAATGTTTACATTGACTAATGCCTCCTGACACTTATCATCCCATAACCAAGACCTATTTTTTCATAGCAATTTGAGTAATGCATCACTGTTCATCAGTTGCTGAGGTACGAATTTACGAAAAAAGAATGTTAGTCCTAAATAAGCTTTAAGTTGTTTTTTATCCCTTGGAGCAAATGGCGTCACGTTTTTCAGATCAGGTAGTATACCTTGTTCTGACACAACATGTCCTAAAAATCTGACTTGCTCCTTACCAAAACCAGACTCTTTTAAATTGCTGTTGCTCCATATTCTGCAAATCATTGACATACCTGTTCAATCAGCCTGATATGTTCTAACCAAGTGGGTGTGGATATTAGCATGTCTTTTACGTAAACAGTGACTTTTCTAAGCAGTTATGGTCCTAATACCTTGTCCAGTGCAGATATAAACACACCTACACTAATGTTCAGTCCAAAAGGCAGAACACGAAATTCATAACTTCTGCCACCCAAACAAATGCTGTATATTTTCGACTTTCTTTGTAGAGCTTTATTTGCCTCAGTAAACCTTCGTCTGGAAATATAGTTGATAGACATGTAGAATTTTCTGTCGTATTTATGTTGCTATTGTAGTTACCTGTAACTCCAGTTGGTAATTGCTCAGGTGTTGGGGTTTTGGGTATGTTTACATTTTGCACTCTACAACTGTCACTGGTACCTGCTGTAGGACTCGTGACAATTTGTGGATATATACCGATAGCTTGTGGTTTGTTCACTGTAGCATGTGTATTATTTACGTGCATATTTCGAGATCCGATTAATTTTTCTTCTAAACGATTGCAGATCCTACCTTCTGCTGCTTGTGGGCTAATGTTTACCTTGCTACTATTTCATTATCTTTTTCCTTAATAGCTTTCTCTACTACACCTGTGCATAACTTACAATCGGTTACTAAATTCTCTACAATGGTATTACTCTTATCTAACATACCTCCTTTAGCTTGACTAATGATATAACTTATATTTTCATTGATCTGCTCTCTGTCCTTCTTAGCACCTGCTGAGTTAACTTCTAATGTTACTACTTTTAAAGTAAGCTCTTCTAAAGCTAGAGGCACACCTTCATAGTCTTCATTTAGTTTGTTAATGACAGTGGTTACCTTTTTTGGTGTCGAACACAACTGGTTCTATGTGGCTGCAACGTCTGTTTTGCATCTGTGATTTTCTTGCTCTAACAGATCATGACGACTATACCTTCTGTTTAACTCCGTAATGTTACTGTTAATTTCAGAAATTACTTCGTGCTTTGCTTGTTTTTTGAAATCATTCAATTTTTCGTCTATTTCAATGCTACAATTTTTGGCTATGCCATCGAACTTGCCTTGCAAATCCTTGAATACTTGTTTTTGTTTAATTGTATTTAGATCTTGTATAACAGTGTTTTGTCACTGTTTTACCATATTTATATCTTGTTTCAAATCACTGAAATTGGTGTTCATATTATCTAATTTCGTGTTTATGTTGGATGATAACTGCCACAGCAGTGTGTCAGTTGCACTACTGTGGTTGCTGTCTGCTGTACTTTCCAAGTTAATGTTTGTGTTGTGAACAAGTTGTTGAGATTCATGTTTGTATCGCTCTCCAATGTTCCATTCATGATTGGTATATCGCTCTGGGAGTTAACACTGGGTCGTCAAAGTTATTCTGCTGTGGAGTGTCGCTAACATTTGTCACACCTGCGACACTCATCTCTGACCTACTTAAAGTGTCTGCGGTAGGCGTGCATGGCGCCTGAACTTCATTTGTTCAAATGCGCAGTTCTACACCATCTTGGCTGATTGATTTTCTGCTATTACTATCAACAATGGACATATATTTTTCTGCCATGCTGTATGATTACCCAAATATTAGAATATCACAAAAAATGGAAAAATTTCCTATGCTAATTATTATAGTTGACAATTGTAATTTACGCAATGTCAAAGCCTGTTTCACGTCTACAATGACATGCAAACTATTGTGTTGTAATTCTTTATGTTTTACTAACAATGCATATCACACTGAAAAATTCCTGGAAATTTTCCACAAAAAAATTCAAGGAAGGGACTAATGAGGAAAAGGTTTCTATCCACCTCAAAAGAGGTGTTACCAAGTGTAATGACACAAGCAACTTGTGTAGCCGTCTACCTTTGCTGCGCCGAACAAAACAGCATACTATGGAAAATTTTACATAACCTGGGACCAACTCCTATTTCTTTCCAAAATTTCCCCTCTGTTTTTTCCTTTTTCCTTTACCTGGTCCCTGTTGTTATTCATGCAAACTGAAAAAAAGACAATTAGTTTTTATGACTAATAGCAATGTCATAGAAATTTCTTACTATAACAATAGTTAACACACCCTACTTAACAACCAGTGTCCTGAAGTTGTGGCGCTTAGGTCGCCATTTGTATTATAATAATAAAAATAATTAAAAAAGGATTAAAGGAATTGATTGATAATTATCATTTTGCTTACAATGAAAAGAGAATATTAATACAACATCAATAGCATGAAATGTTCTGCGTGTACGAAATTGTTCTATTGTTTATTCACTATACCTTGTGTCATTTCTTTTTCTGTGTCCATCACTGTACATATTTTAACTATATTTCTCGTCTTCTGGAAGCTTCTGATTCTATTAATTTTACAAAAATATGACCATGGACTTCTTTTCCTCCATTTCTATTGTAGATGCAGGCAGTCAACTCCAGAGGCCACCGGTGAAGGAATTCTTCTTTAATTGGTTCTGTTTCACTTTATTAAAAATACTTAATACTGTTATTAACTCTTCACATATGATATAAAACACTTGTAGCCTGTCATACTCTGAGCTCAGCTTAACGATCCTTCTACATACAAGAGAGTGAAACAAAATCATACACAAAAAAGTGAATGATGTTTTATGGTCATTTCTCTACACTTTACTGTGCTTTCACAACTAATGTATTTGCCAACGCTTATAGTTGGTCTCTGATTCTGTCACTATTGCTGTTTCATTTTTTTGATAAATTTTAACTTTACCATATCCAGGGGTCTTTCACCATATTTTTGAAAAAGGCAGCATAAGTGAAATTGGTCGGTAGTTTGATGCTATCTCTCTCCTTCTTGTAAAGAGGTTCAATTTCAACATATTTTAGCCAGTTTGGAAATGTTCCACTGATAAGAGATTGATTACACAAATAACTTTAGGTAGAATTCAACTCACAGGAACACTCTTTGATTAACTTCATTGATATGATATCATAATCACTAGAATACATTTGTTTTAAGGATTTTATGATGGATGCTACTTCTCTGGGAGAAGTGAGTGTGATTACCATTTTACTGAAGTTATTTGTAGAGACTGGTCTCAGATATTCCATTGCACTGTGTACTGAACATGATAACAAGCTATCAGTAACACATAGAAAATACTTGTTTAATAGGTTTCCAACACTCTGTGCTCTTATTCCCAATGTCTCATTATTTTTAGAGCTATTTGTCCCTCTTCCTTCTTGTAATGCCTCAATAAATCAGGTAGTTGTCTCTTGTCAAATTCTGTTAGGTTTTCCAGCTTTTCCAATTTTTTCTCGATAATGTTAGATATCTCTGTAAAGTCTATTTGAAAAATTGAGAAAGGCCAGATACATATCCTCCTTTTCAAATTTAGACTGATCAGCTTTGATCTATAATACCCCATGTGTTTCCCATTTTCTTGAAATAGTGGCACCATTATTATTGCTCCTCAAACCAGCAAACAGAATGGGCCCACTGATAAGTTGATCTTCCGATACCTCTCATGGAAAAAGTGTGTATCCAGGGTACAGTCAGCTCTAGTTTAGTACAACAGGAAATAAGCACTTTGTCACTCCATTTCCAAAATCGAAGCTTAGCTGACTTTCTAACCTTCAGTTCCTGAAATGAGTGCCCACAACACCTATTATTTTGCAGTCTTGTACAGGAAATACCGGCACCTTGATCCTGTCTGCTAAATTGTAAAACAAGGATTCAGGTAATCTATTAACTGATGCACTTGTGTCGAGAGTTGCTTCAGTCGGAATTCCAGATACATGTACTGTGACAACTGATAAAGGCACTTTGGGATGTGTCTTTTCACAGTGGTAAATGCTGGGTGCAAGATCCTCCCTCATATCCACACTGCTTTTGTACTGGAAGAAATGTACCCTGTTACGTGTCCCCAGTCTTTTTGGCTGGCAGCAGTTTTGGTCCATCTGCTTTTAATTTAAAGAAGGGGGAGTAGGGAGTCAGTATCAGGTACTGCCTCCCCTGTCATCTCAATGATAATCAGTGTCTGTTCTCTCCAAGGAATATTCATCTACTGATGAGGCGTGTTTCATACATCATTTGTCCTGTTATAGGGATTCTGATTATGATAACCTGGTTGATATTCCCTTTCGGCACGATTCGGCCGACCATGGTTATTACAGAATGCATGAGGACCACCACTTGCTTTAAAATTGCTCACGGTACCCACGTGTCATCAATAAGATTTGGTGGTGGCTTATTCAAATTCTCGGGATTGACTGACTCATTTACTCTGTTCGTGTGGGTTCCTCTAGCACCTTCATTTTGTAAATATGCACCATTATTTCTAAACCTAGTGTCTTCCTGGAGGAGATCTGTAGAACCAAAAGCAGATAAAACGTTTCTAAATTCTCTTCAGAAACATGGAGCAGTTTTTCTTGAATGTCAAGTGCCAATTTTGCCTTTAGATTGTAATAATATCCATATGAGCAATCAGAGCATTCCAATATTTTGGCTTGCTGAGGTATTTCTCAAAGTATCTTCGTAGCTTCCCACTATGGAGTGACAAGGCTCTGGATTACAAACTTCTTTGCATAGCCACTCTTGGAACCTTTTATACCAGTATTTGGATAAGACAGATTTTTCAAACGTCTTGTTACTTGCACAAGATTCCACGACATCATTTGCCCATGACGAGCCTTCACCCTGGGTATATCTGGATATGTTACTTATCTTTTGGCGTTCGAACCATGAACAGGGCAATACATTTCGAAATCATCTTACGAAGACAATGAGGCTCATACATCGTCTTTCCGGAATAAAAGGCAGAAATTGTCTATATATCAACAACTTCTCCTCCATTAGCATTGGCTATAATGATTTTGTAGAGGTAATGATCCATGCTCATGACAATTAATAGTCGGTGACATAGGCCACCCATTATTGTTGTCACAATATGATCCATTGTTCAAAATTTGTTGCCTAGTTACTGGTACAGTCACAATTTGCTGTTCAATCTGTTGTATTTCGCGTTTTAAAACATTATCAGGGGATGAGATACTTCTTGGAAGTTTTTCTACCATAGATTTTATGCTTTACAAGATATGAGCGGAAGCCTGTTTGTTTTTAGTCTCAGTCCTGTCACTGAGCTTGATTGAGACAGTTTTTATGTGCTCTTTGAGTTCTCCTTTCATTAATTCTTCATGGCCATAGTTTATTTGAGACACCTTATGTGCTTATTCTTCAACAGTTTGATCATTTTCTTCCTTATGTGTTTCTATATTTTCTATACCGAAACAAAGTTTTGAAAATTGACCTTTTGTCTTATTTGGTCCCTTTTGGTTGCTAAGCCTTTCATATGTTCTAACATTTAGGCTTCCTGTGTAGCTGTAGCATCTATTTTAGTGATTTGTGCAGACATACTGGCTTGCTGAGCAGCTATGCAATCAGTTTTATCAAGTTTGGTAGTAATATTTGCGAGTATACCCATCAGTCGAGACCTACAGTTAAGAGCTAAGTTATTATTGCCTGTACTTGAAATTTCCTCCATATCACCATCTGGTTCACTGTTGAAGACTCAGTACTTTCTACATGACTATCAATTATCCTGGAATCAGATATCATTTGATTTTCAGACACAGGAATGGCCTCCATACTATCTAAGAATTTTACATGTGTCATTTCCTGGGTATTCATTTTGAATTGCAAGCGAGTGAGTACCATAAAGTTTCCTGATGCACTAATCGATTAACTCACTACACTAAAAAAAAAAAACAGAAAAAATACAAAAATGCTCACACAATATGTTGTAGCACTGATGAAGAGTGTAGTTGTGTCTACAAACCTAGAAGAAATCACTGTAGATAGGACAGATCCAATTACAAAGAAATTATTCAGCTGGATCTGTGCCAGTGAACATAGCCACGATGTAGAAGTAATGTTTGTGATACAAATTTCACAAACTGACACAGTTTAAACAGGCACTAGTAAATGTAAGCTCTTGCCTTCAATCATCTTTTTTGCTGTAAGAAGTAGGCAGTGACAGATATGCATGTCTCCCAGCTTCACTAGCTGTTCTCACAATCAGTTTCAATAACATGCTGCAAACAAATTTACAAGATGTGCTTGACACACAAAGTATCTTTTACAATCTACAACAATGAATAGAGTAAAAATATTTTATTAAAGAGTGTCTTGATTTATTACAAAGGTTTACTCAGCACATTCTTGCAATAGTGGCAATATGTGTGGATGTATGTCTCTCTTAGTTTGTTATTTAGCAACTAAATTGTCTGTATCTATAACACAGTATATATGATACATCTGGCCTCATGCTCCTTATAGCAAGTGGTGTAATCTAATGAGTTTAGATTACACAGAACACTCTACAGACCACACCATTTAATGTAGAGAAAATTATCATGTTTGAGGTAGCTGAATGTTTCAACTCTTGAATCAATAGTTCACTAACTGTATTGCCAGTTACCAGATTTGACTTTTGAAGTAGCTCTTGAGTATGAACTTGACTTTTAAGTCATAGCAGTCATTTCCATAATTCACGAATAATTACACTGAATGTTCAAAAATTAAAATTCTGAATTCTGAACTGATATGAAAATGCAATAATCTTTCAATCGGTTCAATCCCGCGTCCGACCACCCTGATTTAGGTTTTCTGTGATTTCCCTAAATCGGTCCAGGCAAATGCCAGGATGGTTCCTTTGAAAGGGGATATTTGCTATAAGAAATTTCCTTTGAACTGGTATCTGTTGCTGCTTTGAGGTGATCGTCTAATAGCCATAAATGAATTGTAATTTTTTTCGTTTCACTAGTTTTCCACAATTTTTTTTCAATGTGTTGTGACAGGAGGACTGATATAATGAAATTTGGTTTTGATGATCTGGAAGAACTTTGAAATGCATCATTTGCTGCCACTTCCTGCACGCTACTGTAGATCCACCAGCAAAAACATAAAGGAGTATATTTCAGGGTCCTTCATAGCCATGAAATGTGATCGTCTCCCAGGTATTGTTAGGTACACACAGTGTGTCACATGACGACTAGAATAGATACTGGGCTCTGTCATGTTGGAAGAAAACACCCAAGTTTGTAGCTAAAGGTCTTTCTTCTAGTAATGTTAGAAGTATAGATAATACAGCCCCATAAGATTGATGTGATAACACAAAAAGCCCTATGAACTGATTGTCTATCATATCACACCACACATTTACAGGGGAGCATTACTAAAATGTGCCTCTACAAAGGCTTGTGAGTTTTCGTTGAAGCACCAGTGTGTCTTCCACCTTTATCTCCTTCTCGAAGGTGAATGCACTGCAGATGAAAAGCGATCCAGATGTGCATTTAGCTGCTTACAATTTGGTACCAGTGATAATTTAGCTACCTGCATTGTTCAGAATAGTAGTATTCTTATAGGTAATGTAATCATTCAAAAGCAGAAGTCAAGTGGATATCTACATAGATGGTGATGAACAGATCACTGGAACATGATGCATAGTTAAGCACATTACGTAAGTTAGCTCCATGTGCAGTTCACGAACAGTCTAAGAAAACAGTGAGACTGGGTAATGACAAGACTACTGAAGATTTTTAAAAAAGCTTTACAAATGTCGACTGGTATGAAGTTTACAATGAGCCTAGTGCTAACTCTATATTCAACATATGTCTTATTGAGTTTGTACCTGTTTCAAATTAGCTTTCCTAAACAGATAATTAAATATAAATAATGGCAAATCATTAAAGAAACCTTGGTTCACTATGGTTATCAGAGTCTCTTCATGACATAGAAAGGATAAAGTCAAGATGGAATATTGTGAAAAGAGAGACAGGGAAAGAAGCCATAGAATCAGACTTAAATACTGTTAAAGAGAATGGAAGTGCTGTAAAAGACAATTCATGTGTAGCAGATATTTATAATAACTACTTCTTAAAAGTAGGTAAGAGAATGAGTCCAAATAGTTCAGAAGAGAAGCAGAACAGTGCACTGAAGAAGCAAATACAGAAAACATTTAGTGAATTAAAAATTGACCCCACATCCCCATCTGAAGGAAAGATCATCATCACTCTATAAAGTAAAAGTTTGTATGTGGTGGATGTATCTCCAACTAGACACTATAATGTTGTATCTCTCTAACATGTCATGGTGTTAGTCACTTATATCATGCATCATTACCTTACGCTGTTTTCCCAGAAATATTGAAATACGCCATCATTGGACCTCTCTATAAAAAGGGTGACTCCACATATGTCAGTTACTACCACCCAGTTCTACTCACGAGATCATTTGTCAAAATTTTTGAGAAGTTAATGCACTGCATGATTGTCATCCACCTGTAAACTAATAGTATACTTAGCCAATCACAGTTTAGATTTCAAAAAGACCATTCTACTGAATCAGCTATTTATAAATTTACTTAGCAAATATTAAAAACTTTTAATGATTTAAATATCATCAACTGGGATCTTCTGTGACTTATCGAAGGAATATGATTGTATCAATCATAATATTCTATTCGAAAAGTTACGTTTTTATGGAATTTATAATTCAGTAAATTCCTGAATTAGTTCTTATTTAACATACTGAATGCAGAAAGTTACCCAAGGCTGTTTGAATAGTATAAAGAAGGATGTCACATCATCTACATGAGGAAAAATTACAGTGGTGGTTTCACAAGGTTTGATCATTGACCCACTACTGTTCTTACTTTATGTTAGTGACCTGCCATTTTATTTGAATCAGGAGGTAGAATTAATTGTATTGGCATATGATACAAGCAATTTTGTGAAGCTTAGCAAGGAAGCATCAACATAAAAGCTAGTAAATGATGTTTTTATAGAAGTTACTGAACGTATTTACACAAATAGACTAGCTTTAAGCTGTAAAAAACTTAGTTCACTCAGCTTGTACTGTCAAAAAGATCCCATCCCCTATTAACCTAATATCGGTGAGAAGTAATAAATAGGGTAGAAAATTATAACTTCCTAGTTGTGTATATTGATAAAAACGTAAACCAGATAAACTATATAACAGATCTGCTAAAACTTTTATGTTCATCTACCTTTGTCATGAGAAAAATTACCAAGGTCTTGAGATACAGAAGTCAGTAAGTTACTATATTTTGCATACTTTCATTCATTGGTGTTTTGTGGGATAATGCTCTGGGCTAACTCGTCGCTTAGGTGAAAAGTATTCATTGCACAAAAGAAAGCAATTAGAATTATGTATGGAGTTCATAAATGGGCATCAGCTGTGAATATTAACCACAAACTGGTAGTACATTTATTCATATATGAAATTTGTTATCAACAGTATGTACAAGTCTGATAGTAACAGAGATATTCAGAAGTACAAAAATAAAAGGAAACATGTTCCGCATTACCCTCTAATGAGTCTAACTTTGTCACAAAACAGGGTGAAATATGCACCTATATAATTCTTTGACAATCTACCCATGCAAATGCAACAACTGTCGGGTAGCAGAAGTGTGTTCAGATGTAGATTAAAGATGTTTCTTCTTAACAGCTCCAGCTATTTAGTCATTAAAAGAGTAAATGGACAGTATGTAGCCCTATAAATATTATTCTTTTTTAAAGTCGTACAAGTGCTCTTTGTTGGTTCTGTTGAAACATTCCATATGATCGTGTTTATCGCGAATTTGATCTCATAAACAAGGAACTAACTAATTAACTATTTAATGTCTGCCATATTCTTGTATGTGGAACACTGGTAGATGTGGAAATTGTGTGTGTGCTTGTTGAAGGACTGCGTTCTGCTTCATCCACAATTTTCATCTGCATGTTCAGATGAGATGAGACTGGTGGGTACTGCAACAGTCTTATGCAATTCAATGAAAACACAAGTAAACACTCTTTAATGGGATACTCTGTGGTTAGGAAAACAGATACCATATTATGTCTAAGCAGAAGTAGCGTTTCATTACAAAACGCACACACAAGTGCTACATTGGGATACTCAGTACTTGTAAAAACGCGTGACAGATCGTAAGGGTGACACAATTAAATGATACTATAAAATGGTCCAACAAACAACAATCACAATCACAGTTGAAAACTTCAATTATGTAAACTCAAGCACAACTTAACAAATTGAATTTACAAACCAAAAATAATAATTGTACCTACAGCAACTGGGGTATCAACGCACAAAATGTAAACTTATCACTGTAACAAGCGGTACCTCTGTAACAAATGACAGGAACACATGTTACATGAAATGTTTTACAAATTAGTCTGTGGCGACTCAGCTATCTGCCGCTTTAGCAAACTCTTTGGTCAGCAGGGCAGGGCTCCACTAAGGCACCGTCTCTAACTGACAGTTCACTCTAAACAAAATCTGTGTGTGTACACGCACTATCTTGTTTGCCACAGTGTAAGTAAATAAAGCGTATATTATCTTCACTTACTGCACACATTATTCGCTGTGAATAACCCTAGCTGGATCCTCCCCACACTGGTGAGCCAGTGACAAATGTCAGCACCTCCTGCAGATTGATC
Organism: Schistocerca piceifrons; assembly: GCF_021461385.2. Taxonomy (NCBI): domain Eukaryota; kingdom Metazoa; phylum Arthropoda; class Insecta; order Orthoptera; family Acrididae; genus Schistocerca; species Schistocerca piceifrons. The sequence goes on along the minus strand of NC_060139.1, from coordinate 116,548,934 downwards.
AGTTTGCTGCATCTCATCACCTGCGCCCTAACAGTGGAACAACACTGCATTTACGGTTTTGGTGTACTTCAACTGCAAGACTTCCTTTAGTGCCACAAATCAGTGGGAACAATTTACGGTTCCTGTGAAACGGGAAACTGACGCTTTTCTGTGTCGTACTGCTAGTAGCAAAAGTGACCCTAGTCTACATGAACCATGTGTAGTGGTTGCCGATATTCTGGATGATTTCGGTAACGAGTTTAACACATTTTCCTAGCAACGTCAGACTGTCGCAGGCAGACATACTGGCTTGCCATGTGAACTTATCGCGCCACCCACACCAGGAACATATCCGCTGAATCCATTCGTGACGTCGTGCAGAGCCCAGATAGTCGCGCCACATGACAACACGCCGGCCGGGGTGGCCAAGCGGTTCTAGGCGCTACAGTCTGGAACCGCGCGACCGCTACGGTCGCAGGTTCGAATCCTTCCTCGGGCATGGATGTGTATGATGTCCTTAGGTTAGTTAGGTTTAAGTAGTTCTAAATTCTAGGGGACCGATGACCTCAGAAGTTAAGTCCCATGACAACACTCTCGTGGGACTTCCTTCCATGCAGTGTTTGCATCAGATGAGCTCGTCTGCCCTTGCTCTCCGACTTCTCTTGCCACCATAGCCATGCTGAAATTGTTGTGGAACTTCTGTTCGACCAGGTTCAAATGGCTCTAAGCATTATGGGACTTAACATCTGAGGTCATCAGTCCCCTATACCTAGAACTACTTAAACCTAACCAACCTAAGGACATCACACACATCCATACTCGAGACAGGATTCAAACCTGCGGCCGTAGCAGCAGCGCGCTTTCCATACTGAAACGCCTAGAACCGCTCGGCCACAGCGGCCGGCTATTCGACCAGGAACCCACCCTTGGAACGACTGGCAGTGTGATTCGCTATCACCAAGTGTTTTCTCGGCATTTTCAATTACAGCTTCAAGTTCGTCACACAACTGAGCCATGTAGGCAAGCACGCTGACATCATCAGTGAAATCATTGAGACACCTCTGACGTCCAACGAATATGGTACAGCAAAGGCAGCATTGCTTGACTGGTTAGCTAGAACACCAGAGCAACAATTATGTCAAATCATTTACGATGAGCAAATTCAACTTTTGAGAAGCCTGCGAATATAAATCGACTCAGTCCTCATGCCAGAAGGCCCATTATGGACACTGTGATTCGTCACATTACCGTCATATGTACGAATGACCAAGATTTCGCATTAGAATGAAACGATAGAACGAAAAATATTTGTAGCTGATGAGCTTCTAGCCAATACGTGGATTTCTTGGAGATCGACTGATGTCCAGTCCAGCCAGGGATCACCCTGCGGCCAGCAACCGCAGTCATCCGAGCTGCCTTGAGCAAACACAGGTGACACCAAGGATGACGTCACTCGCAGCTGCTGTGTGAGCAGCGACCTTCTGCCAGTCAAACCAAACATGCACCCAGCTGTCAGTAATACTATGCACTCAGGCAGGCAGTCTTTGTCACCCCTTTGTTGGTTCCAGGCAGACTTCAGTGACAAAGTGCACAACTGTGTGGCACCGTGTGATCACCCTAATGAGAATGGCGATCCACAATTGGTGCCCCAGATCGCTGCACTAATACATGTGGCCTACAACATTAAACTAGTTTTGCTCCAATTCCATCCTGTGGTAACAGATGGTTTGTGCTATATCATTCGAACAACCAATACTTTCACATCGACACAAGGTCAGAAATGAGTGCCACTCCTGGGAAGGAACCACAGTCCAAGTGCACTCTACAGCCCACCCATGTTTGTACTGCAAACGACTCCTCCATCACAATTTATGGAACTGCCTGTTGATCTGTGGACGTTGCATTGAAGGTCACGTTCTCATCGCCGACGTCAGAGAGCCTGTGCTGCAGGGAAATTTCCTCTTTCTGACTTGGCATGGGAACCCTCCTATGCCACAGGAGCAGAGAGTTTGTTACCAGCATCTTTGGCACGCTACCGCTAAGGCCTTTGATGAATACTGACCTGCAGCCATTGCACCCCATCGATGCATACAATAACTGTGACAGATTCTCCAAGACTGCCGAGAGCTGGAATTGGAATTACAGAAGATCATCCAACATCACGACGACATCAGACAAGGATTGCTGAGCTTACACGAATAGAAGTGTGCGCGAGCATTCGTTTGACTGCAGATTTGATTAACGCTGCATGTTTTTACCTGCAACACCTTACACACGAGCAATCATATTGTTCCAACATTGTCATCAGAAATGAGACGGCAAGTGCTGAGGTGCTGGAGGCAGGCACAGACACGCCATCAGGGCAGCCTACATGACATGTACCACCACCAATACAGATCAGTCCAGTGCCTTTTTCTCACATTTCGAACAAATTCCCTGTCGTTGACTACTTTACCTTCATGACTCGCATGTTACGTTATGAGAGAGTTTACTGTGCATAAGATTAATACCATGCTGGGCCTTCTGGTTCGCTACAAAGTGCAGTGACTAGCCCCAGATAGACTTTGTCCAGCCAAGTCGGCTATAAACGAATTATTACAAGTAAGAATCATCAGAGAGTCTATAGTCCAGGGGCTCCACCCAACCACCTCGTCCCGAAAAAGGATGGAACATATACGCTATATGGCAATTACTCAGCTCTCAACCTCCACACGATTCTGTACAGGTATCTGATCCCAAAAGTTCAGTATGTCACCTGTACCTTAGCGTGTGCCTCTGTGTTCAGTGTTTTAGATTGTAAAAAAGCCCACATCCAGGTTCCTATGGACAAGAAGGACGTACCCAAGACAGCGATTATAAATCCATTTGGTCTTTATCAATTTCTTTTATACCCTACAGACTGAAAAATGCGGTGCAGACCTGTTAAGGATTCATAGACAAGTACTCTCATCAAGTTCACCTTCTGCTATGCACACTGCAAAGATATATCTGTCTTTTTCATTTTCGCACACCAACAAAAGGAGCATCTCAAACCCTTTTTCGAAACACTGCAACATTTTGGCGTTGTGATCAATGACGACATGTGTCAGCTGTGGAAACCCAGCTGTTGCAGCTACAGATTTTTCCGAATGGTAAAATTTTATCGTCGGCACTTGCTTCACACAGTTGCCATTCACACTCCATTAATGAATGCTCAGGTGGGCAAACACACATTCGGCAAGTGAGGTCTTGTATGGACCCTGCAGTTGCAATGAGCATTTGACCAGATTAAAGAGAGTTCTTCTGAGCCTACGACATTGACACACCCACTTCCACTGCCCCTATGTCGAAAACATCTGAGGCGAGTGTTTCTGCTCTCAGCTTGGTGCTTCAGGAAGAGATGGGGCAGGAAATTGTCTCCGTTCTTTTAAAGTAACCATCCCGAAATTTGCCTGAAGTAATTGTAGGAAAATCACAGAAAACAAATCAGGATGGTCAGACACAGGTTTGAACTGTCATCCTCCTGAAAGGCAATGTCGCTGCCAATTGTTGTAACTAGTCCTTGGGACAGAGTTGACATCTGAGCTGGGCCCTCAATCAAAAGATTATAGCAAAAGTAAAATTCCTAAGAAATGAGTGCTTATTAATATGGTCAGTGAATAAATTAAAAGTTATGTGGAAAAGTGCAAAAAGTGAAATGTGGAAACACAAGAAAAAACACTCAAAGGGTTATAAGACATTATTAGTGGACAAAACATACCTACCAAACGGTAGTGATAATTACTTTGCAAATGCTTCACATATTTTGATCTTGAACATGGGTAAAACAGGAAACATTAAACACCAAAGACCTACTTTATAGCACTAGGATGGTTGCAATAAACAAACATGAAGTACTGAAGATTTAAAAGTCCAAAACGCAAAGTGTCAGTAAGTGTAGATGAAGCATCTGTGTAATTTACCCCCAAAACTATTCCATAATTAGCATAACCCTTAGCATACATTTCTAATTTATCATCTAATGAAGGAGTGCTTCCATGACATTAAAAATTTCAGAACTGATACTGTATTACAATGTCATAACAGGTACAAAATTAAAAATTATTAAACTGCAACATTCTTCTCGGCATTCTTCAGAGTTTTGAGAAACTTCTGAAGTAGCAAGTCACTGCAAGGCCAGATTTGTCAGCTGTCAAGATGGCTAGTGGTGGGGTGAAGATCGAGGTCAGGAGGTCGATTTACCAACACCTCAGGTTAGAGTGACTGATAACGAAGTGAATGGATGCCGGACAATGCGACAAGGCAGCTAACCCCACAGAGCCATCACACTGTGTCACTCACATGACCCATCGTCTGTTAGATTAGGTGACAGGGGAGAGCATGACTTCGCCGTAGAGTGCATGTAGAAGAAGGGTCCCCAAGTGGTGGAGTCTGCCCAAGCAAACGGTGGAGGCAGCACGTAATTCGCCTGTACCAGTGGAAGCAGACTAGCAGCTGTACCCCCTGAACCAGTGGTCACTAGGTGGCAGTTCAGTTGCAGAGTGCCGAGTCCCCAAGGGTGGACACTGGTGAGCACAGCGCCGTGGCTTGAAGCATCTAAGACCACAGGAGAAGACGTGTAGACCCATGGGACTGTAGATTGGTAGGTGCAAAGACTGTCGACTGTCATAGATCCCATCTTGCAGTTGGGTGCCAGCAGAATGAGCTACCAATAGTTGCTAATGAGGAATAATTATTTGGGCCTGATTCTGCTTGTTTTGCTGCAGCAATTCTTCCTTCAACTCAAGTCATAACACAACCTCGGCCTGTGCGTGAGGTAATCAAGCCGTCTGCTGCGTGGTCACTCTGTCTTTTTGCTATGTCAGTATTTCTGTACCTCTGGCCACTCAGCTTGACGAAACTGTGAAGCAACTGCCTTGGTTGTGTGACAGTAACACTTGCTACAACAGCAGGCATTCCCTCATACAATTCCGCCCATCTGTTGTGGCCTTATCTCCATCTGTGGCTTCTTTTATTGGTGGAGGAGGTGTCTTCATTTTACCTGGCTATGCCAAGCACATTATTCTCTGGCACATCGTCACTAAATACTTCACTGATTTCATAACGCAGAGTAGTAATCTGCATGGCTTTTAGACAGATAGATGTAAAGAACCATCAGCAGTGTACTACACTAAAGATACAATCAAAAACTTTGGAAATAATGTGTGTTGGGGTCATCCATGAATTTTTCTTAGGTTTTTAGCATAGCAGTCATAAAATTATGCAACACAAGCTCAAAGCGATAAAAATTCAAGAAATAGTACAAATGTGACTCAGATCATCTCTGTAAATTACAACACATGTTGTGAAACAAATCAAATCATTCTTTTCACAAAGTCAGGGTGGTATTTGATGTAAGGAAATGTTCCGAAAGGCAGCATACTTGGTTCACTATTATTCCTAATTTAAATAAATCCAATAAATCGGGGGATTAGAAAGAGTCGGAAAAGCTTGTAAGGCTGTTACAGGGGAGGTTGCGCTGAGAAACAACTGTTAAGAAAAAATTCGATATGTTGCATCTTTTCTGAGTTATTTAGCACTGAAGTTACCCAATCAGGTTGTTCTGCGTGCGAGTTCAAGCAGCTTGCCAGAGACAGTGTCGCCAAGCTTGTCCTTCATTTGGTTTTCTCAAACCAAACAAACGTAGCTTTTGCTCACCTAGTTCCAATTTATCATTTCCAGAAATGGCAAAATATAAATAGTAATGAGCATTTGAACAAGTGGTAACTCACAGACCCACAGAAGTCTTTGCGTTGCCACATTTTAGTGTTTCCAAGTTCTTTAATTTGAGCGCTCAATGGCCGAATTATCTAACTTCAATTGTAAATAACTCAGAAACAGTGCAGTGCATCCATATTTTTTCTTAACAATTATTTCTGAGCATTATCTCCCCTGCAAAACTCTTGCAAGCTTTTCAGTCTGTTTCTGACCACCGAGATCATGTTGTTTGCAGATGACTCTAGGTTAATAGTTTGTGAAGTAACTGAGTCTTTTGTATTCGGAAACTGATCAAGTCCTCAGACACATACATTAATTGTTAAATGTGCCCAATTGACACTTCACACACATATTTTTACATTAAACTCAGAAATTTAATCAAAATTAAGATCTTCATTCAGACTGGATGTCTAGCTGTGATTTGTTGTTCAAATTATTCCATACTACCTTTAGCTATAATTTTTATTTACTTGTTGTACAATTTTTGTCAAAGATCATGTATCTAAAATAGAAGTATCATACATACAATGTGTTAGCATGAGTCCAAAATTAAACAAAAGTATGTCAGACCTGAAGATATGCTAGGAATTATAATGTATTTCACAAAAGATTGTCAGTGGCGTGTTATATGACACAGTATATTTAAATAGCATTCTTTGTTGTTGTGTTTATGGCTGTATGTTACTGTCATAATAACAACTGTCTAATAGTGATTTGATTCAATGATGACTAAGCTAACATTGCCAATTTTATGACAGTTTCATATACACTGAAGCGCCAAAGAAACTGATATAGACAGATGTATTTAAGTACAGAGATATGTACACAAGCAGAATACCGAACTGCAGTCAGCAACGCCTATATAAGACGACAAGTGTCTGGAGCAGTTGTTAGATCGGTTACTGCTGCTATAATGGCAGGTTATTAAGATTTAAGTGAGTCTGAATGTGGTGTTATAGTCGGTGCATGAGCGATAGGACACAGCTTCTTCAAATAAGCGATGAAGTGGGGATTTTCCCATACAACCATATCAAGAGTGTACTGTGAATATCAGGAATTCACTAAAACATCAAATCGCCAACAGCACTGTGGCCAGAAAATGAACCTGTAAGAATGGGACCAACAATGACTGAACAGAATCGTTCAACGTGACAAAAGAGCAACCCTTCTGAAAACTGCTACAGATTTCAGGGCAGTGTGAGTGTGCAAAACATTCAACGGAACATCATCGATATGGGCACATAGATTTTTGCCTCACCTGGGCCTGTCAGCACTGGCTTTGGCCTGCTGATGACTGAAACATGTTGCCTGGTCAGACGAATCTCGTTTCAAATTGTATCAAGCAAATGGACATGTACGGGTATGAAGACAGCCTCATGAATCCATAGATCCAGCATGTCAGCAGGGGACTGTTCAAGCTGGTGGATGCTCTGTAATGGTGTGGTTTGTTTGCAGTTGGAGTGATGTGGGATGCTTGATACATCTAGATATGACTCTGACAGGTGACATGTACATAAGCATCCTGTCTCATCACCTGCAGCCTTTCATGTCCATTGTGCATTCCGACGGAGTTTGACAATTCCAGCAGGACAATGCGACACCCCACACGTCCAGATTCCTACAGAGAGGCTCCAGGAACACTCTTCTGAGTTTATACACTTCCGCTGGCCATCAAACTCGCTAGAAATGAACATTATTGAGCATATCTGGGATGCCTTGCAACGTGCTGTTCAGAAGAGATCTCCACCCCCTCGTAATCTTACGTATTTATGGACATCCCTGCAGGATTCTTGTTATCAATTCCCTAGAGGACTACTTCAGACTTTAGTCGAGTTCATGCCATGTCATGTCGGAGCATTTCTGCATTCTCGCAGGGGCCGTACATGACATTATGCAGATGCACCAGTTTCTTTGACTCTTCAGTGTACTCAAAAACACAATAATGAATAATATTAAATATAATTGTAAGCAAAAACTTTATGGCATAATGTACCATTGACAATTTTCTGTGCAAAAAGTTATAATTTTTAACTTATCCTGAGGGCTGACATAATTTATGTTTCATTCTTAACTGATACTGATACTCAAGATCATATGATAGACTTTCATGATCTGGGTTAATACAGTGTGTATATGATACGTCTGTCTTAGATTCTAATGATAACCCAGAACTGAAATTGTGCAATTGTACAACAAATAACTAAAAAATAACAGGAAGTGGCATGAAATCAAAATTTAGAAATATTAAGTACAGAATGGCTAGGAATACATATATACAAAGACAAAAATTAGACTGACTATTTAATGAGACTGCCTCAGAGATTCAATTTGGCCTATTTTGTTCTGATAATCATGTGAGAAATATGCACCACAGTTGATACAAAACTGATACATTTTTGGTATTTGCAATTCCTTTATGTGGAATAGTATTATGGGGTAAATGTAACAGCCATGTTCAAAGAACATATATATTATTGTAGAAAGAATTGGTCTAAGCATGTAACAATATCCTAAATAGGCCCACTGCAAACCTTTATTCGAAAAATTGTGTATAGTTACAGTACTTCCCTGTACACGTAGTAATAGTTGTAATTATTTTTGGTTTCTATTTTGTTGCAATATTACATCAAGTTAAAACAGTTTAAAACAAGCTGTCCAAATTGCTTACGGAATAATCTCGTTGTATACCAAATCAAAAAAGTAGGTAATGAAAGGACTAATTTATATAGACCTGCACTGTTAATCATCATCAGTAACACAAAATCTAACAGATATAACCAAAGCATACAACAAAATATGGAAGAATTCTATACTTCTGAACCATTAAGAAGCAAATTTGTATAAAATTAAGACACTATTTTTAACTGAATTAACATTAACACGCATTACAAGGAACATAGTTTTCTGCTCAAACTGTATATTCCTTGCTTCCACATTCTCAGCACTGTTCTTGCCCTTCCATTCTTACCTCCTATAGATATTAGTTTCCAGAGCTGCATGAAACAGAGAACCAAAACAAACGAAAATTTGAAATATTCACATACTGAACCAGAAAACTATAATAAGTAAGATCTCACCTTTACTAATTTTTGAAGTTTATTTTGAAGGTTAATGTCTAGCTCGTGTGTAGTCTTTAATATTGTATGAATACAATTATCTGAAATAATATTTTAATTTATTTCTGATCTGTGATTCCCTCTGCCTTTTTTATGCTGTTTGTGTAGTTGCAGTATAAAAACTTTTCAGAAGTATATTGTGAACTTGTGGGTTAGATGAAGCTGTGTTCCTTGTATGAGGTAAACATTCCACCCATTTTGTTGTTTCCTAATGCAATCAAGGCAGCAATAATTTGACTCCCATTAAGGAGGACTGGGTGTCAACCTCCCACTCAGCTATCCAGAATTAGATCTTTCATAGTTTCCTGAAGAGACTAATGATTATGCTATGATGGTTTCATTGGACAGATGTGTGTGTGTGTGTGTGTGTGTGTGTGTGTGTGTGTGTGTGTGTGTGTGTGAGTGAGTGAGAGTGAGAGTGAGAGAGAGAGAGAGAGAGAGAGAGAGAGAAAGAGAGAGAGAGAGAGAGATGGGGTGGTGTAGGGAGAGAGAGAGTAATGGAGGGGGATACTCCAAACATTATTTTAATAAATTGTACATTTATGTTGTGCAGAATGATCAAAAGACAAGTAAACAAGTACAAATAAAACATAAATGTGATCATTAAAGTGCTTCAATTTTGTGTTAGGCCAATGATTTTCAAATTTCATGAGTCCATGGCTCCTTTGACCTGAACGCTAACATCCACAGCTCATTTCAGACATGACATCCAACTCTAAGCGCGGGAAAAATAAATGGGAAATGAATGGGAAGGATAAATTTCCTTTTTTTATCGTCAGTCCTTAGCGGCAGAAGATTGAAAATTGCGACTCATCTCTGTTTCCCCTCAGTCATTCGCGATCTATATTTCGTGTTGATGGCTGCCAATGCGAAGAAGCCTGCCACGGGTTAACGTAGTGTAACAGAAGATATCAAAACTCGTAGGGGCTTGTTATGTATTTCTACATACTCCTGCTCCACAAAGCTCCAAAACTCAAGCAGAGATGGGAACAGGAACTTCGATTTCAATCTAGAGTGTGCAGAAATAATAAGTTGCTCTTGTTCTTTAGTGGTAAGTGTTGATGGATGGTCCGCTCTGAACACACCTTTCATGCAGTTGTGTTGATGAACTTGTTCTGTAAAATATTTTAGAAAGTAGTCGCTGAGTTCTGTTGAGTGATCTACAACAACAGATTTCAATTCTTCACTCAGCTGAAGGTCTTTGTCTTCCAGAACCGTGTGAAGACCAGGGAAAACATAATGTACATTTTTATCATCCAACTCTTCCTTCCATAATAGTAGTTTCTCTCTGCAGGCTGAAATTTTGTATGACAGTCACAGAATGTTGGTCTCATTATTATAAGGGCTATAGTCATGGAATTGTTTTTTTCAGAGACGTCACAAAGATGCACTAGCTTCAAAACAAAACCACTGTCTACGAACTTCTTGGAACTCAACTGTTTGTCTTGAACAAGGTTAGAGTGAACATCGTGCCTTAGTTCATACAGCCTTCTCAAGAGATTTCCACATGAAAGCCAGAGAGAATTACTGCAATAAATTAGGGGAATGTGTTCATCCTCCATATTTATGCGCATTTGTTGGAACCAACTCGACTTAAGTGGCTGATTTTTAATGAAGTTTACCACTTTGATCGCTTGTTGAAGAAACTCATGAAGGGCATGGTCAGAGCTGGTCCGAGAACATTTTCCAAAGTGACTTATCATTGGGCTCCCGCCCCCCAATTTGCCTTGCACATATGGGCCAATGTCAGTTTTTGCTATCAACTGTGTCACATCATATGAACAAATCTTGTACTGTGACGCCCATAGCGCTCCTTTCAGCTTTGAGCCCCAAGCAATCGCTAATAATTACGATACGTCCTGTATATAAATATTACATTTGTGACGATTCTGGTGCCCCTCTCGCCTTGGTACACCAAGTGGTGGCTTGTATCATTTGGGCCTTAACCCCTTCAGACCTGGCGTCCAATATATTGGACACTGACTTTTATACACATTTTATAACAGTAAACGATTTCATTCACCATTGAAACCCAGTTTGTTTACTGGACATCTCTCGCGTTAAATTCCATGCATCTTGCTGCCCTCTGTTGCTGAAACTGTGTACTACATCGAAAAACAATCAAGATGGCGGACCCGTTGCGAAATGCTCCAGGTAAGTCATATTTACATGTTAAATACTCCAATATACACATTTTCTGGTGCTCAAAAAAGAAATATATTTGGTAGAGATTGCATTTAACGTAAGAGATGTGAGATTATGAACTGAGCTATTATGACACTAAATTACGTCGTCCAAAATTCTGGACATCAGGATTCGGTGGTAATATTTTTCCTTAATAAGCTGCAGTGAAGGCATTGATATAATGGTTGTTTTCAACCTACTACTGTCTTACAACATTCTTTCAATTAATGTTGCGTTTCTCTTTGGATTCATAGCATAATATATTAGCTAAGCAATTATTTTATCTGTGGTATCCAGCAATTAGCATTGAATTTTATGACGTTTTCATCTGTAACATACATGGTAGTCTGCTAAAACTCGGTTTTTGTTTGTAGTTCATAGGAAGGTATGTGACACAACAAATCCAGACCACATCAAGGAGATACTGGACCTCTTAGCAGCGGGAGATGTTTGTGATATCGATATCGATATTTCAGATGACTAAGATCATCTTGAAAATATTCCAGGTGCTGTTTCCACAACTTGAAGGATAGGAAGTGAGAAAATGACAGCGAAAGATGAGTTGTTGGTGACACAATTTGAATTCACAGAAGATGTAGTGGAGGTAGCGTCAGTTGCTAATGATCTAGAAGGTGACGAAGAGCCACATGAGCTATCTGTACCTGCAGGGACTGTATGTAATAGTGAACCAGAGTATGACTATACCACTAGGAAAGAAGAAATAAAGTATAGGCGTCACCCTTGGTCACCGCTCCTATTCACTTTGAGAATCAGTGCTATATTGATCAAGAAGTTGAAGAAGAACCTGTCTGTTACTTTATGAAATACGTAACTGAACACGAATGGGAAATGTTTTCGAGAAACACAAATATATATGCATTACAGTCTGTGTACACAAATTTCAAACCAATTAACCCAGATGAAATAAAAGCACTCATTGGCCTGCTTAGAGCGATAGGAAACTTGAAATTCCCTCGAGTGAGACTTTAATGGGTTAAGTTTGTTGGAATAGGTTTATTCTTAGATTCTATGACTAGAGATAGGTTTTTCCAGTTGCAAAATGCTCTGCATATTGTCAAACTGTGTAAATCACAATATCCTTTTAAGTAAATTAGAATATTATAGAGTAACAGGAAATGCTGCAAAATGATTCAAATTTTATATCTCTGGCAGGAAACAAAGGGTGTTATTAGGAAATAGACATGTATCAAGCTATCAGGCATCATCCAACTGGGAATTAATTACATGTGGGGTCCCACAAGGTTCCATTTCAGGGCCCTTACTTTTTCTTGTGTATATCAATGACCTTTCATCAGTAACAATACCAGATGCCAAGTTCGTTTTGTTTGCCAATGATACAAACATTGCAATAAATAGCAACTCAAGTGTAGTCGTAGAAAGATCAGCTAATAAAATATTTGTGGACATTAATCACTGGTTTCTAGCCAATTCTTTGTCACTAAACTTTGAAAAAAACACACTACATGCAGTTCAGAACTTGTAAGGGGTGTCCCACGAGTATATGTCTAACATACGATGACAAGAAGATAGAAGAAGTGGAAAGTGTTAAATTCTTGGGATTACAGCTATCAAGCTGGGATGAGCACACCACACAACTGCTGAAGCGTCTTAACAAATCTCTGTTTGCGATGCGAATAGTGTCAGACATAGGGGATATAAAAATTAAAAATCTGGTGTACTATGCTTACTTTCATTCCATAATGTCAAATGGGATTATTTTTTGGGGTAATTGATCAAGCCAAACTAAAGTTTTCCAGGCACAAAAACGTGCAGTAAGAATTATATGTGGTGTGAACTCAAGAACATCCTGCAGAAGCCTTTTTAGGGAAGTAGGGATACTAACTACTGCTTTCCAATATATTTATTCCTTAATGAAATTTGTCATTAAAAATATATCACTTTTTCAGACCAACACCTCTATTCATGGAATCAATACTAGAAATAAGAATAATCTTCACAAGGATTTAAAGTCACTTAGTCGTACAAAAAGGTGTGCATTATTCAGGAGCACACATTTATAATAACTTGCCAGCAGCCATAAAAAGCTTAACAACCAATGAAATTCAGTTTAAGAGAAGCCTAAAGGATTTATTGGTGGCCAACTCCTTCTACTCCATTGGTGAATTTCTCAGTAGAACCAATTGATTTATATATATATATATATATATATAACTTCTGCACCTTTTCAGTGCAGTAATGTGTTCATTGTAAATAAGTTTAGAGTAGTTGTATTACTTGCTTATTACCTTATAAATAAATAAAAAAGTTTTTAATTTTAAATTCTTTGCATTAGTATTTGTTAAATGACTCTTTCATATAATGTTCATTAAAAAATGACGATAATTCCACTTGGGACCTGTGGAATGGTAAATTAGCTTTTTTGTTTTAATTGTAAATATTTGTCATGTATTGTTGTTTTTCTGACATGTTCTACATCCTGGAGAACCTCCTCACTATGGATCAATTGCAATGAAAGTAAATCTAATCTAATCTAAACAAATTGTATAAAGTTTGACCTTTGTACAATGCCATCAGAAGAAGATGTTTAGAAATCTCCCTTGAAGAATCTTTATGTATTGATGAACAGATGGTTCCATTCAAAGGTCAGCTTTCAATCAAGCAGTATGTGAAAGGCAAGCCACGTCCTTGGGGAATTAAAATATTTGTTTTGACTGGAAGATCTGGTGTTGCTTATGACTTCCCAATATATCAGGGTAGTTTGGCTGAGTTTGATGAACGGAACAAGAAAATATTTGGTTTAGGTGCATCTGTTGTTCTCCATTTGTGTGACAGAATAAAAAGTGAAGGACACAAGCTATATTTTGACAATTACTTCTCTTCTTATCATCTTCTTCAAGTACTAAAACACAGAAATATTTTTGCTGCTGGAACAGTTCATGTGAACAGGTTTTTTCCTCCTACATTCATAAATGGCAAAGATATCAGAAAGAAGGAGAGAGGATTTTCTGACCAGGTTGTCAGTAGAGACAATAATTTAGTCCTGACAAAATGGCTTGATAACAGAACTGGTCAACAACTGGTTAGAATATCGAAAACACTTTACAGTGATAAAATTCAAGACAGCAAAGTACTCGACTTACTGCAGTTTCGAATGAGTGTAGTTGTAAGTCTTGTGAGAGCAGGGACAAACACAAAGAGAAGAAGAGGTAGGCTAAGCAGTGAAGAATCTGGAAAAGAGACTCAACAGAAAAGATTCAAAGCAGAGAGACAACCTCAATCAAATGTACAATAAGATGGTATTAACCATCTCCCAGTGGTAGATCAATGCAAAGATGGAGGTAGATGCAAAAACACACCATGTCAAGGGAAATCAAAAATAATCTGTATAAAATGTGATGTTCATCTTTGCCTAAAAAAAGATGCAAATTCCTTTGTGGCCTTTCATACAAAATGAATGTAACAAAACTGCCCTCTGTAAGTGTTCAACTTTTTAACTGTTCTGTAAATCATTATACCAGTAGTTAAAATTATTAGTATAATTCCACTCTTGGAAAGATTTTGCGCAATAAATATTGCTGTATAAATTGTAACTACTGACTTCCTATTACACATTACCAACACCTCCGAGACCCAATGTCCAATTTATTGGACAACATTTCATTTTTTAAAGCACATATGCAATATTTTAATTTTGCTCTAATATACACTAAATAGGTCCATATAGACACGATGAAGTGCAAAAAAATAATTTTTTTCTGTTTTTAAAATAATTCAGGACTGAAGGGGTTAAACTGACCCTGGACATGACTCATGCTTTTTTATGTCAGTGCTTCTCTGCAAATAAAACAGTGTGTCCAAATAGCCCCTTACAGATCAGAGCTTGCAATCCGGTGTAACAGGCAGCCATACAATGACCTCCAAATGTTGCATACACAGTTGTCCCAATTAGTGTCGTTTCCTCCGATAAAGGAGGATAGTGTTTCAAAGATTTCCATTTCCTTTGTTCCAAGAGTTAATTTCATGCATAGAGGATCTTTGTGAAATTTGTTGTCATTTATAAGCAGCATTTAACAAATTAGATATGCATCACTGTGCCTGTCTGTACCTCCATACAACTGAATAATGAAATCACCATTACCTTCGAGTTTTTCAACCACCTGATGACTAATGTCATCAGCCATATCGAATATTTGAGGACTAATAGTGTTATCTGACAAAGGCACAGACAAAGGCACATGTCTAGAGTAGCTGGTAAAATAAATTGTTACGCTATGGTGTAAGGTTCCTTGCTCTTTGCTACACAGAAGGTAACTTTTTAAGGCGAAAAATAGCCTTTGTAAGACTCATAACTTGTTTAGTGAATTTGTTTTTTTTTTTTGTTCTGTTATATCTTTTAACTTGCTGAAAAAGTACTCTCATGTTTTATTTACCAAACTACTATGATTAGAATCCAAATGTGAAACCCAAGTTGCAGAAGACAAACACCAATTAAAAATATCTGCATTTGACAAAACTGACCTTCAAACTGATTGTTACTGAATAGAAACAATCGGTCACATAGTACTATTCAACTGCTATCTACCACAGTGCCATAGTAATAAGATTTACTTGTTGGCCCTCTAGATATCACTACTAGTATACACATTGTTTCTTTCCTCAGAAACAAATAAACCAAATTATTATTTTTACAAAACCGCCACGATGCAACTTACATAAGGCTGCAACACCCCTGGATGCACAGTTTGCAACTCCTGCCTTAGGCAATATAAAACTAATGCATCTCTCTACCACCCTATCTCCCTTTTAAGATGTTTCTCCAATGTTCTGGATAAACTATTGCATAGGAGAATTGTTGAACACCTAAACATCCACAAGGCAGTCAGTCATTGTCAATTCAGTTTCCAAACAAGCCTATCAACTGACGACACTACAATTTACTTTACCAATAATGTTTTAGAAACACTTGACAATAGACTGACTTCTGTTGGTACATTTTGTGATCTGATCAAGGCTTTTGACTGTGTGAACCATGAAATCTTCCTTACAAAGTGGTGCAGTAGGAACGTGGTGTAGTTTGTACCTACTTGATAGGCAACTGTGGCTTCACTTAAGCATAGAGATGGTACAATAGCTTCGTTTGACTAGGGAACAGTAAGTACAGGACTGTTCTGTACTGACCCACTTGCTCTTTCTTATTTTTATTAATGGTCCTTCACTATGTACAAAAGGTAAAGCTAAAAGCAAATTTACTCTCTTTGTTGATAAAACATCTTTTACTTGAAAACTCACCTGACAATGTTCTTTCAACGTCTGCCAACTTTGTTTTCTCTGATATTGAGAAGTGGTTTGGTTGGCATGGCCTGTTTTAAATGCTAAAAAACTCAGTACATACCATTTCATGGGTCTCATAAAGTTCTGGAGGACATAAGATTGAAATGCAATATTAAAGACGTGCACCATGTATATTCTGTAAAATGTTTTGTCCTACACATTGACATTTGATGAAATTGATCTTTTCACATTCTGGATTTGACAAAAAACTTATTTCAGCATTTTCTGCACTAAGCATTAAAGGAATGACTACTGATACTGATGCTCTTAAGGCTACTTATTTTGGTTATTTTCATTCATTATTGTCGTACAGCATTATACACTCCTGGAAATTGAAATAAGAACACCGTGAATTCATTGTCCCAGGAAGGGGAAACTTTATTGACACATTCCTGGGGTCAGATACATCATATGATCGCACTGACAGAACCACAGGCACATAGACACAGGCAACAGAGCATGCACAATGTCGGCACTAGTACAGTGTATATCCACCTTTCGCAGCAATGCAGGCTGCTATTCTCCCATGGAGACGATCGTAGAGATGCTGGATGTAGTCCTGTGGAACGGCTTGCCATGCCATTTCCACCTGGCGCCTCAGTTGGACCAGCGTTCGTGCTGGACGTGCAGACCGCGTGAGACGACGATCATCCAGTCCCAAACATGCTCAATGGGGGACAGATCCGGAGATCTTGCTGGCCAGGGTAGTTGACTTACACCTTCTAGAGCACGTTGGGTGGCACGGGATACATGCGGACGTGCATTGTCCTGTTGGAACAGCAAGTTCCCTTGCCGGTCTAGGAATGGTAGAACGATGGGTTCGATGACGGTTTGGATGTACCGTGCACTATTCAGTGTCCCCTCGACGATCACCAGTGGTGTACGGCCAGTGTAGGAGATCGCTCCCCACACCATGATGCCGGATGTTGGCCCTGTGTGCCTCGGTCGTACGCAGTCCTGATTGTGGCGCTCACCTGCACGGCGCCAAACACGCATACGACCATCATTGGCACCAAGGCAGAAGCGACTCTCATCGCTGAAGACGACACGTCTCCATTCGTCCCTCCATTCACGCCTGTCGCGACACCACTGGAGGCGGGCTGCACGATGTTGGGGCGTGAGCGGAAGACGGCCTAACGGTGTGCGGGACCGTAGCCCAGCTTCATGGAGACGGTTGCGAATGGTCCTCGCCGATACCCCAGGAGCAACAGTGTCCCTAATTTGCTGGGAAGTGGCGGTGCGGTCCCCTACGGCACTGCGTAGGATCCTACGGTCTTGGCGTGCATCCGTGCGTCGCTGCGGTCCGGTCCCAGGTCGACGGGCACGTGCACCTTTCGCCGACCACTGGCGACAACATCGATGTACTGTGGAGACCTCACGCCCCACGTGTTGAGCAATTCGGCGGTACGTCCACCCGTCCTCCCGCATGCCCACTATACGCCCTCGCTCAAAGTCCGTCAACTGCACATACGGTTCACGTCCACGCTGTCGCGGCATGCTACCAGTGTTAAAGACTGCGATGGAGCTCCGTATGCCACGGCAAACTGGCTGACACTGACGGCGGCGGTGCACAAATGCTGCGCAGCTAGCGCCATTCGACGGCCAACACCGCGGTTCCTGGTGTGTCCCCTGTGCCGTGCGTGTGATCATTGCTTGTACAGCCCTCTCGCAGTGTCCGGAGCAAGTATGGTGGGTCTGACACACCGGTGTCAATGTGTTCTTTTTTCCATTTCCAGGAGTGTATTTTGGGGTAACCAAGCAGCGGCAAAGAGCCAGTCGGTGTGGCCGAGCGGGTCTAGGTGCTTCAGTCCGGAACCACGCTATTGCTACAGTCGCAGGTTCGAATCCTGCCTCAGGCGTGGAAGTGTGTGATGTCCTTAGGTTAGTTAGGTTTAAGTAGTTCTAAGTTCTTGGGGACTGATGACCTCAGATGTTAAGTCCCATAGTGCTCAGAGCCATTTTTGAGCCAGCAGCAAAGAAGGTGACTGTTGCACATAGAAGAACAAGCCCAATTCTAAGTGGAGTCAATTTTCTTGCAGAAATCTTTTCTAAAAACATAAACTATTAACAATTACCTCATGATATATTCTACCTCATGATCATAGTACAAGATCTAAATATGACCTACACCACTAACAACCAAAACTTCAATCTGTTCAGTCTTGTGCAAACTGGAGTACATTACTTAACCACAAAGGTGTTCAATGCACTCCCATCCAACATTAAAAAAATCTTACTATCATACTGCACAGTTTAAGAGGAAATTGAAGGAATGTATACAGGAAAACTCTTTTTACATGCTTCGTTATTTTTTTAATGTAAATGTTTCTTCATAGCAGTTTAGGAATGACACACAGTACGTGTTATATCTATTATTACCACTGTGTAGATATATAATAATGTATTTTAATTTTAGAATTTTACAGCTTTTAACATATGTTAACTATATAATATGATTTTATTGTTTTATACTTCAGTTTCACTGGACTTTAAGCTCCAGTTTAAAATAATTCTAATATTTTGTTCCCATATTCACGTTATATTACAATATGTAGAGATTGTATATTTATTGTACTGTTCATGTTTATGGTTACATATCTCAATTTTTAATTTTTTGTTTATTTTGTTTTTACTTTGTTCAGCTTGACTCATTCCATATCCATGCAGTTCTTTTGTCTACTGGGTCAAAGGAACACAAATAAATAAATATGATCAGCTAATTTCTAATATCACTGTTTCGGTTTCTGTATCACCTTGTACATTCTTTTGTTATTCTAAGAAATGTGATTTCAGATAATTGAATATAACTTTCTTCTCTTTTGGTTATAATGTGTAACTCTTTCCAGAAAAGTATCATGGGACCAAATTTATAAGGGAAATAAAATTCCTAAATCAGTCTGCAATCCTTGAAGATTTTTGTGAACAAAGGCGTTTGGTTCAATTAAAATTTTTACATTTATTAAGTTGTTTCAGCTACTACCATCATCATTATTTAGTGCATGTGAAGTTTGTGGTTGTAAAGGTGATATAACGAATAACCATTGTTACATTTAGGTAAACTTCACATATAATTAATGCTGTCATCTGTAATAGTATTTTTGTAGTTGTGAAATCACACCAATTTCATTCATGTTTTACACGTCATCTTGTGCCTTTAAACATTTTGTAACATTTTATATGTATATATGAACTGAAAATGGAAGGCAATGTACTTTCTCCTAACACCACCTCTACAAATTTTCCAACTGCCTTGCAACTGAAAAAAAAGTGGTAAATTTCTATGGGACCAAACTTGTGAGGTCATCGGTTCCTAGGCTTACACACTACTTAATCTTACTTATACTAACTTACTCTAAGGACAACACACACATCCATGTCCAAGGGAGGACTTGAACCTTTGACGGAGGGGAGCCACACAAACCGTGGCAAGACACCTTAGATCGCGCTGCTACACCATGTGGCTCTTGCAGTTGAAACACCACTTAGGCATATATGTTATTACAACTGACAATGAACTTCGTTTTACAACATCTAAGTTTTGATAGGTACTTTCTTTAATTTTCTCTTTGTCTTTTACACTTACTGGTAATATACACATAATACGTCTCAGTATCACATTTCTGTAATCTTAATTCTGCTTCTATTCTGTTTCTGAGTTTCTGGAGGACCATAAGTATTAATGTAATTACTCAAGTAATCTTAAAAATAATATTCTTTCAATCATCTTACTGCTTTTATAAATATCGTACCAGTACGTGACATGCAATGAATGATTTTTCAAAATCATAGTGTGTATAAACTGTAAATACTATATCAAACCTGACTGGTCCTATATCGTTTGTGCAAGCTTTGTAGTAAATCACGACTTACAGAACCTATGAATAAATATATAAACAATAGCACATAATGGCAACATATCCTCTGTTTTATTTGTAACACAAATGGTTGTAAAATGAGGAGCATCTGGAAAAATTTGCAAAGACAGGTTAATTTTTTTATTTCTTTGTCAGATGCATGAAAAGGCAGTCAAAATTTATCTTTGATATGACATTTACGAAAACTTTTCGATTCCCATCTGATTAAACAGATTTGACTTACATGAGTTAAAATTCAAAGCTGCATGATCATTAAAACTGAGACAGCGCTTGAACTTCTTCATGGGAAACATTTAACTGAGGTAACCTTTCAAGCTATCCTCACAGTCTTAATCATGACTTCCATCTACTGGAACACTCTTATGGTATTTGTTCATTTTCGAACTTCACTCTTTCTTGTTCACAATAGTAAAGTGACTGATAGAAACTGTCGAAATGTTGTCAGACGGTATATTCATCATTTTGAGAATGGTAAATCACAGGTATTCACAGTGTTTATGTTTTTATAGTGAAACTACTATTCCGCTAGTCTTAGGTATACCATTTCCTGATTCCTCTGGAAAATCTGTACCATTCCAGATTGATTTACAAGAGAATATAAAGTCAATTGTACTTTCCATTTATTTACCGCTTCTGGGAGACAATAAATAATAGTAACGAAAAAAATGATCTCATGGACTTAAAGCAATAACAAAATAATATAAAATCCCGTATGGGTACACTAATAGCACAAGGCCAAGTAGTTATGAACAAAATGCAGCAATATATACGCTCAAAAGTATTTCAAACGATTATTATGTATTACGAGAATATAATTCCTCCGCTGCAGTAGTTTCTCATTATATAATATTTTGGAGAAAGTAAGATTCTGATGTTTTGTATAATAGAGAATTAACAAATTCATGTGTAAAATGGAATCAGTGTTGAACGGTTAATTTCTGTTTATCGATAAACGGGAATAATTCAGATATAAGTAACTGTTTACGCAGTCAATTATTTCATTTGTGCAATCAATTAATTGATTTCAGCTTCTTTTATAGCCAACTACTGTAAATATGAACTATTGCTAATTCCCTTCATTTGTTTCATCCGCAGGTAAATCCGTTCAGAAGTTCGCTATGGTAAAATTATTATAAATGACAGTTCTTTTAGTTATTAATAGAGTCTGAATGGCCAGTTATTTTCGCAAAGTGCACTCTCGAAAGTAATCTTCGCAGCACTCCTTTGCTTTGTTTTTGTTTTTGCATTAATATATCTGGAGGCGTTATTTTGTGGGAGAAATTTAATGGAATTGACATAGTACCCACATTGGTATTAAATAAACATACTTATTTATAGTTTACAAATATTGAAATGCACACTTCTGCGAACCAGTGCTAGAAACAGCTGCGACAGTCTCGCAATCTATGGGCAAGAAACCGGAACTGCAAGTCACGAGTTGTTGCGTGGTTCAGAAGTCACAGTACTGGTTTGTGTGACTCTTTTGTCGCAGTGTCTCGGGGTGCTTGAGAGTGGAAGGAGATTTCATAAATTTGACAAAATGAAGGCTCTGTGTTTTTTCTTGTTACTACCAGTAGCTGTTTTCTGTAATGGTAAGCTGAGTTACTGTTGCGATTTGTGAATTTAGTGTTGTTTTAATACAGTCTAGTATGGTAGTTCTTAATGGCTGCAGCTTGACATTCACTTGTGAAAACACTACGGAATACGTTTACCATTGTGTTTTTATTTTCTAAAATTGCCTCCCCCGCGGACTTGGTGATTTGTTGTGTCGAGTAAGATGTAATTGTTGGATAGTGTTTAAAAGGACAGTAAGACTGCATCATACAGTTGCGTTTTTTTTCTGAACATGTCATACATTATAGATTTGCAGTCTGATTGAAGCGGCTTTGTAGATAATGCACAGGTGCAGAGAAATTTCCGTGCCCATGTTTCGCAGTTTTATTGTATTATTACTGAGGTGCGGTTAACTCTTGCAGGGAACTATGTAGAAAGCTTAATGTACTTTACTAGCTAGGTCATTATCAGTTGGTCTACTTATTGTTGCGATTTTGTATATCTTCGACGAAGATACATATTTTAAAGTGTTCAACGAAGATACAAACGGCTTTAAAGTGCTAACGGTTAATTCGCAATTTGTATTTCTCTCCCTACGTAAGTACGGGTTAATGTTATGTATTGGACTACATGGGGAAATTGTTGATGTTCCAAAGTTGCTACAAGTTTCAAATTTTCGTCGTTGCTCCAACAACTTAATAACGCAATAATCTGGATGTATGGGGCTGAATTATGACTAATAATTTAAATTTAAGTAACTTTTTTCCCCCCACTTCCGTGCAAGCTAGGTCTTCTACAATTCTTCCAATTGGAGTTTGTCCTGTAATTAATAATGTGGTCCGAAGATTTATAGTTACAAAACCTGCGGCAAAATGTCCTCGAAGGCTGGAACACAAACGCACAAAATTACACGCTTCGCACCTGAACATCTACTTAGTAATGAAATTTTGCGTTAGGTTTGTAATAGGGGAGTGGAAAATGTCACCAGAACTATATAACAGCCAAGTTAAATTTACCACAGCTGAAACTTGAAGATTGTAATGTGAGATATTGGATTAGGTGGGCAACTTCTTGTGCTCAACACTAGCAATTATTTTTGGCCAGTAGTAGTGGCCTTATATAGTAGTTTTGTAGTGTTGTATCAGTTCTCCTTCGGTGCAGCAGTTCAGGTACTGTAGATACTCTTATGGGAAAACATCATCTCTAAAAGGTTTGCACCAGATTGGTGCATACTTTGACGTTGTATGATTAGATGGTAGCCAATTAAATTTTTTCATTGCAAAGTTTTTTGTATTCAAAAAAAATTGAGACATTGTAGATAAGGTCAAGAAAATGAGCTTAAATAGATCATCGAACCTTAACAAACTGTCACTTTTTTAAAGTATATTTTATTTGAGAAAAATAAAATAATAAAATTCATTAATATAATAGAGTAGGCCTATAGTTTTTTGAGAATTGTCCATGTAATGAACTTAGATTCTGACTTACTGTTATCCTCTATGAGAGACATTTCACGTATTAAGATGCCTGCTTTTGTGTGAAGCTTTCAGGCTTTCTTTGATGTCATTGAAACTGAAAATTCAGAGGTCACTTGTGCTATTAAGTGATACTTTGGGGAAAATATTAATGTTTGCAGTTTCTCATCTTTTGGAGAAATTAATGGATTTGCTTCAGATTGTTTGGTAGGCCCTATTTTCAGTATGTATTTGCACTGCTGATCATTTACATTTTGCTCTTCAAATGTTTTTTACTTGAACCTGCTGGAGAAACGCATAAAACGTTCACTTTATGTAGCCCTGGGAATCTGTATTTTAAAGAAATGAGATTGGCAATCTTGATGACCTTTTCTACAATTTCCATTTGCTCATCGTCTGGAGCCTCTGAGGAGAATACAACAGTGAGTTTTGTGTGAAACGCGTTTCAGTATGTTGGGCACAATTTATACCCCCCCTTTGTTACTATAGGAGGAGGAAGATATTAGTGTTAGTTTTCATCTCCTTTTTCTCACGATGCAACTCAAACATACCACACTTCACATACCAGCAAAAAATACATAGCAAAGCTTGTGCCATGAGGAAGGGAGCTGTTGTACAGAGGGAAACAAGTTTTCTGATAAAATGGCTGAACCTGAACCTCTGTAGTCTCCCTGCCGACAATACTGTGGAACGTTCTTGATAAAATCCACATTTTGTAAGCTTCAGCTGTTTTTGCTTTGAGAACTTTGACTCCGTCTAACGTAAAAAAAATTTACATAAGACCTCAGCAGTACCTTCACAGTAACTGAGAAGCAAAGCTTGACTGAGGCACACTATTCAATCTGTTTCAAGTTTACGCCAAGAACATTCATCTGTCTTGTCCACGATCATGAAATAACTGTCCAAACAAGTTCGCTTCATGAGTTAAACAAGAAAATTTAGTATTATGTTCTATAGCATCTTGAAACTGACAAATATACAGATTATTTTTTTATTGTTGGCATGAACACTAAAGGAGCTACAAATGCTTACTATCCCTAGACTTGAGTTACTCGGGTTTTTTTCCAGTAGGACAAAAACTTTAGCACTTATCACCTGTAGATGTAAGAGATTGATAATGGTTGTGGTTTTAGTTTTTGGTGATAGCAATTAAAATGCAGTGTGTGTGTGTGTGTGTAAAAGAATTTGTGCCTGGAAATTTATAGGTGTGGTAACCCGTGAACTTTTAATAATTGCTTGCAGTATAAATTTCCACAGTTACAAAAGATCATTGTAATCAGATGCATAAAAAAAAAAAAAAAAAGCATTAGCAGATTCAAAAAATTTCAGCTTCTAACTCACTTATTCTATTAAAAATTAAATGTAACAGTTTGTACATGTTTGATAGTATTTGAAAGCTCACATTTTTACTAGACTTATCCAGAGATACAATAAAAGAAACTTTTCTAGTATTACAAAGAAACCACTTCCTTACCCTGACAGAAATAAATTGTGGGTGATAATATTTAGCAACCTGATATCAAAGTGTGCCCAAATTTTGTGCAAAAAGTTTAGATGACAGGTTTTCGTTTGAAGTTCTAGAATGCTTTAAAATAAGACACAACTCCATAGAACTCTTTCTGTGCACAACTGGCAAAGAAAGCTCAAATACTTCGTTAATACTGTTTTGCAGCTACAGAATGGGTGAAACATTGTTGCAGGTGAGTTTCCCTGACTTTGACCTCTTGTGGCATTAAAGTAGTTAATGACTGACCCTTTACTCTTTAAGTGTGTACAGCTCAAAAAGTCATCCTCTGTATCCAGATAATCCCACAGATTATTGCTAGTTCTGTATGATTGAGATTGTCTACAATAGGAATAAATTGAGCAATGTAAAATTTGGCGAACTGTCACACTACACTGCTCTATAGAAAATCCCATCAGGTTGCAGGTTTGGGTTATATTTAGAACCCATTCACTTAGTGTGGAGTGATAAGATATTTTCATGTTTGAAATGATCATATGGCAAAGGTTACAGCTGAAAAATTCGATTGGAAAATAATTAATCTTTACATAAGAATTTTGTAACCCTTGAGTAAAGACAAAGCATAAAGACAATTGACTCACTTTTACATTTACAGGATAATGATCCGTCTAGTATTAGCAAAGTTTTTTTATTTTGAATGAGGCTGTTAAGATCCTTAAAGATCAGTAATTTTATATTTACTAAGCAGCATCTCTCACTCCCCCACTTCCTGTATGGTTGTTTTAGAAGTTTCAAAATGTGTCCAGTGGCTTCAAATAAGCTTTAATAACATAAGTAGATGAGCGTTAGCCCACAACGTTTCTCTAACTATTGCTGTGACACTCATCGAGAATGTTTCTGTACTTTATAATTGACGAGTATTTCCTGCAATTTACCCAAATTCAAATAGGTTTCCCATTGTAGGACTGAGTTTTCGTGATTGACTTTCTTCATGTGTAAACCTATTGTTACTGTTGCATGCATTGCACTACCATTTCTCAAGTTCTCCCGGTGTTTTGCTGCTGATTATAACAGAAGTGCTATCAGCATACATAATGACATTAATATGGTCTGTTGTTCTAATCAAGAACTAACATAGCACCATTGTCTATTTCACATTTCCTCTACACATTATCTGTACTCTACAAATCATTTAAAACATTTCTTCTTGATCATTAACAATGGACTGCCTGTGCACCATCATGAAGTAGGTACTGAGTGTATATTGATGACCAGTTTTGGTAAGTAACCCATCTTAGTCGCAGATATAATTACATCAGATTAAAGGAAGATGACTTAAAAATATGTAATCATCAGTTCTATATGCCTTAGATGTGACAGCATGTAGAGTAGTGCATTGGGCTGTCAACTTGTGCACTTAGTGACTAATTAATATTAAATACATGTAGGACAGTGGACATGTGTATGAAACGCTGCAGTTATGTACTTGTCAGTGAATGTTCATTTAATCTTATCCAATGATATTTGTGGCTTGATGGTTGCTTGAACCAAAAGTGGTTGTCGATAGAATAGCATTAAAACATGTTTTGATGATTTTGTGATTTATTTATTCATTCATTTGTCTTTAGGCCATACAGTAAAACAGTATTGGATGTCACATAATAGAGGTAATATATACTCTATATAAAACGTGTACAAAAGTATGATAGGAAAAGTTCACCATGGCCTTAGCAGCATTCACTTTACTAACTTGGGAAAATCCAAGTTAGAATGGCCAAATCCATCTCCTCCCAAATAAGAGACCAATGCTTTGGCACTGGCTTAGCCACTTCGTTCAATACATGATTGGGCAGGAAATTGCTTACACGAAGAGATCGCAAGTATAATCAACTAGCTATACAACCATCCATTGCAATGGAAGTTAGTCTTTGTATGCCAGTCCTTTTTAGGGTTCTGTACCTCATTCGGTGAAAATGGAATCCATGTGGAGTCACTTTGTCAAATTCATTTTTCCTAGCCAAGAAATCAGATAGAAATGAAACCTATTGAAAGAACCAAAGCAATTCCGTTAAGTTTTTAATACACAAATTAAAATCTGTATATCCTAACCAAGTAAATTCAGTGTTTGTAATTGTGAAGGTAAGACTGTTGTGCTCAATTCCAAAAATACTTCTGTCACTGAGGTAAAAAAAAGTGCCATCTATTTGTTCTTTGGCATGGTATGCTGTCACTAAGGTAAATATCCAAACTACTCAGCTGAACATGCTCTTAAAACTTCAAATTAAAATATCTTTTTTCCATGAACTGAACTGACAGAATAAAGCCTAGATCTCTAAGACACTATAGTCTCATAGTTTTATCATAAGCATGGATTATGTAACCAGAACATAAATCTGATATAAAACACTCTGAGAAATTTGACACATGAACACATTTTATAACAATGCCAAAAAGTGTAATATTTGAACACACAAACAGCTGCCAACACTACATCCATCACAACTTACCCATGCATTTGAGCCCTTCTTGGAGGCTGTATACTGGATCTGAAGCAGAGAAAGCAGGAAACCAGCAGTAGAATCATTCTTGTGCAAATAGAAACTCGGCGCAGATGGTGCATATTCAACAATGAATGGGGGATTATTTCTGCGAGTAAAAAAGTTTGTTTACACTATAGAAACACTTAAAAGTGAGGAAATATTCTTTCCTTACTTATGGTAATGTAACAAAAAATTTGTGACTACTTAAACTTTTAATGCACTTGCATTTTGTATGTCATGTTGGCTGATGTTTGGGAGTTATATTTTATAACTCTGTTCCCACTAAGTTTTCAAAAACTGAAAGTTGTTAATTTCAGTAGATCTAGTTTGCAGCACAGAACTGTTGTGGTGCTTTTAAAGTGCAATGCCCATTTTGAATTACTGCTCTAGGTGAATTAGGACTCCCTTGCTGTGTGATATGTTGCATTTAAGTCCTGTGATTTTTTTTTCCAGCTATATCTTACCTCCTGTTTCTGAAACTACACTGATCTGAATCCTCCAATATGTTGTATCCTGTGCCTATTGTTTTCTGCTGAAGGGTATTCTCCTCATTCAGTTGGATGTGAGACTTCTGAAAGTCTCATTCAGAATTTTGGCAAGCTACATTAGCTTGTCAGATTGGTTGAAGACTTGTAAGTTGCCACTTCTGTGCATTTCACATTTTCTGGTGCATTGTGACAATAGTGGACCACCAAACAATAGATACAAATTACATTAATAGTGAACTAGAAAATAGTCTATTGCAAACTGTGTTTAAATACTACTGAATGTGTACTCTTCCTGAAATGTTAAACGTGTGTGGCCTGGTGTATTGCATTTGGGCAGACTGAGCAGAGTGCTATGGTGCTACTGAGAAAGAAGTATTCTAGAAAATTTTAACCTGCATATTTAAAACATTAACAAATTTTGATACTTTCTCTGAGGGTTAGCTTTAATCATTGCCAGCTGCTCCTTTCAGAAATTTTCACTAAATGCAAAGGGTTAAAAAATTTGGAGTTGGGTTTCAGTAGCTGATTAGTTGTGGTGTTAAGTGTTCCCTCTGGGTAAATTATAATGTGTATTGGTATCGAACAAAGTAACATTTTCTAAATTTGGGATAGTAAATTTGCCATAGATTATATGTAAGTGGTAGTTCATATAGAAAGACTGTGGTTTCCATTTTTATCTAGTTCCCAATTTTGGATTGTATCTTCACAAATCAGTGTTTTTTTTTTTTGGGGTGGGGGGAGGTTGCAACTTTAAACAGTTTGAATTTCAGATGGCTAAAATATCTGTTCACTGGGCCATCTTATATTTATTTAGGAATCAGGCCGTTTGAAACAGGACAACAGTTGACAGTAGGTTTCTGCCTATTATCCACTCGAGAATTGTTATTCAGTGAAAACAGTTCCAAGTTATGCAAAATTGAGGAGAGATTATACCTTATATACTTAAAATGTCAATTTTCTCAATTTTAGGTACATTTATCTCGTGAACAGTTCATGGTAATGTTATAAAATTTTAATGGCCGGTGAAGGAAGTCTCTCTCCATTGACCTATTTTTGTAGAGAAGTTGCTTGCATAATTTGTTTTTAGAGAATTTTTTGCAAGTTGTAAAATTTTTTCCACATATTCAAGCTTTATTCATAATTTTTAAAATATGAAACTGAGCTGCCTTAAAAATGCATCATTGATGTTCAGCCCAGTTTCTGTAAATTGTGAGAGTTCCACTGTTCTATGATATAAGTTCTACCTAATCATTAAAAAATAAAATCTCAGGAATCTGGCTTTAAAAATGAGTATAGTTTGTTACTGGCCTGAGAACATACCTGTACCATATCCTGGGTCATCTGCATTTCTCCCTGGCTCTCTTAGCATCCCTTGAGTGCATTCTTGCCTTCCTAGCTATCACAGTGACTTCATAATCTGCTTTCTTCACACCGACAGCATCCAATTCGGAACATACCATCACCAGGTTGTATGCCTAACTTTTGAAGCAGCCTAACTCTCCCCACATTGCCATCATTAAATGAAAGAATTGCATCATAAACACCCAAATTCAATGTATCTTCATTTACAAATACTGTTCTAAGAATTCTAGACCATATGGCACTGGGAAATGATTCATTTGGGTTCTGTGTTTTTCCATGAAAACACTTCCGTAACAGGTTTTGAACAGTGACACTTCTTAAAATTGGTTTCATTACATTGTACATTTCAACAGGCAATGAATGCCTATGACTGTACTGTTGACCAGCTGCTAGAGCACTATTGTATTTTGCATCAGGATGTTGGTTCTTTTGGGCACAAGACATAAGGCTCCTTATCAGTTGACAACTGATCAAAATAAGTTGCCCAGATATCCTCTTCATTTTCATCTCAATGTCACAGTTCCTTTTAATTGACATATAATAATTCTGCAAACTGTCTGAACTCCTTGTCTGTGAGCCCACCATTTCCCAGATAGTGGGTTTCTGAATGGTAGTTTTATGCCTTTCATATCTCTTCTCAACACAAAGGTGGGTTCCTGTTGTTTTCTGGACATGCCCAATACATTCCAGCTTTTCTACACTGACATCTCTGTATGGTTTTGCTTCATCCACATTCTTGAAGCTCTTATTGTCTCCATCCCCTAAATATTTTACGCGCCTTACTCCAAATATATCAGCTGATCTGGAAAAAATGTTCCCCCTAGACCCTTCAAAATTTACACTACATTCAGAACTTTCCTTACAAGATTTAAGTTTTTCTTTGTCCTTTATAAATCTGTACTTATCACAGCACTTACTCAGTACCTCTACATCAAGCACTTTATTATCCATGCTTGTTGTAGTTACACCATTCAGTCTTGGATGCCCTCTACACTTCCATGTCCCATCAACAGCCACAGCAATATACATGTAATTGTCATTCATTTCAATTGCCTCATTGACAGCAGCCTTCATAGAGGCAACAGCTTGATGCTTAGCAGCTTCATTTAATGTACCTGTGTACTTCTGAAATCTTGTTGGGCCACTTAGGGCATTCATGACTGCACATAGTGTCTTACCAGGCAATTCACCTTTACCTATAGTATACAGTCAATACACAAACCTGATGTTAGTTTCATACTCGCTTCTGTCAATCTACCTACTGATATGAAATGAACACTGAGATTTACAGTTTCTGGAGTTCAAAAATAGTTTACTTGCAAGTCCATACCTTGCAGTGGTATCTTCATAACAAAATAAACTGGCAATAACGTGACAAACTGCAAATGAATATACGGCAGATGACAATAGTTAAATATCTTTTGTAATATTGCCACTTGTCTGTTCATAATTATATTTAGTACTTACAAATGATTCTGAACTTGAATTATTGTTCAGCTTTCATCTGGAATCACTGGTCCTAAAACTCGTTATTTTCACTGCTAGAAATATCACTTGCAATCACTGAGGAAGTTGGAGTTGAATCTAACCTAGAACAGCCTGCAGCACTCTCACAGACAAAATCCCTATTATTTACACTTTAATCATCATTAGCTACATTTGATTTCAGGTTTCTTCCAAGCCCTCCTTTGCATTTCTTGTATACTCTCCCAATTCAAGGCATCTTGTCACAGTAACAAACTTTCCAATGTAAACAAGCACAGAAAATGCTCCGGAAGCACGAGAAACAAGTGAATGTGGTGTGCGATCAGGTCTGACAATTGTGAGCACGAAATATTTTCACATATCAGCAAATTAGGTTTTGAAGTTCAAGAAGTTGACAGAAGGAAAAAGGGGTCTAGCAATGTGTGCTACCCTTAAAGTAAATGAATATTTAAAGCCTTTAATGGCTAAAATGCCTGTAGGAAACATTTCTCTAGTAAAATACACTCTAAGGAATGTTTATGAACCATTGATTTTATATATTTTGCCCCTACAAAGGTACATTCTCCCTTTAAATTTTCAGTTCTGCATTTTCCACTTACTATTGATTGAAATAAAGTAGATATATTCCCTCATATTCAGAGACAAGATTGTGTGTGTGTGTGTGTGTGTGTGTGTGTGTGTGTGTGTGTGTGTGTGTGTGTGTGCAAAAGCTTTGACAGTCTTTGTTATGCCTGTCTGTGACCCAGCATCTCTGCTGTATGGTGAGTAGCAATTGTTCTTTTCATAATATTGTCATTATTTGAGCCTAGATTTTCCATTGTTTGATTTAATCTTTCTATATTTAATATAATGTACCATACCTTACATGTATTGCTAAGCATTATTAGAGCAAATCGTGAATTCAAATGAAAAGTTAAACATTTTTGTACTGAATTAAACAAACGTAAGGATAAATTATAAATAAATAAAAATACTGAATTGGTATGATTAGTAGCAAAACATTCAGCTCAGACCCGCATTATGTGTCTTGCAATGGGTATGTGCTGATGTACAGTTTATTCCAACACATTACTTCTGAGTTGGTGAATTTTCACAATTGGATAGTTCATTCCATCAGTCTGGAACTCATCTGCTAAGAGTACTGGAATGCAGTGTTCCAGGTCCTTTTGGTGACATTGCCTACCATAGAGTACATCAGTCGCTTTGACAGTTTACATGAGAGATTCTAGTTCCTTCTTCGTGGTAGAATATCCAGACATAGTGTACACTGATATTCAGTAACCACCTGAAGAGATTAGTACCATTTCCTGATACAGATATGTATCCTGTACAGATATCGTGATCCATTCAGTGAGTTCCACCCATGAGCTTGTTGTAATTGTCAGCATGGGGGTCGAGGAACTTCAGTGTTTTTCCTTGACTGCTGAGAACCTTTTACCATTAGTTACTGGATTCACACCAGTGGTATTGTATGCTGCAGAGATGGAGTTGTCATGCCTGTTAGACAAAGTAGTTATTTTCCTTCAGTATGGCAGAATGAATAACATCTCTTCTATCTTCCTCTGATTTCTTTGCAAGGACTGAGCATTGTGGCGCAGTGGTTAGCACACACGACTTGTATTCGGGAGGATGGTCCCTGACCACTCTGATTTAGGCTCTCCGTGATTTCTTCTAAATCATTCCAGTAAAATGACAGGAAGTTCCCTTTGAAATGGCACAACAGGTTTCCTTCCCCAGCCTTGAAACTATCAGAGCTTGTGCTCCATCTCTGTTGATGATAATGACAGTGGATGTTAAATCCTAATGTTCTTGTCTGCCTTACTCTCTTCTTTGGAAAGGGACAGTTTAGGACAAGATTTTTCTCGATAGTGCCAGTGCCTAAAAAAATTTTCTCTAAGAAAAATTAACAAATTAAAACATTTAAAAGCTGTAATAATAAAAGTTAAACAATTGAAGTGCTCTCATAGTGCTGAAAATGTATTGTGTGCCCCTGTGACATAAATGGTGTTGCATAAGTTTAAATAAGATGTGATTGTTGGTGTATTGATCAACTGTCAAGTTTTTGAATCCGAATGATGAAATATTTTGTTATATATGCTATCCATGGTATATTGAGTCAGACAGCAGATAAAAAGGTTTAATTTCAGTTTCCAGCTGTTCAGTGGTGGACTGTTGCTAACAGCTAATAACAATGAACTAAAAGAACAGATGCTAATCAATCTTTAATTAACCATAACAAGATTATAGGGGTTCATTGTTCTCCAAAAACTTGATCTGGTCCTGCTATATGTACGTCTGGGCACGGAGTTAATGAACTCCGGGCTGGGAGTGGGGTGTGTAGAGTTACACTGTTGTTAATTTACATGCATGCTAAATTTATTTCAAAGATAATATAGTATTGCATGGAATGATAAATGCAAACCAAGGGCCAACTCTTGATCTGGCCATAAAATGTCAGTTCAAAGAAACATTGCTCTTAAAGAAGACAAAAATTTCATGATTAAATTAAATTGATGTGAAGGAACATTATTGGATTTGGACCCATTATTTCGGCAATTGACAGCTTTTTTGAAGGTGAGAAATAAGTTTGACCTATTGCTTCAGTTAGATGGGGATGGGTGGGTGTTGGTGTGGACAGTGCCCAACAAGATTGTAAGCAATAAATTAAAAATCAAAACTATAGGGAAGCTGGTAAGAGCTTTGTTAGGTAATAATCAGGATAGAGATGTTGACCAACTTTTGCAGGATGATGTAGGAACACAACTCTGGAGCATAAGTTTATTGAACCTAGTGCTTTTGTGGATCAGATGGTGAGGAATTTAGGATAACACGCTTTTGAAATTTTCACCAAGGAAGACACTGGGTATAGTTGGTGGGCTGGACAATATTATTGATGGGAGATCCTGAGCAGTGTAGTGTAATCTAATCAACATTATATCAGCATAGACATAACAATGTTGAGTTTGTATCTGTTAGGAAATTCCATTATAGACCTCATTTGATGCCAGGAGAGCTAATTTGGAGTAAATGGCTGCTTCTGCCTGTTCAGGGTCACATGGAGATGGTTCCTGTTGATTCTGTAAGTAGATGCTCCACAGGGGCCCACAGCTCTTTTGTGGATACGTATTTGGCATGCACAGGTCCCCAAGCTATTGCAGACTTTTTTCTTTTCCAGGTTGCTTTACCTTCTTCTCCTTCTGTCCTTATTCCTTTCCCTCTGCCCCTTTCCCCCTCTTGGTGTTCTTATTAATGTTAGCCTGGCTAACATCCTGACTTGTTTCGTCTTGTTATTTTGATTTTGTTTGCTTTTTGTTGCTCCTTTTTAGCTTTTCTCATTTGGTCAACCTTAGGTATTTGACATCCATCTCACTGAGTGAGGTGGTGCAGTGGTTAGCACAGTGAACTTGTGTTCGGGAGGACGACGGTTCAGTCCTGCATCGGTCATCCTGATTTATGTTTTCCTTGATTTCCCTAAATTGCTCCAGGTAAATGCTGGGATGGTTCCTTTGAAAGGGCCCGGCCCACTTCCTTCCCTAATCTAATGAGGCCGATGACCTCGCTGTTTGGTCTCTTCCCCCAAACAATCCAATCCAATCCAATCCTGACCTCCCCAGGTGGGGAAGAACTCTACATAGTGTCTTCGGTGTGGGTTCATCTCCACTGCCCTCCCTCCTCTTCCTCCTGCGCTCTCTCTCTCTCTCTCTCTCTCTCTCTCTCTCTCTCTCTCTCTCTCTCTCTCTCTCTCTCTCTCTGCCGGCCGCGGTGGTCTAGCGGTTCTGGCGCTGCAGTCCGGAACCGCGGGACTGCTGCGGTCGCAGGTTCGAATCCTGCCTCGGGCATGGGTGTGTGTGGTGTCCTTAGGTTAGTTAGGTTTAAGTAGTTCTAAGTTCTAGGGGACTTATGACCTAAGATGTTGAGTCCCATAGTGCTCAGAGCCATTTGAACCATTTCTCTCTCTCTCCCTCCCTCCCTCCCTCCCCTTTCTTCTCCTCCCCCTTCTCCTCCCTCCCTGCCATAACCCTTTTCCTTCCTTGCTAGGTCACCAGCTGGGTAGCCAGTCTGTGGTTGGGCTGTTATGCACTCATCTGGCTGAGCCCCCTGACATTCTCCTGCAGTTAAATGATGAACTTATGGCTAATCTGGAACAACTTGGCATTCATTTCATCCGGCATGTCTACAGCCCCTAAAGACAGTCGTGTAGACACATGGGCTTGCATCCTGCCCATGGGCATACCCTGCCTGAGAAGGTCAAGGTAATGGTATACAGATGCAACATCAATCCATTCATTCCACCTTCCATGCGTTGCTTCTATTTAAAGTTAGGACACCTTTCCTTGTAATTCCAGTGGATGATTGATTGTGTTGACCTCCTAAGGGTAACAAGTTTTATACTTCTCAGACATCATTAAGATATCTTTTGTACTCTGTTCATCTAATTCTTCTTTGGATATCCAGATTGTGAGTGTCTGAATTAATAGTATTGATGGTGGGAATGTGAATTTGCTTTAAGTTTTCAGCAATCTCTCAGTAAAAAAATTTCCTGTCCTGAGGCATATTTTATGTATCAATTTCATGTTTTGCTCTCTCCCCCTCCCCCTTTCTGTCACATGTAGGAGGCATAATAAACATTCCATCTGTCAGTTTTACCTACCTGCTTTGACTTCTTTTTACAATTTAACATGTCAGTTAACTGACCAAATATGTAATAGACTAATTCATGAATGAGACAGGAACACTCAAAATGAAGGGCTAAATTTGGCATATAATAGAACTTCAACATAGCAATGAGTGCACCTGACAAAGCTTTTTAGTGTTTAACATAATGGAAAATGAAATGACTTGAGCTCTTTGAAAACAAAAAAGCATATATTATTTAAGAAAGTTCATGCAGTATGCACAAGTACTAGTAGTCTGTAATATACGTAAATCAATACTTCTATTCAAATACCACTGACAAAGTACTTGACATGATTATTGTTGTAAGCATACCTGTATTCATTCTAAATATGCCTCCATCAAATGGTTAATGTGTCATACATGTGTCTGAAGTGTAAATATTCCATTGTACAATTTTCATGAATGAAGTTAATATGCTCAATAATATGCAGAAACTGTTTCAAAGTTAATGGCCATAATTAAATAAAAAGAGGCCATTTGCAACGGACAGGTACAAATTGACAAAACTTGTTTTTCTCTTAGTAAAGCCGCAAAGCAATATTTCACCGAAGTGCACACGGTTTTTTGTATTGAAGTTGATAAGATACACTTTAACGGGATTGATCTGATACAGCACTGGCACTTTATGATGAGAATGATGCCACTGAGCATTAGGGATATGGTATACTTTGAGAAGATACTCAGCTATTTTCCATTTTTAGATCACTTACAGTACTCAGATATTTCAGAAAGTATAAAACCCCTAAAAAAATGTTAACATGTTTCATACTCGGTACAATATTTCATAGCTTTCCATATATAAGATTATTGCTAGTTCTACTGGCCTAGTGGCAACAACACAGAAAAAAATGCGAAATGAAAGTAAATACCCTCTAACACAACCAAAGGCCAGAAAGAGTGACACCTCTTTGGGAACTACAAGAAATGGATAGAATAAAATCCCATTGATAAACTATCTGGAACCCCTGATGGTCAGCAGTTATTTCTGTAGCAGTAAAAAAATATTTTGTTCACTCTAGTTACTGTCCTCTCTGGAAATATCACCAGGCTCTACGACCTTTAAATGGATTCAGGAACACAGTTACCAACTACCAGGTTACCTGTAGTGACAGCCTGTTAACTGCCAGAGAACAAGAACTGGTGAATGAATGCAGTAACTGCTAGCAATAACCAGCAAAAAATATTGGCCTCTGACAGTTATTTACGTAGTTGCTCGAATTTATGGTAAGTATTTGTACTGTCCGCCCAAACTAAATTGACCCATAGAACGGTGACTCAAGGGAATGATTGTTACACGTGCAATGCCTTCATGGTCATCCTATCAGCCAGTGCTCTGACATTAATTTAATCGTTTGTGCTGAAAGTAGTTAGTGTGCATGAAATGGTACACAGTTCTATCAACAGATGGCACACAGTCTCGCAGTTATTTCCCTGTTGGATAGAACACCTACCAGATGGTCTATCCGTCTCCATTGTAGCCAGGTCTCAGATGAGTTGACATGAAAGCATGGTACGATCTTCTGTAAACAGGTGGCGCGAGGCACTGTTGGCAGTTACTAAAATAACTGCCGATATCAGACGAGCAGTTATCACAGTAACTGCTACTTCTCAATAACTGGTTATTTCTATCAGTTAAGTTATTTTTTGCCAACTTTATTCCTGGTGTTTCCAAGATAGGAAGACTGCAACCTCGGATTGGATGAGGGACCCACTCTGAGAGCCCCAAAGCCGCTCACTGTCTGTCCGATCTGGACATCGCTTCACAGTATTTCCTAACTGATAAAGACTGCCTCCCTTCCTCTGAGGGAGAAGCAGCAACAGTGCAAGTCCAAGGATGATACTTCCCCAACATCCCAGGGGGCTTCATTTCCTGCTTCTTATTCTGAATTAACAGGGTTTTTATTGATGTCTCCCCATCTTCGTCAGTGATGTTCACTGACCTGGCGATGTGATCTCCCTTTGGCTTCTTCACATCTAACCTGGACTCTCACCACACGATAATCCAGTGGAATTGCAACGGATATTACTGTAATGTACGGGAACAACAACTTGTTTCCTCTTATTCTGCAGTCTGTCTTGCTCTTCAAGAAACACAAGTCCATGATGACCACTTTCCGTTTGTGGTTACCGAGTGTTCTATCTGAACCGTACCAGCCCCAAGACAGCGTTTGGAGAGGTCTGTGCTTTGGATCAATGTAATTAGTAACTGGGTCCTCTCATTATACCAACCTGGAAGCAAGAGCCCTCAGCAATCGCCAATTTCAGTATCTACCTCCTTCCAGGTAGACAAATTCCTTATGTTGAACTGCCTACATTAATACAGCAATTGCTGCCCCTGTACCACCTCCTCAGGGACTCAAGCACACCACCCTATGTGGGGGAAGTGTCATGATCTTTGTGACAGTGATAACTTTCCAGTGATTCTATAATTTCTGTGCCGCCACTATGTATACAGGCATACACATAGAGTATTCTGCAGAGCCAATGAGCCTTTGTGTGTCTTCTGTGCACTTTGCCACCTCTCTTGCATTGTATTGATGATATGGTCATGCGAGACGTGACATTCTTCATACTGCTGGTGTTGCTGTCTCCCTATCCACAGCCCCCCCTCCCCCCCCCCCCCCCCCCCCCCATGTCGTCGACTGGTACTTTGGTGGACCAAGGATGTAGCAGTCGTTGTCCAGGAGTGCCAACAGGTGCTTCAGCCATTTAAGTGCCCTTCACGGTCCAACCTTAGTGCTTTAAAGCATCTTCATGTAAGGCTCACTACCTTATTAAGCAGAGTAAAACGGATTGCTGGGAACACTGTTTCCTCCCTGGGGACGCATACCTCTCATCTCGTTTGGTCTAAGCTCTGTAGCCTTGGGGGCTGCCAGTGACAGTACTGTCCAGGGCCATATCCTACAGTGTGCTCAGTTTACTTTTGCTTCCTATCCTGCTACATGTCTGGCAGAAACGATTAATTGAAGAAACCTCCTCCGCCAAGTGGAAGCCTATAATAATCCCATCACTGAATGGGATTTCATGCAGGCTCGTACCTCGCCACACAAGTGGCCCCACGTCCAGATTCCATCAACAACCAGATGAGCCAACACTTGGACATTACCCAGAGGCAACCTCTACTTTTCTTCAGCTGCTTTTGGCTCACGGGTGTCTTCCCTTCACAATGATGAGATAGCATAGTTATCCCTGTACTTAAGCATGGAAAGAACTCAACGTCTCTAGACAGCTACCGACCAGTTAGCCTCGGCAACATATTTCGTAAACTGCTAGTGAGGATGGTTAGCTTGAGATTATGTTGTGTACTTGAACCTAGAGTCCTTTTGTCCCCATATCACTGTGGCTTCTTGAAGGATGATGTACTAACCATTTACTCGGATTGGAAAAGCAAACCAACAGGTTTTTTCCGAATGCTAACACCTCAAGTCTAATTTAACCTACTTACAATATACGACATGACTTGGCTCGGTACATTTTTGTTACCCTCCGTGATGGGCTTTTGCGGCCCCCTTTAGATTTTTATCCAAAAGCTTTTATTCCACTGGCTCTTCGGGGCTAGTTAGCACTTCACTCAGCACCCTTTGGATCCAGGAGAATAGTATCCTGTGGGGTTGTGTGTTAAGTGTCACATTCCTCCTGTTTGCCATCAATGGGCTTGTAACACGTATTGGGCCTCCTGTTGCTGTAGTGTTGTATGTCAACAGATTTTTGCATCTGGAGCAGCTGCTGAATGCCAGCTCCAAGGTGCCATCTGATGGGCCTCTATGTGGGCTCTGTCACCTGGCTTCCAGTTTTATCCTTCCTAAACATAGGGTATGCATTTTTGCTGTCAGCTCACAGCATTTTGCCCACCTCCAATCCATAATTTTATTTAGGCAACCAGCACCTAGAAATTGTAGCACAGTCCTGTTTCTTAGCCTTCTCTTTGATAAAAGCTCGTGTGGCTGCCCCATATTCTCCACCTGAAGACTGCCTGCATGCTGAAGCTTAATGCTCTCTGCCACCTGGCCCAGACATTGAGGGGTGCAGACCATACTACTAGTCTTCATATATACTGTTCTCTAGGTTTGTGCAGACTAGATCATGGTTGATAGGCTTATGGCTCAGCAGCCTTTGCATACAATGGATGTCTCCCTCCTGCTACCCTTCAAGTGGGATTGCCAGTTTGAATGCCTCTCACTCCCCTCCATTGGGATCTCCCATCTCCATTCACTGGAATAAACCCTCTGTATTTCCCCCTGAATACCCACTGTGGGTGGTGGCTAGACCATGGATTTACTAACCTATTCCAGGGTTCTAGGTCTCTTGTTGCCCCCATGATATTCTGGCATCTTGTACATTCCATCCTTGCAGAGTTCCAGGATGCTAGTGTTTTCTACACTGATAGTTCTAAAACAATAGATAAGGTGGGATATGCCTTTGTCTCCTGCTAGCATGGCACACCGTTTACTGCTTGTAACAGGTAGTGTGTTTACAGCAGAGCTGCTAGCTATTAACAGTGCCCACCATTTTGTTAATCAGCCCTCCCTCCATACTCAGTGAGCAGCCTGCAGGCTACACACCAATGCCACTCTTTATCACCATTTGGTCTGTGCTATCCATGACCACCTCTCTGCCCTTGGCTCAGTTGTCTGTCTCTGGGTCCTGAGTTAAGAGGGTATCCCAGGGAAAAAACTGGCTGCCGCTTTGGCTGGAGAGACAGATACTTAGCCCCAATTCCCTTTCATTATTTGAGGTGTAGATATGTGGATACGTGTCAGATCTGTTTGCCCAGAAGTGGAATGACATCTGCTGCGCTACTGCCCTCAGTAATAAACTCTGCACAATCAAGGAGACTACTGCAGTTGTCGCTCTTCCTTCTGCCCCTCTTAGTAGTAATCGACTGTCGTGCTGTGTATGCATTGCTCATAAAAGGCTCACCCATTGTTTCCTCTTACGTAATGAGCCACCCCATCAATGTGGCTGTGGAACCAGACCGATGGGATGGAATGTCACCTTCTTTTGACCCTTCGCACTAAGTATAGTCTCCCAGATTGTGTGTCTTTAATATTAAAGACAGTCCGTTGATGGTTTAACTGTTCCTCAGTTTCCTACATGAAAGTACACTACTGGCCATTAAAATTGCTACACCACGAAGATGGCGTGCTACAGACGCGAAATTTAACCGACAGGAAGATGCTGTGATATGCAGATGATCAGCTTTTCAGAGCATTCACAAAAGGTTGGCACCGGTGGCGACACCTACAATGTGCCGACACGAGGATAGTTTCAAACTGATTTCTCATACACAAACAGCAGTTGACCGGCGTTGCCTGGTGAAACATTGTTGTGATGCCTCGTGTAAGGAGGAGAAATGCGTACCATCATGTTTCCGACTTTAATGAAGGTCGGATTGTAGCCTATCGCGAATGTGGTTTATCGTATCACGACATTGCTGCTCACGTTGATAGAGATCCAATGACTGTTAGCAGAATATGGAATCGGTGGGTTCAGGAGGGTAATACGGAACGCTGCGCTGGATCCCAACGGCCTCGTATCACTAGCAGTCGAGGTGACAGGCATCTTATCCGCATGGCTGTAACGGATCGTGCAGCCAAGTCTCGATCCCTGAGCCAACAGATGGGGACGTTTGCAAGACAACAACCATCTGCACGAACAGATCGATGATGTTTGCAGCAGCATGGACTATCAGCTCAAAAGACCATGGCTGCGGTTATCCTTCACGCTGCATCACAGACAGGAGCGCCTGCGATGGTGGACTGAACGACGAACCTGGGTGCACGAATGGCAAAACGTCATTTTTTTCGGATGAATCCAGGTTCTGTTTACTGCGTCATGATGGTTTGGCGACATCGCGGTGAATGCACATTGGAAGAGTGTATTCGTCATCGCCATACTGGCGTATCACCCACCCAAGATGGTATGGGGTGTGATTGGTTACACGTCTCGGTCACCTCTTGTTCGCATTGACGCTATATTTCAGATGTGTTAAAAGACCCGTGGCTCTATCCTTCATTCGATCCCTGTGAAACCCTACATTTCAGTAGGATAATGCTAGACTGCATGTTGCAGGTCCTGTAAGGGCCTTTCTGGATACAGAAAATGTTAGACTGCTGCCCTGGCCAGCACATTCTCCAGATCTCTCACCAACTGAAAACGTCTGGGCAATGGTGGCCGAGCAGCTGGGTCGTCACAATACGCCAGTCACCAATCTTGATGAACTGTGGTATCGTGTTGAAGCTGCATGGGCAGTTGTACCTGTACATGCCATCCAAGCTCTGTTTGGCTCAATGCCCAGGTGTATCAAGGTGTTATTACGGCCAGAGGTGGTTGTTCTGGGTACTGATTTCTCAGGACCTATGCACTCAAATTGTGTGAAAATGTAATCACTCGTCAGTTCTAGTATAATATATTTGTCGAATGAATACCCGTTTATTATCTGCATTTCTTCTTGGTCATCATCATCAGTGTTCTGCCTAAAGGCAGGTTTTCACATGTTAGTTCTCCAGGCTGTCTGGTCTTCTGCCATCCTCTTCAGGTCTGCATAATTTCCCCTTCCCTTTTTCGTCTATCATTTTGTATCTCCTTCTTCCTCTGTCTTTGTCTTCTCCCACAAACCAATCCTTCCAAAGCATCTACTAGCAAGCACTCCC
The DNA here is from genome assembly GCF_021461385.2 of Schistocerca piceifrons. Lineage (NCBI taxonomy): Eukaryota > Metazoa > Arthropoda > Insecta > Orthoptera > Acrididae > Schistocerca > Schistocerca piceifrons. Next base: position 116,507,032 of record NC_060139.1, on the reverse strand, counting down.
TTCTCAATGAATGTCCCAACCAATTATTTTTCCTTTCTCTTACAACCTTCAGCAGACATCTTCTCTCACCAACCCTTTCCAATACTCTTTCGTTACTCACTCTTTCCATCCAGCTTATTCTCCCCATTCTCCTCCACATCCACATCTCAGATGCTTCTAACCCTTTTTCATCCTCTTGTCTGTGTCCATGTTTCTGCCCCATATAGTGCCACATTCCAGACAAAACATTTGCCAAGCCTATTCCTTAGTCCTTTATCTAATTTGCCACATAAGTCTCCTCTTTCTGTTGAATGCCTCCTTCACTATGGCAATTCGAGTTTTCACCTCCTGGTGACACCTCAAGTCTTACGTTATTGTGCTTTTGAGTTATTTAAATTCACTTACTTGGCTAATGTTAGATTGTCCTATTTTAATGTTGGACAGTCTGCATCTTGTACTGATGACCATACTCTTTGTTTTTGCTGTGTTTATTTGCGTTCCATATTCCACACAAGCTTCATTCAGATCTTTGAGCATGTTATTCACTGTCCACTCACTTTCTGCCACTAATGTCATGTCATCAGCAAATCTTATACATTCTATTCTCTTTCCACCAATACATATTCCTCTTTTCCCATCTAAACTTTTCGCAATAATCTCTTCAAGGTATACGTTAAACAACAGTGGGGAAAGGCAACAACCTTGTCTAACACCTCGATGAATGCTGCTTCCTTCTGACATTTCATTTCCAGTCCTTATCCTTACTTTCTGATGTAAATATAGATTTTGTATCAGTCGTCTCTTTCCAATCTACTCCTTTCCTCTTCACGATATCCATCAGCTTGTTCCACTGAACTCTGTCAAAAGCCTTTTCTAAATCTATAAAAACTTCAAAGATCTCTACCCTCTTCCATATATCTTTCCCCTATAGTTCTTAGCAGGCAATAGCATCTCTTGTTCCTTTTCCTCTTCTAAATCCGAACTGCTCCTCTGCAATCCCTCTATCCAGCTTGCCATATAACCTTCTATTCAACACTCTCAGCAAGACTAGCTGCATGAGAAATTAGACTGATGATGGTCCGGTGCTCTTCACATTTTTTAGTATTTCTCGTTGTCTATTGGTATCATAAATGTTCCAGCGAAGTCCTCAGGCCATTCCCCTTTGTCATATATATCGCGTTACGGGGGTAGACTGTCTTTTCTTGCCTTGTTTCCCAGACTCTTCAACAGTTCTGCTGACAAATCATCTATTCCACATGCCTTCCTATTCTTCATCTCGTTCAGCGCCTTTTCTACTTCTACTTCAAAGATGGTAAATCCCTTTCCATCTTCCGGCACATATTGCTCCTCTTCAACCTTAATTTCGCTTCGCATTTCATCCCCCTTATACAGACATTCAATATATTCTTGCCATCTGTTCAAAACCTCCTTGGTTCTTCTGCTAGAGTACTATCCGCTCCTTCTATTTCCATGTTATTCCTCTTTCTTTTACGTTCAAAAACTATCTCACTAGCCAGTCTATACATCATTTCATACTTTCCCTCTCTCTCCATTTTCTCTATTTTGTCACATTTGTGTTTCATCCATTTTTCTCTTGCTTCTTCAGTTTCTCTTCTTTATTCATTATTCAGTTTCCTGTACCTCTTTTTGCCTTCTTCAGTTTGTGCACTTTTCCACTTTCTGTGCTCTTCCATCTTTTTCAAAATGTTTTCTGTTATCCATTCTTTCGTGGTGCTTTGTGATACTCTAATTCCTAGTACTTCTTTGGCAGAGTCCATGAGTCCTTCCCTCTTTTTTATCCACTTGTCATTAACAAATTCATCAACACTACCTCTTTGCCATTTTTTACATAAATCTGTTCTCCAAATCTGATGTCTTTCCTACCTCTTTGAGTCTTTCTATGTTTAGTCTTTCCTTTACTTTACCTCTCAAGACTTTCTTCAACTTCACTCGTATTTCTCCCATCACTAAGTTGTGGTCTGAATTTATATCTGCTCCTGGATAAGCTTCAGCATTCTTCAAACAGCTCCTAAACCTTTTTTGTATCAGCATGTAGTCCAGCTGATATCTTTCCCTATTCAAATTTGATATCCATCTGTAACGTCTTCTTTTGTGGTGTTCAAATGATGTTACCCACTGCTAGTGAATTTTCTTTACAGAAACTAATTAGTTGTTCACCTCTCATTTCTTATTCCTGTGACATGGTATGTCTCTCCATGTGAAAGATTCTTCTTGGTGTAGCAATTTTAATGGCCAGTAGTGTAGTTTCTATTTTTAGTTGTAAGGTTTTACTTTACTTCTAGAGCAGGGGCAGGATGGTTATTGTTCGGACCTCTCTGTTTTCTGGGTCTGAGACCCATGACCACTCCCCCTTGAAAAGACAACACTGTTGTCCCTATGTTTTCCAATTTTTTAGATTTGGCCTATCACTTTATGCTGTATGTGTTTTTAGCTTCCTCGCTTCATAGTTTAACCCCTCTGACTGGATCAGTCTACTTTTAGCGGACACCTCTATCTTACACAAGTAACTTTTGAATCGTGGAACTGATGACCTGATTGTTTAGTTCCATAACCCTTCTGTCAGTCAGTAGATGAGATTATGCTAGGCATGACCTTCACCTAAACACACAAAAAAGATCACAGGAAATGGGGGGGGGGGGGGGGGGGAGTTGAAAACTTTTTTGTGGGGATGACACAGTTCCAGGTTGAAATGGAAACAAATTTTTGATTAAGAATGAAACTAAACTTTCGTGCACTTTTCAGCAATCACCAGAAATGTTTTATGGCATCAAAATATTAGAGGACTGAGAAGTATAATTAACTACTTATCAACATTGATAAATTAGTCCTAGAACCTAGTTGACATAATCTCTTACCATGTGATTTCTGGAATTTAGGTTAGCCTCTCACTTGTACTGAGAAAGTAGTAGTTACAACATTCGTCAGAAACTCATAAATTTAATATGTTTGACACACACAATTTTGCTTGCATAAAGTTTCATAATACCTGATAATAGGATGCACCAAACACTTGCAGGTGAGTTTTAATCTGTTCATAAATCACCTTAAAGCTTTATTCACTATTTAACAGCAGAAACAAAGAAATATCTTTTAATGTCGGTTCTTGACATTTCATCCAATAAGAATTTATTGCAGTCGGTAACATCATTTAACATAATTCCAACTGTAAACTTCCCAATAAGGATATCAATGGTCATTCTCAACAATTTGCTAATCTGTATAGATAGACATTACAAGCAAAATTACAAAACCACCCATCAATCACCTCATACCATGATACACACATCCTTTTGTTGAATGTTAATGCTGATCAGAGTTATATCTTAGTTTGAAAGTAGTCAGGAAGCCAAAAATTGTTTCAGGGAACTCTTAGATACATGAACTAGTCATATACATTGCTGACGGCATGAATGAAAAATAAAACACATTAATAAAAGTCCTTGCCTTATTTGAAAAAACAGTTTTTTTTTACAAAAAAGCTGTGATGGCTTACTCAAGGAATAAAGGTATCTTGTATACAAACAGAAAACAGATTGTCAGAAACATCTGCGATGTTCATTATATAGCTTGTTAAGACATACTTCAAAATATTAAAGTTTGTAATGCAGACAGCAAAGCAAATGCATTGTTAGCGAGAGAGTCATGTCAGATAACAAAATACAGGTAGCAGAATAGTGTCGGATCAGTGAAGGATTAGTGGAGATGACTGAACACGTAACTTTCAAACATTGAGCACAGTGCAATTTAACTTTCATATCTTTACTCAGAGGACAAACTGTGCAGCACCTGGGCTTAAGTATTCTTTGTTCAGAAGGTGATGCATTGTTGCTGTCTTCAATTCCCGCCATTTTAGTGGCTTTCGTCTAACTTGTTTAGGCAGGGAGTGAGTGGCTGCTCTCTTGGACACTACGGGATTTACTAATGACCTTCCGGCGTCACATAAAAACATTCTTCAGGAATCCTCTCATTTTTATTATTTGCGTATATGATGAAGACGTTAATGCAAGCAATGTCAGTCATTTGGAAAAATAGGGCAAATGACCAGCATGAACAAAACCAGTTGTCCAGTGTCACATTGCGTCCTGTACCTTCGATAGGCTGTACAAGTCTATTTACTATCTCCTTATGCGAGTTTGATAGTGCAAAGGGACCTTCTGGCTGTTTCCCAACATAGGTTTCCATCCCCGAAGTATACCGTGTTCTTGCGTCACATAGGGTGAAAATTTTCAAACCATATTTTGCAGGCTTGTTGGATGTACTGTTGGAAACAACATTTGTCTCTAAATGCAACCAGTCGTTCACCCACTGTCGTATATTCAGACACAGTATAATTACTGACACAGTTTGATATGAAAAATTCAAACACTTCTCTGAACACAGCTAGGCGATAAAGTTCTCTATGCTGTGGTCGGTCTGGAATATCATTGAAAAAGAAACAAAAGTGCCACAATTTCATTTTTGCATGAAATTTTGCAATTCCAAAACCATTTGTGTCCGATAAGTCTTCCAAATTTTGGTGTTCTGCCCTGTAATGCCCAGCCAACATCAGCTGACCCAGAAGAGATTAGATTTCTTCCTCATATGTTGGTTTGGCATCATGGTCTTTTGTGAAATTTGATGCAATGTGTTGTATGTAAATATTTGTGCACAATGTAATTGTTCTAATTATTATGTCATTAATAAATATTGAAAAACCGTCCACAGCAGATTTTGCGATAACTTTCACACCAGGGAGATGAATAACTGGGTCTACACTTCTAGTTCTTACGCTACGGCTAGGACAACTTTTCATCCATTTTGTAACCTTATCCTTTCCAATTAGGAAACTATGCTTCCTTTTGTTATCTGCTACACTTACTTGCGATTCCAGTCCCAGGTTGTCTTCTCCTCTGTTTCTGTGTCACTGTGATAGGAGACAACTTCACAACTGTCTGTCTCCTCTTTCTCTTCTCCTCCTTCAAAAGTTTCGTCTAAGACCTCTTCCAGAAGGTTTCGCACTCTTTCTTGCTCCGTTTTGCAACGCTCCATAGGTACTTCAACTGCACAGTGTGTGCACTTTATCGCAGCACTGCAACATAAAAAGCCACGCGGGGTGCTGACAACACCCCAAGGCACATTGTTGCATGTTTTCTTATAACTTGTGCTTCCATTGTAGATTCTGTTACTCAAAGCTTTCATATTATGTCCTAGAAAGGTACCAAAGAACATGATGTTACACTCCTATCCATTATGTAATAATCCATCGATAAGGATGACTGGGGTGTTCTGAACACCCCACGCGACTGCTTAAGGGTTAAAGACCACCATAAATATTTAAAAATCAGGAAATTCTAATGGGCAGATGGTTTAGGAAGATTAGACAGTTTGCAGCACTGATGCCAGCTTTCAACTGTGAAGTGTTAATGGCTGCAGGTGAAATCAGTAGGGCTGTGACAACACAGAGACATTGACTTTGAGATGTTAACAAAAAAAGTGTTAAGCTACTGGTTGAGGTAGGCCTATGAAGGTGCTGTGCTTAGCCCTCTGAAACTTTGAAGGATCAGCTTACACCAACTAGGCTGTAGTTTACATATTGAATCATTTGTGTAACAAGTCATTTATCAGTGTAAGGTTTTCAAAGTGTTTGGAATAGGCTAAGTTAAGCCTTTGTTTATGAAAGGAGGTAAAGAAAGAATTACCGTCTAATTTCATTTTTACCATCATTCACGAAAAAGTTGGAAAAGGTGATATATAATTGGATAACTGTCTTCGTAACCACCTAAATACAAATAATTTAATTAACTTTCGTAACTGGGATTCAGTCACTTGAAATTTCTTGAAAGGCATCATGTTTACGCCAGCTACTGTTAAAAATTTTTTGTTTCCGCTGTTGTAATTTCGGACTTAGGCCATTATCAGGTGCGGATGTTTTGGCTTTAAGCAATGTCTACTTTACACAAGCTGACACATTGATATGCTGTTGTCAATGTATATAACAGCAAATGACGACGACATATAAATGTCTGCTTGTATAAAGTAGACATGGCTTAAAGCCAATACATCTGCACTTGATACTGGCTGGCCTAAGGCTGAAATTGCAATAGTGGAAATGAAGTTTAACAGTCGCTGGTGTAAACATGTCTTTCTACAAATAATTTATTATGAAAGCTACAGTTGAGATTTCTGAAAGATTCTGATATTGAAAAAGATCTATACACATATTGCAAGAATTTACTTAATTCATTAAGCAGTCATGTACTGGTATATACAGGGTGTACACAAAGTCCGGGAACACTTTTAGTTATTTATTGCACAAGAACCAAACATTTTACAGATATCACACCTCATTTTGCTGAGAAACCCTGAAAGTTTTTTTATGTATACCGCCACAGCAAAGTTTGGCAATTTGGCGATAGTTAGCGCTAGTCGCAAACATGTCAGCTGTGCTACAGAAGGGGACAGCTGTTTCATAAAATGGCCTCAATGATCACCAGATCTCACACCATGTGACTTTCTGTGGAGGCACATTAGATCTGGAGTATGTACTGCCTGTACCACGTGATGTAGCCTAGCTCTGGGAGAGAGCATGGGAAGCGACTGCCACAGTCGACGACGCCATGCTGGTACGGGTATGACAAGAATTCAACTACCGTATTGACGTCTGCCGAGTTGCTCGTGGTTCTCGTATCGAATGTTTGTAAAAAAAAGAGAAAAGAAAGATACTTTCAGGAGTTTCTCTTCAAAATGCAATATTGTATGGCATCTGTATAATGTTTAGTACTTGTGCAATAAATAATTGAAAGTGTTCCCAGACTTTATGTACACTTTGTGTTAGTGGTCTGTTAAATGGATTTGACTGTGTGAATTACATTATCCTTTGAAGTAAATGAGACTACTACAGTGTAATAATAGATGTTACAAAATGGTTCATATTGTATCTGACAGGCAACAGCATCAGTAGGAAAGAGTCTTGTATTAAGCTATCAGGCTATCTGGGAACTAATTAATGAGATTTTGGAGGTTCCTGTCAGTAACATTACCAGATGCCAAGTTTTTCATTTGCAGATGATACAAACATGGCATTGAATAGCAAATAGTCTAGTCGTAGAAAGATCGGTGCATCAAATTTTCATGGACATTAATAAATGGTTCCTAGCTAAGTCTTTTGTCAGTAAATTTTGGGAGGAAAAACACTACATGCCATTTAGAACATGTAACTGGTTTCCCACCAGTATATGTCTAAACTGGTGACTGACGCAAGTAGTGGGCAAACAAATCTGTATGTTGCCAGACATAGGGGATATAAAAATGAAAAAGCCGACATACTCTTACTTTCATTCCATAATGTCATATATGGGTTTATTATTATTGTATTTTTTTCAAACAGCCCAGTTCAGGGACTCAGTACTAGAAATAAGAATACTCTTCACAAAGATTTAGTCACTTTGGTCCAAAAAGGTGTTCATTATTCAGGAACACACATCTCCAAGCCAGCCGCCATAAAAGTTTTAACTACCAATAGTGTTCGGTTTGAGGAGCCTAAAAGATTTATTGGTGGCACACTACTGCTACTACGCCATTGATGAACTTTAGTAGAAACAGTTGGGGGGGGGGGGGTGTCACTAATAATATTAAATAATGTGAATATTAGTGCAGTCTGACTTTAGTACAATTTAGTACAAATTCAGTGCAGTAATGTGATAATTTTAAGTAAGTGTTATAAAATGATTCACCTATTCAGTATTTATAACCTCATAATGAATATTCTTAAAAGAAAAAAATTCTCATTTCACGGGGTATCTGTGGAAGATACATTAGCTTGCTCGTATGTAAATACTCAGTATGTATTCTTGCTTAGATATAGTGTACTTCCTGAAAGCTCTTCACACGGAATCATTGGAACAAAAAGTATATCTGATCTAATCCAAGTGATCATTGTGCTGTTAGCTCCTTGGGCAGCTGATGGTGCTGGGGTGTGTCACAGGGGAACACAGTTGATACAGCTTCCTTTCAAATAATTATGTACATAGATTGTTTCTCAATGCAGTAGTTACTGTTGGTTTTGTTGGCCATAATGAACTCAGCATTGTCAATATAGCAGTCGTTATACATGAACTAACTTGAAAATCAGTGCTAATGTAAATGTATGCCCCAAAAGTTATGGCAAAAGCAGGCACAGAATTATGATAATAGTAAGTGCTGCACATGATATACAAATTTTTAGTGTTATGAATTAATCCATCTCCTTCGCTTCTAACATGTGCATTGTTATAGACTGTGGACAGTTACTTCACCATAATTCATTGTTGCAGGTGATTCTGTTCTTTTGATTGACTAGATACTAGTTTAATACACAAAAAATGTTTTTTTTTGCAGTGGATTGTAATTAACCATGCTCCAGAATTGTCATGCATTAAATTAAATTCTTGAAGAGAGAGACAGGACTAAGAGAGGAACAATATGGGTTTAGACCTGGAGTGTACAGTCAGTCTAACATTCTCATGTAACACAACTCATAGATTCTGCGAATTGGTAAGAATTTAGTAGTGGTATTCACGGACATGGAGAAAGTGTAAGATGGTGCGAAAAGGAGAAAAACCCGGAAAACCATCCAAAAAAGGGAATTGGAAGGGTGACTACGAGAACTAAAAGTAAATGTACTGAAAGAGTGTGAGTTCTATAAAAATGGGGTTGAAGGGGAAGGGGTTGGGCGACAGGCCATTTGAGCAGAAAAATTGACAGAACCTACTGCTTCTACTTTTCATTACCATTAAGGGTGAGATAGTAACAGGGGTGGGTAGTGCAAATAAATAAAAATATAAAAGCAGTGGCATTTGCAAATGATTTGATGATGGGGAATGGAAGAGAGGTTCAGAGAGAGCCTAAATGTGTAGGAGAGAGTGGTGGAACATTATGAACTGAAATTCGATGCAACGAAGTGTGAAGTGATTGTGGTAAGGAATAGGAGGAGAGTAGCAATGGATATAAATATTAGAGGGCAAGTATAAAGTGTAAAGTTCGAAATACCTGAGAACAGTAGAACATAGTGCAAGGAATCACAAGGATATTGATACAAAGGGAAGGCAAGCCCTAGGTTTCCTGCAGTGTGTAGGGAAGCCTGGTCTGTAGTAAGAATCTGTACCAAGAATGTATTATGGTCAATTACTCACTTGTGCACCAGAAACGTGATTAATGGAGAAAAGGCAGGTGAGCAGGATACAGGCTTGAGAGATGAAACTTCAAAAAAGTAGAATAGTGCTTTCTGGAATGGAAAAATTGAGAGAAATAAAGAAAAGTTCATGCAAGAGACCACGGAAAAGTAAAGATAAAGATGTTAAGGACATTTTACAACAGTTTTGGCAGGATACTGAGGCTGGCTACGAAATGACAGAACGCGGCAAAAGACTAGAGGAAGACGGAAACAGTGATCATTGAACTGAAGGGATATGTGATGAAGAGAGAAGATTGGGACAAAGTGGAAAGAAAAATGTTGGGAGGACAGGAAAAGGTGGGGGAGACCTATGTCCTAAGCAGACCCAGCCAGAGTCTGGAAGCTTGATGATGATGATCATCAAAACTTGTTTGAAATAGTTGTTTGTAACTGCAGTATCTGTATTTTGCACATTTTGTTTTATGTCAAACAGTAACGAAAGTAGTTTCAAAGAATTGGCACTAATGTTAAATTTTTATTCTTTACAGATGTTGCTGCACCACCACCACAGCCTCCCCCAAGCACACCATCCCCAAGCCCAAATACCACTACTCCAAACCCCAACACAACTACTAGTACTACCACTACACTGGCTCCAAATGCGACAACTACTACCACTGTAGCTCCAACAACTACTACTACTACTACGACAGTAGCTCCAAACACAACCACGACCAGCACAACTACTGTAGCTCCAAACACAACCACGACCAGCACAACTCCTGTAGCTCCAAACACAACTACTGTTGGCCCTGTCACGACACCAAGCCCAAATACTACTACTCCTGCACCTGCCCCTTCACCAACGCCAATGCCTCAACCTGCTGCAGGTTCATGGTCAGTAAGAAATAACGCATCAGATGTAACTTGTGTTATTGTCAATATGGCAATAAGGATTAATGTTACATACAGTAAAGCAGACAATAAGGTAAGATATTTTAGTTTCTCATACAAGCACATATAACAGTAACAGAGCTCAGTGGCTTCCAAACAAAATGTAATTGGTTTTATGGCTAATATTAAAGCACCTTCTCATACATTTGGTGTATGTTCTTCTGAAGGTGTCAGAAAGAAAACACTTTTTGGGTGATTCAGCAGCTGTATATACAGAATGAAAAAGACTTTCAGATCTCAGCTGTTTATGGGCACTGAATTAAATTTGTGCTGGACTGGGACTCGAATTCACATCCCCGCCTCTATAGAACAGTTGCCAGTAAAGTTCAATTCAAGCCACCAGGATCTAGTGAGTCAGTTTGAAATTTATTGCAGGATATATGACATATTTAGTTCTCCACAGCAGTAATAATTTATCTTCACTAAGCCATATGCGGTAACCCTAAGTGCTGTATATTTCTCTAGGGGCAATTTACCATTCTGCAATTTTAAACTTCTACATTTGTCCAACCAAGTAATGAACTTACCCAGGAAATTGTACCACGTATTCCTTACTTTTAGTCAGAAGTTTCTGAATTTACTGTGGGTTCAGATGCAGGCTAATGACAGGTAGTAATCAATTCATGCTAACCAATAAAATAAGATGTTAGGGCTGTGCCAAAAAGACTGTTTTGTTTCTTACAATTTTCAGGAAACTGTAGAGCACTTTAACACTTGACAGCACTTTAACACTTGACAGAGCATAACATCATTCATTTAAAGGATAAAAGCAGTTTACTTATCTGGAGGTTAGTGACAGGGAGCGAGCAATGTATTTTAAGCAATATTGCAAAAATATTGTGGCCATTAAGAAGTAGATTTTTGATTCTTAGTACTTTGAAGACACTGTACAGCACTTGCATTTGATTTTACACGAAACACATTTCATCAATGAGTAAAACATTTTGTGTTGGGGACTTTAGGAGTTCAGTAGGAGATAGCAATAAAATACAGATTAAAGCTATTAAATTTTTAAAAAGTTTATTTCAAATTGTGGCATAGTGTTAGACGTTTCCTCTTCTTAGAACTTTGGAGAGACTGTACAAAAGTTTCATCATTTTTCTTTTTACAAAATTATTTAGTACTATATTTACAGTGGTCCATATAATTTTCTTCACATTTCTGATACAGTGTGCTGAGGACAAGAACCTTCACACAACAGATCAGCAACCATAATTATTTTCCAAATTAGTTCAGCTGCTACTGCTCTTTGATTCAGCAGCTTCAGGAATGATGATGTTGCCAACAACTTTTGTAGAGTCAAGTAACTGTACATGATTACTGTCACAGGAAATGCATGTGGGAATTTCAAACTTCCTCTGTCCAATTGTCTAATTAAATTAAACTGTTTCTCAGTTGTCATTGACCTATCCAGTATCAAATCTGTGCAGTCACTGCACTGAAGTTTCCTAATCAATGAGTGGCAATAGAAACCAGCAATGTAAGTTAAAACTGGGAGTTCAGATTCAACATTTTTTAAAATCATCTTCACTGATATTGACATTAAAGGTATATTCACTATCATTCACACTGCTCTCAGTACTTTCATCACAACTATGCATCTCTACAATTCTCAGCTTCTCTTGTGGGTGAACAGACGAGTTCTAAAATATCTACATATGGTTTGATGTGGATCTCATCTAGCATAAAGGTCAAACAGTTCATGTGGTTCCAAACATGAAACTTCATCTTTAAAATTACTTAAAAATTTGGATTACTTGGGTTCACATGTATATTACAACTAAGCTTCCTTAATGTGTTTGGATGTGGTAGAATGAAAAAACCAGATGATTGCAAAAACTTGTAAGCATGTGAAGAAATTGTAAACACTGAACAAAGAATCAAACCTCTGGATCAAATTTATGGTGTGCCTTGGATTGAAGACATAATGCACATTGTGACCTCAAGAATGAAACAACCTTCCTCTTACCTTCTTTCACTGGTAATGTGGAAGTGTGCTGGCAACAAGCTCAGCACCATTTTCATACAATTTAACATGGGGGTTTCTACAAACTGTTAAATACACAATATCATGTGGAGTTTTCTCAAAGTTAAGGTAGAGGAATAATATACAGTCTTCTTTAACAACTTTACTCCACTGTTGATTTAATGTAACATTCTCACTTCTTCAAAAATTCAGTATAATCTTGAAAACTGTCATTTTCTCTTTGTGCAAAAGCTATTTCTATACTTTCAGATATAGCTATATAATGGAAGGAAACATTCCACGTGGGAAAAATTATATATAAATACAAAGATGAGGTGACTTACCGAACAAAAACGCTGGCAGGTCGATAGACACACAAACAAACACAAACATACACACAAAATTCAAGCTTTCGCAACAAATTGTTGCCTCATCAGGAAAGAGGGAAGGAGAGGGGAAGACGAAAGGAAGTGGGTTTTAAAGGAGAGGGTAAGGAGTCATTCCAATCCCGGGAGCGGAAAGACTTACCTTAGGGGGAAAAAAGGACAGGTATACACTCGCACACACGCACATATCCATCCACACATACAGACACAAGTGTCTGTATGTGTGGATGGATATGTGCGTGTGTGCGAGTGTATACCTGTCCTTTTTTCCCCCTAAGGTAAGTCTTTCCGCTCCCGGGATTGGAATGACTCCTTACCCTCTCCTTTAAAACCCACTTCCTTTCGTCTTCCCCTCTCCTTCCCTCTTTCCTGATGAGGCAACAATTTGTTGCGAAAGCTTGAATTTTGTGTGTATGTTTGTGTTTGTTTGTGTGTCTATCGATCTTTCAGATATAGCTTTACTTAAGGCATCTGCTTCGGAACATCTTGTCTTGAGCTTAAATAACTGGGACATTTTGGCAGGAAACATAGCACTGATTTTCTTTCAGTCTTGGTTTTTCTAGAGGCAATGTCAACGTTCTGTTTTCCAGTAAACTGCTGTGGTTTGAAGAATCAGGTCACTCAGACTGAAGTGTTCTTGACAAACCTGGAAAGGAAATGAAAAGAAAATTGTTCCACAATAATTTTGAAATTAATTAATTGTACTTAGGTTATAAAGATTTCACATTAGTAAAAGTACGCCGCACATCTTTGACACAATGTGAGATAAGTACTTAACACTACCTTAAAATGTTTTGTTGTTAGTAATGCAGAAATGCTACTCATCAAATGAAAAAACTTTAGGGCCAGGGCATTTGGTAGCCTGACCTGCATTTGTAACTGCTAGCCTAAATCAAATACACTGCTTACATTGTTAGCTATAGTTTTACGTTAACTTAAACACTTTACAGTTAATACATACTGAAACATTCTAAATCGAAACAATAAAAATAGTTTAAACAATACTTTCAATGAAAGTAAACAGTGGAGTCTTTGTAGTTGTAATTTATTCTTACGAAATTAGCTTCAGTTTTTTTGTTAATAATGTGACATGTTACTACTTACCACTGAATGTTGAGAGGGAGTGAAGTTCTGCCGTCGAATAGCAGGTGTCCACTTCTTCCTCAGTTCAGCGTTCTTTGGAAGTCTGAACACAGATATCTTTTCCCAGTCCAGTAGTTGCCAGTACAGCCCGGTACACAGCACTTATTCACCATAGTGTAACGGACAAGTACTTTGCGGTGGTGAAAGAGATGTATCAAAATAACAACAGTTTCAGCAACTTGCAGCTCGACACTCAAAAGCAATCCACTCACAGCAATATACTATCGCCATATTGGGCCGCTTGTCGTGACGTCACGGTGACGTAGCAACCCCTGTTGGTTGGCCTTGTTTTCTCGGAGGTTTCGATTCTACTGAGTCATGCTACCATTTTGGCGAATTTCTGTGCTGCAGCCGTTTGTTTTACATGTTTGCGAGGCGTGACAGAGTACGTCGCTGTTTTACAATTCCACTCATTAATAGCTAAAGAATAGCTTGTGTACTCACTGATGGATCCTCTCCAACGTTATGATGTATGGCCTTTCCCAACTCCAATGTGCAGCATCTAGGAGTACCACAGTTACACCTGCTGAAAGTGGAGGTACCCTTTCTTGAAGCCACTGCATAACTGTGGGGAAAAGGCCTAGATATGTAACAAGGTATTTGTGGTGCAGGGGGAGAGGGGCGGGAGGCGCTAAGTGCTACATCGGATGTGCTTATGTCATTTGACATCCGTCCTACCTCTCTGACCTGGTTAGAGCCTCATTCACTTGTTTGTGTGTTACAGCAGCATTGTTGAGTACACATTTGCAGAATACACTGACATGATCCTTCTGAATGGCAAAGCTCATGGTAATGGAAGAGCTGCTTGTTGCCTTTCTGAATGTTGTTCTCAACAATTTCTTTCTGTTGCATATCCTTTTCCCCACAGTTATGCAGTGGCTTCAAGAAAGGGTACCTCAACTTTCAGCAGGTGTAACTGTGGTACTCCTAGATGCTGCACACTAGAGTTGGAAAAGGCCATACTTCATAACATTGGAGAGGATCCATCAATGAGTACACAAGCTATTTCTGTAGCTGTTAATGAGTGGAATTGTAAAACAGTGAAGTACTCTGTCACACCTAATCAATTACTCGTAAAAGTGATCATGTTACCAACATGTTTGCAAATGGTTGTAGCACAGAAATGTAAGTTTCTGGACATGGGTTGCAATTCAAAATATTACCTACTCACTCCCCTCTACAAGTTCTAGAAGTTTGTAATCGGAGTTTTTGAACACACTGTATAAATATGTACATATATGCACGTCGATGATGAAATTATATCCGTGCGGTTGCGTTCGTGTGTTCGAAATGTTGTGGGACTAAGTTGAATAGCTGCTAGCAAATAATGGATGATAGATGGAGAACACTAAATTTATAGTGTGTGGCATGTGGGAATTTGGGCTGGATGGGAGGTGTTCTTGAATGGCAAAGGTGGTTAAGTGAACTGTTGTGGAGCATCCATTTTAGTCCCAGTCTGGAACAAGTTTTCACATGTTGCTGTTGCATCTAATGCAGTGCACATATGCAGCTGAGATAGGAGCATTTTTTTCACATTTGTTAGGGCACTAGTTTGTAATGACAGATTATAAAATTCACTGGAACAGATAGACTGAAAAGTGTTAGAAAAGTTGATGTGCAATTTCTCATTGCTTTCATACAATTGTAAAGTACTACTATGTAAAATTCATACAGTAGTATTAGTGGTTATAACACATACTTAAACTTAATTGTATAAGACATGTTCATTCTGTATTAAGTGTTCAAAAAGTGTCTAGAAAATAAACTTAAAGTGAAAAAGCTTTTGCTCAATCTCATTTGGCATAAACTTACTCACCTTTATAAGTAGCTCACCAGTGTCTTCAAACTAATAAACAGTGCCAACTTTGTAATACAACAGTTGAATAGGTTACATTCGTGGTAACCTAACTACATAATGAACATTTCTGTTTCCATCTTACTATAACTTGCAAATTTAGTATCCAGTGCATAGCTGAAGTGTTCCTTTAACATCTGTCAGAAGTGATTTTACAAATAGTTTAAGACAAGATTCGCACATAATGAATATTCAGTGTCAATGTTGTTTTTTGTGTTTTTGTTCTTATTTGTACTGCCATGACAAATATTTTTACAACACACACTCTGTTTCAGACTGGTTTTGCAGTGCTGAATATCCCAAAAGAGGCAACTAGCAATGGAACTTGTGGCAATGAGACACAAACATTGCGGCTTGAATGGCCGCATAAGACAGATAAAAATTACAGTAACGTGCTGGAAATGGTCTTTGAGAAAAACGAAACAGAAAAGAAATTTGTGGTTCACAATATTAATTTAACACTTTCAGTTAATCCAGACGACTTCCCTAACGCAACTCAAAGTAAGTGAAAAGTACAGCAGTTTGAGTTTTCATTACGTACCATGCAGTATGTGCAGTGAATGTATAGACTGCTGTATTTGCAGACTTTAGATGTATTGGAAGTGTGGTGGATGTGTAAAAGTTCATAGTTTGTGATGTCAAATTTATAATTGAATTGTTGTCCCGGGAGTCTACAGTGTAAGCTGTTCAAACACTACCCTAAGGGAATAGAAAGTTCCTGGCACTTCTCTGAAACACTACTACTTGTCAGTGTATCGTATTGACTTCATTTGTTGCTGCTATGCTTCCATGATATTTCAAGCTCCAGACTTTGCTGTTCTCCCCTCCCCCATCAGCATGAGTTTTGGCTTGTCCCTTCACTTGTCCTGGTCACAATAATGAACTTTCTTCCTCATGTTAAATTTAATAGGCCATTAACTTGTAACCATCTCCAACTCTTTCTGCCTTGCTATGAATTGTCATCCACGCAGTCGCAAAAAAAGTAAAGATGACATTTAAAAGAATGTGCAATCTTAGGTATGTTTCATGCAATATGTTACCTCATCTCCTATTTAGCATAGCTTTTACTGTAGAGGTAAACATTGTTCCCAGTCAGTTGCATGTTTTATGCCGAGTTGCTTAACTTGATCCCTTGTAATCCTTAGAATTTTTGGAATGCTTTTTGCCCAGGACAGAATGGTGTCACCTGTCTGTAGGTCTTAAATTCTTCCCTGTTACCTTTATTGAGGACAGGTACAATTATGCCTCTCTTGCAATTTTCTAGGATTGTCATCTGCTTCCAGACTACCCTCATCTCATGGTATAGCCACTGCTTCCCTGTAACTCAAACTGAATTTAGCATTTCCACTGATATCCCTCTACCTGTTATGCCTGTCCTTTCATACTGCTCAGTGCTGATAACTGTCTGCCTGAATAAAATCCTTTCCAGTTTTTCCCTTCAGCTACCCAATTTTGATCCAAAATGTGTCTGAATTGCTGTCATCAAATGTACTTTCTTTTACATTTCCATTTACATTGTGAACAGTAGTGTTTTTATTTAGTAGTTTCCTTTTACTTTTATCTTCTTAGCTTGGGTCTTCTCAGAACTCAACCATTTTATCTAGTATATATCTGTGAAACCGTACTGTACTGGGTAGGCTGTTCCCACTGTGCTCCATAGGGCACAGCTGCCTACAGACAAGTGCAGGTAATATACACTACCAACCACATGGCCCTATTGCCCCATGTTCATGCCCTGGTTTGACATGCCTGTGACCTATTTGACTACCCCTAATTGTGGGCCCTCAGGTAGCTGAGGTCTGACTGCATGTGAGCTGTTTGCCAATGTATACCTGGAGGCACCTGGCTGCATCTGCACAGGCACTTAAGTTATAACAACCTGCCCTAAGTGCTCCTGGGTCATTCCATGTAAAGTGGCCTAAGGGTCCCCACTCTACCATCTCCAATTTTGATGAAATTTTTACAGGACGTACATATAGACCTTACATGAAGTGTCTTGAAAGGAG
This sequence comes from Schistocerca piceifrons, assembly GCF_021461385.2. Lineage (NCBI taxonomy): Eukaryota > Metazoa > Arthropoda > Insecta > Orthoptera > Acrididae > Schistocerca > Schistocerca piceifrons. The sequence continues at coordinate 116,489,592 of NC_060139.1, read as the reverse complement.
GATATAAGATGACATCAACAAAAGCAAAACGAGGATATAATGGAATGCAGTCAAATTAAGTTGGGCGATGCTGAGGAATTAGATTAGGAAATGACACACTTACAGTAGTAAAGGAGTTTTGCTATTTGGGGGAGCAAAATAACTGATGATGGTCGAAGTAGAGAGGATATAAAATGTAGACTGGCAATGGCAGGGAAAGAGAAATTTGTTAAAATCGAGTATAGATTTGTCAGGAAGTCGTTCTTGAAAGTATTTGTATGGAGTGTAGCCATGTATGGAAGTGAAACATGGATGATAAATAGTTTAGACAAGAAGAGAATGGAAGCTTTCGAAATGTGGTGCTACAGAAGAATGCCGAAGATTAGATGGGTAGGATGGGTAGATCACATAACTAATGAGGAGTTATTGAATAGAATTGGGCAGAAGAGGCGTTTGTGGCACAACTGGACTAGAAGAAGGGATCAGTTGGTAGGACATGTTCTGAGGCGTCAAGGGATCACCAATTTAGTACTGGAGGGCAGCGTGGAGGTTAAAAATCGTAGAGGGAGACAGAGATAAATACATTAAGCAGGATCTGCAGTAGGTACTGGGAGATGAAGAAGCTTGCACAGGATAGAGTAGCATGGAGAGCTGCATCAAACCAGTCTCAGGACTGAAAACAACAACAACAACATATACCCCCCTGCGGGTCCGGGGATTAGAATAGGCCCGAGGTATTCCTGCCTGTCGTAAGAGGCGACTAAAAGGAGTCCCACCCCCTCAAGGGGGTCGTTAGCGCCTGCGTCCGGAGACGGACGGTTCCACGACCTCTATTTGCGGTCATTTTGCTTTTTCACTTCTCGTTTCTTCCTTCCTTTGGTTGGTTCCTTTCTTTGCTCTTCTCCACCTCACTGTCTTCCTTACTCTTTCCCTTGCCTTCTTCTCATTGCCTTCTTCTCATTGCCTTCTTCTCATTGCCTTCTTCTCATTGCCTTCTTCTCATTGCCTTCTTCTCATTGCCTTCTTCTCATTGCCTTCTTCTCATTGCCTTCTTCTCATTGCCTTCTTCTCATTGCCTTCTTCTCATTGCCTTCTTCTCATTGCCTTCTTCTCATTGCCTTCTTCTCATTGCCTTCTTCTCATTGCCTTCTTCTCATTGCCTTCTTCTCATTGCCTTCTTCTCATTGCCTTCTTCTCATTGCCTTCTTCTCATTGCCTTCTTCTCATTGCCTTCTTCTCATTGCCTTCTTCTCATTGCCTTCTTCTCATTGCCTTCTTCTCATTGCCTTCTTCTCATTGCCTTCTTCTCATTGCCTTCTTCTCATTGCCTTCTTCTCATTGCCTTCTTCTCATTGCCTTCTTCTCATTGCCTTCTTCTCATTGCCTTCTTCTCATTGCCTTCTTCTCATTGCCTTCTTCTCATTGCCTTCTTCTCATTGCCTTCTTCTCATTGCCTTCTTCTCATTGCCTTCTTCTCATTGCCTTCTTCTCATTGCCTTCTTCTCATTGCCTTCTTCTCATTGCCTTCTTCTCATTGCCTTCTTCTCATTGCCTTCTTCTCATTGCCTTCTTCTCATTGCCTTCTTCTCATTGCCTTCTTCTCATTGCCTTCTTCTCATTGCCTTCTTCTCATTGCCTTCTTCTCATTGCCTTCTTCTCATTGCCTTCTTCTCATTGCCTTCTTCTCATTGCCTTCTTCTCATTGCCTTCTTCTCATTGCCTTCTTCTCATTGCCTTCTTCTCATTGCCTTCTTCTCATTGCCTTCTTCTCATTGCCTTCTTCTCATTGCCTTCTTCTCATTGCCTTCTTCTCATTGCCTTCTTCTCATTGCCTTCTTCTCATTGCCTTCTTCTCATTGCCTTCTCTAGTCTCCGCCTCGGCGTTTGAGACAGTCTGTCCTCTCTCTCTTCTTTTTCTTCTTCTTCCTTCCTCCCTGTGTGTGCCTGAAGGCCGACCCACGCGTTCGCACACGTAGCCGGTGACGGGGTAACGCGTAATTCCCCGCCCTGGGTAGACATGTAAGGCACGCACGTACCCCCTGGTAAAGGCCAGGCCCAGGGAGGGGTGATTGCCTGAGCTGATACCTTCTGACCATGCCGATTGGTCCCTCCGTCTGTTTCTCGGGAGGTGTGACCTGAGGTGTAAACATTCACCTAAGGCGGGAGTGCCCTCTGAGAGGGTCCCCACAAGGAAGGAGCGCGCCATCGGAGACGCTGGCAGTCATGGGGGATTCCTCCGCAATGGATTTCACTCCATCTCTCTCGACTTCTGCCCAAAAACGGAAACATGACCAGCCACCAGTGACAAAAGTACTACCGCCTGCCCCACAGTTCGTCGTCGTTTCTCGATCTGAGGACGGAAAGGATTTTTCATCTGTCAACCCTTTCGTTATCCAGAAGGGCGTAGATGCCATAGCCGGATCTGTCAAATCATGTACCAGGTTGCGTAACGGTACCTTATTACTAGAAACAGAGCGCCTTTCAGGCACAAAAACTGCTTCGGGCAACACTCCTGTACATGTTCCCTGTCCGGGTGGAGGCTCACCGAACTTTGAATTCGTCTCGTGGTGTAGTCTATACTAGCTCCCTCGACGGATTGACTGACGAGGAGATTCAATCTTTCCTCGCTGAGCAGGGCATGACGGCTGTCCATAGGGGTCATGAAAAAGGTCAACAATGACCTTGTACCGACCCGGACACTTTTCTTGACCTTCGATAGTGTCAAGCTGCCATCGCGCATCAAGGCGGGCTACGAGGTTATTTATGTTCGCCCCTATGTCCCGACACCTACGCGCTGCTACCAGTGTCAGCGTTCAATCGCACTCAACAGTCTTGTTCCAATGCGGCTAAATGTGTCACTTGTGGCAGGGATGCCCATGAGGGTGACTGTCCACCTCCGTCTCCTCGTTGTGTGAACGGTCAGGGTGACCATGCCGCATCCTCCCGCGACTGTCCTGTCTATAAGGAAGAACGCTGTATCCAAGAAATTCGGGTCAAAGAGAAAGTGTCCACCTCGGCTGCTCGCAAGCTATTGGCTAGTAGGAAGCCCACGCTGCTCCCAGCGGTGAAATACAGTACTGTCCTCGCCTCTCCTCGGACTACCAGGGAGGTGGCAACCCAGACATGCGATCTGACTTTCAGCACCACGGTCGTCCATTCGGCCAGTGCTAAGATCGCGCGGTCGACGTCTCCTCTTCTTCCCATCACCGCACAGACACCAGCCCCTTCATCAGCTTCTGCGAAGACGAAGACCCAGAAGTCAGATGCACGGGCCTTCAAGAAGGAACCGTCCCGTGCAGACTTCCTACGTACCTCGACCTCCCAGCCTTCGACCGGTACTTCCACCAAACGTCCTTTCAAGAAACCTCATAGGAAGCACAGTTCTCCTTCTCCGCCACGGCGCATTTCTTCTCCTGCGCCAACCAGCGGTTGCCGCCCCAGGCCGTCATCCGTTTGGCCTGGCCGCACCGCTGGTAGCCGAACATCTGGCCGTTCACCGGCGGAGGAAGCTCCCCCTCCCGGCCATCTTCCCAAGATGGCCGATGAACATATAGACCCAATGGACGATGACTGTCCGCCTAGTGATAGCGGCGGCAGTGCTCGCTCGAAGCCAGGCTCTCAGCGGCCTTCGAGGTGACCCCTTCTTTCGTCTTCCTTTTCTTCTTACGATGGCACTTATTCACTGGAATATTCGCAGCATTTGCTCCAACCGAGAGGACTTGAAGTTGCTGCTCCGCTTGCACCGTCCGCTCGTCGTAGCCCTCCAGGAAACGAAGCTACGCCCATGCGATCAAATTGCCTTGGCACGCTACACCTCTGTGCGTTTTGACCTACCCCTGTAGTAGGTATCCCGGCTCATGGAGGGGTTATGTTGCTGGTCCGGGATGATATTTACTACGATCCCATCACGTTGCACACCGGCCTGCAGGCAGTTGCCATCCGCATTACTCTCCCCACTTTTCCATTTTCCATTTGTACCGTTTACACTCCATCGTCATCTGCCGTTACCAGGGCAGACATGATGCAACTTATTGCTCAGCTACCTGCACCATTTTTGTTAACTGGAGACTTCAATGCCCACCAGCCCCTTTGGGGCTCTCCAGCATCCTGCCCGAGGGGCTCCCTGTTAACAGACCTTTTCAACCAGCTCAATCTTGTCTGCCTCAATACTGGCGCCCCTACTTTTCTTTCGGACACATCTCACACCTATTTCCATTTAGACCTCTCTATATGTACTCCCCAACTTGCACGCCGGTTTGAGTGGTATGCACTTTCTGATACATATTCGAGCAACCATTTCCCGTGTGTTATCCATCTCCTGCAGCATACCCCCTCTCCGTGCTCATCTAGTTGGACCATCTCCAAAGCAGACTGGGGGATCTTCTCTTCCAGAGCGACCTTTCAGGATCAAACCTTCACAAGCTGCGATCGTCAGGTCGCACATCTCACGGAAGTCATTCTCGCTGCTGCTGAATATTCCATCCCTTACCCTACTCCTTCTCCACGTCGCGTACCGGTCCCCTGGTGGACCGCAGCATGTAGAGACGCTTTACGTGCTCGTCAACGTGCTTTACGCACCTTTAAACGCCACCCTACAGTGGCGAATTGTATCAATTATAAACGATTACGTGCACAGTGTCGTCGTATTATTAAAGAAAGCAAGAAAGCCAGCTGGGCTGCTTTCACAAGCACCTACAACAGTTTTACTCCTTCTGTTGTCTGGGGTAGCCTGCGCCGGCTATCTGGCACTAAGATCCACTCACCAGTTTCTGGCTTGACGGTCGCGAATGATGTCCTTGTGGCCCCTGAGGATGTCTCCAATGCCTTCGGCCGATTTTTCGCCGAGGTTTCGAGCTCCGCTCATTACCACCCTGCCTTCCTCCCCTGCAAACAGGCAGAGGAGGCTAGGCCACCTAACTTCTGCTCCTCGAATCGTGAAAGTTATAATGCCCCATTCACCATGCGGGAACTCGAAAACGCACTGGGCCGATCACGGTCCTCCGCTCCAGGGCCTGATTCTATTCATATTCAGATGCTGAAGAACCTTTCTCCTGCAGGTAAAGGTTTTCTTCTTCGTACTTACAATCGCATCTGGATTGAGGGACATGTTCCGCATGCTGGCGCGAGTCTATTGTCCCGATTCCTAAGCCGGGGAAGGACAAGCACTTGCCTTCCAGTTATCGACCCATCTCGCTTACCAGCTGTGTCTGTAAAGTGATGGAGCGAATGGTTAACTCTCGATTGGTTTGGCTGCTCGGGTCTCGACGCCTATTTACCAATGTACAATGTGGATTTCGTAGGCGCCGCTCTGCTGTTGACCATCTGGTTACCTTGTCGACCTTCATTATGAATAACTTCTTGCGGAAGCGCCCGACCGCAGCTGTGTTCTTTGATTTGGAGAAGGCTTACGACACCTGTTGGAGGGCGGGCATTCTCCGCACCATGCATACATGGGGCCTTCGCGGTCACCTCCCTCTTTTTATTCGTTCCTTTTTAATGGATCGACAGTTCAGGGTACGTGTGGGTTCTGTCCTGTCAGACACCTTTCGCCAGGAGAATGGGGTGCCACAGGGCTCAGTTTTGAGCGTCGCTCTCTTCGCCATCGCGATCAATCCAATAATGGATTGCCTCCCCGCTGATGTATCCGGCTCCCTTTTCGTGGACGATTTTACCATCCATTGCAGCGCGCAGTGTACACGTGTCCTGGAGCGCTGTCTTCAGCGTTCTCTTGACCATCTTTACTCCTGGAGTGTCGCCAATGGCTTCCGTTTTTTGCCGAGAAGACGGTCTGTATTAACTTCTAGCGCTACAAAGAGTTTCTCCCACCATCCTTAAGACTCGGTCCCGTTGCTCTCCCAATCGTGGAGACCACAAAATTTTTAGGTCTTACATTTGACAGGAAACTTAGCTGGTCTCCACATGTGTCATATTTGGCTGCCTGTTGTACCCGTTCTTTAAATGTCTTCCGTGTTCTCAGTGGTATGTCGTGGGGAGCGGATCGAACCGTCCTGCTTCGTCTATATCGGTCAATCGTCCGCTCCAAGCTGGATTATGGGAGCTTCGTATACTCCTCTGCACGGCCATCCATCTTACGCCGCCTCAACTCCATACAACATCGGGGTTTATGACTTGCGATCGGAGCGTTTTATACTAGTCCCGTAGAGAGTCTTCATGCTGACGCTGGCGAATTGCCACTCACCTACCGGCGTGATATACTGCTTTGTCGGTATGCCTGTCGGCTACTGTCAATGCCCGACCACCCGTCTTATCGTTCCTTTTTTGACGACTCTCTCGACCGTCAATACGGGTTGTATGTCTCTGCCCTGCTACCCCCTGGAGTTCGCTTTCGTCGCCTCCTTCAACACCTTAATTTTTCCCTCCCTGCAACCTTTCGAGTGGGTGAGAGCCACGCGCCACCTTGGCTCCAGGCTCAGGTCCGGGTTCACCTTGACCTCAGCTCGCTCCCAAAAGAGGTTACCCCCGGTTCGGTCTACCACTTCCGTTTTGTTGAACTTCGTTCGAAGTGCATCAATATGGCCTTCATTTATACAGATGGCTCAAAGACCAATGACGGGGTCGGGTGTTCTTTTATTGTCGGGGCACACAGTTTCAAATACCGGCTCCATGGCCATTGTTCGGTCTTCACAGCTGAGCTCTTTGCCCTCTACCAGGCTGTTCTTTACATCTGCCGCCACCGACATTCTGCTTATGTCATCTGCTCCGATTCCCTGAGCGCCATCCAGAGCCTCAGTGATCCGTACCCGGTTCACCCTTTCGTGCACCGGATCCAACGCTCTCTTCAGCAGCTGGTGGACGTCGGTTCTCCGGTTAGCTTTATGTGGGTCCCTGGCCATGTCGGTATCCCTGGGAACGAAGCTGCAGATGCCGCGGCCAAGGCTGCGGTCCTCCAGCCTCGGACAACTTCTTGTTGTGTCCCTTCGTCGGATTGTAGCAGGGTAATTTGTCGGCGCATTTTATCGCTGTGGCATGCCGATTGGGCTGCATTTACAGACAACAAGCTTTGGGCCTTGAAACCTCTTCCCGCGGCTTGGACGTCCTCCTCCCGCCCTTCTCGGCGGGAGGAGGTCGTTTTGGCCCGGTTACGCATTGGACACTGCCGGTTCAGCCATCGCCATCTGCTGACGGCTGCGCCGACGCCATTCTGCCAATGTGGGCAATTGCTGACGGTCCGCCACATTTTAATGTCCTGTCCGGATTTTAACACACTGCGTCTTGATCTTAACATGCCATGTACTCTAGATGCCATTTTAGCGGATGACCCACGAGCAGTTGCTCGCGTTCTTCGTTTTATCAATTTGACAAACCTCTCTAGGGCCATTTGATGATGCTGTTTTTTAATCCTATGCCTGTCAGTCTGTCTTTTATCGTGTTTTCCCTTTTAGTTGTTGTTTTAAACTTGTGCCTTGCGGTGCATTCTTAACGTAGTCAGGGCGCTAATGACCATTGAAGTTGTGCGCCCTAAAACCACAAAAAAAAAAAAATTAACATATAGACCTTACATGAAGCATTGCTACATTACAGCTTCATGAGTAGTGTGGTGGGGCCACTAGCCACCTTTTTGTAAAGGCTTGTTTTTTTGACATTGCAACTGAAATGAATTAACGATCAATTTTGTTTTACCATTATTCAGGATCTGAGACCTGTTGTGCTGAAACTTAGTGATCCTGTTCAACTTTTTGGGTACAATAGCTTAGCGGTAAAACAAAAGGTCGAACTATGGTAAATTCATCATAGTGTGCTATCAAAGTGGCACATAAATCCTGTCGTACCAAATTTTGACTATACTTTATTGCCTTGTCTGCTGAAAGAATAAGTTTCTGAAGCTGATACTTTACGTTACGTGCAACCTGTCAGCATGTAATAAAGCTCTGTGTGTGGCATCCAGATCGCTCAAATAATAACTGAGTTATCTGAGCACACCTTGTCTGATCAGAAAGTTGTTTTTGTGGAGGCAGACCAGTTTAGTGTCAACAATGGAGTTTGGTAACATGCTTCAACAATCGGACTGAAGCACACTGTTGTGAAGTGTGTGTGTGTGTGTGTGTGTGTGTGTGTGTGTGTGTGTTTTTAAATGATGTAAAGCGTGTTGTCATTACTGGATAAACATCATTTTTATTTCAAAGCAATGGGTGACTCTTTAGAAATGTTTATCAGGTTATTTAATTTTTTTCTGTTGTATTCTAAAGGAAGTTCCATTATCTATGATTGTTCAATATTTTTCTGTTGGAAATATACACCACTTCCACCTTATCTAATATTGAAACAAATGGCAGTTGGAAGCATACATTTAATTGGATTACAATGGATATCAACGAAGTTTCAATACCATGTGTCATTGGCCTTGCAGATAATTCTGCATGTCATCTGAAAACCTACACACATCAAGAAGGCTTCATTCCAATCAAAGAATTTTCAGTAGAGCAACTGGAATTGATAAACCAAAGAAGTAAGATATGTCTTACTGAAAATGCACAAATATGCTTTCATCACAAAGCAATACCTGTGGACAAATATTACTTTCTACAGATATCTTGTTGTAATCCATTAGGTGCAAAGAACCATTCTGTTAAAAAGGATTTATGGACTGTCATTGTGGAAACAGCAAAAGAAGTGCAAGCTGTGACTAAGAGCAATGCGAAACATGTCAGATTGTCTGTCCAAGTTGCAGAAAACAATTTTTAGCAAAGAAAGCAGAAAAATCAGTCAACTTCAAACCAGTCAGAAGATGAAGCCTATCCAGAAGTATCAATCGATTCAAGCCTAACTGCCTTTGGGGTCTCCCGTCTAAAATTTCAGAGTATCAAAAAAGGATGTGAAAGGTTACGCAAAAGGAAAAATAAGCGAAGCTCAAGAGGAACATTGCGAATAACATTGTAGCTGCTGCTGCTGCTGCTGCTGCTGCTGCTGCTGCTGCTGGTGGTGGATTTTCCCAAAAAGATGTTCAAACACCTAGTACAAGCAAGACATGTCCTGATTGTGAAGATTATAATCAGCTGATTAAAGAATTGAAAGAGAAGTTGCAATTGTCAAGGCAGCCTGAAAAATTGGAAATACTGACATTAGTACCATAAAGCTGGACTATAAAAAGAGACAAAGCAAGAAATTGGCATTTCAGAGAGGATGGTAAAAGCAGCTAGGAAGTTCCAGGTAAAATGGTGTATTAGCCCTGCCAAATAGCAAGTGTGGCAAGATGATTCCAGATGCCATAAAAGAAAGTGATAACATTTTTTTCAGAATGAATTTAATCGAATTTGTCCAGGTAAAAAGACAGTATCAATTAGAATAGAATGGAAGAAAGTTTTGATGCAAAAATCTTCTTATGAATAATTTGAAAGAAATGTTTGCTGCATATCGACTTCAGCATGGGTCTGAAATTGGATTTTCCAAATTTCGCGCATTGAGGGCAAAATGGTGCATCGCTGTGGGTGCTGCAGGAACCCTCTGTTTGCACTTTACACCAAAATGTGAAACTGACGCTTGCAAGCACTCAGATTAAAGAAGATTATAAAAGTCTGATTGCTAAAACAATGTCTGATTTGGAATCCAAAAACTGCATGCTTCATCGCTGTGAAGTCTGGTTGGGAAAAGAACTACTGGAACAGATTTTAGAAAGTAGTTTTGAAGACAGTAATCCAGATGATACCATTGAGTTCACAGTAGGTGCACACTGATATACATTAGAAACCAAGCAGATGACCACAGAGCAGTTTATTGAAGATCTGATTTCAAAAATTGACAAACTTTCCACTCATTATGTTACAAAACACCAGAGCAAGACCTAAAATGCATAAAAGAAAGCTGTAAGCAAACTGAAATGATCATATTAATAGACTTTGCTGAAAATTATTCCTTCATTGTCCAGGATGCAGCTGAAGGGCTTCACTGGAATAACAGCCAAGCAACTTTACACCTATTTGTTGTGTACTTCAGAAATAACTTGGACATCAGCAGCATCAGCTACTGTATAATAAGAGACAGCCTGAAATATGATGCAATCGCTGTACATGCTTTTATAGTGAAAGTAATAGGTCTAAAGTGTCTCCTTGGAAAAATCACACACATTTGCTACTTCAGTGATGGGTTGGCAGTGCAGTACAAAAACTTCAAAAATCTCTACCACCATCAAAATGATCAGCTGAATGGAACATTTTTGCTACAAGCCATGGAAAATCTCCATGTGATAGAATTGGAGGAACTGTAAAGTGCCTGGCAGCAAGAGTGAGCCTTCAGAGACTAACTGCAGACCAGATTTTGACACCAACTGATTTGTTTAAATACTGTGCAGAGTATCGGATGAATCCATTTTTGTTTCAAAAGAAGAAATTGAAACATTAAAAACTGAGCAGGAAGCAAGGTTCAAAAATGGCTGCACAGTATCAGGAACAAGAGAATCACCATTTTGGGCCATAAAATGAAAAGCAAGTTTGTATTGGAAGTGTGTCCAATGATACAAATTTTTTTTGTGGCAAATGTTAACCAGTCAAGCAACAGTTTCATTCAGAAATATTACAGCCTTACAACTGGGCCAATACATTGTCTGTATATATGATAGAAAATGGTGGATTGGTAATGTGTCTGAAGTTTCAGAAGAAGAAAATTTTTATCAGTTTCATGCATCCCAGTGGACCTGCACATTCATTCTATTGACCAGCTAGGCAGGATGCTTGTTGGATTCCAAACGAACATATTATTTCTGTCATTCCATCTCCATCACAAACAAGAATGGGTAGACATTATAGCTTGTTAGAATCAACTGTAATTGCTATTAACAAATTTCAGCAAATGAATTAATAAGAACTGAAATATTTGGCTTGGGAACCATAAAGTGTAAGACTGGTACATGTATTTATAAATGTAAGTTAATTTGGTATGACTAGATTTATGGGCCACTTTGATAGCACACTGATGAATTTACCATAGTTTGACCTTTTGTTTTACAGCTAAGCCGTTCTACCCAAAAAGTTGAACAGGATCACAGTTTCAGCATGACAGGTCTCTCAGATCCTGAACAATGGTAAAACAGTCTCATTCAAAAAATGAGCCTTTACGAAAAGGTGGCTAGTGACCTCACCATACTAAGAGGTGCATTCAAGTTCTAAGGCCTCAGAATTTTTTCTAATTAACTACTCACCCGAAATCGATGAAACTGGCGTTGGTTCTCGACGTAATCGCCCTGCAGATGTACATATTTTTCACAACGCTGACGCCATGATTCCATGGCAGCGGCGAAGGCTTCTTTAGGAGTCTGTTTTGACCACTGGAAAATCGCTGAGGCAATAGCAGCACGGCTGGTGAATGTGTGGCCATGGAGAGTGTCTTTCATTGTTGGAAAAAGCCAAAAGTCACTAGGAGCCAGGTCAGGTGAGTAGGGAGCATGAGGAATCACTTCAAAGTTGTTATCATGAAGAAACTGTTGCGTAACATTAGCTTGATGTGCGGGTGCATTGTCTTGGTGAAACAGCACATGCGCAGCCCTTCCCGGACTTTTTTGTTGCAGTGCAGGAAGGAATTTGTTCTTCAAAACATTTTCGTAGGATGCACATGTTACCGTAGTGCCCTTTGGAACGCAATGGGTAAGGATTACACCCTCGCTGTCCCAGAACATGGACACCATCATTTTTTCAGCACTGGCGGTTACCCGAAATTTTTTTGGTGGCGGTTAATCTGTGCGCTTCCATTGAGCTGACTGGCGCTTTGTTTCTGGATTGAAAAATGGCATCCACATCTCATCCATTGTCACAACCGATGAAAAGAAAGTCCCATTCATGCTGTCGTTGCGTGTCAACATTGCTTGGCAACATGTCACACGGGCAGACATGTGGTGGTCCGTCAGCATTTGTGGCACCCACCTGGATGACACTTTCCGCATTTTCAGGTCGTCGTGCAGGATTGTGTGCACAGAAATGCCAACTCTGGAGGCGATCTGTTCAACAGTCATTCGGCGATCCCCCAAAACAATTCTCTCCACTTTCTCGATCATGTCGTCAGACCGGCTTGTGCGAGCCAGAGGTTGTTTCGGTTTGTTGTCACACGATGTTCTGCCTTCATTAAACTGTCGCACCCACGAACGCACTTTAGACACATCCATAACTCCATCACCACATGTCTCCTTCAACTGTCGATGAATTTCAATTGGTTTCACACCACGCAAATTCAGAAAACGAATGATTGCACGCTGTTCAAGTAAGGAAAACGTCGCCATTTTAAGTATTTAAAACAGTTCTCATTCTCGCCGCTGACAGTAAAATTCCATCTGCCGTACGGTGCTGCCATCTCTGGCAATGAACGCGGCCTCATTTTAAAACAATGCGCATGTTTCTATCTCTTTCCAGTCTGGAGAAAAAAAATCTGAGGCCTTAGAACTTGAATGCTCCTCGTACTTATGAAGCTGTAATTTGGCAGTGCTTCATGTAAGGTCTGTATGTAGATCCTGTAAACATTGGAGATGGTAGAGTGGGGAGCTTGTCTAAATTTATGTGACTTGACATGGGATGACCCTCCTGCCCTTTCCTGTCCTGTTCTTAAACCAAGGTGTTTACTCCAACTTTTAATATTTTCAGTTTATACACAAAATTATACAGCAGCTTATGCAAATGTTGGTGTAAACTGCTCCTATTCCTGAACATGCGAAGAAAGCAGTTTCAGCAATGCCAGCATGTTAGCAGCTGTGCTATCTATTAAAAAATGTTAAATATTGATCATGAGCTATTGTTAAACCATTTAGATAATTCATTGGTCACAGGCCCTGCAGATCACATGCTGCTTACACAAACTGCCTCCATTGCTTTGTTTTGTGCTCTGTTCCTTCAGGTGTTCAATCTCCAGGGGGCTGTATGTATGCAGGCAGAAGTTACATGTTAGACATGTAGGTGGGGATAAAACAGACTGTTATTTGTACTTCGAACACACTACTATTGGGTTTGAATCAACCTAAACTTCACATAAAATCAGACACTTTTGAAATTACTTGTCAGTATACATAAATTCTGAAATTTGAATATTTTTGAGGTGAACTCTAACCATATTGTGTGAGAACGTAGAATATTATATTAGAAGCAGTAAGCCTTCAGTTATCGTAATTTGATTTAAATACTCTATTATTTTATAGGTGTTACAAACTTGACCTTTTTCCACAATCACAACTTGTTTGCGACAAGTTTGACGAGGTCCTATAGGTGTATGAAGTCTCAGGAAGTTGATTTGTTTAAGAAAAACAGCAATGAAACAGTGGGAGTGTTGACTGTTAGTAAAGTGCAGTTGGAAGCATTTCATGAAACCAACTCAACAGATTTTGGTGCAAGTAAGTAGGGATTTTTGGTTGTATGCATACAGCTTATGATTCTCCTTCATTTACTACTTTAATTTTATTTTGATCTGATGTTTGCTGCACAATGTTAATCTTTCCTTTCTTTTACAGTTGAAGACTGTGAGAGGTCAACTGATATAGTACCTATAACAGTTGGGTGCGCACTTGTTGGTCTGGTTGCAGTTGTTTTGATTGGATACTTAGTTGGTCGACGTAGGTCTCAAGCACGTGGATACTTGAGTATGTGAAAGTACTGGAACTGAGACAAGTAGCTGCCTACCCAAAACAAATAATACCACATGTCATAAAACCAGAGCAACATAATTTCACAAGGCAGCTTGAACATCATCTCGTCGTAGTTGCCAGTATATATTGTGCTATACAGTGACTTGAAAACAAAAGTTACAGTGGTTATATTTTTGATGTAGCTGAGTACTCTTCAAAGAAATTTTAAGTTCCTTTTTATTCCAGTTTCACACTTGTACGTTTAGTATTGTTAGAGTAATGTTATTTAAAAGTTTCCTTGAAGCCACTGTACTGTTTATACCATGGCTTTACTTTGCAGCCTTAGAGTATGGAAATAAGATTGATAACAATTAAGATCTTGGTTGTAGGTGTTATCATGAACAGAATTCCTGAAGCTGTATTTTATCTATTAATGAACTGACATTAGTATCTTCAACAAATGTCTACATCATTCCGTGCTATTTTGAGTTTGGTCCACTTAAATTCTGCTGATAAACTGTGTATTAATGTGATCTTAAAAAAACATAAACCTAATGTCAAAACTATGAGCTTGGTAATGTGAAGCTTGTACCCCATGAGATGCCAGCTGCATATTTTATACTTTATTTGAAACAAATTACTCATTTCTCAGTTGATATACCAACCCTCTGAAGATATCTGTACAGAACCAGTTTGAACTCTTTGTAAAATGTAACTTTCTAGTTGTGTAAGATTTAGTAGTGTGAATGTGATACGATCTGAAGTGGAAGATATGCTTATTGAGACTGAAAGTTATATATTATCTTTGTTGATTCCTTGCACTGTTATTGTATGTGACGATTTTGTATAGTGTCTCTAAAAATAAAGACTTTCATGGGGATTTTATAGTCCTTCCATTTAATATTGTATTTTCAGAACTATTAAGCTTTCCAAATTTTGAGAAATAAAATGTGAAATTTTGTGTGGCTAGGGGCTCCTGTCAGGTAGACTGGTCACCTGGTGCAAGTTGTCTTAGGTGATGTCTCTTCAGCTACTTGCTTGTTGATGAGTGTGATATGATCGGGAAGAAAACACTGTATGCAGTCTCCAAATGGAGAAAGTCTCCATCTCAGCTGGGCATTGAATCCAGGCCCCTCAAATGGCATTCCACCGTGCTGACCACTCAGCTGTGGAGACAGACTTAAGGACTTAAGAGATATTATCGTACTTGTCCCAATAAACCAACTAATACTTAAAGTTCATGTGCCTAATGAAAGTTTGCGCAGCAGGTAAGACAATTTGTGAGGAATGAAGCTCAAATCTCAGTTCAGCAATACCAATTTAGATTTTCTAAGAGGGATAGGCACTAAATTGTGAAAGGAGTTTTGGGTTTTGACGCCTGATCTTTTTGCTAAAATAGTCACTCTTTCAATCTGTGGCAATGACTTGGTAATGCAGGACATGCAAAGTTGCATTGTTTCATAATCAAACTGTAGGGCCGAATCTGACAATTGAGATAGGAAGAAAGTGTACATCTCCTATTGGACTGTGCCTAATAAATTACTGTGTATTCAAACAAATCATTGTCCATATATGCCCCGAATTATAACATGGAGTTCTGATTCTCACTTGTAATTTACGACTACGTACAAGAAACATAACAGTAATTTGTAGTTGTCAGTTATGAAGGTGGGTTTTTTTTGAGTGGTTTGTTGAATGACCCCGTGAGCACAAAAGGTAATACACTACTATCTAACAGGAATTATCACATTTTACACTGGTCAACATCTATTATCAGGAATTTTATAATTCATCTTCATTATTGCAAGTTGAGAACTATTCTCAGATTAACTAGACAAGGAATGTAAAATGTAGTACCATGGCACATGAAACTCGGCGAAGCATTTATCATGCAAATTTATAATACATTTTTGGCATATTTGACAGTTTCCTTTTTACAAAGTGCACATCTTCTGACCTGACCAATGACTCATTTGTTAAGGAGACCGCACCCTGCCTATCTAACCCGTGTTAATTTAGGCAAGTATTTGACCCATTTCTGAAAAAAACTATTTGCTGCAAGACCTTAATATTTTTGCTGTATGTTACATGATGCTAACGGTCAACTGTACTAAAATCTACTTTATCCATTTTGTAGATTTTAATAAATACTTACTTAAAGTTATGAAACTGGCATTCTACAGATCGGAGCATGGAATGTCAGATCCCTTAATCGAGCAGGTAGGTTAGAAAATTTAAAAAGGGAAATGGATAGGTTAAAGTTACATATAGTGGGAATTAGTGAAGTTCGGTGGCAGGAGGAACAAGACTTTTGGTCAGGTGAATACAGGGTTATAAATACAAAATCAAATAGGTGTAATGCAGGAGTAGGTTTAATAATGAATAGGAAAATAGGAATGCGGGTAAGCTATACGAAGCCCACGCCTACCACAGTAGTACAAGTTAATATGCCAACTATCTCTGCAGAAGACGAAGAGATTGATGAAATGAAATGTGTGATGAGATCAAAGAAATTATTCAGATAGTGAGGGGAGATGAAAATTTAATAGTCATGGGTGATGAACACGATAGTAGAAAAGGAAGAGAAGGAAACGTAGTAGATGAACATGGAGTGGGATTAAGGAATGAACGAGGAAGCCACCTGGTAGAATTTTGCACAGAGCATAACTTAATCATGGCTAACACTTGGTTCAAGAATCATAAAAGAAGGTTGTATACATGGAAGAAGCCTGGAGATACTGGTAGGTCTCAGATTATATATTGGTAAGACAGAGATTCAGGAACCAGGTTTTAAATTGTAAGACATTTCCGGGAACAGATGTGGACTCTGATCACAATCTATTTGTTATGAACTGTAGATTAAAATTGAAGAAACTACAGAAAGGTGGGAATTTGAGGAGATGGGACGCGGATAAACTGAAAGAACCAGAGGTTGTAGAGAGCTTCAGGGGAAAGTATTAGGGAACCATTGACAAGAATGGGGGAAAGAAATAAAATAGCAGAAGAATGGGTAGCTTTGAGAGATGAAGTAGTGAAGGCAGCAGTGGCTTAAGTAGGTAAAAGACGAGGGCTAATAGAAATCCTTGGGTAACAGAAGAAATGTTGTATTTAATTGATGAAAGGAGAAAATATAAAAATGCAGTAAATGAAGCCGGCAAAAAGGAATACAAACGTCTCAGATTGACAGGAAGTGCAAAATGGCTAAGCTGGGATGGTTATAGGATGTAGAGGTGCATATCACTAAGGGTAAGATAGATACTGCCTACAGGAAAATTACACACACCTTTGGAGAAAAGAGAAGCACTTCTGTGAATGTCAACGAGTTCAGATGGAAGCCCAGTTCTAAGCAAAGAAGGGAAAGCAGAAACGTGGAAGGAGTATATAGAGGGTCTATACAAGGGTGATGTTCTTGAGGACAATATTATAGAAATGGAAGAGAATGTAGATGAAAATGAAATAGGAGATAAGATACTGTGTGAAGAGTTTGACAGAGCACTGAAAGACCTTAGTCGAAACAAGGCCCCAGGAATAGACAACATTCCATTACAAATACAGACAGCATTGGGAGAGCTAGGCCTCACAAAACTATACCATCTGGTGAGCAAAATGTATGAGAAGGTGAATTACTGTCAGACTTCAAGAAGATTATAATAATTCCAATCTCAAAGAAAGCAGGTGTTGACAGACGTGAAAATTAGTGAACTATCAGTTTGAGCCATGGCTGCAAAATACTAACACGAATTCTATACAAATGAATGGAAAAACTAGTAGAAGCCGACCTCAGGGAAGATCAGTTTGGATTCCGTAGAAATGTTGCAACACGTGAGACAGTAGGCCTACTGACTCTACGACTTATCTTAGAAGCTAGATTAAGGAAAAGCAAACCTAAGTTTCTAGCATTTGTAGACTTAGAGAAAGCTTTTGACAATGTTGACTGGAATACTCTTTCAAATTCTGAACGTGGCAGGGGTAAAATACAAGGAACGAAAGGCTATTTACAATTTGTACAGAAACCAGATGGCAGTGATGAGTGTTGAGGGACATGAAAGGGAAGCAGTGGTTGGGAAGCGAGTGAGACAGGGGTGTAGCCTCTCCCCGATGTTATTCAATCTGCTTATTGAGCAAGCGGTAAAGGAAACAAAAGAAAAACTCGGAGTAGGAATTAAAATCTATGGAGAAGAATAAAAACTTTGAGGTTCGCCGATGACAAAGTAATTCTGTTAGAGACAGTAAAGGACCTGGCAGAGCAGCTGAACAGAATACAATGTCTTGAAAGGAGGATATAAGATGAATATCAACAAAAGCAAAATGGGGTAATGGAATGTAGTCGAATTAAATTGGGTGATGCTGCGGGAATTAGATTAGGAAATTTGACGCTTAAAGTAGTAAATAAGTTTTGCTATTTGGGGAGCTAGATAACTGATGACAGTCGAAGTAGAGGATATAAAATGTAGACTAGCAATGGCAAGGAAAGTGTTTCTGGAGAAATTTGTTAACATTGAGTATAGGTTTAAGTGTCAGGAAGACGTTCCTGAAAGTATTTGTATGGAATGTAGCCTTGTATGGAAGTGAAATGTGGGTGTTAAATAGTTTAGACAAAAGAATAGAAGCTTTCGAAATGTGATGCTACAGAAGAATGCCGAAGATTAGATGGGTACAAAACAAATAGAAGCTTTCAAAATGTGGTGTTATAGAATAATGCTGACGATTAGATGGTTAGATCATATAACTAATGAGGAGGTATTGAATAGAATTGTAGAGAAGAGGAGTTTGTGGCACCAATTGACTAGAATAGATCAGTTGGTAGGGCATATTCTGAGACAAGGATCACCAATTTAGTATTGGAGGGAAGTGTGGAGGGTAAAAATCCTGGAGGGAGACCAAGAGATGAATACACTAAACTGATTCAGAAGGATGTAGGTTGCAGTAGGTACTGGGAGATGAAGAAGCTTGCACAGGATAGAGTAGCATGGAGAGCTGCATCAAAGCAGTCTCTGGACTGAAGAAGATGACAACAACAAAAATATTAAGTTTTTTCTGCTGAAAATATTTTTTTTGTGAACTTCCTAATGGGGGAATAGTAATGAATGTAGTACCAGAGGTGCATTTTTATGTTATGCAGAGTCTCTGAAAATTTCATTATTTATCTATTATTATTGTTGTTGTTGTTGTTGTTGTTGTTGTTGTGGTCTTCAGTCCTGAGACTGGTTTGATGCGGCTCTCCATGCTACTCTATCCTGTGCAAGCTTCTTAATCTCCCAATACGTACTGCAGCCTATATCCTTCTGAATCTGTTTAGTGTATTCATCTCTTGGTCTCCCTCTAAGATTCTTACCCTCCTCGCTGTCCTCCAATACTAAATTGGTGAGCCCTTGATGCCTCAGAACATGTCCTACCAACCGATCCCTTCTTCTTGTCAAGTTGTGCCACAAACTCCTCTTCTCCCCACTCCTATTAAATACTTCCTCATTAGTTACATGATCTACCCATCTAATCTTCAGCATTTTTCTGTAGCACCACATTCCAAAGGCTTCTATTCTCTTCTTGTCCAAACTATTTATCATCCATGTTTCACTTCCATACATGGCTACATTCCATACTATCTATTATAGTTTCTGATGTAATGTGACATATGTACTGAAAATTTTAGAGTGTGGGAAATTGACTTTAAAGGGAAACTTTTGAAATTTTTTACTTACAGTTAATTAACTGTCCTGCTGCATATGATGGCCCTTCTTTGGCCTCTAGCAGGTCTTCTAGCTTCTTTTTCGCCTTCCTGGATGTTTGTCTTGCTTTCTTGGCCACATTAGATGCAGACCTGCCTGCATCGGTTATCCTCATTTTATCACAATGTTGCAGCCCAGTGGTCATATTTTCACCAGGATTAATTCCCCAATTTTTCAGTACCCAACAGTTACCAGTATTATCACAATTGAATGTAATATCAGCATCATGAACTCCTAGTTTCATTGTATGCATGCCTACAAATACAGTTTCAGGAAGGCAGTTACAAATTATACTGTTGAAGCACTCGTTTGGGGTCTGTGTCTGCCCATACACGCATTTCCTTAGGAGGTCAGGATGAGCCAAGTCTCTGAAAATAGGTTTAATAGCTGTAATAACAGCGGCAGGAAGAGAATGCTGAGAGTTCACCATGTTGTAGGCCTTATTGTCACCATCGCCCAAATAGTTGGTGTATCGTACGCCTCGTCTCTACGGTGCAATGAAATATTTGTTGTACTCAGTGAACTTCCATACCACCACTTCTTCCTCTAAAATTAGCCACTCAGTTGTGTTCTTTATGTTCATTGATTTTACAACATTTGCAACATTTAGACGTTGTCCACATCCAACACATTACAGGTGTCTATACTCGTGGCAGTCACTGCTCCATTCAGAGAAGTATGTCCTCGTTTCTGCCAACTTCAATAAAGTGCAACTGCAATATCCAAACATCATTTTCTTCCACTGCTTCCCTAGCAGCCAGTTTCATGCTTTCCTCACTGACCTCGCATACAGCTTTCTCTAATATTGCAGTCAGTTTTTCAAATTTATTTGGTGGTTGATGTATGTTCATCATTGAACAAAATGTTCTCCCTATAGCCATGCCCTTGCCAATGAACCATAAGGCATAAACTAATCTAGTATTGATTTCATAAGGGCCACTTGCATCTGGTTTTGAAGAACTCATAAATGAAATTGCAGCTGAGCATTTAGTGCAAATTAAATCCAAAGCAATTGCTAGGCCATTTCTCCCACTGGCACCCTCATAAATTTTCACACTCTGTGATTCACCACACTGTCTACATTGTACAAATTTAGAAATTACATCTGATAATACTCTCAAATTTATATTTTTACTGCACCCCTTGTCACTTAATGTAAATTCATTGTAACTCTCTTGAAATGGTGAGAGCTTCTTTGATGATGCACTTGTTGAAGAATTACAATTAGAAACATTATTGCCTGGCGACATAACCTCTTGTACAGAAAGCTTTCCAAACTTTTCTCTAAATTGTTTCTTGAAAATGCCTCTATGTTTCGTCATCTTCAATAAACACACACAAACAAGCACTGCAAATGTAAGTACAGCTACTACTCGCAATCACACTTGAACAAAACTAACCACTTGTTTGAAAGTGTGTTGTTTACAAACAGCAGAAACAAAATACCACCAACCGTTGCATTCCAATGATAGCCAACACACCCGGGAGTAAAAAAAAAAATCCTTAACATGCAATGTAGGGGTATAAAGATCTAAAATATATGTGGGAAAAGTGGGTGTGGCACATACACACACGTGGTAGGCAAATACTAAAAAAAAATTTTCAGCAAAATCCTTTTCAGAGTACTTATATAAAACCTTAATCTATTGAAATATGATGAAAACTGAAAATCGATGTTTTTCGACCTGAACTATGGCGTGGTCCCGTTAAGCTGAAAGTTTCTTACCAGTAAAAATACAATCATCCCCATTTTTCTTCTGTGGCCCAAGTTGAGTTTGTGTCACCATATTTATGAAGTAAAGACTACACAATACATTGGCGAAATCGCAATGTTGCTATGTCTGCCCCTATTTATCTGGCAAGCAGTTAAGAACTGTTGATTCTGATGTCAAGGAGCCACATCAGAATAGGAATACACCACTTTCTTCCTCTTATGGCAATCTGGTAAACTCCAACATTAGCATCTAGTCTGTCTACTCCAACCATAAATCAGTTGTACTGATGTCCAATGTTTGGTTGATCGGCAATATTGGAGTGCTTTTTATTAGATAGGCTCGAAATTGCTTAGAGAACAGTCACATTGTTGCTTTGCAAAGTGATTAACAACCTGGGGTTGGTGGTGCAACTGCCTTGCTGAGGATGATGATTGTCAAATAATAGTAAATCAAAGTGAGTCTATACAAATTTTAATCTTGAAGTTGGACAGGTGTAACTCAGGTTCTTAAAAAAAATGTATGTTTGCCTGAACTTAGCTCCGTTCCTCCGCTGCAGTTGCATTTTCTGCAAATTTCTTAAATCAGTACGGGCAAGAGAACACCATGGTTCTCTAATAATGTGAAAAGTCAAAGATTCATGTGTACACAGATCGGACATTACATTGCACAGTACAGCTCGAAACCTCTGTGTACCAGCTTCCCCCGACCCAGCCTCCTCCCCCTTCCTACTTCACATGATTTGTCGCTTGTCTTACACACTCTTGCAAACAATACGAACATTGTTGCATATAGTAATTTTGTTAATTAGTTCAGAGTTACTGGAAATGTTATCATTAGGAGATACATGTAACGGTATACAAAGTCAAATACATATTTGTCCTTTTCATTTAAACAATAAGTGAAATGATTCAAATAACAATGCTGTTTACATTTTTGTTATTTTCACTGAGGCTACAGTATCCCAGGTATTTCTGCCATGTTTCCCATTTAAAATACGAGTCCCTTACTTTTTATGGTTGCTGTAAAATTAATTGATAATTGCCATCTTGTCACTTGCTGCTACGGAGTTGCCACATCGGCTGCTGGCTACTGATTGGTTATAGGTAACACAAACAGGGCAAATCACTTAACAAATGCTGTTAACACTAGGATGCATATACAGGGCCTCCAAGGCCCTTGTATGTCTTCATTTTTTTTTTAAAAAAAAAAAGTGTAATTTTTTGTTTGATTTCAAACTGCTTTCCAGTACTCTTTCACTAACACTGTGACATTCTTCCTATGAAGTCTGAACGAGATACCTTTAAGTTTTTTGTATAATTCAATACGTTTATCCATACACCGTGAATGCATAAGCAGGGCTTCAGAACCCCTCTCACATTTATAAATCTTCTTTATCCTATATTGTCTTCAACATTTGTTTGGGAGCAGTTATTAATTCAACAATAACTGTAGTGGTATTTCCAGCAACAGGAGTGCCAACAGCAGCAGTAGCTGTAGTAGTAATAGTAGAACCAAAAAGTAATACACACTACTTTCACATATGGGCGATGTCGGTGTACTATTGATCTTTTTGCTATCAAATGTTATATTATTGCATAGTATTGTTATCCTGTGCTGCTCTTGTCCGCCTCATTGTTACTGTAGTTTGTTCGTCGCTGCAAGGCCCATGTTGTTACGAGTATGACTCGTTTAGTGCTGCAAAAGCTGCTGTTCGAGAGATACGCCTTTTGCTATGGCTTCGACACGCAAAGCAAGAGTGTCACTACGTGAAAATGCAGCTAATTTTGAAAGTGTTGTGGCTCAGTGGTTTGAAGAAGATTAT
The DNA here is from genome assembly GCF_021461385.2 of Schistocerca piceifrons. Taxonomy (NCBI): domain Eukaryota; kingdom Metazoa; phylum Arthropoda; class Insecta; order Orthoptera; family Acrididae; genus Schistocerca; species Schistocerca piceifrons. The sequence continues at coordinate 116,466,798 of NC_060139.1, read as the reverse complement.
TCTTGTGAGAAAGGAAATATTTTTGAAGATGCAAGTTGTGAAGTATCAGCCAATGAACCTGCAGATGTAAATATTGAGGCAGATGACAGTCCTTCCGATAATATTACTTCATCAGAGTCTGAAAATGAAGAACCACCACAAAAAGGTGTAGAAGACCACACATACGTTAGTCAGAATGGAATGATTTGGAAATTAGATCCTCCTGCAGCTTTTCGTACGCCTGTCCATAATATCGTAAAGAAGGCACCTGGTCCAGCCTGTGGCTTGGAAACCTGTAAACCTAAGGATGCCTGGGACTATTTCATCTCCAAGGAAATACTAGAGGAAATCATAAACTGCACAAATATTGAAGGCAGAAGAGTGGCTGCTTTACGTGGTAAAACATGGAAAAACGTTTCACTTGCTGAAATGGAGGGTTTTATTGATCTTTCACTGCTTTCTGGTGTTGAGAAGAGTTGGGATGTCCCTATTAGAGAATTATTCGTGGATGAAAAGGCAAATCCTACATATAAGGCCACCATGTCAATAAATAGATTCGAGGATATAAGGAGAATGATTAGATTTGATGACAGGCGTACCCGTGAATCTCGATCTGCAGATGACAAACTTGCAGCTGTTACCTATGTATGGGAACTATTTCTCGACAAGTGTAGAAATAGAATTATTCCCAATGATTCGCTCACAGTTGACGAACAGCTAGCCCCATTCCGTGGAATATGTAGCTTCACCCAGTATATGCCCTCTAAACCAGCCAAGTATGGCATAAACATATTCTGGTTATTTGGTGCTACATCTGCATATGCTTTAGACGGAATTGTTTACACGGGAAGGAAGCCCCAAGAACCTATTCAGTAAAATCTTGGATGGAATGTGGTGAAAGGTCTTGCTAAAAGCATTGAAAGATCATAAAAAAAATTACTGTTGACAACTTCTTTACTAGCGTGCAGCTGGCAGAAGAGATGCTTCAGAAGCAAATTACAGTGGTGGGAACAATCACACAAAATAAACCAGAAATTCCTAATGAGATGAAACCATCTGCCTCAAGAGCGATTCATTCCTCTTTGTTTGCATTTAGAGTTGACATTACAATTGTGAGTTATGTACCCAAAAAGAAAAAGTCTGTAGTTCTCATTAGCACAATGCATCATGACAGAAACATTGATGAAACTTGTGCAAAAAAGAAACCAGTTATAATAAAGTTCTATAACTATACGAAGGGTGGAGTAGATCAAATGGACCAGAAAATTCGTTATTACACTTGCAGGAGACAAACAAGACGATGGCCATTTGCATTATGGATGAATATGATGGACTCGCAGCAATGAATAGTGAAATTTTATTTTCCACCCAACATCTGACATACCATAGTGGAAGAAGTGATAAAAGGTGTTTGTTCCTAAGAGATTTAGCAGAGGAAATGGTAAGACCACTAATGGAACTTCGTATTCAGATCCCTAATCTTCCAAAGAAAATCGTTGATGCCATGCAAAGATGTGGTGTTCAAAAAGATGTCATATTGCCGAACCAACTACTTGTTTCAGGAAAAAGAAGAAGCTGAAATTATTGTCCATATAATAAACACAGAAAAAGTGCTATGACATGCATTAAGTGTAAAACCAACATCTGTAGGGAACATAGTGGTGTTCTTTGTGCTTCTAGTTTGTCACATGCTGAAAACTAAGAAAAATGCAATTTTATGTGAACATTGAATAATAACTTTTTGTCAAAATATTGCCTATATACATAATATTGTGAATAATGAGTATGTTTTAATTGAAGAAATTGGTTGTAATAAATGTTATAAAACGTAAACTGCAACTTATAAGTGAATTAATAAAATTATTTGTGTATGTTGTATGTAAATGAATTCGCTCTTAGAATTTTTTAAAAAAGTTAATAAAATGTTAATCACGTCAATCAGATCCTGTTACTGTATCTTAGGAATCTTTCAATATGACAATAAATTTGACAGAAATAAATTTAGCTCCGAAGAATGATTATATGAAAATTTGAAATTAGGGCAAGGCCTTGGAGGCCCTGCATATGCATTCATGTGTGTTTTCGCCACCATGCATCCTAGGGTTAATGTAACGGCCCCTGCAAGGTTTGTCGGAAATCCGAGATGCCCTGTAGACAGCTGATTTTAAGTGACCTGTGACTAAACTGCAAAGGTAGATGTGCTTTGTAGCCCTGAATTTAAACTAGTGATCATAAGCCAACACAACTTCGTGATGTGTGATGTATCCAAGAAAGCTATTAAAGCTAATCTCTGCAAGCAAAGGCAGAAAAAGTTGTTTCAGCAGGGAGAGCAAACTGTAATTTCTCTTTATCATTGGATACCTAAAACCATTCTCACTGATTACACGAGCTGCCTTATTTCAGTTGCTGAGTAGGCGGCACTGGCATACACCAGATGAATCAAGAACATTTAGATAGAAAAAGCAAATAAAGTAAATGTGATGATGAAAATTATGTGGCATAGTAGATATAAAAAACTACATTTAAACCAATTAATTGAATAAAAATGATGAAATTATTTTGATTAGATGTAGAAATAAAGACATTTGATGAGATTTGAACAGGTGGCCTTCAACATGGCAAGTTATTATCCCAACCAGTAAGCTAATGTACAGTACTGTGGCAAACTGGTTTTCACTGTGATCATCATACTAATAATGAAGTGTAACCTTAAAAATGGGTTTCACGCATTATCTTGTGAAACCTAGCTAATGCAAGTTGGTCTGATAGAAGGAAACCAGCTCCGATGCATGAAGAGTCAATTGTCAAGTAATTTTAATCAGACTGCTGTGCAGATGGAATTTCAATATATAATACACTGTCTGAAACACTTTGTTTACTTTGTCATTCAGTTCTGTATTGTGAATTGTAGTAATTCCAAAGTAATTAGATGCCCTTACATTAAACAATGGCACAGAAGAATGTCAAGTATTAGTTAATTAACTTCGATTAGTGTGTTCTGAAGTTGGACTAAAAATGAACATTGATAACAAGTTTCTAACATTATAAAATATGTATGTTTGGTGCTGCTTTTGTTATCCAATTGTTTGTAAATGAAAAGTCCTAATTACAATTAAACAAATAGACCATACACATTCCTGCGAATGCTTGTACATAATATTAACCAGTACTTTGCCTCGAAGTTGTTGTAAAATTACATTGAAGAGCTCAAAAGGTGGAATTCCATGCGTCCTACCAGCGACTTTTCATCAAGCGATCCAAGTTAGCTTCAAAATCTTAATCGAAAAAGGGCTGTTAGGTTTCAGGATACAAAAAGATGTCGCAGCACACAGAAAACTGTGGGTCTGGATAATGATTCTTTATTGTATTTGATTGTTTGAAAAAATGTTTCCCAAACCCTGTATCTTGTACTTCAGGTCATCCTTTATACACATCAGCTTGAAAACAGTTCCATAAATGAGTTGCTGCAACCCATGCATTGAATCCAACACAGATTAGCTTTCCCTGAATATGCTGTTTACATCCATGATGACATAATAGGGTATCATTGATTCATCACTACTGAAGTTTTTCCCTTTGGCAGAGTACACAAAAAATTTTTTGTTCATGATGTTGGACAATGGCTGAGAATTACCAATTTTGTCACCTGTGCATAAGTCACCTGAGACATGAAAATATCTACAGCTCTTTGAACTACTTATATCACATTGATTTGGCTCCTGAAACATTGTAGGTGTCAGCCTCCCAGCCAGCACGTGCAGTGCCTCAGTAGAGATGTAACTGCTGAAATCGGTATACCTAGAAACGGTGATTTTCATCCCCCAAAAGACTGAAACTAGTGTTAAGTTTTCCAATATGATGACATACCGTTGAAAAATCTAAAAGTAGTATTGGCTCACTGAGTGTAAGCACTGCTTGTGGAGGAGGAGGAGGTGGTGGTGGTGGTGGTGGTGGTGGTGGTGGTGGTGACTAATTCAGCCTACTGGAGAAGCAAATCTCTCTCTATCCATTTGTGTAGTTTGGCATTGTCCTATCTTACATGTTGTAAAGGACCAAGACAATTAGTTGTCTCGTGTCAGACTGCCCAGCTGAGAGAGGATTCATCAGGACGTTGATGCCACCACTATGACCTGCATGAACTGGTCCCAGAAATTGGAATAGGTTTCCATATACAGGGTGGTCCATTGATCGTGACCGGACCAAATATCTCAAGAAATAAGTGTCAAACGAAAAAACTACAAAGAACAAAACTTGTCTAGCTTGAAGAGGGAAACCAGATGGCACTATGGTTGGCCCACTAGATGGCGCTGCCATAGGTCAAATGGATATCGACTGCGTTTTTTAAAATAGGAACCTCCATTTTTTATCACGTATTTGTGTAGTATGTAAAGAAATATGAATGTTTTAGTTGGACCACTTTTTTTGCTTTGCGATAGATGGTGCTGTAATAGTCATCTAACCATCTAGCGGGGGCCAACCATAGCACCATCTGGTTTCCCCCTTGAAGCTAGATGAGTTTCGTTCTTTGTAGTTTTTTCATTTGATGCTTATTTCGTGAGATATTTGGCCCACTCACTATCAATGGACCGCCCTGTATAATTTACTATAACAAGTCTGGCTGAGAAACAAAACGTATGAAATAGTTAAATTAGTGTACACTCAGCTACAAATGTTTTCTGGAAATGAACTTTTACGAACGTGCAATAAGAACCATTACTCGAAATTAATCATACACCCAGTTGGTGCTACAGTATCTTGCCTTTGGCCTTTTTCGTCATTGGCCACTTGCAGCTGTGACCCCTATGTTTATTTTCTTCTGTTGCTATGGAATTGCGAAATGCTCAGTATTAACCGACTGGCACATGTTAATGCGGATCAACCCGCTATCGAGATGATCTTGTTGGGTTGCACCAGTGCTGTTGGGTTAAAGCTGATGCAGGCATTTTCTTTCGTTTCAATAAATCGCTTTTTTTGAATAGTTGCTAAAAGTGACTGAAACTGATCTACAGCCTCCAAATTGAAGAATGTGTCCACATTGTGTACCCCAATGACTCATCCCCCTGCAGGTCTGGGGGTTAGAATAGGCCTGTCATAAGAGGCCTTTGTGATCGACCCCTGTAGTGTCTCCATTTTTCAAAATTTTCCCGAACAAAGGGCACCTTTGTTCATGTGGCTCTGCACTCCTGCTCATTCTCAAACTGTTGGGCGAGGTCACCCTCCTGGGTGTGCATTTTTCCATCAACTGTGCAGTATCGTTTTCTATGCTGACAATGATGATGGACTTATTTACTTGGTTGCACCTGATATCCAGCACAGTAGCCAGTCCGTTTTGGTGGGGCTGCCAAGTACCCTGTTGGTTGTAGCCCTCTGACTACACAGGGATCGCTCTGCTGATGTATGCGCCGTTAACTCCCCACATGTGCCAAGGGGTACATGCCCATCCCCTTGGGGCATCAGGACTCCGAGCAATGGCCATCCTGCCCGGTGGCTTTTGCTGTGGCTGGGCGGCACTCGTGGAGAGGGCCCCTGGTTGGAGTCGGTGGCATCAGGATGGATGACATGCGATGAAGTGTAGTACATCACCTATTGCTGGTTGTCAAACACCAGCAGTCTCTAAGTGTTCACAGCCTCAATTCAATGCACAGAAATATGACCCCAAATCGTTCCCCTCCCTGGCCACACCGTGGGAGGAACATCAGGCTAAGGATGGCAGTGGCTCTTATTCGCCCCAGTACCTTGTCTGTTCAAGAGCTGATGGGGAATCTTTCATGACGATGAAGCCTCAGATTTTTGTTGAGCATTTAGAGGACACATTTGCGGAGGTGGAGGGCTTGTCCAAAATGAGATCTGGGTCAGCCTTCATCAAAACAGCATTCTCTGCCCAGTCATGGGCGTTACTCACAAATGACAAGCTGGGGGATGTTTCTTAACCATCACACCCCATAAGAGCTTAAATATGGTCCAGGGTATCATATTTCACTGGGACCTTCTTTTGCAGTCCGCCAATGAGCTGCAGGCCAGTTTAGAATGGCGAGGTGTACATTGGGTGTGTCCACTGTGGTCCGAGGGATAATCAGGTAGCCACCAGTGCCTTCATCTTGGCCTTCGTGGGTGATACATTACCCAAGAAGGTCAAGATGATGGTCTACTGCTGTGATGTAAAACCCTATATCCCTCCCCAATTAGGTGCTTTAAATGTTGGAAGTTCGGTCATATGTCTTTTCACTGTACTTCCAGCATCACCTGTCAAGACAGTGGATGCCCATCTCTCCATGTGCCCTGCCTCCCATCTGTGTCAACTGTGGAGAGAACCATTCGCCTTGCTCAGCAGACTGCAGGATTCTCCAGAAAGAAAGGAAAATCATGGAGTGCAAGACCCTGGACCGACTGACCTACACTGAGGCTAAGAGGAAATTTGACCTCTTACATCCTGTACACGTGAAACGTCTTAAGCCGCCACTACAACAGTTCTAGCCCCATCAGCTCTGCCAACCCCAGTCACCTCTCAGAGCCAGAAGACTACATCTGCCTCTTTGATGGTGGGGGGCACTTCCCTCCCTGTTGCTCCTCCACCACCAACCAACTTCAGGAGCAACCCCCCCCCCAACCATCGGGGACGTCCGCCCCACTTCTAAGCCAGAAAAGTGTACAACTTCTTTGGCTGCTCTCGCTGGGAAGGGGTCCCTTGGGTCACTCTCTTCCCAAGTTTCTGCTAGTGGGAAAGATGACACCTGCCAGTGGGTGAAGAGTCCAAAAGCAGCTGGTCACAGAGCTTCACGCTCATCGTCAGTCCTGGAGACTAAATCAGTGAAGTCCTCCCAGCCAGGGAAACCCAAGGAACAGCAAGAGAAATCCAAAAAGAAGGTCCCCAAGACCAAGGGAATTGTGGTGACACCCACACCACCGCTACCTCCAGGCTCTGTGTCTGTGGATGAGGTGGAGATTCTGGCGTCCACTGAGGACCTAGATCTCGCCAGACCCCCAGACAAAATGGATATAGACTGCTCAGGCAAAAAGTCGGTGGCAGCAGGTGATCCTGAGGCGTAAACTGCCTCATTGAATGTTCCATGCCTTCCCAGTCTCACGATGATGTCTTCTTCCAGTGGGATTGTGGCGGTTTTTTCTACTGCCTGGCTGAGGTATGGCAACTATTAAGCTTTACATCTGCTTTCTGCATTGCCCTCCGGACCCCTGCCCTCCATGGCTATAAGAGGTACTGCAGGAACCGTAGCGACTGTAATCCAGTGTCAGGTGGAGTTTGCATTTATGTCCTAAACTCAGTCTGTAGTGAACCTGTAAACCTTCAAACCCCTTTTGAAGCTGTGGATGTCAGAATAAGGACGACATAGGAAATAACTGTCTGCAATGTATATCTTCCTCCAGATGGTGTAGTATCCCTGAATGTATTAACTGCACTGATTGATCAACTCCCTACACCTTTCCTACTTTTGGGAGATTTTAACGCCCATAACCCCTTGTGGGTGGCACCATGCTCACTGGCTGAGGCAGAGATGTCGAAACTTTATTGTCTGAGTTCGACCTCTGCCTCTTAAATACTGGGGCCACCACACGTTTCAGTGTGGCTCGAGGTAGTTACTTGGCCATTGATTTATCAATTTGCAGCCCAGGACTTCTCCCATCTATCCACTGGAGAGCACATGGCGACCTGTGTGGTAGTGACCACTTCCCCATTTTCCTGTCACTGCCCCAGTGTCAAGCCCATGAACGCCTGCCCAGATGGGCTTTATACAAGGCGGACTGGGAAACTTTCACCTCTGCTGTCACTGTCGAATCTCCCCCACACTGGAACATTGATGTGATGGTTAAGCACGTGACTACAACAATTATTCCTGCGGCAGAAAACACGATCCCTCGCCCTTTAGGGTGTCCCCAACGAAAGACAGTCCCTTGGTGGTCGCCGGAAGTCACTGAAGCAATTAAGGAGCGTTGGCGAGCTCTACAGTGGCATAAGCGGCACCCTTCCCTGGAGCACCTCATAGTCTTTTAAACTGCTCCGTGCTCGCGTCTGCCAACTTATCAAACGACGGAAGCAGGAGTGTTGGGAGAGGTATGTCTCGACCATTTGGTACCATACGTCACCTTCCCAAGCCTGGGCAAAGATCGAACGTGTTTCCGGGTATCAGACCCAAACAGGTGTTCCCGGTGTTAACATAAATGGCGATTGCCGAGCACTTTGCTGAGCACTATGCTCGAGCCTCTGCGTCGGAGCACTCTCAAATGTCGGCTGGAAGAGAAAGTCCTCTCGTTTACTACATGCCACAGTGTATCCTATAACACCCCATTTACAGAGTGGGAGCTCCTCAGTGCCCTTGCACATTGCCCCGACACAGCTCCTGGACCAGATCAGATCCACAGTCAGAAGGTTAAACATCTCTCATCTGATAACAAGCAACATCTTCTCAACATCTTCAACCGGATCTGGTGCGATGGCGTCTTTCCATCGCAGTGGAGAGAAAGCACCATCATTCCGGTGCTCAAAACTGGTAAAAACCCACTTTATGTGGATAGCTATTGGCCCATCAGCCTCACCAATGTTCTTTGTAAGCTGCTGGAACATATAGTGTGTCGGCAGTTGGGTTGGGTCCTGGAGTCATGTGGCCTACTGGCTCCATGGCAGAGCAGCTTCTGCCAGGGTCGCCCTATCACTGATGATCTTGTGTCCCTCAAGTCTCCATCCGAACAGCCTTTTCCAGACGCCAACACCTGGTTGTTGTCTTTTTTGATTTGCGAAAAGCGTATGACACGACCTGGCGACATCATATCCTTGCCACATTGTATGAGTGGGGTCTCCGAGACCCAATCCCGATTTTTATCCAGAATTTCCTGTCGCTTTGTACTTTCCGTGACCAAGTTGGTGCCTCTCTTGGTTCCCCCCCATACCCAGGAGAACAGAGTCATGCAGGGCTCTTTATTGAGTGTCTCTCTATTTTTAGTGGCCACTAATGGTCTAGCAGCAGCTGTAGGGCCATCTGTCTCACCTTCTCTGTATGCATTTCGTACTGCTCCACCAGTACTGGTGTTGCTGAGCGGCGCCTACAGGGTGCCATCCACAAGGCGCAATCATGGGCTCTATCCCACGGTTTCCGGTTTTCGGCCGCAAAGTCCTGTGTTATGCATTTCTGTTGGCGTCGTAACGTTAATCCAGAACCAGAACTTTACCTTAATGCCAATCCACTCAGTGTAGTGGAGACATATTGATTCTTAGGACTGGTTTTCGACGTCCGATTGACGTGGCTTCCTCATCTTCATCAGCTTAAGCGGAAGTGCTGGCAGCACATCAATACCCTCCACTGCCTGAGCAACACCAACTGGGGTGCAGATCGCTGTACGCTGCTGCAGCTCCACAGTGCCCTTGTTCAATCCTACCTTCACTGTGGGAGTCTGGTTTATGGTCCAGCGGCGCCCTCAACGTTGCGTTTACTCGACCCAGTGTACCACTGTGGCGTTCGCCTAGCGGCAGGGGCTTTTAGGACGAGTCCGGTGACCAGCGTCCTTGTGGAAGCTGGAGTGCCTCCCTTGCAGGTTAGTCGTGCACAACTGCTGGCCAGTTATGTAGTACACATTCGTAGTTCTCCTGCGCATCTGAATCACCTTCTCCTTTTTCCAACCACAGCGGTTCATCACCTGCATCGGCGGCCCAGGTCAGGGCTTCCAATTGCAGTTCGTGTCCAATCCCTTCTTTCTGAACTGGAGTCCTTGCCTTTACCACCTATACATGAGGTCCATTCACGTACACGTCCATGGTGTACATCTAGGCTGCAGCTTCGCCTGGACCTTTCACATGGCCCTAAGGACTCTGTTAACCTCGCGGCTCTCTCCTGCCACTTCCTCTCGATTCGTGACAAGTACTGAGGTTATGAAGTGGTTTACACTGACGACTCGATGGCTGATGCTGACGTCAGCTTCGCATATGTCCATGGAGGACATATTGAACAGCATTCCTTGCTCTATGGCTGCAGTGCTTTCACTGCCGAGCAAGTGGCTATATCTCGTGCTCTTGAGCACATCCGTTCATGCCCTGGGGAGGCGTTTCTTCTGTGTACTGACTATTTGAGCAGCCTACAAGCTCTCGACCAGTGCTACCCTCGTCATCCTTAGACAGCGACCATCCAGGAGTCCATCTATGCCCTGGAATGGTCCGGTCGATCAGTGGTGTTTCTCTGGACCCCAGGTCATGTCGGAATCCCAGGCAATGAACTTGCCGACTGGCTGGCCAAGCAGGCTATGCAGAAACCGCTTCTGGAGATGGGCGACTCTGAACCTGACCTGCGTTCTGACTTACACTGAAGGATTTTTCGGCTTTGGGAGACTGAATGGCATAACAGTACGCACAAGAAACTGCATTAAGGAGACTATGGATGTGTGGAAGTCTTCCATGCGGGCCTCTCACAAGGAATTAGTTGTCCTCTGCCAGCTCCGCATTGACCACGTTTGGGCGACCCACAGTTACCTCCTGAGCCATGAAGACCCACCTCAGTGTTGGTGCGGCGCCCTGTTGACAGTGCCCCATATTCTCCTTCACTGTCCCACTTCGACTGCCCAGCGACGAAATCTTGGGTTACTGGACTCGTTGCCGCTCATTTTAGCTGACAACGCCTCATTGGCTGATTTAGTTTTATGTTTTATTCGTGAGGGTGGATTTAGCACATGTCCTTTGTCCCTCTGTACCCTCCACCCTAGTGCTTTTGAGGTGGAGGTTTTAATCTGTTGCAGCATGTCTGGCTTCTCCTTTTTATTCTTGTGGTCGGTCAGCCATTGTAACCTGCTTTCTTGTTTTACTCTCTTATGTTTCTAGCGTCTCCCTGTTGTTTTCTTGTCCTCTTTTGTTCCTTTTAGTGTTCTTTGGCTTTCCTTCTTGTGGTTTTTCCTTTCTTTCCATTTTGTGTTATATGTCTCTTCTGTTTTATTCCCACACTTGTGGCATTGTTTTATTAGGAACAAGGGACCTATGACCTCGTAGTTTGGTCCTTTCCCTCCTCTTTTAAACCAACCAACCCCAGTGACTCGAGGGAAGTGCCAGCATGCTGCTTGACAAGGTTATACTGACACAACTGCAATATACCTTTTCATGAGTAGGAACGTGGTGTGCAAACATTTGTCAGTAGTCTTGATTTCCATTAAATCTATTAACACTGTACAGAATACAGAAATTAATTACTAATATCGCTAATGTACATAGAATTTGTTCAAGCCAAACTGCACTGCTAGATGGGAAATCTGAGGAAGACCACCTCTCTTGCCACATGCTGCCCACGCTTCAGTTTGTAGTCAGACTATATCCTTAGCGTGTATAACTTCGTCACTGCCTGTGCAGTTATTCAGTAACCTTGAAAATGTCCATTATTACCTTTGAAGAGCAATTGAGCAGAGTGGATAGTGTCTTGAAGAGTCGATAAAATAAACAACAGGAATAAAATGTGGGTAATGGACTGTAACAAATTAAATTGGGTGATGCTGAGGAAATGAAATTAGGAGATGAACTACTAAAAGTAGCACATTTTGCTAATTGGCAGGAAAGTAAGTAATGGACAAACTTTGTTTTGAAGCATTTACATTTCTTTTAAGCTGTAGGAACATTTTAAAAGCATTCACTGGTTAAAAGCACACATTTCGTTAAATACAGTTCTGACCAATTTTAGCTGTTAGACCTATATGATTCATCCACTAGGAGGTACTAATTATTTTGTGTTATTGTAGTCATTCGTTGATATGAAAATTTGAAGAGTATGTCCTGAGTTGTCCTATGATGGTCGTTTGGGAAAATGGTATACCTGCAGGTTATCATGTGTAAAATTCACTGTTTATGTGATAGTTACTGGTGTTAAGCAATGGAAGATAATGGTTACCTATTAAAAAATTGTTTGCACTTGGTGACAGGTGCTCGGTAAGATGGGTTAACATTCTGTTAACAATAGTTAAGTCGGAAAGACAGTCAAGAAAGGAATTTAAGCTTGGAGGTAGACCTGTTGCTCACAATTAAATTGCGTTAATTCTCGTCCATGTATGGAGGGAACTGCAATAAAGTATTATCTGTGGCTTGGACATGAAAGAAGGAAATAAATATGTGTTTTATGTTCCACTGACTGAACACTGCCCCAGGGGGAGATCTACTCTGTAGTGAGTTCATGCTCGGCTACCACAAGGCCACAGACTTTGCAGCATCTTTTCCCTTCTGTGTTGCTTGTCTATTCTCTTGCTGTTCTTTTTCCCCTCCTTTGGGGAACATGTCTGGGCTGTTTTTGGAAACGTATTCTGCATTTTTGGTAGTCAGTATCAGAATCCTCTCCATTGTTTATTTTCTCTTTCTTCGTTCACCTTCTCCTACACTTCCTCTGCTTCCGCGTGTGAGGTTCCTCTTTTTCTTCCTCCTCCCTGTGTGCTCCTGAATTCAGACCCACGCATCTGACGCATAACAGGTGACTCGGTAACGTATAGTTCCCAGCCCCTGGTCGACAGGTAGGGTTCGCATGTACCCCTTGGTAAACGCTAGGCCCAGGGACGGATGATTGCATGAGCTGCTACCTTCCCGTATTTCAGATTGGTCCCTCTGTCAAGTGTCTGAGAGGTGTGACCTGAGGTGTGAACAATCGCCTAAGGCAGATGTGCTCCCTTTTGAAGGCCGCCCCCCCCCCCCCCCCCCCAGTTGGAAGGAGCGCGCCATTGGAGACACTGGCAATCATGGAGGATTTTCTTGCAATGAACCAATCGTCTTCACAGTCAACAGCTACGAGACATAAATGGAATGAGGCTAACGATTCAGAGACTCTCCCAGCTGCACTAAGGTTCCTTGTGGTTTCATGTACTGAAGACAACCAGTCTTTCGTTATGGTAAATCCGTTTGTTGTTCAGAAAGGTGTTGAAATCCTGCTCTCGTTTACACAATGACACTTTGCTTTTGGAGACTACTTCCGATTATCAAGCACTACAGTGGTTTGCAGCTTCGCTCTTCCATGGCTATCCTGTTCATGTCGAGGCCCATTGAACACTGAATTCTTCCCGTTGTGTTGTTTACTCTAGGCTGCTCTATGGTCTGACTGAGGTAGAAATCCAAACGCATCTCTCTGATCAGGGGTCATTGACGTCGGGTGATGAAAAAGGTAGGTGTCTCTTTAATGCCCACATGCACTCACTTTTGATAGAGTGGTTCTTCCATCAAAGATCAAAGCAGGTTATGAAGTTCTCACAGTCAGACATATATTCCGAACCTGGTGCACTGCTACCAGTGTCATTGTTACATCCACACTCGAGAGTCCTGTCGACATCCAGCCAAATGTGTAACCTGTGGTAAGGGTGCTCACGAGGGCCATTGCCTCCTGTCTGCTGCATCAACTGAAATGGCGACCATGCCGCCTCCTCCCTTGATTGTCCTGTGTATCTCGATGAGTGGACTGTCCAGGAGATCTGGCTGAAGGAAACAGTGTCTTACCTGGTCACTCGAAAGTTATTGGCTAGTTGGAAACCCTGCTTTCTACCATATGGGACCTATAGTACTGTTCTTGCTACATTTTGCTCCACAAAGGACATGGCCACATAGACATGCGACCCCAAACTTAGCACCGTGGTAGTGAAATCGCACAACGCATGGTAGCAACCTCGTCTTTTCCTCCAGCTGCACGACACACCACAACATCTGAGTCTCCCTCTGCTAACCGGAAAGTCTCAAAGAAGTCAAGCAGAGACAAACAGTCTTCTCCTTCGCCGGTTCGAAGATCCTCTTCGACGGTGTCATAACATGATACCCTTGGCCGAGCAACCTCCGTGTTGCCAGTGCACACCACCAACCATTCTTCTGCCTTGGAATCCACAGGCCGACAGCAGAAGAATGCTGACGCCTCTGTAGACCTCAAGGAGCAGGATCCTCCTGCCTCTGTGCCCTGTAGCAGTGAGTCTTTGAAGGCTGGCAGTTGGCAGCCACCAAGTGCCACCCATTCATTTTTTCCCTGACATGACACTACTCCCATGGAATGTACGCAGTCTTTGATCCAACAAAGAGGATTTACAGCTGCACTTAGAACTGCAGCGTCTATTTGTTCTTTGCCTCCAGGAAACAAAATTGCATCCTTGTGAGCGCTTTGATCTTTCGCATTCTTTCCCATTGTGTTTTCACCCCCCCCCCCCCCCCCCGGATCAGCATTCCATCTCATGGAGGGAGTCATGCTGCTCATACGGGATGACGTTCATAGTCAACCCTTCTCCCTGACTACCTGCCTTCAAGCTGTTGCAGTTCATCTTTTTTTCCTCACTTGACCTGTTCCATTTGTACTGTTTACTTCCCTCCATCATTCAGTGTATCAGGGCAGACTTCCCACAACTTAGTGGGCAACTATCTCGCCCCTTTCTGCTGCACGGTGACTTTAATGCACACCATCCCCTCTGGGGTTCTCCCAGAACCTGTACGAGAGGTGGCCTCTTGGCTGACCTTCTTAATTGACTTAACCTCTTCTATCTTAAGACAGGAGCACCCATGTTCCTTTCAGACTCTGTGCACACCTATTCGTATTGGGACCTATCCTTCGCACTGCCCAGCTTGCCCATCATCTCGAGTGGTCCATTCTCTCTGACACATACTTGAGCAACCATTTCACGTGTGCCATCCATTTGCTGACTCCTACTCCACCTACATGAACACCCAAATGGCAGATAACTAAGGGTGACTGGAGGTTTTACACCTCTCTGGTGACCTTTGACAACCAACATTTCCCCACTTGTGGTGGCTAGGTGGAGTATCTTACAAATGTTATCCTTAGCTCCACAGAATGTTCCGTTCCTCTAACTTCCTCTTCGCCAGGCCGTGTCCCAGTCCTTTGGTGGACTGGGGTGTGCCGCAATGCATTTCGCGAACAGAGACATGCTGTCCATGTTTTTAACCATCATCCTATGATGACAAACTGCATTTATTATAATCAGATGCATGCACAATGTCGTTGCGTTCTTAGGGATAGCAAAAAAACAGCTGGATTTCATTCACTAGTTCTTTTAACAGTTCCAGTCCCTCTTCCATCGTGTGCGCCAACATCCGACGGCTCTCTGGGACCAAGATCCATTCCCCAATTTCCGGCCTGACAGTAACTGATGATGTCATTGTGGACCTTCTTGCTATCTCCGACACCTTGGGCCGCCATTTTGCGGAGATTTCGAGCTCTTCCCACTATCACTCCGCCTTCCTCCATTGGAAACGAGTGGAGGAGGCTTGGGCGATACCCTTCTCTTCTCAGCATCGTGAGTGCTACAATGCCGCCTTTATTATGAGGGAGCTAGATTGCTCTCGCTTCATCCTGGTCCTCTGCCCCAGGCACAGACGCTGTTTACATTCAGATGTTGCAGCACCTTTCTCTTGCAGGCAAGCACTTTCTGCTTCATATGCACAACCACATTTGGGCAGAGGGCACGTTTCCCAGACGCTGGCGTGAAGCCACGGTCATACCAATACGTAAGTGCAGTAAGGATAAACTCCTTCCTTCTAGCTATCGCCCCATTTCGCTCACCAGCTGTGTTTGCAAGGTGATGGAACACATGATTCATGCCCAGCTGGTATGGTGGCTCGAGTCTCGCAATTTACTAACCACTGCACAGTGTGGATTTCGAGCTTGCCGTTCTACAGTTGACCATCTCATCACTTTGTCCACCCATGTCATGAATGGTTTTCTGCAGAAATCCCAGACTGGCCATGTTTTTCGATTTGGAGAAAGCCTATGACACCTGCTGGAGGACTGGTATCCTCCATAATCTCTACACGTGGGGCTTCCGTGGCAGCCTGCCCTGTTTCCTTCAGGAATTTTTAAGAGACTGAGTTTTCAAGGTACGTGTGAGTTCTGCCTTGTCGGATATCTTTATCCAGGAAAACAGTGTTCCATCCTGAGTGTTGTCCTCTTTGCTGTTTCCCACCGGGCAACTCCGGTTCCCTTTTTATTGATGATTTTGCCATTGTTGGAGTTTTCCATGGACTTGTCTCAGTGAGCGGTGTCTTCCACGATGTCTCGATCGTCTTTACTCATGGAGCATCGACAATGGCTTTCTTTTCCCCACTTACAAAACTATTTGTTTGACTTTCTGGCGACGCAATTGGTGTCATCGAGCGTCTTTACATCTTGCGCCTATTGATCTTCTGTTCGTTGAAACTACGAAATTCCTGGGGCTCATGCTCGATAGGAAACTATCTTGGTCGTCCCATGTATCTTACCTGGCAGCCCGCTGTATGTGGTCCCCCAGAGTCTTACGTGTCCTCAACAGTACTTCCTGGGGTGCAGATCGAACTACCCTACTCCACTTGCACCGGTCCCTTGTCCATTCCAAACTAGACTATGGGTGTTTCGTTTATGCTCAGCACATTCGTCCCTCTTACACCATCTCAATACTATCCAACATCGTGGCATCCATTTGGCCACTGGCGCCTTTTACACTAGCCCAGTTGAGAGCCTGTATGCAGAAGCTGCCAAACTACCGCTGTGGCTTGCTCCTTAGCAGATATGCATGCCATCTGTCTGCCATAAGTGGCCACCCATCCTATGCCTCCTTCTTCGATGACTCCTTTGATTGCCAGTATGGGGCGCATCCCTCTTCTCTGTTACCTCTTGGAGTTTGCTTTCAGCTCTTGTTCTGGCAGCTTAACTTCACGCTACCTGCAACTTTCCAGGCGGGTGTGATCCATTCGCCACCTTGGCTACGTGCGGCGGCCCGTGTTCGCCTTGGCCTTCGTTTGCTTCCTAAGGACACTACTCCAGCCTTGCTCTGTCGCCTTCAGTTTCACGACATTCGCATGGAACTCTGCGATAGTACCTTAGTGTACACTGATGGCTCTCAGGCTGACTGTGGTGTCGGGTGTACCTTCATCATTGGTGCCTACATTTTTCGGTATCGGCTTCTGGAACACTGCTCAGTATTTACAGCATAGCTCTTCACCCTGTATCAGGCCATGCAGTACATCCAGTGACACAGGCTTTTCGATTGTATCATCTGCTCAGACTCTCTCATTGCCCTTCAAAGCCTCTGTGTGCTATACACCGCCCATAATTTAGTGCAATGGGTCCAGGAAAGCTGTCGCTTGCTCACTCTTGATGGAGCCACTGTGATGTTTATGTGGGTTCCTGGTCACATCAGTCTCACAGGAAACGAGGCTGCTGATGCTGCTGCAAGGCGGCTGTCCTCGTACCTCAGCCCGCTAGTTCTTACATTCCCTCTGATGGTCTTGTGTTGCATCTGTCAGTAAGTGATGTCACTTTGGCATCACCACTGGTCCTCCCTTTATGGGAACAAGCTCCAGGTTATTAAGCCTCTTCCAGCGGCTTGAATGACCTCCTCTCGCCGCGAGGAGAACATTTTAACTAGGTTGAGTATTGACCACTGTCTTTTTAGCCACACCATTTGTTAAGTGGTTCTCCACTACCACTTTGTGCACACTGTGCTCAACTTTTGACTGTCCGCCATTTCCTGATGGAATGACATTTTATTAACCTCTTATGTTCCCGTTTCTGTTTGCCGTCTGAGTTGTCGGTCGGCCGTTTTGGCACGACGCGCATTTTATTTTTTATCTGCCATAGCAATATGGCGAAGGCCATTTAATTTTTAATTCTGGATCTCCATTTCTCTGTGGAGTATTTTATAGACCTTTCTCCCCATCCCTGATTTTAGCTGTCTTCGTTCGATTAGGATTGACGTGTAGTCGTTTTTAACTCCTCTCTTTGCCTTCATGTTCTATCAGTTTTGACATGGGCACGTACAGTCCTAAACCAAAGCAAAACAAAACTGACTGAATATACGTATGTCATAAGAAATTTAAAGATAATGCAAAGAGTTCCAATCTTTCTTTTAGTAAATTAGTGAATTATTTGAATTGACTTGCCTCTGCTCAGGGCAGATTTACAATATTTTTCTGGGGGAAGCACAAACCTTCATATCGATGATTATCCATGTCGCAGTAGAGCGCAGTATATCTGTCTGTGACAGAGTACCTACACTATGTGATCAAAAGTAACTAGACACCTGGCTGAAAACGACTTACAAGTTCGTGGCGCCCTCTATTGGTAATGCTGGTATTCAGTATCGTGTTGGCCCACCCTTAGCCTTAATGACAGCTTCCAGTCTCGCAGGCATATGTTCAATCAGGTGCTGGAAGGAATGGCAGCCCATTCTTCACGGAGTACTGTGCTAAGGAGAGGTATCAATGTCGGTCGATATTCAGGTCAGGACTCTGTGTAGGCCAGTCCATTAAGGGATGTTATTGTCGTGTAACCACTCCGCCATAGGCCGTGCGTTATGAACAGGTGCTCTATCGTGTTGAAAGATGCAGTAGCCATACCCGAATTGTTCTTCAACAGTGGGAAGCAAAGAGGTGCTTAAAACATGAGTGTAGGCCTGTGCTGTGATTGTGACACGCAAAACAACAAGGGGTGCAAGCCTCCTCCATGAAAAACACGACCACACCATAACACCACCGCCTCCAAGTTTTACTGTTGGCCCTACACACACTGGCAGATGACGATCACCGTGTATTCGCCATACCAACACCATGCCATTGGATCGCCACATTGTGCACCGTGATTCTGTCATCCCACCCAATGTTTTTCCACTGTTCAGTCGTCCAATGTTAAAGGCTCCTTACCCCAAACTAGGCGTCGTTTGGCATTTACTGGCATGATGTGTGGCTTATGAGCAGCCGTTTTCTCACTTCCCGCCTAACTTTCATAGTACTTGCAGTGGATCCTGATGCAGTTTGGAATTCCTGTGTGATGGTCTGGATAGATGTCTGCCTATTACACATTATGACCCTCTTCAACTGTCGGCGCTCTCTGCCAGTCAACAGACAAGGTCGGCCTGTACGCTTTTGTGCTGTATGTGTCCCTTCACGTTTCCACTTCACTATCACATCGTAAACAGTGGACCTAGGGACGTTTAGGAGTCTGGAAATCTCATATACAGACGTATGACACAAGTGACACCCCATCACCTGACGACGTTCGAAGTCTGTGAGTTCTGTGGAGCTCCCCATTGTGGTCTCTCACGATGTCTAACGACTACAGAGGTCGCTGATATGGAGTACCTGGCAGTAGGCGGCAGTACAATGCACCTAATATGAAAAAACGTATGTTCTTGGGGGTGTACGGATACTTTTGATCACATAGTGTATATGTCAAGGTGATGGTGGTCTTCACAAGGACTTGGTAATACATTTAAGTCAACTGCACTGTTTTATTCAAGCAAAGCAAGTTAAACAAACATTTTATATAGGTATAACATAAGGTACACACTGGAAAATACTGCACTTCCAAAAATACTGCAAGTTTAGTCTTCTCTTCAAATTTTTGACAGAAGACTTCTAGCACTTCCTCTCCTGTGAATTTGATGTTCCTGTTGATGTGCATCAAAGCTCAACCATTGTTGGTTTTCTGCCATGATGCTATGAAGATTGGTTTTTATGTATTGCATGTACAATATGATTGTGCGCGCGGGCTCTTCTTCCCGTGGTGGCACATTGGAGTGTGAATGTATAGTGCGAGAGAACTTACTGTCACTCACAATAAGTAGACGGAACAAGTTGTCTGATATACTTGTTTATTACATTAAACTTTACAACTTGCACAGGCAGCGCGCCAACTGCGGCTCCTGGCTTAGCTGGAAGACATACATGCCTGTCCGCTATGGGGTCTCGCAGCTACCTGCCCGGCCGTTACAATGGCTAATCCTACCTGCGCGCACAAAGGACCTGAGAGGTCCACTTCCGCACATAGGTTGCAAATTCTTCCGACAGGGAGCAGACTACTGGACAGTCTGACCTGCCCAGTTTGAAGCTGCCACTAGATGGCAGTTGGAGTGAGTAGCAGAGTCCAAACATACTCCCACTCTAAAATGAGTTTTCTCATTTTACAAATACCAAAATTTTAAGAAACAACAAAACCAAAACAAGTAAACAATAAAAAATATAACTAGGTACAAGATCAATGCACATACATATGAATACACTAACATTTTTTTACAAATAACCAACATTTTAACAAACAACAACACCAAAACAAGTAAACAATAAAAATGTAACTAGACACAATATCAATGCACATAAAACATGAATATACTAACATTTGGGATGCCCACATCACCAAACACCACTGTCATGCTGCATGTGAAACACGATGGGTACTAACATGCAGGACACAAAACAATAAAGTATTAATATTATACTGCACAAAAACATGAAATCAATACTAACAGCAGTTAGTCCACAAGAAACATCCACAGCCTCCCAAGCTGATTTTATGAATTATGAGGTTATTCCAGTAAAAGGTAATTTGGCAGTGGCTCTGTATCATATACCACTACACAGATCTGAGGGAACTCTTAACTGATTCACTGCTTAGGTAGGGGACACAATTTTGCTATAGGCCTCTTAATATGCCCATTAGCAGTTTTTATCTTTACCACATGCACACACTTATCAGGACCGGGAAACAGGTGGTCAATGACACCCAGCCTCCACACCAAGGGAGGCAAATTATCCTCCTTGACCAGCACATGATCGCCGATCTGCGGTTGCCATGCCCCTTCCGATGTCCATTTTTTGCGTTGCTGCAGATCATGTATATATTCTGTGGACCACCTCTTCCAAGCCGGCCGCGGTGGTCTCGCGGTTCTAGGCGCGCAGTCCGGAACCGTGCGACTGCTACGGTCGCAGGTTCGAATCCTGCCTCGGGCATGGATGTGTGTGATGTCCTTAGCTTAGTTAGGTTTAAGTAGTTCTAAGTTCTAGGGGACTGATGACCACAGCAGTTGAGTCCCATAGTGCTCAGAGCCATTTGAATCATTTGAGCCACCTCTTCCAAAAGGACTGATGCAACTGCTGCACAAGTTGCCATCTGTGCAACCTGTTGGCGAGAACCTCAAGGACAGAGGATTCAGGATGAGCACAAAGGGGCTGTCTGATTAGGAAATGACCAGGAGTGAGAGCAGCAGGAGAATCTAGGTCATCAGAGAGAAGACACAACGGCCTTGAATTCAAGCATGCTTCTATCTGAATTAACACAGTAGTCAGTTCTTCAAATGTCAGCACTGCATTGCCGACGACACGTTTGAGATGAGACTTCATACATTTGATTCCTACCTCCCAGAGTCCACCAAAGTGAGGGGCACGAGGTGGAGTGAACCTCCAACTGATTCCCTCTGAGGTCGAATAATTCACCACACCTTCAACAGTAACATCGTTGGAGAGAAAACGTTTAAGCTTATTGTCTGCACGTACAAATGTGGTGCCATTGTCACTGTATATGTGATAAGGTTTCCCTCTTCTTGCAATGAATCTCCTGAGGGCAGCCAAAAATGAACTTGTTACCAAGTCACTAACTAATTCTAAGTGGACGGCCGTGGAAGCTATGGCAGTGGCGGCAGGGGTGGTTTTATCAAAGGCTACGGTGACCGTGGTGATATGATTGTACAAGAGGACACAATATTTGTGTCTGCAATGAGCCCTACATTGACAGAGATTGATATAGAGGAGCATTTTGGTTCAATTGGAGTCATAAAAATTAGACAGGATAACGGGCCACTCACTCCATAGGAATGCCACAACGCTATCAAAAGGGCATTTGGCGCAGCTCAACATAGTGAATATGGTAATGAGATCGCTTTGTTGAAGGCCAGCTCCCCTATTCCACTTAATAGCAAATTAAAGGATTTGCACCCGTTTGTTGATGCCAAAGGTATTTTACGAGTGGGAGGGAGATTAATGAATGCTGATGTACCATATGATGAGCGCCATCCTATTATCCTACCGCCTAAGCATCATTTGACAAAAATTCTCATAATAGATGAACATGAAAATCTGTTGCACGCTGGGTCACAACTTTTGTTGGCTATGTTGCTTAGGAGGTTTTGGATCCCCAATGGGCGTAACACAGTCAAGGGAGTTATCAGAAAATGTTTAAAATGCTTTAGGCTTAAGTCCAAGACAGCAGTTCAACTCATGGGTCAGCTGCCTGCAGCTAGAGTAAACCAGCCTCATCCATTCCAGCACTGTGGAGTAGATTATGCAGGCCCTATTACTGTAAAGCATGGTGGAAGACGGAGTAAAGTTACCACCAAGGCTTATATTGCTTTATTCATTTGCATGGCAGCCGCAGTTGGCGCGCTGCCTGTGCAAGTTGTAACGTTTAATGTAATAAACAATTATACCAGACAACTTGTTCCGTCTAGCTATTGTGAGTGGAAGCAAGGGGAGGACAGTAAGTTCTCTCGCACTATACATTCACACTCCAATCTGCCACCACGGGAAGAAGAGCCCACGCGCACATTTTTTGTGTGAATGTATAGTGCGAGAGAACTTACTGTCCTCCCCTTGTTTCCACTCACAATAACTAGACGGAACAAGTTGTCTGGTATAATTGTTTATTACATTAAACGTTACAACTTGCACAGGCAGCGTGCCAACTGCGGCTCCTGGCTTAGCTGGAAGACATATACGCCCATCCGCTACGGGGTCTCGCAGCTACCTGCCCGGCCGTTACAACGGCTAATCCTACCTGCGCGCACAAAGGACCTGAGAGGTCCACTTCCGCACATAGGTTGCAAATTCTTCTGACAGGGAGCAGACTATACTGGACAATCTGACCCGCCCAGTTTGAAGCTGCCACTAGATGGCAGTTGGAGTGAGTAGCAGAGTCCAAACAATGATCTGCTGTGTTATTAGTGATGGGCAGAATCGATAGGAGGTGAAGTGGGACTGCGATCTTTGGAAAACAAGATGAACGTTTAAGAGCTTCTGCTGAAGAGGTTGGCTTGTGGTCTTGTTTATTCCAGAACTGATTCCAGATCATAAGTTCCCCTTCCAAAAATGCGAAACTTGGCAAATCATTTTTGTATGTTTCAGCACTCTTCAACACATCCCCAGGGGAAACATCAGAAATGTGTTTTGGTATTAGCTTCCTTAACTGACCAACAGCTTCAAGGTGTACTTTGGTGAATCTGTAGGCTAGTTCAGTGTAAAGAATATCTTGAAAAGGAATCCAGATTGCCACTCTAAAGTATTCCTTGTGTGACTCAGCTGGGGCTCAGTCCTTCTGTAGGGCAGTTGTTTTTATCTCAGTGCCAAATATCTCAGCAAGTTCTTCTGCTGCTTTAAAGACAGGATGAAAGTGTAAAATACTGTCCTGACAGAGATCTTTCAGGCTGTCTTACACTGCTTCCGTGAGTTGCATTGCTCGGAATAGATTGATTTCCTTTTCTTGCAGTTGTTGAGCAGGTGGCAACGTTATCCCAAGCACTTTGACAAGTACACATAAACTTACAGTAAGTTCTAATGACTGCACAGCAAGAAGTAAGGAAATTGCACTCATTGCAGCACTACTTCCACTGCAAATGTTACAATGTTTCTGCAGTGCAATATTTGGGCTAGGAAAAATACCTTGAGAATGCAGGACAGCATCATGCATCTCTACCCAACGTCTTTCACACAGTTTCTTTATTGTGTGACTCTTCTCTGCTGGTAGAGGTGATGGTATTTCTTCCTCTAGTAAGTGTCATCGTTGAGCGGATTCTCTGATGAAGTTCACAACTGAACCAATTATACCGATAGCATTTCGTATGCTCCTGAGAGTACAGGCTTTGCTTAGAGCAAGATTGAGCCATTGACTAGCACATTGACTGTACATTGCTAATGGCTGTTTCTGTGATGTAATAGCTCGAACTCCTTTAAATTTATCACTCATTCGCTCCTCCGCCATAGGATTGTCTTTGGCAATAAGACACGGTTCATCAATGCCATTTACTTCAATCTCGTGCAGGATGGTGTTTGCCAAGTTTTCACCAATCAGGTCAGTAACAGCAATGAATTTTAAAAATTCTTCTCTTACAACACTGCTCTCGACATCAAAGAAACATTGATAGCGATAATTTGGGATGCTTATATCAGTCGTCTTATTTCCTATTATGGTGAAAAATTTTGATTCCTTTATGGTATCAACCATTTTCCCAGTAATAACATCAGCACAGCAATCTAGTATATCATTTTGTGTTGTCTTACTGATATAACCGGTATTTTTGAGTGTTGTATTAATACTTTATTGCCTGTGTGCATCTGAAATTTCAGTAAAGCACAAAAGTTTCCCTCTGAAGTAAATTCCAATGATTCACTGGCCATCTAACTGCCTTCTTCAGGCAATAATCCATCACTGTGACCCAGCAAGTGTATATTCTGGGCTCTACATAACATTATTGTCTTTATAATTGGGATTTTGGATTAGTCTTTTTTTCTATTTCGTCCAATCTTCTCTTTCTAATCTCATGCATTCTTATTAAAACATCCGTTGACTTCCCTTCAGTCACATGCAGAAATTTCTGCCAGACAACTATATTTCTCTTCTGATACTCTTTCTCATAGTTACCGTGTATAATGTTAGTCACTTTTTTATACATTTTCATTGGTTCACTCACTAGTCTTCCTAATTTTACATCATTGTTACCTCATTCTACCCTATCGAAGAGAACACAAGCTTTACAAAATCGCCAGTTAATTTGTTGCTGTAAGCCAGCCAAACAGTTTCTTGTAGCCATTTTCTTCGGAATGACAGCATTTAATTATCTTTTGCAATTTGTGCAGAGCAAAATTTGGTAGAAGGCACCCAAATACATCCATCAGATGTTGACTTCTGTTCACCAAATGACCGATATCATGTTCATCCACAGTCTCGTCATCACATAAACCACTCACATTACATACAGAGGAATTACCAATATAAGCTGAATCCACCATCTCTGGAAGTGATGCCCCTTTTCCAACATTAGTTTTTACAAAAAAACCAGTGAAGTGTCTTTTGTTGTTTAAAGCCATTCATATTGTCTCCTATTTAACGCACAGTGGGAAGAAAACACAATAATGTACGCTTACAAACAATTCCTGAAGTCATCACATTCGTCAAATTCATTTTGCAGATTGCAACATGCTTGTTTAAATTGTACCGAATAGGAATAGCAGTGCCTCTATTACAGCCAAGTTGCAAGTACATACATAGTTGCAAGTACGTACATGCAAACTGAATGGGTCATGAATCCAATGTTCTAACAAGCAATGTTTTATTCTAACCCAGTCTGGGGGTAGGGTCGCATCAGCCCCTGTGCCCACCCCCCCTCCCCCCCGCCTCTAAATCTGCCACTGCCTCTACTGACAATGACATAAACTTCAGTTTTGTTTCGTGAACTATTTCTGTAGTTTAGCATAATCATTATTCCATTTGCATAAACTAATACCGTTGTTATTGTCATACAGGTGAGTTAGTAACTGCTGTATTGCATTGTGTTATAACTATATTTGGTTTATTCGGATGCTAGTCAGAAAGATCAGTTTGCAAGTTCAAAAAACTGGCATTAGTAAAATTAAAAACATAAAAAAGGGTACTGTGTATGCTACAGGGGCACAACTCCCATTGTTTACAACTTTACTTCTGCGATAAAGATTGAAGCAGAAGAAATGGATTAAAATTTGTGCTGCAGCCGGGACTCAAACCCAGGTCTTCTTGCTTGCTAGGCAGAAATGCTAACCACTACACCACCACAGCACGAACTACCCAAGCTAAGTGCCCTCCCCTACACAAACTTCTGCTTTAGTGCATCAGCATATCACTTGGTGTGCTGCTGTCCGTGTTGGAGTCAGTGCTTGTTTTGGGGGCTCTTAAGAGGCTGGAAATCTACATTACATTGAAGTAATAACGGGAAACGAGATACTGACACACTGAAGGCAAACCTGGCTTGAACTGAAAACAATGAGAACACAGCAAAGAAAAGCGATATAAAAGCCCGAGGCAAAATATCAGCATCAGAGACATTGAAATTGACAATTAATGAATATTTCCCAGAAGAAACATGTTTACCAAGGCATTTAATGTTTTCTATGCCTATTTTTGACAAAATTTCGAATTTTTGGTCTTCTTTGTATGTTTATACCGTCGCAATAATTCATCTCACCATAACTGTTGACATCAAATTGCTTTCATGGTGGAATACTAACTTTCAAGATACAGTGTGAGCAACGTAAGTCCGAACCTATAACATAACTACTACAGAATTGGTAGATAATGTCGGAATAAAATGTTATGGATATTCTGTAATTTAAATTTTGCATTTATTAAAATAATTGTTGAAAAAGATGTTCAAAATGATCACCTTAGGCATTAGCGCATTTTTGTGCTTCAGTGGTCAAATTGAGAGGCTTCTGATGCAAAGCTTTTTGTCAATCACGTTTACTGATAACAAATGGGCACAACTTTCTGGTGTCGCCTACAGCTTAGCAGTATTGGCATATGGAATAAAAGAAAATAGAAACAAGGACTGGCACGAAGAACATGCGGACGAGATTATGCCCATCATTGAGGCTAAACAAAGAGCCTCACTTGCTTACAAAAGAAACCTATGTACAGTAACTCCATCCAGGAGACGTGTACATAATTACTGGCTGAAATTATGTTCAGGTACACAGAGAACAGCTGCTTCTGGGGACACTAAGGTATCAAAAAAGCCGTTGGTCCAACTGTCAGAAAAACCACCTCTGAATCAAAGACCGGTATTATATATATATATATAGGGTGGTCCATTGATACTGACCAGGCCAAATATCTCACGAATAAGCATTAAACGAAAAAACTACAAGGATCGAAACTCGTCTAGCCTGAAGGGGGAAACCAGATGGCGCTATGGTTGGCCCGCTAGATGGCGCTGCCGGAAGTCAAACGGATATCAACTGCGTTTTTTTTTTAAATAGGAACCCCCATTTTTTATTACATATTCGTGTAGTATGTAAAGAAATATGAATGTTTTGGTTGGACCACTTTTTTCGCTTTGTGATAGATGGCGCTGTAATAGTCACAAACGTATAAGTACGTGGTATCACGTAACATTCTGCCAGTGCGGACGGTATTTGCTTTGATACATTATCCATGTTAAAATGGACCGTTTACCAATTGCGGAAAAGATCGATATTGTGTTGATGTATGGCTATTGTGGTCAAAATGCCCAACGGGCATGTGCTATGTATGCTGCTCGGTAACCTGGACGACATCATCCAAGTGTCCGGACCGTTCGCCGGATAGTTACGTTACTTAAGGAAACAGGAGGTGTTCAGCCACATGTGAAACGTCAACCATGATCTGCAACAAATGATGATGCTCAAGTAGGTGTTTTAGCTGCTGTCGCGGCTAATCCGCACATCAGTAGCAGACAAATTGCGCGAGAATCGGGAATCTCAAAAACGTCGGTGTTGAGAATGCTACATCAACATGGATTGCACCCGTACCATATTTCTATGCACCAGGAGTTGCATGGGAATTGCATGGCGACGACTTTGAACGTCGTGTGCAGTTCAGTTCTGCCACTGGGCACAAGAGAAATTACGGGACGATGACAGATTTTTTTGCACGCGTTCTATTTAGCGACGAAGCGTCATTAACCAACAGCGGTAACGTAAACCGGCATAATATGCACTACTGGGCAATGAAAAATCCACAATGGCTGCGACAAGTGGAACGTCAGTGGGTTAATGTATGGTGCAGCATTATGGGAGGAAGGATATTTGGCCCCCATTTTATCGATGGCACTCTAAATGGTGCAATGTATGCTGATCTCCTGCGTAATGTTCTACCGATGTTATTACAAGATGTTTCACTGCATGACAGAATGGTGATGTACTTCCAACATGATGGATGTCTGGCACTTAGCTCGCGTGCAGTTGAAGCGGTATTGAATAGCATTTTTCATGACAGGTGGATTGGTCGTCGAAGCACCATACGAAGACCCACACGTTCACCGGATCTGACGTCCCCGGATTTCTTTCTGTGGGGTAAGTTGAAGGATATTTTGCTATCGTGATCTACCGACAACGCCTGACAACATGCGTCAGCCCACTGTCAATGCATGTGCGAACATTACGGAAGGCGAATTACTCGCTGTTGAGAGGAATGTCGTTACACGTCTTGCCAAATGCATTGAAGTTGACGGACATCATTTTGAGCATTTACTGCATTAATGTGGTATTTACAGGTAATCGCGCTGTAACAGCATGCGTTCTCAGAAATGATAAGTTCCCAAAAGTACATGTATCACATTGGAACAACCGAAATAAAATGTTCAAATGTACCTACGTTCTGTATTTTAATTTAAAAAACCTACCTGTTACCAACTATTCGTCTAAAATACTGAGTCATATGTTTGTGACACATTCAAATTTCTTTACATACTACGCGAATATGTAATAAAAGATGGAAGTTCCTATTTAAAAAAACGCAGTTGATATCCGTTTGACTTATGGCAGCGCCATCTAGCTGGCAAACCATAGCGCCATCTGGTTTCCCTCTTCAAGCTAGACAAGTTTCGTTCTTTGCAGTTTTTTCGTTTGACGCTTATATATATATATATATATATATATATATATATATATATATATATATATATATATATATATATATATATATATATATATATATATATATATAGGGTGGTCCATTGATCTTGACCGGGCCAAATATCTCACGATATATATATATATATATGTTGCTATATTGGTTGATAGAATAATATATATTTTGTGTGTGTGTTGGAAAAAATTTTACGATCTTCATGAAGAACTATTAATCTCCCAGTTACAATTGTTAGTACTGGACTCTAAAAGAAACAGAAGTACTTAATCAACAATCTCGTGTCTTTCAAGAACAGTGTTTCTCCGTAACGCACAAAGCTTTTGTCCAATATTCAGCTTCTCTGGTGTGTCACCAGTCTGCTCGGCAGGGAAACCATTAAACTCCCCATCCAAATCCCACATTTGTTTGTTCCATCAACCAACTCGGATGACGAGCAGTCATCATAAATTAATTATGATTATCAATACTAAGCTTAGCAATGATTTTAAACAAAGTAGAATTGTACCTCTCAACCTGTCCATTGGCTCTAGGTAGTCCTGTCGTTATTAAAATGTGTTCAATTCCTTCTGTAATGCAGTAGTCCTTGAATTTTTCAGAAATAAAGAAAGTCTGTCTATCAGTGACTACGTCGACTGAATTCTCAAAATTAATTTACTGTTATTCCATCTTACTAATTGCTTCTGTTTATTTTGTAGTATTTATAGAATACAACCAAGTAAACTTGTTAAATGCGCCAATAACATGTAGACTGTGGTTGTATCGTTTGTGCACTGATTGAAGCAGTCCAGTATGGTCCACGGGATAAGTATATAATGGCTCACTTGCTTTGGATAAGGGATGAAGGAGACCTTCCTTTTGTCTTGATTTCTTATTCACAATTAAATATTTTATACAGTCTGAGATCACTCTTTTTTTACCTTGTCCATCAGATTTCGTATATAATAATCTTGTTTTATTTCCTCCTCAATTCGCTTCACTGCATAATGATCTTTCTCATGCACAAGCTTGATGATTTCACGTTATATGGTGGGTGGAACCACTAAAGTCTCTTAATCTTCATAGAACTTGAAAAGAATTCCATCTTTCATTAAAAAGTTTTCATAAAGCCATTCTCTGAGAATGCTCCCGAACCTAACTATTAAACCATCTGCAAAACCAAACAGTTCATTCACATGACGACTTAAGGCATCTGCATGTTTCATCCTAGAACCATATTGGTGTGAAGTGTTGTAGGAATATTCTTCCAAGACTAAAGCCCATCTTGCTAGTCTTCATGACAAGTCCTTCTTGTTCATAATCTTTTGGAGTGCAGCGTAGTTCGTTACTGTTTTAAAACATATTCCTAGCAATTATATCCAGAATTTTCGCAAGTCATTATCCTTAGCTAACTCTTCAAACCCTTAATTACTGTATTATTTCTCTTGAGAATTTTTTTTTCAGTCAAATGCGAGACTAAATGGAATTGGTCATCATCTGGAGATTTTTGTAATAATATGGCTCCAAAATCTCCTTTGTTTGCGTCCGTGTGTCGCTCAGTTTCGCGTTTTGAGCTGTAGATTTTGAAAACTGTATCCTATGAAAGAGTATCGCTGAGCGCCTCGAATGCTTGTCTCTGTTCTTCTTCAGACTTATATTTTCGTTTATTTCTCAGTAAATCGCCTAGAGGTTTTGGGATTGCAGAGTAATTTGAGGTAAACTTCCTAAAGTATCCTATTAGACTTAAGAAACTTTGTATTTCTGCAATAGATTACCGTTCTGGAAAGTTTTGAACAGCTATTGTCTTCTCAGTAGAAGGTCGGATTTTTCCACATACCCAAGAACCTCAACAGTTTCTTCAAGAACTGGCATTTTTCGAAATTAATTTTCAAGCCATATTCTTCTGCAGTTTCTAACGATAAACCAAGCTGTTGAAATTCTCATCATCACTCTTTGTTGATGTAATAATACCTTCCATGGACTCACAATGTCATAGGGACATTTTTTACGGTCAAAATATCGAACTCTTTCGTGAAGGATTAAAGTTCTTCCATTTCTTTCGGAATTAGCCGTTGCCTCAAATTCGACATTCGAGATTGTGGTTGGATCATTGAAGAATGCGATATCAGTATAAGGAAATGAGAAATGCTTTTATTTTACTTTTATCTTACGGATTAAGTTCCAGATAGGATTTGGGCTTTGTAGTATTATTAAAGAATACAACATCAGCGTGCCGAAGAAGGAAAGTAAGTGATTTCAGACATTATTATCCGTCACAAAATGTGAGAATCCACGGGCGAGTCGACATTTGATGTGCAACGCCACGCAGCACCCCTCAGACCAGCTCAGAGCAGCCCAGAACTCCCAAGAATGGGGCCGAGTCTTTATAGGTGCCGCAGCAATGCCCCAGTGTGTGCGCGCATGCATGTGTACAATAATGGAAAACGAGAAATGCCGCCCAAACAGACCGCGCATTTACTTTGAGGTTGAGAAACTGCACGGAACTTATATTCCACACGTGGCGCGATGCGCCAAACCTCCTTCTTGGCTTTCGTGGATGCGCGACCCCAATGCACCTGATGTTTGTTGTTCTTTTTTATCGTGTTGTTTGGTTGGCCATTTATCAAAATTATCATTTGACTTCACAGTTAATATGTTCTATGAGCTATAACTCAGAATTGAGATAATTTAATTTAGAGAGACGATGAAAGAGAATTACTGTAATAACTAATAAGACAATATTCTCCACGTAAAATAGTAAGGAGACCGTGTTCCCCTCCCTGAAAAAAGTGGAGGGACGGCGTCCATCCGCGTTGCCCCTCCAGTACGGCCCTGGGTGTAATTAGCCACTAAATCTTTTATGTGTTCCTTTGTTTCATCACTAACAGAGCTTTCAATATCTAATTCTGGTTTGTCTGCTACATGGATACACATAAGATGAACTTTCCCTTCTGGTTTCCTAATAGTAACTCCGTCTTTGTTTATAAAAACTTCAATTTTATCTAGAAAATCGTTTCCATCTATCTTTTCTAAACTCATTGTCTCTCTAAAAACCAGATAAAAGCCTGTTTCAATTTTCACATCATCAATCTCAACTACACCTGTAAAATACTCTACAGGAGAGATGAAGTTTTTCCCAGATCCTGTCAAGACTAGTTTTTTGCAAACTTGGAACATTCACAATCTCATAAACCTCTTGTCGTAAAACACTGAAGAACAACCAAAGAAATTGGTACACCTGCCTAATATCGTACAGGACCTCCACGAGCACACAGAAGTACCGCAACACGACATGACATGGACTCGACTAATATCTGAAGTAGTGCTAGAGAGAACTGACACCATCAATCCTGCTAGGGTGTCCATAAATCCATAAGAGCACGAGTGGGGTGGAGATTTCTCCCGAACAGCACGTTGCAAGACATCCAAGATATGGTCAGTAATGTTCATGTCTGGGGAGTTTGGTGGCCAGCGGAAGTATTTAAATTCAGAAGAGTGTTCCTGGAGCCACTCTGTAGCAATTCTGAATGTGTGGGGTGCCGCATCATCCTGCTGGAATTGCCCAAGTCCGTCGGAATGTACAATGGATGTGAATAGATGCAGGTGATCAGACAAGATTCTTATGTACATGTCACCTGTCAGAGTCTTATCCTGACGTGTCAGGGGTCCCACATCACTCCAACTACACGCGCCCCACACCATTACACAGCCTCCACCAGTTTGAACCGTCCCCTGTTGACACTCTTGACATGCAGGGTCCATGGAT
Source organism: Schistocerca piceifrons (assembly GCF_021461385.2). Lineage (NCBI taxonomy): Eukaryota > Metazoa > Arthropoda > Insecta > Orthoptera > Acrididae > Schistocerca > Schistocerca piceifrons. Next base: position 116,434,674 of record NC_060139.1, on the reverse strand, counting down.
TCATGAGGTTGTCTTCATCCCGTATGCGTCCATCCACTAGATACAATTTGAAATGAGACTCGTCCGACCAGGCAACATGCTTCCAGTCATCCACAGTCCAATGACGGTGTTGACGGACCCAGGCGAGGATTAAAGCTTTGTGTCATGCAGTTATCAAAGGTACACAAGTGGGCCTTCAGTTCTGAAAGCCCATATCAGTGACGTTTCGGTGAATGGTTCACACGCTGACACTTGGTGGCCCAGCAGTGAAATGTGCAGCAATTTGTGGAAGGGTGTACATTTTTGTCACGTTAAACGATTCTCTTCAGCAGTCTTTGGTCCCCTTTTTCCGGCTGCAACGATGTCGGAGATATGATGTTTTACTGGATTCCTGATATTCACGGTTGTTGTTGTGATCTTCAGTACAGAGACTGCTTTGATGCAGCTCTCCATGCTACTCTATCCTGTGCAAGCTTCTTCATCTCTCAGAACCTACTGCAACCTGCATCCTTCTGAATCTGTTTAGTGTATTCATCTCTTAGTCTCCCTCTACGATTTTTACCCTCACAGCTGCTCTCCAATACCAAATTGGTGATTCCTTGATGCCTCAGAATATGCCCTAAAAACCGATCCCTTCTTCTAGTCAAGTTGTACTACGAATTTCCCTTGTCTCCAATTCTATTCAAAACCTTCTCATTAGTTATGTGATCTACCCATCTAATCTTCAGCATTCTTCTGTAACGCCACATTTCGAAAGCTTCTACTCTCTTCTTGTCTAAACTATTTATCGTCCACGTTTCACTTCCATACATGGCTACACTCCATACAAATACTTTCAGAATCGACTTCCTGACACTTAAATCTATACTCGATGTTAACAAATTTCTTTCCTTCAGAAACGCTTTCCTTGCCATTGCCAGTCTATATTTTATATCTTCTCTACATCGACCATCATCAGTTATTTTGCTTCCCAAATAGAAAAACTCATTTACTGCTTTAAGCGTCTCATTTCCTAATCTGATTCCCACAGCATCACCCGATTTACTTCGACTACATTCCATTATCCTCGTTTTGCTTTTGTTGATTATCATCTTATATCCTCCTTTCAAGACACTGTATTCCGTTCAGCTGCTCTTCCAAGTCCTTTGCTGTCTCTGACAGAATTACAGTGTCATCGGCGAAACTCAGAGTTTTTCTTTCTTCTCCATGGATTTTAATTCCTATTCCGAATTTTTCTTTTGTTTCCTTTATTGCTTGCTCAATACACAGATTGAATAACATTGGGGAGAGGCTACAATCCTGTCTCACTCCCTTCCCAACCACTGCTACCCTTTCCTGCCCCTCGACTCTTAAAACTGCCTTCTGGTTTCTGTACAAATTGTAAATAGCCTTTCACTCCCTGTATTTTACCCCTGCCACCTTAAGAATTTGAAAGAGAGTATTCCAGTCAACATTGTCAAAAGCTTTCTCTAAGTCTATAAATGCTAGAAACGTAGGTTTGCCTTTCCTTAATATTTTTCTAAGATAAGTCGTAGGGTCAGTATTGCCTCACGTGCTCCAGCATTTCTAAGGAATCCAAACTGATGTTCCCCGAGGTTGGCTTCTACCAGTTTTTCCATTCGTCTGTAAACAGTTCGTGTTAGTATTTTGCAGCCGTGGCTTATTAAACTGATAGTTCAGCAATTTTCACATCTGTCAACACCTGCTTTCTTTGGGATTGAAATTATTATATTCTTCTTGAAGTCTGACGGTATTTCGCCTGCCTCATACATCTTGCTCACCAGATGGTAGAGTTTTGTGAGGCCTGGCTCTCCAAATGCTGTCTGTATTTCTAATGGAATGTTGTCTATTCCTGGGGTCTTGTTACGACTTGGGTCTTTCAGTGCTCTGTCAAACTCTTCACACAGTATCTTATCTCCTATTTCATTTTCATCTACATTCTCTTCCATTTCTATAATATTGTCCTCAAGAACATCGCCCTTGTATAGACCCTCTATATACTCCTTCCACGTTTCTGCTTTCCCCTCTTTGCTTAGAACTGGGTTTCCATCTGAACTCGTTGACATTCACGCAAGTGGTTCTCTTTTCTCCAAAGGTGTCTTTAATTTTCCTGTAGGCAGTATCTATCTTACCCCTAGTGATATGCACCTCTACACCCTCTAGCCATCCCTGCTTAGCCATTTTGCACTTCCTGTCGATCTCATTTTTGAGACGTTTGTATTCCTTTTTGCCTGCTTCATTTACTGCATTTATGTATTTTCTCCTTTCATCAGTTAAATTCAATATCTCTTCTGTTACCCAAGGATTTCTATTAGCCCTCGTCTTTTTACCTACGTGATCCTTTGCTGCCTTTACTATTTCATCTCTCCAAGCTACCCATTCTTCTTCTACTGTATTTCTTCCCCCCCATTCTTGTCAATCGTTCCCTAATGCTCTCCCTGAAACTCTGTACAACCTCTGGTTCTTTCAGTTTATCCACGTCCCATCTTTTCAAATTCCCACCTTTTTGCAGTTTTTTCAGTTCTAATTTACAGTTCACAACCAATAGATTGTGGTCAGAGTCCACATCTGTCCCTGGAAATGTCTTACAACTTAAAACCTGGTTCCTGAATCTCTGTCTTACCATTATATAATCTATCTGAAACCTTCCAGTATCTCCAGGCTTGTTCCATGCATACAACATTCTTTCATGATTCTTGAACCAAGTGTTAGCTATAATTATGTTATGCTCTATGCAAAATCCTATCAGGTGGCTTCTTCTTTCATTCCTTACTCCCATTCCATATTCACCTACTACGTTTCCTTCTCTTCCTTTTCTTACTATAGAATTTCAGTCACCCATGACTATTTAATTTTCGTCTCCCTTCACTATCTGAATAATTTCTTTTATCTCAGCATACATTTCATTAATCTCTTCGTCATCTGCGGAGCTAGTTGGCATATAAACCTGTCCTGCTGTGGCAGGCGTTGGCGTCATATCTATCTTGACCACAATAATGCGTTCACTATGCTTACCCGAATTCCTATTTTCCTCTTCATTATTAAACCTACTCCTGCATTACCCCTATTTGATTTTGTATTTATAACCCTGTATTCACCTGACCAGAAGTCTTGTTCCTCCTGCCACCGAACTTCACAAATTCCCACTATATCTAATTTTAACCTATCCATTTGCCTTTTAAAATTCTCTAACCTACCTGCCCGATTAAGGGATCGACATTCCACGCTCCGATCCGTAGAACGCCAGTTTTCTTTCTCCTGATAACAACGTCCTCCTGAGTGGTCCCCACCCGGAGATCTGAATGGGGGCTATTTTACCTCCGGAATATTTTACCCAAGAGGACGCCATCATCATTTAAACGTGCAGTAAAGCTGCATGCCCTCGGGAAAATTTCCCCTTGCTTTCAGCCGTTCTCAGTACCAGCACAGCAAGACCGTTTTAGTTAGTGTTACAAGGCCAGGTCAGTCAATCATCCAGACTGTTGCCCCTGCAACTACTGAAAAGACTGCTGCCCCTCTTCAGGAACCACATGTTTGTCTGGCCTCTCAACAGATACCCCTCCGTTGTGGTTCCACCTACGGTCCGGCTATCTGTATCGCTGAGGCACCCAAGCCTCCCCACCAACGGCAAGGTCCATGGTTCATGGGGATATTCACGGTACACTCGTGAAATCGATGTATGGGGAAACCCCCATTTCATCGCTACCTCGGAGATACAGTGTTCCATCGCTCGTGCGCCGACTATAAAACAAAGTTCGAACTCACTTAACACGTTTCTCTGCCATCGGCGCAAAAGCGCGTCCGGCCGATACTGGTGGACATGCCGTGGACGCGCCGGTGCGGCGAGAGACTCAGCTGTTGCGAGGCACTACGGTTTAGTCGGGCACAGTCTACCCGACGGGAGGCCGTAGCCACACGACATTTCCATTTATTTTACAGCCATTCGGTGTGGTTTATTGCGCAGGCACTCTAAGATCGTATTGTTTTCAATTTTTACTGGTGCTGTTCGCATTTTTTCCCTACAGTTTTTCTCTGTTGTGGGACTGAAAATAGAAAACAATCGTTACACGGCGGGCCCTTCAGAACCTAAGAAACGTAAAATACGGGATACAATATCGTACAAAAACTAACGGATGCGGAATTATTACGAATGTTAGAAGAAAGCGATTCGGAAACGGAATTGCCCAGTGTGGAGGACGGGTGGGAATCCAGTGAAGAGTCTCACGGAGCCTAGTTTGCTTTAGATGAAACTGTAGAAATTGCTATGAATCCAAGCGACAGGGAAAGAGCAGAAGGAGTGGTAACAAGTGGTGTAAAAATGAGGGACCGCTAATTCAACCAACGGGAAACACTCCCTTGGATTATTTTCGTCTTTTGATGACGGTCGAATTTCTATTGAAAGTTGTAGAAGGAACAAATCGAAAAGCATCTGAATTATTCCTTTCTGTGGAAACCAAAGAACAATTACGAATAAATTGTCGGAGAGATATGACGGTTGGCGAATTGTTCGTGTTCTTGGGAGTTTTCCTGCACATGGGAAATATAAAGATAAGGAAGTTGCAGGACTATTCGAAAAAGGACCCTTTATTTCACGTGAAAGGAATTGCCAATAGTATTTCACGAAATAGTTTTCTTCTAATACTACGTACATTGCATTTTTCTGAAAATCCGAAACAGGGCGAACCAAAACCATCCGACAGGTTGTATAAAATTCGTCCAGTTATCAGTTTCTTCAATGAAAGTATGTGCCAAGTGTACTACCCTGGACGGGAACTGTCACTGGACGAATCAATGATCCTGGAACATTACTTTTCTGCCAATATATCAAAAATAAAAGCACAAATATGGCATAAAGCTATATACACTCCTGGAAATGGAAAAAAGAACACATTGACACCGGTGTGTCAGACCCACCATACTTGCTCCGGACACTGCGAGAGGGCTGTACAAGCAATGATCACACGCACGGCACAGCGGACACACCAGGAACCGCGGTGTTGGCCGTCGAATGGCACTAACTGCGCAGCATTTGTGCACCGCCGCCGTCAGTGTCAGCCAGTTTGCCGTGGCATACGGAGCTCCATCGCAGTCTTTAACACTGGTAGCATGCCGCGACAGCGTGGACGTGAACCGTATGTGCAGTTGACGGACTTTGAGCGAGGGCGTATAGTGGGCATGCGGGAGACCGGGTGGACGTACCGCCGAATTGCTCAACACGTGGGGCGTGAGGTCTCCACAGTACATCGATGTTGTCGCCAGTGGTCGGCGGAAGGTGCACGTGCCCGTCGACCAGGGACCGGACCGCAGCGACGCACGGATGCACGCCAAGGCCGTAGGATCCTACGCAGTGCCGTAGGGGACCGCACCGCCACTTCCCAGCAAATTAGGGACACTGTTGCTCCTGAGGTATCGGCGAGGACCATTCGCAACCGTCTCCATGAAGCTGGGCTACGGTCCCGCACACCGTTAGGCCGTCTTCCACTCACGCCCCAACATCGTGCAGCCTGCCTCCAGTGGTGTCGCGACAGGCGTGAATGGATGGACGAATGGAGACGTGTCGTCTTCAGCGATGAGAGTCGCTTCTGCCTTGGTGCCAATGATGGTCGTATGCGTGTTTGGCGCCGTGCAGGTGAGCGCCACAATCAGGACTGCATACGACCAAGGCACACAGGGCCAACACCCGGCATCATGGTGTGGGGAGCCATCTCCTACACTGGCCGTACACCACTGGTGATCGTCGAGGGGACATTGAATAGTGCACGGTACATCCAAACCGTCATCGAACCCATCGTTCTACCATTCCTAGACCGGCAAGGGAACTTGCTGTTCCAACAGGACAATGCACGTCCGCATGTATCCCGTGCCACCCAACGTGCTCTAGAAGGTGTAAGTCAACTACCCTGGCCAGCAAGATCTCCGGATCTGTCCCCCATTGCGCATGTTTGGGACTGGATGAAGCGTCGTCTCACGCGGTCTGCACGTCCAGCACGAACGCTGGTTCAACTGAGGCGCCAGGTGGAAATGGCATGGCAAGCCGTTCCACAGGACTACATCCAGCATCTCTACGATCGTCTCCATGGGAGAATAGCAGCCTGCATTGCTGCGAAAGGTGGATATACACTGTACTAGTGCCGACATTGTGCATGCTCTGTTGCCTGTGTCTATGTGCCTGTGGTTTTGTCAGTGTGATCATGTGATGTATCTGACCCCAGGAATGTGTCAATAAAGTTTCCCCTTCTTGGGACAATGAATTCACGGTGTTCTTATTTCAATTTCCAGGAGTGTATTTTGACAACTCCCACTGGATTGGTTCTAAAATTCGCTGTATACACTGGCATGCTGTAAGATTTAAGAGGAAGAGGCCATGAGCAAAAAATTGCTCTTCATTTACTGAATGAAAAGTTGAATGCTGATCACCACGTGTACATGGTCAATTACTATAATAACTTCGCACTGGCTAAGTTGCCCCTGGATAAGAAGACTCAGTGCACGGGAACTCTGAGGACGAATAGGAAGGATACATCCAATTCTGTGAGAGACAGCAAAGGACTTGGAAGAGCAGTTGAACGGAATGGATAGTGTCTTGAAAGGAGGATATAAGATGAACATCAACAAAAGCAAAACGAGGATAATGGAATGTAGTCGAATAAAGTCGGGTGATGCTGAGGGAATTAGATTAGGAAATGAGACACTTAAAGTAGTAAAGGAGTTTTGCTATTTGGGGAGCAAAATAACTGATGATAGCCGAAGTAGAGAGGATATAAAATGTAGACTGGCAATGGCAAGGAAAGCGTTTCTGAAGAAGAGAAATTTGTTAACATCGAGTATAGATTTAGGTGTCAGGAAGTCATTTTTGAAAGAATTTGTATGGAGTGTAGCCATGTATGGAAGTGAAACATGGACGATAAATAGTTTGGACAAGAAGAGAATAGAAGCTTTTGAAATGTGGTGCTACAGAAGAATGCTGAAGATTAGATGGGTAGATCACATAACTAATGAGGATGTATTGAGTAGGATTGGGGAGAAGAGAAGTTTGTGGCACAACTTGACTAGAAGAAGGGCTCGGTTAGTAGGACATGTTCTGAGGCATCAAGGGATCACCAATTTAGTATTGGAGGGCAGCGTGAAGGGTAAAAATCGTAGAGGGAGACCAAGAGATGAATACACTAAGCAAATTCAGAAGGATGTAGGTTGTGGTAGGTACTGGGAGATGAAGAAGCTTGCACGGGATAGAGTAGCATGGAGAGCTGCATCAAACCAGTCTCAGAGGACTGAAGACCACAACAACAACATCCAAGTAAATACAGAAGGCAAAATTACGAAACGGTGAAGCCGTTGGCTGATTTGCGGAAGGAGTTATGATAGTTAAGTGGCGTGATAAGAGGGAGGTTTGCTATATTTCTAATGCATTTACAAATGAAATGATTGAGGTTGAAAACAAAAGAAAGGAGAAGAAATTTAAGTTATAATTAACTACAATAAATTTATGTCAGCAGTTGATCGGCACTATCAGATGTTATCATATTACCTCTCGGAACGAAAAACCATACGCTGGTACAAGAGACTTTTTATCCACGTTGTGGAAATGATGCTGACAAACGCACATGCCCTACACAATAAATATTCTGGTACAAAAATGCCCCTCCAAGAATTCAGACTCAGTATTATAAGAGCACTATTCCCACAAAAGTAGATAAACGACCAGTCAGAAATGCCCAACATGTTGTGGTAAAACGAGAATCAACTGGAAAATCAAAAACACCGAGAAAAAAGGGTAGATCATGCGCCAGCCGAGGACAACGAACAGACACGATTTACGAGTGCCCTGATTGCCCAAATAAAGCAGGGTATTGTTTGAATTGTTGTGTTATTCACCACCTCTAAAGGCAGATAACACTTTCGTTGTTCTTTCATTTTTCGACAGTTATGTGTAGGCACTATTCTTGAACTTTGTATTTATTTTATTTGTTTGAGAGAAATCGGTAAAGTTCTTGATTGTATCTTTTCTCAGATTTGACACACACTGTATTTCAGAAGTTTCTCCAAGATCTTGTGTTTGTTTTTGAACGCTGTTTCTACTATATTTTTGGTTCAATAAATATGTCGTTTGTCAGTAGGGTGTTTCGTTTTGGTTTTGAATATAAAATAAAAATGTAGTACCCTAAACTGTCACAATTTTCAGGAAAAATAAACGAGACGCACTAGCGTGTCCATGGACACCCGATACAGAATGTGGCCTGATATGCCACTGACGCCTTAGTGCACCCCCAAAACAATTGATTCACGAGAGTAAATTTTATCTTTTACTTATAAAATAAATACATTTTATATTACTTTTAGCAATACAGTTTGAGATTCTATTAAAAAAATAATTGGTTACGTAGCAACGCAAGGCCAATTACAGTGGCAGCGAACGTGTTAAATCTTGAAAAGCTGCCATTGTAGCAGCAGTAACCGTTCTAACAGCTGCGACAGACAATTGGTTGATACAGGCGTTGCCGACCGCAGCGACGTATTCTGCCTGTTTACATACCTCTGCATTTGAGTACGGATGCCTATACCAGTTTATTTGACGCTTCAATGTAAATTGACTGCCAATGGCAGTTGGCGTCTTGAACTATCGCTTGCTCATTTGTACATTTTTAAATTTACAATTGTTAATACTCTTCTTAACAGTGTTCGAATTCATAGTCGCCTTTTGATTATTATTCTCTTTCGTGCATTCAGATGCGATGGCTAAATTCATTGCAATTATAGCATCTCTTTCCCTTGGTCTTGTAGTTGCAACACTTGACTTGTGACCACTTGCACCACAATTTAGATACTTTTTGTTTCGATCCCAAGCTTCCCTTTTAGTATTTCTATTACTCGAGTCTTTAGCATATTTCTTGCTTCAGTTTAAATTTTCGCTACTGTAACGTTTGTTATTTCTTTTCGACAACGACTTTTCAGCTCCTTAGAAATGCCTCATTTTTCCCTTAAACTCTTTCGAACTTCCAGCGCCATAGAGTAGACGTTTTTGTGCCTCAGTCGTCTTCTATCCCGTCAATCACACACCGAAATAGCGAGTCGTTATCAATACCAGCCCAGCTGACGATTTCCTTCATTATAAGAAAATATTCTAGAAGAGACTCTTCCCGTTTCTTCTTTCGTCGAGAGAGCTGTTGGTGGATCTCCGCAGCAAATGTTTTCACGTCGAATTCTTCCTGCAAAGCTTTCTTCAGTGCATCCCACGATTTAAAACCCTTCTCACCCTGAATAAAACGCTTAGCCAAACCTTCTAGTGATTTTATTCCCTGAAAACAAGTATTTGCAGTTCACTCCAACCCAGTAAACAAACCGTTTCCTCGAAGCCCAAAACCCACTTTTTAAGTCTAAGCCTACAATTGAGGATAGCAGTAAGAGTTTCTCGCAGCACTCGCGAATGTTCGAAATTTCGCAATATATCACAATACAAACGGACACTGATACAATCGAGGAAAGATTATACACAAGCGATGCGAACAGTAAAATATACGAATCTAGAACTTCAAGTACAAATACACGAGGTCTCACACAAAAGGAAGTCCCGAAGTCGGCATTTGTATATAAATAAACGTGTGTGTCGTGCACAGAATTTTCACTTAGCTGTTTCTGTGCACACTTCTACTCTGGCGTGCCGAAGAAGAACTGCAGCGTGAGTTGGTCTCGATAAAAGTCGCTAAAATGTGCAGCACCAACAAAGCACATGTTCTATCTGTTGCAGCTAAATAATGCCTTCCGGGGGAGTTTGCCGATGTCGACAATCGCGTGAGTCGAGTAACCGCAGGCAACAGCATCTGCCGTGCGCCCTCACGGTTAAGCGGCAACCATTGTGTCGTCCTTCATATTAGACTACAGTAACTGGCAACGGCTTACCCACCAACCGCCAAGGCACGCGGCCAGTACATTTTTTGCCCTCTGATGTGGAAGTTTTAACCCTCCGTTACTCGCGCGAAAATTCGTAACATGGTCCTCGCGTCGAGGTGTCATCCACAAAGCAAGCGGTCTATTTGTATACTTTGAACGGTCTTTATGGATGATGTTATGATTTTTTATTAAATCTAAATATAATACATTTAATATTCGTACGCAGTATAATATATTCTAACTTTTGAAACAGTCCGACGATTCGAAGAACAATATCTTCAGCTGAATTACTGGTATTACGTGGTCCCTCTGGTTGCTTGCCGACGTACGGTTCTAAATTCAAAGTGTGAGCTGTTTTTACATCAACCAAAGCAAACACTTTAAACCCATACTTTGCTGGGTTGCTAGGTATACAGGGTGAGTCACCTAACGTTACCGCTGGATATATTTCGTAAACCACATCAAATACTGACGAACCGATTCCACAGACCGTACGTGAGGAGAGGGGCTAGTGTAATTGTTTAATACAAACCATACAAAAACGCACGGAAGTATGTTTTTTAACACAAACCTACGTTTTTTTTAAATGGAACCACGTTAGTTTTGTTAGCACATCTGAACATATAAAAAAATACGTAATCAGTGCCGTTTGTTGCATTGTAAAATGTTAATTACATCCGGAGATATTGTAACCTAAAGTTGACGCTTGAAAGCTCCGACGTTCAGTTGCGTGTTGTAACAAACACGGGCCACGGTCGGCGAGCAGCATCTGCAGGGACATGTTTACGATGACGACCGTGTTTACGAGTGTGGCTGTAGTGCACTGTTGTGGTTTGGTCTAGCTGTCGCAGTGTCCGCATGTAGCGCTTGCTGCTATTGTTATTCTGCATTCGTCTCCGCACGCAGACCAACTGTAGTACACCGTGTTACCAGACGTCTGTGATAGTGTAGTGTTGTAGGAACTGTGACCATGGTGTATTCGAACTCTGAAAAGGCGGAGATGATACTCATCTATGGCGAGTGTCGACGAAATGCAGCTGAAGCCTGCAGGGTGTATGCAGAACGGTACCCGGACAGAGAGCATCCAACGTGCCGCACATTGCAAAACATCTACCGCCAACTGTATGCAACAGGTATGGTCGTAGCACGCAAACGGGTCCGTAACAGGCCCGTCACAGGAGAAGCGGGTGCAGTTGGTGTGTAAGCTGCTGTTGCCATGAACCCTCACATAAGTACACGGGACATTGCGAGAGCCGGTGGACTGAGTCAAAGTAGTGTCATGCGCATACTGCATCGTCACCGCTTCCACCCGTTTCATGTGTTGCTACATCAGCAATTACATGGTGATGACTTTAATCATCGAGTGCAATTCTGTCAATGGGCATTAACAGAGAATGCGTTGCAATTCTACCTGTTTACCGATGAAGCGGGTTTCACAAACCACGGGGCAGTGAATCTACGGAACATGCATTACTGGTCCGTGGACAATCCTCGCTGGCTCAGACAGGTAGAGCGACAGCGACCGTGGACTGTAAGTGTATGGTGCGGAATCATTGGCGACCACCTCATTGGTCCTCACTTCATTCCAGGGGCCCAAACAGCTGCAACATACATCGCGTTTCTACAGAATGACCTGCCAACGTTGCTCGAAAATGTCCCACTGGAAACGCGTCGACGTATGTGGTATCAGCATGATGGTGCACCTGCACATTCTGCAATTAACACTAGGCTGACTCTTGACAGGATGTTCGACGGGCGTTTCATAGGACGTGGAGGACGCATAAATTGGCCAGCCCGTTCTCCTGATCTTAGACCTCTGGACTTCTTTCTGTGGGATACGTTAAAGGAGAATGTGTACCGTGATGTGCCTACAACCCCAGAGGATATGAAACAACGTACTGTGGCAGCCTGCGGCGACATTACACCAGATGTACTGCGGCGTGTACGACATTCATTACGCCAGAGATTGCAATTGTGTGCAGCAAATGATGGCCACCACATTGAACATCTATTGGCCTGACATGTCGGGACACACTCTATTCCACTCCGTAATTGAAAACGGAAACCACGTGTGTACGTGTACCTCACCCCTCATGGTAATGTACATGTGCGTCAGTGAAAAAGACCAATAAAAAGGTGTTAGCATGTGGACGTTGTTGTGACGTAACAAGACTGTTACGCCACACGGTAGTAGCCAAAAGAAAGGCACGCTAAACTAACGCTGTGGCCGATAGTGCACGTTCGGCATAGAGCAGGCGTGAAGTCTGGAACATGAGAACTTATTAATGAATAAGAAGAAAAGTATGTAGATGCTTTGTACTTATCTTTTATTTCTCTTGAATACTCGTAAGCTATAGGCACTGATACAATTGGCTCCTTGCTAGTTCGTAGCCATTAACTTCTGATGGCTATTCTGTCTCTCGGCTAATGAGAGAGAAAGGCTTCGTACAACTGGGCGATAGCTAGGTTCGCGTACAACTGGTCGGTAGCTAGGCTCTCGTACAACTGGGGCCGAGTCCACTCTCGTATCACGAGACCTGCCTTGGTGGTGGCGCTAGGTCTGCGATCACAGTGGCGACACGCGGGTCCGACATGTACTACATGGACCGCGGCCGATTTAAACTACCACCTAGCAAGTGTGGTGTCTGGCGGTGACACCACATTCCTCCCCCGCAAATCGGCGAACGGTCGTGAGATAAGGCTTCCGCCCGCCGTGGGGAGGACCACATGTTGACGTATGCGATGAGGTGGGGAGCCTAACAACAGGCGAGGCTGTGCCACCCGCACCCGGCCATCCGGTCCGAGGGGAGCTAGGAAACGCCTGCAAAACTAGTCCAGGGTGCACGTCAACATGCGGTGTATGCGCCCGTAAAGAAACATGAGGGGCCGAATTGTCGACCTCCATTGCGTCGGGGTAGCCGACGCGCGATGACGTCATGTGGTCCGGAGCGGTCGGGAGTTCCATGGCGGAGGACAGCTGGTCACGGGAAGCGAACGGCGGCGCGTGACCCTGGGAGGCGCCTGGCGGCTGCAACGAAGCGTCGAATGCGGTCGGCGGCGGCGGCGGCTGCTGCTGCTGCTGCTGCTGCGGCGGCGGCGGCGCGTCGCCATGGGGCAAAATGGAAGGCATCGTCGGTAACACCTGGGGATGAGGCGAGCCAGTAGATGGGTCCCCAGGGCGCTGACCGGACGGCACCGTCGCTGCAAGCAGACGGGGAGCGGCAGAACCCGAGCGACGACAGAGGCGCAGCTGATTGAGATGCCGACGCACCTCACCCGAGGCCCCCAAAACCAAATACATCGCGCGGCCGAGGCAGCGAAGAATGCGCCCTGCGAGCCAACGCCGTGAACCTCGATAGTTGCGATAAAATACAACGTCGCCTGGAGCAAAAGCAGGAGTCTGCCGCTGCACAGGAACCTGATGCGGCGGATGCAGCAAAGACATCAAGGTGCGATGAGGACGACCGTGGAGCAACTCAGCCGGCGAGCGCCCATCTCGGGGCTGAGAGCGATACGAAGACAAAAAGAGCAACAATGCGTCCTCCCGAGAATGCGACTCTTTCAGTTTCAACATCTGCGACTTGAAAGTCCGGACCAATCGTTCAGCGGCACCGTTGGACTGAGGCGAAAACGGCGCGGATGTCAGATGTTGAATACCATTGGCCTGGCAGAAAGACTGGAATTCTGCGGACATGAATTGTGGGCCATTGTCGGAAACAATAGTCTGCGGAAGACCTTCAATGCAAAAGATAGCAGACAACGCTTGGATGGTGGCGGAGGACGTCGTGGAAGACATCCGGACAACAAAAGGAAAATTACTGAAGGCGTCGACCAGAACCAACCATCGAGCATTCCAGAATGGACCAGCAAAATCAATGTGCAAGCGTTGCCAAGGGGAAGTGGCTTTTGGCCACGCAAAGACTTTCCGCGGCGGTGCGGACTGTTGTTCGGCACACGCCGGGCACGAAGAACACATATTCGTAATCGCAGCATCGATTCCGAACCAAGTACAGTGCTGACGAGCAAGTTGTTTCGTTCGCACTATACCCCAATGTCCTTGATGAAGAAGCCGTAAAACAGAGGACTGTAACGAACGTGGGACCACGACTCTGGACTGATCATTATCAGAACGCAACAACAAAACACCACGTCGAACAAAAAGTCTCTCCTTGTGAGCAAAAAATCGGCGAACCAACGGATCCTCGATCCGAGACTTTGACAAAGGCCATTGCGTAGCAACAAAACGTAAAACAGTAGCAAGGACAGGGTCAGCAGCTGTGGCTGTAGCGACACGACGAAAATCAATCGGAAACGATTCGACCACTTCATCGGTTTCCGAATCAATGAACATGCAAGCAAGTTCGGAAGAATCGAATGCTTTATCCTCAGCAACAGGCAAACGGGACAACGCATCGGCGTTTCCGTGCTTAGCAGTGGACCGATACAAGATATCGTAGCGGTACTGCGATAGGAAAATAGACCAGCGAATGAATTTCTGCGCTGTACGTGGAGGTACAGGCTTGGTCGGATGAAAAAGCGATGTCAAAGGTTTGTGGTCTGTTATGATGGTAAAGTGACGACCATACAAGAAATCATGGAACTTAGTAACACCAAACACGAGAGCCAAAGCTTCTTTCTCTATCTGTGAATAATTTCTTTGCGCAGACGAGAGCAGTTTGGACGCAAAGGCAATAGGGCGATCATGTGAGCCAACTTTGTGCGCAAGCACAGCACCGATCCCGAAATCCGATGCATCTACCATCAACAATAGGGGTTTCTGGGGATCGAATGGCGTAAGGCAAGTATTAGAAAGCAACGCCGATTTCAACTGGCGAAAGGCGCGTTCACATTCCGTCGTCCAGACGAACGGAACACCTTTACGGCGTAAGCGATGAAGCGGAGCTGAAATGGAAGAGGCATTGCGCACATATTTATGGTAATAATTAATTTTACCCAACACACTCTGTAGCTGTTTGATATTTTGAGGGGACGGCAAGTCTTGTATGGCACGGAGGTGCTCTGGACTCGGATGTATGCCTTGGGCATTAATGACATGTCCCAGGTATGGTAAGTCACGAGCAAAAAACACACATTTGTCCTTCCTCAAGCGAAGACCATTTTGCCGCAAGACCTGAAATAATGTTCGTAAGTTCGCAAGATGATCTTCTTCTGTCTGTCCGGAGATCACTATATCGTCCAGATAGTTGGCTGCAGTAGGGACCGACGCACAAATAGTTTGTAAATATTGCTGAAACAAGGCAGGGGCGGATGCACACCCGAATGGCAGTCTTTTGAAGCGGTACAATCCAAGATGCGTGTTAACCACCAATACGCGCTGGGATTCGTCGTCCACCGGTATTTGCAAGTACGCATCGGCTAGGTCCAACTTTGAAAAATATTTTCCCGGGCACAGTTTAGCAAAAAGATCTTCCGGGCGGGGCAAAGGAAAAGTAGCAGTCACTAGCTGTGGATTCACTGTGGCCTTGAAGTCCACGCAAAGTCTCAATTTTCCGGAAGGTTTTGGCAAAATTACTAAGGGTGAGGCCCAGAGAGAAGCTTGCACACGTTCAATTACACCCTGTGATTCTAGATCGTGTAACGTTCTTGCGACCTCATCACGCAATGCGTGGGGAACATTGCGCGCCCTGAAAAATTTCGGTTGCGCGTTTACCTTCAGTTCTAAATGTGCTTCATAGTTTTTAGCGCAACCTAAGCCCGGTGCAAAAATGTCTGCAAATTCGTCACACAGCCGAGAAACACTGTCTGTAGGCACAGTCTGATTCACTGATAGGACCTGATTTACAATAGACATGTTAAACAACTTAAATAAATCTAGACCAAATAAGTTCACTGCAGAAGAAGAACGAAGAACGTAAAATGACACAAGTTTTGTTTGTCCCTTGAATGTTGCAAGAAGGCTGCACTGTCCTAACACAGGAATTTTCTGTCCGGAATATGTAGTTAGCTTAACATTTGCGGCACGCAACGGAGGTGCGCCCAGTTGTTTGTACGTGTCGTGATTGAGCAATGAAACTGCAGCTCCGGTATCGAGCTGGAATGGTATCACTTTGCCTTCAAAGTCTAAGTCCACAAAAAGTTTATTGTCCTGCTGACGACAAGAGCGACTGTTTTGTGCAATTGGAACAGACACTGGTACAGAATCACTTGCTAATTGACGTGATTTCCGGCGACGTCGACGCACAGTTTTTGTGGGACGATCACTGTCACTGTTAGAGAAAGTGTCACAGGACGAAGCGGAATTAACGACATGAATGTCCATAGGCGAAGGTCCACGAGCCTGAGTGTCCTTGGTTCGATTCTGGCGCGAAGCAAAGGGCCTGGAATGATTGTGATTGTCTGACCTGAGCTTTTTCTGGCAAACACTTTGAACATGTCCTTTCTTATTGCAGAAAAAGCAAATAGCTTGGCGTGACGGGCAATGTTCACGCGAATGTCTAGTAGCACACCGCGGGCATGATTTCACTGCATTTGTGGGCCGGCGCGGCACACCTGGCTTAGCACGCGGCGGTCGCGGTGTGTCCGTGCGCGAGGCCCGGTTACCGGGTCGCACAGCGCGTCCAGCGGGCCGGTTAATGGAACACACGGCTGGCGAAGTTTCAAAAGATTCCTGAGCACAGTCCAGTGTGTCCTGTCTATCCAATATGTCTATCACTTGTTGAAGGGAGGGATTAACTAGTTTCAAAATTTGCTCCCGTATGCGAACATCAGAAACGTTCTGTGCAATTGCATCACGCACCATTGTATCTGAATAAGAAAGACCACAGTCACATTCAAAGGCACAGTCTCTAGTAAGTCCTTGCAATGTTGCTACCCACTCCCTATTAGTTTGACCGGCCGTACGTTTTGTACGAAAGAACGTATACCGTTTTGCAACCACATTAACTGTTTCTTTGAAATAGGCATCTAATGCAGACAAAATTTCCTCGTATGACAAAGTTGCTACGTCGCGTCGGGGAAACAATTTCACTATCACACGGTATGTGGACACACCGACACAAGAAAGCAAAAACGGCTGCCGCTCATTACCTTGAATTCTGTAGGCAGCCATGTGAAAGGCGAACTGACGAGACCACTCTTGCCAGGTCTCATCGGCTGCCACGTATGGTCGAAAGGGAGGTGCAACAGCGTTCAGTGGCAGCGGTAGCGAAGAAGCGGCGGCGGCCGCATCGGTTTGAATGGTACGTTGACCCTGGACGAGCTGTCCAAGGGCATCCAGTAACGCCTGCGTCTGCTGAGTCTGCAAGCGATAAAATTCGGACAGTACATCTGGAGAATGTGGCGAAGCCATGACACAAATAAATGGAAGCAATCAGAACTTTAAAACGTCGTCAATGAAGCAAACAATTAATACAAACTCTTTTCCCTCGTCGCCAATCTGTTGTGACGTAACAAGACTGTTACGCCACACGGTAGTAGCCAAAAGAAAGGCACGCTAAACTAACGCTGTGGCCGATAGTGCACGTTCGGCATAGAGCAGGCGTGAAGTCTGGAACATGAGAACTTATTAATGAATAAGAAGAAAAGTATGTAGATGCTTTGTACTTATCTTTTATTTCTCTTGAATACTCGTAAGCTATAGGCACTGATACAATTGGCTCCTTGCTAGTTCGTAGCCATTAACTTCTGATGGCTATTCTGTCTCTCGGCTAATGAGAGAGAAAGGCTTCGTACAACTGGGCGATAGCTAGGTTCGCGTACAACTGGTCGGTAGCTAGGCTCTCGTACAACTGGGGCCGAGTCCACTCTCGTATCACGAGACCTGCCTTGGTGGTGGCGCTAGGTCTGCGATCACAGTGGCGACACGCGGGTCCGACATGTACTACATGGACCGCGGCCGATTTAAACTACCACCTAGCAAGTGTGGTGTCTGGCGGTGACACCACAGACGTAATGTGCTGTTCCAGTCTCTTCTGTACCTAAGGTCCATCACCGTTCCCTTTGGATCCCTACGTAATTCGGTGCTCTCCGATACACACGATCGAACAGCGGAGGAGTGGTACTCAAGCGTCAACTTCAGGTTACAATATCTCCGGATGTAATTAACATTTTACAATGCAACAAACGCCACTGATTACGTATTTGTTTATATGTTCAGATGAGCTAACAAAACTAACGGGGTTCCATTCAAAGAAACGTAGGTTTGTGTTAAAAAACATACTTCCGTGCATTTTTTTAAGGTTTGTATTAACCAATTACACTAGCCCCTCTCCTCACGTTCGGTCTGTGGAATCGATTCGTCAGTATTTGATGTGGTTTACGAAATATATCCAGCGGTAATGTTAAGTGACTCACCCTGTATAGTGCCTGAATGGAATGGGCAGTTTCCTCTAAATGCCAAAAGCTTTTCGTCAACAGTAAGATATTCACTAGGAGGAAAATATTTTTGGCAATTGTTCGTGAATAGTTCAACTGCCTCTCTGATAGCTCTGATAGCAGCCAACTTGTCAATCTCTCTCCGAACACCTCTATCACGGATATTATCAAACCTGGGACATCTCAACAGAAATCTGAATCGGTTTTCACTTATGCGTAAATAACATGATTGAAGTCCGTTTCCCTTTGAGTTACCCCACAATTTCGATATACTCTTCCTAGAACATCTCAAAGATCCACATAGATATAACAAACCAATGAAAGCTCTGATCTCTATCGCAACTGTTTCTTTAGCATCCCTCTCCCTAGACAAGTTGCCATGAACTTCACTGATGGGATATATTAGTGCTTGTTGCGATAGTGCTTATTATTTTTTCATCCGAGAACAAATTCGGAATTTCTATTTCTGTCTCTTTTATACGAGCTTGATGTTTTGGTCCAGGCAAATGCGTAATAATATTACAAGATCTGCTTCTGACTATGGTAGGATATTTATTTTTCCTCCGTTTGGTTATTCCATATTTCCCTAAAAGAAATGCATCCTCTTGAGTTACTTTTCCTGTGACTCATCATTCTCTGGCACTTCTTGTTCTGTTCATGAATCATGACCGCTTTCATGAACACAGTCCTCAGTCTCTGAGTCAGCGCTATCACTGTGAGCATCTTCATCACTCAGCTCATTGAACCATTCCAACCATACATTAGGATCTCTACTAAACTCTGTCCGAGGTTTTTTTGCTTTTGACATTTCTTGCACAATCTAAAGGTAACACGGAAAGTAACTGCACTCAGTTTCAATTAGTCCAAATTTACGCACATGAAAGATCGATTGAGTCTAGGAAAGCAATAAAGTAATACAGACTTTGTTTCAGATTGTGGCAGCAGAACTCGCGCGGATGACTGGTGTCCTCCAGACTATAATAATGTTTCATAAACAATGTATCTTTCGAAACTGAAAGCTAACAATGATTGGAGCTAACTGCAGGAGAGTTAACATAAAGGTACTGAAAATGGCGCGATCTCAATCCTGCACTGTCAGACAAAATTGAGCGGGAAAGTCATGTGGATGACCAGTGTCATTCGCGCGAGCGACGCAGGGTTATATGAGGCTACGTTAAGACACCGGACCCTAAGCAGAGGACGTCTACTTCAGCAAACAACTACGCTGTAGCCATTACCGAATGCTTTGTGCACTACACTTTATGTTGCATGTTGCTTATTGGTTTCTCTTATTATTTTGAAATGAGTAAAGAGACTAATCCTAGTCCATAACAGGGTTCAAGTACGACCCTTGTAACAGCAGAAGGGACGAGCCAGCCCTTTTACCAGAAGCAAAGAATACGGACGTAGACTGCCAACCCTGCGAGAGGGAGGCGGGGCTTGCTCTCCTGCTCCAGTATTCTCGTCCCAGGTAGCCTAAACTCAGACCGACTGCCTCAGTATAGCGTCCGCATTCTATTGAAATTCCTTTGAATTGAGTGGCTGTTTAATAACGTTACAAATAACTTCGTAAATTTTATATTTAATACTTCACAGCAAGTTGCCATTATCTTTTAAGCCAGGTTTCCAGAGGCATGAATTACACATGCATTCCCCCATCATCATTAGCATAAGTCACTTATATATGGAAGCATCCCACTTGCAGACTGTCACGCCAACTTACGTGTATGTTATGAAAGTTAAAAGACGATTAACTTTCTTGCATGATGTCGCAACTCCCTCTAGGTAGATCTGCTCTCATTCTGCTTTGGTTCATTCGACAACACGGGACTAGAATCGTTTGCTTATTTGGTATTGTTTACGACATCAGCGGAAGCACTTAGCAGTATAGTGACGTACATCGCTATTGAGCGTTTATCTTGCCTCAGAAACACCAACTCATGGATTTCATGCAACCATCAACTTCAGTGAGGCGCAACTGAACTGTTGTATGAAAACTTAACAATAGTGCATGTCAACACCATCAGTAGGCAAAGACTTTTTACTGTGCCACATGCAGATCTTCAACATATAAGTGAAATATTCATAATATAGCTATTTTACAGCGGTGTATTTTATTCATTCCATGTTTGATTTATGCTTCAGTTCACGTGTGCCTCCCTGAACAGAAATGTATTTTGTATGCGTATCTACCACTTGGAAACATGATTTGGTGCCGATGCTAAACGCTATAACATCTGGCAACGAAGAAAAAGATTTTGAAGATGCTGCTTAATTCTGAGAGAACATGTGTCTGTTTCAGATCCGGCCATTGCCCATCAGTATTTAAGTGTACTGACATGTTCTTATTTGCAGAATTCTGCAAAAGACTACTTCCAGTGTATATGATTTATTTTGTAGTTTGTAGTGCTCCACTTTCGCTTTTGCTTATAATTAATTATTCCTTTCGCCTTTACTTGTATTTGTGTACACCCTGGCTATATTAGAAATGTCATTTACAAAAGTCGAACAATGGAAAATCCAGGATGGAATGTAACAACACCAGAGAAGGAAAGTTGCTACTCAACATATAGCGGAGATTCTGAGTCGCGATAGGCACAATAAAAAGATTCACACACTCATAGCTTTCGGCCATTAAGGCCTTTGTCAGCAGTAGACACACATACACACATGCACACACACTCACGCAAACGCAACTTGCTCACACGTCTGCAGTCTCAGAGAGCTGTAACTAAACTGCGAGCAGCAGCACCAGTGCATGATGGGAGTCTGGACTGGGTGGGGGTAAGGAGGAGGCTGGGGCGGGGAGGAGGAGGGATAGTATGGTGGAAGTGGCGGAGAGTGAAGTGTTGCAGTTTTGACGAAGGGCAGGAGAGAAGGTGCGGAGGGGGGAGGGGATAAGTAGTGGAAAGGACAGAAATTAAAAAAAAAAAAAATTAAAAGGCTGGGTGTCGCGGTGAAATGACGGCTGTGTGGTGCTGGAATGGGAACAAGGAGGGGGCTGGAAGGGTGAGGACAGTGACTAACGAAGGTTGAGGCCAGGAGGGTTATGGGAAAGTAGGACCTATTGCAGGGAAAATTCCCACCTATGCAATTCAGAAAAGCTGGTGTTGGTGGGAAGGATCCATACAGCACAGGCTGTCCGCCATTCCCACCATACTATCCCTCCCCCCTCACTGCCCCAGCCTCCTCCTTGCCCCCACCCAGTCGCCACTCCCATCATGCACTGGTGCTGCTGCTTGCAGTGTAGTTTCAGCTCTCTGAGACCGCAGACGTGTGTGCAAGTCACGTTTGCGTGAGTGTGTGTATGTGTGTCTACTGTTGACAAAAGCCTTAATGGCCGAAAGCTATGAGTGTGGGAATATTTTTATTGTGCCTATTACGACTCATCATCTCCACTATATGGTGATTTTCAAAAGTCGCGCAGTTTGAGTCACAAAAAATTCAACAGCTCATGGCCGTTATGAAAATACTCTTGGATTCGCAATCAAATATAACGGCATCGCTTCCTGCTACCCAGGCCATGCCGCAGCGTCCGTCTGTGCACCAAACTTCCGAGAATTCAACTAACAGCAGGAGGTCTGCACTGCAGGCGCACTTTACAGCCTATCACATTCAAGGTGCGGAGCAGCTTGCTCGTTCTCTTTAAAATGTTGGCGTTGAAACATAATGGCTTTGCTGTGAACTGTTTCTCATAACACGCCCAGAGAATGTTGCCTACAACGGTTTAGTAGCAGTTTTAGAGAAGCAAGTTGATGAACAGATTCAAGTAGCAGCTGTGAGGTTTAAATTTTTTACATTACATAGTTTTTTTTAACTTATATGTGAAAAAGCCCATCACCAAATTTAAAAAACTAATGTTATACTACAAAACATGCCATCAGGGCTATTTTGGATAAAAAACAAACTGACCCTTGGAGAAATGCTACCAAAAATATGAGAAAAATTATTTCCATCTATATACATTAACAAGTTAATATATTTGGCAGTAGAGTGAGAAGACCTTCTCACCACTTATTTAATGTAATAGTAATCTTACAGTGGTGGTTAGTATGTATTTTGTGTAGAAATCTGAGGGAAGAAGTGTTTCTAAAGGTTAATTCCTATTTAATGCAATACCGCATAATGTCGAAACATTCCACAACGCATTTTAAATGTCAGAATTCATACATTCCATTGATGAATGGGCTGAACAGGAGATTAATGTTAAGATTTTTTGAAAAGAATGTTTTCACAGCGATGGTAGTGGTAGGATGGTGGTGTCATCTATTAAAATCGGAAGTTAACCTAACCTCTTATTATAACAAAGGAATTTGTACATATGCATTTTCTCAATATTCATTGTATTGTTTATTTTGTTTTCATGAAACACTGAAAAGCTTGATGATGTCTTGAATACTTTTCCAAAGGGATTTTTCCAATGATATAAAGTGTAAAATGATTTAGGTTTTTATAAATAATTCTGAATTGTGCTATCCATTGCACTGATGCTTCAGTTCACTAATTCACTCATGCTTTTTTAAGTTGTCAAATTAACTTTTTTGATATAATATTATCGTCTATTCACATGCCACAGAGCTTAATTATAGTTACGATCAACAGAGCTCAGCGAGGGGCAGATTAAACGAGAGTACGGACTCACCAAATAATCTGAGCAGATGGAGCTCAGAGGTCTTCCTCTGCAGCACCTGATGGAGCAATAGACACTTCAACTATGAGAAGACGTGATAGACTCTGGTAGACACATGGTATCTGCAAGCTAAGCAAAAATTTTCAGTAGTCATTGGAATAGCATTGAACAGAGTCTGCCTGTATCTGCCTCAAAGCACTAAGTCAGAGGAATTTTAGTGATCAGCAGGAACAGTTTACTGTTGGTACTTGCCTCTTGCGCTATATGGCAAGTGGCCCTTGATTGATAGTGAATTATTTCGAAATGTTCGTGATTTACATTTAGGCCTGGTGGCCAGTTGTTAGCAGACCAATTGGAGTGAAAGCACTCCTCTGTGATGAAGGTTTTTGTTAGTGATTATTGAAAGCATCTAATATTCGGTTTAGAGGTGTTGGTCTGACATCTCAATAAACAAATGTGTTGGTTAGAGCAATAAACGAATTAACTAAAAGTAGTAATTTTCTACTTCAGCAGATCTGCCCTGCCAACTCCATGAGAATTACCAACCTGTTGTAACCGAACAACTATCCCAACCGAGGAGAACCCCTCCCTCCCATCTCTGCTACAAAGGTTAACAAACAAGCTAAATAAACCCAATTGTCGTTAATGTGCCTATTGGGCCACTAAGTTAACACTTAAGCCGAAAGAAAAAAAAATGATGTAGGGAAACTGTGCTGGGACACAACAAGAGCGACATTAATTCTGTGCTTGCAGTAGCAGACAAGGTGCACGCTACAGTGGGACAGGAAAGTACCTCGATGGTGACACAGGCAGCTAGCGACGTCACCGCTGTGGAGAAAGCAACTATATGGCACAAGCAACAGATGAACACAAAAGAGCAGCACCAAATTCTGAAATACCAAATGGACGCAATTCAGAAGCAATTGTTGGCACTCGTGATGAATAAGCGGACACACGCAAGGAAAGGTAAAGAAGAGGAATAGCCATCCAGCAAGCAGAATCAGACGGCCAGATGAGACAAGGAGGACAAATCACGGGTGTGTTGGTACCACAAACGTTTTGGCGGTCAGGCCACGAGATGCACATCGCGCTGCGCATTCCCAAATGGCCACCACCGTCTGCAATAGTTGCAGCAGGCCACAGAACGCCACAGGAGCGCCAAAGTGTAGATGGGGGAGTTGCCGCTACTTCCTCAGACACCAACGGTGACGGAACTAGAAGGAACTACGACTCAACACTCAAGATTGAACCAGTTATTTGTGAAAATTCGGCCGCATCTGCAAACACAGAGAAGCAAACTTATTCACTCACGTTACCGTATTGTCCTGTTTGTATGTGAAAGACAGGAAGGCAGATCAGTGCTCAGGTATCGATTCGGGCTTGGATATAAGTGCTCTGCCGTTCACGTAAAGCAAGGCTGCAGTGGCAACTAACAACTCACCCATCACAGCTTGCAGCATGTGTAAAGCGACGGTGGACCTGGGTTTAAGTAAAACGTTCAAGTGGCGGTTCATTCTGGCAGATGTTAGTGAACCAGTATAAGATGCAGACTTCATACACCACTAGGGACCGTAAATAAAGCTAAGTACAGCACAAATTAAGTTTGATTGTGAAGCAGTAATGGGCACTATAGGCAGAAGAACTAACAATGCCATCACCTTACCTATTAGTCTGATTGGTCGAGAAGCTAGATAAGAGATTGCTGACTGGTTACAGAAGGTATTGCATACCATGGCGCATCACATTAGGACGATATATGGCCAATCAGCCTCTCGACATCACGGAGATTAGCACCCAACTGTGTTTTAGTAGCAAAAGCGCAATCTGATGAGACGTTATGTGCAGGCATCATACGCAGGTCTGACAGCCCATGGGCATCACCGTTGCATCTAGCTAAAACGAAAGACAGCACCTGGAGAACCTCCAGGGTTTACCACACCCTAAATACACAATCAATCCTCTCCATTATCCTATTCCTAACCTACGGGATTTCATGAATGTTTTAGCTAGAGCTACGATCTTTGGCGTGGAGGACTGGTGACAGAAGGAGACATTCGCAAGACTGGTGCAGTAACGCCATCTGGTCTCTTCGAATATCTACTCATGCCATTTCTTTTAAAGAATGCAACTCATATGTGGGAGAGGTTCGCAGATGAAGTACTAAGGGATTTGGATTTCTGTTTCGTCTATCTCGACGATATTTTGATATTTTCAAAGACAGCTGAATTACATGAGGAACTCTTTAAGGCAGTGTTCTATAGCATATGTAAATATGGTCTTGTGCTAAATGAGGCAAAATGTGTTCTGCGTCAAAAACAGGTAACGTTTTTGGTCATGTGTTCTCAGCTGCCACTATTTATCCTCTTCAATAGGAGATAGAGGTCATTAAGAACATTCCTTTGCCGACACATTGCCAGTAAATAACAAGATTCCTGGGGACCGTCAACTTTTACTGGCATCATCTACTTGGAACAGAAGAGATAGGCAGCACTAACAGATGCACCAGTGGGACACAAAGCTGTGGGCGGACATCTCCTGTCATGGACACCCATGATGCAACACGGCTCTGAAAAGATAAGCATTAATTTGCAAAATGCAACCCTTCTTATCTCGCCCAGTCGATAAAGCACTATTAATGACAATTATGGAATGCCAGCCAGCACGCTATTGTAGCAGATCTCCATCAGTTTGTCAACAATAGTTGGAATCCTTTGAGGTTTTACTCCTGGAAGCTGACAGAGGCCCAAAACTGATTGGAGTGTGTGCAATTGAAGGCTGCTGGCTATTTATGAAGCTACACTTCCATCCTTATGTTGATGCTAGACCATTTACAATCTACACAGATCATATGCCACTCACTTCCACTTTTAACAAGGTTAAGGAAGATTGTTCACCCCAGAAGTTCTGCCAGCTAGGGATTATTCGGCAATTCATGACAGACATAAAAGGGGCAGAAAATGCAGTGACTGATTTCTTTTATAGAGCCGGGACAACTTCTTTTGCAATAAATTACGATCAAATTAGGGCAGCATAAGCTACAGCCAAGCACCTGCAACAATATTTCCATGACGGCTCAACAGCTTTGCACCTCAAAAAAGTGCAGGTATGACGTGTCTAGACCCTGACCTACACCGTTCATGTGCGGAATGTTGTGAAGGGTTGTTTTTGACAGTTCAAAACCTCATCCATCCCTGTGCAAAAGCCACCATTTAACTGTTGATGGAGAAAGTTGTGTGGCCCAGTATTAAAAAAGACAGTCACCAATGGTCGACAGTGATAGTAGCATATCAACAGTGCAAAGTTGCAGACGTATATTCAAGCCAGTGGTAGAATTTCCAGGGACAAGAAGTCGTTTCTCTCATGTTCGCTTAGACTTTGTGAGCCTGCTTCCGCCATCATGGGGACGTCTTAGGGACCTGCTCGGCAGAGGTAACTCCAATTGATGGTATATCAGCAGAAACGACAGGAAGGACCTATCTAAAAACGTGGATTTCCCATTTCAGCTGTCCGGCCCAAGTTACCACGGATCAAGGCCAGCAGCAATTTGAGTCAACACTGTTTCTGTAACTGTCTAGATTCTGTGTGTTCCAGCATCATTATATGACCAGCTACCACTCTACAAGTAATGGGATCACAGGGTGCTGGCGTAGAAAGTTTTTGTGGAGCTTCACACAACCTTTAAACTGAACACTTGGGGCATCTACTGCAGAGATGGTGTATGGAGACAAGCTGCGACTGCCGTCGAAGTTTTTTTTTCGATGATATTGACAAAAATGAAGACAGACATACCATATATGCTGCAACAAGTCAAGCTCCAAATAGTTAAGCTGCGCCCATCACCAGTGTCGCACCATGGAGATCAAAGAGTGTTCATCTACAAGGACCTTAAAACACTCTCTTGTGATGTTGTGAACAGATGCAGTATGCCTACTGTTGCAACCACCAATACGCTGGACCTTTCCAGGTGTTAAAACTTGAGGAACATATGGTGCAGATAAAGCACAATGGCAAGCAAATAACAGTGTTATGAGAATGGGAAAAACCAGCATATTTGTTAACTCCAGGTGCACCTGCACAACAACATGATATCTTGGATACTACACCAGCGACTTTGAGTCAATCTTGAGTCAACTGTACAGGTCAACTGGTTTGCCAACAGCAGCATCAACTGTGACTCAGTGAATGAGTCCACAGGAAGTGCCGTAGACAGTGGTAACCTATGCAAGGGCTGGTTGATGGGTACAGCATAAATACCCACACATCCAAGAGTTCTGCTCTACTGTCAGGGTGTGGTGGTGGTGGTGGTGGTGGTGGGCGGGGGGGGGGGGGGAGCTGGTACGGGAGGGGACTGTATGGGAAGTGGCAAATTCAGACAGTGATTGAGAACATGTATATTATTCTTTGGTCAACCAGCTGGGTTTACCTTACGTTTACTCAAGTTTTAATGGTTCTCTGGTTACTTTTAGTTGTCAAGTGAGAATTGGATTAATTAAACATATAAATCATGTTAACCAGAGTTCGTATGTCAGCTGAAATGATCGAAGCAGCCTAAAACACTGTCATAATTTCTGGCAGCATATGGCAGTTCTGTGACTTCATGACATAATTCGACAAATTAAATAAAGTTGTGATTTATACTGCCAGATTCGTCATTGGTAGATTGGTCACCTAGCCTGCAGGTGCGTGAAGTTACTTATTATTGCACATGAAAACTGTCTTTTTGTAAATAACAAGCTTGTTGCTTGATGACACAGAGTCTTTGTACAGACTGAATGTAACTGTACTAAAAACTGCTTCTTGTCGTTAAGATAAGAATAACACAAGAACACACATAAAAATCACAAAACTCCATGACACTTATACATGATTAACTGCCTAAGCACTAGCAACAAATTCTGTAGAGCTCCTGAAAAGCAGTGTAGCTCGCATAATACTAGGTACAGAAAGGCAGTTGAAACCTGAAATTGGTAACAGTGAGATTTTTCAGGAAAATTTGAGTGTGTATAGCAAAGATAGGCAAATGAAAAATGGAGGTGGTGTATTTATTGCAGTAGACAAGAAACTCAGATCCACCAAAATAGAAACTGAAGGTGCATGTGAGAATGTGTGGGCAAAACTCAGTAACACGGGTTCCATGATTGACAGTCAGCAATGCTAACAGATGACCACAAGGAGCTCACAGCATTTATTCAAAGTAACTTCTGTGAAAACTTACATTGTCAAGTTAAAGCACAACCTAACAAATACAGTCACAATATCTTTGGTGTGAAAATGTTCTATAATGACAGTTGCAGCGATTCTGTCATTCCAAGCAGCAAGAGAGATGGCCAACATCTCCTAATGCTCATACATTGTAAAGAATAATGTTTGTTTTTAATGCTTTTTCTCTGCAACTACTATGTTACTGCATCTAAAGCATTAGTAAATATCAAGAGACGTGAATGATCATAAAATAAATGTAAATACAGTCAAAACTTATAAATGAAATTACATAGGCTACACTGCATTCCTCAAGAAATACTTTCAAAATTCTTTTCATCTCCTCCTTGTTTTCCCTTCAATTCTGATCTGGCTTAATAATTAATCAAGAGGATCTTTTTTAAGTACCTGGACCCAACAGATCTTAAAACATACTTGATTGTCTTCACTTGATTTCTGCAATATATATGGGGCAGGCTATTCTTATTATAACTCAATTTCCTCAAGCCAAGAACTTAGAAGGGGCAATCTGTCAAAAATAAAGAGGAATTTATGCACTTGAACTATTAAAAGTCAAATACAAGACGTAAAGAAAACCTATCAGTCTTAAAGGGAAAGGTACTGAGGGAAATATGACTATTGTACAGAAATTGGCACTGGACTAAATTTTACAGAAAGTTTTTTATTCTTATTTTGATAGCCACTTTGCTAATTTTGCATGGATTCTAATGCTTTGCAACTTCTTGAACTTCACTAGATTTTCCTATACAAGATTATTTTATTTCATCTTCTAAGCATGTCTGTATTGAAGAGTATGATATATGTAGATTTGATATTTCAGGCTCTGATGTAGCAACAATTGTGGAAGTAGTTTCTTCTGCACTGGGAAACAGTTTTATTGATTCTGACATTTTAAGGCCAGTTCAAACTGGTCATCACATCATGTCATGTTCCATCCCATCAAAACATTCTGCAATGCATTTCAAATGCTTGCATCGGCACTGACTGTCCCATCCAGCCATGTCATGTCACAGCACCATCAAGGTTTCTTGGCAAGAAAGTTTTGATGGCTGACATCGTCCATTAGTTGTTGATCACGTGACCCCCAAGCTCATTTCCTATTGACATATGGCCATGCACAGATCTCCATATTTCGTTTAGTTGTGATTTTCGTGGTTAACATCGGTTGGTTTTTGTTAGTTGTTTGGTATCAAATTGTTTCATTTCGTTACTTCTTTTGTTAAGCTTTATGATAAATGCCAACAGATTAATTGAAGCAGTAAGGCAGCAGTCCAAATTGTATGACATGAGTGTGGTATATTACTTGCCCTGTATTACATTTATAAAGCGGATTTTTATGCATACTGGTACAGTCTTTAATATTTTACAGTGACAAGCATGTAGTATGGATGCAGCTTGAAGAGAAAAAAGTACTATGGATAGAATCAGATTGATTAGTAGGTGGAATTTATTTATATATTGTGAGGCATTTGCAGTGTTTCTGAAACAAATAGCATGGAACCTTCAAACACTGCAAGTTATTTGTTTAAATATGTGTTTGTGGCAGGCATATTTATTGTTAAATGGCACACTGGATTGTGTGTGAAACAATTTTGGAAGCATCAGTGGTCAATATTTACGTGGTTTCACTAGCTAACCCCAGTACAAATAAGACATGTGAACTATTAAAAGCCAAATACAAGACATAAAGAAAACCTATCAGTCTTAAAGGGAAAGCTATTGAGGGAGATATGACTATTGTACAGAAATTGGCACTGGACTAAATTTCATGTCATGGCAGCTCATAACACTGTGTTTCTTTTAGTAATTCTGGGTGCAATTTGATGTAACAAGTGAAAAAGCTGATACTTCCATTTTCCAAACATAAAATGCAAATCCCTCTTTTCCAGCTCCTTGTACAATATGTGAAACTCCCCTTCTGTACCACATAATAACATTTTTCGGGCTCATGCACTTTTTTATGTTGTTTTGCACTTCTTTCACCATTCTCTAATATACAAGCTATCCCTGCAAGCTGCAAACCAATTGAGTCTACTAAATATAATTTTTGTGTAAAAGTGGACTCAAATATCCACGTACATAAGCTACCACACTGTGTATGTGCACTTCACACAGAAAAACAGTTGAAAATCATATTGTGAAGATTGCAATTCCTGCGAAATAAACAGTTGAGGACAGTTATGTGAGTTAAGACCTTGTGATTTGAATTGACTTGACATGCTGTGATGTGACGGACACTGTGAATACACCTTGATGTGATGGTGCTGTGACATGGTGGTGCCATGATGGACAATGTGAATTGGCTTTTAGTTCATGCCTAGGTGGCAGCTCTCTTAGTATTTATAACTGCAACGGCTTTCATAAATTGGTTTGATTCTAAGTGTAGCAAACAAAACTCCCCTTTATTGTATAAGTATACAAAGCGTTTCTGCAAAACATAATGTCTTCTATTATTTAGTTGCCTCAGTGCATTCCTACAAAAACTGTTAATCTTTGTTAAATGTCTGTTTATTCCAAGGGAATTGTAGCTAAATACTCCTGTAATTTCATACTTGTCGCAGTCTTTCTATTAAGGCCAATTCACACTGCCTATCATGGTTTAATTGGGTTGTCAGCACTGGCGCAGATCGTACACGCTTGAATATTAAGCTCATCGAGATAAGTGATTAATTCTATAATAACTGTCAATTAAGTTAATATTATACGATAACGAAGTTAATTAGAGTCTCTTTTATATTATCTATTGAAGGTTTCACTCGTTTTGAAGTATTTCTCTAAAAAACAAAAACAAAAACAACATAAAGACCGGTTTTCGCTTACTTTGGACGTAGGTTTACATACAAATTTAAGACATTTCTTTACGTATTAAGTGAAGAATTTAGATTGTTTTCATTACACAGGTCTTTAGTAGTACCGTATCTACTTGGGGAATTAAAGGTTATAAGTTCTACCTTTTATTTCCTTTCAAAACGCATAAAGTACGTATCCCGCATACACGATCTTAGGCCTGATTTTTCGGGTATACAAGTTTTGATTTTTAACATTAGTTTATCTGCATTACGTTACTGTATTAATAGTATACGCGTATATTAGTGTTCCACATAACTTTAGTGGCTTTTGTGATCTGTAATTAATAGAATGTTACTGTATTGCCTAGATAAATTTTATAAAAATTATTGTAAACAACCATGAGCGAGAAGTGTTTGAGCTGCCTTAGGAAAGTCAGTTCTGGAGTTCTGTGCAGCTGTTGTGTCAGATGGTTATATCGGAGTGAATGTAGTGGCATGGGAATCGGGAAAGTAAATGGGTCTCTTCCATGGTATTGCAGATTATGTTCAAGGGATAGGAAAATAGCGGAACAGGAAGGGAAGATTAGAGCCCTTCAGGCTGAACTGGATAATGCTAGGGAGGAACTGATGAGGTTAAGGGGGGAGGAGGGTGAAGACAGGTGGGAAGTGGTAGCAAGGAACAGGAGCCACAGAAAGAGAACAGTATCAGACAGTTTCATCATTGGCACAAACAACAGATTTGCCTTGCTACTTCAGTCAGCAAAGGAAGAGGCTCAGGAGATGTAAGTGTAGTCAGCACTCAACAGACTTTCACTGCGAAACCAAATGTTGCAAAAAAAGTAGAAAGTAGGAGGAAAGTTTTGTTGTTAGGTAGCAGCCATGGAAGAGGCGTGGGCCAGATTTTGCAGGAAAAATTAGGTGACAGGTACCAGGTCACAAGTATTTTCAACCTCAGTGCATGTCTTAGCCAAGTGATAGAGGATGTAGGATCATTGTGCAAAGGTTTTACAAAGTAGGATCATGTTGTGGTTGTGGATGGAACGGGAAACAGTATTGATAGGGATCAGGGCTACAATATCGAGTGTGACCTGGTAAAAATAGCATCTGCAACGAACCATACAAACGTTGGTTTGGTTCCTGCTTTCATGCAGTATGACCGGCCCCAATTAAACAGCTCTGTCAGGAGGGTCAATATGGAGCTAGATCAGCTGCTTCGGGCGACTACTTTGTCAAGCATAGGTTTGGTTCCTGTTGATGGTATTGGTAGGTGGCGCTTCACAAGACATGGGCTGTACCTCAATGGGAAAGGGAAGGATAAATTGGCTGGGATGATAGTAAAATCTTTAAGGGGGAGCACTGAAACTCATGAGAGTTCTTTTTCAGTTTAAGACCAGTATCCAATCATCCTACGTTGATTGAAATTAAGCTTAATGAAAAGTTCAGACAGGCAGGTACTAGAGATGTGAAAATATCACAAGATTCTCAAAACAGTACAGTGAAAAATGTTAGTATGTCACAAGATTCACATAAAAGCACAGTAAAAAATAATGTTAATATATTGCATCAGAATATCAGGGGATTAAAAAACAAAGTAGATGAGCTTCTTGTTTGTATAGAATATTTAGGAACTGAGGGTGGAATAGATGTACTATGCCTGTCTGAACATCATATGGTCACAGATATGGAATTGGTAAATGTAGGTGGATATAAGCTTTCAGATCATATAAGTAGAGACACTATGGAGAGAGGAGGAGCTGCCATATATGTTAAAATCAGTCATAGTGTGAAAAATTTGGAAACTAAAAAATTTTGCGTAGAGCAACACACAGAAGCATGTGCATGTGAGCTTAAACTAAATAAAGGCACTTTTTTTTATAATTGTAGCCATGTATAGGTTCCCATTGGGAAATTTGCAACTATTTTTGAAAAACTTGGGTTCTTTGTTGTGCTACCTGTCAGACAAAGGAAAGCAAATTATTGTTTGTGGGGATTTAAATGTAGATTTTCTGAAAGAGTGAGATAGAAAGCTTGACCTTGAAGTATTACTTGGCTCCTTCAATATGACATCAGTTATTGATTTTCCCACTCGGGTGGTACAGGAAAGCAACACACTGATAGATAACGTTTTCGTAGACCAAGATAAATTTAATCAAATAAAAACTTTTCCTGTTAAGAATGGTCTGTCTGATCATGATGCACAGCTAGTTACGGTATATGATATAGCTCCATACAGTAATGCAAAACAGTCCTCCAAAATAGTGCATTCTATTAACGATTTAACATTTCAAAATTTTAGAAAAGCTTGTAACAGTTAGACTGGGATGAGGTGTACAGGGAACACGATGCTAATTTAAAATTTAACCGATTTCATGATACCTTTGTGAGTATATTTCAAAACAGCTTCCCTAAGAAAACAGTGAAATATATGAAATATAATTGTAAGGAACTGCGTAAAAATCCATGGCTTACTAAAGGGATAAAAATATCTTGTAAACAGAAAAGGGAAATGTATCTTATAGCTAGGAGGAGTAATGATCCCAAAACAGTGAATCATTATAAAAACTACTGCACTGTGTTAAGGAAAGAAATTAAAAAGTCCAGATGTATGTGCATTATGTCTGAGATTAGCACAACTGATAATAAAACTAAAACAATTTGGAATATTGTGAAAAGGGAAAAGGGCAGTTGAGGGCACAGGAAGACTGTATTTCTATCAAACACAATGAAAAGTTTGTTAACAAGAAGTCAGCAGTAGAAAACATTTTTAATAATCATTTCTTAAGTGTCCTAGAGAAAATGGGTTCCAGTTATTCATTAGAGAATGCAAGGCAGTATAGGGAAGAGGCAGTACCTACGCAATTTGATAAATTGAAATTCAACCCACCTCTCCTAATGAAACCAGGAAAGTAATAAATTCACTCAAAAGTAAAAATTCATATGGAATTGATGGCATTTCCAACAGAGTACTAAAAGCTTGTTCCCAACAAATAAGTAGGATTCTCAACCACATATATAGTAGCTCATTGAAACAGGGAATTTTTCCAGATAGACTGAAATATGCTATTGTTAAACCATTGCATAAAAAAGAGGATAGGTCTGATGCTAACAACTACTGCCCAGTCTCACTTCTGACAACTTTATCCAAAATTCTTGAAAAAGCTTTCGCTGATCAAATATTACATGCAATGAATAACAGAACACCATCCTTTGGGATATTTTGTGATCTCTCAAAGACTTTTGATTATGTAATTCGTGAAATTCTTCTAGATAAGCTTAAGTATTGTGGCATGAGTGGGACAGTGCACATATCCACCTACATGGATTAATTCATACTTATCTGGTAGAATGCTGAAGCTTGAAATTAACAGTACAGATAGTCTACAAAAACCAGCAGAGTCCTCTAACTGGAGAGGTATCAAGAATGGTGTCCCACAGGGTTCAGTCTTGGGTCCCTTATTGTTCTCAATATATATTAACGATTTGCCACTCTGTATTCATGAAGATGCAAAGTTAGTTCTTTTTGCTGATGATACAAGTATAGTAATTACACCCACGAAGCTAGAATCAGCTGAGGAAATTGCAAATAATGTCTTTCAGAAAATTATTAAGTGGTTCTCTGCAAATGGACTATCACTAAATTTTGAGAAAACACAGTTTATACAATTCTGTACAGTAAGTGGCATAACACCATTGATAAATATAGACTATGAACGGAAGTCCGTTGCTAAGGTAGAATACTCAAAATTTCTGGCTGTGTGCATTGATGAGAAATTGAATTGGAAGAAACACATCGATGATCTGCTGAAATGGTTAGGTTCAGCTACTTATGCTATTAGGGTTATTGCAAATTTTGGTGATAAACATATCAGTAAATTAGCCTACTATGCCTGTTTTCATTGACTGCTTTCATATGGCATCATATTTTGGGGCAATTCGTCATTAAGAGAGAAAGTATTCATTGCACAAAAGCATGTAATCAGAATAATAGCTGGAGCCCACCCAAGACCACCTTGCAGATATTTATTTAAGGAATTCAGGATATTCAAAGTACCTTCGCAATACATATATTCACTTATGAAATTTGTCATTAATAACCCATCCCAATTAAAAAATAACAGCAAAGTGCATAGCTACAACACTAGAAGAAAGGATGATATTCACTATTCTGGATTAAATCTCACTTTGGCACAGAAAGGGGTGAGTTATGCTGCCACAAAAATCTTTGGTCATTTGCCAAATAGTATTAAATGTCTGACAGATAGCCAACCAACACTTAAAAGCAAATTAAAAGAATTTCTGAATGACAACTCCTTCTACTCAATAGATGAAATCTTGGATAAGAAGTAGTAAAAAAAAAAAGAATTAAATTAAATTAATTAATAAAATATTTAGTATAAAGAAAACTTACGTTAAAGTGACATGTTCCACATCACTGTGAAATGCCGTATTCATGATCTATGGAATAAGGATTAATGTATGTATGTCTGTATGTTACCGTCACATCATAACACCATCACATCACGGCACCATTACGTCAAGGTGTATTCACACTGTGCATCACATTATGGCATGTCACGTCAATTCAGGTCATGTCATCTAAACTCGCATTGCTGTCCTTGGTTGTTCTTTTTGCGGGGATTTAGGCCCTCGCTAGATGATTTTCAACTGTTTTTACACGCGAAGTGCACATACACAGGGTGGTAGCTTATATGCGTGGATGTTAAGAGTCCACATTAGTATGAAAATGACATTTATTGGACTCAGATAGTTTGCAGCTTTCAGGGATAGCTTGTATATTAGAGAAAGGAGACGGAAGTGCAAAACAATCCAAAGAAAGTGCGTAGACCCGAGAAAATGCCATCACGTGGTACAGAAGGGGAATTTCACACAGAGTACAAGGAGTTTGAGGAAGAGGAATCTGTATTTTCTATTTTGGAAGCATCCTTTTTTTCTTTTTCTACGTGAAATTTCACACAGAACTACTAAAAGAAACACAGTGTTACTAGCTGTCATCACATCCCGTGAAAATTTGGTTTAAGAGTAACTTTAGTTGCTAGTTCAGTGCAAGTTTTTGTGCATTAATGATATCACCCTCAATGCCTTTCCCTTCAAAATAGATAGGTTTTCTTTACATTTATTTAACCTTCAGTAGCTCAAATGCCTTATTTGTACTGGGGTTAGCTACTATAACCACATAAATATTGAACACTGGTGCCTGTAGAACTGTTTCACTCACAATTCAGAGAGCTGCTTAACAATAAACAGGTGTGCTACAAATAATATTCAAACAAACAAATCACAGTGTCTGGGGATTGCAATGCATTTCTTTATGTAACACTAAAAGTGCCTTACAACATACAAATAAATTTCACTTAATATTCTATTCATAGTACATTTTTCACTTCAAGTTGCAGCCATGTTGCAATCCATTTCATTGAAAAATATTAAATACGCTGTCAGTATGTATAAAAATCCACTTTATAAATGTAGTCGAGGGCAAGTAATTTACTACGCTCATGTCGTACAATTCAGACTGCTGTCTCATTGCTTCCATTAATTTGTCGCCAATTATTATAAATTTTAACAAAAGAAATAACAAAACGAAATAATTTATACTAAACAACAAGCAACAGACATCCACCACGACGAAACGGAATATGGAGATCTGCCTGCGGCCATATATAGGGCGGGAATCAGCTTGTGGGTCACGTGATCAGCTACAGACAAACCTTGACGGTGCCGTGACGGCCAGTGCGGTTCCCGCCGCTCGAAATGCATTTCATAATGTATTGACGGGACAGCCAATATGAATTGGCCTTTATTGTTGCAGTGTTTATTTCTGCCGTTTATTTAAAAAATCATCGTATTATTCAGTGTAGCTCACTGAGCGCATGACGCACTACTGTCGCAGTTTATAAAAAAAATAAGGTATTGACTTATCCCTCTTGCCAGCTTGCATGACAGCGAGAATTTTAACACGTCCGTTTGGTGTCTGATGTGCTCGTGGAGAGATGCATGTGCAAGATCTCGTGGCTGTATTCGACTTGCAACTATTGACTTTTCTGTCTTGCCAGCTTGCATGACAGCGAGGATTTTAACACGCCAGTTTGGTGTCTGATGTGCTCGTGGAGAGATGCATGTGCAAGTTCTCGTGGCTGTACTCGACTTGCAACACTTGATGAAATATCGACCTTCGAAGTGTCAAGTGTCAACTGTTTTTAACTTCGGATTATCCGCATGGTACGCTGAACAGTGAACAACAGTGTACAGACTACCGGGTAGCGACTAGTATAGTTTGTGTAGGTATTTGTCAAGCTGTGACCATCGAAGAATGAAACCCACCGTTGTTGCTGATGAAATGTTCCCTGAAGGTGCAGGGCCGTATATGGATTTGGAGGAGGTGCTTATTGTTTTGTACTGTATTGTACTTTGTACTGTCAGTAACACAATTTTATTCCAATGTTATGACAACGAGATGTCGAGAGCCTGTTTAATGGAAATATCAGTTGTAAAAGCTATCATTGTTATATGTTATGAACAAACATTCGTCCTTGGAATTCAAGAGACGGCTTATGATACAGAATATATAATAAAATTGAAGGAATAAACAGACGCACTAGCTTTCTGTAAGGACTGGTATAATTTTAAAGGTGGTACTATCAGAATGAGGAGTGCTCGTTTCAGTGGAGAATAAATTGTATTTATTTCGTGCACAGACTCCACCAGAAAGTATCACGGAAGATTTATGATAGCTTTACTAACACGCGTATATGAAGAGGGGTAGTCACTTTTTTTTTTTCTAGGTCTGTAAATAGCCTGCGAAGGTTAACAAGTCATTTGTGCCGGATGCACCAGTAATTTTGTATGTGGCGCTTTTTGAGCACGAGTCACTATAATGTTGCTGCCTTAGCCTGAAAACTGTTCGGATGCATCTATCTGCACTAGTCTTCCATGTGCAAACCTCTGTACCGCAATGTAACTTCTGTGAGGTTCATCCTCATTAAGTTCTTTTTTCCGATATTTTAATACTATAGTTAGATGTTCAGTATAGTTATATAAATTTAAACACTCTTCTGTAGCAATATATTCCAAAATCTTCTTTTTTGTCCGCACCTTTCATCGACATTTTACTTCTGTCCTAGCTCTCAAATCTAGTGACAGCACATGATTTGATTAGACTATATTCATTTACACGTGGTTTTCTTAAATTTTGTCGATCTTCTCATTTTTCAGACACTTATTCTTTATTGCTTATTAGTTTTCCTCTGCTGCCTTCACTATTTCATCATTTAAAGCTATCCTTTCATCTACTGTTTTATTTCTTACGCCTGCCAGTCACTGCTTAATGTTCCCTCTGAACACTAGCGCTGTTACATCTTGTACAGTTCCCATTTCATTAGCTTACTACTTCACGCAATTCTCAGCCTTTAATCACCACATTTTAAGAGCGTATTTTATATTCCAACGACATTGGCAGAGTTAAGTTGTCAGCGATAAGTCAGGCTGAAAGCTCACAACCACACTTGCCACATTCATTTATGTACTTTGTTCCAAAAATCCCAGGATGGAAAGAATTACGGATGCATGCAACAGCAGCCATAACACTGGTAATTTTATCACCTGTGACTTGGTCACACAACCAGGACTTTAAGTATGGAATGAGTCAAACTGCTTTCTATTTACTGGTTAAGCTAAAGTCTCTGTCATGTGAACATTAGTGTTATCCAGAATTTTACATTCCTGACTTCTAATATTCTGAGAAATGATAGTGGCTAATGAGGTATTCTTAATTGAAAGCCGTGCAGTCTGAGATGCCTTGTCACGGTCTGCGCGGCTCCCTCCGTCGGAGGTTAGAGTCCTCCCTCGGGCATGGGTGTGTGTGTTGTCCGTAGCGTAAGTTAGTTTAAGTTAGACTAAATAGAGTGTAAGGTTAGGGACTGAGGACGTCAGCAGTTTGGTCCCATAACATCTTACTACAAATTTCCAGTTCTTCCTTAATTGAAAAACTAAGTCGTGACTCAGTTTGTAGATGAATGGTTGCTAGGTACATAAACAACTGAAAAAATTACTAGGCATTTCACAGTGCCCTCCTGAACCAGCTAATACAGCACACATAGCTGTACTGTCCTGGCTAGCTATATTATTATGAACAGCTGTTTGACAGGGATGTTGTGAGGGGGGGAGGGGGTGAAGAATTGTGATAGTGGTGAAAGAAGAAAGTTGGAGAGGGGGAGGGGGAGGGTGGCTGAAGAGTGGCACGGAGAGGCTGTGAGGCAATAGGATAAGAGTTTATAACTAGGATGAGAGAGTGTAACTGTTAGCCCTGATGCAGACAGGAGTTATACGTGGCTCCAAATGAAGAAGAAGAGCAAGTTGGGAATGGGACTGGTATTGAAAGGGAAGGGGGAAGACAATGGAGAGGGTAATATGAATGAACATCAATAGGATGCAGTGGGAGGCATGAAGACAAGGATGGATGTGGATGTGAGACAGGCTATTGGAGGTTGAGTACAGGAGGATTGCTTGGTTGAAGGCTGTGTTGTAGGGACAGTTTCTGCTGTCGTAATTTTGAGAAACTAGCATTTGAATGGGGAGAGGTGGGGGTAAACCAGATGATATGGGTTGTAAAGCAGGCATTGAAGTAGAGCATGGTGGTTAACAAGTTCTTGGCCACAGTGTGGAAGTGGTTATTGATTCAGCTGGATGGTTGGTGGTATTGATTTCAGTATGCCACATTTTAACTTCATGTCTTACATATAGACAAGAGGGTAGGTGCTAATTTACCAACTGGCCTGCTCTCAGTTTAGCAGATGTTAAGACCAGTGTTAAAAGAATTTTAAGATTCTGTGAAATAGGTGATGTTCCTAAATTATCAGGGAGTAGATTTTAAAATTAACAGCCAACCACACTTTCATTATTGCCTTTGTAATCCTTTCTAGGTTTTAAGTGTAGAAAAATGACCATTCACAATTTTAAGTGTTTATAGGTGTGATTGTTAGTGAAAATGGAAGGAAGTGAGGGACTTTCAATAAATTTTTATATACCGTTCGGTGACCTATCTGATTTTTAAGGAGAAGGTGTTAGTGTGTTTACAGTGTGCTTGATCTCACCTTTGTTTTATCCTATTAAGCATAAAAATTTTGCAGGCATATTGCTATATCCATTGTTATGTTAATTTGAGTAAATTTTAAAGCAAGGGGAAGTTGCAATTTTAACTTGCTTTGTGGGTGTGAGTATATGAGTGTTTCTAATTAAATATTTATATCTAAAAAGAAAGATGATGAAACTTACCAAACAAAAGCGCTGGCAGGTCGATAGACACACAAACAAACACAAACATACACACAAAATTCTAGCTTTCGCAACCAATGGTTGCCTCGTCAGGAAAGAGGGAAGGAGAAGGAAAGACAAAAGGGTATGGGTTTTAAGGGAGAGGGTAAGGAGTCATTCCAATCCCCTGCTTGTGTCTGTGTATGTGTGGATGGATATGTGTGTGTGTGTGCGAGTGTATACCTGTCCTTTTTTCCCCCTAAGGTAAGTCTTTCCGCTCCCGGGATTGGAATGACTCCTTACCCTCTCCCTTAAAACCCATATCCTTTTGTCTTTCCTTCTCCTTCCCTCTTTCCTGACGAGGCAACCATTGGTTGCGAAAGCTAGAATTTTGTGTGTATGTTTGTGTTTGTTTGTGTGTGTATCGACCTGCCAGCGCTTTTGTTTGGTAAGTTTCATCATCTTTCTTTTTAGATATATTTTTCCCACGTGGAATGTTTCCCTCTATTATATTCATATCATTAATTAAATATTTATCTGCATAGAATTTGACATTTGTTCAGTAATTGCAGTTTTGCGTGCCATGAAGACAAATCCCTCACCAACAGAATCATAAAACACCAAGGGAAAATTAACTGTTTATTGCACAGTAGTAGAACTCCCAGGATAACTGGAAGATGTTAACTTATGGTGAAATATAGTGCCAATCTGATGGCAGCTCTGCAGCAAATATATTTATGGACAAATTGGCCTCCACTTTCAAAATGTCATCACAACAAAATAATTGAATATGGTGCTTCCATGTTAATAATGATCAAGTAATCTATACAGACTCTGACATTTTATATTTTCTCTACTTCTGCCATCGTCAATTATTTCATTGCCCATACAGCAAAATGCATGGATTATGTTGTGTGTCTCATTATCTAATCTGTTATCATCTGATTTAATTGTAACTGCATTCCAGTACAATTGTTTTACTTTTGTTGGTATTCCTAACCTCTTTTCAAGACTCAATCCATTCCATTCAACTGAGCTCAGAAGTATTTTTCTGTTTCTGACAGAATTGCGGTGTTACTGACAAACCTCAAAGTTTTCATTTCTTGGAAAATTTCGCAAGTTTCATAAACGGTGTATGTTTAATGTATGGGAGTTACTTCGTGCTGGCATGTTGACATTGCAGTGAAGTTGCTTAATAGGCTAAGAGCTCAATACCTAACGATGAGGCTGTGACTGTGAAGTGTACGTAAGCACAATAATACCACTGTGAAGACAATGGACACCTTTTACTGTAACTTTTCCATTTATTTCCCTATCCTGGTTTGCCAAGAATAGCCACTATGGCTACAACAAAATTTTTAATTCTTGTCCCTGATTTTTCATTCCCTTTTCAAATTCCTCCTTGGTTTCCATTATATCTTGCCTAGTGTATGGATTGAACAATAGAGGTTAAGTTTCAACTGTGTCTCACTACCTTCTCAACTGCTGCTTCCCTTGGTTTTGCAACCATGACTTATTAAATTGTTAGTTCGGTAATACACTGGCTCTTATTGGAATTGTCACATTCTTCTTAATTTCCCATCTAATCTTCATGGACTTCCTCTTGCCTTTATATAACATTCTCTTCAACTTTTTTCCTGATATTCATATTGCTGCTTCTCTTTTCTCTCCAAGTGTCTCCAACTTTTCTACAGCTTTGCATTTCTTCTCTGCCATTTGTGTCTTGTCATTTTGCTGTTTTTGTCACTTTTTTTTCTTTAGCTTGTGTGTTATCCTTGGATTTATATTAGGCATTGTCCTTTTGTCTATTTGAGCTTCTACTTGCTTCACTATTTCATCTTTGAATGCTACACGTTCATCTTTTACATTCCATCCCCCCATTTCAGTCAATTGATTCCATTTGTTCCCTTTGGAAGTCTTGACACCCTATGGTACTTTCAATTTATCTAGATCCTGTCTCCTTAATTTCCATCTTTCTGTGCTGGTTCTTCAGTTTTAACCTGCAATTCGTAACCAGTAAATTATGGTTAGTCTCCACATCTGGTCTTTGAAGTGTTTTGCAGTTTGAAAGCTATCTGCCCTTTATATAATCTGTCTGAAACCTTTTATTGTATCCACACATAAAACTTGTCTTTTATGATCGATAAACCAAGACTTATCAATGAATAAATTGTGCTCTGTGCAAAATTCTACCAGGTGGCTTCCCCTTTCATTCCTTTCCCCAGTCCATGTTAGTTTCCTTTCTCTTTTGTTCTATTGAATTCCATTCCCCTGTGAGAATTAAATTTTTATATCCAAGAATGATCATTATTATTTTTATCTCATCATAAATTCATTCAATCTCTCTCTCTCTCTCTGGAGCTAGTGAGATGAAAAGATGTACCAACATCCTCCAGTACATCCATTGTCATATCAGATCTTAGACTTTTTTTATTAAAATACATTAGTGGAAAAACTCAACTTACAGAGGGAATATGGTGAATAGTAAGCTCTGGATAAGTTGACCACTATCATAAAAGTGGTGGCTAAATTTGATTTGCACTTGGTGAAAATTGTCAATAAAAACATTACAAGGGAGCCTTCCCCCCACACACAGCATTCTTCATAGGGCTGAAATTGAAAATAACTCCAATTAGGCCTCATGGACTATACATACATGACTACCTGCTGGTGTTTTTGCTAGTGGCATCATTGGACATCATTATGTTTGAGTATGTGGCTTCCACACTAGACTCTGGGTTATTAATATTGGCTTACTCATTGCTAGACCAAATGCTGTACTGGAATCTAATCCTGTGACAGATAACACTTGTCTGCTGTCTGATTAATCACACATATTTTTGTAGGCTGGTGGTTCATCAGGGTTATTGATGGATTTGGCAGCAAATGAAAAGGCTGTACATGCAGATTTCTTTAATGGTAAGAGATGGAGAATATACTCAGTACTGTTTCTACCCTTCCAATTCTTTGAGTTTTATGATCTTGCCTTTGTTTCAGATTTTGAGGATCTGTACGATGACGAAGATCTACAGTGACCATTCAAACAAATGTGCTTGTGTAATGAAAAACCAAATTATGAAGAGTGCATCATATTTGTGTGTCTGAAGTTTAAATGACTGATACTGTGTTTTCAGATCTCATGTGTTGGTGTTTTTTAGTTATGTTTAATTTGTTAATAAAAATTTGATGAAACATTCATTTGTTCATTCTGGGAAGATGTGTTTTACAGAAGCAGACAACTTTGTCCCTCTTTTATTCAGATGAAATGTTGGTTGGAGTTGTGAAGCATAAAACTGGTAGCACTCTTCAGAAAATATAAGTGTCTTTGGAATATGTTGTAGAGTGAATATGACATGTATTTGATATGTTCCTAATTTCAGAAATTTGATTTGTGCAGATAATGACTCTCCTACTGCATTTGAAGTTTTCTGCTTTAAGAATTCTTTTGGATAATTCAAGAAATAATGCCATCTTTGAAAAACATGGTCCACTAGTTGTTCGCTTCAAGTTGCACAAAATTTAGTCTTGCGTCAATAAGTGTCACTTTGGGCCAGGATATAGTCCTCCCTGAACCCACCTACAGCACCACAAGTCATACTCACAAAATTTTTAAATTCTATAGTGGAAGAATTGTGCAAAGCCTGTCAAATTGTAAACCCTTTGGAGTGTCACAAACAAATCAGTGTCGCACCATGGGATTTCATGGACGTCGTCCTGGCTTACCCAACCCAAGAAGACCAGTGCATAAACAACATAATGAGAATGTTGCAGAGCGAGACACTGCAAAATCAGGAGAGGACGCAAATTGTTTCTAACCTCACCTTATGACCTTGGCACTATAAGTGTATTTATTCCTCCTGTAAAACTGTTTCAGAACAACATGTATAGGGTCACAGGTATGGGGCCATTTAAGGTTTTTGTGAAAGTAAAGTACAAGAAATAACTAAAATTTGACCATATGATTATTGGGAAATTATGTGGAGTGGGGAAGTAATTTAGACCAATCATAGCTGTCTTAGAGTATTAATAAGAATCTGCAAAAATTAGACCACCTTGCAATGAGATTGTATGAATAATGCTGAACTCCTGAGCTG
Source organism: Schistocerca piceifrons (assembly GCF_021461385.2). NCBI lineage: Eukaryota > Metazoa > Arthropoda > Insecta > Orthoptera > Acrididae > Schistocerca > Schistocerca piceifrons. The sequence goes on along the minus strand of NC_060139.1, from coordinate 116,390,470 downwards.
TTGTTCTCCTGTGTTACTGTATGGATGGTTTGTCTTACGCAAAATTGTGCACTTACTGTTAACATTTGTGATTCTGGCAGGAACATGAGTCAAATGTAATTGAAATCAGCTGCAAGCACCAGAATTATTTTAAAATTAACTGCATTCGTATAAAATTTGAAATAAGCACTGTAATTTTATTGTATATATATATATACTGGATTGAAAAGAGGGGTACCCTCGGCTGCTCAGTAGTCTTTCCAAAGTCTGTCTATAGATAGCAACTCGTCAGTTTTTAGCACTCAGCTGCACGTGATCGTGAAAGCACTAAAGCAGATGTGGTGTTGCCAAAACAAAAAGATTCTCATCCACTCTGATTACATTGGCAACTTATAGGTATTGCAACAAATATATCCAACAGAGAGAATGATCAAAATGATTCTGGACAAACTGCTTCTCCTTCAACAGCAGGGAAAACATGTATCTTGTGCTGGGTGCTGGAGCTTGTAGTAAGTCGAGGAAATGAGCAAACAGATGTAGCAGCCAAGGAAGCCTGTAGAGAACATAATGAGAAAAAATGTACACTAGAACCACTTTGTCTCTAACAGGGTACGAGAAGGTGGTTCAATTCTGACACTGATTCTAAAAAGATTTAGGAGATGGCTGGGTCTGGCTGCAGTTCTCTGCAAAGATTGATGCAGGTGCAGTTAGAGAATGCAGTTTGTAGGTACAAGAACTACTTTATTGCTGTTTATTTACAATCACGGGGCTTTGAAGTTGCCAGCATCAATGGAAAGTGGTGCAATTACAACATAACAGCTTCCATCAGTACGTCAGCTTCTGGCATGGTCTGGCTAATGAAAACACAGATGTTGTGGCTGCTGCTGCTGCATTAATGGAATATCTCATAACCTACCCTGTAGCATGCTGGCCCAGTGTGTCTGCTTTGCAGTGAGTATGGCAGACTGTGTCCTGCCTCAGCAGCTGAGGGTGAAGGGGTACTTCTGTTTAGAGGTGGGGATGGTTAGATTCCCAGTAAGTTCCATGAAGGTGGAAGAGTGCCGGAGCTCCTGGATGCTCAGCCACTGGACAGAGGTTTGAACCACAGTGTTGGTAGGGACAGTGCATCGTAGATAGGTTGTTGAGCAACAAGGGCTGGATGTCACATTGTTGCTGAGCTGTGCGGCTATGGTGGTTGGTCCGGCTATTTTGTGGGAGAGAGACATTTTTGTGTCACCACAGAAATGTCTGGAATGAAGGTGGTAACAGGAGGGCAGTCAGCGTGCAACAGTCAGTCAAACTGGAGAGGCTTCTTGAAGGATAGGCCTAGGGCATTGACACGAGCAATTATGACTATAAAGGAGGGGCATCTTCTGCTGGGATGTTGAGCACACAGATGCAGTGACCAGCAGTGGCCAATGCCCATTTTCTTGTGTGTTGTTCTTTGCTCCAAGCTCTGTTACAGTTAATCGTGTTTAGACTACATCTTGACCATTCCACTCTCATGTAGCATCTGGTAAAAATGGAAACTACATCTTTTTGCATGAGCTCTGAAATCTTTAATATTTTGTTACAATGGTCATTTCCTCTTATGTAGGTGGAAGTCAACAAAATATTTTCGCATTTAGAGGAAAAAGTTGCTTGAAAGTTTGTGAAAAGATCTTGCTGCAATGAGAAACACCTTTGTTTTTCTGTCTGCCGCCCTAACTCGCATATCATATCTGAGACACTTGGACCACTATTTTACAGTAGTACTTTTTAATTGTCCTATCTGGTAAGGATTCCATATTATGCAGCATTATTCGGGAAGGATGGAAAAGTGTACTCTAGGTAGATCTGTTGCAGCTTCCGTTTGTTCTGGGGGGGGGGGGGGGGGAAATATGCAGTCTTTTGTTATCTTATCCACATCATTTTCTGTGTGATGGTTCCAATTTAAATTGTTCACAATTGCAATCTGTAGGTGTTTAGTTGAACTGATGACTTTTATGTGATGTAATTTATTGTGTAACTAAAATTTAATGGATTTTTGTAGTAGTCGTGTGGAGGACCTCACATTTTTCATTGTTTAGGTTAAATTGGCACTATCTCTCCCCCCCCCCCCCCCCCCCCCCCTCCTGTGCAAACCCACGTGTGTGTGTGTGTGTGTGTGTGTGTGTGTGTGTGTGTGTGTGTTTGTGAGGGAGGGGGGGGGGAAGAGACATGGGGCGAATAACCCCATACTGTAAAATAAAATAAAATAGTGGAAATTCAGCAGAAGCATTGGAAACTGGCTGGAAAACATGTATCATGACTCCAGCAAAGGAAACGGATGTGAGGGCAATGCTACAGCCTGGGAAGATGAAAGAAATAGCTAATGAAATTTTAAAATCTAAGTATGATGTAGGGCTACAGAAAATAAGATGGCAAGGACATGGGTAGATAGATAAACCGGAATATACTGTGGACTGGAAGAAAGAACAGGCCACTTCGGAACAGGGTTTATAATGAGGAAAGTTAAGAAAAGCCTATTAGAATTTGAACATACAAATGAAAGGATGTGCAGACTCAGACTAAAGGGATAAATGTAGGAATATATCAATAGTAAATGCACTTGCACCTACAGAAGAAGTGTATATAATAAAAACAGTTCTATGAAGACTTGGAAAAAGTGTGCTGTGCAGTACCTAAATGTGACCTGATGCTAGTAAGAGGAGGTTAAATGCAAAAATATGGAGGAATGAACAGTACGAAGTTTCTGGAAAATATTCACTACGTGAAGGAAACCACAAGAATGGAGACTTACTATGCCAATTCACAGCAAGGAATAATTTGATTATTAAGAGTACCTGCTTCTCACATAAAAGGATCCATCTGGGTACTTGGAAGTCTGCAGTCAGTGGAGTAGTCAATCAGATTGACCATATTTTAGTGATTGCACACCAGTCCATGTCAGTTACAGATGCAGAGGACCAAACTGTGACTCAGACCACTCTGTGATAAAATTAGTCATGAGAGAGAAACTGTCATTTGATGGCAAAAGAACAGGAAAGACAAACTGGAATACTGACAAACTGAAAATCCCTGAGGAAGTAAAATAATACCAAGTAACACTAAGCACAAAGCTGAGCAATGAAGAGACTGCGTTAGGAACAGACGAAAGGATTGAAAAAGCCATTGGAGATGCTGCAGAAGAAATAATGGGCACAAGGAAGAACAGAAGAATCCAGGAATGGTTTGATGAAAATTGCAGGTCAGCAGTAGAACAGGGCAAGAATAAAAGTGCAACAGAGAGAAACCAGAAATAATGTGGAAGAACATATATAGAATCAAGGAGAAGAGCTAACAGACTGTGTAAGAGAAAGAAAAGGGTGGACTAAGAAGAAATTTCAAGAACTTGAAGAGTTAAAGGAACATTCCATCATGCTATAGTAAAAATAAAGGGCAGAGTCCAGCCAAAAAATGACATGCTCCAGTAAAGATGGGGAAAAGGAGAGGAAGAACAGATAATGGGAAGATGGGCAGAGTATTTCAAAGATACACTGAATACCAGCATAGAAGAAGAAGAAGGAGACAGCTGCATAGGAGGAAAGAGTGGAACTGGAAGTAGAATATGATGCCAATGAGGCAAGAAATACAACATTGCAAAAGGTCTCCCAGGCTGTGCATAAGACGAAAAACAATCGAGCCTCTGGGGAAGACAGCATAATCCCAGAATTAATAAAAACTTGTGGAGAGGCTGTAATAAAGGAACTGCACACATTGTCAGATATATAGGATATGGAAACTATGCCAGATAAATGGGAATAATAATCCCCATTTATAGGAAAGGGGATACAACAGCATGTGAAAACTAGAGGTATAACACTCCTAAGCATAGCTTACAACGTCTTCACAAGTATATTAAACAAAAGGATACAGAATTGAGCAGAAGACATACTAGGGACTACCAGTATGGCTTTAGACCAGAGGAACAACTGATAAAATATATATGATAGGACAAATGATGGCAAGTTCTATGAATATGATATAGATCCGCATTCCCTATTCATTGACTCCAAACAAACCGTTGACAGCATAAACCAGCAAGTAGGAGAAAAAGAGAGAAATAAAAAGGCTGTGTAGTGCTGGAATGGAAACAGGGAAGGAGCTGGATGGACGAGGACAGTGACTAACGAAGGTTGAGGCCAGGAGAGTTACGGGAACATAAGATGTATTGCAGGGAAAGTTCCCTCCTGCGCATTTCAGAAAAGCTGGTGTTGTTGGGAAGGATCCATATGCCACAGGCTATGAAGCAGTCACTGAAATGAAGGACATAATGTTTGGCAGTGTGTTCAGCAACAGGGTGATCCATTTGTTTCTTGGCCACAGTTTGTTGGTGGTCATTCATGTGGACAGACAGCTTGTTGGTTGTCATGCTTACATAGAATGCAGCACAGAGGTTGCAGCTCACATGACTGGTTTAACAGGTTTTCTTTGATCTTATTAACTTATATGTTGTAAGTCTCTCTGTTGCCATCAGTACTATTTCTCTGAATTTAAACCACATCTGGACCACTCTTAACACAGTTTGGAGGTGATGCAGACTCTCTCAGGAAGGTGGCAAGCTAATTTTTATCTGCCTTTTTTTTTTTTTTTTTTTTTTTTTAACAGATAATTCTGCATTTATTTGTGGTGGTTTTGAATGTCGTGGAATTGAATCTCAATCTTGTGGTCACTAATTCCTCCACCCATCATTGCACTCTCTGCTCAGGATTGTTTCACTAAGAGGTCTAGTATAGTACTGCAACCATTTACACTTCATGTGGGTGCTCCTGAACTAATCGCCAAAATAAGTTTTGGAGAAAGCACAAGTACAGTTTTGGATGAGGTTTTAGGCTTACCTCCAACTTTAACCATGTATTTTCGCCAACATACTGAGGATAGATTGAAGTCACTACCAACTGTAATTGTATGAGTCATGTACCTATTGAAATGAGACTCCAATTTTCTTTGAACATTTCAGCAATTATATCATCTGAGTCATGTAGGTCAGAAAAGGATCCAAGTATTAATATATTCTGGTTGTTGAGTATAACTTCTACCTATACTAACAGCAACTATGTAGTTCAGCTTCAGTAGAAGACAAAAACCACTTTGTACAGCAACAAACATGCCATGACCAACTAAATTCAATCTATCATTTCTGAACTCTATCAGGTCCTTGGTAAAAACTTCAGCTGCATTTATCTTTGGCTTAAATCAGCTTTGAGTATCTGTAATAATTTCTGTTTCAGTGCTTTCTATTAACATTTGGAGCTCTGGTTGTTTCAACAAACATCTTTGACAATTTACAGCTATAGCGACCAATGTGCAACATGGCTGTAAAACAATGGGTATTACGGAGACAAGAATCTCAGCTTATCTGTCCAGGTCATTAGGATGATTAAAATCTCTGTAAGAACACAGTCTATCTGGAAAATCTATCATGGAAAAATTCCTATAGTAGTTGGAGTTAGAGCTGCACCTTTTTTAGATTGAAGTCAGCTGATAGGTAAACCTGCTTAAAGGAAGTCCCTCTAACTAAGGGCTTATCTTCAGAGGATGTCATGTTTCCAAGTAGAAAAGGAATTAGCATATTTCATCAAAATATTAGAGGTATTAGAGATAGTTAGTGAACTGCTTATAGATGTTGACTCTGAAATTATTGATATATTGGAGCACCCCTTAAATAATATGACATTTCAGAGGCTTCCTTTACCAGGATACAGATTATCTGGCTGTTTTTCAAGGACTTCCTTGCCAGGTGAGGGAGTGGCTATGTACGTAAAAACAGTATTCCATTTGATTCCATAGACATATCATGGCAGTGCACAGAACAGATATTTGATGTTGTGCAGGGGCAGTCGAATTTAGTGAAACTAAACTTCTAATTGTTGTTGTTTATAGATCCCCTAACTCTTACTTCAGAGCATTTCTGCTCAAGCTATAGAAGGTTCTTGATTCACTTCATAGGAAGTACCAGAAATTAGTTGTATGTGATGACTTCAGTATATCTTGTATATGATGGTGCACGAAAAGGGATGTTTGTAGATCTCCTAAATTCATATGATCTGATGCAGCTTTATAAAAAGGGAGAAAGGGATAATGTAGACAATTTTAGACCTGTTTCTATGCCCTCAGTGTTTGCTAGAGTTACTGAAAAAGATGTGGATGTAAGAATAATTGATCATTTTGTATCACATGATTTGCTATCAAATGTACCGAAGGTGGACCATTGCAGAATATGGGGAGTAGCTCACAATTGGTTCACCTCTTACTTTAGCAACAGATGGCAAAAGGTCGTCATTCACAATGGTGAGAATGGTTGTGATGTGATGTGTGGTCTGAGTGGGGTACAGTCAAATGGGGGGTGCCCCAGGGATCAGTGCTGGGGCCACTCCTGTTTCTTATTTGCGTAAATCATATACCCTCAAGTATTACGGGTAACTGTAAAATACTTCTGTTTGCTGCTGATACTAGCTTGGTAGTAAAGGACGTTGTGTGCAACATTGGCTCAGTTTCAAATAGTGCAGTTCATGACCTAAGTTTGTGGCTTGCAGAAAATAAACTAACACTAAATCACAGTAAGACTCAATTTTTAGTTTCTAACACACAATTCAACGAACCTGATGTTTTAATTTCACAGAATGGGCATATGATTCGTGAAACTGAACTGTTCAAATTTGTAGGTGTTCAGATGATAGTAAACTGTTGTGGAAAGCCCACGTTCAGGATCTTGTTCAGAGACTTAACGTTGCCATTTTTACTATTTGAGAGGTATGTAAAGTGAGTGATCATTCGACACGAAAATTAGTCTACTTTGCTTATTTTCATTCGCAGATGTTGTATGGTATTATATTTTGGGGTAACTATTCCCATTCCAAACGGATATTTTTGGCTCTGAAACGAACATCTTGTCAACCCCTTTTCATGAGTCTGGGTATTTTGAAATTGGCCTCTCAAAATAAATAAATATATATATATATATATAAAAACAAAGATGATGTGACTTACCAAATGAAAGTGCTGGCAGGTCGACATACACACAAAATTCAAGCTTTATGTCTGCTTGTGTCTGTATATGTGTGGATGGATATGTGTGTGTGTGCGAATGTATACCCGTCCTTTTTTCCCCCTAAGGTAAGTCTTTCCGCTCCCGGGATTGGAATGACTCCTTACCCTCTCCCTTAAAACCCACTTCCTTTCGTCTTTCCCTCTCCTTCCCTCTTTCCTGATGAGGTAACAGTTTGTTGCGAAAGCTTGAATTTTGTGTGTATGTTTGTGTTTGTTTGTGTGTCTGTCGACCTGCCAGCACTTTCATTTGGTAAGTCACATCATCTTTGTTTTTAGATATATTTTTCCTACGTGGAATGTTTCCCTCTATTATATATATATACCTTACTGTCATTTCTTGTCAACAATATTAGCTTATTCCCAAAAATAAGCAGCTTTCACTCTGTTGATACTCGTCAGAAATCAAACCTGCATTTGGATTGCACTTTCTCAACTCTTGCGTGGAAAGGTGTGCAGTATACTGCTGCATCTATTTTCAATAAGCTGCCACTAGAATTCAAAAATCTTGGCAGTAATCCATGCGCTTTCAAATCAAAACTGAAGAGTTTCCTCGTGGGTTACTCCCTTTATTCTGTCAAGCCGTTCCTTGAAAAATTAAGCTGATTCTTGTTGTACAGTTGATAGAGTTTACTTAAACTTGTGGCTTGACTTCCTTCGGGTTCATAAACATTTTATTATTATCAGTTATTACTTTTATGTTGTAATTTCATGTACTGGCACATATCATGACCTTGGACATTTGCTCCTATGGAACTTGACGTGTAAATAGATAAATGATGAGACAAACAGCTTTTGAGGTAGAACAGTCATTAGCAGGCAATCTCGGGGGGACTGACTACACGTGAATTGTACAAGGCTTAACCAGGTGAGCATGGATTTGTTAAGGTGGATGCTTACTTCTCTAGCTGCTTATGGGACTTCCATGAAGCCACATTCCTTTCTTCTACTCCCAAAAGTTTGGGTGGTCCGTTGGGCAGTATTTCCAGAGAGACCTCATGTGGCTAATCCACCTAAGACATCTGTGAATGTCAGAGCATTAATAGTAACGCCACATCCTGTGGTAGATAATTTATTTATTGTTGTTAGATGTGTAGACTGTTCCTCCGAGTAATTGCCAACTTTTTTTACATCCATAAAGCTCTAGAGCAGTAGTTGTCAAACTTTTACTCTCGAGCCAATCCTGATATCATGGAGCAGCACTTCCGTTCGCATATGCACAAATCTTATTATTAACTGGTAACCTACATAAATTAGTATGTTATGAGCCCCCAATATACTAGCTATAGTAAGGGGCATGATAAGTTGGCTCGCAAGTAGCCACTGATTGTTGAAAGTTGGAAGCATTTTGAGTGTTTCGTGTCAATTGTTCTCAGTATCAGATTGCTGTAACCCTCAGTGACCCCAAACTTGGGGCAATGTAATTTCCTGACAAAGTATTGTCTGCAGTATGAGACACATTCACAAATGCTAAAAAGGTTTGAACGCAATCTAGTCATTGTTGTATTACAACAGCCTTAATTTAATTTCATAGTTTTTGCTATAAATATTGTCACGTCAAAACCACAATCAAGATCTGAGGGCAGGGTTGTCAATTAAGTACAAAAATTAGCACTGGAAACACGTTCATTACCAACATACAGTCAGAATAGAACTAACTTCCTATGTATCTTTACAATGCGCATTTACGGATCGACATTATTTCTGTTTGAAATTTATACCATTGTAGCTAATCCGTACAAGTCACACGTGCACGTGAGTTGTCGACAGTGCTGGAGGATAAGCAATAAAACATTCTTCCCCTCACACCACAATGAGCACACTTAATTACCCCCATGCCTCTGAGGTAAGCAGCTGAATTCATCAATGCCAATTACAATTAAGCACGTCTTAAGATATTACTGCCTCTGTATTTTTGAATGCTACTAAGCAGGAAAACTACACTCTTCAAGAGCTTTGCAGGGGTACCCTCCTGATTAATACACTGAAGGCTACCCAGTGAACAAGCTGTTAAATGCTAAACTACTTGGGTAATATGCTACCAGCAGTGAGCTGCACATTGGCTTAAATTGTTGTAAAGATGTGGTGATGTGCCAGAAGATATAGATACCAAAGAATTCCAGCAGGAATGGGAAAATGAACAATTCACTGTTTCATGAAACTGATTGATGGTGAGCTCCAGAAGTCAGCACCTTGTATCCTGATATTGTCTATCGAAGCTGCCAGAGTATACTGCAGCACAGTTTCTCCAACTGTAAGTTAGGCCTTATGTCCCTAATCCGGTGTGCTTCGGCCACACTGCCATGGGTTGTAATGGTCAAGAAACATGTGGAAGACGCGACTCTGCTCCCTGCATCACATGTATTTGATGTACTGCCTCAGCCATGCTCTCAAGCCCATCCAGTTTACAGCAAGGAATGTCCCAACTTTGCAGGAGAATAAAAACTACAGGACACATTACAGGTCTCTGCAGAATCTTTTGGTTCAAGAGTGCTGGGTGACTGAGCATTAAGATTTTGCTTAGAAAATCCACATAGTACAATTTAACAGCTATAAGCTACCTGCCGTCTTTTAGCCTAGCACTCTGCATTTTGATCTACAACAACCTATGTGTGATTTAAAACACACCACACAAAACATGCTATTCAGAAAAAAGCCCAAATACTGTGTAGGTTACTCATCATCTAAACAACAAGAACATATTTAACCATGTAATGAAGGGCTCACTCTTAAATCATGTCTTTTGCTCACAGGAACATGAATATTAATTATTAACATACTGAGGGAATCCATTATACATGGCAGAATGTATTAGCAGCGGGTATGTCTGACCACCACAGTGTTTTACAGGCCTGAATCCTAGCGGATATGGTACATCCTTGCCTTCCTCTGGCCTTTGAACTGACTTATCCAGTTAGTTACAGAGGGACTCTGAACCACAGTGAAACTTTGCAGTTTTCACATTAACATTTACTGAGCTACCTTAATCATGATACAGGCAACAGAAGACTATTTTGTGTACTAAAATGCAGCTCAATATTACACATGATTTTGAGAAACAAACAATTTCTTAAGACTATTTCTCCTTCATAATCTTGAATTATTTGAGTTTGGACTGGACCAAAAAGATCTGAAAATTTCATTTAAGGATATATTTGCAAGTATTATCTTGTATTTTCATTAAAGATGTGCAGCAATTGTGCAATAAATGCTGCATGAAACAACTTTAATCTTTTTTTTCTAATTTTTGGCACAGTTAACAACATATAACGCAGGAGATTAAATTATGAAATAACAGAAATGCTATGATAACACACTTACAAAGGTACTTACAGAAATAGTTGCACATTTCTTTTTTCATACAGGTTCCCTGTTTTTCAGCACACTTATTCCAGGTGCTCAAACACTTGCAGATGCGCTTCGGTATATTTGGTGCAACTCATAATAATCTTTAATTTTTGGCAATATAATGTAATTCTGTAGATAAAAAAATCTCACCCAGTGTGTGTGTTCTCGTGGGGAAGCAGGACTCTTAGCACTTTGACCAGAGGATGCTTATCTTCTTCTTGATACATAAATATATTTAAAAAAATGGGGCAGATATGTTTTCATTCCATTGATTGACTGGTTTGTAATGGGATACACAGGGCTAGTCACAATTAAATCAAGAAAAGTATCTTCTTGATGAGCGATGTCCAAGTGCTGCCATAACTGACACACTTGTGATCAGTAACCAGCTGCCATTACACTTATCAGCTATGCAATTTTGTATAGTGAAGGCCATCCAGGATGATACATGCAGATATGGGAAGTGATGTGAAATCTCATCAACAATGCCACACCTGTTAGCTCTGCTGTTTCACTGTGTTGTCTCACACACAATAAAATACCAAGTCCAAGCTGGACTTGTCATTGTTTGACACGAGGAAATAACTCTTTCTTGGATAAGTCATGTTGACAGTATCACAACGGTGCTGTGTACTACCAGATCACCAACACACTCCTACTTCTTCATTACATAATTAGGCACATTGCCTGTTAAGGTATCCATCTCTTGTATGGTGCTTCTTCTTCCTGGGCATTTATAATTTAAAGCCTTGACCGGGAACCTTTCACCACCCATACAGTCTACATGTACCTTCCATTTTCTCCTATTTTCCTTTAGGTTATATAAACCTAAATATTTCCTTGTATCTTGTGTTCTTTTTTGATCTTCTCTTGTAGAATCGTCCACTCTTTGTAGAAATTTCATTTATTGAGCCAGTATCCTAATTTCTTGGCATCTCATTGCCGATGCTTGACTTCCATAAGCAAGGATTGGTACTACTATTGTTTTATGAAACTTCAGCCGGGTTTCTTTCCTGGCTTTAGTTTACAAACTTTTTACAATGGTTCCACAAATGGAAATAAATTTAATTAATTTTTGGTCCACGTAATGGTTGTATTCATAAGTGATGTCAGATCTTAGGTACTGAAAATGTCTTATTTGCTCAAGGATATTATTATTATTATTAAAGACTTCATTTATGTTCGACATTTTCCATTTGCTGATAACTCCATAGCCCCAGCCTCAACTTGCTAGTGATGAAAAAAAAAAAAAAAAAAAAAAAAAAAAAAAAAAAAAAAAAAAAAAACTCCTGGGTCCATCTCACTCCAGATGGCAGCACCTTGTGAGGGCCCCTGTGTAGGGTTGCATGTGAAACCCCAAAATCTGGACGCATCTGTGTGGCAGCCACCAGTACTCGGTCAGCATCTGTTGGCTCAATGTGAGCTCAGTTGCAACTGAATCTTTTGGAACTCAAAACTCCATTCGAAATTATGTGAAATCTTTTGGGATTTTGCCACCAAAACCTCAACATTAACTAGTAATCATGACAGAACAATGGGGAAGAATTCCATTAACCTGGGCCCAAGTCAGTAAGACTGAATAATAGATTTTATTATCAGATTCCAAGGGATCAGGCATGCCAGGAAGAGAAGAACCGGAGCTTCTTAAAAAACTGTCAGAAGTAAGAGAATATTTTACATAGGAACATTCAACATGAACACTACACAAATCAGAGAAATTGAAACAAGTGACTAACACCGTGGAGAAATTTGTTATAAAAATTCTGACAATCCAGGAAAAACAATTCTCAGATGAAAACCACCGTGACTCAGAAAAATGCAGAATATACAAAGGGAAACTAGCTTTAACCATTCCAAGAAGAAATCTCATATTCATGGATTTGAAGTACACAAATTGATACTGAACTCTGTAACAGATGTCACATCAATATCAGAACAATCTGGAAACAAAGCCTATACACTAATCAATGCACATACCTACACAAACAACTACAAGAAAAATCCACAGAGCAAGTGAAAGTTCTACTAGGAGATTTTAGCGCCCACTTAGGAAGTGAATGAGTATTCAAAGACAACAGGAAAACACATGGCCCACAAGCAAACAAACAAGAATTGAGAGATCCCGATAAATTTCTGCACGAATTCCGATCTCAAACTCATGTCTATGCAATTCCATAACTATGAACTTGGAACTCACCCAACAATGCCCTAGCAGAATTTCAGTTAGACCACATTGTGATATCCACAAAAAAACACCAGAGAAATTATGAATGTAAGAACAAGGAAAGCATTTTTTGAATCCTATAATCACCTACTCCAAATTAAAGCGAAATGTATACCCAACAGATGAATCGAGAACTTTCAGAACAATACCAAGGTACCTAAAATTAAACAACAAAGAAGTAACAGAAAAATTAAGGTACTGGTAAAATTTGGGCAACTACCAAGAAAAAGGAAACACAGATGGCGGAACAAGACAGCTACAGAACATAGAAAACAATTCTGGAAAAAAACTGACAGTCATAGAATATCAGAAAGTAGGAAGAATTCAACAGGATACAGAGGACAACTTCAAAAATAATCCAGAGAGGTAAAAGAGGTTATGAAAACAACAGATGCAAAGAGATACAACAGAACTTCAACAAAAACAACACAGAAAATTTTTGCAGAACATTCACAGAAAATGTGGCAGGATACCAACTACCGAGCCTATGCTCCAAAAGACAAGGTGGAACACTGGAGACAAAACTGAAAAAGAACTGAAATATTAGCGCAATACTTTGATCCACAACTAAACGGTGATAAACCGATGAAGATCTTATAGTTCGAGAAGCCAAAACCCAGCCACCAACACACGAGGAGATCGCGAAAAGAACAAAATCATTGAAAAATAACAGAGCACCTGGAGAAGATGGACTGATTGCGGACATCTGGACCATGAACACATTACATCCAAAATACACAGTATCATCAAAAACATCTGGGAAACAGAAAATGTACAAGAAGAATGGATGTCTGTGCTAATACACCCTCTGCACAAGAAAGGAGACAAAACAGACCCCAATAACTACAGAGGAATTTCACTACTGCCTGTGACATACAAAATTCCATCAAACACCCTGTTTAATTGGCTAGAGCCTAAAATAGATCAACAGACAGGAAAATACCAAGGAGGGTTCAGAAAGAGAAGAGCACGCAGTGAACAGATCTGGTGCATGAGAACAATACTAACAACAAGAAAGTCTCTTAAATACACTGGAAGATATGGCGGTTGACAACAAAACCAGGAAACATTAACAAATGCAGCCTCCAAAGTGAAGTTTATGGGAGAGATCTCGGAACCATTCAAAATCAAGACGAGTGAGTCAGTGAGATGGCCTGTCAGACATGTTATTTAACTCAGTTTTGGAGAAAATAATCAGTACATGGGACAAAGGAGTCAGTGGCGGTAAACATGGGGAGACACGAGGCTAGAACTGTCAACACAGATTGTATGACCTTTGCTGATGATATACCGTATTTTACGAACTATAAGATACACTTTTTTCTTCAAAAAACTGCCTCCAAACTTCATGCGGGCCTTGTAGTCAAAATAAATATAAAAATGTACAGTGTCTGATTTAAAATTCCTGCCAGCCTTAAAAATGACTACATATTCGAAGCCACGCGAAACCTCTTTCTATTTGGCAACATTGAATAAAACTGGCAGCAGCAGTGCCCTGATACGCTAAACATGAGCCGCGGTGAATCACAAGGTTGCTAACAATGTCTCCCTCCCACCCCGCTGTCACAAACCCAACCTCTCTAGCTTATTATGATGTGTCATTGCAGTCTATGGTGCCAGTGAACTTTAATTGAAAGTGATTTGTGTTATAGCAGAACAATATTTTTGTTAGTAGCTAGTTTCGTAATGGAAAAAAAATAAAAGGTATTCATATGATGCGGGCTATAAACTGAAAGTAATTGCATATGCAGAAGAATGTGGCAATAGAGCAGCTGAGCAACATTTCGGCTCTCCACCAACAGAAAAAAAACCAATCGCGATTGGTGGAGCAGTAAAAAGAACTGAAAAAGTGAGGAAGACTGTATGTGCAAACAGTGGACTGAATGAAAAATTGCCAAAACAAGATGATGGCATATTGAAATGGATCCAAGGACACTCAAAATGACATTGGAATTATTACAAAAATTATTCAAATGCACACTCGTAAGCTAACACTATAGTGGAACACAGACGTTAAGGATATAGTTGGTTGGTGCTACAAGTTTATGAAGCGTCATGGACGTAGCAAGCGAAACAAAACCAAAATATCTCAGAAAATGCCACAAGAATATGAAGAGAAAATATTATCTTTCCATTGCTTTATTATTCAACATGGAGTGAACACCAGTGTGGAACTAAGCCAAATAGCAAATATGAACGAAACTCCTCTGACATTTGATGTGCCAAGTAACAGAACTGTTGCTATGAAAGGTGCTAAAACTGTAACTATAAAAACAAGTATACATGAGAAAACACACTGCACTTTCATGCTGTGTTGCCGGTACTAAACTTAATCCAATGATTATTTTCAAGCGCATAACAATGCCAAAAGGTTCTGAAATACTGTCAAGTGGTGGTGTTCACATACATGACACAAGCTGAATGGACGATGCTGGTATGAAATTATGCATTAACAAAGTGTGGAAGACAAAGAAAGGTAATTTATTGAAGAAGAGTTCTCTTCTTTGCTAGATCAGTTTAGTAGTCATTGGAACATTCCGTGAAAGAGAAATTGAGAAGGAGAAATACAGAGCTTACTGTTATTCCAGGAAGACTTACTTTACAATTGCAACCTCTTCATGTCAAGATAAATAAGCCATTTAAAGTGTGTATGAGAGAGGGATGGGACAAATGGATGAAACCAAACTTGAATTCATACCAAAGGGGGCTTCAAAGTGACCTACAATCAAACAAGTATGTCAGTGGATAAAACAGTTATATTCTAGGGTGAGAGAAGACATTATTGTTAAATCTTTCAAGGAGTGCGGCATAAGTAAGGCTCTCGATTGCAGTTAAGACCATCTTATATATATGAAACAACAATGACGACAAAGATGTAGCAGAAGAATGTTCAGATGACAATTTTCGGGAAGTTTAAAGGCCGGGTCAGTTTAATACACTAAGAATTTTTTTATCTGGCTTTGCAATTGTACTTGGACACAAAATCCACAGATACCCATTGGTAACAAAGAAAGTATAGAAATATAACACGTGTTAAAAGTTTCAAACACCTGAGGGAGAGACAAGACTGAACTTGACGTCTAGTGAAGAACGGATCACGGAACTACATAAAGCATAGAAACTTACAAGGAACCATTACAACAAAAGAATTGTTTCCATCAATACCAAATTAAGACACTATAGTACAGTAGTCTTACCACAGGCCTTGTTGCCTTTGAAGCATTCTTCCTTAGGGAAGAGTGAAATTAAGGAAATAGGGAAGCAAAAGAGGAAACTACTGACAAGGGAACCTCTCCATCGCACCCCCCTCAGATTTAGTTATAAGTTGGCGCAGTGGATAGGCCTTGAAAAACTGAATACAGGTCAATCGAGAAAACAAGAAGAAGTTGTGTGGAACTATGGAAAAAATAAACAAAATATACGAACTGAGTAGTCCATGCACAAGATAGGCAACATCAAGGATGGCGCGAGCTCAGGAGCGCCGTGGTTCCGGGGTCAGCGTGAGCAGCTGCGGAATGAGAGGTCCTTGGTTCAAGTCTTCCCTAGAGTGAAAAGTTTAATTCTTTATTTTCAGACAATTATCAAAGTTCGGGCACTCACACATAATGAACTTCGCTCTCAAAAATTCCATGACATGTTCACATTTGCTTGGACATATGCAGGATTTGACAGTCTACACACGGAAAAAACGTTACAAACATATGTTTTGACACAGCGCAGGGAAAACTGTGCGACTGTGAAAATGTTGCATTCATTTGTTGCAGTTTATGTGACAAACTCTTATGCTTTCATCACTTTTTTGGGAGTGATTATCACATCCACAAGAAAACCTAAATCAGGCAAGGTAGAAGAATCTATTTACCCATTCGCCAAATATACAAGTTACGTGGGTCGACAACATATTCCTGTCATGTGACGCACATGCCGTCACCAGTGTCGTATAGAATAAATCAGACGTGTTTTCCTGTGGAGGAATCGGTTGACCTATGACCTTGCGATCAAATGTTTTCAGTTCCCATTGGAAAGGCACGTCCTTTCGTCTACTAATCGCACAGTTCTGCGGTGCCGTCGCAAAACACAGACACTAAACTTATTACAGTGAACAGAGACGTCAATGAAGGAATGGACAGATCATAACTTAGCGAAAATGAAGAAAAATGTTTCACTTGAGGGGAGACTTGAACCAAGGACCTCTCGTTCCGCAGCTGCTCATGCTAACCACGGGACCATGGCATTTCTTGGCTTACTCTGTCCTTAATGTTGCCTATCTTGCACATGGATTACTCAGTTTGTATATTTTGCTTATTTTTTTCATAGTTCCACACAACTTCTTCCTGTTTTCTCGATTGATCTGTGTTCAGTTTTTCAAGGCCTATCCATTGTGCCAACTTATAACTAAATCTGAGGATGGTGCGATGGGGAGGTTCCCTTGTGAGAAAGATCTGTATAAAGATACTGACAAAAGAACTGTATGAACGGACAGAGACGATTACAAGTAGCATTAGGAGGAGAAGAGCAAAGTTCTATGAACACATACATAGGATGAATGAAAATAGATTGACCAAGAAACATTTTAACACAGTGACAACTCATACAGTGAAAAACAACTGAGTAATGGAAATGATTTAAGACTTCACATAACTGAACACCTTCACAGAAGACATGACAAGTACAAGAAAAAAATCACATAGTGGAACTTTCAGCGAATGCAAAAAAAAAAAAAAAAAAAAAAAAAAAAAAAAAAAAAAAAAAAAAAAAAAAAAAAGGAAGAAGAAGAAGAAGAAGAAGAAAACATGAAAGAAGTAGACAGGAAACAGGAAGAGGAAATTCTCTCTGTGTGTGTTCAACCATGATAGTCCATAGGTTTTCTGTATTCCTGTTATTGATTGCTTTCTTAAAATCCACAAATGCAGATGGATTTTACTGCTGAACTCTTCTCTCTTTTCCGTAACTTGTTGCGGTGTAAAAACATTGTCAACAGTTTATCGTCCTTTTCTAAAACCTGATTGTTCTTCAGATATTTACTTTTCCGTGATATTTTCAAGTCTTGCATTCAGGATTTTGGCATGTAATTAATAGTCTAAATCCAGGTGGCTTATACCTTGATAGTTACTACTTTTATTTTTATTGTCCTGTTTAAAGATCGGCATTAGGCCCTACTGTGGCTCTCAGCCAGTGTATTGGTCCCTCCTCATTTCTGCCACATTGATTCAGTATGTGAAGAAGTCTTCAATGTAGGAATAACCCTCCATATTTCCACATTAATACCATCCAAACTGATGGACTTCCTATTTTTGGTAGCTTTTGAAGCTTCTGTTAGTTCTCTCATATCAATATCATCCAGGCCTTTTGTGTAGTCCAGGTAATCTCTGAATTAAAGTATCATCATACCACAATTTTTTATAATGAGCTACCCATTCATTCTCACCTATATTACAGTATTAACATGTATATGATCATTTTCTTGTCTATTGAGCGATTTCACCACAAGTAACAGTTTGTCTGCCATGAAAATCGTGCTTTATATTGCTAAAAGAGCGTTCCCACGATTCTGTGTGTGCTTTAAGATTTACACATTATATTTTTCTTCTCTTTATATTCATTGTACTTTTCATTAGTGAGATTATCTATGTAAGTCGTGAAAGCTTATTGTTTTCTTTAATTGCTGTATCCATTTCAGGCATCCAAACCTTTCTTCTGTATGTCTCCTTATTTCCTTTTCTTCACCACACCCTCATTAGTTATGTTTAAGTTCTTCCAAGTCTTTTACCATTTCTAAATTTGCTAACGTTTTTGTTGTCCACTTTTGGTAGAGATCTCTTATGCTGCCATCTTCTAAAGAGTAAGCTTTAAGAACCTGTTCTCCGTTTTGATCCTTAATTGGTCTCTACAGTTTTCTTCATTTTGCATGGATGTCAGTAACTGACACCAATAAGAAGTGATCTGAACCAATATCAACTGCTCGATCAACTCAGATTATCTCTAACCTGTCCAGGAAATCCCTCATTTATTATTATATAATCTGCAATAGACCTACATCCTGATGCTGACCAGGTAAATTTGTGTATGTTGTTCCTCCTAAAGAAACTATTGGCAAGTTTTAAATGATTACAGGTATCAGCATCTCTGGGTAGTTATCTGTTTTCATTACATATGTTTTCTCCAAATGTAAGTATAATTTTTGGAATTTGTATATCTCCACCACCTCTAATTGAATGTAAAAGGCCTTGGAATCATCAATGTTTCCTTCTTCTTGGGTGTAAGTCGCAATTTTTCATAAGATTCCTCTTGAACCTTGTATTCCTACTAGTACAATTCATTCACTTACATCTTCATAGTTTATCTTCCCACTTTCTTTGAATGTAGATGGCAACACCCTTACTTGCTCTTTGTGCCTGCTTTACTCCACTGTATATCATAATATAGTCACTTTCATATTGAATTCCAGATGTTTTCTTCTTACTAACACACTTTTGGTGGATACTTGAAGAATCAGTTCATATTATCCACACTTTTAATTAAACTTCTGTTATTTCATGACATACCTTCACAGAGTTTGTGCATTAATCCTAAAACACATTCTTTCTGTCCACATTTTTTTTTCAAGTAACTCATGGTGAAAAGCTAACATGTTACAATATTGCACCTCAGGCATGAAACTGAGAGAAATGCTGCAGTGGTTAGCACATTGGATTCGCATCCAGGAGGGCAACGCTTCAAACCTGCGTCTGGCCATCCTGATTGGTTTTCTGTTATTTCCTCAAATCGCTTCAGGTAAATGCCAGGATGGTTCCTTAACACGGCCGACTTCCTTCCCTAATCTGATGGGGCTGATGACCTTGCTATTTAGTCTCCTCATCCGAATCAACCAACTAAACAGATATGAAGTTTTGTAATTTGTATGTGAACTGCAGTTTCTCATTGTCACACCAAGTAAATGAATGTGACATCTGCTACAGTGCCATTTGATAGTTCAGAACACCCTTTACTGGATGGAGTTTAGTGGCACATAGCAAATTTGATACCACAAGCAGTTCCTTCCCACTGTCTCAACATGCAACTATATTGGTCTCATGAACATACCTAGGTAGAAATCAGTTTGCAACAAACGTAATTCCATGATAAAAACACCAGCAAAATGTAATGCTCGCAAGACTAGTCTTTCATGTAGTATTATCACCTTTCTGTGTCAAATACAAACAGGATAATATTAGGAAATACTGATCAAAATGTATTTGGTAATCTGATGAGGTGTATGATTTTCAATTTAAATATCTCCCCTTCCCCCTTTTAAAATGAGTTACCTGTTACAAATGGATTTCCACTAACAGAAAGCAATTAAGTGGCTATCTTGTTCAAATGCTACAGAAAAATTCATTCTTTAACACAATGTAATCACCAGACACATTTTCTTAATCATGTTACAGTCAAATGCACAGTTCTATTAAATTAAGACTGGATGACACACAATACCTTCCAATCTTTGATAACACCATTTTGTGCTGGGAAGTTGTTTATCAAACCACAAATATGTCTATACAATTGAATGACATCTCATTATCCACATGTCAGTCAGAGTATCTTTTAATACTGTGGACAAAGGAAATCACGTACGGCAGTGGTCAGCAAATTCATTGGCTGAAAAAGCCGCGTATCAACAATGAGAATTCTTTTGAGAGTCAAATACTTTAAACTTAAAATATAGATAGTTACACTGTTATTAACTTAATCACTATGAAGTGGGTTTTGCAAAAACCACATCAATCTGACTGAAGTAGATTCGCTGAGGTCAACCTCTTCCAAATGTCCCATCCACACTCGTCTCATATACTTGTTTTGTCTACTCCATTCATTCATCCCTCTACAAGTTCAAAGCATCTCAACATTTGGCACTACATCTCTCACTCCTACAACACTCCCTAAAATTAACAGTTCAGGTATCTTGAATAAAACTTGATGTTATCCTCAAAATTATATTATTTGTTGATAAAATTTGACAAACATATCCATAAAGTTAAATTATGAGAGACTGACAACAAATTGCACCCTTGAAGCCTCCCACTTCCTCTGGTAAAAAAGGTCAAATCATTGTATTTGCAGGTACTGTCCGTTCAAACAGTAATGTACTCAACAATATCGTAAAAATTCATTCAGACTTGCATGAGATCTGCACAAAACTGCTTACCACCTCTACCTACTACTGGCATTGAAAAGTGTTAATGACATGTTCAAATTAATCTATGCAAACAAGATTGACAAGTTTCTCAGAGATAGCAAGTGGACTTTCAGTAAAAGTAGTACTGAGCTAGTCCAGTGGTCTGCAGCTCTCACCTGCATTTTATACTAATATGCATCTAGCAAGAAATAGACAAATCAAAAAATTTCAACTAACATTAACAGTTTCTTAAGAGGTAGTTTTCCTGCCTTTACAAAAATAAGGACAACATGCAGGGCAAATGTATGTTAGGATGTGGTTAATTTTAATTGATTTTGGTGAATTCGACTGATCTAGATACAGTTGACTGCTTACTTCAGGCGGAGGGGTAAGTAGCAAAGCAACTGCAAGGCTAGAAGATGTGAGAAGGAGAATTGTTGTTTGTCTTCCAGTTCTGATAACTCACAGCGTGCGTGCCTTATTCTGATCAGCTGCTATGGTATTAATTTCAAAAGGAAGTAACATGGATTAGTGAATGCGCATCATAGATACTGTCATCTTCAAATTCACTACATATTTGTAGCAAGGAATACATCATTAAATTAAGACAGTATTTGACATTAAATTATGGTGGTTGTAATGTAACTTAATGAATACAAGGAAATTTATATTAAAAACATTTAGTAAACATTTATGGTCCATCTCTCATATGGTATAATGCATTTAAATATGTAAAATTGTTGTTATTAATTAATTAATCATCTGTTCACACAGGCAATATGCCACCACTTCATCAGGCAATTCCAGTGTCACAACTTTGAGGCTGCCAAGTGTGGCAGCGATCTGAAACAGAGAACAATTAACACAAAATACTGCAGACTTTCAACGATCAGTAGCCACTTGGGGGACAACTTATCATGCCCTTACTATAACTAGTCTATTGGGGGCTCATAATATACTAATTTATGTAGGTTACAATTAATAATAAGAATGGTACATGTGAGGCCAAGGTGCTGCCCCACAATGTCAGTACTGGTCCTTGAGCAAGAAAGTTTCACGACCACTGATCTAATCAATTGTTTTTCCTAGTCAGAATTAACTGATGTGAGGTATTTAGTTAAAAATTACTCAGCAAAGTATTGACTACAATCTTTTTATTGGTTTTATTTCTGGTTTTACTTAAGATGAGCTACAGAAAACCTAAATCTTAATGGTCAGACTATCATCATAAGCCAATAACTCCATTGCAAGCCACCATATATCACTCCCTCCAATAAAATCGCCTCTCTGCCCAAGAAAAGTCTGCATTCTGCTGTTTTGTTTGAGATTAATCTGGAAAAAATAATTTATTCTCATTTGTATTCAAATATTTCAACTCTTTTTCAAATGTGATTCCATCCAGTATCCTGTTTCTACTATCACAGGTTCAGAATATATTTTATCCGTAAGATGTCTGCATTAATCATCAAGTTACAAAATAACATTTTTCTGTAGCTTTTTTAAATGTTGCAAGTAGAACTGTACAATAGTATATTGCAGTGGTTCTCAAACGTTTTTCCTCTAAGGCCTGTTTTACTAATAAAAATAATTTAATATTCTCCGTTTTACCAAATTCAATTTAGAAGGATTTTACACAATAGCACCCAAAACTAAATGAATTATTACAACTAAAATATGGAACAAATTTATCTTTATAACATCTTCATTTATCCAAAAACTGTGAAATGGGCAATATTTACAGTTCAGCAAACAAGGGTTACAAGATCATTAAATATTTAAACAGCAAAGTTCAGTGTGATGGATGAACTTCGTTTTGAGAAAAGTTTCTCAGGACGTGGTGCAGCAGTAGAAACAGTCACTTGAAGCTCTTTGCTTACATTCAACTTTGAATGGTAGTTTGACTTCATAGCTGCCAAAACAGGTCTCACATTTGTCATTCCAATTCCGGGAGCGGAAAGACTTACCTTAGGGGGAAAAAAGGACGTGTATACACTTGCGCGCACACACACACACACACACACACACACACACACACACACATATATCCAGATATGTGTGGATGGATGTGTGTGTGTGTGTGTGCGCGCGCAAGTGTATACCCGTCCTTTTTTCCCCCTAAGGTAAGTCTTTCCGCTCCCGGGATTGGAATGACTCCTTACCCTCTCCCTTAAAACCCACTTCCTCTCGTCTTCCCCTCTCCTTCCCTCTTTCCTGATGAGGCAACAGTTTGTTGCGAAAGCTTGAATTTTGTGTGTATGTTTGTGTTTGTTTGTGTGTCTATCGACCTGCCAGCGCTTTTGTTCGGTAAGTCACCTCATCTTTGTGTTTTATATATATATATAGGGAAACATTCCACGTGGGAAAAATATATCTAATAACAAAGATAATGTAACTTACCAAACGAAAGCATTGGTATGTTGATACCGACACTAACAAACACAAACAAAATTTAAGCTTTCGCAACCCATGGTTGCTTCATCAGGAAAGAGGGAAGGAGAGGGAAAGACGAAAGGATGTGGGTTTTAAGGGAGAGGGTAAGGAGTCATTCCAATCCTGGTAGTGGAAAGACTTACCTTAGGGGGGAAAATGGACCTCTTTGCATTTACACATGTCTGCCTGTGTCTGTATATGTGTGGATGGATATGAGTGTGTGTGTGTGTGTGTGTGTGTGTGTGTGTGTGTGTGTGTTTTGTCTCTATCAACATACCAACACTTTCGTTTGGTAAGTTACAGCATCAGTGTGTGTGTGTGTGTGTGTGTGTGTGTGTGTGTGTATATATATCACACACACTCTACCAACAGTTACTATGTAACACTGAGACTGTAATTTTTTATTCTTATATTGGAATTTGTGTTGTGAAAACACACTGTTGCAAACCTTACAAAAATCACACACTAACACTTTTAGAAAACTGATTGTGACTGAAAAATGTGCCTTTTAAACAAATCAGCTGTTAATTACTTTCCAACAAATCATAAGCAGCATTTCACTAATCAGGCCACTTACCTAAGCCAGGGCAAACAAAAGTTTATAAACTGTTTCAATGATTACATACACTTTATTGGTTTTTAATGTGTCACTGAAGTGTTCAATCAGAAAATGTGTGAAGAATATAATCAGAATCCTATAGCAGAGTTGGCAAAAGAATATCCCTAACAGATGGCTTCACTGTTGACAATTTTCAACTGCCCAACAGCTGCGCACACGCACACACATACAATATTTATTTATATAGCTGCGACGAGTCGTTGCCTAGACACGCATTCAAAATCGTGGTATGTAATTGACTGAGGTAGACATGCAAAGCAGCCACACCAAGACCATTTCAACTGTCGGAAATCTTTTGCCAACTCTATTATAGATCACATTAATGAGGGAAAGAGTAAAGCCACAGAGCTCTTGATATTAAGACAATGTTCTGTTGTAGTCTTTCTCAGAGTATGATTGCACAATAAAGCCAGTGATGCCCACTCTTAATAATCTCATATCTACATTTAGGGTTCATTGTTTACAACTTCAGTACTTACTGTATGTTATACCCAGGTTGTAAAAAAGGACTGGACTTTTATATGAAATCTAGTGCAGGCACCTTGAGGTTAATTGTAACAGCATTAAATAATATTTATTATGTAATCACCAACAAAAGATGCAGCAGCAATCATTGCAGTTTTATTGTTTTAACATGTAAAATTATGATGATGATGACGACAATGATGTACAAATGCACAAATGTATGCATGCAACCTAATTACATTTTACTATAAAACAAGTCTACACTACATTCAAAACAGTATCCAACAGTCTTGGATATCCCCACATACAAGGGTGCTTCGTAAAAATAATTTCACTGAAATCATTGGGCACATGGTATCCTGAGTTACATCTGATTAGCCTCATCTCATTTTGGAATGAAAGCAAAGAGGCATTTAAAAGTTATAGCAGAAATCTAGTCCTGCCAGAATTCCTCATAACAAGGAACATCACTATTAACAATTGTTTACATTTTTATACAATATTAATCACACTCAAGAAGCTCTCAAAGACTACCATTTAAGGTAAACAATCACAGACTTTCTATTTACAGTGTTTATTGCATAGCTACGTACAACCATTGCAACACACTAATGTAAGTTCATATTTCATATAAAAACAAAAAATTAGAGTAAAGAAAGCACTGTGATTTTTCACCCTCCATTTGTACCTGATAAAATGTGCTCTATGTAGTGAAAAACTTTTTGATGGCTCTCCACAGGCCACAATCAACTTACAGTAATAACTGGCAGAAAGAAACTTTACCATGTTAATTGCAGCTCAGTTATTAATTTTAAAAATATATTTTATTAGTTGCAATTTTTCTTTATATCAACAGTCACATCCTCATTCCACTGTCGTGAGACACACTAAAATTGGAATAAGAGAACGCTTTGTGTTTTGTAACAACTAGTAAAAGCAACTACATAGCAGAAGAAAATACTGTAGTGTGGATCTAACTGTGGCATTAAACTTTCATACCATGACTGACTATTGTAACAACAAATCATCTGTAAAGTGCCAGTGAAATATATGGTTGTTGCCAATTACAAGCCCATTTCTTGCAATGCTCTTCTTTTGAAATATTGAACAAAAAAAACCTGTGTAAATCCAATTTAAAATTACACAGACTTTCTTACAATGTTACTGAAGCTCTTTCAATGTACAATGATCATAAAATTTTATTCCATAAATTCAAGCTTAAAGATCCAATTACTATGGTCCCTGTCAAATAACACACTGTCCAAAGGCTTCTTACAACTGCAATTCTCCTGTCAATTATTACAGTGAAAAATGTACTAATATTTATCTGGCTGGACGGTGAATATGACTTGCTGGTAGGGTGCTCAAGTAGTAACAAACTGAGAAATAAGGAAAAGACAACAGTACCAGCCTTTTGCAGCCCTATAAATACACATATAAATAGAATTAAGCACCAGGCAGTTCAGAAAACAATGTCAAAGACTGCAATACTTTCAGACAAGAGATTCAATGAATAAGAATGATGAGGAGGAGGAGGAGGAGGAGGAGGGGGGGGGGGGGGGGCAGTAGGAGGGGGGAGGAGAAGGAAGAAGAAGAAATAAATATACACTTGTAAAACTGATACGATGCAACACTCCAGCAAGAACATACACATTTTCACAGTCTCACAGTGAGTGTCAAGGCAACTAATTTACTTCAAGGTCACTCGAAATGTCAGACTCCTCATCAGAAAAATCTTGTATAGAAGGAGACAATGGATCAGATAATGATGCATGTGACGATGGTCTTGAAAGTTCATTGACGCCAAGACTAGCATCCAGGTCATCCACAGAAAGAGATGAACTTGGCCCGGCTTCCAAATCTGGCAGAACTGTATCCAAGTGCCCACTGGCTAATTCTGCACAAGCAACATTAAAACAGAGAAGAAAAATTATTAGTCACATGAACACATTGCAAATTATATATCTACACCACATGGGAAATGTAAATACAAGTAAGATGCATGGCTTAGAGTGTTGAAGTCCAGAATTATTGTTACAGAGACTGAACTGAAGTGTATTCTACTTACTCAAACTTACTCTTATTCACACACTACTAAAAATTTTCGTCCTGGCACTACTTAACATGTGATATTTCTTGTCAAGCATTTATCATCTTATACACGTCATTTTAGATATGATTCACTCCTGCCTGAAGTACCTTCTATACAGGGTTGCAGCCTGTACTTTTTATTATAAAGTATTGTACACTACTGCAGAGAATTGTTTGCTATACTTTATGGGAACGAAGTACATGAAAATACTTTACTTCACATAGTTTTAATTTTTTATACAATTCATTTTACGTAAGTCATTAAAAGACCACAAAAGCTGATTGTACTCTTGTGTATAATAGATTGGCTAAGTAACTGAATCATGAACTTAGTACGGTTTCTGAATGCAACCTGAACTCAAATGTTAATGATGGATCAAGGCTACTTCAGTAAACTGAAAACTACAAAACATAATTTTAATCATGAAACAATGAAAGAGGTAGTGAATATGTTACACTGAAAAAAGTGCCAAAAAGATTGATATGATGATACAAATGACAAAACTATTGTCTATGTATGAAAGTCTATGGGAAATCAAACATGGTGTTTGGTTAACTAATGATCCACGAAACAAATATAGTGGAATATAATTAGCAATTTATGTAGAGTTACATTTACAAACTTCGGTTTGTGTGTGTGTGTTTTTTGTTTGTCGTCATCGTGATGGCTGTAGGTGAAGTGAATGGTCTGATCTCATTTTCAGGTTAAGAAACCTCTAACAGGGTATAAACATCTAACAGGGTGTATACACAGACATGGGGAGAAAATACACTATACACTGGGTGAAAATACATTTTTTCCATGTTAAGCTGCAACAAAATTTCCCTCAGAGGTATAAAACTTACCAATCATTTGAATGGTAACAGTTTTATACATCAGCATAGAACTCCTTCCTGGCATTTTAGGCAACTGCATATTTTCATATTATGAAAATATAAATGCAAATTCCACCAAACTGAGCATGATAGCTTCAGAAGCACTGAAATCGAGATTGTGATGTGTTCTTGTCAGCCAGTCATAGCTCATGTCACTTGAACTCGCCAGCCAATGACAGCAGATATTCAGAGCACAGAAAATGTGATGTACTAGGTCACACACTTTTACTCAGTCCTCTCTGTGATCGATTGAAGTCTGCTCTGATCTGTGTGCGCTGTTGTGTGCAGTAATTGTTAATATTATTTACAAAAATGAGTGAAGAGGCTGTACCTGGTTTTTCTAGTGACTTGCCATAAATTTCAATGTCAGTTTCATGACACATTAATCCATTACATCCGGGGTGTCCAACCCACAGGCCACATGCGGCCCAAGAAGTGAGCAACTATCACACAAATTTTGGGGAGTGGGGGAATTCCATTTATGTACAGATAAGATAAACTAAATACTTTCAAAGTGAAACTCCCAGCACATGTAAGTTCAGCAGAAATTATTAATGTTAAGTATATTATGTGCAGTCCAAAAATATTCGTCTTTTTCCAATGTGGTTCAGGTAAGCTGGACACACCAGCATTACATGTTTATTTCTATTATTTGCTGTAAGCTTGCTGCTTTGGGAAAAGGAGGCTGGGCTTGTCTCAGCAGCCAATATGCTACAAGCTGATAGCAAGCTTCCGCTCCCAGCATCCACTGCAAGGACCCTAGTAAAACTGTGCGATCAGCCAACAGCAACATCCCTGTTAAGTAGTGCGAACACACAATTAAGAAAAGTTAACTGTTTGAATTACTATAATGCAGTATGATCAGCTAACCTTTCACGTATAATATTTGAGGGTGTGGTTAGGCAGAATCCTAAGAGCACAGCTTAAATTGCAGCTCCGTGAACCAAATGTTTTGTCGGTTACCTGGCCAAATACTTATTCCTCGAGCACTTCAACTTCTCCATAGAAAAGCTATTTACGTGTGAAACTGCTCGAGAACTCACCCCACAATTTTTCTCTCTTTCTTTTGTGAGGGGTGATTATACTTTTTGCTATTGTTATTGCATAATTTGTAATCTATGAAAGAACTAAAATAAAAATGAAAAACTATCCTGCAGCTTGGTCTTTTTTAGTGTGTGTTACCCTTTAATATATATCAAACACAAATCTTCCAGTAAAATTTTAAATAATGGCATAAAAGAATGTCCCTCTGGGCCCAAAATTTTTCTATAGTCTGAATAAAATTACTCAATAGTTGACACTTCACGTGTTTTAGCTGGTTTCTGCCAGCATTGCCAAACTGTCACAACAATCGGTCAGTTCAATTCTAATTCCTTGTCCCACATTCTTTCTGGATGTGTTTGGATTCTGAATCATGGGTCTGGCACTTTTATTTTGTATTTCGTCACCACACGACAAACACCACACACAAATAACGATGCTAATGAAACATATGTTTCATACATACCACTAACTAAACACTGCTGGATATTTCCGTAGAAGACATGATTCAGTGCCACATGTGCAGTTATCATAATTAAAGAAATCGGCTTAGATTAGATAAGTTTCATACAACATGGCATGTCACCAAGTTTTTGAAGGCTGCGATCCATAAATGCAACTGGGTGATTACAGTGAAAAATATAACAACCTGACTCAGTGTTTTACTTTAGCACAACAGTTAGTGTAGTTACTTGCCATGTTGAAGGTCGTAGATTGGAATCTCATCAAAAGAGTTAGATAATCATTCTTATTCTATTAATTGGTTTAAAAGTAATTTTTTCATTTCGAATTCTTTGTCACATCATTATCACCATCTTCGTGTTGACTATTTTATTTGCTATTATTTTTCTATGTATCGTTCTTTTTTAGTCTGGAATCTGCCTGTGCCATTCATAATCCACAAACAAGTGCCAAAGAGGACTGCTCATTGGTTGGTAATGCAGCAGCTCGTGTAGCCAGTGAGAGGACAGTTTTAGGTAAACAATGATAGCGAGAAATTAACAGTTTACTTTTAGCACTGAAACTGAACTTTTTCTGTCTTGATTTGTTCGGAGAGGTTAGCTTTAATAGCCCCGAACAAAGTGATTGTGATTTTAGTTCTGCTACAGACTGCTAAACATTGCTTTCTTGGATACATTACACATCACGAATCTGTGGTTAGCTTAGGACAAGAGTTTAAATTAGGGGCTACAAAATGGGTCTCCTGCTGCAGTTTAGTGATTGGTCACTTAACAGAAGCTGTTGACAAAGCATCTCACATTTCTGACATACCTTGTGGCGGTTACTTCCAGCAGTGCTCCGCATTACATATCAATAGCATTTGTACAGTGACTTGCCATGTTTGCATGTCACTTATAACTGAGTGGCAGCCGGTGGCCAATGTGGTAACACCAAAGCATGTAACAGACATCACCTATCAAGCAATTTTAAATGGCTGATCCTCAAAGTGTTAAGTTTTGAATGAGAATCAAATGCTTCGCGATCTAAGAAATTCATCACATACTCTCACACGTAATATAATTCATACGGCTTAAAAGGCAATTTACTTTGAAAGTAACGCTTCTCAAATCACCATTTGCAACATTTACATATGACCTGTCAGAAATGTAAACAGTTGTGATATCACACTCACATGAAGCAATCTGTTATGAGGTATTTCATGATCTTCATCCTAAATACTTTTGATGAATTTTGCTGTTGGCAGACACTTGTGTGTGCACTGTGTTTTGTTTTGTTGTAAATGGTGCACTTTCTTTGCAACTGAAGTTTTATATTGGTGTTATTATCTCGTTTATCTTTTATTGCTGCAGTACCGGGCTAAAGCAAAATTGTTTGGTAGACTATCAATTCTTACCAATCAATATTAAAAATATTTAATGAGAACTAACACAATGGAACATTACTGGGTTTTTCCCGGATTTCCTGGGGCATATACACCCTGCCTTGGTAAAAAATGTCATACATCTAAATCGGATATGGAAAAACATCTGAACTCTGCTGCTGAACTAACCCGTAAAACATAATTTGTCCAACAACAGTATGGATTGTATTGTACAACTGAATAAAATTTTTATGTCAATACAAGAATAGCTTCAAGCGTCTGTCTGGCTAGAACCAAAAGGGAAACTCTAGCTGTAGAGATACTGGAGTCATATGCTATTTAAAACGCAAGATCTAAACACAGACAAACCACACAGGCCAA
This sequence comes from Schistocerca piceifrons, assembly GCF_021461385.2. Classification (NCBI taxonomy): domain Eukaryota; kingdom Metazoa; phylum Arthropoda; class Insecta; order Orthoptera; family Acrididae; genus Schistocerca; species Schistocerca piceifrons. The sequence continues at coordinate 116,359,971 of NC_060139.1, read as the reverse complement.
TGAAAAACTTTTTTTAAAAAATTGATAGCTGATCTTTATAGATTTTTATGAGCTGAATCCAAATCTAGCCTTAGTTTTTTTGTATCACCCATAGTTTTTGAGCAATATGCTTTTTATTATATAGTATAAAAATCCTCTGCTATATGGTAAACGGGGGAAATTAATGAAATGGTTTGTTACAACATAAACATGGTTTGTATTTAAAGTAAGCTATTTAAAACAATAATATGTGTTAATAGAGGTTTCCCATGTCAGCTGGAATTGATTTGTGTTTTCTTTCTCTTTTTTTCTTGGAAACATATTATGGGTTTTTTCATGTCCTAAGAACTTTGTAACAACTTGCTTGAATGACACCCAGGCTTCTTTCTAATTTAAGGTCATTGTGGATTCAAAGTTAACATCAATTTTCTAAAGTCAGGCCCGACAAAGACGCTTTCTTTCAGTTTAGCTTCTGAAAGTGTGGAAACTTTTGGCAGAGATACTTAAAACTGGGACCATCTTTAGGCAAATCCTTTACAAACGGTTTCATTAGGCCTAACTTTATATGTAGAGGTGGTAGGAGTACATGTTTTGGATCTACAATGTTTTTTGTGGAGAATGTTCTTCTAACCAGGTTTTAAAGACTCCATCACAGGCCAGTGCTTTCTGCACCAGTGTTGATCCCAAGCCCTACTGTCCCATTCACACAAGAAACATGGAAATTTGGTAAAGCCACTTTGCTGACCAAGAAGCATGCACATTACTTTTAAATCGCCACATATCATCCAACCATGAGCAGAGTAGCCTATTTTATTTAGCACTATTTCTTCGTTTTCACAGCTTGCTTTCATATGTACAGAATGTCTAACATGTATAGATGCATACTAGCCACCATTGTGTAATAAAACAGCCTTATACTAGTTTTGGATGAATCAATGAATAGCCTCCAGTCTTCCTTTTTGTATTCAATACCAAATTCATTCATCAGACCAGGAATGTCTGAGCAGTATATTAAACCTCCTTCTTGTTGAAAAAAACTTAGGAAATTGCTGCTCTCTCTTTCTATACATGTATATGCTGGTTCCAACTGCCGACAAGTTCTTTTCTTTTAATCTAGAGCCAAGCAATTCAGCTTTTTCTTTCGTTAAGCCCAGATCTTTAACCAAATTGTTAACCTTGGTCTGAGTAAACAATTTGGGATCTAGACTTTCCGTATTACAATGAAATTCATCATCATCTGGTTCATCTAAATCAGATTGTACATCAGAAAATACTTCTGCTGGAAAAGAATTTAAATCATCTGGTGGTTCAGGAACCGGCAAATCTACAACATGCCCTACTGGTTGGATGGAGGGCGGAAGGTTAGGGTAGCTTATTACCTTCTTGTTTTTTGAATTATGACCAGTAATATCAACACTGCAAAAGTAGCAATCATCAGAATGATTTCTTGGCACCCTCCACACCATAGGAACAGCAAATCCAAAGGCTTTTTTCTCCTTTTGGACCATTTTCTCAGACCTTCAACACACACATAACATACCTTACGTGGTGCCCAAGATTTATCTTGATCACCAAGTTTAGATACAAAGTATGATAGATAAACCTTTTTCACAAAGGCTGTAATGTTTCTTTGGTGTGTTTTAATCACAAATTCACCACAAATATAGCAAAAACTGTCAGCAGAGTTTTTACAACCATGAGTAGACACTGTACTAGGCACATGTGCAGGAAATGGGAGAGTGAGGTTAGGTTGACAGTAAAGAAAACACCATCTGTTAACACAAAAAAAGAATTGATCTTTTTTTGCCAGCGAATGTTTTTCAGCAGTGCTACTAACGCAAAGTCATCTAGATTCATTACACCTCCTTTTTAAATTATTTTAACTATATATAAAAGCTGTTGAATTCTTTAAAAAATTGCTTAATTTAATAAATTTATCTGTAAAATGTGAAAGAATGGTGGGTGATACAGTTTAAGTATCATATTTGGATTTCCCACCCTTAAAAACATAAGAATACGATATTTTCAGCAAAAAAAGGTTTTTCCATCATTGGCCTGTTTTATTTTACTGCTCGCGAACAGATGCTTCTAACAATAAAAGCATAAAAGTGTTTCAGTTAGTGGTATAATATTTTACAGCCAAAAATTGCTTTTAAAATAAGTTACTCAGTTTTGCTCAAAATGGAATCCTATGTTGCACACCAACTTCAAGATGCGGCATCAACGTGATTGAATTGGTTGTTGTTGATGATGATGATGATGATGACGATGATGATGAAAATGAGTGGCAAATCTGCTGATGGCATGTTGAAAAATACAAGTTACCTTTTCATAATGTACCCGAGTTAATGCTGACAACAAAACTACTAATTTTGGTGTAAACCATTCTTTATTTACAAATGTGACAGATTTGGTACCAGATTCGATGAAGGGAAATTGTCATTCATCTGCAGTGCCTATAGCTGTGTGAGACATGCCGCAACATATTGTCTTACAACACAGGCATTGTAATTTTCAAAATTTATACTAAATTCCACTCTACTGTAAAAAGCGCAAAACTGAAAAAAAAATAAAAAAAATAAAAAAAATAAAAAAATTAGAATCTGTGGATGGCAAGTTCCATGAAGTGAAACACCATATGGGAACAAAATAGCCCTCTCCTTTACCCTGCACATGTATATTATTAAATTAGAAAGCAATCAGCATTATTTTGTAAGCTTAGAAGGAATTTGTTCTACGATTTTGCAAAATTTATTTGTGCTTAACACTGACAAGGTCTTGACTGACATTTGCTTGAATTTTTGTAGCTAAATTAACCCTATTTATTAAAACTATAAAATGCTTGAAAGGCAACTGCATAAGAATTTCGGATGTGGATAATATCTTGGAGAATCTTAAACATGGCCAATAAAACGAAAGTAAGATCTCTTTGTTTGACATGATACAAGTTGTTTTTACATGAACTGACTAGGAAATTCACAGATCTGTTTCATAAATTTGCTGACAAACCTTTAGAGTATGTAAATAAAAGGTTCGTTTGAGGGACACGAACAGTTTATTTGCAGCACCAAGAAATATAAATTTAAAAAACGATGTTGAATTTCACTTTTTGTGAACATGGTTAAAATTTAAAGCTGTAAAATTTGAATTTAAATATGAATGATTTTTTCAAGTAAATTGCATTATTAAACAAATTGTGGTCAATTATATATTTCTGAAATTTTGCGGATTTACCCACTGCTAACAAATGACAACAAATATTTAATAAGAGAAAGTATGACTTTACAAATCTGCAAAAAATTAATTTCATTTCTATCATCGATTCCCACTACTTCAGTATTCACAGAGAGAGAGTTTCTATTGTGATGAGTATAAAGTGGCAGGATGAAAGAATTAAAGCACACATGAACTTGATAAAAAATGAGTTATTTATTTATCTTAAATGTAGAGTGCAAAGATGCTCAGCATTGAAAATTAAGCAAATTAAATAATACTTTAACATACAAAGTATTTTTCCCTACCTGTAACAACCAATACACTTTATTTGCTCAGAGAAAAGTGGCAACCCTAACCCTATATGACACACACACACACACACACACACACACACACACACACACACACACACAGATGATGATGATGATGATGATGATGATGAAATGATGAGGACACACAAACACCCAGTCCCCAAGCAGAGAAAATCTCCAACCCGACTAGGAATCGAACCGGGATCCTGTCATCCAGAGGCAGCAATGCTAGGCACTAGACCACGAGCTGCGGACAGAGGTAGAGGGAGTGGGTGCAAATTTGTTTTCTTATGTATGCTACCACAGCTGGCAGCAGAAATGGCTGAGTATAACCATGTTTGTCGCAGACGACCTTCCACCTGCTCCAGTGTACCCAATGTCCAACAACATGCACAACAGAAGACTGCTACATGCAATGCCAAATGCAATAGAGGTCGCAAACTTTTGGGTGGCAAAAGTGTAAATAATTGTCATATATATATATATATATATATATATATATATATATATATATATATATATATATATATATATCAGGGAAACATTCCACGTGGGAAAAATATATCTAAAAACAAAGATGATGAGACTTACCAAACAAAAGCGCGGGCAGGTCGATAGACACACAAACAAACACAAACATACACACAAAATTCTAGCTTTCGCAACCAACGGCTGCTTCGTCAGGAAAGACGGAAGGAGAGGGAAAGACGAAAGGATGTGGGTTTTAAGGGAGAGGGTAAGGAGTCATTCCAATCCCGGGAGCGGAAAGACTTACCTTAGGGGGAAAAAAGGACAGGTATACACTCGCGCGCGCGCGCGCACACACACACACACACACACACACACACACACACACACACACACACATATATCTATCCGCATATACACAGACACAAGCAGACATTTGTACAGGCAAAGAGTTTGGGCAGAGATGTCAGTCGAGGCGGAAGTACAGAGGCAAAGATGTTGTTGAAAGACAGGTGAGGTATGAGCGGTGGCAAATTGAAATTAGAAATTAGCGGAGATTGAGGCCTGGCAGATAGCGAGAAGAGAGGATATGCTGAAGGGCAAGTTCCCATCTCCGGAGTTCTGACAGTGGGAAGTATCCAGATAACCCAGACGGTGTAACAATGTGCCAAGATGTGCTGGCCGTGCACCAAGGCATGTTAAGCCACAGGTTGATCCTCATTTGTGTGTCTATCAACCTGCCAGTGCTTTTGTTTGGTAAGTCACGTCATCTTTGTTCATATATATAAAGATGATGTGACTTACCAAATGAAAGTGCTGGCAGGTCGACAGACACACAAACACACACAAACATACACACAAAATTCAAGCTTTCGCAACAAACTGTTGCCTCATCAGGAAAGAGGGAAGGAGAGGGAAAGACGAAAGGATGTGGGTTTTAAGGGAGAGGGTAAGGAGTCATTCCAATCCCGGGAGCGGAAAGACTTACCTTAGGGGGAAAAAAGGACGGGTATAGACTCGCGCGCGCACACACACACACATATCCATCCACACATATACAGACACAGGCAGACATATTTAAAGACAAAGAGTTTGGGCAGAGGTGTCAGTCGAGGCAGAAGTGCAGAAGCAAAGATGTTGTTGAATGACAGGTGAGGTATGAGTGGCGGCAACTTGAAATTAGCGGAGATATATAGAGGGAAACATTCCACGTGGGAAAAATTATATATAAAAACAAAGATGAGGTGACTTACCGAACGAAAGCGCTGGCAGGTCGATAGACACAAAAACAAACACAAACACACACACAAAATTCAAGCTTTCGCAACAAACTGTTGCCTCATCAGGAAAGAGGGAAGGAGAGGGAAAGACGAAAGGAAGAGGGTAAGGAGTCATTCCAATCCCGAGAGCGGAAAGACTTACCTCAGGGGGAAAAAAGGACCTGCCAGCGCTTTCGTTAGGTAAGTCACCTCATCTTTGTTTATATATATATATATGATGGATCTCATTTCCTCAAATCCTGCCCTGAAATGAGATCCATCCTACATGAAATCCTCCCCACTCCACCAAGAGTGTCTATCCGCCGTCCACCTAACCTTCGTAACCTGTTAGTTCATCCCTATGAAATCCCCAAACCACCTCCCCTACCCTCTGGCTCCTACCCTTGTAACCGCCTCCCGGTGTAAAACCTGTCCCATGCACCCTCCCACCACCACCTACTCCGGTCCTGTAACCCGGAAGGTGTACACGATCAAAGGCAGAGCCACGCGTGAAAGCACTCACGTGATTTACCAACTGACCTGCCTACACTGTGAAGCCTTCTATGTGGGAATGACCAGCAACAAACTGTCCATTCGCATGAATGGACACAGGCAGACAGTGTTTGTTGGTAATGAGGATCACCCTGTGGCTAAACATGCCTCGATGCACAACCTGCACATCTTGGCACAGTGTTACACCGTCCGGGTTATCTGGATACTTCCCACTAACACCAACCTGTCAGAACTCCGGAGATGGGAACTTGCCCTTCAGCATATCCTCTCTTCTAGTTACCCGCTAGGCCTCCACCTCTGCTAATTTCAAGTTGCCGCCACTCATACCTCACCTGTCATTCGACAACATATTTGCCTTTGTACTTCCGCCTCGACTGACATCTCTGCCTTAACTCTTTGCCTTTACAAATGTCCGCTTGTGTCTGTGTATGTGCGGATGGATATGTGTGTGTATGCGAGTGTATACCTGTCCTCATTTCCCCCTAAGGTAAGTCTTTCCGCTCCCGGGATTGGAATGACTTCTTACCCTCTCCCTTAAAACCCACATCCTTTCGTCTTTCCCTCTCCTTCCCTCTTTCCTGATGAAGCAACTGTTGGTTGTGAAAGCTTGAATTTTGTGTGTATGTTTGTGTGTCTATCAACCTGCCAGCGTTTTTGTTTGGTAAGTCACATCTTCTTTGTTTACAAAAAGGTACGGCCAAACTTTAAGGAAACATTCCTCACACACAAATAAAGAAAAGATGTTATGTGGACATGTGCCCGGAAACGCTTAATTTCCATGATAGAGCTCATTTTAGTTCCGTCAGTATGTACTGTACTTCCTCGATTCACTGCCAGTTGGCCCAATTCAAGGAAGGTAATGTTGACTTCGGTGCTTGTGTTGACATGCGACTCATTGCTCTACAATACTAGCATCAAGCACATCAGTACATAGCATCAACAGGTTAGTGTTCATCACGAACGTGGGTTTGCAGTCAGTGCAATGTTTACAAATGCGGAGGTGGCAGATGTCCATTTGATGTATGGATTAGCACGGGGCAATAGCCGTGGCGCGGTACGTTTGTATCGAGACAGATTTCCAGAACGAAGGTGTCCCGACAAGAAGACGTTCGAAGCAATTGATCGGCGTCTTAGGGAGCACGGAACATTCCAGCCTATGACTCACAACTGGGGAAGACCTAGAACGACGAGGACACCTGCAATGGGCGAGGCAATTCTTCGTGCAGTTGACGATAACCCTAATGTCAGCGCCACGGAAGTTGCTGCTGTACGAGGTAACGTTGACCACGTCACTGTATGGAGAGTGCTACGGGAGAACCAGTTGTTTCCGTACCATGTACAGCGTGTTCAGGCACTATCAGCAGCTGATTGGCCTCCACGGGTGCACTTCTGCGAATGGTTCATCCAACAATGTGTCAATCCTCATTTCAATGCAAAGTTCTCTTTAAGGATGAGGCTTCATTCCAACATGATCAAATTTTAAATTTTCACAATCAACATGTGTGGGCTGATGCGAATCCGCACGCAATTGTGCAATCACGTCATCAACACAGATTTTCTGTGAACGTTTGGGCAGGCATTGTTGGTGATGTTTTGATTGGGTCCCATGTTCTTCCACCTACGCTCAATGGAGCACGTTATCATGATTTCATACGGGATACTCTACCTGTGCTGCTAGAACATGTGCCTTTACAAGTACGACACAACATGTGGTTCATGCACGATGGAGCTCGTGCACATTTCAGTTGAAGTGTTTGTACACTTCTCAACAACAGATTCGGTGACCAATCAATTGGTAGAGGCGGACCAATTCCATGGCCTCCACGCTCTCCTGATAGCAACCCTCTTGACTTTCATTTAAGGGGTCATTTGAAAGCTCTTGTCTACGCAACCCCGGTACCAAATGTAGAGACTCTTCGTGCTGCTATCGTGGACGGCTGTGATACAATACGCCGTTCTCCAGGGTTGCATCAAGGATTCCATGCGACGGAGGGTGGATGCATGTATCCTCACTAACAGAGGTCATTTTGAACATTTCCTGTAACAAAGTGTTTGAAGTCACACTGGTACGTTCTGTTGCTGTGTGTTCCCATTCCATGATTAATGTGATTTGAAGAGAAGTAATAAAATGAGCTCTAACATGGAAAATAAGCGTTTCTGGACACGTGTCCACATAACATATTTTCTTTCTTTGTGTGTGAGGAATGTTTCCTGAAAGTTTGGCCATACCTTTTTGTAACACCCTGTATATAGTAGACGGAAACATTCCACGTGGGAAAAAATATATCTAAAAACAAAGATGATGTAACTTACCAAATGAAAGCGTTGGCATGTTGACAGACACACAAACACACACACACACACACACACACACACACACACACACACACACACACACACAAAATTCAAGCTTTCGCAACCAACGGTTGCTTCATCAGGAAAGAGGGAAGGAGAGGGAAAGACGAAAGGATGTGGGTTTTAAGGGAGAGGGTAAGGAGTCATTCCAATCCCGGGAGTGGAAAGACTTACCTGAGGGAGAAAAAAGGACAGGTATACACTCGCACACATAATATACACTCGCACACATACATATGTGCGGATGGATGTGTGTGTGCGCGAGCGCGCGCGCGCGAGCGAGTATGCCTGTCCTTTTTTCTCCCTAAGGTGTCTTTCTGCTCCTGGGATTGGAATGACTCCTTACCCTCTCCCTTAAAACCCTCTCATCCTTTCGTCTTTCCCTCTCCTTCCCTCTTTCCTGATGAAGCAACCGTTGGTTGCGAAAGCTTGAATTTTGTGTGTGTGTGTCTATCAACATGCCAACACTTTCTTTGGTAAGTTACATCATCTTTGTTTATATATATATATATATATATATATATATATATATATATATATATATATATATATATATATACACACACGTGACAAGTAAATATTTTACATTATTTTATACATTGTAAATGCTTCTGACACGAATAAACAAAAACCATGTTTGTTACTTTGTTTAATTCAACCAAAATTTTAAGTGTTCAAAAGAGATGAACAGTCAGTCACAGTCACAACAGTGCCTATAACAAGTTCAGTGAGATTGAGTACTATCTGTAAGCTTCACTACTGCACTGGAACTAAAATTCATCATTGTCTTAGAGTTAATAACGATACATATGTTTTGTGCAACCTATAATGAAAATTTTAAGAATTCAGAAGTTGCACAGATTTAGCAACTGCACAGTGAACTGTTTGCGGCTGCTGATATAGGTACCTGTATCCAAGGATAAGAATACGTAATTTAGTCCTGTGTGTTGTCAAATTACTGTGTTTTTTTTTTCAGTAATTCTTAGCTCATTTCATTCATCATGTTTGGCAATGAAAATGATCCTTGGTTAAATAATGTCAACACAAATGTAACAAATCTGAAGCATGCAGCTTGTGTCTTTTCCTGACCTATTGTACCTGAGCCTGTAAAAACAGACTGCTTGACAAGAAAGATGTTATTGTTAATATCTGTAGTAGCTGTCAGTCATTCTTCTAGCACCAGAAGAAAATTGCTGGCACAGGAGAAGAAAGTATGCTTTAATACAGTTATACTGAAAGAGTGGGGAAAAAAATTATGTATTTGTGTAATTACCAGGCCATATAATTTGCAGAAAAATAACATCTCAGGACAAACAATAAGTCTTAACATATTCCAAACAATGAAAGCAACAATAAGTATCAAGTCAGTTATGAGACAACACAGAGGAGGAGGAGGAGGAGGAGGAGGGGCAGGGGGAGGAGGTTGAGGTGGAGGAGGCGGGGGGGGGGGGGGGGGGGGGTGCGGAGGAGGGGGGAAATTGTTTTAATCTTGCAGGTATTATCCTAAAAAGGATTATGAAGTAGGAATGTGTCTGAAATTTTCACGCGTATATATAGGTACAACTTTGAAGCAACACAAACAGGTATACTCACGGACAACGTAATTTTCCAAGGCTTTGGGAACCATGGATTTGGCCTTCTGCAGGTCTGCATCTGAGCACTCTCCTCTGTCAAGACCTACAAACATACCCAATTAGTAAACATTTTGGTCAAGGAATTTACAAGAAAAATTCATGTTTCCACAATATGTGGTGCATAAAAAATAAAAATTAATGAAATAACATGATTACAGAAACTTTACTGGCCTCATACAGATACAATTTTGATAAGCAGGAGACCCAGGTTTAATTCCTGCATTGGTACAAATTTTCACTCGCCGCTTCAGTCAACGTAAAAATAAATAAATAAAAATTAATTATAGGCAATAATTGTAACAAAGTTGCAGAAAATTTATATAGTAGATGGTAATTTCCAAATTAATATCCATGGTGATCCATAACACAGTTCCTTCATGAGAAACTGCAACTTACTTTCTTTTTTCTTTTTAACATGTTTTAAATTATTACAGATGTACCACAAGCTGGCAAATGCGAGTCAGTTGGACAGCACATTCATTGGAATGGAATGTTTTTTGCACCCAACTATTTCTCCAGTTATGCCCCATAATTAACACTGGTGGTTCCATAATTTAGCAATAAAACTGTTGGGTTAACTGACATCCTGGAAGCGAAATTATTTGAAAACTACAGGGGAAAAAAATTGAGTTACCAAGTGGCAGCAGACCCTGGCACGTAAGGAGTTGTATAAACAATAGTTTTCAGTAGACAAGCTGTCTTCCTCCAACAAAACAAAAGAATGGTTGGAGAAAAATCAACAATGATCCTGTTAACATGCAAGTCGCCAAAATAGCATCCAATTGAAAGACTGGCACCAGATTGCTTCTGAGTGTATTGACGATTTGTCAAGAAAATGCTAAAACACCAAGTTTTGTCTGAGTTGCAGTGGCCTTACTCAGTCTGGACTGTTCTTGATGGGGTAGGTGGTTCAATTTGGAAGGCAAGTGTTATCCACATACAGCATTCTATGACATGAGTTGTTCATAATCTCTTCTGACACTGAAACCTTCCCTTGTTCTTGTATTTAATGTACCTCTAAGGTTTCAATGCAAAGTTCTCTTTAAGGATGAGGCTTCATTCCAACGTGATCAAATTTTAAATTTTCACAATCAATATCTGTGGGCTGATGTGAATCCGCACGCAATTGTGCCACGGTTAAGAGGAGGATGTTTAGGCATAGGCTTTAGAAGGGGTAGCGGCAACACTATTGACCAGTGAGGTATTAATATATTAGCAAAGCTAAAGTCAGGGGGTGTTACAAACTGTGTGTGGTGAACAAGTTCAGTACATGGCTACTGGGTAACATAAGACACTGATAATAGCAACTGTGACAAAACCACCACATTCACTAATGAGTAGTTGCACTTCAGCACAATTGCACAAGGAGCAGACATGATGTGGACATGCACGTAGGTTGCTTTAGCAAAATGTGTGTAGACTCAACTGCAGGCTGGATGGCTGTTGCCCCAGAGTCATTCCATTGCCTGGAAATAGACCCTTCCCCCAATAAACATTTCACTGAAGTTTTGTTAAAGCAGCATTGAAAACCTCTAACAACTTCAAAATGGAAATTTGTTGTGTGTAATTACGGATATCAGCAAGAAGCCCAATATTTTTTAGAAATGCAAAGGTATTGTTGCCAGATACAGACGGCAGGTTTATTATATAAATACAGGAAAGTATAGAAACCTTAGAGGTACATTAAATATGAGACCAAGGGAAAGTTTCAGTGTCAGAAGAGATTATCAGCTGTCCAGTAGAAGTAACTACAGCACAAATTGAGATACCAGTATAAATGGAATTTACAATGTTTAGTATTTACAAGGGAGCTTACAGATTGCTCTTCGGGAGGACGACGGTTCAATCCCGCGTCCGGCCATCCTGATTTAGGTTTTCCGTGATTTCCCTAAATCGCTCCAGGCAAATGTTGGGATGGTTCCTTTCAAAGGGCACGGCCGACTTCCTTCCCCGTCCTTCCCTAATCCGAAGAGACCGATGACCTCGCTGTCTGGTCTCCTTCCCCAACCAACCAACCAACAGATTGCTTGTCTTTGATTTTCGCCGTATTTATGGGATCTGAAGGTTACCGACTGACATCGAATTTATTGTGTATATTAGCATTTTCATGCAATAAGCAATTAAAATTACAAAATACATAAAACTAATTTTTCCTACGTGGAATGTTTCCATATATATATATATATATAGCGCTGGCAGGTCGATAGACACACAAACACACACACAAAATTCAAGCTTTCGCAACAAACTGTTGCCTCATCAGGAAAGAGGGAAGGAGAGGGGAAGACGAAAGGAAGTGGGTTTTAAGGGAGAGGGTAAGGAGTCATTCCAATCCCGGGAGCGGAAAGACTTACCTTAGGGGGAAAAAAGGACAGGTATACACTCGCACACACGCACATATCCATCCACACATACAGACACAAGCAGACATATTTAAAGACAAAGAGTTTGGGCAGAGATGTCAGTCGAGGCAGAAGTGTAGAGGCAAAGAAGTTGTTGAAAGACAGGTGAGGTATGAGTGGCGGCAACTTGAAATTAGCGGAGATTGAGGCCTGGCGGATGACGAGAAGAGAGGATATACTGAAGGGCAAGTTCCCATCTCCGGAGTTCGGATAGGTTGGTGTTGGTGGGAAGTATCCAGATAACCCGGACGGTGTAACACTGTGCCAAGATGTGCTGGCTGTGCACCAAGGCATGTTTAGCCACAGGGTGATCCTCATTACCAACAAACACTGTCTGCCTGTGTCCATTCATGCGAATGGACAGTTTGTTGCTGGTCATTCCCACATAGAATGCATCACAGTGTAGGCAGGTCAGTTGGTAAATCACGTGGGTGCTTTCACACGTGGCTCTGCCTCTGATCGTGTACACCTTCCGGGTTACAGGACTGGAGTAGGTGGTGGTGGGAGGGTGCATGGGACAGGTTTTGCATCGGGGGCGGTTACAAGGATAGGAGCCAGAGGGTAGGGAAGGTGGTTTGGGGATTTCATAGGGATGAACTAACAGGTTACGAAGGTTAGGTGGACGGCGGAAAGACACTCTTGGCGGAGTGGGGAGGATTTCATGAAGGATGGATCTCATTTCAGGGCAGGATTTGAGGAAGTCGTATCCCTGCTGGAGAGCCACATTCAGAGTCTGGTCCAGTCCCGGAAAGTATCCTGTCACAAGTGGGGCACTTTTGGGGTTCTTCTGTGGCAGGTTCCGGGTTTGAGGAGATGAGGAAGTGGCTCTAGTTATTTGCTTCTGTACCAGGTCGGGAGGGTAGTTACGGGATGCGAAAGCTGTTTTCAGGTTGTTGGTGTAATGGTTCAAGGATTCCGGACTGGAGCAGATTCGTTTGCCACGAAGACCTAGGCTGTACGGAAGGGACCGTTTGATGTGGAATGGGTGGCAGCTGTCATAATGGAGGTACTGTTGCTTGTTGGTGGGTTTGATGTGGACGGATTTGTGATGCTGGCCATTGGACAGATGGTCAACGTCAAGGAAAGTGGCATGGGATTTGGAGTAGGACCAGGTGAATCTGATGGAACCAAAGGAGTTGAGGTTGGAGAGGAAATTCTGGAGTTCTTCTTCACTGTGAGTCCAGATCATGAAGATGTCATCAATAAATCTGTACCAAACTTTGGGTTGGCAGACTTGGGTAACCAAGAAGGCTTCCTCTAAGCGACCCATGAATAGGTTGGCGTACAAGGGGGCCATCCTGGTGCCCATGGCTGTTCCCTTTAATTGTTGGTATGTCTGGCCCTCAAAAGTGAAGAAGTTGTGGGTCAGGATGAAGCTGGCTAAGGTGATGAGGAAAGAGGTTTTAGGTAGGGTGGCAGGTGATCGGCGTGAAAGGAAATGCTCCATCGCAGCGAGGCCCTGGACGTGCGGAATATTTGTGTATAAGGACGTGGCATCAATGGTTACAAGGATGGTTTCCGGGGGTAACAGATTGGGTAAGGATTCCAGGCGTTCAAGGAAGTGGTTGGTGTCCTTGATGAAGGATGGGAGACTGCATGTAATGGGTTGAAGGTGTTGATCTATGTAGGCAGAGACACGTTCTGTGGGGGCTTGGTAACCAGCTACAATGGGGCGGCCGGGATGATTGGGTTTGTGGATTTTAGGAAGAAGGTAGAAGGTAGGGGTGCAGGGTGTCGGTGGGGTCAGGAGGTTGATGGAGTCAGGTGAAAGGTTTTGCAGGGGGCCTAAGGTTCTGAGGATTCCTTGAAGCTCCGTCTGGACATCGGGAATGGGGTTACCTTGGCAAACTTTGTATGTGGTGTTGTCTGAAAGCTGACGCAGTCCCTCAGCCACATACTCCCGACGATCAAGTACCACGGTCGTGGAACCCTTGTCCGCCGGAAGAATGACGATGGATCGGTCAGCCTTCAGATCACGGATAGCCTGGGCTTCAGCAGTGGTGATGTTGGGTGTAGGATTAAGGTTTTTTAAGAAGGATTGAGATGCAAGGCTGGAAGTCAGAAATTCCTGGAAGGTTTGGAGAGGGTGATTTTGAGGAAGAGGAGGTGGGTCCCGCTGTGACGGAGGACGGAACTGTTCCAGGCAGGGTTCAATTTGGATGGTGTCTTGAGGAGTCGGATCATTAGGAGTAGGATTAGGATCATTTTTCTTCGTGGCAAAGTGATACTTCCAGCAGAGAGTACGGGTGTAGGACAGTAAATCTTTGACGAGGGCTGTTTGGTTGAATCTGGGAGTGGGGCTGAAGGTGAGGCCTTTGGATAGGACAGAGGTTTCGGATTGGGAGAGAGGTTTGGAGGAAAGGTTAACTACTGAATTAGGGTGTTGTGGTTCCAGATTGTGTTGATCGGAATTTTGAGGTTTTGGAGGTAGTAGAGCTGGAAGTGGGAGATTGAGTAGATGGGAGAGACTGGGTTTGTGTGCAATGAGAGGAGGTTGAGGTTTGCTGGAAAGGTTGTGAAGGGTGAGTGAGTTGCCTTTCCGGAGGTGGGAAACCAGGAGATTGGATAGTTTTTTGAGGTGGAGGGTGGCATGCTGTTCTAATTTACGGTTGGCCTGTAGGAGGATGCTCTGAACAGCCGGTGTGGATGTGGGGGAGGAAAGATTAAGGACTTTTATTAAGGATAGGAGTTGACGGGTGTGTTCATTGGCTGAGTTGATGTGTAGGTGAAGGATTAGGTGGGTGAGGGCAATGGATTGTTCAGTTTGGAACTGGTATAGGGACTGATGGAAGGAAGGGTTGCAGCCAGAGATGGGAACTTTGAGTGTGAGGCCTTTGGGGGTAATGCCAAATGTCAGACAAGCCTGAGAAAATAAAATATGCGAGCGTAATCTGGCTAGGGCGAAGGCATGTTTGCGGAGGGAATGTAAATAAAAGGCAACTCACTCACCCTTCACAACCTTTCCAGCAAACCTCAACCTCCTCTCATTGCACACAAACCCAGTCTCTCCCATCTACTCAATCTCCCACTTCCAGCTCCACTCCCTCCAAAACCTCAAAATTCCGATCAACACAATCTGGAACCACAACACCTTAATTCAGTAGTTAACCTTTCCTCCAAACCTCTCTCCCAATCCGAAACCTCTGTCCTATCCAAAGGCCTCACCTTCAGCCCCACTCCCAGATTCAACCAAACAGCCCTCGTCAAAGATTTACTGTCCTACACCCGTACTCTCTGCTGGAAGTATCACTTTGCCACGAAGAAAAATGATCCTAATCCTACTCCTAATGATCCGACTCCTCAAGACACCATCCAAATTGAACCCTGCCTGGAACAGTTCCGTCCTCCGTCACAGCGGGACCCACCTCCTCTTCCTCAAAATCACCCTCTCCAAACCTTCCAGGAATTTCTGACTTCCAGCCTTGCATCTCAATCCTTCTTAAAAAACCTTAATCCTACACCCAACATCACCACTGCTGAAGCCCAGGCTATCCGTGATCTGAAGGCTGACCGATCCATCGTCATTCTTCCGGCGGACAAGGGTTCCACGACCGTGGTACTTGATCGTCGGGAGTATGTGGCTGAGGGACTGCGTCAGCTTTCAGACAACACCACATACAAAGTTTGCCAAGGTAAACCCATTCCCGATGTCCAGGCGGAGCTTCAAGGAATCCTCAGAACCTTAGGCCCCCTGCAAAACCTTTCACCTGACTCCATCAACCTCCTGACCCCACCGACACCCCGCACCCCTACCTTCTACCTTCTTCCTAAAATCCACAAACCCAATCATCCCGGCCGCCCCATTGTAGCTGGTTACCAAGCCCCCACAGAACGTATCTCTGCCTACATAGATCAACACCTTCAACCCATTACATGCAGTCTCCCATCCTTCATCAAGGACACCAACCACTTCCTTGAACGCCTGGAATCCTTACCCAATCTGTTACCCCCGGAAACCATCCTTGTAACCATTGATGCCACGTCCTTATACACAAATATTCCGCACGTCCAGGGCCTCGCTGCGATGGAGCATTTCCTTTCACGCCGATCACCTGCCACCCTACCTAAAACCTCTTTCCTCATCACCTTAGCCAGCTTCATCCTGACCCACAACTTCTTCACTTTTGAGGGCCAGACATACCAACAATTAAAGGGAACAGCCATGGGCACCAGGATGGCCCCCTCGTACGCCAACCTATTCATGGGTCGCTTAGAGGAAGCCTTCTTGGTTACCCAAGTCTGCCAACCCAAAGTTTGGTACAGATTTGTTGATGACATCTTCATGATCTGGACTCACAGTGAAGAAGAACTCCAGAATTTCCTCTCCAACCTCAACTCCTTTGGTTCCATCAGTTTCACCTGGTCCTACTCCAAATCCCATGCCACTTTCCTTGACGTTGACCTCCACCTGTCCAATGGCCAACTTCACACGTCCGTCCACATCAAACCCACCAACAAGCAACAGTACCTCCATTATGACAGCTGCCACCCATTCCACATCTAACGGTCCCTTCCCTACAGCCTAGGTCTTCGTGGCAAACGAATCTGCTCCAGTCCGGAATCCCTGAATCATTACACCAACAACCTGAAAACAGCTTCCGCATCCCGCAACTACCCTCCCGACCTGGTACAGAAGCAAATAACCAGAGCCACTTCCTCGTCCCCTCAAACCCAGAATCCCCCACAGAAGAACCACAAAAGTGCCCCACTTGTGACAGGATACTTTCCGGGACTGGACCAGACTCTGAATGTGGCTCTTCAGCAGGGATACGACTTCCTCAAATCCTGCCCTGAAATGAGCTCCATCCTTCATGAAATCCTCCCCACTCCGCCAAGAGTGTCTTTCCGCCGTCCACCTAACCTTCGCGCAACTACCCTCCCGACCTGGTACAGAAGCAAATAACCAGAGCCACTTCCTCGTCCCCTCAAACCCAGAATCCCCCACAGAAGAACCACAAAAGTGCCCCACTTGTGACAGGATACTTTCCGGGACTGGACCAGACTCTGAATGTGGCTCTTCAGCAGGGATACGACTTCCTCAAATCCTGCCCTGAAATGAGATCCATCCTTCATGAAATCCTCCCCACTCCGCCAAGAGTGTCTTTCCGCCGTCCACCTAACCTTCGTAACCTGTTAGTTCATCCCTATGAAATCCCCAAACCACCTTCCCTACCCTCTGACTCCTATCCTTGTAACCGCCCCCCGATGTAAAACCTGTCCCATGCACACTCCCACCACCACCTACTCCAGTCCTGTAACCCGGAAGGTGTACACGATCAGAGGCAGAGCCACGTGTGAAAGCACCCACGTGATTTACCAACTGACCTGCCTACACTGTGATGCATTCTATGTGGGAATGACCAGCAACAAACTGTCCATTCGCATGAATGGACACAGGCAGACAGTGTTTGTTGGTAATGAGGATCACCCTGTGGCTAAACATGCCTTGGTGCACAGCCAGCACATCTTGGCACAGTGTTACACCGTCCGGGTTATCTGGATACTTCCCACCAACACCAACCTATCCGAACTCCGGAGATGGGAACTTGCCCTTCAGTATATCCTCTCTTCTCATCATCCGCCAGGCCTCAATCTCCGCTAATTTCAAGTTGCCGCCACTCATACCTCACCTGTCTTTCAACAACTTCTTTGCCTCTACACTTCTGCCTCGACTGACATCTCTGCCCAAACTCTTTGTCTTTAAATATGTCTGCTTGTGTCTGTATGTGTGGATGGATATGTGCGTGTGTGCGAGTGTATACCTGTCCTTTTTTCCCCCTAAGGTAAGTCTTTCCGCTCCCGGGATTGGAATGACTCCTTACCCTCTCCCTTAAAACCCACTTCCTTTCGTCTTCCCCTCTCCTTCCCTCTTTCCTGATGAGGCAACAGTTTGTTGCGAAAGCTTGAATTTTGTGTGTGTGTTTGTGTGTCTATCGACCTGCCAGCGCTTTTGTTCGGTAAGTCACCTCATCTTTGATTTTATATATAATTTTTCCCACGTGGAATGTTTCCTTCCATTATATATAATGAGACTTGCCAAACAAAAGCGCTGGCAGGTCGATAGACACACACAAACCTACACAAAATTCAAGCTTTCGCAACCAACGGTTGCTTCGTCAGGAAAGAGGGAAGGAGAGGGAAAGACGAAAGGATGTGGGTTTTAAGGCAGAGGGTAAGGAGTCATTCCAATCCCGGGAGCGGAAAGACTTACCTTGGGGGGAAAAAAGGACAGGTATGCACACACACACACACACACACACACACACACACACACACACACACACACATATCCATCCGCATATACACAGACACAAGCAGACATTTGTAAAGGCAAAGAGTTTGGGCAGAGATGTCAGTCGAGGCGGAAGTACAGAGGCAAAGATGTTGTTGAAAGACAGGTGAGGTATGAGCGGCGGCAAACTGAAATTAGAAATCAGGGGAGATTGAGGCCTGGCGGATAGCGAGAAGAGAGGATATGCTGAAGGGCAAGTTCCCATCTCCGGAGTTCTGACAGGTTGGTGTTAGTGGGAAGTATCCAGATAACCCGGACGGTGTAACACTGTGCCAAGATGTGCTGGCCGTGCACCAAGGCATGTTTAGCCACAGGGTGATCCTCATTACCAACAAACACTGTATGCCTGTGTCCATTCATGCGAATGGACAGTTTGTTGCCGGTCATTCCCACATAGAAGGCTTCACAGTGTAGGCAGGTCAGTTGGTAAATCACGTGGGTGCTTTCACACGTGGCTCTGGCCTTTGATCGTGTACACCTTCCGGGTTACAGGACTGGAGTAGGTGGTGGTGGGAGGGTGCATGGGACAGGTTTTACACCGGGGGCGGTTACAAGGGTAGGAGCCAGAGGGTAAGGAAGGTGGTTTGGGGATTTCATAGGGATGAACTAAGAGGTTACGAAGGTTAGATGGAGTGGGGAGGATTTCATGAAGGATGGATCTCATTTCAGGGCAGGATTTGAGGAAGTCGTCTCCCTGCTGGAGAGCCACATTCAGAATCTGATCCAGTCCCGGAAAGTATCCTGTCACAAGTGGGGCACTTTTGGGGTTCTTCTGTGGCAGGTTCCGGGTTTGAGGAGATGAGGAAGTGGCTCTAGTTATTTGCTTCTGTACCAGGTCGGGAGGGTAGTTACGGGATGCGAAAGCAGTTTTCAGGTTGTTGGTGTAATGGTTCAAGGATTCCGGACTGGAGCAGATTCGTTTGCCACGAAGACCTAGGCTGTACGGAAGGGACCGTTTGATGTGGAATGGGTGGCAGCTGTGATAATGGAGGTACTGTTGCTTGTTGGTGGGTTTGATGTGGACGGATTTGTGATGCTGGCCATTGGACAGATGGTCAACGTCAAGGAAAGTGGCATGGGATTTGGAGTAGGACCAGGTGAATCTGATGGAACCAAAGGAGTTGAGGTTGGAGAGGAAATTCTGGAGTTCTTCTTCACTGTGAGTCCAGATCATGAAAATGTCATCAATAAATCTGTACCAAACTTTGGGTTGGCAGGCCTGGGTAACCAAGAAGGCTTCCTCTAAGCGACCCATGAATAGGTTGGCGTACGAGGGGGCCATCCTGGTACCCATGGCTGTTCCCTTTAATTATTGGTATGTCTGCCCTTCGAAAGTGAAGAAGTTGTGGGTCAGGATGAAGCTGGCTAAGGTAATGAGGAAAGAGGTTTTAGGTAGGGTGGCAGGTGATCGGCGTGAAAGGAAGCGCTCCATCGCAGCGAGGCCCTGGACGTGCGGAATATTTGTGTATAAGGAAGTGGCATCAATGGTTACAAGGATGGTTTCCGGGGGTAACAGACTGGGTAGGGATTCCAGGCTTTCCAGAAAGTGGTTGGTGTCTTTGATGAAGGATGGGAGACTGCATGTAATGGGTTGATGGTGTTGATCTACGTAGGCAGAGATACGTTCTGTGGGGGCTTGGTAACCAGCTACATCGGGACGGCCGGGATGATTGGGTTTGTGAATTTTAGGAAGAAGGTAGAAGGTAGGGGTGCAGGGTGTTGGTGGGGTCAGGAGGTTGATGGAGTCAGGTGAAAGGTTTTGTAGGGGGCCTAAGGTTCTGTAGGGGGCCTAAGGTTCTGAGGATTCCTTGAAGCTCCGCCTGGACATCAGGAATGGGATTACCTTGGCAAACTTTGTAAGTAGTGTTGTCTGAAAGCTGACGCAGTCCCTCAGTCACGTACTCCCGACAATCAAGTACCACGGTCGTGGAACCCTTGTCCGCCGGAAGAATGACGATGGATTGGTCAGCCTTCAGATTACGGATAGCCTGGGCTTCAGCAGTGGTGATGTTGGGAGTAGGATTAAGGTTTTTTTAAGGAGGATTGAGAGGCAAGGCTGGAAGTCACAAATTCCTGGAAGGTTAGGAGAGGGTGATTTTGAGGAAGAGGAGGTGGGTCCCGCTGTGATGGAGGACGGAACTGTTCCAGGCAGGGTTCAATTTGGATAGTGTCTTGGGGAGTTGGATCATTAGGAGTAGGATTAGGATCATTTTTCTTCGTGGCAAAGTGATATTTCCAGTAGAGAGTACGGGTGTAGGACAGTAAATCTTTGACGAGGGCTGTTTGGTTAAACCTGGGAGTGGGGCTGAAGGTGAGGCCCTTGGATAGGACAGAGGTTTCGGATTGGGAGAGAGGTTTGGAGGAAATGTTAACTACTGAATTGGGGTGTTGTGGTTCCAGATTGTGTTGATTGGAATTTTGAGGTTTTGGAGGGAGTGGAGCTGGAAGTGGGAGATTGAGTAGATGGGAGAGACTGGGTTTGTGTGCAATGAGAGGAGATTGAGGTTTGCTGGAAAGGTTGTGAAGGGTGAGTGAGTTGCCTTTCCGGAGGTGGGAAACCAGGAGATTGGATAGTTTTTTAAGGTGGAGGGTGGCATGCTGTTCTAATTTGCGGTTGGCCTGTAAGAGGATGCTCTGAACAGCCGGTGTGGATGTGGGAGAGGAAAGATTGAGGACTTTTATTAAGGATAGGAGTTGACGGGTGTATTGATTGGCTGAGTGGATGTGTAGGTGAAGGATTAGGTGGGTGAGGGCAAACACAAACATACACACAAAATTCTAGGTTTCGCAACCAACGGCTGCTTCGTCAGGAAAGAGGGAAGGAGAGGGAAAGACGAAAGGATGTGGGTTTTAAGGGAGAGGGTAAGGATTCATTCCAATCCCGGGAGCGGAAAGACTTACCTTAGGGGGAAAAAAGGACAGGTTACACTCGCACGCACACACACACACACATATCCATCCACACATACACAGACACAAGCAGACATTTGTAAAGGCCAAGGTGCCGGGGTCGTGGGTTGCTGTTGGCAAGTGATCAGTCAAGGCTATCCAAAGAGATATAGGTATAGAAGGACTGCAGTAGACGGCAGATGTTCAGTTGTATTGCAGTGACAATGGAAACATAATGCCCAAGTCGAAAACATGGAAGGACAAAAAGACAGGTGCAACTCGTTCTTTACCGTGGGCTGCAATAAGAAGAATTAATGCTTCAAGAGCAGCTACATCTGCAACACGTGCTGCTACTGATACACATGAGGTGCTTGGCGCCATTGTTGATTTGTTTTCTAATTTAGACGACGAACCACAAGAGCCACGAGATGTCATTCAAGAAGCGTCTGATAGTAGCGAATTAAACACTCCACCTATTGAGGAAACAGATAAACATTTTGGAATAAAACGGAAAGCTGAAGAAGATCTTCGGCCTGATTCAGCAGAACATAAGCAACCCGTGAGGAAACTTCAGGTTACGAAATAGAAATGGCTGAAGAATATTCTGCACAAATTTGTTCTGTAAATAGCGACAGTGGTACTGATGGTGGTACTAATAGTGTGGATCAGTCATCAAAGTTTTCTATGTGGAAAAGTGTAGATGCTATTAAAAATGGTGATATACATTTTATTAATACTCATTTGTTCGAAGCATGGGGCTATGGACACTGCTGGCAAGATATCAAAGATGCTCAAGGTAATATTTATGGTAAACGTTATGTAATGTCTGCAGCTCAATGGTATTCTAATCAATTAAGTCAATTTTTATCTAAAGCTCACTTTCATAGTTTACGTGATTATTGCTATGTTAAATCTATATCTATTGATTTAATTCCTGTTGGATTAGAAGCTTCATTTTCCAAAAATAGTACATTAAGTGGATCAGGATCTATGACACATGTACCATTTATTATTTATAATAAAGGTGGAAATTTAGCTGTTGCTCATGTATTTACTCGAATCTAAGCCGCACTCGAATCTAAGCCGCACCCGAAAAATGAGACTCGAAAACAACGAAAAAAATTTTTCCCGAATCTAAGCCGCTCCTGAAATTTGAGACTCGAAATTCAAGGTGAGAGAAAAGTTTTAGACCGCCCCTCCAAATCGAAAAACAGTTGATCCATTGTAACTTGAAACACAATCGAGGTCGAATGGATGAAGATAGAGCTACAGTAGTTGTTTCGAGTCGTAAGCTTAGCAGTTAAGCTTTACCAGGTAGCCATTGCTATGTGTCAGGCGCTCCGTCCGTATTTGTACGGGTACCCTTCCTTTTTCGTGTGCTTCGTCTGGTTTGAATTGATTGCTTATTTTGCTTTGATCTGATAAGTGCCGTTCTCTTTGTTATAGGTGTTTATGTCACTCTAAGCTGAAAATGCATTATTGTACTGTGTCATGCGTTGTTTGTTACATTCTGATAATGCGTGTTTATGACCTGTCACCGCTTGTGGCAAGGCTTGCTTTTGTGTGTGCTACCGCGGCTTACAATTAAAAGAGAGAGAGAGAGCGAGAGAGGAATTGTCTCATAAGCGAAAAAATGGCAAGAGTCTGCTATTTGTTGTTACTTAAACTGCTGCTTTCTTTGATAATGATCAACAAGAACCAAATAATAGACTGCGTATGACAGAAGATGTTCTGAACGAGAGTTTAGCAAAAATTTTCCTCCGTTTAAAAATCTTTGCAGATGACTCTTTGGTACGTTACATTCTGCACAGAAATTAGGGTCATCTTAGATTTAAAAATGTAGTCAGTTGCTGTGCTTAGTTTCTGACTGTATCACTATTCAGCATAAGAATAATACGAATATAAACATGACACGATATGTATATTCTTCCGTGTTTGCTGTTCTAGTTTCGTAGTTTATTAGGCAGACAGGATTTAAATGAAATAGCAGCAAACACGAAAGACTACACGGCATAATGTTTACATTCTTCTACCTTTTAATTTATTTACTGACGCAGAGGTTTTGGCGCCAGTATTTATCTTTGTGCCTGCAAAGCATACCTGTGTAACGCTACATATATTTGACGGCAGAAGTTAGTTGTGGCGACACCTACCAACATTTTTCAGAACTTCCGCTTACTTTGCACTCGATTCTAGGCCGCAGGCAGTTTTTTGGATTACAAAAACCGGAAAAAAGGTGCGGCTTAGATTCGAGTAAATACGGTAGTACATTAAGTGGATCAGGATCTATAACACATGTACCATTTATTATTTATAATAAAGGTGGAACTTTAGCTGTTGCTCATGAAATAGTTGAAATAAGTAGCACATCTACTAATCCAATGTTAATTAGTGGTATTAAGGGAAAGAAAGATATATCAAAAATTATGTGGGGAGATGGATATAACGATTATCCTTCTTGTACAACAGTAGTACATAATTGGCCTAATTATGATTCATGGGTTATACCCTTTGATAATAATGGTTCAGGAAAAAATAATATGTGGAGTATACAAAATGAAGTAAGAGGACCAGTATTATTAAATAAAATATATTCACAAGGTATAGCAAGTCGGGCAGTTGATAATTCAGAAATTTGTTCATGGAATTACAAGCCACAAATAGGTATAATTAAAACAGCACGGCGTGCTCATGGTATTGGTTTAGCAGATGATACATATATGTTAGGTTCGACGAATAGACCTGCTTTTTCAACTGTAATGAAAAATGTAAGTCCATCTGGTTTTGCAATGCAAGAAGAAAATGAAAAATTAAAACCAATATCTAATAATATAACATTATTTGTGTATGACCAGTGTATTGAAAAAGGTCAGGAAATAGGTAAATTAAATGAAATTCATCAAGCACTTCAAATACCTAGTTACAGTTTAGGTATTAATCCTGTAGCAAATAATACTCCTACAGAAGGAAATTCATTTGTAAATGCTAAAATGGTAATTCAGATGACAACTAGAATTACTATAGGTACTAATTATGAAACATATAATTCTCAAACACGTACATTAAGTCATACTGACGAAATGTGGATGACTTCTTCTATTAAATCATTTGTATATGATTTTAGAGGTGTTTGTTTTGATTCTAATGCAATGTATAGTAACCCATGGGTGCATTGTTGATAGCCACACTACGGGGCTAAACAAAGGCTATATCCAGAAGTATTGAATTAGTTTATTGGGAACATTGTGAATACAAAATTTCATCAAAATTTGTGATGGTCATGTGGGTAGCTCTAGACCACTTGGCATGGAATAACCCAACAGCAACTTTATGGTTACCAAATTTTCACACAACATGGTCAGCTAGCGATGACTATGTTAAAAGATAACAAATGTTTTATAACTTAATCTTCTAATTTTCAATTGTGGATTTTCCTCCACAGATCCACAAAGAGAACTTGGTACTTTTACCTGATGGAACAGTATGACAGATTATTCAATAGTTACTAAAATTGTTGCTACTACTAATGCTAGTATATCAGGTGGAACAAGATCATCACTACAGAGACAAATGTACATCCCCACATCATGAACAGTGAAGTTATCCACCACATGAAGTGGTGTGGCGAGTAATTTAAGACAATATCTTCAAGGTCAAAACATTTAGTTGAAGGACATTTTTAATCAAATTATCTCAGAAAAACTTCATTCATTCACCATGAAATTACAGCCAAAAAGCAGAATACTTCTAGAAAGAAATTCATGACATTTCAGAAAAAAAAAGGTTCTTTGCAGTATCTTCTAAGTAGATGGGGTACCCATTCTGCTTTATTCTCTCCAATCTGGCAAAGAGCAGAAAATAATTATACCCTACTGAACACAAATGAATGAGCATTCTCTCTGGTATAAATGGTAGATGGGCAAGAAGAAACAACATTTGGTTCACATTCACATTCTGCTGATTGTCAGCCTTTCAGGAAATCATCAAAAGAAGCTTATAATGGCATCATGACTGACTAGCACTGTATAGAGTGAAACCCCTGTGCCATTCACTTTACGCTGGAAATGGGGAAGGAGAGAGAACTGGTAATGCACCATCTGCATGCTTCAGTGCTCATTCTCTCACATTCTCTTCTGTTCACTCAAATGTAAACGTTTGCCAAGACGTAAAAGATAACAACCGTGACCAGTAGTAAACAGATTTTAAAAATCCCAGTTTGCTTGTGTTCACATCCACTCATTCTTGTGTAAACAAGGCTTAAAAGATTCTGTGATGCACTTACTGAGAAATACTCCCCAAAACAGAAGATAATCTTACCACAAGACAAAATGTATGGACACACTAAATAACTTCTGCTTTTAGCCTTAATTGTTTTTATGATGCTACTGCAATTGCAATCTATATGCAATTATAAAGCATGTATAAACAAATAATAAAAAACATCAAGGTAGCACATAGTAGGCAAAGAGCTGTATGCACCGTGTAACCCCACTTCTACGTTCCTAGAATCAACAGTTTTGTGCTTTTTACAACATGTTTTATCGGGCCGTTCACATCCCAAATGTTAATTTCCACCCGGAGTTTCATTATCATAATTTCCCATCATACTTAATGAAACAATGTTAAGTGAGAGAAAGAAAACTCTTACTGAGACGCAATGATGCTGAAAAGGCATTGCCTTTCACATATTGTTCACAAACATTACACACTGTGCGACGTCCTTTTTTTGACACATGTCCCTTTTAGTGTCGCATGTTTCTACAATATGCGGCATCTGTAATAACTAGGGAAAGGGAAATGTATCTACTTGTGACAAAATTTGCATTTATTTTTTGTAAAATTCACATCTATTCCTATTTTTTTGAGTTTGTAAATGATTAGATGCACTAGTACAAAAGGTTATCATGCTGCACGGATGAAGATGAACAAAGCCTTAGTTCCTTGAAACTGACTGTGTGCCAAATGGAAACTTTTTGACTGGACTGTTTGCTTTCGCAAAAATTTCATACCTTTTTGTTCCAAAATGGTCTTCATTTTCTTGGTTGGGCAGTATTTAAGTTTTCAAGAATGATTGATTTGTTAAAAAGCAGCAGTATTTTCCCACAAATGAACTGAATGTGTCACCAAATTAAAGTGTTTCTGGACATTGCAGATTTTGTAATCATCGAATTAGGTGGGAAAGACAAGTAGACTTTCATAGCTGTGCAACTCATGCTTGACAACTGTACAAACTAAACTGACAAGATACTTAGCACGGAAGTCGAACTAAACATGTGGTAATTCTGTTTTAACTTTAGGGGAAGGATTTCAGCACAGCCAAAAAAAGTTACAGATTCATTTTCCAGTTGCTATGGTGCAGAGTGCAGGCGCTATTGGCTATAGTGGCAGATAGCTGTGAGTGTAAGCAAACTAGAATTTTGATCGCTAGATGGGAGAGGAGATGTGCACGGAAACAAGCCCCAGTTTCCTTTAGCAGGGCAGCAGCCTACAGCAGGACTGAATATTGTTACAGGGATCGTCGGTCTCTTCTGGTGTTGTAAGGGTGGAAATTGAAACCCATGGTTGACAGGAGTAGTCGCTTCACTTTTTTCAAAATAAGGAAAGAAAACCATGAGCAAAACACTACACAAGGCATTTGGGGATTGCCTGTTGAGGTTAGCAGATTACTGTTAATGAAGTAGTTCAGGCCTGACCTCTAGCGGTATTCAATGTGACCACAGTTCTAAACAACCACCACCTAATTTGCCATGTTGAAGGTTTAGCTTTGGCTAAAAAACAAATGTACATATTTCTTTGTTGTAAAATGCTAGACCCTGTGGCTGAGTACTACTAAATTAAATAGACCATTCAACCATCCACAATTAGCATGGCGCAAGATCACTGTGCACATTGCTGCATCATTGCATTCACAAACTTTTTATTTTGCAAATAGGTTCTTATGCGCATTATCTTTCCAAACTGGGTGTTGCCAGATGATATAAAATACCAGTAACTGAAAATTGGTTACATTTTCAATATTTACACATAGAAAATAAAGCTATTTCAATCTATTCTGATAAAATAGTTCATATGGATACAATTCACTATGAAATAGCATCTATTAAGAAACTTTGTGTTTTTGCAGTTTGAGGCAGAATTTGCGTCTATTGCACAAATATCACAAAATGTGAGTTTTTCTGGTCCCTAACAATAACTGTGTGGGCAACAAAGTGCCAAAGAAACGCAATATCTAAATGCAGTAGACTAGTGTATTTTTCATGGAATAATTATATACGCTGTAACTGTCCAACATGATCATTGTTATTGGTTACTCAGGAAGACAACAGATGTAACACTCATGAAATATTAATTCATCAATCGAAAATCATAGAAACTGAAATGACAGAACATGTGATTTCGTGAATCCTCTGGGATATTGTAAGTCTCCAGGTAACTTATGTTTATTGGATATCTGGCTGGAGGAAAATATACATCGAGAGTCGAAGTAAGTCTGATGTGATATATTGACAACACTGGTAATATTTAAGAGTGATGTTTACAGTGGCTGATGAACTTTAAGATTATACAGTCATAGATATGAGATTCATTAATGTCAAACCCCTGGTAAAGGAAATATCAGTATCTCAAAGTGAGAATAGGCATTTATCTTCTTTGGAGTAATCTTTACAATGGCTGAATGAGTAACAATAGTATCTGTGGTCATGTTTACAAGTAGTTCTACATTATTCAGCAGCTGGTGAATTTAGCAATGCCACCAGGGAATGGGAGCAGTTCTGGAATTGAATAACGGACCCCCATGCACACAGGTAAGCCTATTGTTAATTCTGCCAGCAGTCAACACATCAAAATACACATGCAACCCCCCCTCCCTCTCACTCACACCCCTTACATCTGGCCCCCAATGTAGTGGCACAAATTCAACATACAGTATTAAAAGCATTAGTGTTACATTAACACGGTTTCTATAATTGCATCCAAGTAGTCCGAGTTAAGCAACAACATACAATCAAGTATGCTAATACTAACACAAAAACAAATTAATGAGTACGGGGAAACATCTGAACTGGAAGTATCCAATGTAGAAAAGATTACCGAAGCAACATCAGTGAGCGAGGTACAGGAACATTCTCGTTCACTGCCAAACTAGAACCTACACAAAGTAAACAACTTGAGACTCAAACAAGCATGTTACACGGCCTTTTGTTGTCAAAATTAGTGACGAGTGAAAAGAAGGCAGACAAAAATTAAGCTGGAAATAGTCATACCTACTAGTAATATACAGGATAACCTTAAAATAGAATTCAGTACTACTAGTAAAGCAGCCATTAACCAATCTTTAGAGGCTTGCAAACAGAAGTTATAGGAACAAATTGAGAGTCACGCAATAATGTTGCAGCAACATGCAGAGCAAACCCAACAATTAACTATGACCTATTCTGACAAAACAATTCAGTTGGGAATAAACTGCAAACACATGTGGCATCTGTTGTTAAGCAGTGGAAGAAGACATACATAACAACGGTAAGGCACGATTCGTATACCGTGTCTGGACAATTACAAGTACAATTTTTTGTATGCCCATCTTTTCAACTGGAGGTCCGGAAGACTACAGCCGTTCACTATTGTAAGAAAATGAAACACCTACGGCTGTCCTTATGTAGTCATTTATTGTGTAGCTACCAGTTTCGGCACTTCAATGCACCATCTTCAGCCCTTAGCTGATGATGAACGGGTAAACACAATCCATAAATACGTTGCATCAGTGGCCAACATAACTGGTTTACGCAGATTAGCAGTGACTGTGATGTCATCTCTCCAATCATCAACTATCACTAGACACAGTTAAACAGCTTTATTTTCTGCATATTAATATAAAAAAAATGTAAGCAGTTTATAGTTACTGGTATTATACATCACCTGGCAGAGCCCTATTTGGAAAGATAATGTTCATTTGAACCAGTTCGTAAAATAAAAAGTGCACAAATGCAACGACATATCAATGAGCTTGATTCTTTGGTGCCACACCCATTGTGGGTCTACTTAAGATACTTACTGTGTGATGCAATGTAATACTCAGCTGTGGGATCTAACATTTTATAACAAAGAACTGCATTTTTTTGTTTGTTAGCTTAAGTTCAAAAGTTGGTATAATGTGGACACTTTTAACATGGCAAGTTAGGTAGTGGACGTTTTGAACTGTGGCTGTGTCTAATACCACTAGAGATCGGGCCTGAACTACCTCGTTAACAATACTCTCCCAACCTCAACAAGAAACTGCGCGGTAGCTGTTTCCGAATGCTGTGAGTTGTGCGTGCTCATCGTTTTCTTACTTTGAAATGAGATAAATGACTAATCCTGGCCCATAATGGATTTCGATTGTAAACTTCACAACACGAGATGGAATTGGCGATTCCCGTGACAATGTGTCAGTTCTGCTTTAGCGGAACACAGGTGCAGGCCGCTGCCCTGCAAGGAGGAGGCAGGGCTTGTCTCTCTGCAATGTTCTTTCTCCTCCGGTGGTCAACATTCTACTTCTCCAGTGGTCAGCATTCTAATTTGTTTATGCTTGCGGCCAGCAGCTACTATATAGCGTCAGCGCCCGTGATTGGAAAACAAAATCTGTCACTTTTTCTGACAAAGCTGAAATTCTTTCCCTAATGTTCAATTGAAGTTACTTTCAGTTGTAATTCTACATTAACAGCCTTGTCAGTTGTATCTGTTGCATTGTCATGTGAGGGTTGCATAACTACGAACGCCCACGAAAGGTAGAAATTAATAGTCTCCAGCTTTTGTCGACATTAAACTGGGTGGAAAGAAACAATGTCAACTTCTTCTCCTCCTCCTCCTCTCTCTCTCTCTCTCTCTCTCTCTCTCTCTCTCTCTCTCTCTCTCTCTCTCTCTCTCTCTCTCTCTCTATTTTATTTATTTATTTATTTTTTTTAAAGCATATGTTCCAGCCATTTAGTGTGACAACACTATAAATTTGTGCAACTAATCATTTACAAACAAAAAAACTGATGTGATTTTTTACACAAATAGATGCATATTTTACATGGACGATAAATAGTTTGGACAAGAGGAGAATAGAAGTTTTCGAAATGTGGTGCTACAGAAGAATGCTGAAGATTAGATGGGTATGTCACATAACTAATGAGGAGGTATTGAATAGAATTGGGGAAAAGAGAAGTCTGTGGCACAACTTGACCAGAAGAAGGGATCGGTTGGTAGGACATGTTCTGAGGCATCAAGGGATCACCAATTTAGTATTGGAGGGCAGCGTGGAGGGTAAAAATCGTAGAGGGAGACCAAGAGATGAATACACTAAGCAGATTCAGAAGGATGTAGGTTGCAGTAGGTACTGGGAGATGAAAAAGCTTGCACAGGATAGAGTAGCATAGAGAGCTGCATCAAACCAGTCTCAGGACTGAAGACCACAACAACAACAACAACAACAACTGGTTACTTTTACTATAGTGGTTTTACTCCAGGTAATCTGACTTTAAATTTACTATCAATACAATTCTAAGAGCACTCTGGCTGAATGCTGTGAGAAGGAAATATTGCAAACCATCCAAACACAGCAAAATGTGTTCACAAAAACTGAACAACAGTTTAATCATTCCATATTAAGGAAAATGCTGAACAACAAAAGCACTCTCTTCCTACCATACACTTCAGGTTTTGGTTATTCAAAAGCTGTAACAAAAAGCAAATTACATTAAAGAGGCCAAATGCACCCTATTACTGGATCAAACATGCCTTGAAGGCCAGAAAAAAATCTAGAATTTCCTTCCTGACACACAGTTATTCACAAAAGCACTGTGATATTTACTATTTAAAGCAACTGTTGTGTGGACACAGCAGAAATCAAGATGCAATCAAACAATGGAAAATCCAGGATGGACCGTAACAATATTGTGAGAAGGAAAGTTGCTACTCACCATATGGCGGAGATGCTGAGTAGCAGATAGGTACAAGAAAAAGACTCACATTTATAGCTTAGCTTTCGGCCATTAAGGCTTTTGTCAACAATACACACACATATGTACACAAAGTGCGGTTTCAGTTGCCTGAGACTGCAGTCGTGTGTGTGTGTGTGTGTGTGTGTGTGTGTGTGTGTGTGTGTGTGTGTTTTTGACAAACACCTTAATAGCCAAAAGCTATAACTGTGAGAGTCTTTTTGTTGTGCCTATCTGTGACTCAGCATCTCCGCTACATGGTGAGTAGCAACTTTCCTTCTCATAACGTTGGAACAAGAAGCAATTGTCGACAGCAATCTGCAAATGTTTAGGGGCTACTTTCATGGCGGTGCCAGCTTCGGATCAATGTACAGCCAAAGTCTGTAGCACCGCCTCCCCTTATTATATGTCAATGCTCTTTGCAGGTCAACTGGAAGACCATGAACAAGACGACGAGATCAGTTGAAGGGTGATGGGAACCAAAAAGGATTATAATGGGAGGGACCGTACACTGTCGGGGAAGAGAGAGAAAACTGGTAGAGACTCTATGAAGAACCTCCACAAACAGGAATGTTTCAGGAAGAAGAAAATACTTGACAATAGCACATAGATTGAAACTGCAATTGCACAATAAAAACAGTTACACCAAAATGCTGGGCATTTAAATAATTTACAGAGGCTGTGGGCCTGCTTTACATGAAGTGTACGGACTGTTTTCTCACCTGAACACCACCACTGCCAAGAAAAAGTCAGGGACAGGGCTTCTTAACTCCCCCCCCCCCCCCCCCCCCAAAAAAAAAAAAAAAACTTACCATACCATTTTGACTTTGTAACAGAACAGAAACTATGTAATGATGTAACATGGAAGAGGGCATGCAGAAAGCAGTTTGTTAGTACTGAAACATCCTGCCAGATTAAAACTGTGTGCCAGAAAGCGATCCAAGCTTGGGACATTTGCCTTTTGCAGGCAAATGCCCTACCGACTGATTTAATGAACCGTAACTCACAAGCCGTACTCACAGCTTTTTGCCGCCAGTGTCTCAACTACCTTCCAAACTACACAGAATCTTTCCTGCGAACTTGCAAGAGTAGTATTCCTGGAAGAAACGATTTTGTCAAGACATGGCTTACCACAGCCTGGGGAAGTTTACAGAATGAAATTTTCACTCTCCAACAGAGTGTGCTGATACAAAATTTCCTCGCAGATCATCGTGAGTTGTGCTTCGGTAGCTCATTTGGTATAGCACTTGCCCATGAAAGGCAAGAGTGCCAAGTTCAAGTCTCAGTCTAACGTACAGTTTTGATGTGCCAGGAAGATTCATATCAGTGCACACACTGCTGCAGAGTAAAAATTTCATTTTGTAGTTCATTAGTATCTTCCAGCTGCTGAAAGCTAATGCTGCCACTAGCGAATTTTCAAGGTTATGAAATTACGAAACATAAAGAATTAAATTTAAAGGCATGTAAATGGAAACAACTGTTTATTAAATTATGTACCACATCTGGGCAAAATTACTAGATGTTAATCTTTCTATTATACTAAAATCAGACAATAAATGCCCATATTTTTAATCTGGAGTGTAAATAATATTTAAAGTGCTCTAATTATTGTTGTGTTTTAAATAATTTATTATTTTGTGTCTATTTTTGTCATTCCATTTCTATTTGGCACAAAGAGAAATATTACATCACGATTTGTTATCAGATTTAACTTCAATTTTTCAAAAGTTAAGTCACTCCGAGTTCGCATACCACTTCCACTAAATCTTTCGGGGTTAACTTGCGTTGTGAGTTGCCACTAGCAGATGACATATTTTTTTACTGCTCCACAATTTTTGAAATTTTGACTGTGTTGCAGTGTTCGTCTTTTGTATGCTAGTGTATCATATTCACCTAAGTAAAAAGTACATGCAATTCACACATTTATTTACATATTTAACTCAACTCCTAAAGATTTCCCGAATGAGGCCATGTGTCAGACACGTACAATTTGAAATTTTGGATTCTAACATTCTACTTTTTCCCTTGTTTCTGCACAATCTTTCATCATTACATCACTAGTCCCTGTATATCTTAATATTTTGTGTTTTTATGAACATTTGTCATGAAAACTTCTTACTAGACTGTAAATTTTAATTTTGAGGGGGGCGGGGGGGGGGGGGGGGGGGGTGAGGGCAGAACATATTTCCAAGAATTTTCAGAATTTAGAAACCATGCCATTTTTAAAAAACATTTTAAGTTACAAGGGTTTTTCATTTTGTAGTAATTCAGCATTTGTGATTTACAGTTACTATAAATAACTTACTGGGCTTAGGTATGGATTTGATACTGGCTTCACGGCAGTGCTTGGAAAACATGCCACCTGCCCAAATGCGATTGTAAGTATGAAGGAGAAAGTGCTTGCCCACAAGAGAAATGTGCTGCAACATCTGGAGGTGAACATTGGCCCAGGGGCAGAAGATCGGGATGGGATGAGGTGAGAACATGGTCCAGCTTCCTCATAGTAAGGGTGGCACTGTAGTAGCATTTACGATTCTGAGAGAAGAAGGATATCACCCAAGACATCCCCACTTGTTTCTAAGGATGGAAGGCGGGGTGATAATGGGTAGAAAATCTCCACAAAATAGCGGCCTAAGTGGTTAGAGTTAGCTACAGGGCCCACAATGACATTACCTGCTATGGTCAGGCTGAAAATCGCGGAATGGACCTTCGTCTCAGAGAGCCAATGGAGGTTGCCCTGCATGACACGTGAGAGAGAGAGAGACAGACAGACAGACAGACAGACAGACAGACAGAGAGAGAGAGAGAGAGAGAGAGAGAGAGAGAGAGAGAGAGAGAGAGAGAGAGAGAGTGTTAAAAGAACTGGTAAATGAGATCCAGCTAACTTTTTTCCTATCTCAAAGAACGCAACGTCTCTGCACACACAACTGCTTATAAAGAATACAGATCATGTTCCCATGTGTGAATTGTGCTGCCATGGGACTGGGACACAGTGTGGGAAAGATGAGGTGAGAGGTATAGATTGTTCTGTGGCGGTAAGCGTAACATTCATAAGGTGCTCTATGTGGTCATCACAACTGGGGAAATGATGTTTGGTGAAGGCTGCAGTTGTCTTGTGACAGCCAGAGCGAGAGCACCAGCAGCAGCGAGTACTGTTTGTATAAAGAGTTTATTTTGCATTTTGTTTACGACCTTCCACTAAGGAAGGGATTCTATTTGTGTTTATCTGCTCTGCATAGTAACTAACAGTTCTTGATAAAACTTTACGTAGTTTTCGTGTTAGATTTCTTAGTGTTTTCGTGATCGTTTAGAACAAAAAGCGCCCTAAAACCGTCTTTTGTTTGTTTCGCGGCCGTTAGCCACTAGTCACTTGAATCAGCAGTTGTCTTGTGACAGCCAGAGCGAGAGCACCAGCAGCAGCGAGTACTGTTTGTATAAAGCGTTTTTGTGCTTATTTGCTGCGCTTAGCTTTTAAATAGTTTT
This sequence comes from Schistocerca piceifrons, assembly GCF_021461385.2. NCBI lineage: Eukaryota > Metazoa > Arthropoda > Insecta > Orthoptera > Acrididae > Schistocerca > Schistocerca piceifrons. Next base: position 116,325,211 of record NC_060139.1, on the reverse strand, counting down.
TCTGGGAAAACCTAGCGTAGTTTTCGCGTCTCGTATTTCAGTGAGTGTTTCTTGATTATCAGAGTAGCTCATCAGAAGATTATCTTGGGAATTTGTCACCGTATAGAGTAGGGTAAACATAGTCATGTGTAGGGACTGTGGTTGTTGTGAGCGGACGCAAGGAGAATTGGCCACTCTTCGGGGGCAGGTGCAGGCTTTGTCTGTTAGGCTCATCGAGCTCGAGGCGCAGGCGTCGGCTCGTAGTGGCGTTGGGGCAACTGTGGTGAGACCTATGCCTACTTCGGTGGCCTTGGAATCACATGGAACCCCTGATGTCGCTGCGTCTTCCGGCAGTGAGCATCTTACCGGTCAGCCATCACTCCAGGGTGAATGGCGGACAGTGGTGGGCTCGCGCGTGCCTGGCCGAAAGGCGAAGGTGGGATCTGGCCGCGTGGCAGCTGCCTTACCCCTTTCCAACAGGTACGGGGTGCTTCCTAGTGGTGATGACATCGTTTCCGAGCCACCACAGGATGCCTCGCCTGTTGGGCCAGTGGCCGATTCTCCGGCAAGGTCCCGACAGTCACAGAGGGCGGGCCTATTAGTTATAGGGAGCTCCAACGTTAGGAGGGTTATGGAGCCCCTCAGGAAAATAGCGGGTAGGTCGGGGAAGAATGCCAGTGTGCACTCGGTGTGCTTGCCGGGGGGGTCTCGTCCGTAATGTGGAGGAGGCCCTTCCGGCAGCTATTGAACGCACTGGGTGTGACCGGCTGCAGATAGTAGCACATGTCGGAACGAATGACGCCTGCCGCTTGGGTTCTGAGGCCATCCTTGGTTCCTTCCGGCGGCTGGCTGATTTGGTGAAGACAACCAGCATCGCACGCGGAGTGCAAGCTGAGCTTAATATCTGCAGCATAGTGCCCAGAGTCGATCGCGGTCCTCTGGTTTGGAGCCGTGTGGAGGGTCTAAACCAGAGGCACAGACGACTCTGCGACTATAATGGTTGCAAATTCATCGACCTCCGTTATTGGGTGGAGAACTGTAGGGCCCCCCCTAGACAGGTCAGGCGTGCACTACACACCGGAAGCAGCTACTAGGGTAGCAGAGTACGTGTGGCGTGCACACGGGGGTTTTTTAGGTTAGAGGGACCCCCCCTTGGGCGAAACGATAAAATACCTGACGGCTTACCAGAGAGGACATTATCATCGTTGATAAAGAACGTCCGTCCTCAGAGACCAAAAACAGGAAAAGTTAACGTAATATTGGTAAACTGCAGGAGTATCCAGGGCAAGGTTCCTGAATTAGTATCTCTTATTGAAGGAAATAGTGCGCATATAGTATTAGGAACGGAAAGTTGGTTAAAACCGGAAGTGAACAGTAACGAAATCCTAGACACAGAATGGAATATATACCACAAGGATAGGATAAACGCCAATGGTGGAGGAGTATTTATAGCAGTAAAGAATTCAATAATATCCAGTGAAGTTATTAGCGAATGCGAATGTGAAATAATCTGGGTTAAGTTAAGTATCAAAGGTGGGTCAGATGCTTCTATAGACCACCTGCATCAGCAACCGTAGTAGTTGAGCGCCTCAGAGAGAACCTGCAGAACGTCGTGAAGAAGTTTCGTGATCATACTATTGTAATAGGGGGAGACTTCAATCTACCAGGTATAGAATGGGATAGTCACACAATCAGAACTGGAGCCAGGGACAGAGACTCTTGTGACATTATCCTGACTGCCTTGTCCGAGAATTACTTCGAGCAGATAGTTAGAGAACCAACTCGTGAAGCTAACGTTTTAGACCTCATAGCAACAAATAGACCGGAACTTTTCGACTCCGTGAATGTAGAAGAGGGTATCAGTGATCATAAGTCAGTGGTTGCATCAATGACTACAAGTGTAATAAGAAATGCCAAGAAAGGAAGGAAAATATATTTGCTTAACAAGAGTGATAGGGCACAAATCGCAGAATATCTGAGTGACCACCATCAAACGTTCATTTCTGAGGAAGAGGATGTGGAACAAAAATGGAAAAAATTCAGAAACATCGTCCAGTACGCCTTAGATAAGTTCGTACCGACTAAGGTCCAAAGCGAGGGGAAAGATCCACCGTGGTATAACAATCATGTACGAAAGGTACTACGGAAACAAAGAAAGCTTCATCATAGGTTTAAGAGTAGTCGAATCATAGCTGATAAGGAAAAGCTGAACGAAGCGAAAAAGAGCGTAAAGAGAGCAATGAGAGAAGCATTCAACGAATTCGAACATAAAACATTGGCAAACAATCTAAACAAGAACCCTAAAAAGTTTTGGTCATATGTAAAATCGGTAAGCGGATCTAAATCCCCTATTCAGTCACTCGTTGACCACGATGGCACCGAAACAGAGGACGACCGAAGAAAGGCAGAAATACTGAATTCAGTGTTCCGAAACTGTTTCACTGCGGAAAATCGTAACACGGTCCCTGACTTCAGCCGTCGCACGGACGCCAAAATGGAAAATATTGAAATAAACGATATCGGAATTGAAAAACAACTGCTATCACTTAGTAGCGGAAAAGCATCCGGACCAGACGAGATACCCCTAAGATTCTACAGTGATTATGCTAAAGAACTTGCCCCCTTTCTATCAGCAATTTATCGTAGATCGCTGGAAGAACGTAAAGTACCTAGCGACTGGAAAAAAGCGCAGGTCGTTCCCATTTTCAAGAAGGGTCATAAATCAGATGCGAATAATTATAGGCCTATTTCGCCTACGTCAATCTGTTGTAGAATAATGGAACATGTTTTGTGTTCTCGTATTATGACGTTCTTAGATAATACAAATCTCCATCATAACCAACATGGATTCCGCAAACAGAGATCATGTGAAACTCAACTCGCCCTATTTGCCCAAGAAATTCACAGTGCCGTAGACACTGGCGAGCAGATTGATGCCGTATTCCTGGACTTCAGGAAGGCATTTGATACGGTTCCGCACTTACGTTTAGTGAAAAAAATACGAGCTTACGGAATATCGGACCAGGTTTGTGATTGGATTCAGGATTTCCTAGAAGAAAGAACACAACATGTCATTCTTAACGGTTCAAAATCTGCAGATGTAGAGGTAATTTCGGGAGTACCGCAGGGAAGCGTGATAGGACCTTTATTGTTTACAATATACATAAATGACTTAGTTGACAACATCGGTAGCTCCGTGAGGCTATTTGCAGATGACACGGTTGTCTACAAGAAAGTAGCAACATCAGAAGACTCATACGTACTCCAGGAGGACCTGCAGAGGATTAATGCATGGTGCGACAGCTGGCAGCTTTCCCTAAACGTAGATAAATGTAATATAATGCGCATACATAGGGGCAGAAATCCATTCCAGTACGATTATGCCATAGGTGGTAAATCATTGGAAGCGGTAACGACCGTAAAATACTTAGGAGTTACTATCCGGAGCGATCTGAAGTGGAATGATCACATAAAACAAATAGTGGGAAAAGCAGGCGCCAGGTTGAGATTCATAGGAAGAATTCTAAGAAAATGTGACTCATCGACGAAAGAAGTAGCTTACAAAACGCTTGTTCGTCCGATTCTTGAGTATTGCTCATCAGTATGGGACCCTTACCAGGTTGGATTAATAGAAGAGATAGACATGATCCAGCGAAAAGCAGCGCGATTCGTCATGGGGACATTTAGTCAGCGCGAGAGCGTTACGGAGATGCTGAACAAGCTCCAGTGGCGGACACGTCAAGAAAGGCGTTACGCAATACGGAGAGGTTTATTATCGAAATTAGGAGAGAGCACATTCCGGGAAGAGATGGGCAACATATTACTACCGCCCACATATATCTCGCGTAATGATCACAACGAAAAGATCCGAGAAATTAGAGCAAATACGGAGACTTACAAGCAGTCGTTCTTCCCACGCACAATTCGTGAATGGAACAGGGAAGGGGGGATCAGATAGTGGTACAATAAGTACCCTCCGCCACACACCGTAAGGTGGCTCGCGGAGTATAGATGTAGATGTAGATGTAGGAGGAGTGAAGCTGGAAGGAAACGCAAGGGGTCGAAGCAGTCAAAAGATGCAATTTTGTTACTAAAGAGGCAGAAAACAACCGATAGCTGCAATTTCCCCAATTTCATGAGCAGCCGTAATTCCTCCTTAATGGACCTAATGCCTTGAATGTTCCACTGGACAAGAGTCATAATGGAGAATGGGGAGGAGGGAACAAATACAGGGTAGTCACCTCGGCGGTTGTGGAGTGCCAGCCTTTGAAAACTCACTGCTGCAGGGCACAGAGGCTGGAGGATCCTGTTCCACGCAATCTACAGAGGCGTCGGCATTCTCACTGATGGGCACGAGGGGGCAAAAAAACAGTAGGCAGTGTGCATCAGCGAAATGGAGGTCGGCTGGGTGAGGGTATCATGCAGAGACACCGTTTAAGAGGATCTTTGAGTCTGGGAAGGAGAAAGTTGTTTGCATATAGTCGATTCCTTAGAGCCTTTACAGTTGGCAGACAAGCACAGTTGTCGGCTGGAGGGACGTAGAAAGCCTTCGTTGGAATATTCCTTCTGTCCTTTCCTGGCCTGCCATTTGTGTAGCAGGTGATTTCGCCATCGGGGCAAATATTTGATGGATTGTTGCATATCTTTAGGAGAAGAAGACTGGGATACTATGTGATATTCGGCGATTTTACAACTGCAGTACCAAATTGGAGGTCGCAAATTTGTGTGGCCATGTCCTTCGTGGAGTAAGGGTGGAGCAAGAATGGTACTGCAAATGGTAAAATAAGGGTTTTCGACTAGCCAACAACATGAGAGCAACAGAGTGAGGTACTTTTCCCTTCACTCTGATCTCCTCTGTGGCCTGCTCATCGAGTAACACTGACAGTGGTAGCAATGCATCGGATTTGGAATGTACAGTCAGACTGTGATGATTTCATAGCCTTTTTTGATCTTGGATGGAAGAATTACTAGATCAAACATCAGAAAAAGGAATGCGTGTAGGCACCAAGGTTGTATCAACCTTCTTCATTACCCGATGGATGCAGAGATCCCCTAATCAGAAAAGTAAGCTTGGATTTCTCCCTTGGTCAAACCATCAAGCACCTGAGTGTAAATAACGCCATACGAAGTATTCAGTGCATGATGGGCCTCGATAAAAATAGGTTAGCCGTGGAGGAGCGAAGCTGTATGCAGTTGTTGGGCTTGAAAATCACAACTGGTCTACAGAAGTAAAGTCCCATTATATAAGAGAGAGCAGGGTTTCACAGGGCCTGAAAAATAAAGGATTAACTGTAGCAAAGGACTGACCACCTTTGATACATGATACCATGAGGAACCATGGGGCAGCTGAGAGTGCCTTTGAATCTTTAACCTCATTCTTTTCATGTTTCATAGACCTAGGCTCAGATGATTGGCTCATTGTGAAAAAAATCTCCCACAATGACCAGTGTACTGGATGCCATGCTCCTTCCAACTGGGAGTCCTCTAAGAGGGCCTCACCCGCCTTGGGTGATTATTCACACCTTCCAAACTCCTGATAGAGAGGAGAAGGTAACAGCTCAGGCAACCATCTCTCCTCGGCCTGGCCTGTACCATGCAAGCTCTACCTGTTGATCTGGGGCTGAGAATTATGCATTACCCAGTCACCTGTTACGGATCGAATGCATGCGCCGGCCTTCAGGAGCACATAGGGAGGAGGAAGAAGAAACAAAGTGAAACCTCGAACGCCAAAGCAGAGATGAATAATGAAAGAAAAACAGATGAGGGACTGTTCCGATACTGATCTATTGAAACGGGAACATGAATTCCCAAAAATATCCATGGCATGTTCCTCAAAGGAGGGAGGACAGACATGCCGCACGGAAAGGGAAGAGGTACTGCAAAGGCTGGGGACCTGGGTAGCCAAGCACAAACTCACCAAAGAGTGGTGAACCCACTGGGGGAAGTTGAGAATACCAGGCTTGCTCATGGAGTTTCAATGAAGTGCAAAATCTGCAGCACTGTTCCCACAACAGATTGTGGCCCCTGGCTTTGAGTAAAAGTGGAAGGCTTGAAAGAGAAACTGTAAATGTCCATACATATATCTCATAATGGATACTAAAACAATGGAAAATCCAGGACAGAATAATGACAATATTAGAAAAAGCGACTCACAATACAGAAGAGAAACCAAGTCGCAGACAGGCACTTCAAAAAGTCTATTAAACATGAAAGCTTTCAGCCAGAAGGCCTTCTTCTGAAATAGACAACCGTCAGTCTTCCATTGGAACGCACAATTTTGTTGGCATTTCTGACACGAGCATCGTCAGTAGATGTTAAAGGGCACTGTGAAAGAGGGTTATCTTTTAACTTCTGTTCGGCCATTTTTAAACCATGTGAACCATTCATAACACCGAGTATGGTTTAAGCACTCGTCATCGAAGGCCTCCTGCAAAATTTGATGTGTCTCTGTACAGGTTCGTCTTGAGATTCATGCAAAATTTAACATAGATGTGTTGTTCTTCTAACTCTGCCATCTCAAAATTTGCAAACTGTGCGACACATTGTTCTACTCAATACAGCACTGAACAGTAACTGACAGACAGATAACAATCAGACTTCCAGTAGTTAAACATAAAAAAAAGGCGTGTGCAGGGATGCCAACCCCATTATGCTCCAGCACAACATTGGCGCGAAATTACGAATGTTCCGCAAGTTTTTGAATAGACCTTGTGCGTCTAACAAAATGTCCTCCTCCAGACCAACCAGGACGAATTACAAAAACATCAATCATGTTAAACCCAAGTTGATCCTTTCTCACATGACACACTGAAATCCACGGATCAAGGGAGTCAGGTAGGTGCAGTATTTCTTGACAACCAGAGAGCATTTGACTCATTATAACCTGTATGCTTACTATCAAAAAGTTTTGACTGGACTGAGAATTTTTTGGTAGAGCGGATGCAGCAAGTTATCTAGGATGAAGTGTGTGACAGGTGTAGAAATAACTTCAGATGTGCCCCGGGGAAGTTTCTTGAGGCCTTTGCTGTTCACATTGTACATTAATGACCTTGTGGATAATAATAATGACCTCAGATTTTTTGCAGAAATGTACCAATGTATTTCTCTATAATTAAGTACCATCTGAAAGAAGTGCGCAGAAAGTCAGACCTTGGTAAGATTTCCAAGTGATGCAAAAATTGGTAACTTACTTAAAATATAAAACTGTGCACTTCACAAAACAAAAAATTGTATTACACTATGGCTACGTCAACACAGTCATAGGTAGAATCGGTAAATTCATTTACATACCTGGGTGTAACAATTTGTACAAAACTGAACAATCACAGTCTTAGATGTAGGTAAAGAAGGTGGAAGACTGCAGCTCATTGGTAGAATAATAAGGAAACGCTGTAAGTCCACAAAGAAGACTGTATAAAAAAAACTCGTATCATATGTATCCTGGAATATGCTGATATGTGTGGAACCTGTACCAAACTGGGCTAACTTTAAATTTAACAGATACGAGATATCATAGCATGAGTGGTCACAGGTTTCGTTTGACTCATGGGAGAATGTCACGAAGATGCTAAAAGAACTGAGCTGCAGACAATTTAAGACAGACACAAACTAAAACATACTTGTAATGTTTCTAGAACCAACTATAAGTGATGATTCTAGAAATGTGTTAGAACCGCTTACATTTCTCTCTGACAGATAATTACAGTACACATAGAGGCATGTAAGCAATCATTCTTCTGGTGCTCCATATGTGAATGGGACACAATGGGAAAGAATCCTAATGCTGGTACAATGGGATATGCCTTCTGCCACACACTTCACAATGATCTGCAGAGTATGGCTGTAGATGTAATCAAACAAAAAATAAATACACGAAGAAGGAAACTGCAAATAAGCGGTAAATGTTTTTCTTATTTTGAATACAACAATTTTGGGCATTAGGATGCATCGTTTTTAAGAGGATCACTGCACCATGTTGGTCAAAATGACAGAGTTCACTTGCTTTAGTATTTTAAAGTGGTGCAGCATAAGCATTTATTCAAAATGAGAATGGCACTGGTAGCCTATGAACGCTGGGTGCCAACGAATACACTTGATTGAAGATGGCTGAGAGTTGGTTCAAAAAACATATAATCAGGATCTTAAACAACATATAACTTTTTCTAGATGAGTAAAATAGAATTATTTTTCTTCCTATTCACATCTGATTTTATTTGACATCAAAGATTATGGCTTTGGATCTCATTAAAATATTCCTAAAAATGGAATGGAATAAAATATTTGCTTGTGACACAGTTCCACATCAAGCGGATTTACATTCGGTTGAGTGAATGTGACCCCATGTTTGTGACACTCTTAGTTAATGCTATACACACAGTGTAGCACATGTTACTGAGAGTCATCACAACTAGGACTGAGCAAACATTTTCAACGTTTCATATTAGATAATGGAAGTCTATAATCTACAAATATTCCTGTTTATTTTGGGTATAACTGAAGCCGTCATCACCAGAAGATCTGTTTAAAAGCCATAGCATTGTACTAGACTTAGTCCATTTACCTTCATTCAACCTTTTAACTGAATTAACCAACCTGTTACAGGGGACAAACAGCTCTGAACAGGTGGGCTCATCCTTATTCTCATATACAAACCATTTCTGGAGTGAAAGAATGAATAATCATCTTCGTGCTGACTGAGCACTGAACCTTTAACCCTTAGATTTCTAGTGCAACACCCACTTTGCCACCAGGCTTATTCAATATATGATCTTATGATGCCTTACAGTGCTTGTTTCAGACATTTTTTCTTACAGTAGTCACTTCCAGACCACGTTTAGATCTCTTATTTTTGTTAGCTAAATGTTTCGATGTTAATGCTATTTACTTTAACACTAGAGTCAAGATGCTGAAATAAAACAGTTTTCAATTGTATAAAACTATTAACACACAACTGCACGTAACAGAACAAAATGATTAGTGTCAAGAAACAAATTCAAGTTGCAAACTGATTGATAAATAGCTTGATGCTTACTTCTAACTGTAAACGAATTTTTTACCATTTAAACTACACAAATATAAGTTGGCAAAATAAATCACTGTAGCATCAAAAACAATTTTTATCTTACCTAGTACCATGCCCATTCGTTTCAGGACCTCGATGTCATCATGGATTTCAAACTTGTTATCAAAATTGAACACGTACTCGGTCCTACGGAGAACACACACAAAAAAAAGCTAGTAAGCTTTTAAATGGAATTTTAGTAACATATCTACAATCACAGAACTACCAAATTTAATAGAGTAATTGCATTTCAATAAACTCTAAATATTCACCCCACCCCCCCCTTAAATCAAAGCACTATTACCTAACACTGCATACATATATAATAATCAATGATTTTAAGCAATAAAGAGACATGCCAACTTTTAGCTGAATACTTTGAAAATCTAATAATTGTGAAAAGTCTATTGATAAATAACAATTCCACAACACAAAAATCCGCCATCAGAGCCACCTACAATAAAAGAAATAGAAATGATTATCAAGTCGCTGAAGAATTACAAAATGCCAGGAGAGGCTGGGATAGTAGCAGAAATGTGGAAACTAAGGAGCTTATCCACATGGCAGAAATTTATGGGGTAATTAAAGACACTTGGACAAAAGGAATCTTACTCAGTGACTGGAAAAAGCACTCTCCACAAAAAAAGAGAAAACAGACAGCAACAACTATAGGGGTATCTCCTTGTTACCATTAACTTACAAAATATTGTCTAAAGCACTTCTAAACAGAATAGAGGAACAAGTACGATCTAACATAGGAGAGTACCACACAGGATTTACGAAAGGCAGATCATGTGTAGAACAAATTCTTAACCTAAAAACCATTTTGAGAGTGAGAGGTATGCAAAATAAAAACACAGTAGTTACTTTTGTAGGCTTCAAGAAAGCTTACAGCTCAGTTGACAGACAAACACTATGTTGAATAATATACAAATCAGGGATAGGTGAAAATACCAGAAGACTTGTTGAACAAACACAAACACAACATCAAGGAATAAATTTCAAGGTGAAATCCCTGAAATGTTCAAAACAAAAACAGGAGATCCACAAGGAGATGGACTGTCCCAAATTCTCTTTCACCTGATTTTAGATAAAATAGTAAAAACATGGAAACACACATTAGAAAACAGAGGTGTAAAAGGTGTGTACATAGAACAAGGAAAGAACAAATTTGGAATAAAATGTTTAGTCTTTGAGGATGATATAGCACTGATAAGGGATGATATAGCACTGATAACTGAGAACAGACGCAACTGTTATGCTTGATCTATTACATGAGATTGCTGAAAAGATTGGGCTAAAAATACCTTATGAAAAACCCAAGTGTATAGAACACCAACATTATAGAGCAAAATTTATGATGACAGATTACAGAAAAAAAGAGCTGATAAACAAACACCTTTGGGAATGGATCCGAGCTAATGGATTGTGTAACACAAACAAAGAAAGAAGAATATGCATAAAAATTAACACAAAACTACCACGACAAGAAATCAGAAGAAAACTGTAGTATGGATAGAAGCAGTGAAGAAAAGATACATACAAAAATGGTGTTACAGAAGAAATAATATGTGGCAGGAATCATTTCAGGATACTGACAGAAAACGCAAGCTATGGAGAATATAAGCCAAAACCTTGACCAAATAGTGTGTGGACAGATAAGAGACGAGCGGTTGCAGAGGAAATAGAGAACTGGGAAAAAAGGAACAAAAAGAAACACCACGCGTCTCAATTTGTATGTGCTCCATAGCTGGCCAAATTCATAAATACAAAATGTATAATCATTTGAGACTATTATATAATATGGGTAAACAACAAAAATCTACTCACCAAGCGGCAGCATGGGAGACACACAAATGATACGGGAATGTGCAAGCTTTTGGAACCAATGGCTCCTCCTCGTCCAAGTCAGGAGAATTGAAGGAAAATGAAGCAATGAAGAAAAAGGACTGGTGAGGTTCGGGAAACAGAGATACTTTCGTGGAAAAGTCAGTCAGAATCCTGGGTCAGAAGAGACTTACAGGCCAGGATAAGAAGGAAAAACTTTCCTTCCCATGAGAAGTCCTTCCTTCTCTTCCGACCAATGAGTCTCCATTGATAACTTTTCCATAACTCTCCCATTTCCTAAGCCTTGCCCATCCTTTTCCTTCATCCCTCTTCCTTTCCCTTCAGTCTTCTGTTAGGAGGAGGAGCCACTGGCTCCAAAAACTTGCACATTTCCATTCTTTTAGGTGAGGTTTCTCCTGCTGTCATTTGTCGAGTAGATTTTATCTATTGTATTGTATATCACAGATATATGATAAAATCTCGGGTTAACAGGTGAGTCAATGCATTATTCTCCAGCAATGTTCCGGTAAGTTTCTTACTTGTAATCTTCACCTGAAGATGGCAAGTACGAAACTTGCTGAAACATTGCCAGAGAACAACACACTGACTCGGCTGTCAACCCGAGAAGATTCTGTCACTGAGATTCCCTAAGAAAGCCTGCATTCTCATATCACAGATATAGTTTGATGACAATATATTTTAGTTTTTAAACTGTAGAACACAATGAACAGAGATTGGATTGAGATTAAATGAAACAGCATATGCAATTACTTTAAGAAATATGTAGTCCCATATGTAGCCAACTACACACGCCAGTAACATATTTTGTTCTACAGGCTTCCCGTATGATGAGAAAAAAGATGGCAAATGGCCCTCACAAAAAAAAATTTAATGCCACTCATGTTCACATTCATTCATTCATTCAGCCATCCTAAACATTTCTGCATGTGGTTTTCCGTGATAATCTGCAGAGGCTCCACTGCTTGTTACCTCTTCATAGGCACAAATTTAGTTCCTTTTAGCACCAATTTCATTTTCGGAAATCTAAAAAAATCATGCATTGATAAGCCACAATGAGAAAGGTCGATTTCAAGGTCTACTTTTAGTACCCTAATAGCTCCTCAATGAGAAAACACAGATCTCTACAACAGAGAGTAACGATTGTACAAAGCCACACTATTTTTCCAGAATTACTTCATATCTATGGTTACCTGTCTAACCACTGGGCATGCAATTACCTATAGCAATGCCCTAGATGCAGAAGAAAATAACAAGACATCATCTTGAACTTTGAGTGATTTAAGCATTCTCACTAGTGTGGTAAAATGGTGAATTCCTTTGCACCGATCGATGCTGCTTGTAGATTATTTATAAATATCCAAATCTCCTCAGCAGTAATAATACCTATTAAAAACTGAGCTTTTCATTAATATATTCCTAAGTTATCTTGCTTTCACTCAGGCAATTTTGTCACATCATTTTGAATAACATTTTCCTCATTTTCAACTCCTTTATTAAAGAACATGATTTGGATGAGACCTTTCCTGAAAATGCTTTATGCCATTCATGGAAACCTGCATGACGACAAAAACTTTTCTCCATAACTGTCTACGCAAAAAACTAAACTTGGGACAACTCATTCCCTTATGACTATGACATTTTTTAACACAGAACAAGAATAAGGCTGTAGCAAACAGCTCCTTTGCTGAACTGATGAAACAAGTAGAAACTAGTCACAGCACAACATACAACTTGATAAGAGACAGTTGCACGCTTATCTTCTAACAAACTAATAATCACCTTCCGAAAATTCTTAAAGAATCAAACTTCCGTGTATAAAACAGCTTCAAATGCGTGATTATCTTACAAATGAGTTAAGATTTTGTGTATTTCACATTAAGATATTCATAACTACTTTAATTCTGTACAAAAGTCAGTTTTTCTCCTGTTCTATGTTTCATACAATTTTATATTTTTGTATGTTTAATGATATATGCAGACGCTGAATGCAATAAAATATGCCTGGCGCTACAGTTTTACTCGCTCTCTTTTAATATAATGACACTTTCTAGCAGAGGACAAGAATAGGTCTGAAGTAAACAGTTACTCCACTGCAATGTAACTTATAGAGCACAAACAACAAACATTTAATAACCAATATATGAAAAGGATAGTTGCTACTCATCATATAGCAGGGATGCCAAGTTGCAGAAAGCCACAACAAAAAGACTGTTGGAAAGTTAGCTTTCAGCTAATAAGGCCTTTGTCAGAAGTAGACAACATACACACACTCATGTAAACATAACTAACACACACATGACCACAATCTTCGGCAACTAGAGCCAGAGTGTGAGCACCCGAGGATTATGGGAAAGGCAACTGGGTGGCGGTAAGGAGGCCACTGGAACGGGGAGGGGAGCAGGAGTGATAGCAGGGTAGATGTTGGAGATAGTAAAGCGCTACTGGGAGCATGCAGGGACGAGATGGAGAGTGGGCAACTAAGTGCAGTTGGCAGGTTAGACGGAAGGCGGGGTAGAGTGGGTGGAGTTAGTAGAAAAGGAGAGAAGTAAAAGAACTGGGTGCATTGGTGGAATAGAGGGTTGTGTTGTGCTGGAATGGGAACAGGGAAAGGGGCTAGATGGGTAAGGACAACAACTAATGAAGGTTGAGGCCAGGAGGGTTCTGAGAACGTAGGCTATATTGCAGGGAGAGTTCTCACCTATGCAGTTCAGAAAAGCTGGTGCTGGTGCAAAGGATCCAGCTGGCACAGACTGTGAAGCAGTCATTGAAATGAAGTATATTATGTTAGGCGGCGGACTCAGGAACAGGGTGATGCACTTGTTTCTTGGTCACAGTTTCTCAGTGACCATACACGCATTGTTGGTTGTCACAGCCATATAGACTGAAGCACGGTGGCTGCTGCTTAGCTTGTAGATCACATGTCTTTCAGGTAGCCCTACCTTTGGTGGGATAGGTGATGTTTGTGACAGGACTGGAGTAGATTGTGGTGGGAGGATGTATGGGGCAGGTCTTGCATCTAGGTCTATTACAGGGATATGTGCCACGAGGCCAGGGGCTGGGAGGAGGGGTTTTACAGGTATGGACAAGGTTACTGTGTAGATTTGGTAGGCGATAGAATACCACTGTGGGTGGAATGGGAAGGATAGTGGGTAGGACATTTCTCATTTTAGGGCATTATGACAGGTAGCCAAAACCCTGGCACAGAATGTAATTCAGTTGTTCCAGTTGTGGGTGATACTGAGTCACCACGACTGTGTGTTGGTAAGTGTCAAAAGGAGGACAGCAGAAGTGACTAGATTCTACATTGTTTATGTATTTTTTCCACTATCATGGATCCTTGCTCCTTCCATCTACATCAATACAGAAAAGCTTCCTTATCCCTAGCCAGATTCTAGCCCCAGATACTGTTCCTGTGTTGTTGCTTGGTCCATGGAATCCCCCCAAATGGCCTTACCATCAAATTACCGATCTATGTCTACCACCATTCCTTCCACAATGACCTCCATCTGTTCAGATTCCACCAATCCTTAGTCCTCAACAACACAGTCCTGCAAAACCAAATCAATCAGGCCCAAACATCCTTGCAATACCTTCTGTCCATCCATAAAATTCTCCTATGCAATCCCGAATTCCTACATCCCATAACACACATTGAAAATCTTGCCCTCCAGGAACTAGATCAACATGCACAATGTCACCCCAAAAACTCCCCAACCTGCTCACTTCCTACTCCCACCATCTCTACAACAACCTCCAAATCTCCCCCACATCCCCTTATAGCTGACAAACCCTGTCACGCACACCTACTACACTTACCCAACCCTTCAAAATTCCCTCCCACCACCACAGAGAATACAGATCTGAAACAAAGTAATGAAACAAACACCTTAGCCCTGAAGAAGTATCAGTCCTTTCCAAAGGCCTCACCTTTTGTCCCATCCCAAATTCAATAATGCAGGACTTGTTAAGGTCCTTCTCTCTTTCTCCCAGTCCCTACAATGGAAACACTTTTTCACCAGCAACCCTACCAATCAAGCTCAACTAAAGAGCAATGTTGAACCCTGCCTGAATCAGTTCACCCCGAGCCAACCAGGATCCACGACCACTGCCCCCAAATCACCTCCTGTTAACTTTCCAGAATTTCTTAACCTTGAACCTTGCCTCACCATCATTCCCCAAATCCCTTAACATACAAACTAACCTTACATCTGCAGAAAGATCAGCAATTTACCACCTAAAAACTGATCCCAACCTCATAATCCTACCTGCTGACAAAGGCTCCACTCCGGTTGTTTTGAATTGCAAGGATTATCTGGTAAAAGGAATCCGCCAGCTGTCAGATACATCCAGCTACAAACGCTGCCACAGTGACCTCATTCCAGAAATCCAGCAGGATCTCCAGTTCCCCTCAAATCCTTAGGCCCATCCCTGCACACACTTCCTAACGTTTATTAACCCCAACACCCAAAATGCTCAATTACGACCAGTTACTGTGCAACCCCCCTCCCCACCGCCTAACATGACATCCTTCATTTCAATGACTGCTTCACAGCCTGTGCCATCTGAATCCTTCCCATCAACACCAGCTTTTCTGAACTGTGCAGGTGGGAATTCTCCCTGCAATATATCCTACGTTCCCATAACCCTCCTGGCCTCAACCTTCGTTAGCCATTGTCCTTACCAATCTAGCCCCTTTCCTGTTCCCATTCCAGCACTACACAGCCCTTTGTTCCATCGATGCACCCAGTCCTTTTACTTCTCTCCTTTTCTGCTAACCCCACTCTCTCCACTGCCCTCCATCTAACCTCCCCCGACTGCACCTAGCTGCCACACTCTCCATGTCATCCCTGCACGCTCACAGCAGCACTTTACTGTCCCTGACCTCTACCCTGCTATCCCTCCCCCTCCCTGCCCCAGCCACCTCCTTACCCCCAACCGGTTGCATCTTCCATAATGCTCTGCTGCTCGTGGTCTGGCTCTAGCTGCCAGAGACTGAAGTCACATCTGTGTTAGTCGCGTTTGCGTGTGTGTATGTTGTCAACTTTTGACAAAGCTAACTTTCCGACAGTCTTTTTGTTGTGGTTTTCTGCGACTCAGCATCTCCGCTGTATGGTGAATGGCAACTACCCTTTTCATATATTGTTAATTCCATCCTGGATTTCCCATTATTTAAAAATTTAATAAACAAACTTAATTTTTTTTGTGGGGCTATAAGCAAGCAAAGGTTACTGAAGTTTGACAAAATGTTTAAAATTTGTTGGAAGCTCCTAAGTGCTCTCAGTCTGAAATATTGGATGAATATAGCTTGGGTGAGTCACTACAGCTCAAGTCAGAAAGATAGTTTATAACATTAATGCCTAACTTGTTTTGTTAAACTGTTAATCTAGTGTACACTTCCTAACGAGTAGATTATGACAGTGTTTTAATTTGGTCAAATATTATATGAAATGCTGAAGAGCATATTTTTATTGCCACAGAAAGCAGCAACCTGCAACTATGACCTGGTGACAGTTTTAGCTGTTTAGTAATATAGATAGTTCCTTAGTAATGCTAGCAGAACGTGACTGACAGAACAACAACACTCAGTTACATTAATATAATCGAGTGTGATGGCTCTATGACATAGGTTTCAGTGTGGATGCTCAACTATCATTCAAACCTCTATGGAAATCAAGAATTTGCAAGTACGAAGTGTACCAGATGAGGCACACTAAAATGCAGTTTGCAATAAGTTGATAAATTGGGATGGATGGGAGGCATGTGCAGGTAGTCAAGACAGTTAAAGCAACCTTTCTAGAGAAGTGGAGCATACATGTTCAAGTCCAGGTCTGGCACATATTTTTGCGTCGCTGCAATACCGCAATTCCCCAGGTGGCTGGGTGTCATCATTTCCAACCTACCCCTTTCCCTTTCTTCCCCTTCTTCTATTTCAGAAAATTAAGTACAACCTGGCCATGCCCAACAGAACAGACAACACTAATTTTTTATTTAAATACCACGATCAAAATAAAGAGCATGTATGATAGAACTGATGAAAAAGTTATCACAGATATTAATGATGGGTTGAACCAACATAAATTTGACAGTTATTCTACAACAATTCACTTAAGAGCAAACCCCAGGATCAACATACTTTCTTTGGGGACAGCAGCTTGCTCATAACACAATAGAAAGGACAAAGGACACATATGGCCTTGTCAGTGCACAGCTACATGTCAGTGAGCTCCTGTAAAACATTAATTTTGTGAAAGTAAGGCAGTAGATCCAAAATACAATTTAAAAAGCTGTGGGAAGACAAGAGGTTAATTATTGAAAACATCAGGGGAAAAAATAACTAATTTCTTATGCCAGATTATACAGATATATTGTTTAATGCACACACGCACATGCACTCTCACCAGCATTACGTACATTTGTTCAGACTTAAGAGTTGAGAATAATCTCGTATGTACACATACCAAAAATGTCTTTAGTACTTTAACCATCTCTTCACTTCTCACTAGACCTGATCTTCACACACACACACACACACACACACACACACACACACACACACACACACACACACACACACAAAAGCATTATTGGCACAGCTTGGGTGAGGCATGAGCCATTTATATTTATGTAGTTTCCAGAAAGCAGATGACACAGCAAAAAGATAGTGTGGGTATTTTTTTAATTTCTTACATTATTTACACTGCATATAAACCAAAATAATGTATGAATATTGCATTAAACAATATTTTCATAAAAAGCATGAGAAAAGGCAAAGGAAAATTTGGAATTGAGAAAATAAAATTCCAAGAATGGACTGTACTTAACAGCATCCACGAAGACTCTGCAAAGACCTTTCCAAGAAGGGATTGTAATCCAGGCACACAGGACATCATTATGCATGGTTTGCTTTAAAAGTGTCCAAAGAGAGAGAACCTTTTATGAATGTAAACAGTGCTTGTTTTTCTACAGAAACATTAAAACAAGCATGTAAATGTAAAAAAGTGGCATTTATAAAGTGTGTAAGATGCCAAGAAAATGAGTTTCCCAATTTTACAATGGATATTGCCCAAGCACCTGTAAGTGAACTGTAAAATATTAAAAGTATATAACTTTATGTTTGAAGTTTTTGTGTATGCCTTACTATGCCTTCCCAGAAATTTATTTGCCATCCTAAATTTTCCTTTGCCTTTCCTTTTCATGCATTTTATGAAAATATTAGTAAATACAATACACTGAGCACAATTTCGGTATATTAGCAGTGTAAGCAATGTAAAAATTGAAAAACTTTTCTGCATAGAGACTTGACCCTATGGATCATTGTTATGTACTCTTTCCACTGTGCCCAACAGCTGCCTGGACACCACGCGCACAAACACCTCATGTCACACCTAAACCACACTAAGAATGATGTTCTTTCTAAACACTCAGCTATCTGGCACTCCTTCTTCTGTCACTTTGATGCCTGGATGAGCTCTGCAGATACCATAAATCTGGACGCAATCTATGACGATGAGTAGGTGCAAACCCTCAAGTATTTAAATAAATCAAGTCACATACAAAATTATATTTGTACACTATCAAATTGTGCGGCTTATTGGAGCCAATTATGAAACTTTTAGTACATAGTTACTTACAAAAAGCAAAAAAAAAAATCACAGTTTGTATATGAATGCAGACCTTCACAAAGGTGTTTAAATAGCTCTACAAATATTTATCAAGTACCCAATCCCTTCTCTCCCACTGTCTCAGATTTTGAAAATCAGGTGGTACGGTGTGCCTTTATGTTGAACATAACTATGTCCCACCAAACCCCCAACAGACCACAAGCAGAAGGTGAAAAGTATTTGTAGTGGGCGCACGAATAACGCTGTGTAGCATATTTTGACATTTTGTAGAACCACGTGGAATAACGTTGTGTACGGAAGTCTGGATTGGCTGCCGTAATAGCTGACCTGTTTACTGCTTGAGGTCAGCACTGAACAGCGAGTAAAGAGAGACAGTTTTCATGCTCTATGTTACAAGAATGGCCAAATGTAGCATGATGACACTGCAAATTGTTTGGAACATGCAAATAATGCACAAAAATGGAAAATTAACATCGGCAACTGGCAGAATATTAAGAGGAAATAACTTCGTGATGTTGGATTAGGACATAAATCACAAAAAGAAAAGGTAGCCTCCAACGCAGGTATATGGAATAAAGTTGTATGGGTTTTTTAAAAAGACATATGTATATAGAGTAGCATAGGCGTCCTCTACAGTGGCGTATGTGCCCTCTAGAGTAAAATGCTCTGACGAAGTTCATTATGCGCATCTTCTGAAAACACTGCAGTAAGAATACGTAACATGAATAAAATTAAGTACAGTTCTGTAGTTATCATTGACAAAAAAATATAATACACAATCTGAGCACTGCTGTATTCTTAAAAGAGAATGTGAAATATGATAATCTAGTTGAATATTGGGTAGTAATATTGACTGATTGCATGATTCAGGATCTTGCATGCAATCCCGAAGCAAGCTCAAAAGATGGGGCAAGAGCATAAACCCGTAAATTAGTTAATGCTGTACACAGAATATCATGTCTTTATGTATGATGAGCAGTCCACTTACTTCATAAAATCAAGGAAATAGGCAAGCCAGCCAGACGAAAGAACAGTAAGACAGAAGATACTTCACAGAAACAAGGTACTTTCAAATACACAGCCCGTTCAGAAGAAGTGTGTCAAAAAATGATGAATACAGACTCTTCGACATAAACTAAAAGCTAGAATGACCATTCCTGAAGACAGTCGAGGGAACACATTTCAATAGGCCACATGTCATATCAAATGATGACAAGGCTCTGATTCGGGAACACATTTCGAGTTCCCCAGAGCACATGAAACATTAAAGCAGCAATAAATCCCCAAAAGAATGTCTGCACCCCGATCTCCACTTCTACTGAATGTATTGATCATTTACCAAAAATTTTCCTGATGGATCAATAAGTAGGTCAGCCTATCAAAGTGAGTTTCAAACAGATTTTAATTTGTGTTTCAGGACACCTAGGTCATATACTTGCAGACAGTGTCACAGAACAAGCATTCAAAGTGATAAAATCGATATGGAAATGGCTAAAAGGAACAGCAATATACATGTAATGTGTGTTGACCTACAACAGGTTTTATTTTGTCATACACTGATGCATTCCACGATATTCTACTAGACAACTGTTGTGTAATTTCATGGTATATGGCACTGGTACCGGAAACATCACAGTAAATTTGTGGAATGAATTCACTGCAAGGAGAGGTTCAGTGGGAATCAATTCCTGTCTGCTTAAATTTGTGACTAACAATTATAGTATGTTTGATGAAGGTATGTAACACAAACTAATTATATGGTCTGACCACTGGCAGAACAACTGGACAGTTTTAGTGCTTTATTAGTAGCCTGTCAGCGGCAAGTATTTACATAAATACATCAGAAGTTTTTATGCTAAGATCTTAGTTTCCTACCTTGTAACAGCAACTTCACAGGATCAAGAATAGAAAGAACCAAGAAATATGAGTACTTCAGAATGGAAGTATGTCATTGCTGAGGCCTTTGTAAACCCTATAGAACTGACCATTCAGATGATGATGATGTTCAATGACTTAGGATCCACTGAGTTGGTTTTAACAAAGCCACATGCTTTGAAAATTGCTGATGTACTCTGGTTGAAGCTGTGTAGTGATGGTCCTCGAGGCGTAAGCTTGCGTCGTAGTCACAATGTGCTTTGCCCATGGCAATGACACTGTATTCTAAAAAATGGTTATAAATATTAAATAAAAAACTTTCTGTTGCCTTCTGGTCTTTGGCTTCCCTACAATGGGGCACTGAAACTTCATAAGGAGAAGAAAAGGGACATACCTGACATGATGAAATACATGGAGCTAAAATACAGGCATTATTAGGAAAACTTGCAGTGTGAAAACTGAGTTTAATGTATCAGATTTGTCACATAACTTGATAAAAACTATTATCCTTTTCAAGACCAAAGTAATCAGTTTACAATAAATATAAATACTTCAGGCGAAGATGGTATAATTGCAGAAATGTAGAAGCACATAGATGACCAGTCCCGGCAGAGTATCATCCAGATCATTCAAGACGTTTGGAAAACAGAGGACTTGCCAGAGGGATGCATCTCAGCTGTGATCCACCCACTACACAAGAAAGGAAGTAAGACCGACCTCAACAACTACAGAGGCATCTTCTTGTTGCTTATAACCTACAAGTTCTTCTCTAAAGCTCGGCAAAATAGTGTCACCAAACAGCTAGACTCCCAAGTAGGTGAATACCAGGTTCTGTGTGAGTAGGTCCTGCACAGAACAGATTCAAAACCTCAAGACCATCCTCTCATATAGGAGCCGAGGGGAGGACACCTCTGGGTAGCCATTATGGTACACTTCCAAAAGGCATATGACTCAATAGATCGACAGACCCTCTTCTCTACCCTGTGGGAACTAGGCCTAGATGGGAAGACTACCAGATTGGTCCAAGCTACCCTGAAGAACACCACCTCCAAAGTCAAGTTCAGGGCGAACACACAGTGAACTTTCCCCTCCAGACAAGAGTCAGGCAGAGAGATGGCCTCTCTCGCATCCTCTTCAACTGTGTTGAGGAGAAAATCTTAAGAGAGTGGACTTCCACATTGTCATGAGAAGCAGGACTGAAGCTTGGGTACAAGAAAGACAACCTCATTGGTCCCTGTCTAGCCTTTGCTGATGAACTCATCCTACTGGCCAACAGTATGGAGGAGGTTACTCACCAACTACAGAGCCGCTACAGTGTTGTAAAAACTGGCTTGAGGGTCAACATACAGAAGACTGAGTTTATCACGAATATCAAGCAGGCTTCTTCTACAACCCCACTAGGAAACAATACTATCTGTAAAGTTCCTGCAGTCAAGTACTTGGTAGAGTGGATCTCAACATGCAAGAGTGAAACCTTGACCATAGGTGCCAGGGTGCACCAAGTTAGAGAGGTGCCTATCATTCCTGTAAGAACATCTATACCTCCAAGTACCTATCCACGAACACAAAGCTGAAGCACTACAACTTTGTAGTAACACCCTCTGCACTCTATGCATCTGAGTGCCTCTTGATGAATTTAAAGGGCCCACTCAGGAAACTAGAACTTAAAGAGAGGAAGATCCTGAGGAGAATACTAGGACCCATAAGAGAGGAAGATGGTACCCACAGAATCGGGCACAAGAATGAGCTCTATGAACATCAGGAAGACATAGTCACATGTATGAGGAAAAGGTGACCGACTTTCTATGGGCACATGACCCACGTGAATCACTCCTGGATCACCGAAAGGATCCTCACAGTGACAAGTAGAGGATACGCGTTCACAGCCAAGTGGATCACCTTCTGTTAAATTAGACTTAAAGGAACTGCAGATCCCATTAAAGACGACTGAGAACCAAACTCAATACCAACAGGCCATCCTGCAGGAAGTGTTCCCACTGTGTCTCTCAAGCAAGAAGTGTACAGGCACCACCAGACCTAAGTGGACATATGAGAGGAAGCAGTCTCAGAGCCAGAAGATGAAGGCATACTGTGCCAAGAAATGCCAGAAGACCCTAGCTAAGAGTTAAGATGAGCCCCGTGGTCCCTAATAGGCCGAAACTATTTTTTTTTTTTTTTTTTTTTTTTGGGGGGGGGGGGGGGGCATTATTATTTCGTGTTTCGTGTCTTGCCATAATTTCCTTTCTTACAACTTTTAGATTCTACACAACCTGATCATCACAGCAGAAGACAGAGTGTTCTGAAATAATCCTGTATGTCCATTGTCACACAGCATTTTAATATTTACTTATTTTAAGAAATTTTGAAAAGCACAAACAAGTACTTTCGAAGTATGTATGTACAAACAATACAAATCTGCTATTACATTATTATTTTGCAATAATTCCACGTAATTAACAGTTTATGTCTGTTTCCTAAAAATTGCAAAATGTGCCACACACGATTACTTGTGCACATGCTTCACTTATTTTGAATGTCAAATTAAAAACATGCCCGAATGCATATTTTTTCCACTACTGATTTCTACTTAGTTTGTACCATAATCTGTGCACTTAAAATAGATAACACCTTCAGCAGTCAAAAGGCTGCCTCACAATTATATTACAGCAAGAACCTATTACAACTTTATGGTATAAACCACAGATAAACACCTTTACAAATAATTTGTGATTATGGTAACTATTTTTGCTGTAGTGAAATCCTTACTTGTCATTTGATATACTGCAGTCAATAACAGTCTTCTTACTTGTGTTAACAATTATGAAAGGCAAGTGGATTGCGGAGTTTGGAAGTGGTGCACCACACTCTTCCTCCATTTTCTTGTTCCTCTCCACCAAATTTTTGAATGATATTTGCTGGAAGATAAAAATAAATTAGATTTAAGAATGACTTTCAACTTTTAAAAATCCATGTGCATGTAATTCACAAAGAGTTCTAACAGAAGTATGTGATGAGGATTTAACCTATTAAATATAACCGGTAAAAGAACAACCAGCTTCTATGGGAACTGGTGGTACAATTCTCTTCACCTTATTTTCAGTCCCACTGGACACACACACATGTGCACGCGCACACTCACATGCCCACAAAAAATCTAACATTCACTGTAGCCACTGGAATACTGCCACAGTAAGCCGCGTAAACAATTACTTAAAAATCAGAATTCTACTCCACCAAATACACATTAACGGTAAAAACTGGAAATGAAGTCAGATATCACTTTGCTCAATAATGTAAATGCAGTGTTCAACTTTCATCTCTTCTCCACTCTATGGACTATGTCATAATAAGCATATTGTGACTTAAACCACAGTTTTCTATCTAACAGCAACAAACTTTATAGTGGCAATTTCAAGATGCAGAGTATAGTTTTTGCCACCCAGAGACTTGTACTTACATTCACTAATTAGTTGACAGCAACCAATGTACTACATGCTGAAACTATGTACTCCCCATGTGCGACATAGTTGTAAACATTTCAATTTCACGGAGCTAAAAATTTTTAATTCCAAAATAATATTAACTGCAATTTCAACTCTGTTTTGGCTTGTATTTTGTAAAAGCTGGAGTAGGCGGTAGGACGGGGCAGTTGGGCGGGGCGGTAGGAGGGGGCGGTAGGGCGGGGCGGTAGGAGGGGGCGGTAGGGCGGGGCGGTAGGAGGGGGGCGGTAGGGCGGGGCGGTAGGAGGGGGCGGAGGAACGGGCGGGTAGGAGGGGGCGGAGGAACGGGCGGGTAGGAGGGGGCGGAGGAACGGGCGGGTAGGAGGGGGCGGAGGAACGGGCGGGTAAGAGGGGGCGGAGGAACGGGCGGTAGGAGGGGGCGGAGGAACGGGCGGGTAGGAGGGGGCGGAGGAACGGGCGGGTAGGAGGGGGCGGAGGAACGGGCGGGTAGGAGGGGGCGGAGGAACGGGCGGGTAGGAGGGGGCGGAGGAACGGGCGGGTAGGAGGGGGCGGAGGAACGGGCGGGTAGGAGGGGGCGCAGGAACGGGCGGGTAGGAGGGGGCGGAGGAACGGGCGGTAGGAGGGGGCGGAGGAACGGGCGGTAGGAGGGGGCGGAGGAACGGGCGGCAGGAGGGGGCGGAGGAACGGGCGGCAGGAGGGGGCGGAGGAACGGGCGGCAGGAGGGGGCGGAGGAACGGGCGGCAGGAGGGGGCGGAGGAACGGGCGGCAGGAGGGGGCGGAGGAACGGGCGGAGGAACGGGAGGTAGGAGGGGGCGGAGGAACGGGAGGTAGGAGGGGGCGGAGAAACGGGCGGTAGGAGGGGGCGGAGGAACGGGCGGTAGGAGGGGGCGGAGGAACGGGCGGTAGGAGGGGGCGGAGGAACGGGCGGTAGGAGGGGGCGGAGGAACGGGCGGTAGGAGGGGGCGGAGGAACGGGCGGTAGGAGGGGGCGGAGGAACGGGCGGTAGGAGGGGGCGGAGGAACGGGCGGTAGGAGGGGGCGGAGGAACGGGCGGTAGGAGGGGGCGGAGGAACGGGCGGTAGGAGGGGGCGGAGGAATAGGGGGAGGAGCAGGGGGATGGGAGTAGGAGTAGGGGGGGATGGGAGTAGGAGGACGGGGGGGAGGGAAGAAGGAGTAGGAGTAGGGGGAGGGGAGAAGGAGTAGGAGTAGGGAGAGGGGAGAAGGAGTAGGAGTAGGGAGAGGGGAGAAGGAGTAGGGAGAGGGGAGAAGGAGTAGGGAGAGGGGAGAAGGAGTAGGGAGAGGAGAGAAGGAGTAGGGAGAGGGGAGAAGGAGTAGGGAGAGGGGAGAAGGAGTAGGGAGAGGGGAGAAGGAGTAGGGAGAGGGGAGAAGGAGTAGGGAGAGGGGAGAAGGAGTAGGGAGAGGGGAGAAGGAGTAGGGAGAGGGGAGAAGGAGTAGGGAGAGGGGAGAAGGAGCAGGGAGAGGGGAGAAGGAGCAGGAGTCGGGGAGAAGGAGCAGGAGTCGGGGAGAAGGAGCAGGAGTCGGGGAGAAGGAGCAGGAGTCGGGGAGAAGGAGCAGGAGTCGGGGAGAAGGAGCAGGAGTCGGGGAGAAGGAGCAGGAGTCGGGGAGAAGGAGCAGGAGTCGGGGAGAAGGAGCAGGAGTCGGGGAGAAGGAGCAGGAGTCGGGGAGAAGGAGCAGGAGTCGGGGAGAAGGAGCAGGAGTCGGGGAGAAGGAGCAGGAGTCGGGGAGAAGGAGTGGTGGGGTAGGGGAGGATGTGTGGGGGAGGGGAGGATGTGTGGGGGAGGGGAGGATGTGTGGGGGAGGGGAGGATGTGTGGGGGAGGGGAGGATGTGTGGGGGAGGGGAGGATGTGTGGGGGAGGGGAGGATGTGTGGGGGAGGGGAGGATGTGTGGGGGAGGGGAGGATGTGTGGGGGAGGGGAGGATGTGTGGGGGAGGGGAGGATGTGTGGGGGAGGGGAGGATGTGTGAGGGAGGGGAGGATGTGTGAGGGAGGGGAGGATGTGTGGGGGAGGGGAGAAGCAGAAGGGGAGAAGCAGAAGGGGAGAAGAAGAAGGGGAGAAGAAGAAGAAGGGAAGAAGAAGAAGGGGAGGAGAAGAAGGGGAGGAGAAGAAGGGAAGAAGAAGAAGGGGAGGAGAAGAAGGGGAAGGAGGGGGAGAAGGGACAGAAGGGGGAGAAGGGGGAGGAGGGGGAGGAGGGGGAGAAGGGACAGAAGGGGGAGGAGGGGGAGAAGGGACAGAAGGGGGAGGATGGGGAGAAGGGACAGAAGGGGGAGGAGGGGGAGAAGGGACAGAAGGGGGAGGAGGGGGAGAAGGGGCAGAAGAAGGAGGGAAAAAATGGTGGTTTTGGACACAAACCACTGGTACTGAAAGTGTAGAAACTGTTTTGCAGATCCCTGGGATCAATGGAAATCACTCAAGGGTTCCTTTTTTAATAACTTTCTAATAAGTAACTAAAAAAAAAAAAAAAAAAAAGCAATTAAAGAAGGTACAATAACAATCTTCTGTTAGACTTACTGATTTGGATAGTCAGTACAAATGCAACACTGTCAGAGGATAAGGCTGTATTTATCAGAGACCAAACAACAACCTTGTACACAAATAAGGCTGTATTTATCAGATACCTTGAGACGCCAAACTCTGCAATGAAGGCCAACTGTAAAAAGTGTGATTGTAACATATCAATCAAACTGCCAGTGTTCTATCAATGTAAGTATCCATTTAAACTTCATTCAGCCCTAAACTTTAGATATCGCCATATTTTTTGCCTTACACTTGTTTTCAGTATTTTATTGCTGGAAAGAAAGGTGGGTTTAAAAAGGTAGGCCAAAGCCTTATAGCGAACGTGATTGCTCTGCTTTAGATGAACTTGATTGCTTAGCTTTGAACTCACCAACTAGCTCTTTTGCTAAAGGTGATTGTGGTAGTAATGCGACTGGTGCCAATGAAATCACCTCAAAAGAAGTTACGTCAATTTAATGTTTCTACAAGCCTTCAAACAAAAATAGTTGCTAAAACAATTAAGAAGTATGATGAAAAATATATCTTTAGGATTCATGAACAACAATGCCAATCCTCAATATGTTATATGCAGCAAAGTTCCCTAAAACAGCTCTATGGTTTCAGCTAAAATGTGTTATTTAGATCGATGGGCTTAAAAATAAAAAATGCTGCATTCTTTTCTCAAGCATATGATGAACTCTTAAAACTGAAAATGTTCGTGTTTTTGAGGCTTCTTACTTAAGACAGCTCAATGTGGCGAAGCAGACTCATTTTCAGAAAATCTTGTTATACTTTCTGCTATGAAGATGGTAAAATGTATACCCGGTGAAAAATCAGTGAAAGAAAGGCTGGTAAAATGTATACCAGGTGAAAAATCAGTGAAAGAAAGGCTAAGATATCACTTTTGAATGACAGTAGCTCAGTGCATGAGATTTAGAGACCAATATAATGAATAAACTTACTTTTCATCTGAAGTGATACAAATTTTCTTTACAAGTGAGTGAATCTACCTACTGATCTGGACTCATTGTCTTAAACGAATAGACTAGTATCAGAACAAGAACGTATCACTTGAGATATTTTTTTACGAAAATCTCTACCTATGCATACTACTGGAGTTGAAATATTTGGTTACCTTAAATTCTTTTTTTGAACAGAATAATATACCATGAGCTAACTGCTTTGATGTCTGTATCCTTGAAGCAAAGATATAAATGGCATAGTTAATGATGCTGTACAGCTTAATAAAAATACTGTCAAAAACTGCATGAAACATAGGCAGGGACTTGATGGAGAGATTAGTATTTAATGTCCTGTCGACAATGAGACCACTGAAGATAGCGCACAAGCTTGGATTAGGGAAGGATGAGTAAGGAAACCAGTCGTATCCTTTCAAAGGAACCATATCAGCAGTTTCCGGAAGCGATTAAAGAAAATTGTAGAAATCCTAAATCTACACGGCCAGATGCGGGTTCAAAGCGTCATCCTCCTGAATGCCAAGTCTAATGTGCTTATCACTGCACCACCTAGCTCAGCAGGGACTTGATGCAAATTAATTATCTGCAGTTATGAGTACCTCTTCATAAGGTCATCAAAACCATTAACTTCTTAAAATCTTGGCCTTAAAATAACTGTTTATTCAAAATATGGCCAAGTTACATGCACACCCAGCCTTCATACTGGTATCAGATGATAACCTGGAGTAAAAATTAAAATTCAGTTTTTTGGAGCTGTGGCACGAGGTTCATGTTTTTAAGATCACAACTTTGAATTGAAAGGCTGATTATTTGATAGCTTCAGATTTTTACAGAGATCAATGGCCTGAACTCAATCCTCCCAGGAAAGCAAATACAGGGTGCAAACATTCAATATGTGAACCATGAGTGACCCAGCAGACGTCAATACAGTAATCGAATACGCTCCACATTCACATCACTCACACTGAGATGTCCGCTTCTCTTTGCCGGGCACAAGCAACTCGTCTTAACGAATTTGTTGTGCCATCAGTTAATGGCCTTCCTTGGTGGTGGTTTCTTACCGTACTTAGTTCTAAACATCCGTTGAACAGCTGTAACACACTTGTTTTTGTCGAACTCCAACACACAGAAAGCTCGCTCCGCATCTGAACTCTCCATGGTTGCGACTAGTGCTGACTACTGGCAAACTATCAAACTACACTGTGGCGTCATAAAGGGAGAGGGGGCCTTTCAGGGTTTCTCTTCAAAATGACATATGTATAATATCTGTACCATGTTTGGTTCTTGTGCAATAAATAATTGAAAGTGTCCTGGACTTTATGTACACCCTGTATATTTACTGATCGAGAAAAAATTCTTACTTTCCAGAAAAAGACACGATTTTTCAAAAATGTGAATGCGTCTCACAGGTTCAGACAGTTTCCAATAATAAGAGAGATCTACAGAGGAAACAGGTGAAACAGGACACAGTCATTGATGAAGTTATTTACCACTTGGTATGTACAAATTAGGCTTTTAATAAATATTTTCCAAATATACAGCAGATTAAATATAAAACTGAATTTTAGATTTAAAAACAATCATGCACACACCACATTATTTATTGCCAATGCACGAGATGTGACAATGTCAGCATATTGTTGTTGTGGTCTTCAGTCCTGAGACTGGTTTGATGCAGCTCTCCATGCTACTCCATCCTGTGCAAGCTGCTTAATCTCCCAGTACGTGCTGCAGCCTACATCCTTCTGAATATGCTTAGTGTATTCATCTCTTGGTCTCCCTCTACGATTTTTACACTCCACAATGTTTTTTTACACCATGCACACAAAATGGAATGAATTTTCTCCCACACCAGGGAAGACAATGTCTGTCAAATATTGTTTGATGGTTCGGTTGATAGCTTACCAGATTATGATGCCGTCACAAGAGCATTCAGGGCTTCATAAAGATATTCTTGAATTCTTGGTCCAACCTATCCATTAGTTTCTTTTAAAACTATGGAAATAGGGCATAAGCAATTTGCCAGCTGCAGAGACTGATGACTGAACCACGTAGACGAAGATCTCTTTGTGGTGCATCTCATAAGGTTCTCAAAGAGAAGGTCTCACAAACAATCAAACAGCATACGTAATGTCAGCAAACACCAGTCTGTTGGGATGATGAGTTTGAGTAAGTACTGCTTGGTGCGCTATCCATGTAAAATGGTTGCTGCGACAAGTTCTTCATGGCACAATGACGGTGATTTCAGGACTTGTTTCATAAATTACTAATTTTTTCTGAAGATTGTTATTTGAAGATTAGAAAAGGATTGCAACATGTGATAACGCATACTGTTACCATCTCCAGGGCCCAGCCCTGTCCGACACCCCTTCCAACTAGCAGCAGCTCAGAGATGATGCAGTTTGTGGCCTGCAGTATAACGAGGTTTGCCAACTAGCAGCTCATAGGGTACAATGCTGTGTTGCTAGTTGGCAACATCACAACACATTGCGAATATGAGTAGAGCTGTACATGCTGCTATCTTCTCGTGGGTGCCTCCTGTCATATAAGTCGGTGCTGACAGCTCTGCAGCAGTCTCACCTGCTGCTTGATACTACTACAGAATTGTACCACCACACGACTTCTGGTCCTCGCTACACTCTTCAAGACCTCTCTCTCAGAGAACTCTTTGGATTACTACATGTCACACGGGTTTCTGGACATGGTCATTAACAAAAACATTTCTGTGGATTCTTCTTTGGACCACTTGTACTTGTCAGTATTCACTGAACCTGTGTTGCTGAACTGACGTGAAACTGTGTTTACAAATAAAGAAGATGCCAACTGTTAACCCAGTTAATACTTGCCAAATCTTTATACAGCATGGAATTCCCCTAGAGTTCCATCTATTTTCAGGAAGTGGAACTGAAAGACACCCGTGTAGCATTGATTTGTGGACAGCATGGATGGACATTTGACTACTACGGAACAAGATAATGGGCTATGTTTGATGCAGCGCAGCTCCATGGTGTAGCAACGATTGACAGTGATGGCTTATCTGTAACACATGAGGAGTCCATCTTGGGCAATGTTTCTTTACAAAGTGAAGTAAAATTTTAATATCAGAAATCTGTGATTGAATTTTGGAAAAATGGAAAGAAGGGAAAAAGATCGCTTTCAGCCATGCAGGATAAACAATACAAAGTTAAGTCAGTGAAACAGCTGTATCCCTGGGAAAAGTATATTCTCAACAGTGGCTCAAAATGTGATAATATGAAGATAATACACTGCTGGACTTTTCTAGAGCCTATGGATCATCAGCTAGTGATCGATGGTATTGACATTCAAATATTGGTCTTGCAAATGAGAAGGGAAGTTAAATTCCATAATTTCAAGGCAAGTCCCAAATGGCTATTGAATTTTAAAAAGATTCGCGAAATTGTAACTCAGAAAAACCAGATTTATAACTAGACACTATATAAAAGATAAAAATGATCTCAATTAGGTCATTTTAAGATTTTATTTATTTATTTATTTATTTACTGTTCTGTGGGACCAAATTAAGGAGATGTCTCCATGGTCATGGAACGCGTCAATACATGATAGTAGAAACATATATTCAGGCGACAATTCGTAAGTTTAAATAAAGAAAATCAACAATGCAACACTGGAATTTGCTTAATTTTTCAGCTCTTCCAGGAGCTCCTCGACAGAATAGAAGGAGTGAGCCATAAGGAAACTCTTCAGTTTAGATTTAAAAGCGTTTGGACTACTGCTAAGATTTTTGAGTTCTTGTGGTAGCTTATTGAAAATGGATGCAGCAGAATAGTCACCCCTTTCTGCACAAGAGTCAAGGAAGTGCATTCCACATGCAGATTTGATTTCTGCCTAGTACAGGGTTATTACAAATGATTGAAGCGATTTCGCAGCTCTACAATAACTTTATTATTTGAGATATTTTCACAATGCTTTGCACACACATACAAAAACTAAAAAAGTTTTTTTAGGCATTCACAAATGTTCGATATGTGCCCCTTTAGTGATTCGGCAGACATCAAGCCGATAATCAAGTTCCTCCCACACTCGGCGCAGCATGTCCCCATCAATGAGTTCGAAAGCATCGTTGATGCGAGCTCGCAGTTCTGGCACGTTTCTTGGTAGAGGAGGTTTAAACACTGAATCTTTCACATAACCCCACAGAAAGAAATCGCATGGGGTTAAGTCGTGAGAGCGTGGAGGTCATGACATGAATTGCTGATCATGATCTCCACCACGACCGATCCATCGGTTTTCCAATCTCCTGTTTAAGAAATGCCGAACATCATGATGGAAGTGTAGCAATTGTAAACGGTAAGGCTTCTGCTTTAGCCTTTTCTGTAAGATTTTCCAAACCATCGGCTGTGGTACATTCAGCTCCCTGCTTGCTTTACTCGTCGACTTCCGCGGGCTACGCGTGAAACTTGCCCCACGCGTTCAACCGTTTCTTCGCTCACTGCAGGCCGACCCGTTGATTTCCCCTTACAGAGGCATCCAGAAGCTTTAAACTGCGCACACCATCGCCGAATGGGGTTAGCAGTTGGTGGATCTTTGTTGAACTTCGTCCTGAAGTGTCGTTGCACTGTTATGACTGACTGATGTGAGTGCATTTCAAGCACGACATACGCTTTCTCGGCTCCTGTCGCCATTTTGTCTCACTGCGCTTTCGAGCGCTATGGCGGCAGAAACCTGAAGTGCGGCTTCAGCCGAACAAAACGAGTTTTTCTACATATCTGTAGTGTGTCGTGACCATATGTCAATGAATGGAGCTACAGTGAATTTATGAAATCGCTTCAATCATTTGTAATAGCCCTGTATTAACTGAGTGAAAGTTGCTAACTCTTGGGAATAAGCTGATATTGCTAACAACAAACGACATTAAAGAAAATATATACTGTGAGGCAATGTCAGAATTCCCAGACTATTGAATAGGGGTCGACAAGAGGTTCTCGAACTTCAAGCTGGAGTTGCGCTCTGGACATACTTTGTTCCAAAAGTGTGCAAAGACATTTGAATCCATGGCACAGTCATTGCCTTCAGTTACTCAATTCAGGCTACAGTCTCTGCAGCTGGTAAACTGGTTACCCACCTGAGTTTGGACTGAGAATTAGAGAATCTCTTTTTGAAATGCGAAAGAGTCTTGTGACGGCATTGAAATGTTGTAAACTAACTTCTAACAACATCAAAAGGTATTTGACAGAAGTTATCTTTCCCAATACAGGAGAAAAATCTGTATTACTGTTAGATTTATCGGTTGATCAGTGTGAAAGAACAATTTTGAGTGTCTTACCTGAGGACAATGAACTTTTTCATCTGGTGATCCCAGAAGGCTCAACAGGATAGGTACAGCTGCTAAGATACATACGGCTTTCGATGTTGGAAGAACTTCATGAGAAGATTTTAAGATCTAATTCTACTGCATCATTATGATGTCATTCTCCATTTGAGAAACAATATATTCAAGTTGCAGTCATTAGTACATAACCAATTCTATTTGCCGAGGTTTTCCAATGTACTGAAAAGTGCCTGGTACAAATCAGACTATTTTGAGGATTGTTCGCCACAATTTCTAACACCTGCTGAACTTTGTTTTTATTGCCTTTCCCATGGTGTGTATTATACGAACAACAGTTGTTCATTTAGTGAGCATGGTTTACAAAAACATTATGTTTTAAGCATTTCTTTACAGGTTTCCATTTTTTTTGTTTATTTATTTATTTGCAACATGCTCCACTACAATGTTTGTAATGCTCTGTGTGTGTGTGTGTGTGTGTGTGTGTGTGTGTGTGTGTGTGTGTGTGTGTGTGTGTGTGAAGGTCAGAGAGAGAGAGAGAGAGAGAGAGAGAGAGAGAGAGAGAGAGATAAGTGCATAGACTACTCCTTGTGAATAGCACTAATGGGGCAACAAAGCTTACTGACTGACAGATCACGATCAACAGTGTTACATACCCACACTTCATGAGACACTGTGGAGGCGTTTTGTTTTTAAACCAGGTCAATGGCGTGAAGTTTGGTGATCAGAAACTTGACGCCACCACCTTTCCTCCCTCTGTGCCCAAATACTGGCAATGAATTTTTTTTTTTTTTTTTTGCACTACCAGGGTTCGATTTAGCTTACCCCTGCCACCACACAAGCATGTGTTAATGACATCAGCCATGGAAGCGGGAATGTTTTCATTGCTGTAACGATTTTGTATCACACTACTGAGTTATTTTGAATTAACAGAATACACATATGTGGGAACACAAAATAACACTTTACGTAATACAGCACAAATATGTAGAACAAATAACTAGAATAATAATGAATGCTTAGAAATTTTAATTAGGTATGTTGCACATACAACTTATTTTCGAAAAATGTGTGTGTGGCGTGAAAGTTTCTTTCATTTATGTTGTAACAAAGTTTCCATTTTGCAAAACTCATTAATAGTGGTGGGGTAATTTTTTTCAAAAATTGATTATATAGTTTTCAAGAACAACTTTTATATGAAACATATTTCACGGTTTTGGATCTATTAACCCTAAACCTTATCTACTGAATTACCTTTTGGGGTGTGCTTTACCCCTAAAAAGTGTATCTGGGGAAAAAAGAAGTAATTGTATTATTCTGCCTCCTCTAGTCACCTGCCAAATATTATCACATTGTTCACTGACATCACTTGGGAATGTTCCCTTGTAAGGCACGGGAGTACGTGCTCATTGTCTGCTCACTTTGTCAACCCAGTCCACCATGCTGCCATAGCACAGTATTTATTTTTTTAATTGCCAAATCAATAAATTGCAAACAGTTGTTAACAACATACTATGCAAAATGGCTGATATAAAACAGGACTAGTCTAATTATGGAAGCCTATTTGAGTGCAAATAATGTTGCTAACTTAGAATCAAGTGACAATTTAGGCATTCTGGAGAATAATGAATAATGAAATTAACAAATTTAGTAATCACATTGTCTTACTTCACATTTTAACCTTGTTTTATTAATGATAACTGGTGCCAAAACTCAGAAAAGTAATATTTTTGGTATCTTCTCGAACAAACTTCATACTTTCACACACATTACTGATGACAATTAAGCTGAAATCTTTCACAGCAGTCCAGAACAACAAGCAAAGGACTATGCCATTAGTACCACAACCTCTGCTATTCAAAAATTTTTTGATCCTTATGACACTGTCTTTCAATGTAACAGTTTTGTAATGCACTGGCTGACTGTGCATTTATTTGATGAGCAAGATGAAATTTGGTTTTCATATATCGTCTGGAAAGTCCTCAATTTATGCTACTAAAGATACACAGGATCTCCCTTAAAGAGGTGCTATCTGAGAAGGTAGATTTTGATTCCAATAGAAGGCACATTTCATATAGAAGTTGCTGTAAACTATAAAATTCCATTAATATATTGTGTTCTATCAAGGGTGTAAGTTTGGGAGTGCACATATTTGACTAAGGTTTATACCATGCTTCAATAAGGTCAGATACAGATTATGTCCATCAGTTTTTTGTCAACTATGAACGCTAGTCAAACCACTAGATAAATGGAGTATAAAGTACTAATTATAACTGAAGATAATGAAATCTACTCCAATTAATGCTATCTCCGTCAAGGTAAATGAACCACCTCTAACATACATCACAAATACTTAAGTGCTTTTTTTTACTGAAGCAGTCGCAGTTTGCACAAAACAAAATATTGTGAGATACCCAGTCTTGTGGAATATACGGAACTTATCCATTAATCAAAAGTAATTTATCTGTATAAAGACTGCATTACTATGATTCTGATTACCACATCAACAGATTAGAACCACAAGTTGTATTAGTCAGACTTTGGCTACGGATACCAAAACTATTATATTTTGAATGAGTATCCCCTCAACAATGGAAAATACTATGTTCTTCTACACAAATGATTCAAGGAAAGAAGACAAATGTGGTTGTACTTACTGGGATAGCAGCTAACCCACGGATAAGAAATTCATGCTGGCTAAGGAAACCACAATTATAACAGGAACTTATCTAGACATTAAAGAGTTTCTATATACTGAGAAGTATCTATGATGAGTTTGTGTTCATCATACATTTCAGATCAGCACTTTAATTACTGAGATAACTCTACAATCCAAGAGACTATCGTCTTGTGGCATATGAAACCATTAACTTGATATTAAAGTTCACAACTGGATAAAAGCTGTATAAAAACTCACTGCAGCTCTTCTGCAAACGAAAGTAGATACCAGCTAGCACAACAACCACTTACTGCATAAAGAGGTAACATCTAGGAGTACAAGTGTCATATCTTTTAAATGTCCTCAAACCAGTAATCAAAGACAAATTGAATGCAAAATGGTGAGAGCATGGAAAATCAATAGCACAGATTATGACAAACAGTGGTAGGATTATTATGATCCAGAAATCAAGATATGCACAAAAAATACGCTGCTATGAACAAAAATTTACAAAAAATATTCAGAACATAAAAATATGACCTAACAAGGTTAAAAAGAGAGAAAACTTTTCTTTTAAAATAGAGCAGTAAGTCAGTTTATGATGATAAACTATTTAAGAATAAAATGCACAAAATAAGCTAAACTATGGAATTTGATGATGATGTGTGCTTTTTATTAACATTATCAGAACATAGTTAACCTTTGGTGTGTGTTGGTGTGTGTGTGTGTGTGTGTGTGTGTGTGTGTGTGTGTGTGTGTGTAGCACATCTTGGCTTTTATTTGAACCTATGAGGTCTAAGCTGCAATATACAATGAATACCTTGTGCAAATTTTCAAATAAAAAATATTTCCTACTGTCAGCCAATGAAGCCTTGCAGTTTGAAAACTTCTATCTACTTCAGCTGACACAAAAGGAGTATACTTAAAATGGACAATAACAAACAAAGCTAAATCTAAATAATCAAGATAGAACTTGTCACCCAACAAAGTCACTAAAATAAAACACAGTGTACGATACATTCCCCACCCCTTAAATTGAACACACGTTTAAGATACACCCCCCCCCCCCCCCTGCCCTTTTTCCTAAGATGTTCCCCACTTCCTGACATACTGTTTTCTCACTTTACCACATCAGCTAATTTATTCTCAATTTTTTCACTTGTTCAATCTGCTTCAAAGCAGTTATGGCAACAGGAATAAATCTACAATTTGATTTTATGTATGAAAGTTTGTCTGCATTAGCATTAGTCATTAATTCTTGCACCAGTGCAATTGAAGTGGCTTCATTGCTATCGCTTGAATCAATACCCACTTTTCACAACATTGAAGTTCTGGTACTAACAGCTGCAGCAACAATCTGCGACTCCATCTTGTAAAAATGGGAGATGGGAAGGAAACGTCTGGAGTTAACAACTTGAATGTTGCAACACATCAAGGGGTTTTCAAAAATACCATTTCAACACACCAAATAAATCTGTCAAAAAACTGCATTTACTACAAATCTCTTCCGGAAATCTGTAAGGTGTGAGCTAAACAAGTAACATGCCCTATTACACTATGTAATGCTCTAAACGAATTGGCAGCTTTCATCATATAAGGCACATCATCTGTTACAAAGAGAAGTTGTTTGTTTTGCTTAATGCCTTTGGGCCATATGGTACCCACAGATGTCAGACTACTTATTAATGGTGAAAAAGAGTTACTTTTTTTAAATGTTCACAGTCTATTAGAAACTTTTCATCTGGGCCATCTTCTTACAAAGTTCCCACAATGACATATGAATATATTGTAGGCGACTTGCCTACAACAAATAATTGCATAGCCGTCCAGTATAAGGAGTTAACGAAAAAATATTTATTCTTGAAAACTCACAATGAGAAGAAACTAAAAGACAACAGAGAAGTAACAAAAACTAGGAGATCCTATAGTCTTACAGCAAAGATAAAAAAAACACCCTCTTGCGCACTTTTGATCTCACTTTGCACCAGACATGAAAAATATCACTGCCACACAGCCCCCCCCCCCCCCCCTAAAGTGCGGAGCCCCAGGGATATCTTGATACTTGAATTTTATTCGACGTCCAGGTCTGGTGTGCGTCGGGTGCCTCGGGGGCGGTGACATCGTCGTTTGTGGTGGTGATTCACCTGTCTCGGACGATGTACTGAGCGGTGTTTTGGTATGCTCTGCGTCCATCATGTGTTGATGCACAGGCGTGGTGTCAGAGGTCGGAGAGGGTAAAACCCATGCTGGCTTGACATGTTCAATAGATACCTTTGTCGGAACACCACTGTACATTATGTCCACGGTATGCTTATTTCTACTCAGCACCTGAAATGGACCCGTATATGGTGGTTGTAAAGGCGATTTGATTGAGTCTGTTCGCAACATTACGTGAGAGCAATTGTACAAGTCTTTGTGTACAAACACCTTACGGTTACCATGGCGAGAAGGTGGTGGGCAACGTATATTTGTGCAGTGACTTTTTAGCTGCTGCACCCAGTGTGTGAGGCCCTCTGATCCAGGTAGTAAGGTTGGTACTAAATAATCTGCAGGAATCCGTAGCGGCTCGCCGTAAACCATCTCGGCAACTGATGCACCAATATCGGGTTTGTGAGCTGTCCGCAGGCCTAACAACACTAATGGTAATGCTTCCGTCCACCTCTCTTGACGACACATCAATGCTGCTTTGAGTGTTCTGTGCCATCGTTCGACCATACCATTACTGGCAGGGTGATAGGCAGTCGTGTGGTGGCGTTGGAAACCACACATTTTGGATAGCTCGAGGAACAACGTAGATTCGAACTGACGTCCTTGGTCAGTTGTGACTTGAAGGGGGCATCCAAAACGGGCAACCCACGTACACAGAAACGTCTTAGCAGTAGTTTCGGCTGAAATATCGACTATTGGAGTTGCTTCTGCCCATCTTGTGCACCTATCTATGGCCGTAAACAAATATCTGTAACCCTCTGACTGTGGGAGAGGTCCAACCAGGTCCACGTGAACGTGTGCGAATCTAGCAGAGGTACCTTGAAAATCTCCAATATCAGCACGCACATGTCGTCCTACTTTACTCTGTTGACAAGGAATGCAGGAACGTACCCAAAGGCGCGCGTCTCTTTTCATAGAAGGCCACACATAGTGGTCTGTCAGCAGCTTTATTGTAGCGTTGGCTCCTGGGTGCGATAGTGTGTGGACACTGTCGAATGCCGTCTTGCACAATATTTCTGAAATGAATGGTCTTGGTCTGCCTTGAGAAAAGTCGCACCACAGCTTCCGCTTGGAGTTAGGCACCAGAATTTGCTCGAACTTCAGACCTGTAGACGGGTCGTTTAACAGCTGTCGTAGCTCTGCATCCTTGGTCTGTTCCACTGCAAGTTTATCATAGTCTATAATTTCTGAAATCCTGCAAATACGTGAAAAATAGTCAGCCACTAAATTTTCTGCGCCTCTTAAATGGCGTATATCTGTCGTGAACTGACTTATGAACTCAATATAATGGAACTGTCTTGGTGAGCATTTGTCACTGTTGTTTCTAAAAGCCGATGTTATGGGTTTGTGGTCTGTAAACACAGTCACTGGTCTAGCCTCTATTTGTGTGCGGAAGTATTGAATTGCTTCGTAGATCGCGAACAATTCTCCGTCATACGCGCTCCACTTCTGTTGTGCAGTCTGTAACTTTTTAGAGAAAAACCGTAGTGGTTGCCATTGCCCTTCTACACGATGGTGCAGCGCCACCCCTATTGCTGACTGGCTCGCATCTACAATAGCTAGCTGTGCGTAGTGAACTGGGTGAGCGAGCAACACTGCTTTGCTGAGGCTTGCTTGAAGATCATTAAATGCTTTGTCCATTTCTTGTGTCCACTTAACTATTCGTCGACCTTTCGCGTCGTGTCCCTTGAGTGCATCAGTGAGTGGTGCTTGCACCGCAGCTGTTGCTGGTAGGTGACGTCTATAAAAATTTATTAATCCCATGTATCGTCGTAGCTCTTGGTAGTTTGTCGGTTTCGGAAGGGCCTGTATCGCCGTGATCTTCTCTGGCAGAGGCAATATACCTTCTGATGACACAGTATGGCCGAGGAAAGTTACTTGGTTCTTGTGCATGACGCATTTATTTTCGTTTAAAACGACTCTCTAGTCAGATAGATGCTTGCGAAGTTGACACAGATGCTGTTCATGTGTTTGACTATCTGGAGAGAAAACCAAAATGTCATCAAGATAAGCAAAGCAAAATGTTAATCCCTTTATCACCTCGTCGATAAATCGCTGCCAAGTCTGTGCTGCGTTCTTAAGGCCAAAAGGCATAAATAAAAACTATAATAATCCAAATGGTGTAATCACTGCTCTCTTCTGAACATCTCTTGGAGGCACTGGTATCTGGTTGTATGCTTTCTTGCAATCGAGGACGCTAAAAATTTTCGCGCCGGCCAAAGCACATGTGAAATCCTGTATATTAGGTACTGGGTATCTATCTGGAATGGTTCTTGAGTTTAATGCTCGGTAATCCCCACATGGTCTCCATGATCCATCTTTCTTACGTACTAATTGTAGGGGTGAAGACCACGGACTGTCTGACCGGCGAATTATTCCCGCCTTTAACATTTCCTCGAATATCGCCTTTGTTTCAGTCAATTCTACGTGCTC
The DNA here is from genome assembly GCF_021461385.2 of Schistocerca piceifrons. Taxonomy (NCBI): domain Eukaryota; kingdom Metazoa; phylum Arthropoda; class Insecta; order Orthoptera; family Acrididae; genus Schistocerca; species Schistocerca piceifrons. The sequence goes on along the minus strand of NC_060139.1, from coordinate 116,285,265 downwards.
GTTGTGAAACTGGTTGTCCTGGCGTGGTACGAATATAGTGAACCGTACTATGTTTAACTTCTTTTGTCTGTCCGTCAGAACATCTCCGAATCTTCTCTTCGTCATGTAGCTCTTCGGCTACAGAGTTTGCAATCGCCTGTAGCTTCTCACAAGCCTTTAGTGCTTGATATTGCACTGTTGTCCGTCAGATTTAACAAACGTTTTCCTTGTAAGTCGACCGCCAACTCAAAATGTGCCAGAAAATCAGCGCCCAAAATAGGTTCTGATATACCAGCTATCACAAAAGACCAGGTAAACTGTTTGGAAAAACCCACATCAATCTTGCACACTTTACATCCATACGTGTTAATCACCGAGTTATTCACTGCCTTCAAACGTGGCTGTATGTCTTTTTTGTTGTGTGGCGCATGGCTGACAGGAAGCGAACTAATGTCTGACCCAATATCCACCAAAAATCTTGTACCCGTAAGTACGTCTGATACATACAATCTTTTCGAAGCAGGAGGCATATGTATTGACGACTGTTGTCGCTGACATGAAAACACTGCACTGTTTCTGTACATACCTTGATTGTCTGAGTAGGTGCATGGTGATGTACATCTTGTAGCATCTCTCCCAAAACATTTATGGTACCAACACACCTTACGCTCGTCCTCTTGTTGACTTCGTGTTTCACGCCCAGCCCGGTCTCTCTTGCACTTAAAGATAACTTGTGGTCGTTGTAGCGTGCGTACTTGCACTCGCAAATCCTCTATTGCAGTTTTTAAATCTCTAATTTCGTTTGAACTTTTTGTTGTTTGTCGCTTTGCGACCGCGGCACAGTTTACTGTTATATCGCCAGTTTGGTCTTGCTGGTAATGGTAGTTACCGTACGTGGCATCTGTCAACGTCATTGCGACTGTTGCAGTAGGCTCGTGCGTCTCGTAGATTCTGTCTGCAGCGAGCAGCAGTTTGTCAACTGATCTTTCATCGTATATAGCTAGTGTAGTTCTTACTTGCATTGGTAGCTGTTGTTCCCATACGTGGAGTAACAGTCTATCGGAGACTGTCTATCTATCTACCAGGCTGCGTAAATGACGCCAGTATTCTGATGGGGTCCTATCTCCCCATTTCTCTTGGTACAGTACTTGTTTGACTCTGATGTCGACTGACTTCACACACCGAGAAATTAATTCTTCTTTCAGTCTACAGTATGCTCCTTCAGTAGGCAGGTTCACTATAATGTCAGATATCAAAACCGAGGTCTGATGGTCCAAATTACTGATCACCAAGGTGAACTTCTCGTGATCACTGACTATTCTTTGTTGTAGAAATATATTTTCCATTACCGTGAACCATGTGTGTGGCTGAGAAGGCATGAATGGGGGCGCCTGTAATTGCAACCGATGAGTTGGTGAAGCGTTGAAACCAGCGGGTACTTCCACTGCTGTTACTTGCTGTGGTTGTGCTGCCGTGGTTGTTGAACCAACATCATTCCTTTGGTCCGGTATACACTTTAAGTTCATATCTTTCGAAATATGCAACTGTAAAGTTTCTATCTCATTCTGAAGCCTATGAATTTTTTCCGTTGTCGAACCGTATCATTTGCCGTCGTCGTTCATTACTTTCGCAGTTAATGTTCGACGTAGCTAACGAAAGATTTAAAGTTCCTTAATCGGAGGTCACCAATTATGTAGGCGACTTGCCTACAACAAATAATTGCATAGCTGTCCGGTATAAGGAGTTAACGAAAAAATATTTATTCGTGAAAACTCACAATGAGAAGAAACTAAGAAACAACAGAGAAGTAACAAAAACTAGGAGATCCTATAGTCTTACGGCAAAGATAAAAAACAACACATGACCAAAAAAAAACCTCTCGCGCACTTTTGATCTCACCTTGCACCAGACATGAAAAATATCACTGCCACAATATCTTTCCACAAAGTCTGTGATTTCATCAACTGACACACTTTTTTTTCTTCATATCTTGGGCTGGTGTAGTAGCTTCTTAAGGTGGAAGAATAGGGAAGATACCTTCTTGTGTACTTTTCTAAGAATTCACAGAATTCTGGATGGTTTAATTTACTTAAGGGATGTCTGCATGAAGGAAAAACTGTTCTTCACAAAATGGTTAAAAAGACTGGTGGAATGCCCTTAGCTGTATTTGCTGTAGTGTTTATCTATTGAAACGTGCCACTGAACATTAAATGAAAGGTCAACAGTAACTCTTACTTCTCACAGTTTACAAAACAGTATTTTAACATCAGTCAAAAATACTTCCTCACCATATTGGGACATGACATGTTTTACTTCAACATAAATACTTAGCTTCACTTTAGTAATTTTTTTTCTGAACTATCACACACAGACTTCCAACTTCAATAAGAATGGATGACACAATGAGACACTTGTCTGCAGTCTACAATCCAGAATGGTTTAAACTACCAACTCATAAAATAACAAAGCAATACACAAACTCACTTGTTTCTGCAAAAGTGAGTTTGTGTGTAGTCCTTAAGGTGAATTCAAATTAAAAAGGGGAGGAAGGTAGATATTTGTCATTTTCCTAATAACAAAATAAGATGTGCAGTTCTGAGAAAGGTAACTGGAAGAAAGAAATTGCACGAGAAAAATTCTTAAGTTCTTGAAAAACTGCTACTCATCATACAGTGGACATGCTGGGTTACAGACAGGACACACACACACACACACACACACACACACACACACAATACAGTCTCTGGCTGCCAAGGACAGACTGCAAGCAACAGCGCATGATGGGAGAAGTGATCTGTGTGGTGGGGTTAGGAGGATGCTGGGGCAGGGATGGAGAGGGATAGCGGGGTAGGGGTGGAGGGTGGTGATGTGCTGCTTCCAGGAGCATACAGGGACATGGTGGAGAGAGGATAGGGCAACTAGGTGCAGGCAGGAGGTTAGACGGAGAGTGGGGAGGGGGCAAAAAGGAGAGATTTAAAAAGACTAAGTGCACTGGCAGAATACAAGGCTGAGTTGTGCTGGAGTGGGAACAGAGAAGGAGAAGTTGGGTGTATGCATGGGGAGGAGGTGTTGAAGTTTTGGAAGAATGTGGATAGAGGGTTCTCACCCTCAATCCAGATCATGAAGATATCATCAATGTATCTGAACCAGGTGAGGAGTTGGAGTTTCTGGATGGTTAGGAAGGTTCCCTCTACACGGCCTATGAATAGGTTGGCATAGAAAATTAACTAGGTATTGTTGACTATCTTCCAGCATGACAAATGTCAATGATTACAAAGTTTCAAGGAAGCTGTAAGAAGACTCACATTCAACCGACGCTGCTACAGAAAATACCAACATTGCATTGGCTGGGTGGCATCCCCATTTTGTGTGGCTGTTAACCACATTTTTGGCAGTCCATATACATATAATACCAGAAGTCAAATACTATTAACACAATAAGACATCAACCATCCCCACTACTACAGCAATCTCCATGAATATAATATATTAATTTAAAATATAGCTAAGATGTACAAAATTAAAAATTGCTGAGACTGCTTTGTGTGTGTGTGTGTGTGTGTGTGTGTGTGTGTGTGTACTGGAGCATCAGGTACCAGAACACCTGACATGCACACAGTATACTGATGGCTACATGAGTGCTTAATCAAATGCCAAACAAAACAAAACTACTGGAGAATGAGAATGATAAATAGGTTTTTCAGATTTTCCTAAAAAAAAATTTTAAAAATGGATTTTGAATACATCACTTGTGAGGAATAATTAGGAAGCACACGCAATCATTTCTGTGTTATCAGTGTCATGTGGCATCTGTACTTCTCACATAGGAATCCTAGTTTTATTTCTGTGTTATAAAGCCTAGTTCACTCATATTCATATTAAGAAGTGTTACATTGGTTGTAATACCTCACATTATCACATGGGGTATGAGCTTTCATCTTACCATCATAAGTTACATGGTTGAAAGTTGCAAAAATCATATTTTGGTATCATACGATCTACGTGCTCTGTCATTTTCTCCAATTAGTTGTGGATGTTCTATGTGCATTTACACCAGACTGAATAAAAGAGAACACGACCGAAGAAGCTTTTAGAACGTGACAGAATAAGCTTTTCATTACATGAGCTCCTGATAGAACTGAGATTACACATTTGCTATGACAATGCTTTGTGCTACACGAATACTAAAACGGAAGATAACATCGTTGTGTATTGAAATACTACATTTTGCTTACAAGGCGAATAAAGATAGGGAGAAGAAAATGAAAATGAAACTTCTGTGTTTGAACTTTTGCAAAAATGCCAAGACGTTGTGCTGGAACATCTACAATTGTGGTTGCCACTTTCTTTAGGATTGCTTTGCCATCACCCCCATTGACCTATGTCAGTAAATGATTTATAATGGTTATTTAGGACAATAGCAATGTCTAACATGACACCAATTACCAAAGAAACTAACAGCAACACTTGTCTGAAACACCTATTTTGAATTTCAATGCTTACAAATTTCTTATGTAGCTCATGAAGAATTAAGCTCAGTACATGAAGCACCGAAGGGTTTTGTTAAGGCTGATGATGTATTTGAGACACTATACAGCACGGTCATCAGCACCCATAGTGGGTGTCAACACGCAAATTGCATGTTGGGGAAGATGTCTATCCCCAAAGGCTTAGTTGCTTATAGTGCATTAAAATCCACAAACAACTGTGGAAGTCTCTGTGATGACACACTCAAATAAAGACACTCAAAAGTGGTTAATAAAATTGTTAAACTGCCTGATTGAGCTATCCACTCATAGCTTGTTAACCACCTCTCCTCAACACTTTCAGGATGCGAAACCAACATTTCACACAATTTCGAAACAAGTTGTTCACTGTTTACACTGGTATTGGCATCTGCGAGAATAGTTGACTGATCTCCAGACAGAGTTACCCTTATGTAAGCACAGAAAACGTGTAGTTAAAACATGCTGGACAGAAAATAGTATACTACAAAGCTTCACATGCCTCGGTGGTCAATTTGATGGACCGCTGTTTGTTGTTTGCCACTTCCAACTATTCACTACACCCATGATGCATGACTTATGTAAGATGACGAGATGATGGCCTGCCGGGGGACAGCACACCATATTACACAACCATCTTCAAATCTCGTTGGGCCACTTTGTCTGTTGTACCATTTTGCTGTATCCCAAATTGCCACCTTTTTGTATTAGTTTTTGATCCACTGAAGCCATCACACATGGTCTGAATCATATTTTCATTTGGATATATTTGCTGTACCGCTTGTAGAACACTGGACGAGTTAGGGCAGATGAGAAAGTTTATATTGTGCTGCCTTCGTACCTACTCCAGTGATTTGACTAAGGTTCAAAGAAATAATAAATTCTACATGTAAATACTGCACATTTCCTGTTCATGTGGTGCTGAACTTACCTTTCACTCACACAGTCTTGTTCTTGTTTGTAAATATACTCCCCCCCCCCCCCCCCCTCTCTCTCTCTCTCTCTCTCTCTCTCTCTCTCTCTCACACACACACACACACACACACGCGCGCGCGCGCGCAAACTAAGCCATTTTAAGTGTGAAATGCTGGCACATTAATAACCAGTGTAACTGCTAGAATGTTGAATGCATGCATGCAAATATACAGGCATTGTGTCGTACAGGTGCCCGATGTCAGTTTGTGGGACGGAGTTCCATGCCTGTTGCACATGGTCGGTCAATACAGGGACAGTTAATGCTGTTTGTGGATGACACTGGAGTTGTGGGTCCAATTATGTCCCATATGAGCTCAATTGGAGATAGATCTGGTGATCGTGCAGGCCAAGGCAACATGTCGACACTTTGAAGAGCATGTTAGGTTACAACAGTGGTATGCGGGTGAACACTATCCCCTTGGAAAACACGCTCTCGAATGCTTTTCGTGAATGGTAGCACAACAGGTTGAAGCACCAGATCGATGTACAAACTTGCAGTCAGGGTGCATGGGATAACGTGAGAGTGCTCCTGCTGTCAAACGAAATCGCACCCCAGACCATAACTCCAGGAATGCATACTATAGCTTATTTGGCTTGGAGCTGTTCTTGAAGTAACCAATCTCCAACAGTTTGTTGTGTCACTGTGGTGCCAACTGCTGCTCACATTGCTGCTGCAGATGCATTATGATGTGCCAGAACCATATGCTGAACACAAGATCTTCCCTCTTGGTAGTGCCACATGGCAGTTCGGAGCCTGGTCTTCTTGTGACCTTACATTCTCATGACCACCACTGCCAGCAACCATGTACTGTGGCTACATTCCTGGCAAGTCTTTCTGCAATATCGCAGAAGGAACATCTAGCTTCTCAAAGTCCTATTACAAGATCTTGTTTGGACTCAGTGAGGTGTCCATAATGGTATCTGTCAACTTAAAAGCATTCTTGACTAATGTCAACTCACCATACCTAACCTCAAAGGTCACTAACGCTCACAACCATTACAGCGTGTATTTAAAGCAAACCCGACTCATATCCTTGTAAGGGTTCTATTAGTGGCCACACATATGCAACCCGCACAAAATTTTAATAGATATAATCTTTCAGATGTAGAAACATGCCTACCAACTTTAGTTTATGTCACACAACTCCTCCTTGGTGTTAATTTTTTTTTTTATCAGTGTATATCATAGTCACAGATCTGTCAGTGTTACTCCTGATGCACAGCCATTGTTGCCAGTGATTTCATCAAATGTAATGCCATCTAGCAGTCGTCGTCACAATATTATTTGTGGAAAGAAACTTAATACAGCTAGACATAGCACTTCAAAGAAACTAATCAATTTTTTGATCATCAAACAATGGAAAGTCCAGAATGGAATATTTTCAGTTTTTGAAAACGTAATATAACAAAATAGATAAATAATCTACTTGCCCAGCAAAAAACAAACACAAAAGTTGAGGAAAATGTGGAAGCTTTCAGAGCCACTGGCTCACTCTTCTGGCAGACGGGTTACGGGAAAGGAAGAGTGACGATTAAAAATGACAGGAAAGATTTAGGAAACAAGAAGAGTTAAAAGAATCGGCCAGAACTTCAAGTCAGGGGAGACTTACTGAGCGGGAAGAGAATGAAAGACAGACTGTTGGGATTGTGCAGGACAAGATTTTAAAACCTAAGATCTGTAAGGGTGGAAGATAGGGTAAAAAGCACAAAAGAGATTACTGGGGGGGGGGGGGGGGGGGGGGGGGAAACATTGTGCAAGAGTTGATAAGAGTGGAAAGCTAAGTGCATTATACATGGTAGATAGGTGAGGAACAGGGGGAAGGGGGATTACGCGTATCTTATCAGAAAATAAAAGCTATAGAAATGTAAGAGGGAATGAACAGAGGAAATACTTCTCAAAAAGAGGTGCTGAGATGAAAGTAATTATCATAAATTATGGTTAGGTGGAGGGTGAGAACCAAGCACATGTTGTAACGCCAGTTCCCACCTGCGGAGTTCTGAGAAACTGGAGTCAAGAGGGAGAATCCAGATGGCATGTGTGGTTAAACAGGCACCAAGGTCATGACTGCTATGTTGTAGAGTATGCTCTGCAATAGCATATTGTTCGTTGCCAATATACATTCACTGTCTATGCCAATTCATCCTAACTGGCAACTTGGTGGTAGTCATACCAATGCAGAACAATGTTTACCTTACAGCAGGTACATGACGTGTCATTTCACAGGTGGCTCTCCCTTTGATAGCATATGTTTTGCTACTTACAGGGTTGGTATAGGTGGTGGTAGAAGGGTGCATAGAGCTGCTTCCTATACCAACCTTTTCATGTGTCAGTAAGAGGGGGGTTTCTTGGGATCCACAACCTGATTTGGTTTAGATACATCGCTGAAATTTTAGCCATATGGACTCGTGTTGAGGTTGACCATCTGATCAAATTTTTGAAACCTCTAAATACATTCTTCCTACTAAATTTCACATTGGCCTATTTGGAATCTCACTCCATTTTCCCTGAAGTTGATCTCATCCTCACCGAGGGGTGCCACACACTTCTGTCCACATTAAATCTACTAACAAACAACAATAGTTACACATTTTGACAGTTGCCATCCTTTCTATTTGAACTGCTCCCATCCACACAGCCTTTGTATTTGAGGCAAACTTATTTGTTCAGATGCAGTCTCTTTACAGCAATACACCAACAGTCATCTCAGCCTTCGCTAGATGTAATTACTCCCACCAGCTTAGTTCAAAAGCAGATTTCCCAGGCCATCACATCCAATCCTGGCACTGACAAACCCACCAAAAAACAACTTAGTACACCTCTTACACTCAACGTCATCCTTGTTCCGAGTGTATTAATCAACTACATCGACAAGGCTATGACTTTCTAAAACTATGCCCTGAAATGAGGTCCACTCTGTGTGACATTTTGTCCACCACCCCAAGAATAGCTTTTCGTCGCCATCCCAGTCTTCGCAATATCGGTGTCAGATCCTATGCTGCTTCTGCATCCTTCTCCCTACCATATGGCTCCTACTCCTGTGTCTCTCCCCACTGTAAGACTTGCCCTATGTGCTCTCTTACCACCACCCATATCAGACCCGTAAGTGGCATAACATATGCTGTCATAGGAAGATGTGAAATGACATATATCATCTACCACTTGTTATGTAAACATTGTTCATCAGTTTCCTACATTAGTATAACTACCACTTTCATCCGTCTTCATTTCCTTTCAATCCTTCTGCCAGAAGGAGGCACTGGTTCTGAAAGATTGCACATTTTTCATAACTTATGTACGTTTCCTTCTGCTGCCACTTGGTGTGTACATTTTACCTGTGCAATTACAGGGTGAAGATGATGTAACTTACCAAACGAAAGCGTTGGCATGTTGATAGACACACAAACAAACACAAACACAAAATTCGAGCTTTCGCAACCAACGGTTGCTTCATCAGAAAGAGGGAAGGAGAAGGAAAGACGAAAGGATGTGTGTTTTAAGGGAGAGGGTAGGGAGTCATTCCAATCCCGGGAGCGGAAAGACTTACCTTAGGGGGAGAAAAGGACAGGTATATACTCGCGCGCACACATACACATATCCATCCGCACATATACAGATACAAGCAGACATTTGTAAAAGCAAAAAGTTTGGTCAGAGATGTCAGTCGATGCGGAAGTACAGAGGCAAAGATGTTGTTGAATGACAGGTGAGGTATGAGTGGCAGCAACTTGAAATTAGCGGAGGTTGAAACCTGGTGGGTAACGGGAAGAGAGGCTATACTGAAGGGCAAGTTCCCATCTCCGGAGTTCTGACGGGTTGGTGTTAGTGGGAAGTATCCAGATAACCTGGACGGTGTAACACTGTGCCAAGATGTGCTGGCCGTGCGCCAAGGCATGTTTAGCCACAGGGTGATCCTCACTACCAACAAACACTGTCTGCCTGTGTCCATTCATGCGAATGGACAGTTTGTTGCTGGTCATTCCCGCATAGAAAGCTTCACAGTGTAGGCAGGTCAGTTGGTAAATCACATGGGTGCTTTCACACGTGGCTCTGCCCTTGATCGTGTACGTCTTCCAGGTTACAGGACTGCAGTAGGTGGTGGTGGGAGGGTGCATGGGACAGGTTTTACACTGGGGCTGGTTACAAGGGTAGGAGCCAGAGGGATAGGGAAGGTGGTTTTGGGATTTCATAGGGATAAACCAAGAGGTTACGAAGGTTAGGTGGACGGCGGAAAGACTCTCTTGGTGGAGTGGGGAGGATTTCATGAAGGATGGATCTCATTTCAGGGAATGCTTTCTTCCCGTTACCCACCAGGCCTCAACCTCCTCTAATTTCAAGTTGCTGCCGCTCATACCTCACCTGTCATTCAACAACACCTTTGCCTCTGTACTTCCGCCTCGACTGACATCTCTGCCGAAACTCTTTGCCTTTACAAATGTCTGCTTGTGTCTGTATATGTGCGGATGGGTGTGTGTGTGTGTGTGTGTGTGTGTGTGTGTGTGTGTGTGTGTGTGTGTGTGTGCGCGTGCGCGAGTGTATAACTGTCCTTTTCTCCCCCTAATCTAAGTCTCTCCGCTCCCGGGATTGGAATGACTCCTTACCCTCTCCATTAAAACCCACATCCTTTCGTCTTTCCCTCTCCTTCCCTCTTTCCTGATGAAGCAACCGTGGGTTGCGAAAGCCTAAATTTTGTGTGTGTGTGTGTGTGTGTGTGTGTGTGTGTGTGTGTGTGTGTGTGTGTGTGTGTGTCTATCAAAATGCCAACGCTTTCGTTTAGTAAGTTACATCATCTTTGTTTTTAGATATTTTTTTCCCACGTGGAATGCTTCCCTCTCTTAAATTCATATAATTAATTTGAACCCAACAATCACGTTTGTTATTTTCACTGTTGCATTTCGAAATCTTTTCTGTCATCTTACTTTCTCTTTCTGTTTTTGCAAGTAGTTTCACTTTGTATTCACCTTCTCCTTTTTATCGTAATCTACCATACAATTTTATCCCGCCTATATATACTCAATAATATGTAACCCAGTTCCAAACGATAACCAAAAAATTTTTTTCCGCTTTCAACACTACCGCTGCTATAAAATCCACCATTTCCAGTTCACAAACAGTTCCTTTCACCTATTAAACAAACATTTCAGCTAGATCTAACAACTTTCGCTTTATTTACATTTCTGTTTTTCCCACATCAATGATAATTTTTAGCCACTTCCCACAGGTTTTAACGTCATTTTTTCTTCGTCAGACAATTGTTAGCCTCATTTTCATAATCTGCCACCACAAAACCACTCCTTTTAATACATTTACACGCAGTTTTTTCGAAATTTTCCCAAGTTTCTCCACCCTTTAATGTGTTTTGGCGGCAACACAACCACCCAACCTTTGTGCACATCGTTGTTTACCAACCCCAGTTCACCACAGAATCAACATAGCTCAACTTTAACCAACACTTTTTCGACTTTTTTCACACCAGATCTCCAGTTGCTTTCTAGTTCAACTTTATCTCTCCCCATATATTTTTATTTTCATTTTCATTTCAGCCTCATGTTACACTTTCCACCTTCTAATACCATGTCACCCTCACAACACCCCCCCCCCCCCCCCCCCACAATGACCCCATTAACTTTTATTTACATTCCCTCCGCAAATATGCCTTCGCTAGCCAGATTACGCTCCCATATTTTATTTACTTAGGCTTATCTTACATTTAGCATTACCCCCAAAGGCCTCACACTTAAAGTTCCCATCTCTGGCTGCAACCCTTCTTTCTATCAGTCCCTATACCAGTTCCAAACTGAACAATCCATTGCCCTCACCCACCTAATCCTTCACCTACACATCAACTCAGCCAATGAACACACCCGTCAACTCCTATCCTTAATAAAAGTCCTCAATCTTTCCTCTCCCACATCCACACCGGCTGTTCAGAGCATCCTCCTACAGGCCAACTGCAAATTGGAACAGCATGCCACCCTCCACCTCAAAAAACTATCCAATCTCCTGGTTTCCCACCTCTGGAAAGGCAATTCACTCACCCTCCACAACCTTTTCAGTAAACCTCAACCTCCTCTCATTGCACACAGACCCAGTCCCTCCCATCTACTCAATCTCCCACTTCCAGCTACACTCCCCCCAAAACCTCAAAATCCTAATCAACACAATCTGGAACCACAACACCTTAATTCAGTAGTTAACCTTTCCTCCAAAGCTCTCTCCCAATTCGAAACCTCTGTCCTATCCAAAGGCCTCACCTTCAGCCCTACTCCCAGATTCAACGAAACAGCCCTCGTCAAAGATTTACTGTCCTACACCCGTACACTCTGCTGGAAATATCACTTTGCCACGAAGAAAAAATAATCCCAATCCTACTCCTAATGATCAAACTCCCCAAGACACTATCCAAATTGAACCCTGCCTGGAACAGTTCCATCCTCCGTCATAGCGGGACCCACCTCCTCTTCCTCAAAATCACCCTCTCCAAACCTTCCAAGAAATTCTCACTTCCAGCCTTGCCCCTCAATCCTTCTTAAAAAACCTTAACCCTACTCCCAACATCACCACTGCTGAAGCCCAGGCTATCCGTGATCTGAAGGCTGACCAATCCATTGTCATTCTTCCGGCGCACAAGGGTTCCACGACTGTGGTACTTTATCGTAGGGAGTATGTGGCTGACGGACTGCGTCAGCTTTCAGACAACACTACATACAAAGTTTGCCAAGGTAATCGCATTCCTGATGTCCAGGCGGAGCTTCAAGGAATCCTCAGAACCTTAGGCCCCCTACAAAACCTTTCACCTGACTCCATCAACCTCCTGACCCCACCGACACCCCGCACCCCACCTGCTACCTACTTCCTAAATTTCACAAACCCAATCATCCCGGCCGCCCCATTGTAGCCGGTTACCAAGCCCCCACACAACGTATCTCTGCCTACTTAGATCAACACCTTCAACCCATTACATGCAGTCTCCCATCCTTCATCCAAGACACCAACCACTTTCTTGAACGCCTGGAATCCTTACCGAATCTGATACCCCCGGAAACCATCCTTGTAACCACTGATGCCACTTCCATATACACAAATATTCCGCACGTCCAGGGCCTCGCTGCGATGGAGCACTTCCTTTCCTAAAACATCTTTCCTCATTACCTCCAACTTCTTCACTTTTGAAGGCCAGACATACCAACAATTAAAGGGAATAGCCATGGGTATGAGGAAGGCCCCCTCGTATGCCAACCTATTTATGGGTCGCTTAGAGGAAGCCTTCTTGGTTACCCAGGCCTGCCAACCCAAAGTTTGGTACAGATTTACTGATGACATCTTCATGATCTGGACTCACAGTGAAGAAGAACTCCAGAATTTCCTCTCCAACCTCAACTCCATTGGTTCCATCAGATTCACCTGGTCCTACTTCAAATGCCATGCCACTTTCTTTGACGTTGACCTCCATCTGTCCAATGGCCAGCTTTACACATCCGTCCACATCAAACCCACCAACAAGCAACAGTACCTCCATTTTGACAGCTGCCACCCATTCCACATCAATGGTCCCTTCCCTACAGCCTAAGTCTTTGTGGCAAACGAATGTGCTCCAGTCCGGAATCCCTGAACCATTACACCGACAACCTGAAAACAGCTTTCCTTTCAGTATATCCTCTCTTCCCGTTACCCACCAGGCCTCAACCTCTGCTAATTTCAAGTTGCCGCCGCTCATACCTCACCTGTCATTCAACAACATCTTTGCCTCTGTACTTCCGTGTCGACTGGCATCTCTGCCCAAACCTTTTGCCTTTACAAATGTCTGCTTTTGTGTGTGTGTGTGTGTGTGTGTGTGTGTGTGTGTTGTGTGTTGTGTGCGTGTGTGTGTGTATCAACATGCCAACGCTTTCGTTTGTAAGTTACATCATCTTTGTTTTTGGATATATTTTTCCCACGTGGAATGTTTCCCTCTATTAAATTCATATATGATGTAACGAAAGCGTTGGCATGTTGATAGACACACAAACAAACACAAATATACACACAAAATTCAAGCCTTCGCAACCAACAGTTGCTTCATCAGGAAAGAGGAAAGGAGAGGGAAAGACGAAAGGATGTGGCTTTTAAGGGAGAGGGTAAGGAGTCATTCCAATCCTGGGAGCGGAAAGACTTACCTTAGGGGGAAAAACGGACAGGTATACACTCGCGCACGCACGCACACACACGCACAAAACGTATTTACTCGAATCTAAGCTGCACTTTTTTCCGGTTTTTGTAATCCAAAAAACCGCCTGCGGCTTAGAACCGAGTGCAAAGTAAGTGGAAGTTCAGAAAAATGTTGGTATGTGCCGCCACAACTAACTTCTGCCGTCGAATATATGTAGCGCTACACAGGCATGCTTTGCAGGCACAAAGATAAATACTGGCGCCAAAACCTCTGCGTCAGTTAAAAAAAGAAATTTATATATATGGTGGAAGACGAGCTTTTTTCTCCGCCCCGAGTTTCGACCACTGCATTTTCATACATTAAGCAACGAAGTAAATACAAATTCCTTATTGTCCGTCATCTAATGTAGCGGCATTTTGATGTACTACAAAAATCCGACTGGCAAGACTGTTTGGGATGTTTGTTAATGTAGCCAACTCTACGTTTTGAATTTTTTCCTACCTGTGAGAAGACGCAGTTGTTAACAGGAACTTTGATGAACTGTGAATCAGATGGAGTATTCTCTTCACCATAAGACTAATACAAATATAAACATTTTGCCATGTATTCTTTCGTGTTTGCTGCTTTCTCATTTAAATCCTGTCTGACTAATACGAGGTGCATTCAAGTTCTAAGGCCTCCGATTTTTTTTCTCCGAACTGGAAAGAGATAGAAACATGCACATTGTTTTAAAATGAGGCCGCGTTCATTGTCAATACGTCCCAAAGATGGCAGCACCGTACGGCAGATGGAATTTTACCACCAGTGGCGAGAATGAGAACTGTTTTAAATACTTAAAATGGTGACGTTTTCCTTACTTGAACAGCGTGCAATCATTCATTTTCTGAATTTGTGTGGTGTGAAACCAATTGAAATTCATCGACAGTTGAAGGAGACATGTGGTGATGCAGTTATGGATGTGCCGAAAGTGCGTTCGTGGGTGCGACAATTTAATGAAGGCAGAACACCGCGTGACAACAAACCGAAACAACCTCGGGCTCGCACAAGCCGGTCTGACGACATGATCGAGATAGTGGAGAGAATTGTTTTGGGGGATCGCCGAATGACTGTTGAACAGATCGCCTCCAGAGTTGGCATTTCTGTGGGTTCTGTGCACACAATCCTGCATGACGACCTCAAAATGCGAAAAGTGTCATCCAGGTGGGTGCCACGAATGCTGACGGACGACCACACGGCTGTCCATGTGGCATGTTGCCAAGCAATGTTGACGCGCAACTACAGCACGAATGGGACTTTCTTTTCGTCGGTTGTGACAATGGATGAACGTGGATGCCATTTTTCAATCCAGAAACAAAGCACCAGTCAGCTCAATGGAAGCACACAGATTCACCGCCACCAAAAAAATTTCGGGTAACCACCAGTGCTGAAAAAATGATGGTGTCCATGTTCTGGGACAGCGAGGGCGTAATCCTTACCCATTGCGTTCCAAAGGGCACTACAGTAACAGGTGCATCCAACAAAAATGTTTTGATGAACAAATTCCTTCCTGCACTGCAACAAAAACGTCCGGGAAGGGCCGCGCGTGTGCTGTTTCACCAAGACAACACACCCGCACATCGAGCTAACGTTACGCAACAGTTTCTTCGTGATAACAACTTTGAAGTGATTCCTCATGCTCCCTACTCATCTGACCTGGCTCCTAGTGACTTTTGGCTTTTTCCAACAATGAAAGACACTCTCCGTGGCCGCATATTCACCAGCCGTGCTCCTATTGCCTCAGCGATTTTCCAGTGGTCAAAACAGACTCCTAAAGAAGCCTTCGCCACTGCCATGGAATCATGGCGTGAGCATTGTGAAAAATGCGTACGTCTGCAGGGCGATTACATCGAGAAGTAACTCCAGTTTCATCGATTTCGGGTGAGTAGTTAATTAGAAAAAAAATCGGAGGCTTTAGAACTTGAATGCACCTCGTAAACTACGAAACTAGAGTGAGACAACAGTAAACGCGAAACAATATAGTATCATGTCATGTTTATAATCGTATTATCCTTAAGCCTAGTAGTGATATAGTCAGAAATGAAGCACGGCAATAGACTAGATTTTTAAATCTAAGATGACTAATTTCTGTGCAGAATGTAATGTACTGAAGAGGCACCTGCAAAGATCTTCAAACGGAGAAAAATTTTCTCCAAACTCTCATTCAGAACATCATCTATCATATGCAGTCTATTATTTGGTTATTGTTGATCATTATCAATGAAAGCAGCAGTGTAAGTAACAACAAAAAGCAGTCTCTTATTGTTTCATTAATGAGACGATTCCCTTTTTTTTTAAATTGTAAGCGCAGTAGCATGCACAAAAGCAAGCCATGCCGCGAGCGGCGACAAGCCGTAAACACTCATTATCAGAATGTGACAAACAATGCATGACAGTACAGTACTGCATTTTCAGCTTAGAGTGTCGAAAACACCTATAACAAAGAGAAAGGCACTTATCAGATCAAAGAAAAAAAAGCAATCAATTCAAACCAGATAAAGCACGTGAAAAAGGAAGGGTAACCGTATAAATACGGACGGAGCGCCTGACACATAGCAATGGCTACCTGGTAAAGCTTAACTGCTAAGCTTACGACTCGAACCAAACTACTATAGCTGTATCGTAATTCACTCGACCTAAATTGCGTCTCGTATTAGAATGGACCAACTTTGTTTTGATTTGGAGGTGCGGCCTAAAATTTTTCTATCTCTTTGAATTTCGAGTCTCAAATTTAAGGTGCGGCTTAGATTCGGGAAAATTTTCTTTCCTCGATTTCGAGTCTCATTTTTCATGTGTGGCTTAGATTCGTGCGCGGCCTAAATTCGAGTAAATACGGTATCCATCCGCACATATACAGACACAAGCAGACATTTGTAAAGGCAAAGAGTTTGGGCAGAGATGTCAGTCGAGGCAAAGATGATGTTGAATGACAGGTGAGGTATGAGCGGTGGCAAATTGAAATTAGCGGAGGTTGAGGCCTGGTGCGTAACGGGAAGAGAGGATATACTGAAGGGCAAGTTCCCATCTCCGGAGTTCTGACAGGTGGTGGTAGTGGGAAGTATCCAGATAACCCGGAAAGTGTAACACTGTGCCAAGATGTGCTGGCCGTGCACCAAGGCATGTTTAGCCACAGGGTGATCATCATTACCAACAAACACTGTCTGCCTGTGTCCATTCATGCGAATGGACAGTTTGTTGCTGGTTATTCCCACATAGAAGGCTTCACAGTGTAGGCAGGTCAGTTGGTAAATCACGCGGGTGCTTTCACACGTGGTTCTGCCTTTGATCGTGTACGCCTTCCGGGTTACAGGAGTAGAGTAGGTGGTGGTGGTGGGAGGGTGCATGGGACAGGTTTTACACCGGGGGCGGTTACAAGGGTAGGAGCCAGAGGGTAGGGAAGGTGGTATGGGGATTTCATAGGGATGAACTAAGAGGTTACGAAGGTTAGGTGGCCGGCGGAAAGACACTCTTGGTGGAGTGGGGAGGATTTCATGAAGGATGGATCTCATTTCAGGGCAGGATTTGAGGAAGTCGTCTCCCTGCTGGAGAGCCACATTCAGAATCTGATCCAGTCCCGGAAAGTATCCTGTCACAAGTGGGGCACTTTTGGGGTTCTTCTGTGGCAGGTTCCGGGTTTGAGGAGATGAGGAAGTGGCTCTGGTTATTTGCTTCTGTACCAGGTCGGGAGGGTAGTTACGGGATGCGAAAGCTGTTTTCAGGTTGTTGGTGTAATGGTTCAAGGATTCCGGACTTGAGCAGATTCGTTTGCCACAAAGACCTAGGCTGTAGGGAAGGGACCTTTTGATGTGGAATGGGTGGCAGCTGTCATAATGGAGGTACTGTTGCTTGTTGGTGGGTTTGATGTGGACGGACGTGCAAAGCTGGCCATTGGACAGGTGGAGGTCAACGTCAAGGAAAGTGGCATGGGATTTAGAGTAGGACCAGGTGAATGTGATGGAACCAAAGGAGTTGAGGTTGGAGAGGAAATTCTGGAGCTCTTCTTCACTGTGAGTCCAGATCATGAAAATGTCATCAATAAATCTGTACCAAACTTTGGGTTGGCAGGCCTGGGTAACCAAGAAGGCTTCCTCTAAGCGACCCATGAATAGGTTGGCATACAAGGGGGCCATCCTGGTACCCATGGCTGTTCCCTTTAATTGTTGGTATGTCTGCCCTTCGAAAGTGAAGAAGTTGTGGGTCGGGATGAAGCTGGCTAAGGTAATGAGGAAAGAGGTTTTAGGTAGGGTGGCAGGTGATCGGCGTGAAAGGAAGTGCTCCATCACAGCGAGGCCCTGGACATGCGGAATATTTGTGTATAAGGAGGTGGCATCAATGGTTACAAGGATGGTTTACGGGGGTAACAGACTGGGTAGGGATTCCAGGCGTTCGAGAAAGTGGTTGGTGTCTTTGATGAAGGATGGGAGACTGCACGTAATGGGTTGAAGGTGTTGATCTACGTAGGCAGAGATGCGTTCTGTGGGGGCTTTGTAACCAGCTACAATGGGACGGCCGGGATGATTGGGTTTATGAATTTTAGGAAGTAGGTAGCAGGTAGGGGTGTGGGGTGTCGGTGGGGTCAGGAGGTTGATGGAGTCAGGTGAAAGGTTTTGTAGGGGGGCCTAAGGTTCTGAGGATTCCTTGAAGCTCCGCCTGGACATCAGGAATGGGATCACCTTGGCAAACTTTGTAAGTAGTGTTGTCTGAAAGCTGACGCAGTCCCTCAGGCACATACTCCCGACGATCAAGTACCACGGCCGTGGAACCCTTGCCCGCCGGAAGAATGACAATGGATTGCTCAGCCTTCAGATCACGGATAGCCTGGGCTTCAGCAGTGGTGATGTTGGGAGTAGGATTAAGATATTTTTAAGAAGGATTGAGAGGCAAGGCTGGAAGTCAGGAATTCCTGGAAGGTTTGGAGAGGGTGATTTTGAGGAAGAGGAGGTGGGTCCCGCTGTGACGGAGGACGGAACTGTTCCAGGCAGGGTTCAATTTGGATAGTGTCTTGGGGAGTTGGATCATTAGGAGTAGGATTAGGATCATTTTTCTTCGTGGCAAAGTGATATTTCCAGTAGAGAGTACGGGTGTAGGACAGTAAATCTTTGACGAGGGCTGTTTGGTTAAACCTGGGAGTGGGGCTGAAGGTGAGGCCCTTGGATAGGACAGAGGTTTCGGATTGGGAGAGAGGTTTGGAGGAAATGTTAACTACTGAATTGGGGTGTTGTGGTTCCAGATTGTGTTGATTGGAATTTTGAGGTTTTGGAGGGAGTGGAGCTGGAAGTGGGAGATTGAGTAGATGGGAGAGACTGGGTTTGTGTGCAATGAGAGGAGGTTGAGGTTTGCTGGAAAGGTTGTGAAGGGTGAGTGAGTTGCCTTTCCGGAGGTGAGAAACCAGGAGATTGGATAGTTTTTTAAGGTGGAGGGTGGCATGCTGTTCTAATTTGCGGTTGGCCTGTAGGAGGATGCTCTGAACAGCCGGTGTGGATGTGGGAGAGGAAAGATTGAGGACTTTTATTTGCCCTTCAGCATATCCTCTCTTCTCGCTATCCGCCAGGCCTCAATCTCCGCTAATTTCTAATTTCAATTTGCCGCCGCTCATATATATATATATATATATATATATATATATATATATATATATATATATATATATATATATATATATATATATATATATATATATATAAAAAAAAACAAAGATGAGGTGACTTACCGAACGAAAGCGCTGGCAGGTCGATAGACACACAAACAAACACAAACATACACACAAAATTCAAGCTTTCGCAACAAACCGTTGCTTCATCAGGAAAGAGGGAAGGAGAGGGAAGGACGAAAGGATGTGGGTTTTAAGGGAGAGGGTAAGGAGTCATTCCAATCCCGGGAGCGGAAAGACTTACCTTGGGGGGGAAAAGGGACAGGTATACACTCACACACACACACACACACACACACACACACACACACACACACACACATATCCATCTGCATATAACAGACACAAGTAGACTTATCATGTGTATGTAAACTAAATTAGTTACAGACTACGGCACGCACACACTTTATTCAGCATGTAAATGTCACTACAGATATTGGGATTACCGTATTTACTCGAATCTAAGCCGCACTTTTTTTCCGGTCTTTGTAATCCAAAAAACAGCCTGCGGCTTAGAATCGAGTGCAAAAAAAGCGAAGTTCTGAAAAATGTTGGTAGGTGCCCCACAACTAACTTCTGCCGTCGAATATATGTAGCGCTACACAGGCATGCTTTGTAGGCACAGAGATAAATACTTGCGCCAAAACCTCAACGAAGTAAATACAAATTTCGTATTGTTCATCTTCGAATGTAGCAGAATTTCAATGTGCTACGAAAATCCGACTGGCAAGACTGTTAGGGATGTTTGTCAGTATGGCCAACTCTACGTTCTGAATTTTTTCCTACCTGTGAGAAGAGGTGGTTGCTAATAGGAACCTGATGAAATGTGAATCACATGCAGTATTATCTTCACCATAAGAATAATACGAATATAAACATTTTGCCATGTGTTCTTTCATGTTTGCTGCTATCTCATTTAAATCCTGTCTGCCTAATAAACTACGAAACTTGAGTGAGACAACAGCAAACGCGGAAGAATATATGTATCGTATCATGTTTATATACATATTATTCTTATGCCTAATAGTGATACAGTCAGAAATGAAGCACAGCAACTGAGTAGATTTTTAAATCTAAGATGACTAATTTCTGTGCAGAATTTGATGTACTAAAGAAGCGGCCGCAAAAATTTTCAAACGGAGAAAAATTTTCGCCTAACTCTCATTCAGAACATGTTCTATCATACGCAGTCTATTATTTGGTTCTTGTTGATCATTGTCAAAGAAAGCAGGAGTGTAAGTAACAACAAATAGCAGTCTCTTGCCATTGTTTCGCTAATGAGACGATTCCTCTCCTCTTTTTTTTTTTTTAAGCGGCGGTAGCGCGCACAAAAGCAAACCATGCCGCGAGCGGCGACACGCTGTAAACACGCACTATCAGAATGCGACAAACAATGCATGACGCAGTACAGTAATGCATTTTCAGCTTAGAGTGACGTAAATACCTATAACAAATAAAACGGCACTTATCAGATCAAAGCAAAATAAGCAATCGATTCAAACCAGACGAAGCACGTGAAAAAGGAAGGGTACCCGAATAAATACAGACGAAGCGCCTGACGCATAGCAATGGCTACCTGGTAAAGCTTAACTGCTAAGATTACGACTCGAACCAAACTACTGTATCGTCTTCCGTTCGACCTAAATTGGGTCTCATATTACAATGGACCAACTTTGTTTCGATTTGGAGGCGTGGCCTAAAACTTTTCTCTCCCCTTGAATTTCGAGTCTCAAATTTCTGGTGCGGCTTAGATTTGGGAATTTTTTTTTTTTTTCCTTTATTTCGAGTCTCATTTTTCAGGTGCGGCTTAGATTCGAGTAAATACGGTAGGTTATGACATGTTTGACTGCCTGTCATCATTGGAAATGATGCGGCGCAAACAATTAGCAAAATTCTGCATGACCCACAGAATGGGCTCTTCGGCTCAGCAACGGTTTAGAGATTATTGCTGTACACCTTGTCTTTAATATAGCCCCACAAACAGGAGTAGCATATGTTCAGATCTGGAGAATATGGTGGCCAGTCACGGCCCATGCCAGTGGTCACTGGGTATCCCAGAACCAGAATGTGGTCCCCAAAGTGCTCCTCCAGGACAACCACACTCCTGCTTGTCACATCTTCATGAACCATGTCTTGTCAAAATCTCTGTCACTTTGGATAATGGGGATGAGATCATCTTCCAAAACCTTCACATACCATTTGGTAGTTACCATCAAGCAATATCACACCAATAATTCCTGACTGGACAAAACACACCACCCAGTCATCCATTGAGAATGACGAGACTTCTCGATCGCGAAATGCGAATTCTCAGTCCCTCAAATGCGCCAATTTTTCTTACTGACAAACCCATCCAAATGAAAGTGGGCTCTGTCGCTAAACCACATCATAGACAAGCTTACTAATTCCCATCGTGCCCCATGGCCAACCGTGCAGTTTGGACATCCTAACACTAACTTTCAGAAGTTATGACCATTTTATTTCATGAAGTTCAATAATTGTACTCTATATATTACAAAGTCGCAGTATGACATGTTATGTTTTACACAACTCATGATTATCATTTAAATTGTAATAAAGTAAGAGAACATATGATTACTGCTACTTTTTATTGTACTAAAAGATAACTCTGTCGTATTACAACCTCAACAGCTCGGCATAAATCATTCTGTGAATGCAAAATGCAGGTGCTGAGTGCAATCCAGCCCCACATGCAATAAGAAGACTACAGGCTATTCACAGTTTTGTTGTTACCTGGAAATGTGAAATGTGTCTTATTTACCTCGTAATGTACAGAATTTCAGAACGCAATTTGATGTGCAAGACATATGGCAGAGTTAGAATCCACTTATTTAAATTTTTTGTCAAACTTACAATATTACTTATTGCAGAAATTATACAAGATTCTTTCTAACGCTATTTCAGAATCTGCATCCACTATAACTATTATTTCATTTTAAGGATCCAGCTCAATGTATCACTTCGGGCTGGAATGGTGTGGTTTGGCAGACTGTGTTAAACTATTGTGCAAACGCTGGCTGTGGTACTGCAGCGTTCACTGTAGGAGATGATTTCCTTAAAGTAGAATAGACAGTTACCACAGAGGTTTTAGCAAATAAAAGATTTCAGGGCAATCTTGTAATAACATTCTTACTTTCACAGGCAACTGTGAATGAGCTTACAGAGATTCTGACGAAGAAACAAGCTGATACAGGTGGTGGTAGCATTGAGAATGATAAAGACTCTCATGCTGTAGTTCTGAAAGGACCTGATATTGTTATGAGCTACTTTACTCAGGTTCAGTCAGTTGCTATCAGCTAAAGACGGTTGATATGACGACTAGAATGCAAGGGGGGGGGGGGGGGGGAATAAGATGCAAACAACTCTTATCAATTGAATTCTTTTAAGATTTGTCTTTCACTGCCTTTATTAGGTGCATCCTGTACCATTTTCCGTATAAATAACTTCCACAAATAAATGAGTTATTTTTTCTGATTGCTTCCTTCAATCTCAGATCCCAGTTAATGATTTTACATGCGAGTTAAAATGAAAAGTGGTCGCTTTCAGATTAGGCTGTACTTCAGCTTTCATAACATGATGTGACTAACATTAGAATTCTGGCTCCAGCTTACCCCTCCAGTGAAAACAGGCAAAGCAAAGATTTCAGGAAAAAAGCAGATTCTAGAGATTTGCTCAAAAGGAATTTTTAGCGATTTCCAACAATGATAGGAAATGAAACTTTCCCAATCATATCTCAAAGCAGAGCACCTTAATTCAGTTGTATTGAAATGAAGCACTTGCCTGTAGAAGCAATGAACAAAGATGATAGAAGTTTCTCTACAAATACATCAATATCCTGTCTACTGTAACAGCCTAACTAAATAATAGTCATGACCTTGGTTCCTGTTTCACCGCATGTGCCCACCTGGATTCTCCCTCCTGACACCAGTTTCTCAGAACTCCACAGGTGGGAAATAGCGTTACAATATGTACGTGGTTCTCACCATCCATCTGGCCTAAATTTATAAAACCTTTCAGACAGTCAGGTAACAAAATAACACTCACAACCATCCACTCTAAAAATTTATACCAATTATAAAAATGTTGAATACTAAGTGACTTTGCCTAAGCACAATGACACCACCCAAGTCCAAAGAGAACACAACACTTAGCAATGTAAATGTTCTACAAAATGCATATGTCAGGGGAAAAATAACACTCAATGTATAGGTTGCAAGTGTTTCCTGATTTCTATGAACTTCAAAGTGTATATTGATTAAAAGCAACTAATGAGCAAATTACTTCCAATCATTGGCCAAAAAACTGAAATAGTGGCTTTTCACAACAAATGTCTTAGTTTGACAATAATTACCAAAAAATTGGTAGAAATAATGAAATAATCGGGTAGTGGGGGAAGAACATAAAATCTGTAGCTTCCCGCCTAAATGGGAAAGTTGGCAGGTAAGCAAACAGTGTTGAAGTGTGTTCTGACTGCACGCCTCCCACCTGAATCCAAAAAAAGAACTTCACTGCCACAGATTAAATAAAAATCTTGGGGCACCTAGTGCATTACAATAAGAGTTCACCCCAATCCAGAGGTACAAAAGGGCAGTCACAAATTTTCTGACTCCTTGGCACATTTATGACATGAGTTGTTCCCAGAAAGGGCTATTAGTACCTGTGATTTATAAAGGACTACTGTCTAAGGCACATTCCTTGCAAGAACTACTGAAGAGAGAGACCAAATTTTCCTAGAAATTTTCCTTGTGCTTGAGGAGGTGCTATCATAATCTCCAGTCCTAGCATAGTAGGACAAGAACGCCGATACAGAACTTCACACTGACACTAGTGGTTATTGTATAGGGGTAGATCTAGTGCATATTTCGAAAGTTGTTGAAAAAGTAATAGCTTATGCTTCCATAATACTCTTCCCACCCGAAGTGGACTACAACCGAGAAAGATTGGCTTGCAGTTGTCTGACTCGTTAACACTTTGGAAACGAAGCCCGGGTATAGGTCATGCTGCAAATTGCTCGATGCGCAAGCCTTCTATCACTCAAAAACTAAAACTCACTTCATATGAGAACAATGTACGTGTGTCTCGGGACTGCCACTTGACTGGTGCTGCCTTCTGTTGTCAATTTCTGGAATTAGTTCGATAGAAACATTAGCAAGAATAACAGCTGATGTCATGAATGCTGAGCTACCACGATCGCACTGACGTAATTTTTTGCATGTATTCTTCAGGCCTCGCATTCTGCTGTAGTTCTGTTACAAATACATCATGTCTCTTGAATTATCAAGAAATTTTGGAAGTTCAAGAGGAAGAAATTGTTCAGTAACTCACCTAGCACTTTTTTCCTAGGGAGGACAATTATACTGCCTGTCATCATTTTAAAATTAGTAATCTATCACAGAACTAAAGTAAATATGAAAAATAAATCCTGCAGTCTGGTCCTGTTTTATTATATATTAGCCTTGATGAGACATCAATTACACATGTTCCAGTGATGCTTTTAATAATGGCACAAATGGCCAATTTCCTATACCCAATACTCTTTTAAGTGTCTGGTTTCCAAAGCGTTAACAAATTGTGGTAGTATTTGACAAATCATCACAATTATAAAGGACTACCATTCACTGTGCTGGCCAACTAGCCTGAAGGGCCTGTCGGGTTGACTAGCACGATGGGCACTAAAGTTTCAGGAGTACAACATCACAGTGGTATGCAACTACTGATGCCAACACAAGGATATCAACTACCTTTCAAGGAATCCTTTGGGAAAAGACAGCAACATGGGTGAAATCTGAGTAATCACTGCAGTAGATGTCACTGCTGCTGAAAACTATATGAACATTGAAGAAGAAGGAACCACCTTATAAACATTTCAATTAAAACATAGAATACTGTATAAGAGCTTCCAAAATTTCTTGATCATTCAACAAAGGTGGTATTTGTAGCAGAATTCCAATGGCGTGGAAATGATTGCCAATTATGCAGCTCATTTGTGGCCAGCTATCCTAATGTATTTCCATGACACTCCAACATCTGGTCAGTCACTTGGCATTTGTGTAGACTAGGCACAATCAGACGTAGATATCACTGGCCAGGTCTCTTCCGATCTGTTACACAATATGATACCCACTGCAAGAAACACTACTGATGGAAACAAATGTCACATTTCCCTCCAGAATATTTGGTACAAACTCTGCCAGCAGCAGCACCATTCCACAGAATTAGAATCTACCTTTTCGGGAAGTTCCCGAAGTCGACAAACAGGAACTGGTGGATAATAGTCTGCACTGACTACCTCCACCTGCTATGCTGCCACCAAGGCTGTGCCAACTGCCGAATATGTGGAAATTGCAACGTTCATTATGGAAGACATCATTTTGAACCATGGAATGGAGCACCTCATGTGATGATCCATGATTGTGGAGAGGTTTTCCAACTGAGACTCGGTACAAGAGATAATTTCACATATGTTAACTAGAGGATGACAACTGTCTACGGAAAGACAAATGGCCTCCCAGAATGCTTCAATAAGATGTAGGTAGGCAGGCTCTTGATGTACTTCGATATCCAACAGAAAGAATGGTATACAATGCTGCCCGTGACATTTGCGTAAAACACAGTGAAGGATGACACTAGTTCTTTTTGCTCTATGGTCACGAGGCAAAATTACAATGGCAACACTGTTCCTGGTCCAACCAGATGATACTATAGATGACTATATATGAAACACTGGGCACTCAGGAGAAACACTGAGAGCTCTAAAATGCCAAACACAGCTGGCAAAATCTTGGTATATATTTGTACACTTGTGTGGAAAGTGAGACTATTAGTAAAGTTACTGTAATACTTTAGGCTTGCTGCTCATCAACTGAGACACACACACAAAGCATACAATTACGACCAATCATCAAAAAGACAAAAGCGCAGAGATGATATACAAGCCCCCTGTGCAAACCACAGCTACAGTACTCAGTTGTAGATTTGTGATGTGTGTTTCTTGTTCAAGGAAATTGGAGGTGTGCTCAATGATTGCCAAGCTTTGACACGAAGGTTTTGATGCACATTACAGTGAAGAGGATGTGACATTACGACCACAATGTGAGGATTGTCCAGCACTCCATATAAAGGAAAACTGACAATATCTAGATCCATGGTGCTGAATAAGATTTTTGGAACAGCAAGGAGAGGGAGCAATCCTGTGAGCTGTGGTGCATACAATGTGACACAGCAGTTAGCCTCACAGGCTGTAATGCTGCTAGTTGCCAGTTCAGATCTGACCACCAACAATTATTTAGTATTTATCATTTCTGTAAGTTTCTCAAAATTTCTTTCATTTGTATATTTCGGAACAGTTGATATTTGTATAACTGACAGCACTCCCGCTTCTGGCTGAGCAACGATGTTTCAATAAACACGCTTTCAGTGCTGAGTGTTGTACCCCATTATTGACCCTGCTTTCAGATTTGGGCTTTTCTATTGTTGCAGTGTGACAATACTGTGAAACTATTACCAAAAAATCTAACAATTTTATATTGCAAGACAAATACAAAGTAGAGATCAATGAGTTAAGGATTAAATCTTACCTGTAAAATAAGGTCCTGCAACTGTTGTGTTTTAACTTTTATTCTTTCAATTCTTTTCTGTTTGTCCTTTTCTAAAGTAAGGCATTCTTGAAGCGAATTTGTAGGTAAACCCAGCCATCGTATTTCTTTTTTTTCTTTGGAGATGATGTTCATAGCCATAAGGACATTCAAAGCATCATAAACTCTTCTCCTGATGTTCTTCTGGTCATATTGCTAAAACAAAATGTCTGAGGTCAACCAATCAAGTGAAACAAAAACAAAGATGTTTTGCAAAAAGACAATGTAAGTCCCACGCGCAGCCTTACTGTCACCAGCTGAATAGCAAACCCAGGGATAGTTACTCGACACTGATGGTAGTCAAATAATTCAAATTCTAAATATAAAGTAGGACTTTCTAAAACAACAGCTTCAGTTTAGGGGCAGGCAAATGAAAACTAGAAAAATGCGAAAAGTAACCAAACTGCTTATTATTTCAAAAGTAGTCACCATAACTTAACACATTTATCCCACTGTGAGACAAAACAGTCAATGCATCCACAGAAAAATATCTGCGGTTGCCCACAGAACCACGATTGTTCATTGGTGTGCACCTCTTTGTCTGAAGCAAATGGACCACAAACGTATTTCTTCATGGCTCCAAACATATGGAAAACACGTGGCAAGAGAGAGAGAGAGACTGTACGGAGGATGTGAGGGCTTCCTTAAGTTGCAAAGGAAATGCACCATATACGAGAACGAAACAGTGCTCATACAAGCATCTGCCAACAGCAAAATGTGTCAAAGGCTTTAGGAAGCTTTCATAACAACAAATTGCCTCCGATGAGCGTTACGTCACAACTGTTTACATTAAATTCGTGGGAGCGGTTGCGAGCTTATGCGCATGTGCAGATGAGTCGCATATGAGTAGCACTTCTCCCACTTCTGGCTACAAAAGTGTGGCAGTTAGCTGTATAAGCAATAGCAGCAAGCAGCCAGATGCTATCCGGAAAAATTTTACTGGTGCACCTAAGCTGCCAGATTCACGTATGCACAATAGGCACGGAACTAGGGGGTGGGGGCAAACCAGGATTTCTGCCCCGGGCGGTAATTTCGGGAGGGGGTGGGGGGCAAATTCATATTATTGAGGAGAAAGACCTTGTTTCACAAAGCGCCAAGCATCCAGCGCACGTTGGTCTATCGATTACTCTTATGATTTTGAACGCATCCCTGTTGGTTTTTGAACATTTTTTATCAAATTCTATGCTGCTATCTGAATGAATCTTAAGTTGATTTTTGAATGCGTGCATAGTGTGCTTGATGTGTCTGC
This sequence comes from Schistocerca piceifrons, assembly GCF_021461385.2. Taxonomy (NCBI): domain Eukaryota; kingdom Metazoa; phylum Arthropoda; class Insecta; order Orthoptera; family Acrididae; genus Schistocerca; species Schistocerca piceifrons. The sequence continues at coordinate 116,257,069 of NC_060139.1, read as the reverse complement.
CAGGGGAATCCCCGTCGCATTTAGAAATAAACTTTCCTCCAGACAAAAGGGGACGGGTTTATACAAGCTGAGCGAATAAAGCCGAAAAGGTGAATGACAATCGCAGTTTATGTGGTTGACTGGGTTCACAAATGATCAGCATTGTTATAATTACTAGTGAATTCCATAGATTCAGACTACCAGAGTGGAAATAAGTGACTAACAGGAATAACAGGAAACAAAGATTACGTATTGTCTTCTCCATGTATCCAGGAAAATGAAATTTTGAAAGAACATTTTTGGCCAGACCGCCTCACTACTAAGGGCCAGTTGAACAATCCCTGGCTAACAGCCACTAAAGTTCTATTCTGGGAGTAGCACAGAAAACGTGTTCTACATACACGTAATAAGGCCTAACCATAGAATAAATTTTGACACTGGCAGGAATAGTTATAGAATTAGTGATGACAAGATTGTTTGTTAGAATGAGGAAGGAGAAGAAACGGGGACTCTCACAAATTATGGAAGAATATGATTTCAAATTTAATTTCCTACTACTACTTATCGATCTCATGCTTCAGAAGCTAGAAAGCATGAATGAAATGTGAAACTATTTCCTAACATAAAACTTTTTGCTTGTAGTAGGCTTAATAGGCATTTGATATTGGTAATTCATGAATTATATTCTGTCGTACTATAAAAATGATCATTTGTGCCAAAACAGTCTCGTTTATTTGGTGTGTGTAACAATCACTGCAATATTAGGCAGGCCTATTTCGTTTTATCTAGAAGACGGTGACAAAATACACGTAATCAGATCGAGAAACCACACCAGTCTTGGGTACTATTTGTATTAACAGCTTTTCTTTTATTAGACGACGACATTTCCTTTCTTTATATAGCAAAATGTTGAACTTTGATGAGGTAATAGATTCTTTCCCAGAAAGGAAAGTACGCCATATAAAGCTGTGGCAAGATTAGAGAGAAAAAATAGCTAGGACTTGAGGACTGAAGAAACGTGTACTGTCTTGCTTGTCTCTTGTCTTTACTCATTTTATGTACCATATATTTAATTTTATGCTACACAGAACAGCACGTTATTAGCTAATAGGCAGTAAAGACTGAAAATTTACTGAAGAGTTCTTTTCTTGTTCTGCCGGTTACAAATAATCCCATCCAGTATAAATGGCGAATTTTTTTTTTTTTTTTAAGAGGGGCAGGATGTCAAACCGACCAACTGGGAGCAGGAGAGGCGCCACAGGACATTTTAATTTCCGCTGGCGTGAATATAGTTTGATAGCAACCATTACAAAATATTACACGTTTGAATTCCACAGAGCGAAATGCAGAGACGTGCGATGGAAGAATGCTGTGTGGAGAGGCGTGGCACTGCACTTCGGCACACTTAAGATGAAATAACACGTCTTAAGTTCCCTCGATCATATATGTCTTATGTATCAGACCCTTTAGAAAGATGTGCGCTACAAAATGAAGATTTTTTGAAAAGTCGATTTTTAAAATTTTTGGCACCCTACCTCAAACTCTCGAGGGAGGGGAAGGGCCACTATCTAATAATGTCCCGGTTCGGAAATATCGTAGATCTGGACCTGATGCACAGAGCAGTCTTGAGTTGCAGTGGGGAGCTGGTAGTCTTCACGTGACCCGTGTTCAAGTGATTTTGTTGTTTCCGTTTTGTTTATTGCTCTCATGTCAGATGAAAACAAAACAGATTTCTGTGGTTGGGAGCTAACAAGTGAATTAAAATACATTCACATAATTACGAAAGGCTAAATATATTATTAGTTTCAGATTTTATTTCGTTTCCACCTTTCTGACAGTCAAGCGTTAATCGCCTTGCAGAACAAAAACGTTATTTTTGGCGGTTTGTTAAAGAAATTTTGACTATTATTAATCTCTTCTGCTGAGGCCAATTTATTTGAAAAGAAGTGTTTATTCACAATATTGGCTAGTTTCACCTGTTCGCTGCATTTCAAGTTCACGTTTTAATCTTCTAGACGTATGGTATTATGCCATAATAAAGAACTATATAATAATAAAGAACTATCAGTTTAATAAGTCACAGCTGCAAAATACTAACACGAATTTTTTACAGACGAATGGAGAAACTGGTGGCAGCGGACCTCGGGGAAGATCAGTTTGGATTCCGTAGAAATGTTGGAACACGTGAGGCAATACTAACCTTATGACTTATCTTAGAAGAAAGATTAAGAAAAGGCAAACCTACGTTTCTAGCATTTGTAGACTTAGAGAAAGCTTTTGACAATGTTAACTGGAATAATCTCTTTCGAATTCTGAAGGTGGCAGGGGTAAAATACAGCGAGAAAATGCTATTTACAATTTGTACAGAAACCAGATGGCAGTTATTAGAGTCGAGGGGCATGAAAGGGAAGCAGTGGTTGGGAAGGGAGTGAGACAGGGTTGTAGCCTCTCCCCAATGTTATTCAATCTGTATATTGAGCAAGCAGTAAAGGAAACAAAAGAAAAATTTGGAGTAGGTATTAAAATTCATGGAGAAGAAATAAAAACTTTGAGGTTCGCCGATGACATTGTAATTCCGTCAGAGACAGCAAAGGACTTGGAAGAGCAGTTGAACGGAATGGACAGTGTCTTGAAAGGAGGACATAAGATGAACATCAACAAAAGCAAATTTAGTGGTACCAAGATATTTATTTCGACTCCCAAATATCGACGTTTTGGCTAGTAAAATTGGATATTGAAGCTGTTATTGGTTTCAGGATAAGTAAATCAATAATTCACATAGTTGAGAAAGTGAATATTCACAGAGCTTAGTCTGCAGGTGGTCGCAGCTCCAACTACAGTGCTTTGAGAACAAGTGAGTTTTGAGTAGCAGGCAGTCTGCATGTCATTTCATGTCAGAGATGAGAGTTTTCAGCTAACCACGATCAAATCACGTACTTCAAAATAAGAAAGTGTACAATGAATGCTTCCAAATGACTCCTATCGGTGTCACTTCTATCAACACTAACAGAGAAAATTATTGACTGTGTTTTTAGGACAGATCTAGCACACACAGGATCATTACTGCCACTACTCACCGAACACCAAAAAATTTCTGCAAGTATATTTCGTCAGAAATAAAGAAACATAACTATAAACAATGCACAAAATATCAGTGGATTGAGAGTAGTAGTAGTCCAGTACATACAGAGGATCTTACACGAATACAATCAGCTGATTCACATATTCAAAACTGCACTAAACCGAATGATTTCTGATGACTATAAAGTTATAACTCGAGCCAAACAAACAAGACATGGAAAACACTAACGTCAATTTAATGCACCTAAGGTAGACAAAGTCGCCATCATAGATGTGGACAATGAAAAAAACTGTGACCTAATGGTACAACAAAGAAGACGAGGACTACAATGCATTGCAAAGACACACTGTTCACATGATGCCCTCCAATATACATTAATATTTTTGCACAGAGAAGACAATATAATTTTAACGTAAAACAAATACAACCCGAAACGAGCCATAAAAACAAACAAAAAAGTCACTTCCAAGGAGTTCTTCCACCTTCAAGATGCAATCCCAAATGACAAAAACATTGATAACATTGGAACATTGGTGATTTCGTTATCATACACAGGAAGACCGAGACACACACACACACACACAAATATACTCAAGATGCCAATTAGCCAGATTTTTCCGACAAAAACAAATGATGTTTATTGAAGTCATCACAAAACACCACATCTTTGGAACTTATATAACAATGAAAACAATTTCTGACAAAATAATTTAATTGGATAGATAAAAGATCTACTCACCAAGTGACAGCTGCACACACAATGAAAAGGGGGTTGTAATTAGGAAAGCTTTTGGGGCCAGTGGCTCCTTCATGCAGAAGGGCTTAAAGGAAAGGAAGAGGGACGAAGGAAAATGACTGGAGAGGTCTACGAAAAGGGGTAGATTTCAGGAAGGTCACCCAGAACCGTGGGTCAGGAGTGACTTACTACATGGGATGAGATCTGACTGTTGGGACCTGCATTAGAAAAGATTTGAGAATCTGAGAGCTTAAAGGTGGAAGATCAAAAGCAGATTTCCCGAGCCATTACATCCAATCCTGGTCCTGCTGATCCCTCCAAAAAACAACTTTGAAGCACATCACTGGTCACTCAGTATTGTCCTGGTTTGGAATGTATTAAATGGCTACTTCAACAGGGCCATGACTTCCTAAAATCACACCCTGAAATGGGATGCATTCTATCTGAAATCTTGCCCACCACACCTAGAATAGCTTTTCTTCACTCTCCCAATCTCCCCACTATTTTTGTCTGACCCTTTGCTCCTTCTGTACCCATCTTCCTACCCTATGGCTCCTACCCCCGTTACTATCCCTGCTGCAAGACTTGCCCTATGTATGCCCTATAACTGCCAAAACATATACTATCAAAGGAAGAGCCACCTGTGAAACAACACGTCATATACTGACTGTTATGTAGACACTGTTCGGCCTTTAACATGAGCATGACTACCACCAAATTATGAATTAGATGAATGGGCATAGACAGAGGGTGTGTACTGGCAACAAGAAATATCACATTGCGGAACATGCTCTACAGCTTGACAATCGTGACCTCAATGCCTGTTTCACCACGTGCTCCATCTGGATTTTTTCCCTAGACACCAGTTTCTCGTAACTCCGCAGGTGGGAACTAGTGCTACAACATGTCCTTGGTTCTTGCCACTCATCTGGCCTTGATTTACATTATTGTTTTCCTCTCAGCATTTCTTCACAGTAACTTCTTCTTTCTGAAGTCCGTTTTAGTTTTCTACATCTTTCATTTTCTCGCCTGTCTATTTTCCCTTGCCCACCTCCATTACATGCAATGCACTTAGCCTTTCACTCTTATTACCTCGTGTACGATATAAGCAGTAATCTCTGTCTTGCATATTACCCTGTATTCCAACTTCAAGCTCTCAGATTTTCAAATCTCATCCGATGCAGTCCCCAACTATCAGTCTTCCCTTCTCATCCAGTGCGGTTTGTCTCCCACGACCCGTGGTTCAGGGTGACTTTCCTGAAATCTACCGCTTTTCCTAGACTTTTCATATCCTTTTCCTTCACTCCTCTTCCCCTTCAACCCTTCTGTCTGAAAAGGAGCCACTGACTCCGATAACCCTCTAAGTGTGTGTTCTGCCACTGCTTGGTGAGTAATTTTTTACCTATCCAATTACATCTTTGGAACTGTTACATGCTGGATGTACACAAATAAATGATAAAAACAAGGACTGCCTCAACCACACAATCTCATATGACTACATGACACAATTCATCCCACAGATATTAATAAAATCATCCACGCCGAATTTCCCAATTCGGAACTGCACGATGTCATGGTGAAAAATGTGATTCACAGACTTTGTGGGCCATAGCACAATTTGCCATGATGGAAAATGTACAAAAACATACCCAAAAACATTCTTGGATGACATACAAAGCAGAGTTGATGGCTATCCCCAATATAAAAGAAAATCACCCGATAATGGCGGCTTCATAGCAAAAATATGAACATGAGGCAGTGATGAACTGCAAATAGATAATCACTGGGTAGTTCCACGTAAAACACAACTTTCCACAATGTTCCGAGGACACACAGATGTAGAATACTGCAATACAGTGAAATTCATCAAATATGTGTGAGTATGCGAACAAAGGCAGTGACATGGAAGTATTTAAAATAGCCAAGAACAGCAAAAAGCAAAACAGAAATGAAGAGACCCTTATGTACCAAATGGTAAGATAAATAAACAATAGCAAAGCAGTGTGGCGGATTATCGGTTTTCCCATACATGGATGCGAACTAACTGTGCAACTTTTAGCAGTACGTTTGGGGAATGGGCAGAGGGTTTTGAAAAATTGTAAGCGAACCATGTCAGAACATAACATTAACAGCTTTTTACCAATTGTGCCAAATGGAGCCATTCACCAAAATATTACTATATGTCAATGTCCCTACATGTCAATACATGGAACACAACAAGAAAAAAATCTTTCAATGACAAAAACAAGGAATTCCAGTAGAAGGTCATCCAGCAATCATGAAAACTGGTGCACTATGCCCAATGTTTCTAGTTACATCATCTTTGTTTTTAGCTATATCTCTGGATGTTGATACACAAAATACGGGGACCAACAAGTTTCGCAGATATCACGGCTGTTGACAGTTATCTATGCCAGACCTACAGAAAAGCATGCCAATGCTTAGGACTACAGGAAAATAATAACCACTGGGTGTTAACACTACAAGAAGTATCACTCACAGTCTCAGCTGAACAAATGAGAAACTTATTCGCCATAATTCTAACAACATCTAACCCATTGAATCCGAAACAGCTATGGTACTCCTTCGAAGAGAGTATGAGTGATGACAAACTGCACCAAATCCGACAATCTCATCCTTTACTGACCATTGAATTCAATGACAACATCGTCAATGAAACACACAATTGCTTAGAAGATAAATATTTAGCAATGAACAACCAGACCATAGTACAACTCGGGATGCAAGCACCACAGAAAGATGCTATCAGTGTGCTAAACTTCGCAATTACAAAGGAAAATAGCTACAAACTACTACAATACATTGCTCTCAACACGAAGTGACAATCAAAAAGAAACAACGTTATCATAGACCGGACTGACAACACTGGAAGAATTATATACTTGGATGCATCATGCGGCACAATGAATCTTTTGCTAATGGAAATACTTGCTAAACAACACATTCCACTTGCACTGGCATCATCCAGGATTGCACCCACAGTTGTGGAAGGACAAACTGCCCATTCCAATCCACAACTACTGTTGAATATAGCTGAAGAACAACTCCTGGTATGTAAAATATAAAGAGCATATGGACAGGGTGAACTTCTAAAGTGAGCTAAAATTATTTTCTCGGACAGATGCACAATGGCACATAAAAAAAATCACTCAAAGCCATGGACAGAACGTTACAAGACTTGTGAGGAAACTGTGAAGCAATGAGAGGAGCTCTACTCATATTCCAATATCAGTAGACAAGACCAATACACACTTAAAAAAAAAAATTACATCTCTGGTCACTCATACAAATACTGCAACTAACAAAAAATATGAGACTTGAACTATAAAAAGACGAAACAACAGCACATTTTACTCAAAACTTTTACAAATAGGCAAAGACACTTATCCTACTGACCAGATGAATGGCCTCATTAAACTCTACAGTGATTTCTGCAACATAGCCACAGCTGAAAACAAACTCATTCCCCAAATCTATCCAAACATTGTTTACAACTATACCAAATCAGACTTGCTATTTGAAAGGGCAATTTTGGTAATTAAAAATATTATTGATGATATCAACTTTAATATTCATAAAAAAATTCCCAGTGAAGACAGAATATTTCAATCAATTCACACGATGGAAAATGTTGAAGAAAGTGTGAACTTCCCTACAGAATTTATAAACACACTGCAAATACCAGGAATGCCATTACACTACCTTCGACTTAAAATTGAATCTCCAACTATACTACACAGAAATCTCAACTCACCTAAATTATGTAGTGGAACAAGGATTATGATTAAACAGCTATTGAATATCATCATCGAAGCTGAACTTACGACTGGACAGTACAGATGGCACATACTATTTAGCCGCAGAATACCACTGATCCCTACTGAACTGCCATTACAATTTAAAAGACTGCAAATTCAAATCAAATTAGCCTACAGTTTAACGAATTGCAATGACAAACTTTAAAATATTGCAGGATCAATCTCAAAGACTCGTACTTCTCTCACTGTAAACTACACGTAGCTTGCTCTCAAGTAGTAAATAAAAAAAATTTGTACATATATACTCCAGATAATAAAATGAAAAATGTTAACACACAAGTATTGTAAACAGTTTGAATATTTTTTCAATTTTAACCTCATATACCTCAAAGTCCATCCTTTTATTCCAACTACCACACAATCTCATATCAACTCCCTGAATGAAGCCGGGTACCCAAGCTAGTATGTGATTATAATTTGTGAATGATGAATTTGGAAGAAAAACTCTATCACAATTTAGTAAATGTGATAAAAACATGTATTCATTAGGAGCTGTTGCAGCTATAACATGTAAGTTTATAGACTTGAACATATACTACTTCCTGAGGCACGAAAAGATATTTAGAAGTCAAGAATAATAGAACACAGATTCTACGAAGTTATTGCATTCAATATTAAGCTCTATAAAGACTTAATTTACATATTCAGTATGTTATCTATACATTTCTGTGTGAAATTGGCTTCTGATTATCCATAAATTTATATAAAAATTCGCTCATGCACTGATCTGATTACTTCAATGCAAGTACTTATTGAGTTTTGGTTATAATTTTGTCTCATTTGTAATAAAACTACTCTCAACTACACACATCAAAAAAGTTTTGCACAAACTCGGTTCTGGAATCTGTACAGAAAATTGGACTAGAGATCAACATAAACATCATTTCCGCCCTTTTTTCCTCATGAAAACCACACTTTGCATGTTGTACCACCATACAGCAAGACCTTCACAGGTGGTGGTCCAGATTGCTGTACACGCCGATACCTATAATACCCAGTAGCACGTTCTCTTGCACTGACGTATGTCTGTATTCGTTGTGGCATACTATCCACAAGTTCATCAAGGCACTGTTGGTCCAGATTGTCCCACTCCTCAACGCAATTCAGTGTGAATTCCTCAGAGTGGTTGGTGGGTCACTTCATCCATAAACAGCCCTTTTCAATCTATCCCAGGCATGTCGATAGGGTTCATGTCTGGAAAACATGCTTGCCACTCTAGTCGAGCAATGTTGTTATCCTGAAGGAAGTCATTCACAGGATCTGCACAATGGGGGCAAGAACTGTCATCCACGAAGACGAAAATGTCTCACCAATAAGCTGCTGATATGGTTGCAATATTAGTTGGCGGATGGCATTCATGTATCTTACAGCTGTTTCAATGCCTTCAGTGACGATCAGTGGCGTCCGTCAGCCCCACATAATGCCACTGTCGGGGAACTTCCACCTTGCTGCACCCGCTGGACTGAGAGCCTAAGGTGTTGAGCCCAACCCGGTTGCCTCAAAACACGTCTCCGACGATTGTCTGGTTGAAGGCATATGCAACACTTATCAGTGAAGAGAACGTGATGCCAATCCTGAGCGGTCCATTCAGCATGGTGTTGTGGTTGCAAAGATGGACCTCGCCATGGACATCAGGAATGAAGTTGCGCATTGTGCAGCCTACCGCGCACAGTTTGAGTTGTAACATGACTTCCTGTGGCTGCATGAAAAGAATTACAAATAATGGTGGCATTGCTGTCAGGGTCCTCCAAGCCATAATCTGTAGTAGCTGTCTTCCACTGCAGAAGGAGCCCTCGAGCGGCCTTAGCAAGTCATGTCATTGACAGTTCCTGTCTCTCTGTATCTCCTCCATGTCCGAACAACATCGCTTTGGTTCACTCCGAGACGCCTGGATACTTCCCTTGTTGAGAGCCCTTCTTGGCACAAAATAACAATGAGGGATGCGATCGAATCATGGTATTGGCCATCTAGGTGTGGTTTTTTTTTGGTAGGGTTTAAGGGCGCTCAACTGCTGAGGTCATTAGCGCCCACTAGGTGTGGTTGAACTACAAACAACACAAGCCACGTACCTCTCTCCTGGTGGAATGACTGGAACTGATTGGCTGTCGGACCAGCTCAGTCTAACAGGCACTGCTCATGCATGGCTGTTTACATCTTTGGATGGGTTTAGTGACCTCTCTGAACAGTCAAAGGGACTGTGTCTGTGATACAATATCCACAGTCAACGTCTGTCTTCAGGAGTTCTGAGAACCGGAATGTTGCAAAACTTTTTTTGATATGTATATAAAGAGAGATTTATTGTGGCAAGTTCATTTTAGAGACATTTATTATTGTAATTTTTATTGAGGGGGCAGTCTAATATATCAGAGGCAATCAAAAACTTTCTGTTGAAAGACCTTACAGTCCAAAATCTGTACACCAATCTGGTAAAACCACCTTCAGCATTGAGGCAATCACCCCATCAACGCACAAGGTTGAAGATACCTGTTTGGTAATACATCATGTCCAGCTGTGTGAAAAACCTATAACTCCATGCTGGGGACAAGCATTACCATGGAAAAACAGACCCACTTGTTGCAGTTTTGCTGGACGTTTTACCGTAACTGCATGCTTATACACCTGCACTGGAGCTGCACTGCGTTGCATATACGCTGCTGCAACACCCTGAAACGTTAACTGTTTGATTGCCCCTTATAAGTGTTAATAATGGTTCTGCATGTATGATAGTTGTGTCTTATTGGATAACTGTCGGATTTGTGACTGATACTAACTATTAAGTAGTAAGTGGTTCCTTGCCTACGTAATTCATTTATATTGTGGAATCCAAACACAAGTGTAACGTGATTTCTTCAGCTACACAAAGAAATGGAAAAAAAGCATTCAATAGTATACATAATAAATTACATATGACAGTGCCAGTTTTTAAACTACAGTGAGGAACTCTTGTACAGATTAAAATGAATGTGCCACAAGGAAGCCTGTGAACTTAGATTAGAAAATCTACATCTACATCTTGGGTTCATCACTGGCATTTGTCAGTCCTGCTGACAACCTATTAAAAACAATACCGCGATTCCTACCCCAAATGAGTCCACACTATTAACTACAAATTGCATGGTGATCTGTATGTACAGAGATTATAAAGATAGAATTTAAGGATACTTTAACAATGGGCTGCACAAAATTTGCTAAATAATGCTGCAGATCGTTCTGACTGCCCTTTTCTGGGCTAAGAGTATTGTTGAGAAATGCAGAGTTTCTTCAAAATATACCACCATAACATATAATAGAGTGAAGCTATACAAAGTAAAAAAAGCTTGAGCATTTCAAGGTGACATACAGTGGGAATTATTGTCATAGCAAAAATGGCAGAATTTAGTTTATGCACAAGATCGTGAATGTGGTACTTTCAAAGAGTGCTCATTTATCTTCAGTCATAGCTTACTGAAGTGGTCAACTTCATTGATTATTTGCTCTGTGTTTTGTGTATTTCTCTGTTAACAAAATTACATTAATATGTAGCCAAAGTGTTCAAATGTGTGTGAATTCCTAAGGGACCAAACTGCTGAGGTCATCGGTCCCTAAATTTACACGCTACTTAAACTAACTTATGCTAAGAACAACACGCACACCTACACCCAAACAAGGACTCAAACCTCCGGCAGGAGGGGCCGTGCAATCCGCAACAAGGCACGTCAAATCGCGCGGCCGCTCCACACAGCTATAGCCAAACATCCACAGTTATAACTGTGCTAGCCAACACAGTCTTAAGTGACAGGCTATTGGGTATTCTTTTTTCAAACTATGTTTGCCAAATTAATAAGGTTACAAGTGATTATCATTCCAACATATAAACAAAGGCAACACAACATAACAACTTCCATAGTTGTATGCATATTGTAACATTAAAAACCTCTAAAATTGTCTGTTACTGTATTTTCTAAGGCTGCAAACAAGTCTTGTAAATAAACTGCAGAACAAAACTTATTTTTTCAAATTCAACATGAAATTACCTGATCTGTTGGTGAAATTACTAAATTTGGATTTGTAAATTCAGCAACCAACTCATCAGCAACCTCGTTGTAGGACGTTGTGCCCTTCTTGCGCACTTTTTCACATACCTTCATTGAAAAATGTCTAAGTCCCTTTCCAACTTTTTCACTTTTTCTTCGTTTGCTGAAACCAAACATTGTACACTGTAATCAACTGCCTTACAAATACATTAACTGCAGTCTAGCTTGTGAGGTAGTATTAATGATAATTTCTTACCTTCAGTATCATAAATGAAAGCATGTCACTGTAGGCATGTTATGGTAACTGCTTAACAGTCGTCTCTTAGAAAATGTTCATTGTGAATTTAATACATGAAATTGTGTTCATACATAATAACAAAACTGAGCAGTGAACTTTTCTGCTTCTTTGTATTTCTTTCTTAAAAAAAGAAACAAAGCAAATGAAGTGCTTTAATCATAATTTTAGAATTTAATCTACTTTGCAACTGAAAGTTTTCTTCACTTCCCGAAATATTTCATCCATTACTATAATTTTGTAATGAGAAAGAAAATCATCTTTGTTTTGAAGGAAAGATGATCACTAGCTCCTAATAACAAAGGTCACTGAAAATTTAATTCATGCTCCAATTCCTAAATGAAATTCTTTAGGGTAATAATGCTTGCTAGATTGTTTATCTGAACATGAAGCAAGGGCAGCACATACCATTCAATAACAACTATTTATTTATTGTATTTTTTTACACGAACAAAGAAGTATCTACAATCAAATGAAAAGTCCATATTTGACAATTAGTTCAGAGTACCACGTCAGTTAGTGTAGGGTCCACTGACGACCAGTGCACTCCGTAACTATGTGTTCTATTGTTCGCAGTCAGCAGATGAATGGAAACCCCATTTCAAGGTGTAATCACACCTCCCTCGACCCACCCTAGTGTGGTTCAGCCTCCACCAGCTTTGGCATGATACTTGGAATCCTTGTATGTTCTTTGTTGGATCTTGAACCTGGTGAGCTTTGTAAGACAGTGAATTTGTTCCAGTGCTGTCACCACCCGGCAGTCATGTCGACAGAACTGATACTTTTTGAATCAATCCAGGGTGGTTTGCACAATTTCACAGGGTGGTTTGCATGACTTCAGATGAGTTGTTGATCGATCGTTTAGAGCATTATACAAGAGAGAATGCTTATGAGAAGTGAACTTCAGGAAGTTTGTCTTAGCTACTTCTCTCTTTAAATCTTGCGGAGAAATATAAACTACAACACGTAACCACCGAATGAAAGTAGATCTACCAGTAACAGTGACAACTTCATGGCTTCAGTAAGTTGAACTGTTTACCCATTCAGAAGAGCAATATTCGCCAGCACAATACACAAGAGCGTGCAGCAGAGTGTAGAGTATTCACATTCACATCCCAATTGCTGCTGGTAGTCTTGCGAAGTAAATTCGTTCTCGAGCCAGGTTTCTTAAATAATCTGATGCACTGTTGTCTGAATTTCATGGCCTGATCCAGAGAGATTGCTAGATATATTGTAGTTATGAAAAAGTTCGATTCTGTCAAAATTCATATGTAGCAACACAGCAAGAAGTAAGCATTCATGATACTGTTAGTCTACACTGCATCAAAAACCAGAAATTAAATTCTCGAAAACGCCCCTGAAAATAAAATGGACAGTTATGGCAAAGAAAGCTTTCATCAGATATGATTAAAGATGTTTAAAGCCTTTCATTTGTAAACTGGATTTCAAAGCTAATATTTGAAAAAAATTTTTAGCTAATTTTAAGACAAAGTTCCTAAAATTAGTAAATATAAATAATGATTTAATACAGTCTACTTAACTTTGAAAAAGAAAAAAATGCATAAACAAAACTTATGCACTCAATCTGTTTGTTTACTCATTAGAAGATTAGTATCTTAATGAAATTTACAAACAAAAAGTGCATCAACTCAGCTGAACTAATCAAAGCAAGGAATTTGTCCTAACACTATTTAAAACACTCAATGTAACATCCATGTAAAACAGATTAAAAAATACGTAACCTCTAAATTAGAACTTAACTCATTCAGAAAATAATGTTAATATAGTGCCACTTCCACTTAGATATATAATTAACAAGCACAATATCCAAAGGGTAATGTAGCACAAGGGAATATATATAATACTGGGATAACAACCCCCACCCCTTCAACTTTGGAAAAATATATTAACTCCAACAGATGACAAAAAGATTTTGGAAGAACTGTGAGTTCTGTTTAAGTAACATTATAACAAATCGTAGCTGCAATGGAGAGAGTTTCTTTTCCAAATACTGCTTGACAGAGAAGGGGAATGGTTAGTGTATGCTGTGAATTTTCGCCCACTTTCAACCATTGATTCACTTTCTATCCATTAAGTTCTCACTCTGGAACATGAAATGCAATAAAGTCAATTGCCTGCTCAACTTAACTGGCCTATTTTTAACAACAAAAAGCATCATCTGCTGAATCACTGCTTCCAAACATGGTCAGCAGTTTGGGGACACCTGCATCAGTGGCATTATTACTACCTCCTTCTAGGCATCATAATTTAAATTAACCTGCATTATCACAAAGAATCTAATTTGCTTTGCTTAGAGCTCCTCTCGCTGTCTTTGCCTCACATTCTCCTGTTCTGTAGTGGGCATTGTGGTCTATGAAGTAACCACTGAGGTCTGAACTAGGTTCCTTTTATTGCCAAAGATAATAGAAGAATGAATCGAAAGGTCAATAGTCAAAGATGAGGCAGTTGCTAGCAGCATCCATTATTTACAACACAATAGGAGAGTATCTGTGGAGAAATATTTAATTTTTTCTACATCACATTGTTCCAATACTGCCCCACAGTGCACTGACATACGCACATGACTGTCGGCTCACCTGCAGGCAGACTGTAGGTAGTGCAGGCTACCACTCAGGCAGCCCTATTCCACCACGTTTGTGAACTGTTCTGTTGCATGTATGAGTCACTCATCCTCCTATGCCTGTGGGCACTCGCCTAGTTCATACAGTTACTTAGGTTACGATCCAGCTGCCTAACTGCCCACACCTGATCAGTTTGCCCACCCCCAGGCAGGTACTAAAACTGGTGCAGCCTGCCCTATATCACTGTCCATGTCTTTTCACATCTCCTGGTACTTACTTGGTCCATCAAACAATTCAACAGACTACGTCCTGCTGACCTCCATTTTATTTTCAATAGAGTCACAATTGTGTTCCACGCCAGTCTTCTTTTCTGTTTATTTTGCTTGTGCATTTTCTAAACTAGAACACAAGAACAAGATGTAAATGAGGATTTTTTTTTGTATATTTACTCAATGTTTCCCCAGGACTAAGCCTGTTCAACAGGACGTGGGCATTTCTGCAGCAAATGCTCCTCTGTGAACTCCTTGATGGGATTTAGTATAATATCTGTATACCACTACATATACTTTTCATTTTGGCAGTCAGATGAAATGGCGGCAGCAGAGGGGGAAGAATGGTTGTCAACTGTATCCTCCCAAAAGAATAATGCAAGCATTTGCATAAAAATGAACGGTATAACTTTAATTTATGTGCGACTTCTCCTCTACAATTATTCATTCTTCTGGCAACAATTAAGGAAAAAGACAGATTGCTATTCACTGTAAAGACGACACATTGAATTGCAGGCGAAATACTGAAAAGACTTATACATTTAGCTTTTGACCACAGCTTTTTCAGAATAGGAAACATGTACACATTCATTCCCACAAGCACACTTAACGCTTACACAGTTGACGTATCTGGCAGCTCAGACCGGAAGCCATTCCAGTTGTGGCCAGTCATGTGCACGAGATGTGCTTCCTTGCGTGAATGAATGTGTGCACGTTTCCTTTTCTGAAGAAGGCTTTTGTCACAAATTAATTGGGTAACTGTCTTTTCATTGTGCTTGTCTGAAACTCAATGCGTCATGTTTACAGTGAGTAGCAATTTACCTTTATCCTTATATTATTGTTATCCCACCTGGAGTTTCCACTGTTGCATTTTTCTGGTAGATATTGTCATTGTCTAGCAAGTCAGTTACATTGCTGAAAACGTTTTAGTTACAAATTCCTATGTTTCATATTCGACAATGCTTATGTATGTCAAGGTATAAGCCATCTTGTCCTTATACATATACAGTAATGTAACAGCGTTAGGCTCACAAACAGTAGCACATAACATATTTCTTTAGTATACATACTGATACACTGTAACACTACTGCATGGATTGGATGTACATTTGTGATTATGTCATAGTTTTTGATTTAAACTAATTGTACAATGGAAGTGAGAATAATAATTGACCTACAGAATGAAATGTTACTAGAATTTAACAAGATGAGAGAAAAAATGCGGTTGGCATGTAAACATACCCAATATTTATAGTATTCAGTATGCATTAGAGCATCTCAGTTTGTATAAAACTAATAAGATTTGGGATTGTAGTTAATACTGTCATTGGTAACTAGAATCGTAATTTGTCTACGATGAAATCTCAGATTTGTATATCAATTATTAAATGGGCTTACTAGATGAAATTTGCTTCACAAAACAATTTATTGAAAATCTATAATTCATTGCGAATTATGAAAAATTGGAATTTCAAGAATATAAAAAACAATTACACGTTGTATGAATGTGAGGGAACGATTTAGGTTCCCTTCTATACTCCTAAGGGGCAGACATGTCTACACCAGTGTGCCAAATAATGAAAGCAACAATAATTAACAAGGTGTGCCAGAAGAAGCACATGAGCTGGCTCGAAGATATTATTTCTAAACTCTAAAAACTACAATAGAATTTAACGAGTTACTATCTCTTAATAAATGGAGGTCTACGATCATGACAGTCTTTTTCAACAGACTGGACTATGAACTGTATACAGTACTTCGCTCAGCATCGATTAGCAGCGCAGGAAAACTTGCTTCAGTGGTGCGCTTGGCAGTAGAGGGGTGCCCAAGTGGCTGGCAATGGAAGGGTAATAAACCAGGCTGGTACTCTTGACACTCACTGCACTTCACCACAATAAGTACACCACACTGCAAACATCACTTTGGGTGCTGATACTGTGGGGGACGAACCAGAAGCCCAGCATGAGGCTTTGTACAACCACAGTCAAGGGAAGCCTGTCCATGAAACGTGGTTCGGAAGATGCAGTAGCACTGCTCTCATTAACCGGGCCATGAAAAAAAAAAAAAAAAAAAAATATACATCTACATCCATACTCCGCAACCCACCATACAGTGCATGGCGAAGGGTACCTCGTACCACAACTAGTATCTTCTCTCCCTGTTCCACTCCCAAACAGAACGAGGAAAAATGACTGCTTATATGCCTCTGTACGAGCCCCAATCTCTCTTATCTTATCTTTGTGGTCTTTCTACGAAATATAAGTTGGCGGCGGTAAAATTTTACTGCAGTCAGCCTCAAATGCTGGTTCTCTAAATTTCCTCAGTAGCAATTCACGAAAAGAACGCCTCCTTTCCTCCAGAGACTCCCACCCGAGTTCCTGAAGCATTTCCGTAACACTCGCATGATGATCAAACCCACCAGTAACAAATCTAGCAGCCCGCCACTGAATTGCTTCTATGTCCTCCCTCAATCCGACCTGATAGGGATCCCAAACGCTCAAGCAGTACTCAAGAATATGTTGTATTAGTGTTTTATAAGCGGTCTCCTTTACAGATGAACCACATCTTCCCAAAATTCTACCAATGAACTGAAGACGACTATCCGCCTTCCCCACAATTGCCATTACATGCTTGTCCCACTTCATATCGCTCTGCAATGTTACGCCAAAATATTTAATCGACGTGACTGTGTCAAGCGCTACACTACTAATGGAGTATTCAAACATTACGGGATTCTTTTTCCTATTCATCTGAATTTAATTTACATTTATCTATATTTAGAGTTAGCTGCCATTCTTTACACCAATCACCAACCCTGTCCAAGTCATCTTGTATCCTCCTACAGTCACTCAACGACGACAACTTCCCGTACACCACAGCATCATCAGCAAACAGCCGCACGTTGCTATCCACCCTATCCAAAAAATCATTTATGTAGATAGAAAACAACAGCGGACCTACCACACTTCCCTGGGGCACTCCAAATGATATCCTCACCTCCGACGAACACTCACCATCGAGGACAACGTACTGGGTTCTATTACTTAAGAAGTCTTCAAGCCACTCACACATTTGGGACCCAATCCCATATGCTCGTACCTTAGTTAGGAGTCTGCAGTGGGGCACCGAGTCAAATGCTTTCCGGAAGTCAAGGAATATGGCATCCGTCTGATACCCTTCATCCATGGTTTGCAAGATATCATGTGAAAAAAGGGCGAGTTGCGGTTCTCAGGAGCAATGCTTTCTAAAGCCGTGCTGATGCATGGACAGCAACTTCTCTGTCTCAAGGAAATTCATTATATTCGAACTGAGAATACGTTCGAGAATCCTGCAACAAACTGATGTTAAGGATATTGGTCTGTAATTTTCAGGATCCGTCCTTCTACCCTTCTTATATACAGGCGTCACCTGCGCTTTTTTCCAGTCGCTCGGGACTTTACGTTGGGCAAGAGATTCGCAATAAATGCAAGCTAAGTAAGGAGCCAATGCAGTAGAGTACTCTCTGTAAAACCGAATTGGAATCCCGTCAGGACCTGGCGATTTATTTATTTTCAACCCATTCAGCTGCTTCACAACCCCAGGGATGTCTATCACTATGTTCTCCATACGGGAATCTGTACGAGATTCAAATGGCGATATGTTTGTACGATCCGCCTGTGTGAATGATTTCTCAAATGCTAAATTTAAAATTTCAGCTTTCATTTTGCTGTCTTCCGTTGCCAGGCCAGACTGATCAGTGAGTGACTGGATGGAAGCCTTCGACCCACTTACCGATTTTACGTAAGACCAGAATTTCCTTGGGTTTTCAGCAAGATCTTTTGCTAAGGTATGATGGTGGTAGTGGTTGTATGCTTCGCGCATCACTCTTTTTACAGCAGCACGAATCTCTACAACTTTTGCCTGTCCTGTCCTCCTCATTCTCCCGTTCTTTCTTGTACCACGAGTGCAACTGACTTTGCTTCCTAAGCATTCTCCGAATTGCGCTGTTAAACCACGGTGGGTCTTTTCCATCCGTAACCCACTTTTTTGGCACATACTTCTCCAATGCGTGATTTACAATGTGTTTCAAATTTGCCCATAATTCTTCCATGTCCATCATACCGGAAGTAAATTAAGTCGATTCATTTACTAAATGGGATGCTAACAATTGTTTATCTGCTCTTTCTAGTAAGAATACTCTCCTAGCCTTCTTGACCGACTTTTTAACTTTCGTAACCATAGTCGTAATGACAACAACATGATCACTAATCCCTGTCTCAACACTGACACCATCGATGAGGTCTGGTCTGTTCATGGCGACCGGATCTAAAATATTTCCATCACGCGTTGGCTGTCGATTTAGCTGCTCAAGACAGTTTTTGGATAATGTGTTCAAAAGTAATTCACACGACGGCTTGTCTGTACCACCTGTAATGAATCCACAGACATCCGAGTCTATACTAGGTAGGTTGAAGTCGCCTCCAACTAATATAGCATGATCCGAGTACTTCTGCGATACAGAGTGTAGACTCCCTTTGAATGATTCTAGAACTGTCACTGTGGTACCTGGTGGCCGATAATAACACCCAATAATTAACCTTATTTCTCCTAGCCCTATTAAACGTGTCCAGATAACTTCACAATCACACACTACTTCGACCTCAGCAGACACAAGTAGTGGCACAGTAGTGACAAGGTACGTGGGTGCAAAACCCTGCCATCCATGCATACTCAGGCGAAGTGTGGCAGACGATGCGAGCCATGTGACATTGTGCAGGACGAGTTGCTGAGAGTACGTCTGGAGAGTGTTGCCTCATTGAAGCACAAGAAGAGACTGCTCAAGCAATGGTTCAGCATTCATTGTGTCTGGAAAGTGTGGCAACTTGAGCTCTACCTCCAGCAAAAGTGACGAGTACGTATGCTGGGGAGATGTGGTGGACCCTTGGCCGGCAGGCGCTTTAGTGATCGCTGGTTTTCGGTCAACGCAGCTCGTTATCTGCTGCTACAGGTGGAGGCAAACAGAAAGAGTTGCCACTTGGTTTCCCCCTTCCAAGCCAAAAACATTGGTACCAATCATGCAGAGGGTTGTTTGGAGCCGATAGTGCTGTTCTTAGTGGCAGTGACGACGACACACTGTCAGGAATGGTGGGTACCTGTAGAAGCAGGAGACATCTACATTGGCTGGAAGCTGCAAGAAGGGCAGTGTGGTGGCAACGTCAGGATCCCAGGCACTGGGGTGTGTGTCTGTCGTGCAATAGTCAGGGATAGTATTAGTTGGTGGTGTGTTGCACGTGGCGTCGGGGTTGGCATATCAGCCTGTGGTATGTCAGGAACTGCACAGGGGATGATGTTGGCCTGTGTCGTATCATAGGCAGTGTTGGTGGAGCTGCGACTGGGTCCAGTGATAGGCAGAGGCAACTCCACCTCAATAGTAGTGCTATGCTCATTGGCTGGAAGAGGCTGTAGGATATAGGCCATTTGAGCCTGTCTATGTAAACAGTTGTTGTGGCACCATTCAGATGAATGGAGAATGTCATGTCTCCGTGTTGCCCAAATACTGAGGGCAGAGTGGTGGAATTTGTGTGTCCACCTGAAGCATGACATGGGCACATGCTCTCAGGTCATGGTGGATGAAGATTGGGAGTCACCATGATACTGCGGAGGTGCTAGTCACAACTGGGCCATGAAGCCTTGGAGCTGCTGCACGCATGCGCGCGCTCACACACACACACACACACACACACACACACACACACACACACACACACCAGGAATGGCAAATGGGGTACACCAGCTTGGCAGCAAAAGTTCCCAGGTCAGTTTTGTGTGTTAGTCACAGGCCTATAAGTACCAGGCTTATGGCAGCAAAACATTTTGAAAAATAACACGTAAGGGTGGCTTTAAGTGTGGGTTGGAACCGCTCCACCACGCCGTTAGCTGCAAACCAGTAGCTGGAGGTATGGTGGAAATTGGAGAGACAGGTCACTCTCAGTATTAGAAGAGGGCCAAGGTGAACTGGCGGCCCCAGGTCTGAACATAGGCTACAGCCACAGTTTCAGCTGAAATATCAGAGTAGGGGTGGCCTAGCCCAGCTACTGCAATTGTGTTAATACCCAGCCAAACAAAGTGTTTTTTCATGAGGGTTGCAGAGGTGCTGACACCTAGGTGTGTGAGGCCATGGATGGAGTTGAATGTCAGTTTTTGGAAGGTAGGATGGAGGAAATGGTGCGGGCGGTCATTGGAACCATCAGGTTGTGAAGGATCCAAAACAACATCACACCAGATCTCACAGTCGGAGCCTCATATGGATCTTAGCTGGAGGTCGAGGTCAGAGTCAGCATTCCGATGGGTGTGGGCTAGGTCTGGGTCATCCTCTTGAGCAGCGGCCAGGGCATAGTAGTCAGTGGACAGACCTGTCAGAGGTGCCGCTGAGTAAACAACGTTCACTATGTTGGCCAGTAGACTGTAATGACCGAGGAAGTTGACACCCAGGCTGGGTGGAGGTCCATGGGAGTTTGCACTGAAGGCCTAAATCGAGCAAGCGCATGTGTGCACCTCATAAGTAGGGATGTAAAAGTTGTTGGCAGCAGTAATGAGAAGGGGAAACGGAGGGGGATGGGAGTGGGATTTAGTAGTTGTTTGCAGAGAAACATTGATAAATCTGAGCTGGTGTCGTCGAGGTAGTGGACAGAGGAACTAGCATCATTCAAATCCTGTACAAACAGGTGCCGTGAAATGGTACAGCAAACACGCACGCCTATTCCCGGTGTCTGCCAGGGCTTGGGGACCAGAAGCACGGAGGTCTTCAGCTGGAAGCATCCTCACCAAACCTCTGGTGGTATCAGCATGTTGCCCCTAGTTGGCAGCGGTCATCAGGGGATGATTAGAACCACATCAGGAGAGGTGTCTGTTTTTGCCTGGCCCAGCATTGCATGGGTGGGGGCGATCAGCACCTGGCGGTAGGTGCTGGAGGTAAGTGCTGCCATCTCAGAGCTCAGGTGCATCAAAATCTGGTAGGGGTCAGGCGTCAGTGTGCTGGGCAGAGGATTGTTAGTAACAGGTTGTGCGAGTGACGTCACAGAATAGGCGTACTGGGGTGGGGTGGGAGGGGCGAGAGCCACATAGCATTGTGCGGGACGAGCTGCCCTGAACATGGCCAGGTGGTGCTGCCTTGTCAAATCGGAGGAGGAGGAGGAAACTGCTCGAGCGATGGTTTGGTGTGTTTGGCATCCAGAAAGCACAATGAGGTTGCTGGGGAGATGCGGTGGTACGTTGGCCAGAGGGCGCTTTACTGATAACTGATTTTCGGTCAGCTCAGCCTGTCATCTGCTGTTACAGGTAGAGGCAAACGGAAGGAGTAGGCATAAATGTATATAAGGGCCAGAGTTAGGTTGAAGTTGCCAGAGCAAGCAAGTGGTAGTTAAATGCAGTATCACTCAGTATAGTTACGATTTTTAAGTAGACAGTTAATAAAAGAAGTACTTACACAATATGGATATCTAAATTTATTTAGAAAGTATAAAACCAGTTCCACATCAAGAATATAGTTAACAAATGCAAAATGCCGGACTTTCGCTTACGGAAAAACCAACCGGTTAAAACTAATACCAGTATTTTTCAGTATTTGTTTGTTTTTGGTTGTAACAGGTGTTTTTTTATATTTACTAATAACCAGATAAAAGAAACCAATATATCAATTAGTCATAGTAGCAGATAGATACATATAATGGAAAGTGACCAGTGCTATTTTAACAACTACACCGGCAGAACTGAGCAACAAACACATGGCATAAGAATTGGTACAGCATTGCTGAGACAGTAATGTATTTGTTACCATGTGGTGTAGCCTATTAGAGGGTACAAGTGGACATCCAGGGTGCAAGACTTGCCCCACCTGGTCTCTACAGTTGTTTCTCACTGTTTTATTACAGGATGTATTTTATAAAGTGCAGTGTCAATGCAGTACAATGCTACATTTTCTTTAAAAAAATAAAAAAGGGAGGAGCCACAACAAACGCGCAAATCGTGAGAAGAGATTCATTCATAGTTTATGACAGAAATAGGAAGTGGCTGATCTGTTGTCTGTGTCTACATAACATGCCTTTATCTGCTTGTATCCCTTGAACATGGACAAATTAATATTGAAAATTTAGTTCTTCAACCTCGTTTTCACCCTTTAACACAGACTATTCGTAATGCCCAAATGGGGGATGATACTTTATCACATTATTTTTGAGCAGAGTTTCAAAAAACTGGAATCCATAGGAGAATACTGGTGATTTCTCCCTAGTTTTCAACAACTGCTCGCTTTTCAATAAAAGCAGTGAATGGTGGACAGACTAAGTTTTATTTTATCTGCCTATTTAATTTAATATTTTCATTCTGTGTATCTTGAACTGAGGCAGTCAACATTTTTCCATCTTTGTTCAGTTTCATGTTTAATACAGGAAGTAAAGGAATAAAAAATGGAAAATCGGTTATTTCAGAAACTGGTTATTCTGAGCACTTTTAAGAGTTGGGTTAAACTGGCACCTAAGAAACTGATGTACCTGAAAACTCATTTCAGCGATAACTGTCATCCCTACTTTAACTGTGAAATAGAATGTAGAATTTTCCAGTCAAAAATTGTCGCCTACACTCGGGTATTCGAGCTGAGTATTTGAGAACTCCTGTTAAGTTTACTGTTTAACAGCTCTTGCACTGCTTAATAGCAGTGTAGTTTCTAACAAAAACTTCTCATGTGACTGAACAGTTCAATTGAATGATCCAGGCAGTCACAGAGGTTGAGATTATTAGCAGATGGGAGCTCCACTGTTATGTGCATTATGGGGACCCTCAATAAAATGGTCATCAAGGAGGGGAAGAAAACCAAAGTGCACTCCATGTGCATACTGGGTGAAGTCATTCTAGATGGGAACAGGTCCTTCCAGATGCCATGAAGAGCACAGAGTGCAGCCAAATGCAGCTGGTGGCTCATGTCAGTACCAATCACGTGTGTCACTTTGGATCGGAAGAGATTCTCTCTGGTTTTGAGCAGCTTGGTCTTGCTTGTGAGATGAAAGCAGAGCTCACCATTTGTAGCATAGGTGACAGAACCGATTGCGGACCACTGGTAAGGAGGGTCTGATCCAGAGGCTCAGACTGTTCTGCGACCATGCAGACTCGGATTTCTTGACTTGCACTACAGGGTGGTGGGGTTTTGGGTTCTGTTAAACAGGACAGGAGTCCATTACATGCAGGAGGTGGCTATACAGGTAGTGGGGGCTGTGTGGCACGGACTGGGCCTTTTTTTAGGTTAGAGGGCCTTGAGGGAACAGAAAGAGCTTCAGTCTCACAGGGTGCAGGTTGAACACAGGAAGAACATAGATCTAGGAACCATGTGTATAACAGTTGTGTTGGGGAAGTACCAGAGGTCCAGGTGCTAGTAGAAAGCACTGATGCTCAGATCATTATACGACCGAAAGCTGGCTCTAAAGCCAGAGATAAGTTCAGCCAAAATTTTTGCTGAAGACCTAATGGTGTTCAGAAAGTATAGGCTGATTACAGTTGGTGGTGGCCTGTTTTTTGCTGTTAGAAGTAGATTATCTTGTAGTGAAATTTAAGTAAATGGTTCCTGCGAGTTAGTATGGATAGATGTCAGTCTTGGCAACTGGAATAAAATAATTATTGGGTCATTCCATGTCAAATCAACACACCTATTTTACCTCACCATTTTAGATTTTGCTAAAATTTAGTATACTTATAGTGGGGGCTGAAACTAAGAAAAATTCAAAATTTCAATTTTTTTATCTCAAACCATTCCTGAAATATGGCTATGTAAACTTTTCAAAAACCAGCCAAAAATGTGTGAACGGACTTTTTTTAAACTGCCCTACCAGCTGCTCTAATTGAGCTAGAGAGCTGGGAAAGGTGACACTTTGCTGGATTTTGCATGCTCTTTTCAGGGATATATAACAAAACATAGCTTCTAATTAATAACCCTTTTTTCAAAATACTAATTAATTTTTTTGATTTAATTTTTTTTACAAACATACACAACTGAAAATTTTCAAAATATTTCCACAACTACTTCTACTGTTGTAAATCACATGGCAAAACATAAATGTGGGATGATGATGGGTTCATTGTTAAAAAAAATTATTCTGGACTCTTGTTTTTCACTAACAGCCATAGTTTGACCAAACTGACCTTTAACAAACAGGAATTTCATTAAAATATACTGAAAGGTAAGTAAAAGATAGTATTAGAAATATCAAAACATCACCTTATTAAAACAAAAGTAATAAGCATATTGTGTAATTGATTGCTTATTTCAATTTCATACAAGTTAACTAACAGTATATTAACTGACAAAACAAAAAAGTTTGAGCATTTAGCTACAAACTGAAATAAAGTATGAAAAAGTACAAGTGTTTACGTAATAGTTCTGATGCATGTTGTTTGGAATGAAACTATTAAAAAAAATTAAATACATAATGCTTGTTTTTGAGTAACAGGTATCCATACATAGCTAAATTTAACACAATAGGTACTAACAGTAATTTTGGAACAACTTTCTATAAAATATACGTTAACACTAACCTGAGACAAAAATTAAGTTTTGAGTTGAAAGCAGTTTCCCAACAAATTGTCTTGGAACTTCACAGATTACATTTTAATAAAGCCAAATGGGTTTGGTTTACATCACTTTCATTAAGAGTGTATGTTCTCCCTGTCAGAGTAAATGGATTTACTTTTGTGACAACATCCACAACTGACACCCAAAGGACATCTGCATGTGCGTGATAGGAGAATGACTTAGCTGGTCCACATGGATGAAGAAAAGTTATTTTCACTTCATCAAGTTGGTTTTTTTTCTTCTAAAATGTACCCAAGCCACCAGTTTCAGCCATACACAGTGGTGACATAGCCTGTTACATCTTGTAACTTCAGTTTGTCTGGTGATGATGTTACTTCCCTCTCCCAATTCTGCACATCACTTGAAAAGTATCTGATTATTAATTTTGATGTAGTGTTGGGAATGAAAGTGTGAAATTGCTGTGTTCCTTTGATTGTCAATGCCTCTTCAAGCCAGCTTTTTAATAATATTTCTGAAGCAGCATAGTCTTCTTGAGTGGAATACGCAAAATTAACATTTGTGATATTATCTACTGCCCCCTCAAATAGATCTCGTGGGGTTTGGATCTGATTTTGGTATGGCCTTCGCAAACTTACACTAGCTGCCAGTCTCTTAACTGAACCCCCTACTCCATCACAAGGCCCTTTTCCATGTACTGTGGCTGAAAAGTGCCACTCAGCTTTTATGTTCAAGTCTTCCTCATGAAGGCATAGGTTTAGGAAGTTTTTCTTATTTTTGTACTGAGCAGCAGAACTGCCAGAATAATAGTATATCTTTTTTTGGAAGCTTTTGAAATTTATTTGTTAGATAAGAAATAAGCTTCCTTTGAAAGGTGTAAACTGCAACTGTATTGTGCTCCAGGCAATCAGAAACAATGACAAAGCTCATATGCTCAATTTAGTCTTCCTGTTGGTAATATATAACAAATAAATGAATGGTAATCTGTTGTCTTGTCCAGTGGTAGCTCTGAGCTTCATCCTGTAGAACTATTCTATAACGTTCCAAAAAATCATGTATGACAACAAATTCAGATTCTATAAGATTTTCTTCTGTTGCTTGGCAATGAAGTCATGCCGAATCAAAGTAGACATCTTACTACAAAATAAATCTATGAATTCTTCAGAAGTTTTCTGAACGATTTCCAGATTACAGCGGTCAACTGACATCCACTGTCGGAACTCAACTCATTCAACTAAGCTTCCATCAAAAGAGTCTTGTAAAATTTTATGTATGACAGTTTCTCCTGGGCAATATTTACAGTTTCCCATGGTGCAATAAACTGATGATGGGTTGCAAAACATTTTTGCAATGCACTGCTTATAATTGTTTAAGATGCTGTTTGTTACTGTATTTAGTTTGGCATTTTCTATTATTAATTTTATGTTTCGGTGAGTTGTGCACACACAGACAGAGTGTGTGTGTGTGTGTGTGTGTGTGTGTGTGTGTGTGTGTGTGTGCGCGCGCGCGCGTGTGTGTGGGTGCGTGTGCGTGTGTGTGGGCGCGTGCGCGCCACTCCAGCCAGCAAATACACAATGTTTCGGGTTCAACTCAGCAAATTTAGAGAAACCTATTTTTATGTTAGCAAACTTGTCTTTAAAATGTTTGTAAGCTTCTTTATGGTTACACAAAATAAGTCTTCTTGATATTTTTGTTTTACTTCCACTTGGTTCTGTAATTGTCACACAATCTTTAAGTACCTGGCATTGCCCGGCTAACTTCATCATTTTCATAAAATGAATGTACAGTTTTGACAGTTTCTGTTGGTAAACACTTCCCTGGTTTTGGGTTTGGACCTTCCATGAATCTTTTCTCTTTCAAAATTTTTTTGGACTGCCGAACAATGTAATTAGGAGCATTAAATTCCCTCATTTCCCTGACACTCCACTCCTCAGGTAAACTTGTAAGAATCATCAGTTTTTTTGCTCTACTTATAGAATTATTAAAGTTTGTTTTGAGGTTTTGAAGAACGGATTCATCAGTATCAGTATCTGACGAAGTTTCAGCAGCAAAAAAATGTTTACGTGTCACTGAGGAGAAGATTTTTTTTACTTTTGATTTGGTGTAACACCTAGATGTTAATTTTTTCTTATCAATTGGGGACTCACCTAGTTCTTGAAGTGATGTGTTAGGTGTTTGAACAACCACTGAAGTTGCAGTGAAGAAGGTTCTTGGTCTGGGATGATTATCTCTGATTCAGAAGAATCTTCAACACTTATCACTCATGGGCTTTGGTGTATTTTTCAATGTGGTTACATCTTTCCTATATTTATCACAAATCCTGCCACCACTACGTATTTGTGGAAATAATTAAGGCATCCATGCTGTGACATTTCTGTTTTTTCCTGTCTCTAATAAAATGATTTGACTTCTTCAATGGATTACAACACTGCACTCTTACAGCACTGCACTTTTTACTTGGCTCCATATTGATACAAAAACCACTTACAAACTCTCCTTCAATTTATAGATTTACTTGTAAATGAACTGTTAAATACACTAGATACAAACTGGTCAACTCAGAGGTAACAATTGATTTGCACTAAAACCACAGTGCACAATAATGCTGTAGGCACACCAAACCTTAGAATGTAACAGTCTTATATCCTCTCAACAATGGCTCCAGTCTCTGAATGATTGTACAGACATCAAACACTGTGCTTGTTTCAACTTGTTGACAGCCTGCTGCATACATAGACAGGAACACAAGCATGCTCAGCCTTCATACAATGGCTAATGAAATGTGCATTTTTGGACCAGAAGTATTCCATCAATAGTCTACTTACAAGTTTTTCACACCTTATTCAAATCTTAGCTATAGGTCCCACACTCAAAATTTCGTTTTGCCAGCTAATAGCCTATTAGTAGGAAAAATAAAAACAACAACAACAACAACAATCACTTATAGAAAATGATGTTTAGTTTTGTTTCAAAAAGGTGATATTTTGATATTTCTACCACTTTTTTACTTACCTTTCAGTATATTTTAATGAAATTCCTGTTTGTTGAAGGTCAGTTTGGTCAAACTACGGCTGTTTGTGAAAAATACGGCTGTTTGTGAAAAACAAGAATCAGAAATAATTTTTTTAACAATGAACCCATCATCATCCCACATTTATATTTTGCCATGTGATTTACAACAGTATGAAGTAGTTATGGAAATATTTTGAAAATTTTCAATTATGTGCTTTTTGTAAAAAAAATTAAATCACAATATTAATTAGTATTTTGAAAAAGGTTATTAATTAGAAGCTGTTTTGTTGTATATCACTGGAAAGAGCATGAAAAATGCTGCAAAATGACACCTTTCCCAGCTCTCTAGCTCAATTGGGGCAGCTCCTAGGGCAATTTAAAATAAGTCCATTCACACATTTTTGGTCAGTTTTTGAAAAGTTTACATGACCATATTCAGAAATGGTTTGAGGTTAAAAATTGAAATTTGGAATTTTTTTAGTTTCAGCACCCACTATACGTAAACCAACTTTCAGCAAAATCTAAGAGGGTGAGCTCAAATTTTTATTTAAAGTGTACTGATTTGACATAGAACGACCCTATTGGATCCTTTTACTGACCTCCCAACTCAGGTGATATAATTTCTGTGAAGTTCAAAGAAAACTTCAGTCTAATTTCAAACACATACCCGACCTATACACTTTTAACCGGTTGTGAGTTCAGTTTACCCTTGATATGTTGGCAACAATACATGTTTAAATCCAGAGGTGTGCATTAAAAAACATCTGAAATTGTGCTAAATGCATTTTTAGAAAATTATTTTGGGCAACTAGTTCGTGAGCTCACTCAAATAGTAAACGGTTGCAGAAACACACTTGATCTCATAGCAACAAACAGTGCTGAGCTAATGATGAGCATCAACATGGATACAGGGATTAGTGAACACAGGGTGGTTGTAGTGAGACTGAATACTGTCAATCTCCCCCCCACCCAAAAAAAAAAAGTGCTCAAAAAAGCAGATAAAAATTTGCTTGACGTTTTCCAGAGAGAGATCAAAACAAATTGTGAAGTGATTCAGATAACTTACCGGTATGGTGCGAAAATTGGTAACTGGCCCTAAATTAACAAAAGTGTGAGGTCATCCACATGAGTGCTGAAAGGAATCTGTTAAACATTGGTTATACGACAAATCAGTCAAATTTAATAGCCATAAATTCAACTAAATACCTAGGAATTACAATTATGAAACACTTTAAGTTGGAAAGAAGACTTAGATAATGTCGTGGGAAAGGAGAACTAAAGACTGCAAATTATTGGCAGAACACTTAGAAGATGCAACAGATCTACTAAAGAGACTGGCTACACTATGCTTGTCCGTCCTCTTTTGCAGTACTTCTGCATGGTGTGGGATCCTCACCAGATAGGATTAACTGTGTACATCAAGGAAGTTCAAAGAAGGGCAGCACATTTTACATTATTGAGAAACAGGGGAGTGTGTGTCACAGATGTGATACACAATTTAGGGGACACCTCATTAAAACAAAGGCATTTCTCACTGCAGTGGCTCTTCTCAAAATTTCAATCAGCAATTTTTTTATGCTGACCTACACAGAGAGCAATGATCATCATAACACAAGGGAAATCAGAAGCTCGCACAGAAAGATATAGGTGTTTATTTTTTCTGTGCACTGTTCGAGAGTGGAACAATGGAGAATTGTTGTGAAGGTTCTTCGATGAACCCTCTGCCAGGCACACAAGTGTGATTTGCAGAGAAAAAAATGGCTCTGAGCACTATGGGACTCAACTGCTGAGGTCATTAGTCCCCTAGAACTTAGAACTAGTTAAACCTAACTAACCTAAGGACATCACAAACATCCATGCCTGAGGCAGGATTCGAACCTGCGACCGTAGCGGTCTTGCGGTTCCAGACTGCAGCGCCTTTAACCGCACGGCCACTTCGGCCGGCGATTTGCAGAGAAGCCACGTAGGTGTAGACAAATCCGAAAACACAAATCTAGATTTGATGTTGACAAATTTTAACCTTTGACAACAACAGACTTTTTATACACACTGTAAAGAACACTGATAGCTGCACAAAAATGTCGTTTCCCAAAACATTTACATAAACTCAATTTCAATTTTCCCCAGTGTACAGTAGCAAACAATATGTGTTTCACAATTAAGGAAATAGTTTCTTAAAAGTGTAATCCGTTTAATTTGTCATGCATTTTTTCTGAGATAACTTGTTTGCTGCAACCAGTAAACTTTCCTGGTAATTAATTTGATAGATAAAAAGTCTACTCAGCTACCAGCAGCATAACGCCCACACCCACCCACCCACCCACACACAAGACTGTTGAGCTGAGAAGGAAAGACTGATTGTTGGGGACTGCATCGGACAATATTTGAAAACCTGATAGCTTAAAGATGGAAGACAGGGTAATATGCAAGACAGAGATTACTACTAAAACATCGAGCTCGGGTTAATAAGAGTTACTCCTAACAGAGATGGGAAGAGGCGGTGAAAAATAGATGGGAAAGACAATGAAAAATTTAGGAAATTAAAACGGAGTGAAGCAAAGAGTAGTTACGGTGAAGAAAAGCTGAGACGGAAGACATTAATGTAAATTAAGTCCAGATGGGTGGCGAGAACCAACGACATGTTGTAGTGCTAGTTCCCACCTGTGAAGTACTGAGAAACTAGTGTTTAGGGGAAGAATCCAGATGGCACGTGTGGTGAAACAGGCACTGAGATCACGAATGTCATACATTAATTTCTTTTGTCTCAACTTTTCTTCACTGTAACTACTGTTTGCTTCACTCCATTTTAATTTCCTACATCTTTCGTTGCCTTTACCGTCTATTATTCACCGCCCTCTCCCACCTCTGCTACGTACAATGTACTTAGCTTCTCACTCTTATTAACTCATGCACGATGTTTCAGTAGTACCTCTGTCTTGCATGTTACCCTGTCTTCACCTTTAAGCTCTCCAGTTTTCAAATCTCGTTTGTTGCTGTACCCCAACAATAAGTCTTTCCTTCTCATCCCATACAGTAAGTCTCCCTTGACCTGTGGTTCAGGGCTATTTTCCCAAGATCTACCCCTTTTCCTTCACCCTTCTTCCTTCCCCCTCAACCCTTCTGTCTGAAGGTGGAGCCAATGGCTCCGAAAGTTTGCCAATCACAACAGTCTTTTGTGTGTGCGTTCTGCCGCCGCTTGGTGAGTAGATTTTTTATCTACCCAATTAACTAATTTTATCAATAATAGTTTGTTTTCATTGTTATATTTTCTGATAATTAGTTATCTTTGTTCAACCAAATCAGTATTTACAACATAATCTGAAATAACACTAATAACAACACTAATGAAAGGAAACTACTTAAACCAAATTTTAATAAAAATGTGCTAGTCTACACACAATGAAACATGCCGTATTCTTCCAGTTAAGTAACTTACTACTCTGGCATAAATTCATTCTCCATTTCTTGACGTTTTCGAGATCCACTGTGATCAAGGATTGGAGAGATGTAATTCTTTGGTGGATTTGTTGGCAGAACATGCTGTGCAGCTATTCGCTGAGAAGTACTTAAAACCTGCAGTAATAATCAAAATAAACAGCTAAAAAATATCAAAGTGTCTATGCTACATCCACATTAGCATGGAGAAAAAAAGCACTTCACTCACCATTGGATTAGAAGCTAAATGTATTGTCTTTGGCAGAAGAGTAGGCTCTGATGATTTCAATGTTTGAACTTTCATGGAACCAGATGACTGAACAGGTATGGTTACAATGTGTGAAGACCCTTCAAATAAAACAATTTTGAATTAAAAAGTAATAAGAATGAGAACATGGTTATACACACACACAAAAATTATTTGAGACAATATAAAGGGCACTATCCTCATTTCTTACCTGTACATAAAATTATCTTAATGTGCTACAAAACATGAGTAAACGGCATAAAGTTTTCAAGGGGATTTTGCCACTACTCACAGGAGGCAATTACAGTTACCTATAAACTACCTGACAGTATGCTACTAGATCTTGCACTCACTAATAGACAATGTATTTCAGTGACTAGAAAAGTTTAACTTCAAAGATATTAAAAGATTTGGAGTAAATCTACAACCACAGACAGCAATGTGACAATGCGCAATTGTGCAATAGGCACACTTTCTTCCAACTGAGTACACTATTTGTACTAAGTGTCCTATAGACTCTGGATAACACTTTTTCAACATTAAACTGCTGACATTCTTCAGCTACTCAGGTCGATATACTGTACATAAACTTCCACAAGTAAGTCAAATAGAAAGAACTATTTCCTTCACCGAGGAAATAAATTCTTGTGTATACGTAAGTACATGATGAAAAATGAAGAAAATAAGAATAAAGGCAAATATTTAGTCAAGTGATTACACAAACTGTACTTCTTGCAAACTCATACTAACTGCTAAATTCTCAAATGTGGTTAGGACACCAATATTGAACAATAAAGACATTAAGCATGTCAACACAGGCAGGAATGGAGCAATAATGGCAAACAAATCTATTCAAAATTAGCAGAAGGCTATTTATGTCTTGTACACTAAAATGAACTCACTGGATGGCAGCCCATCACCATATTTCGTTTCAGACAGACAGAATTTTAAGAACTGTGCCCATAATGAGCCAAGATCACACAACAGCCTTGTAAACAACCTTTGATTACATAAAGACTCCATAGAGTGGGAACAGGTATGTCCTAATGCACAACTTTCCTGCTAAAAATGTTAGCCTCCCACCTTTGGCAATACTTTTTACAAGTACGAAATCGTGATTATTACGTCTATGAGGGAATACAAAGATGTAAATGAAGCATTCCACAGTGTACAATATAGCACTTTAGTTGTCGCACAAGAAATAATTTTTTCGCTCACCAACGGGGGTGGGGATGAGGGAACTGAAGAGTCTCCGTTGATGAACAGTGTAAGCCTATTCTTATTTAAAACTACTTCCAGTGACACTAGTTACATTTTGCTGTATAGTCTTACATTATTTTCTTTTGAGAGGCTTTCAATTCTACTTACTGGAATTTAAACCAGTGTCTAAACTTCTCTTTCCAAATGTTGCATGGCACCTGGGCACACTGCTTTATCCACTGATTCCAAAATTGAGACTATCCATCTGCTTCCACAAGCAGCAGCAGCAGCACATGGTTGTGGCCAGCAGTGGATGCAAAACTGCTGGACATACACAAATCTCCTGCTGCCACATCATGTCATGATGCATGCTCCCATGATCTCCAGAGTGGGATAAAGTGGCCCTTACAGTGACAGCAGGTCAGTCTAGCATTCCGTATGTATGATTACCACATACAAGCCAGCTTCCTCCTTGCTGACAAGCTGTAGACTTGATTTTTGTTGTGTGTTTGATATAACATTTTATTCCAAATCATTTTTCCACGAGTTATGTATCTTTGACTGTTGGCAGAGTCATATTCCAAAGGTGTGCATGCGTGTAATTCAATCACTGTTGTCCTTTTTGCTCCATTCACTGACCATTAGAAGACAAAGTACAATCACGATTATAAGAACCCCACTTCAGGGATATATTTTGCTCAGGGCTTACCTCAGCATTATAGCTTATTGAGTGGTCAGTTAAAATATACTTTAAATGCGAACATTTTAGGTTACGCTTTACCACGACTGTTATTGGCATTAAATGAAACAACAAGTTTACTGTTACCAGTCACTGTTTGTTTATCCACACGATGTGTTTCAAAGGTTTTAAACCTCCATCATCAGGTGGATTTACATTTGATATTATGACATTTGTGTGTGTGTTGATTTATGATTTTTTGGAGGAACTTGTGGCATTGTCTAGTGGAGAAACAAAACACTATTTCAGAACATGGTTTTGAGTTTCTTTTGACAAAAAAATTAAACGTATATAGGTTCCTTTCCCTGTCTTAACACATTACATGTATACTGTCATATTTTGTAAACAAATATGGCATCTGCAAACTATTGGGTGCAAAGATTGTGTAGCGGAAGAGAAAACATTATCGCAAAGTAAAAGAATATACATTATAAAAACATTATTACAGAATAATTATTTTTAAAAAGGATTTGGAGGTGTTTGTTCTGAGGTGTCTAATACATGCGTTGGAATAAATACTTCAGGTGGTATATAACTCAATTCTGACAAGTTAAAATAGCTTAAACTTTGTACTAGTTCATACAATCGGATGACATGTTACACACTTTAAGTACAATAACCGTATAGGCTACAGCGGTAAAATTATACATAAATAACCATTTTGATTGGGATTAATAGATACATATGAAAGGCTGGAGGCAAAGGGAGAGGGAGAGGAAGAGAAAGTGAGAGGGTGGAAAGAGTGATTGTAGGAGAGCAAACTTTACATGGCAAGGGGTCTTAAGTTAATATCTGTTACATGTAATAACTGCCTAAAGGCTGAGGTAATACATTGGTTAATGCTTTAAAATATACTGATGGATGTACAATCTGTGCCAGTAGCTGATGTACATACCGTTTCAGGCTGCATCAAACCAGTCTCAGGACTGAAGACCACAACAACAACAACAACAACAACAACAACAACAGTTTCAGGCTGACAAGGGGTACAAGCTGTTGGTGTGATGACATATATGTAAATGAGGTCAATCTTTTGTACTTTTGGTAGCTGTCATGGTAACATAACTAAATATTTATAGTAAACAGTAAACAGTGTGTGTGTGTGTGTGTGTGTGTGTGTGTGTGTGTGT
This sequence comes from Schistocerca piceifrons, assembly GCF_021461385.2. Taxonomy (NCBI): domain Eukaryota; kingdom Metazoa; phylum Arthropoda; class Insecta; order Orthoptera; family Acrididae; genus Schistocerca; species Schistocerca piceifrons. The sequence goes on along the minus strand of NC_060139.1, from coordinate 116,221,956 downwards.
GTGTGTAATTTTAATAATTTAGATAGTTACTGAAAACAGAGATGATACTATTGTAAATATTGTCATTTTTGTCATGGATTATTATTATTATAATTATTATTATTTCCCCATGCAGGTGGGTGGCTATAGCTGATGTGTGGTATTTTTCTTTTCTTTTCTTTTTCTTTCTTTCGTTTTTAGTGCTGCCATGTGTACTTTGAATCCAATCTCAAATGATCTGCCTGTCTGGCCTATGTAGAAGCAGTCACAGTCCAAACATTCAATTTTGTACACACATGTGCGATGAAGTGGGTTTCGTGTGCTGATGATGTGTGGTAATTTCTGTCCACTCTTGTTGTCTGTGGTAAAGGATATGCTTGTGCCTTTTTGTTCGAAGACATTGGCAACCTGATACGAAATGTTACCTAGAAAGGGGATTGTATTGAAGATGTTACTTCCTTTTTGTTTTTTGTGTTGTGATTGCTTTGCCATTATTGAGTGTTTTAGAGTGTCCACTATGGAGCTGCTACAACCATTTGCATTAGCTGTTTGTTTTATTATTTCAATTTATTGATCACATTTATCTTCAGAGAGTTGTAGGTGGGTAGCTCTATTGATCATGTACTGGAATGCTGTCATTTTATGGGCTGTGGGGCGACAACAGGAGTTGTAGGCTGAAGTATGTGTTGTGGTTGGCTTCCTATAAATTTCAAACTGATGTCTGTTATTCTTTATTCCAATGATAAGGTCTACTGTCATCTGTTTGGTGTTCAACTGTGAATTTTATGTTTTCATGGAAGTTGTTGAATAACTCACTGATGTCTCCTTCAGCGCCTTATTAAGATGATTGTATCAGCTACATATCTGTAGTAGTAAATGATATTTTTGAGGAGGTGGACATTAGAATTCAGGATTTTGTCTTCTAAGTTACTTATAAATGTTTCTGCTAGCAATCTGGAAAGATTCGTGCCCACCGCCAGACCATCTATTTGTTTGTAGATTTTACTGTTAAATTTAAAATAGTTGTGTGGAAGTGTGAATTCCAGCAGGTCCATTAATTCAGTAATGTGACTTGAAGGGATATATATATATATATATATATATATATATATATATATATATATATATATATATAAAAAGAAAGATGATGAAACTTACCAAACAAAAGCGCTGGCAGGTCGATAGACACACAAACATACACACAAAATTCTAGCTTTCGCAACCAATGGTTGCCTCGTCAGGAAAGAGGGAAGGAGAAGGAAAGACAAAAGGATATGGGTTTTAAGGGAGAGGGTAAGGAGTCATTCCAATCCCGGGAGCGGAAAGACTTACCTAGGGGGGAAAAAGGACAGGTATACACTCGCACACACACACACATATCCATCCACACATACACAGACACAAGCAGACATTTTAAAAATATGTCTGCTTGTGTCTGTATGTGTGGATGGATATGTGCGTGTGTGCGAGTGTATACCTGTCCTTTTTTCCCCCTAAGGTAAGTCTTTCCGCTCCCGGGATTGGAATGACTCCTTACCCTCCCCCTTAAAACCCACTTCCTTTCGTCTTCCCCTCTCCTTCCCTCTTTCCTGATGAGGCAACAGTTTGTTGCGAAAGCTTGAATTTTGTGTGTATGTTTGTGTTTGTTTGTGTGTCTATCGACCTGCCAGCGCTCTTGTTCGGTAAGTCACCTCATCTTTGGTTTTATATATAATTTTTCCCACGTGGAATGTTTCCTTCCATTATATATATATATATATATATATATATATATATATATATATATATATATATAAAAACAAAGATGATGTGACTTACCAAATGAAAGTGCTGGCAGGTCGACAGACACACAAACATACACACAAAATTCAAGCTTTCGCAACAAACTGTTGCCTCATCAGGAAAGAGGGAAGGAGAGGGGAAGACGAAAGGAAGTGGGTTTTAAGGGAGAGGGTAAGGAGTCATTCCAATCCCGGGAGCGGAAAGACTTACCTTAGGGGGAAAAAAGGACGGGCACATGCACACCCACACGCACACCCACATCCCCCCCCCCCCCCCCCCCCCCCCACACACACACACACACACACACACACACACACACACACACACACACATATATATAAAGACACAAGCAGACATATATGATATGTCTGCTTGTGTCTGTATATGTGTGGATGGATATGTGTGCGTGTGTGCGTGCGTGCGTATACCGTCCTTTTTTCCCCCTAAGGTAAGTCTTTCCGCTCCCGGGATTGGAATGACTCCTTACCCTCTCCCTTAAAACCCAAATCCTTTCGTCTTTCCCTCTCCTTCCCTCTTTCCTGACGAGGCAACCGTTGGTTGCGAAAGCTAGAATTTTGTGTGTATGTTTGTGTTTGTTTATGTGTCTATCGACGTGCCAGCACTTTCATTTGGCAAGTCACATCATCTTTGTTTTTAGATATATTTTTCCCACGTGGAATGTTTCCCTCTATTATAACCATATATATATAAAAACAAAGATGATGTGACTTACCAAACGAAAGCGCTGGCACGTTGATAGACACACAAACAAATACAAACATACACATAAAATTCTAGCTTTCGCAACCAACGGTTGCCTCGTCAGGAAAGAGGGAAGGAGAGGGAAAGACAAAAGGATTTGGGTTTTAAGGGAGAGGGTAAGGAGTCATTCCAATCCCGGGAGTGGAAAGACTTACCTTAGGGGGAAAAAAGGACGGGTAGATATATATTTTTCCCACGTGGAATGTGTCCCTCTATGTGGGATCTATTGGCACAGAGGAATAAAGGTTTTGTATGTCAAATGAGGCCAATGTGGCTCCATCAGGTACCTCTATGTTTTTGACATGTTGTGTAAATTCTGTTGTGTTTTTAAGTGTTCTCTCATTATTGAATGTGTAAGCTTCTTTGAGAATCTGAAGAAAATTTTGTTGATTTTGAATATTGGGCTGTTTCTACAGTTCAGTATAGGCCTGATGGTGGTCCTATTTTTGTGATCTAAGGCAAGGTGCTTGTGGGCTCATTGTTACAATGTTTCTTGCTTCTTGGATGGCGAGTAGAAAGTTGGTATTGTCTGAAATGTGTAACCTCTTTTTTGTATTCTGGATGTTATATCTTTATGTATTTCTGTTATGTTGTTGGTTTGGAAGAAGTCTGAAGTTTTTCTACGTATGTTGCTCTGTTCATTACAGCAGTTGTTACCCTTGTCAGCTTTTACAATTATTGCATTATTCATGTTTAATTTAATCTTAATGGTACGTGTAAGGGCTGCTTCTCTTCTCTTGTATGCTGGGAATGGTTTTGCAATTTCCTTTTCAATGATTCATTAATTTTGTGGCAGGTGGCTTTTCTCTGTCATTTTGCTTCTTAAAGGTGATGGGTGAGATCTGTGTGACACTAGTGATGAGCGTTTCTTGGTTCCTTTGGTCCAGTGAAGGTTGGACGTTGTGTTTTAAACGTTTGCAGAGTAGTGCCTCTCCTTCTGCAGTGAAAATTATGTTTGTCTTGTCGAGGAAAGGTGTGTAGAATGTGTGTTTCCTTCGGCTCTTTTGGTTGGGTTGGGACGTAACTGTTGCTTTATAAGATTGGTAAGATTGGCTAGTTTTTTTCTTCTGTGTAGCTTTTGATTTCTGTACCATGAACTCTGTGTACTTAACTTTCCCAACTGTAATTCTGCATTATAAAGCTGTACGTTGAACATTTGTTCTTTAATATGAAGTTCTTTCAGTTCATTTTTCACTCAAGAATTCGAGTGTTTTCCCCCCTGTGGCTACGGGTTAGAATAGACCCGAGGTATTCCTGCCTGTCGTAAGAGGCGACTAAAAGGCGTGTCTCACGTTTTGGCCTTTGTGATGGTCCCCTGTAGGGTTTGATCTCCATTTTTCAAAATTTTCCCGAAGAGCGAGCCAATTGGGGAAGGGCGCTTACATGGTGCATCATGTCCATTATGCACTGAGACCTATTGCATCCTTTGTTGACGTGGATCTGCACTTCTGCTCATTCTCCAACTGTTGGGGGAGGTCATCCTCCTGGGTGCGTATTTTTCCATCTACTGTGCAGTATAGTTTTCTATGCTGGCGATGATAATGGACTTGTTTGCTTGGTTGCACCTCATATACAGCATAGTAGCCAGTCTGTTGTGGTGGGGCCGCCATGTACCCTGTTGGTTGTTGCCCCCTGACCACACAGGGATCGCTCTGCTAATGCCTGTACCATTAACTCCTCACATATGCCAAGGGGGAGATACTCATCCCGCTGGGGCATCGGAACCTCCGGCAATGGCCATCCTGCCAGGTGGCCTTTGCTGCGACTGGGTGGTGGCCGTGGGAGGGCCCCATGTCGGAGCAGGTGGCATCAGAGTGGATGACGCGCGATGAAGCGTAGTACATCATCTCTTGCTGGTGGTCTAACACTAGCAGTCTCTAAGTGTCCACGGGCTCAATTCAATGCACAGAAGTACGACCCCAAATCATTCCCCTCCCTGGCCACACCATAGGAGGAACGTCAAGCTAAGGATGGCAGCGGATCTTATTCGCCCCAGTACCTTATATGTTCGAGAGCTGATGGGGAATCTTTTATAGCGATGAAGCCTCAGTTTTTTGTTGAGCATTTAGAGGACATGTTTGGGGAGGTGGAGGGCTTGTCCAAAATGAGATCTGGGTCAGTATTGATCAAAACAGCATCCTCTGCCCAGTCACAGGAGTTACTCGCCTGTGACAAGCTGGGAAATGTTTCTGTAACCATCACTCCCCATAAGAGCTTAAATATGGTCCAGGGTATCATATTTCACAGGGACCTTCTTTTGCAGTCCGACGATGAGCTGTACGCCAATTTAGAACGGCGATGTGTATATTTCATTCGGAGTGTCCACCAGGGTCCAAAGCCACCGGTGCTATCATCGTGGCCTTTGACGGTGATACATTACCCGGGAAGTCAAGGTGATGGTCTACCACAGTGATGTGAAACCCTATGTCCCTCCCCCAATGCGGTGCTTTAAATGTTGGAAGTTTGGTCATATGTCTTGTCCAGTGTCCCATATGGAGATTATGGACGCCCATCACATCCCAATACTCCATGTGCCCCGCCTCTCATCTGTGTCAATTGTGGAGAGCACCATTTGCCTTGCTCACCAAACTGCAGGATTCTCCAGAAAGAAAGGAAAATCGTGACGTACAAGACCCTGGACTGACTGACCTACACTGAAGCCAAGAGGAAATTTGAACGCCTACATCCTGTATGCATGACATTGTGTTATGCCATTGCTACAACAGTTCTAGCCCCATCAGCTCTGCCAACTCCAGTCACCTCTCAGAGCCAGAAGACTACACCTGGCCCCTTGATGGTGGGGGGCACTTGCCTCCCTGTTGCTCCTGCACCACCTACTTCAGGAGTAACACCTCCCCCCCTCCCCCCCCCTCCACAACCATCTGGAACGTCCGTCCCCACTTCTAAGCCAGAGAAGCATACAGCTTCTTTGGCAGCTCTCGCTAGAAAGGGGTCCCTTGGGTCACTCCCTTCCCAGGTTTCTGCTAGTGGAAAAGATTACACCTGCCAGTGGCTAAAGAGCCCAAAACCAGCTGGTCGCAGGGCTTCACACTCATCCTCAGTCCCGGAGACTGAATCAGTGAAGTCCTCCCAGTCAGGGAAACCCAAGGAACAGCGAGAGAAATCCAAAAAGAAGATCCCCAAGACTAAGGGAATTGCGGTGGCACCCACACCACCGCTACCTCCAAGATCTGCGTCTGCGGATGAGGTGGAGATTCTGGCACCTGCTGAGGACCTAGATCTCGCTGGACCCTGAGACAAAATGGATATAGACTGCTCATGCAAAGAATCGTTGGCAGCAGGTGACCCTGAGGTGTAAACTGCCTCACTGAATGTTCCATGCCTTCCCAGTCCCATGTTCTCATCCTCCAGTGGAATTGCGGCAGTTTTTTCCACCGCCTGGCTGAGCTGCGGCAACTGTTAAGCTTTGCACCTTCTTTCTGCATTGCCCTCCAGGAAACCTGGTTCCCTGCAATGCAGACCCCTGCCCTCCACAGCTATAAGGGATACTACAGGAACCGTAGCGACTATAACCGAGTGTCAGGTGGATTTTGCATTTATGTCCTAAACTCAGTCTGTAGTGAACCTGTACCCCTTCAAACCCCTTTTGAAGCTGTGGCTGTCAGAATAACGACGACACAGAAAATAACTGTCTGCATATATATATATTCCTCCAGATGGTGTAGTATCCCTGAATGTATTAACTGCACTGGTTGATCAACTTCCTGAACCTTTCCTACTTTTGGGAGATTTTAACGCCTATAACCCCTTGTGGGGTGGCACCGTTCGTACTGGCAGAAACTTTACTGTCTCAGTTCAACCTCTGCCTCTTAAATAATGGGGCTGCCACACATTCCAGTGTGGCTTGAGATAGTTACTCGGCCAATGATTTATCAATTTGGAGCCCAGGACTTCTCCCATCTATCCACTGGAGAGCACATGACGACCTGTGTGGTAGTGAACACTTCCCCATCTTCCTGTCATTGCTCCAGCGTCAAGCCCATGGACACCTGTCCTGATGGGCCTTGTTAAAAACAAGTCGGACTGGGAAACATTCACCTCTGTGGTCACCGTTGAATCTCCCTCACACGGCAACATCGATGCGATGGTTGAGCAAGTGACTACATCAATCATTCCTGCGGCAGAAAACATGATCCCTTGCTCTTTTGGGTGCCCCTGGCGAAAGACGGTCCCTTGGTGGTTGCTGGAAGTTGCTGAAGCAATTAAGGAGTATCGGCGAGCTCTACAGCAGCACCCTTCCCTGGACCACCTCATAGCCTGTAAACGGCTCTGTGCTCACGTTCGCCAGCTTATCAAACGACGGAAGTAGGAGTGTTGGGAGAGATATGTCTTGACCATTGGGTACCATACATCACCTTCCCAAGTCTGGGCAAAGATCAAATGTGTTTTCGGGTACCAGACTCGAACATGTGTTCCCAGTGTTAACATAAATGGCGTGTTATCTACCGACACAAACGCGATTGCCGAGCACTAAGCTTGAGCCTCTGCGTCGGAGAATTACCCCCCAGCCTTTCGCACTCTCAAACGGCGCATGGAAGGGAAAGTCCTCTCGTTTACTACACACCACAGTGAATGAATCCTATAACGCCCTATTTACAGGGTGGGAGCTCCTCAGTGCCCTTGCACATTTGCCTGATACAGCTCCTGGACTAGATCAGATCCATAATCAAATGATTAAACATCTCTTATCTGACTACAAGCGACATCTCCTCGTCACCTTCAGCCAGATCTGGTGCGATGGTGTCTTTCCATTGCAATGGTGGGAGAGCACCATCATTCCAGTTCCCAAACCCGGTAAAAACCCATTTGATGGGGATAGCCATCGGCCCATCAGCCTCACCAACATTCTTTGTAAGCTGCTGGAATGTATGGTGTGTCAGTGGTTGGGTTGGGTCCTGGAGTCACGTGGCCTACTGGCTGGCTCCATGTCAGGGTGGCTTCTGCCAGGGTTGCTCTACCACTGGTAACCTTGCGTCCCTCGAGTCTGCCATCCGAACAGCCTTTTCCGGACGCTAACACCTGGTTGCCATCTATTTTTATTTGCGAAAAGCGTATGATATGACCTGGTGACATCATATCCTTACCACATTATACGAGTGGGGTCTCCAAGGCCCACTCCTGATTTTTATCCAGAATTTCCTGTCGCTCCATATTTCCCGTGTCCAAGTTGTGCCTCCCATAGTTCCCCCCCCCCCCCCCCCCCCCATATCCAGGAGAATGGAGTCCCACAGGGCTCTATATTGAGTGTGTGTGTATTTTTTGTGGCCATTAATGGTCTAGCAGCAGCTGTAGGGCCATCCCTCTGACCTCCTCTGTATGCAGACAACTTCTGCATTTCACAATGCTCCACCAGTACTGGTGTTGCTGAGCAGCGCCTTCAGGGAGCCATCCTCAAGGCGCACTCATGGGCTCTAGCCCACAGTTTCCAGTTTCTGGCCACAAAGTCGTGTGTTATGCACTTCTGTCGGCATCGTACTGTTCATTCAGAACCAGAACGTTACCTTAATGATGATCCACTCACTGTAGTGGAGACATATCGATTCTTAGGACTTGTTTTCAACACCCGATTGACTTGGCTTCCTCACCTTCATCAGCTTAAGTGGAAGTGCTGGCAGCACCTCAATACACTCCGTTGCCTGAGCAACACCAACTGGGGTGCAGATTACTCTGTGCTGTTGCAGCTCTACAGAGCCCTTGTTAAATCCCACCTTGACTATGGGAGTCTGGTTTATGGTTCAGCGGCGCCCTCAGCGTTGCGTTTAATTGACCCATTGCACCACTGTGGTGTTTGCCTAGCGACAGGAGCTTTTAGGAGTGAGTCCGGTGACCAGTGTCCTTGTGGAAGCCGGAGTGCCTCCATTGCAGGTTAGGCGTGCACAACTGCTGGCCAGTTATGTAGCACACGTTTGTAGTTCTCCTAGGCATCCGAATCATCGTCTCCTTTTCCTATCCATGGAGGTTCATCTCCCGCATAGGCGGCCCAGGTCAGGGATTCTAATTGCAGTTAGTGTCCGATCCATTCTTTCTGAACTGTAGTCTTTGCCTTTACCACCTATACTTGAGGTTCATTCACGTACACCTCCATGGTGTACATGTAGGTCGCAGCTTCACCTGGATCTTTCACATGGGCCTAAGGACTCAGTCAACCCTGTGGCTCTCCACTGCCACTTCCTCTCAGTTCTTGACAAGTACCAAGGCCACGAAGTGGTTTACACCGATGGCTCGATCGCTGATGCTCCGTTGACTTCACGTATGTCCATGGAGGACAGCATTCCTTGCCCAATGGTGGCAGTGTTTTCACTGCCGAGCTGGTGGCTACACCTCATGCTCTTGAGTCCATCCATTCATGCCCTGAGGAGGCGTTTCCTCTGTGTACTGACTCCTTGAGCAGCCTAAAAGCTCTCGACCATCATCCTTTGATAGAGACCATCCAGGAGTCCATCTGTGCCCTGGAACGGTCCGGTCATTCAGTGGTGTTCGTCTGGACCGCAGGTCACATCAGAATCCCAGGCAACGAACTTGCCAACAGGCTACGCGGAAACCACTTATGGAGATCGGCTTCTCTGCAACTGACCTGCGTTAAGTACTACACAGCAAGGTTTTGCAGCTTTGGGAGACGAAATGGCATAACCTCAGCACGCACAACAAATTGCATGCCATTAAGGAGATTACGAATGTGTGGCAGTCCTCCATGCGGGGCCTCTCGCAGGGACTCTGTGGTTCTCTGCCGGCTCCGCATTGGCCACACTTGGGTGACACACGGCTACCTCAGTGTCGGTGCAGTGCCCGGCTGACAGTGTCCCGTATCTTGGTGAGCTGTCCTTTGGCTGCCCCGGGACTCGTCGTCATTAATTTTAACTGACCTCTTCGGCGTGTCCTTTGTCCCTTCGTTTTCTCCATTCTAATGCTTTTAGGGTGGATGTTTTAATGTGTCACAGAGAGGTTGGCTTTTTCTTTTTATTCTTGTGGTCAGCCTCCCACAGCAATCTGCTCTCTTGTTTTTACCCCTTCTACCTGTTTCTTGCTCCTCCCTATGGTTTTCTTTTCCTGTTTTTTTGTCCATAGCAGTGTTGGTTGTCCTTCTATCGTTCTTCTGGTTCTTGCTTTCTCTTGTTATTGTGCTGTATGTCTCCTTTCTTTTCTTCTTTCTGTTGTGCCCCCCCCCCCCCCAAATTAACTTTTTTTGTATTCAAACTCAACAAAATTCTCTTCAGAATTCTCAGAGAAGCTTACACAATAGAATCTACACAAAATGTCAAAAACATAGGAGTACCTGATGGAGCCACACTTGCCTCATTTGACATACAAAACCTTTATTCCTTTGTGCCTATAGATCCCACACTACAAAAGCACAAAAAATCCCTTCAACTCACATTACTCAACTAATGAACCTGCTTGAATTCACACTTTCACAGAACTGTTTTAAATTTAACAATAAAATCGACAAAGAGATGGTCTGGCAGTGGGCTCTAATCTTTCCAGATTGCTAGCAGAAATATTTATAAGTAACGTAGAAGACAAAATCCTGAATTCTACTCACCACCTCCTCAAAACTATCATCTACTACTACAGATATGTAGCTGATACAACAATCATCTTCATCAAAGGCACTAAAGATTGGACAGAAGTTACCACACCTCAGCAGCACACTAAACGCACTTCTTCACACACATGTGTACAAAATTGAATGTTTGGTGTACAAAATTGAATGTTTGGACTGTAACTGCTTCTACATACGCCAGACAGGCAGATCAATTGAGACTAGATTCAAAGACACATGGCAGCACTAAAAAACAAAAAAATACCACACATCAGCTATAGCCACCCACCTGCATCATGGGGGGGGGGGGGAGAGGGGGGGGGCAAAAAACCACCCCGTTAAGAACACAAATATCAGCATACAACACATCCAACCAAAAGGGATAAAACTAGACATCCTTGAAACACTCCAGATACACAAACACCAAACCATACAATGTGAATCCATGACAAAAATAACAATATTTACAATAGTATCATCTCTGTTTTCAGCAACTATCTACATCATTAAAATTACACACACACACACACACACACACACACACACACACACACACACACACACACACACACACACACACCTGCCTTACTGTTTACTATAAATATTTAGTTATGTTACCATGACAGTTACCAAGAGTACAAAAGATTGACCTCATTTACATATATGTCATCACACCAACAGCTTGTACTCCTTGTCAGCCTGAAACGGTTGCTGCTGTTGTTGTGGTCTTCAGTCCTGAGACTGGTTTGATGCAGCCTGAAACGGTATGTACATCAGCTACTGGCACAGATTGTACATCCATCAGTATATTTTAAAGCATTAACCAATGTATTACCTCAGCCTTTAGGCAGTTATTACATGTAACAGATATTAACTTAAGACCCCTTGCCATGTAAAGTTTGCTCTCCTACAATCACTCTTTCCACCCTCTCACTTTCTCTTCCTCTCCCTCTCCCTCTCCCTCCAGCCTTTCATATGTATCTATTAATCCCAATCAAAATGGTTATTTATGTATAATTTTACCGCTGTAGCCTATACGGTTATTGTACTTAAAGTGTGTAACATGTCATCCGATTGTATGAACTAGTACAAAGTTTAAGCTATTTTAACTTGTCAGAATTGAGTTATATACCACCTGAAGTATTTATTCCAACGCATGTATTAGACACCTCAGAACAAACACCTCCAAATCCTTTTTAAAAATAATTATTCTGTAATAATGTTTTTATAATGTATATTCTTTTACTTTGCGATAATGTTTTCTCTTCCGCTACACAATCTTTGCACCCAATAGTTTGCAGATGCTATATTTGTTACCAAATATGACAGTATACATGTAATGTGTTACGACAGGGAAAGGAACCTGTGACCACTGGAGGTATTCTATTTTACTTATTTTATGTTTAGCATTAGATATACGTTTAATTGTTTTGTCAAAAGAAACCCAAAACCATGTTCTGAAATAGTGTTTTGTTCCTCCACTACACAGTGCCGCAAGTTCCTCCAAAAAATCATAACACAACACACACACAAATGTCGTACTATCAAACGTAAATCCACCTGATGATGGAGGTTTAAACCTTTGAAATGCGCCATGGAGATAAACAGTGACTGGTAACAGTAAACTTGTTGTTTCATTTAATTTAAAGTTAAAATATATCTTTCAAAATAATTCATGGCAGAAGTTTTAATTTATCATCATGATCGTAACCATGCAGAATGCATTCTAAGGTACGGAAAGTTTGCAGTGTTTAAAAATCATGCATGATACATGGTTAACTATATGTATGAATTATTTATATATCCTGATCTCTAAATTATTTAGGATATGGAAGTGATTATAATCTACATAAGTGATTAACTAAAATATAAAATACAAGTTTTCATAATCTCATCTGGGAGGCTAGAGTTTCAGAGATGATATTTAGACTATTGGCCTCTTTTCACCCAACTGTTCACTTGTTAAACACAATATGAAGCCGTATGAATCAACATAAAAGACTCCTCAGGAAACTTCATGTCTGTATTAGCTAAACAGCAATGTAAACAAACTGCAGAAGTCTACCTTGAATTCTGGGTTTTAAATATCTCTGAACTGGCCAGGTATTACCCAATATAGTAAACCTGTGCCGCTTGTTTTCTGAGAGTTAAGCAGCATACATCCAACGTTTACCCTATTATGAATGAAATCCAAGAGAATGGTGGCAAGTAGTTTCAGAAAGTAACAGGTAGCCTCATCTTCTAACACAAACTTACTGTTTTATTAATGGAGAGCCATAGCAAATAAGGCCAATTAGGGTCTTGTACTGAGTCACACCACTAATTTTAATTCACTATTTCTTAGAACCCTAAAACATGACACACCGCCAGCTCTTACGCCAAGGAGAAGCCCACTCAAAGACCAAACTCTTAATTTGTTAGTCTTTAATGTTATGACTGCAAGCCAAAAATACTACTATTGGTGATACAGCCACAAACTGGTGTTTCTATACCACTTTCTGCATTATATCATCATCCTCTGAGTAAACTGGTTAGGGAGGGCATTTGTCTGACATTTTCTAAAACACACCCAACAATGTGGACATTTTGAAGCACATCCACCACCAGTCAAATATTGTTTGTAACATGCTGTGAACACACGAACGGTTGCCTGTGGTTGTGACACTACATATACAGAAAATATTCCAGAATGAGATTTTCACTCTGCAGCGGAGTGTGCGCTGATATGAAACTTCCTGGCAGATTAAAACCGTGTGCCCGACCGAGACTCGAACTCGGGACTTTCAGGAGTGCTAGATCTGCATGGTTCGCAGGAGAGCTTCTGTAAAGTTTGGAAGGTAGGAGACGAGGTACTGGCAGAAGTAAAGCTGTGAGGACCGATCGTGAGTCGTGCTTCGGTAGCTCAGTTGGTAGAGCACTTGCCCGCGAAAGGCAAAGGTCCCGAGTTCGAGTCTCGCTCGGGCACACAGTTTTAATCTGCCAGGAAGTTTCACAGAAAATATTGTTTGTAGAAAGCTATTGCACATTGTTGTTTAATAAAGTTTAATGTCTTTACATTATATCTACTTACAACATTATGTATCAGCAACTAGTATAAAAGCCCAACACTTTAAATGTACCTACCAATACCACTAGGTATCAATAACTGCAGTAGCAAAATAAAACTGAACATAAATTTACATTACTCACACTTGAAAATTAATTAAAGTTTTCATACTGATTCGTTGTGGATTAAATAATTTTGACAACTAGTAATTTGGAAATGCAACTATCTAAAACTTATGCTACAACTTCTATTATGTAAAATTTGTAGAAAAGTAAAGCAAGTAATGTATTTATTAAAAATATGAATGTTTCTTCTCTGTTTTGCTTATAATGATTAAGTGTACACTAAATTGTAGTCTATTATTTATTGTAAAAGAAAGATTGGTTGATATTTATGTTCACACCATACATGCTGTAAGTACTGTTAGCACTGTATGTTAGTGTTAGTAGGCAGTTGGGTGTTTATTTTCTGTGAAGATGATGTAATGCAATTGCAGTGAAGACAAAATGTATTGTGATTTAGAAGACTCCTTTGATGGTAAAATGCAGACCAGAAAACTTTAACGAAAATTGTGTTATTTAATAACTGATGCTACCTGCGAAATCCACTTTGATTTTAAAGATAATTACAGCTGTTCTGTTATTAAAAACTTGAGCCAACATATATCACCCCTCAAGAAGACAACAAAACTACCATACACAGAGATAAGTATTAGAGTAAGAAATTACTGAAGTAAACTTGTCCTCTTATGATGGGCATTCAAATGACAAATCTGAAAATGGAAAATATGTCACTAAAATTTGTACTTTGATAAGAGTAATGTTACAAGATCACTGCTACAGGTACTATTATTGTTATGACCATTTGTCATTTATTATTGTAAATAGTAATCACATGTCTGGGTGTTGTATGCTGATTTGGTGAGAAGTGGTCTGTGCAATCAAGTCATAAAATTGGCTCTGTATATAGAGCACTAGTACTTCCAAATGTGGAAAGTGCTTGCTAAAAGGATCTTTAATTAAAATATCGATGCTGTTTAAACACTAGCACAAGCAACATTAGAAGCAATGCTCCCACGCTGCCAAAAAAAAATACACTAAGAACTCACCTAAATCGAAGGCAATGACATACACAATGAACAAAGATAGAGCACATTATTTCCAAACTGAAGTACCTAAACCTCAGGGTAATATTCAGTTTTCAAAGTGAAAATGTTGGCTAGGTATTAAGCTATCATACTAATCGCTTTTTTCTTTCTCTTCAAAACTACATTTATCCTGTTGAGAGTAGTAAAAATAGTGTTATTTTCAAAGTTAGTTTTACTTCTGATACCATACTATCATAACAGCAAATAGAAATGTTTTTATGTCAAATGATTGGTGCATAGCAGAGTTCCAAGATGATGATGTTTACTGCACATAAGATCAGCAGATGTCAAGCTGGTATTGACTTGTTAACATTCAATTTGAAGTTTGAAGGAAAAAACAACAAAAATACAAAACTAATATTCCATATACAGACCACATGATCCATCAGAATGGCAGAAGACTAAAGATAAAGTGGGAAGATGAGTAGTGATGGTAATCAGCTTTCAGTGGTTTGTAAATACAATGTTAGATACTGTGAAGGAGTGAAAATGCAGCAAGAAAACTACCATCATTTTCATAAATTGTTTTACAACTATAAACATATGCCTCAACAGAACAGTTTCAGTAAAAATTTTATTTTGGTACAGAAAACTGCAAGGAAGAGGTAGATATATTACGCAGCGAGTTTTCAGTGGCACACTTTGTGCACATTTCCTGTGCAGATAATGTAGAAGTATGTTGCACTACCTTTAGCAGCCTGCTTATGGCATTTGAATGAGACACCATGGTGTGGGTTCCTGTAGTCATGTCCTAGTTCATGAACCACAGGCAACGTATGAGTGGCCAAGTAAGTGGTCCCGACAGTCGGGATACCAGTTACTTTGGAATAAGGCTGGGCATCTCGGACATATTCTGAGTCGTGGTCACCTTTGTGCTCATACGGCAAAGACTACCAAATCCACCGGTTAGTCCCTCAGCCGTTAGGGGTAAACCCAATGGGACTCGGGGCAAGCAAGGCTAGCAACCTGCTCCCCTGGTACTTTAAATATGATGCTGGCAACAATCAGAGCAAAATGCCTCGGACCTTTGGAGGTGACGGAGTCCCACCTCTAACTGACAAACCAGGGACTCCTAAGATACGACTTGGCAAACAAATGGTAATGAGATGGGGAGCTATTAATATCAATGGGGGCTACTCTTGGAAGAAGGTAGAGCTGGCAGAGGCTGCAAGTATGATGGGGCTGGACGTTTTAGCTGTTAGTGACATTCGGGTAAGGGGTGAGAAAGAAGAAGAAGTGGGAGAATACAAGGTCTACTTGTCAGGAGTCAAAGCAGGAATAGCACAATGGGGTGTAGGGCTTTACATCAGGAAAGAAATGGAACCCAGCGTAGTTGCAATAAGGTATGTAAACGAACGACTGATGTGGATAGATTTGACAGTGTCTAGCAAGAAAATTAGGATTGTGTCAGTATATTCGCATTGTGAAGGGACTGATCAAGATAAGATGGATAGTTTTTATGAGGCACTCAGTGATGTAGTTGTTACAGTAAAGGACAAGGACAGTGTTCTGCTCATGGGTGATTTTAACGCCAGGATTGGAAATCGAACAGAAGGGTATGAAAAGGTTATGGGTAAATTTGGAGAGGATATGGAGGCCAACAGGAACGGGCAGCAACTCTTGGATTTCTGTGCCAATATGGGCTTAGTAATCACAAACTCCTTTTTTAAACATAAGAACATTCACCGGTATACTTGGGAAATCAGGGGAACCAGATCTGTCATTGACTATATAACAACAGATCAGGAATTCAGGAAGGCTGTGAGGGACACACGTGTATTCAGGGGATTCTTTGATGACACTGATCATTATTTAATCTGCAGTGAAATTGGGATTGCGAGGCCGAAAGTGCAGGAGGTCAGGTCCATATGTAGGAGGATAAGAGTGGAGAAACTTCAGGATAAGGAAATCAGGCACAAATACATAACAGCGATCTCAGAAAGGTACCAGTTAGTTGAATGTAGTCAATTACAGTCATTGGAAAAGGAATGGACAAGGAACAGGGACACAGTACTAGAAGTGGCTAAAGAATGTCTTGGAACAGTAGTGTGTAAAAGTAGGAGGAAGCAAACAGCTTGGTGGAATGACACAGTCAAGGCAGCCTGTAAAAGGCAAAAGAAGGCGTATAAAAAATGGCTACATACTAGAACTCAGGTAGACAGAGAAAGTTATGTTGAAGAAAGAAACAAAGCCAAACAGATAATTGCAGCATCCAAGAAGAAATCATGGGAAGACGTTGGAGACATTGGGTCAAGCTGCTGGAAAACCATTCTGGAGTGTAATTAGCAGTCTTCGAAAGGGAGGTAAGAAGGAAATGACAAGTATTTTGGACAGGTCAGGAAAACTGCTGGTGAATCCTGTGGATGCCTTGGGCAGATGGAGGGAATATTTTGAAGAGTTGCTCAATGTAGGTGAAAATACGATCAGTAATGTTTCAGATTTCGAGGTAGAATGGGATAGGAATGATGATGGAAATAGGATCACGTTTGAGGAAGTGGAGAAAATGGTCAATAGATTGCAGTGCAATAAAGCGGCTGGGGTGGGTGAGATTAAGTCGGAACTCATCAAATACAGTGGAATGTCAGGTCTTAAATGGCTACACAGGATAATTGAAATGGCCTGGGAGTCGGGACAGGTTCCATCAGACTGGACAAAAGCAGTAATCACACCAATCTTTAAACATGGAAACAGAAAAGATTGTAACAACTACAGAGGTATCTCTTTAATCAGCGTTGTGGGTAAAATCTTCTCAGGTATTGTTGAAAGGAAAGTGCGAGTATTAGTTGAGGAGCAATTGGATGAAAATCAGTGTGGGTTTAGGCCTCTTAGAGGTTGTCAGGACCAGATCTTTAGCTTACGACAAATAATGGAGAAGTGTTATGAGTGGAACAGGGAATTGTATCTATGCTTTATAGATCTAGAAAAGGCATATGACCGGGTTCCTAGGAGAAAGTTATTGTCTGTTCTACGAGATTATGGAATAGGAGGCAAACTTTTGCAAGCAATTAAAGGTCTTTACATGGATAGTCAGGCAGCAGTTAGAGTTAACGGTAAACTGAGTTCATGGTTCAGAGTAGTTTCAGGGGTAAGACAAGGCTGCAACCTGTCTCCACTGTTGTTCATATTATTTATGGATCATATGTTGAAAACAATAGACTGGCTGGGTGAGATTAAGATATGTGAACACAAAATAAGCAGTCTTGGATATGCGGATGACTTAGTTGTGATGGCAGATTCGATTGAAAATTTGCAGAGTAATATTTCAGAGCTAGATCAGAAATGTAAGGACTATGAAATGAAGATTAGCATCTCCAAAACGAAAGTAATGTCAGTGGGAAAGAAATATAAACGGATTGAGTGCCAAAAAGGAGGAACAAAGTTAGAACAGGTGGACGGTTTCAAGTACTTAGGATGCATATTCTCACAGGATGGCAACATAGTGAAAGAACTGGAAGCGAGGTGTAGCAAGGCTAATGCAGCGAGCGCTCAGCTACGATGTATTCTCTTCTGCAAGAAGGAAGTCAGTACCAAGACTAAGTTGTCTGTGCACCGTTCAATCTTCCGACCAACTTTGTTGTATGGGAGCAAAAGCTGGGTGGATTCAAGTTACCTTATCAATAAGGTTGAGGTTACGGATATGAAAGTAGCTAGGATGATTGCAGGTACTAGTAGATGGGAACAATGGCAGGAGGGTGTCCACAATGAGGAAATCAAAGAAAAACTGGGAATGAACTCTATAGATGTAGCAGTCAGGGCGAACAGGCTTAGATGGTGGGGTCATGTTACAAGCATGGGAGAAGCAAGGTTACCCAAGAGACTCATGGGTTCAGCAGTAGAGGGTAGGAGGAGTCGGGGCAGACCAAGGAGAAGGTACCTGGATTCGGTTAAGAATGATTTTGAAGTAATAGGTTTAACATCAGAAGAGGCACCAATGTTAGCACCGAATAGGGGATCATGGAGGAATTTTATAAGGGGGGCTATGCTCCAGACTGAACGCTGAAAGGCATAATCAGTCAAATGATGATGATGATGATGACCAACAAGAATTAGCTTTTAAGTATGTTAGGGATAACTTCTGGGCATCATGCTCAGCGATTTTCTGACAGTGTTTCCTTTTCAGTCCAAGTGAGTGCTTTTCCTATGAAATAATTATTAACTTGCTCTTTGGATGAAGAGTACCACATCATTTAGGCATTCAAACCCATATAAATAATTTTTTCTCAATTCCAGAAAATTAAAAACTGGTTTGAGATTGTGTAAATGACGCCACTTTTTTTTACGTTAAATGGATTAACACTATGTTTTTAATATACATAAACAGACAAATCTTGTGGTTTTGCTCCAAAAGTTACTCTCCATTATGCCAGTTTTATAACACAGAAGTAGAGTCATCTGCCAACATGTAGGACTTTGAAATGAAAATTACGTTTATTAACTTCCCAAAAATTTTCATTTCTTAGAGACACATTACTTTGGAAATCCAATATTCATTTACACCTGAATGAGATTTTCACTCTGCAGCGGAGTGTGCTCGAGTTCGAGTCTCGGTCCGGCATGCAGTTTTAATCTGCCAGGAAGTTTCATCTACACCTGTTTGTATTTTGCACTCGACAATGACATAACTCTTTTCAAGAATGAGAAAGATTTATTTTGGCATTAAGTAGACCGCTCAGAAACCTTTTTTAACCACCTCAACATACATGTGATCACAGGAAATCACCATATAGTGGTACCTATGTAAGGGGAGCAAAGTAAACGCATATTTACATTGCCGTTCTGTAGACTGCACAGTGTCCCTAATCATGAACAATGCAATACAGCTTGCATACAATGTTCGGTCTACCAACAGACTTGAAGGGTCTTTTAGTTTAGACAATGCACGCATTGTCACTTTACATGAAGGGTTGCAAAGCTGGCCACCAAACTGATGTATAGTACAGCATCATCATTTGAATATTCAACATCTTATATCTGGATCATAGCAGTCAACTACAGTTAACAACCCCAGGTGGCGATCCTGAGGAGAACGCAACAAAACTGTGTTCTGCCTCTTTGGAGGAAATTGCAACACCTGTATTGCCCCGGCTTTCTGCAAATATCTCTTCAAAATCAATTTGGCCTCTACATGGTCATTACGAAAAGCACAAATCCCTGATCAGTGTGCAAAGACAGTGGCCAATGGAAAGTGTGGAAAAGAACCTGCATTAATGGCAACTGGTTCTCTTTCCAAATGAGTGCAAGATAATCTTGCCCCTGACGATAACTGTAGAAGGTTGTGGAGGCAGCCAGTTACCAATCCACAGTTCAGGCATACAGTTAAACAGCTTGCTTCAGGATGGAGGTCAGGTTTTGGGTAGGCAAATACCATCAACTGATGTTGGCGACACTTCATCACTATTGATGGAAATTTGAGGACTGCAGTTTTGGAACAAGATTATCCAATCTATTATCCAGTACTACAATAAACATTTCGGTGGTAGATTTATCTTCCAAGGTGATAATGTGCAAGCACACAATTTCCACCAAGTGAACACTTTCCTCCAAAAGGTACGAATCAACCACAAGGAATGGTATGCCATACCTAATGACATGTAACTGACTGAGCACTTTTGTAACCATTTGAAACATGCAAGTGTTATCA
Organism: Schistocerca piceifrons; assembly: GCF_021461385.2. Classification (NCBI taxonomy): domain Eukaryota; kingdom Metazoa; phylum Arthropoda; class Insecta; order Orthoptera; family Acrididae; genus Schistocerca; species Schistocerca piceifrons. Next base: position 116,202,038 of record NC_060139.1, on the reverse strand, counting down.
TAAGAACCCTCCACAAACAATGAAATGACTCCAGGGAGGTACTTTCAAAGACTGGGACAGGTTTGTGTAGCAATGCGGTAGCTACCTAAAAGGTTTGCTCAAAAAAAAATGCAGAACATTCATAATTTTGTGCCAATGGGGTGTGCGAGTGAAATGCAGTTGGCATCCCCGCACATGCTTGTGTTTAATGTGTCACTGCCAGAGATTTCCTTGTTGTATGTCTGTTACTTATTGTTCAGTGCTGTATTAAGTAAGTAGGATGATGTGTCACACAGATCGCGAATTTCAAGATGGCAGAGTGAGATGAGCAACACATCTGCATTAAATTTTGTGCAAAACTCAAGAAAACCTTTACAGAGCCACTTTAAATTATGCAGGAAGCATATTGTGATGAGCGCTTAAGCTGTACTTGGTGTTACGGATGGTTCACATGGTTTAAAAATGGCTGGACGGAAGTTTAAAATGACCTTAGTTCAGCACATCCTTCAATGCCTACCGACAACGCTTATGCCCGGAATGTAAATGAAATTGTGCATGAAAATCCAAGGATGGCTGCTCGAGAGATTGCAGAAGAATGTAACATTTCAGTCATGTCAAGAAATCCTGACACAGCATCTTGGAATGCATCCTGTAGCTACCACATTTGTCCCATGGCTCACGAGTCTAGACCAGAAAGAACTCTGGCTCGCAATCTGTGAAGAGCTTTTCAATCGTGTAAATGAGAACGAGATGTTCCTTAAGAAGATCATAATTGGTGATGAGATGTTATCTACGACTGGGATGTTCAGACCAAGGTTCCATCTTCACAATGGGTCGGGAAACGTTCTCCAAGACCAAAAAAAGCTCGTCAGGTCAGGTCAAATTTTAAAGCAATGTGCTGATATTCATCATGAATTCGTGCCACAGGGACAAACTGTTAAATGATAGTACTGTCAGGATGTGTTGCGACACCTGCGAGAAAATGTGAGAAGGAAACTGCCTGAAATGTGGCGAGACAACTCATGGCTCTTGCAACATGATAACGCACCCACACATTCATCTTTGTTGGTGCACAACTACTGCACAAAAAGCAAAATCGCTAAGCTGCCTCATCCTCCGTACTCTCCAGACCTGTCCCCCGCATTTTTGTTTGTTTCCAAAGTTGAAAACCCGTTGAAAAGACGAAGACTTCCAACGATAAACAAGATACAAGAAAATTCGTGGATGGTACTTCGAGCGATACAGCAACACTGCAAGTCCGCTTCTGGAAGTGGAAATGGCATTGGGAGCGGTGTATCAATTCTGGAGGATAGTGTTTTGAAGGAGACCATGCACATTAAGCAAAAGGTACGTGTAGAAAAATTTTATGGACATAGTTCCAGAAGTTTTTGAACATATCTCATATGGACATCATACCAACAAGGATCAAAGCATGTTACAAAGTACAAGGTGGAGCAACAAAGTATCAAATGTTACACAGCAGATCTTGATTTCACTGACGTACTTTCTCGGACAGACTGCCTCCTTTCTGATACATAACGCTCTCTCTTTCATTTTGTAATTACAAAACTGAATCAACTATGCTGAAGTCTTCAGTTCGTACAATTCAAACACTGAGTTGGGCTAAAGGACCAGCAACTCAATTTATTTTTTATGGCGTCTGTCATAGTTGCATATAATTTTTAATGGTGACTAGTTTCGGCTGCTTGTATTCGTTTTTCAACCATTACTTATGTCTCTAATGTTTGACTATCATAATTCCATTGGGACATTCAAAAGCTCTGTTCATACATTATGTGAACACAAAAAGTCTGGGTTACTGTAGTACACTCCTGGAAATTGAAATAAGAACACCGTGAATTCATTGTCCCAAGAAGGGGAAACTTTATTGACACATTCCTGGGGTCAGATACATCACATGATCACACTGACAGAACCACAGGCACATAGACACAGGCAACAGAGCATACACAATGTCGGCACTAGTACAGTGTATATCCACCTTTCGCAGCAATGCAGGCTGCTATTCTCCCATGGAGACGATCGTAGAGATGCTGGATGTAGTCCTGTGGAACGGCTTGCCATGCCATTTCCACCTGGCGCCTCAGTTGGACCAGCGTTCGTGCTGGACGTGCAGACCGCGTGAGACGGCGCTTCATCCAGTCCCAAACATGCTCAATGGGGGACAGATCCGGAGATCTTGCTGGCCAGGGTAGTTGACTTACACCTTCTAGAGCACGTTGGGTGGCACGGGATACATGCGGACGTGCATTGTCCTGTTGGAACAGCAAGTTCCCTGCCGGTCTAGGAATGGTAGAACGATGGGTTCGATGACGGTTTGGATGTACCGTGCACTATTCAGTGTCCCCTCGACGATCACCAGTGGTGTACGGCCAGTGTAGGAGATCGCTCCCCACACCATGATGCCAGGTGTTGGCCCTGTGTGCCTCGGTCGTATGCAGTCCTGATTGTGGCGCTCACCTGCACGGCGCCAAACACGCATACGACCATCATTGGCACCAAGGCAGAAGCGACTCTCATCGCTGAAGACGACACGTCTCCATTCGTCCCTCCATTCACGCCTGTCGCGACACCACTGGAGGCGGGCTGCACGATGTTGGGGCGTGAGCGGAAGACGGCCTAACGGTGTGCGGGACCGTAGCCCAGCTTCATGGAGACGGTTGCGAATGGTCCTCGCCGATACCCCAGGAGCAACAGTGTCCCTAATTTGCTGGGAAGTGGCGGTGCGGTCCCCTATGGCACTGCGTAGGATCCTACGGTCTTGGCGTGCATCCGTGCGTCGCTGCGGTCCGGTCCCAGGTCGACGGGCACGTGCACCTTCCGCCGACCACTGGCGACAACATCGATGTACTGTGGAGACCTCACGCCCCACGTGTTGAGCAATTCGGCGGTACGGCCTCCCGCATGCCCACTATACGCCCTCGCTCAAAGTCCGTCAACTGCACATTCGGTTCACGTCCACGCTGTCGCGGCGTGCTACCAGTGTTAAAGACTGCGATGGAGCTCCGTATGCCACGGCAAACTGGCTGACACTGACGGCGGCGGTGCACAAATACTGCGCAGCTAGCGCCATTCGACGGCCAACACCGCGGTTCCTGGTGTGTCCGCTGTGCCGTGCGTGTGATCATTGCTTGTACAGCCCTCTCGCAGTGTCCGGAGCAGGTATGGTGGGTCTGACACACCGCAATGTGTTCTTTTTTCCATTTCCAGGAGTGTATAATTCCAACTGCATATTCATGACACTATTTTTATACGAAGTCAACATAAATTTGTTGTGTGCACCAATACGAGCCCTGCGATTCTATGAAAGAATCTCCGAAGCTGGGGTGTAGGAAAGAAAGTCACCAACTGTTTTTCATGTCTCAGTTGAACTCCACGACATTTTTCAGCACCACTCAAGTCTCCATCCTGCCAAGAACTGCCAGACTATGCTTTCTACTTAAAAATGACACATTACACACAACAAGGAAAGCAATAATAAGAATCACTTCTGCAGTGATAAACAATGAAGGTATCAGCATTAGCGTGAAGGGTAACTTAGTATTAGTCTTGACAGACAACATCTTAAACAGATACAAAGTCCTGAAACATATTGTCCACAGCAAAATTACTGAATACTTAACATAAATTGTAATTCGAAGGAATTATCAAGCACACTGCTGTCCTTGCCACCGGAGTGCTGTAAGGATATATATTTCTTCGAAAATTTCATGGAAGAGTTATAAAGTATGTGTTTTCTTGTTTTATGTGGAATGAGTGGGGATCAGAGCAACATGACCCTGCACACTGCCATTTGAGTGGACAATCATCTTGCCACTCAAAGCAACAACAATAGCCACAGACCAGGGAGTACAAAAAGATACCACCATTTTGTTCAGAATCCTTGTACTAATTATCATTTTAACTTAATGAGGAACCTGATCGCTTCTCACTTCTCAGTCTGTCAAGCCACTCCCCCCCCCCCTCCTTCCATTTTACTATGTTTCTATCCTGTTCCTTCTCCCCACCCCCACACATCCTCTGATGGCCACTGCTACTACTATCCCTTGTTTAAATCTATCTTCTTGTAACCTGCCTTTGTTATTCTGCTTTCAATAAACAAATTTTTTTACTGCAGCTACTGTTGCTTTCCACTATAGATGTTAATAGTTACTTCTAAGTGTTGTATCCAGTATTGTATTATGCCAGAGTCTTTCCTGGCTAGGCTTAAGAACGAACAGACCCTAATCATGCATGGAAAAATAAATAGATAAATAAATAACAAAAAACATCACTAAATCTTTAGCTGAAAAATTAGCAGGAAAGGATAAATGTCTGTGGCGAGTATGGACGTAAACAACGAATTCATTGGGGTTCATGATGGAAACAACATACGAGTCAATTTTGGTAACACAACATTTTAGACACTGCGCAGTCATGCCTTTACAACAACATGGGTTCACTCCTTTTGAAAGATTAGAGACCACAGAGGCACCAATATAGCGATGGCCTAAGAGAGACATGTTACCTCTGTTTCATTAAATCACTCATTTTTCATTGTGAGATCTTTTGACTAACTGTAAAGTAAAATAAGACTGATACGAAAAGTTACAGTTGTTGGGAACGGTGCGTGTAATTCTATGCTGAACACTTACAAAGGTTTCCGATGTTTTCCGAGGATGTTGCAAGGTAATGCAGAGTATGTTACAATAAAAGAAAGTCCGCCCCTGGTAGCTGAGTGGGCAGTGCGACGGAATGTCATACCTAAAGGCCCGAGTTCGATTTCCGGCTGATTGGAGATTTTCTCTGCTCAGGGACTGGTGTTGTGTTGTTCTTATCATCATCCTTCCATCCCCACCAACACGCAAGTCGCCGAAGTGTCGTCAACTCTCAACACTTGCACTAGATGAACGGTCTACCCAATGGGAGGTCATAGCCACACAGCATTTCCATTTTCAATAAAAGAAAAATTACTTCAACACTATCACTCTCTCAATCATGTATCTTTCAAACAGAATAATTTCGTTATTTATTATTTTGTCCAATATGCTCTTCATCTTTGATATTTTGTTTGCTGCTATTAAGTAATACTATTTGTTCAGTATAATGCTAGGTTACTAAAAAGTGAATTTCAGAGAGTTGTAAAGTCTACAAAAGAATACTGCACCACAGAAAGCTAAAAGTTCCTACCACATAGGTAACTACACTGACGTATTTTTGAGAAAGGCATGAGAATTTTCAACAATGCAATAATTTTTTGAATTCTTAGACTTATCATATTCTATTACAATGAATATATTGTAACAACTTCGCTTGAAAGAGACATTCTACAATCTAGCCGACTGTATGACATGTCAGTTGCCACACCCGCACCTGAACTTAAGCTAGATAAGAGCCTTTTGCAGACAGTGCACTGCTAATTCAACTACGTGAGTGTATTCGAAGGACAAAGCTTACATGTGCGACATGCTTTTCCCCCATTCCTTAATGATTCCACAGGGGCTCTCCCACAATGGCATGTGATTAGCACTTAAGAGTGCACATTGGTAGGAATTTACATCTCGGCAACTTGTGGGTGGTGTGGAAGGAGCAGAAAAATGCCGGTGGTTAGTAAAAGCTTCGGACCTGTCCACAAGGAAAGCTTGAATAGGTGTGGATGTTTTGCTAAAGATTAGAAGAATTCTATTTCATAAACAGCTCTGAAGTTTTGTAAAAGCTAAATTCTCTGCTATAATCATTTGCCTTACAGCATTTGTCCTACAGCATAGTGGAAGAGACTCTGCAGAGCCCGACAAAGAATTAAAAACCTATGGGAAATTGAAGCTTTAGTGTGCTATGACAGGTAAGTTCAGATAGCAAAATAAGCAATGCAGTGAATGTTAAAGAATTATCTTGATTGAGATCTTTAATTTGACACATACTACCAACTTCACGTAACCACACAAGTGACCAAGGAACTTTAATTTGTATAATAATATATCACATCTTTTATCCAATGACTATTTTCGCAGTACATCTCTATCTGACCAGAATCAAGATGATGGATTTACAATACATCAGTAACTAGTTGAGGCGCTAAAGAAAACACACTGTGTCATATTTAACATAAAAAGGAGTAGTAGTTTGTTCTTAAAGCCTAAACTATTTTAATATGATTATATAGAATTAGAAATCTATAGGGGAAGTTTAAACTGTGATACTCAATAATTTAGAATAACATAAATAATACAACAACAGCACTTACTCTGCCCAGATGTTTTTGGACTTTGCAAACTAAGTGTTCGGAGAACCTGTGGTGCAGATGAGATCACACCAGCACCCTGCAATTAATATAATTACTTGGTTAAAATATGCACTTATTTACCTGAGGTCTTAAGTGTCATAATGATTAAGCAGAAAAATTCTGTGCCATATTTTAAGCTTTTTAAAATTACTTTTTCTGTGAAATAAGCAACATATTGCCAGAGTCTCTCTTGACAGTCATAATCCAGTAAATAATATATTATATACAACACTGTTCTCAAAGATTATAAGAAGCTAGACTAAAGGCATATAATATTAGGCTCCTCATAATTAAAACATAGCACACTTACTTTGCAAAATATAATTAAAAATAGAGTACAAACATATTATGATACAGGTGCAGAGCTTATTGATATTTAGTCACTTTGATGTCTTTAAATCCAGAAAATGAGCCTACTGTGCAAAGTGCCTGTGAAGATATGAGGGGGACAATCTCTCAAAATTCATGAAGATGAGAAAAAATTCCTCTAACAAATCTAGCATACAGTATGGTGACACTGGCCCAACTGTATGAGTCCAACACAACTGTCTGTCTTTCAGCTTCATTATGTTTCTGACTTTCTGATGCTGCCATTCCTGACTAAAAATTTTATGTTTAGTATACTGTTTCATTAACAAAGACTGGTCTGAAGGCAGTCAAATCAAATAAGGCATTAAAAATTCTTGCCCTCAAAGACTTTCAAATTTCATAGCCCAGCCAACAAAATCCAAACAACGTCAATAGAGGAAAAAATTGTGTAGTCACAAAATTTTTGTACCATATAGTGGTAGGAGAGACTGTCATGAACAACATTCTAAAAACCACCACCAGTGGGGTGCGAGAGTGGGATTGGGGGCCCATTTAAAGGTCCTTCTTAACATTTTTTCAAATAGCTTTAAAACCACATTTCTAGTGAAAACATTTTGCAGTACAAAATTACATTAAATTATCTAAAATAATAATAATAATAATAATAATAATAATAATAATAAAAGAAGGTTTTATTATTTTTCTTTAGGATTAACAGTTTCCACATTGCAGGGAATGTAAAAAACCACTATTATTAAAAATAGTGTTTTAATGGTACGAAATTATTATTTACTGTTAAATGAAGTGAATTAAAAATAGATGAAAGCGAGGGTGGACGGTAGAAGCGCAAGGGAATGTAGGTCGCCAGAATGTGGGTACTTCCCTCCATCTTAGGTCTGCAAACTGAAGAGTGAGCAAGTGATTCTTCACTATTTCTACCACCATGTCTCAAGGAGCAACTGCAGGATGTTTCACAGTCATATCAACCCTCCACAGAGTGCCTTCACTGCTGAAGCAGTGCACAGACATGCTGGGGTGTGTTTATTTTCTACTGTGTGCATTAACACTACGTCGAATACAGGTGTGAGTTACTAATAGTACTACGGCAAGAAACGCATATGGACAGAAGCTACACAAATCTCTGCACACTGTTCTACACTTCTAGAAGTGAAATTATTCTTGTCATTCCATAGGGCAGCTGTAGCGTTCTTCTGGGAAAGAGAGCACGGCTCACTTTTTCGGTTTACATCAGACTATACCTCCCTGAATTTTGTGTCCATTTCTCTTTGGCAGTGTAACTTCACAGAGCTCATGTTCATACAGTGGAGTTTATTAAACGAGTACTTATTTGCAGTTATGCAAGCTATTACATAAACAAAATCTAACAGCTAGAGCTGTTGATCTATCACACTAAAGAGCCGGGCCCAAGTCAAACAAGCTGTCAATATGTATTCAACAGTGAAACTTCTGGCAAATTAAACCTGTGTGCCAGACCGAGACTAACTCGGGACCTTTGCAAAGGTCCCGAGTTTGAGTCTCGGTCCGGCACACAGTTTTAATCTGCCAGGAAGTTTCATATCAGCGAACACTCCGCTGTAGAGCGAAAATTTCATTGTATTCAACAGTGTATACTTCATTGTCTCCACTATCACTGGCTGGAATACTTTTCACAGCATGAAGGGTAACAAATGCGTCACCCTGAACTCCCAACATCTGATGAGGCTCACAGGCTTAAATTCTCTCCCTCTGCAATAGGAGAAAGTCACCTAGTGTCTCGATATTTCAACACAAGTCAAGCAATCCATTACAGCAGATTACTCTTTTAGACTGTCTCAATCCATTAGACATTCAAGGTGTTTCAAAATGAGTATATGGGTTTTAAGGCTTTGTAGCACATATTAATCCACCTTACAATTATAAATAATACACCAAATGAAAGGGAAACACATACAGTTTTTCTTGCAATTATTCCGTGTGAACACAGATCACACATCGAGTTGATAAGAGAGTTGTTTTGAAACTGAACAATGTGCCACAAGTAACTGTTGCAATAACACTGTTTCTAAAGCCAGATAGATCATCTGGTATTGGAGGCAGATGCACATGATCGCATCAGATCGTGTGTGAGTATGGAGGTCATGCATAAAACGCTGTGTTAACCAGCCCCTTGCATTCAATCCAATGGTCATATGCAACGTCATTTACCCAGTCACACACTGAGTTATGCTAGTGAGGCGGTGCACCATCTTGCTCCCAAATATGTATGTGTTGTTGAGCTTCTCCCCATTGAGGCAAGAGTCATAGCTGTAGCACATCAAGATAAGAAACATCAGTTACAGTTGATCACAGAGAAAGACAGACCCATAAACTTTCAGTGGGGATATTTCTTGGACCTAAGCGTGAAAGACTCACACTTGTTCAACATGTTTTTCAGTCACACTTTGTCATTCCATATTCTTCCCACAGGTATGCAAACAGAACCATTTGAGTTGCTTTCATTGGTGTATTATTTACAATTGTAAGTTGAACGTAATAAATGCTACAATGCTTTATAACTAGTATATTCATTTTGAAAAACCTTGTATTCAAATCCACTTTGGAAGATATACAGCAGATCTCTGGTAAGTGGTTCCACTCAGTGCAGCCCACTCTACAAGTTCCAGCATTTCCTCAGTGGAAATGATTTTTGCAGTTTACCAGTAACACAAAAACCAGATGACTGAAGTAACTTTCTAGCCATTCATTAATTCAGTACAAAGTGACAACAACACTATCACACGGCTTTGCAATATGCTGTCCATGACAGACAGCAACAAGGAGTCACATTTATCAATCCAACATCTTTTGCACCAACACTACAAAAGCCACTGACACAATCACACTCAGGAGTTATACACTTCTCATCCACTGTTTATAGGAATGTCTTTTACGTAAAAGTCTACTTAACACCTGCAAATAAGTACTCCTTTAACAAACTGAAAATAACTCCACTACATAAATGCAAGCTGAGCCAAGTTATTTGTCTACTAGCACAAGACAACTGGACATTAAATAGTGGGGAGGTAGATAATCTGCCTGCAAACTGAACAGCAAGCAGGGGCCATAGTAGCGGAAGTTGCTTTTCTTAGAAGAATGCTAAAGCTGCCATACAGAACGACCACAAATCGACTTCCTCTTCAGCAGGGCAGAATAGTTCAAATGTGTGTGAAATCTTATGGGACTTAACTGCAAAGGTCATCAGTCCCTAAGCTTACACACTACTTAACCTAAATTATCCTAAGGACAAACACACACACACACGCCCGAGGGAGGACTCGAACCTCCGCTGGGACCAGCTGCACAGTCCATGACTGCAGCGCCTTAGACTGCTCGGCTAGGCAGAATAGTATGCAGAGATTTACATAGATGCTGTCCATATGTGTTTCTTGTGTTAGTATTATTAGTAACTCATGTCTGTATTCCATGTAGTGTTGGTGCACTTTGTAGAAAGTAAACATGCCCTGGGTATGTCTGCAAACAGCATTGTCAGTGATTCACATGACATGCTGCGGACAATCAGTATAACTTTGTGAAGAACCATATAGTTGCTTCTTGTCACGTATTGGGGTAGATAGAGTGGGGAATCACATGCTCAATCTTCTGTTTGTAGAACTATGAAGGAAGGAAGCGCGTGACCACAAACTGGCAACCTACCTTCCCAATCACACTTCTACCCTCCATTCCCACCCCTGAAACATGGAAGCTATTAATCCTAGAGGGGGAAAAAATTGCTAGGGCGATTTTACTGGGAATTTAACACAGTTTAATTTTTTACTGGAAAACGTTTTTGGTACTGCCACAGTTTATGAGTTACTCAAGAAAAACATTAATTGATGTTCAAATTTTGCCCCACCTCCACTCTCACATCCCACTGGTGAGCATTTATAGTATGTTGTTCATGACACACCCTCTTAACACTGTACAAAAATTTGCAATTACATGATTTTTTCTGCTAATTTTCCTTCGTTGACTCAACTACCAAAGTCCGAACACTCCATCGCTGTACCCATGTCACCCTTTATCATATTATTTGATACTTCTCCACTGGTAGATAGACATTAAATCAAACTCTCGGGTTGTAAACAAACATTCTAACCATCTTGCAGATTTTCATAATAACGTACTTCGTTATTTTCATCCCATTTTTCATTGGTGCTTCTGTGTCTTCTTTTTACAACAGTTTCTGCCTTCATATAGTTACCCTTTTCTCATGTCAAAACGAATAACAAATAGCAATAGTTACATTTTTCTCATGTCAAAACGAATAACAAATAGCAAAATTGCATTATTTACCACAAAAAGTGGTTCGATTAATAACAATATTCCAGTTTATACTCTTACAGTTCCTGGTTCCTCGGATAGGATCATGTGACAATGACTGTATCATCTCTCCATCTTTTCTCAAATAAAGGAAAAAGAAACAATCCACATTCTTAAATCCTCAAATTCTCTAGCTTCAGTTTAGTTAGCCCTGCTGTGCACTTCATTTTATAATATACTTATATCTTGTTCCTTTATTATTATAAACTGTTCTAAGTGTACATAAATGGCTGTTTCCATGCTCCCTCTTCCTGTCATGTTAAGCATTGATGAATCAATGTCTGGTATCCACAAATATCCAACCAAATTAACAGTGATAAGTACGGCTCCTTGATGACTCCCATAAAAATTTACATTGTAAATGTCCAAATGTAACATGCATAACTTTTTCATGAAGAAGCACAAATCACTGAGAAAAAAAAAAAAGATTCATAAGCTAGAAACCCGAAATGTTATAAATTTCTAAATCAAGGAGTGAAAACACCATTTTTAAAAGTGTGACCAAGTGAAATTAAAATTGGTATGTAATACTCTTTCTGTGGTATCAACACTAACTTTCTAATCGTATTCTTCCTTGTAGTTAAATTACAGAATTGTGTCTCGTAGATGACATGCAAACATACCTCATTAGTCACTCTTTTTACAAAAATATTGGAATATATACAATCAGGGAATGAAGGTTCTGTTAGCCACAAGGCAAGTGGTAATGTTTGTTATACAGCTGAATACCAAATAATAATAATAATAATAATAATAATAATAATAATAATATACTGTGACTTACCAAATGAAAGGGCTGGCAGGTCGACAGACACACAAACAAACACAAACATACACACAAAATTCAAGCTTTCGCAACAAACTGTTGCCTCATCAGGAAAGAGGGAAGGAGAGGGAAAGACGAAAGGATGTGGGTTTTAAGGGAGAGGGTAAGGAGTCATTCCAATCCCGGGAGCGGAAAGACTTACCTTAGGGGAAAAAAGGACGGGAATACACTCGCACACACACACATATCCATCCACACATATACAGACACATATAATGATATGTCTGCTTGTGTCTGTATATGTGTGGATGGATATGTGTGTGTGTGCGCGAGTGTATTCCCGTCCTTTTTTCCCCTAAGGTATGTCTTTCCGCTCCCGGGATTGGAATGACTCCTTACCCTCTCCCTTAAAACCCACATCCTTTCGTCTTTCCCTCTCCTTCCCTCTTTCCTGATGAGGCAACAGTTTGTTGCGAAAGCTTGAATTTTGTGTGTATGTTTGTGTGTCTGTCGACCTGCCAGCACTTTCATTTGGTAAGTCACATCATCTTTGTTTTTAGATATATTTTTCCTACTTGGAATGTTTCCCTCTATTATAACCATATAATAATATACTGTATATCGTAATCAGTACTGACTGATAGGAAAAACATTTCCTTTGAGAAATGCCAATGTAATCAAGTAAAATATTTAGCTGTTGACAGTAAATAAATGAAAGATTTGTAGTAAAACTGTGGAAGCAGGAGTTCTTTCAAAGTAGCAGCTTCCTTACTAATTTATTCAATTAAATTCACTTTGGCAACTTGCATTTCCCTAACCTAACCCAATTATCCTACAAGAGAAAAAGGATCTATGGTTTAATGTAGAATCCTAAGCAAATTCATTTGTTGTGACTCTTCACATTCTTGAGTGGTGAAGACTAAGTTAAAGGTAGACTGAAAAAAAACCTGTGGTCTGACTATGATTCAAACCCATGACTTTTCAGTTTTCAAACACACACTTTACCACTAGACCACCAGGTCCATTTATGAATTGTACACTGTTGCCATTCAGTTCTTCATTGGAAAGCCACAATAATGGATTATTCAGTGAAACCATTTACTAGCTGCTTACTACTAATGACTAGTTGCAAGATACGCATGGTGTGTAGTAATACTACACGACAGAACACTTTTCACATACACACAGCCGAGATACTGGATGTAGTCAAAGGTTGAATTCTAAATTAGGTATTACAAGGTGTTTAGCAACCAGCAAACAGGAACAGAACTGATTAAAAAGAACAATAAAAACAAAACCATAAATCTGCAACTGTCAATCTCAAACCGCATGTCATACTGGCTCACTATAGTCTAGCAATGAACTGCTATAACATGAGAAAATTCTACCAACTTTTAATTGCCTCTTAATTTTGCTGGCAGCGCTATACGTATGATACAATGAACATAAGGACTAGCACACACAAGAGAAATAAGATATATATGGATGAAACAAACCTCACTCTCTCTTTCTTACTACTCTACAATAATAAAATACTGGTCAAGAAGGGCTGATATGAAACATGAGAAGTTTTTGGGAAATCAAGTTCTAGAACCCTGAGATGGTGACCTAGTGTCTTTTTCACTGCACCTGTCTATGACTCAATACCTCCTCTACAACGTAAGTGGCAATCTATCCTATCTACCAATGTAAATAGTGAGTTGCCCTGATAAAAAGAGGATTTTTTTCCTTTTGCATTTCAAGCCTCTTCAAATTCTCTCTTTATTCAGTTTGTCAAGAACCTACCAAGTATTTGCAGTTATCTAACTCTTTGTTACATATTCAATGAAGCAGAACTTTTTGCATCCTGGAAAAAAAAAAAAAAAAATCGTCATAACAAGTAAAGTGGATGATACACTGTCATCTTTCGTGCACAGCAACCAGCTTCCGTCTACTCCCTTGGTGTTGCATTTCTGGCACGGTGCGTACACCTAAACTGTATCTGCAATAACAGATCAGCATACAACATAAGTCAGATTCTTTTCAAAAGTGCGAAAACCATGTTGTACTTTACTTGTTCAGTTCCGTATTTCATTTGAAATATATCATACTACTTATTCTGATAAGCTTATCAATCAGCTACTTTGTACGCCTTTAGATGCCAATCGTTCTCTGTCATGTTACTGTTTCTCACGTGGTTGCAGTTTTGGGACATCCATCAAATGGTTCATCTTCAAAAGAAGTGCAGATTCATTTTATTTCAGCCACCAATTTCATAACTGTCAAAAACAAAATAGCAGAGGCCGTTTAAATCTTTCACTCTGGATGAATCTCCATGGGTGACATCCAAAGTTGATTTACAAAACAACACAAAGAATTTTAAGACAGCAGTTTCTCCATTTGAATGAAACACACCATATGACCACATTAAGCCACCCAAATGAACCTGTTAGGTACGTAACATTATTGATCAACATGTACAAACGAAGTCATTGATATCAATGCTCTCTCTGTGCCAGATCGAGAACTTTTCACTTTATTCTTGTATACCAAAATGACTCGTCAACCAGCATACAGATATCAAATTTCGTATCAGCAGAAATTATACTGTTAAAAGCAGTCTGTAATGACACTCATTACACATAATTCTATTACTGTTTTTTGTTGCTCATACCTCTAATATATTTAATGACACACTAATGTGTCTTACCTAGCAATTCTTGTCGGATTTTTCCTTTTACACACTAAGTAATTCACTTAGAACTACAACCATAAACATTTCAAAAAAAATGTGCAATATTCAGCCAGAACTTGAAAAAAAAAACAGATCTATTAAAAACCACACAATATTAATGTTTCACAATAACATTTACTTTATATTTTGTTGTAACTTTTTATCCCACCATCAGACAACTTAGAACTAAATAGGTGCATAATCTTAAATCATCACACTATCTTTGAAAGTAACAGTAAGTTTACGGCTAGAAGCTCTTGCTGACATTTAAACTGTCTGTTTAATGGTCTTGAATTGTCTGATGATGCCAGTTCACAACAAAATATAAAATAAATAATATTGTGGAACACAAATAATGTTTGTCAGTTTTTAACTTCAAAAATTAGCTGTAATATGATTACAATGTTCTGAGATAATGTAACCACACATAGATAGTTTCGAAGTTAAATTAAACCAAGATTCGAACAATAATGGAAAAGATCTTCAACAGGGCTACCTGTATGTTTCTTAAATTGCACAATGTCTATAAATTACACTCTCTATAAACTACATAATGGATTTTTATCCGAAATTTCATGGTCAAACATAGCTTTCAATATGGATTCCTGTCTGAATGTTCATAACCAAGTGAAGAGTGGGAACTGGACAAATAGGATATCAAATTGACTAGTGAGGTGCAATTTTGCAAAAAAAGATTTAATTGTTTGAAAAACCAGAGTAACTGAGAAAAATTTAATTAGTTATTTGAGGAGAAATTGGAATATTTCGTAACAGCTGCTGCTAGCTATGTAAATGAAGCGTCAAAAACTCTCTCTCTTCAAAGCCAGGCCATTTTGTACATAAAATGTTGCCCTTGTGTGGAAAACTGTCAAAATGGCTTCCTTCAAACCAAGCACTAAATTCAGGACATTACAAGAACAGGGATGCTGGGTAAACAGTTTTCCAAACTTCTCTAACGTCTCAGTGTTGTCGCAACTCTACAGATGACAATTGTTTCCACAGCAGCTGTTAATGCTTCTTCACAGTTTAAAGGTATCAACAGCACTGTTAATTCTCATGCTGATTACTACACACTGTCTCAAGTACCACCAGAAGCGCACAACAATTGCAGACCACCAAAATTTTTGACATTCGCTGGACGTGTATCTAGTTCAGTTTCACAAAGGTCAGCAACCCCTGGAAGTTGTCATTCGCTTAGACAATCCTCTCGACATTTCAACTAATGATAAACACCTTTGTGATATTCAACCAATAGCTGTTAGTTATGATCACAAATTCAACACAAAAATCCTATGACTTCAGCTTCCTTTGATACTGAGCTGGGAGACTACTGCTCACACGTCACATGGGCTTACTTTGCCTTCAGGTGTAGTCTACTTGGCCAGATGAATGTTCATCAGTCGTTCAGTATATGTAATTTTGAGCAGACTTTGTTCTTGACCCTTTTTTTTTCATTTTTGAGGATACTAACAGAGACTGACTGTTCTGTGGCTGCATCTCACAAGAAGTTGTCAAAAAGTATGTGCATTTGAGAGGTCTTCAACCATTTGACACAGAACAACACTTTAGAATGGAAGGACTTCCTACACCTATTATTGCACTGCCCTTTGATGATGACAACAATGAGCACAAAGATCAACCATCTCTAGAGCTGAAAAGGTTAACATAATTCTAATTCTCATCATGTGATAAATTGTGGATTTCTTTCTTTCAAGTTAGAATACAAAATAAACATAAAATAACAGCATAAATTTGAACTTCTCTGCTTTTACTTGATCTACACATGTTAATAATTATAGAATATTGACCAATATTTAAAAATATTACATTTCATGCTCTCTGAACAAAACTTGAAAATAAAATTGGAAAAAAGAAACACAATCAAATGTTTTACAAAATCATTTGCTAAAAGCAAGAAATGAAGGAGATTATAAGCTAAAAACATTTGACTTGCCTCTGAATGATGTTCAAAATCATGAACAGCACAAGAGGTGCTGACAGAGTTTGAAGTTCAATATGCAACTTAGAATCTTAAGAGTGGTAGAGGATATTCATGTGCTAGATTATGTACACCATGTGGTCTGTTGTTGTTTGGATTTGACATATTTCTATTATCTAAGTTAAAGTCATAAATGAGTTGACAGTTTTTCAGTCTCAAAAATTTGCTGTACAGGATTTCAAGTATTGTTGAAAGGCGTGTAAAATGTTTCTTGGTTCTAGTGCAAATAACTCATGAATATTATCATTACGTATTATGGGAGTCATTATCTGCTACATTAAAAATGTTGCTAACGTAATAGTCACACCTACCACAAGTGGTAATCATAAAGCTTTAATCTTCACTTCCAAAAACAGTAGCAGAACTATTTTTTGTTTATTTGCAGGTACATATCTGCAGACCTGGTACACACTGAAACCAGTGCCACAGTATCTTAGCACACCACTTGAGGAATCAAAATAAAAAATGGTGTAGTTTATTGATAATGTAGACTATATTGTTGTAATTAATTTTTGGTGACAGTGGAAATGTTGCAGCTCTGCTCAGGCAATCTAAATTACTTCTTCCCTCTGCTAGCGAAAACTAATTACAACATACTTAATTTTATTGGTGGGTTGTGCCATTTTGTTTCAGCTCATCTAGTGGCATGCTAAGATACTGCAGCCCAGATATTTCTATATACACAGCGAACCACTTAAAACTTGCACCACAAATACTGTGGAAATGGAAAGTGCTATTGAAGTGCTGTTTTCAGAGAATGGATTGGTAATCAGTGGCTTGTACTGTTAGCCAATAAACAGATTGTAACACTACTTAGAAAGTGTATTTTTTGTGTATACACACACATTTTTTTTTAAAAAAAATTGAACAATGCCTGCTGACATTAACACTCTAGAAGTACGATAAATTAGAATGTCAGTGGTGTCGATTGCAGGATTCTAGTGTGAGTCATTTATGACATACCGTAGTTTGAAAAGTTGGCATACTGTTACATGCTTGTGCCATTCAACCTCCGTAGCTGCTGCGTACGATGTTGCTTTGTTTGCTTAAAGTGTGCTTGGTGTTCTTTGAGTACATTGTGACTTGCTTGTCAGTTCATACGTGACAGCCCAAGGGTCATGTGTGGACAATACGATCTACCACGCAGAAAGAGACAACATGGCTGGTTGATTTGGGGGAGGGAATCAAAGAGCAAAGACATCGATCCCATCGGATTGGGGAAGGATGCGGAAGGAAATCGACTGTACCCTTTCAAAGGAACCATCCCAGTATTTGCCTGAAGCGATTTAGGGAAATCACAGAAGACCTAAATCAGGATGGCCAGACATGGGTTAGGCGACATGCTCGTGGTGTGTGGAAAGTGTAGGAAGTCTGCACACTATATGTGGCAAGATATTCTTTTTTTAAATTGGTAGTGTAACACCTAGACAATATAACAGGAGGAAAGAAGTGACAACAAAAGAGGGGTAAGTTAATTTTCTTGGTGCTGTTGCAGTTGACCACCACATTAGGTCCCGCACAATCTCACAAGTGGCGTGAGTCAGGCCACTGTCCTACACATTCTTCATCGACATAAATTTCCATTACTATCTCATCTACCTCCTTTCAAGAGCTGTATAGAAACGATTATGAGAATCTTTTTAACTTTTGTACATGGGCATTAAGACATGATACTCCAGATGTACCTTGTATCTTGTTTAGTGATGAGGCCACATTTACCAGTAATGGCCAGGTAAACTGCCGAAACATGCATTATTTGTCTGTTGACAATTAATATTGGCTTTGTCATGTAGAGTTGTCAGCATCTATGGAGTGTAAATGTGTGGTTAGGGATAGTAAACCATTAGCTCATAGGCCCATTTTTCACATATGGATCACTGTATGCACGTGAGTATCACAGCCTCCTAACAGACCATCTTCCACAGATGCTAGAAGACTTTCCTCTGCAGACTAGGAGGAACCTTTAGTATCAAATTGATGGCTGTAAAGGACCTGTACATTGGTTGGCCTGTTCCCCGGATTTGCCACCTGTGGACTTTTTGCTGTGGGTAAAACCGAAAGACACTGTCTACAAGGGCTTACCAACTACACCCAATGATATGCAGTGACATATTACTGCGGCCTGCTAAGGCACCTCTGCTAAAATGCTAGCACATGTGCAGCAGTCGTTCCATACCAAACAGGAAGCACGTATTGCCACTGCGGGCAGTCATTTTGAACACAACCTGTGATGGTCAATTGTCTTGTTACTGGTCAGAATCTGTGTTTTAATGTCTGCACCTGTGTTCTCCTTTAGAGTGTGCTATGACAGGTATTGTTGAAGTGTTGGTGTGAGAACTTTTCAAAATACGATATCTCATAAACAACTTCACTAGAATCCTGCAACAAACACCACTGACATTTTAATTTACCCTACTTTTAGTTTGTCAATCTCAATTAAGCATTGTTCCATTTAAAAAGTGTATGTTTGCACAAATTAAACTTCGTAAGTATCATTACAAATATGTAGGAAAAGACAGACTGCTACGTACTGTAAAGAAGACACGTTAAGTTGCAGACAAGCACAATTAAAAAGACACTTGTGCCTCTCTGCAACTTAACATGTCCTCTTTACCGTAAGTAGCAATCTCTCTTTTCCTCCACTATTGATCTTCCTACCTGGCATTTCCATTGTTTAAGTATTATTACAATCTGTTAAATGGCTAACAACACAAGTTCCTGAGGACCAATCCATTCTGTGTATTTTAACGAGTTTGGAAGCAATATTTTATCTGCAGATTCTAAAAATAGCATTTTCCATTTCCACAATATTTATGGTACAAGTTTTAGGTGATTCACCCTGTGTACAGGGACTGCAGACATGTGCCCTCAGACAAATGAAAAATTAATAATTTTTGTATTATAGCCTAATATGATGCCAAAAAATAATGGCTGTAATATACATAGTGAAATGACAAGACAATAAAGCACTATACAGAAGAGGCACTGAGCAGTGGATAGGCATATGAACTGAAATTGGAGCATAGTACCTCAACATATAAACTTGTTTTCTACCTTCAGAACCTGTGTCAACATCAGCACAACAAAGGAAAAATTTGTTTAACCAACTAACTCTCATTAACCTTTTGACAGCTGCTTTCATTTCGCGTAATTTCTGTTTGTCAGCCATTCGGTAGTGCAATTCGCAGAACTCTCGTAGAGAATGTGAGATAGTTGGTGACTACGTTTAAAACGACTGTGCAAATTTCTCTGCTTTCTCAGCAACTTCCTAAAATGTTTGTTGAAGCAAGGTGGATCCTTTCCTTCCCCTATATTTCTGCTACGTACATATTTCCCTAGCACGTGGTGGACAATTCCTTTAAATTCCGACAAAGATGCTCAATCTCTCTGTGTCCCACAGTGAAAGCTTGGAGCTCACTTTGAAGATATTCATTAATGATACTTTTATTTGCTTTCCCAAACAAAAAACTCTACGCTGTTTCTTTGGTGTTTTTGCAACTTCCACTGACATAGAAGCCACAATGACATCACAGTTGCTAATACTTTCTTCTAGATTAACTCCCTCAAAAAGATCAGGTCTGTTTGTCGTCACAATATTCCCGTCTCATATTGGTTTTCTAACCAATTGCTCAAGGTTGTATGTTGACAACACTCCTAGAATAACTTCACACGAGTCTTCGCTTCTGCTCCCTTTGATAAATGTGTAATTTTCCCAGTCAATGGACGCCAGATTAAAGTCTCCACCTATAAAGAAGACCATGTATAGAAGAATGCTAGTTCAACCCATTCTTGTGTACTCCTCAAATGTTTAGGATAGCTTCCACGTCTGATTAAAGGAAGACATTGAAGCAGTTCAGAGGTGTGCTGCTAGATTTGTTACCAGTAGGTTCAAATAGCACAAGTATTACGGACACACTTTGTGAACTCAAATAGGAGTCCCTGGAAGGAAGCAAACGGTCTTTTCGCAAGGGACTATCGCAGAAATTTAGATAATCAGCATTGGAGGCCAACTGCACAGAGAGATTCTACTGACACCAACACACATTTCGCGTAATGTTCATGAAGACAGGATGAGAGAAATTAGGCCTCATAAGGAGCCTTACAGACAGTCTCTTTTCCTTGCTTTACTTGTGAGTGGAACAGAAAAGGAAATAACTAGTAGCGGTATGTGGTGACCTCCACCATGCACCTCACAGTGACTTGCAGTGTATGTAGATATAACAGTGGTGGAGCTGTAGTATGTGGGTGCATTGGTTATGATTTACAGTTGAAACAACTGTACATATAATAACCTTGGCAACCCACAACTGAAGATTAGCATCAATACTGTCTGGAACAGTTCCAACGTAAGCCCGAAAGACAGCTCCCTGCTCTACCCCAAAACCATCCTCTCAAGCATTTCAAAATTCCTCACATCCAGTATTATCCCTGACTCCTCCTTAAAATACATCGCAAAAGCCTGCAACTTTACTTGGGCTAAAGTGTCAAACTACCTGTGACCTAAAGGCAGACTGCTCTATCATACATCCCGCAGAAAAAGGCTTCACAATTGTCAGATTTGACTGAAGAGTACATGGCAGAGCTCTGCAACACCTCGACATATGAAACACTTTCTAATTACTCCATTCTTTCTGTGTGGGCTATCTGCTCCTCTATCCCATCACAGAGCCTACCAACCTACATACAACCAAACCTATTTTCAACTGAACTGTTCTCCACTTGGACACACACACACACACACACACACACACACACACACACACACACACACACACACACACACACACACACACACACACACACACACACACACAGACGGACGGACGAGAGAGAGAGAGAGAGAGAGAGAGAGAGAGAGAGAGAGAGAGAGAGTCTCAAAGTTAGAAATCTATTCTTCAATTGCAGTAACTTTGTAACTGACCAATGTCAGTGGTGGGGATTGTAGCTGCTAGCTCATATGCTACATGCCACATGGCCATGCTATTGCTAGTCGCACATGCACCATAAGAAAGAAGTACTCATTGGCTGAAAAACCAGTTTTTCCCAGCATATTAGTTGATAGATAAGAGAAAGGTGTGCTGCTGGTTCATAGTGTGGAACGCACAATATTTTGATGATCAGACATGATGCCGCCATCAGGTGCATTGACGAATTAAACTCTTGGGGGCACAAGGTCAACTTGTAATCGCTCCCCTCCGAGGGCTGCTCCATATGTGGTTCATGACAGAGGGTGCATGATGGCAGTCACAGAGGCCATTGTGTCGGCCGATGTGGCTGGTAATGTTCGGCAGGGCTCCCCAGACATAGCAGTGGGGACACAGGCACTGCACTTGGCCTGGCCACCATCTCATTTAGTTTGCTGAATGTTTTCTTAACTACACCTAGGAATGGCTCTCAAATCTCACTGAGACTATAGCCATAAACTGTCCCAGGGGCTTACTTCAATGGTCTCTCTCTTAGGAACACTGCTCCAGTATTTTGATATTTGTGCTGAAATCATGGTGTGTTTTTATTCCATCATGCAGGCTTCGACACACGGTGCTCTGCCACCGTCGACTTGTTGGGATGCAACGATGAAGCAGGGCACTGGTGTTTTCAGTTGGTTGGTTGATGGGGGGCTAGGAGACCAAACAGCAAGGTCATCAGTCCCTAAATCCAAGTGTAGTTCATCCAGAATTAGTGACATCTAGGAAGCACATGTTCTGATGACGAAATTATGTACAAGTGATAAGAGTGAGGCATCAACGGCAATACTGATGCAAGAGTCGTGAAAGAATTTCCTGAGAATGTATAGGTCAGGCCGGTATGTAGGCCAGAGCAGACAAGGGGCCTCCCAGGTCTCATCCAATGGTGAGAAAAGCCCCACACTGCAAACAACACCCACCAGCCCAATGAAGGGAGAAGACAATTACAGAGCAGATTCAGGACAGTAAAAGTAAGAAGGCTAAAATTGTAATGGACATTAGTTGGGCAATCAATAACAATAATGAGACGAATGAAATATCTAAGGCAGCAAGCGGGCACCCGGGTCTCCACATGTGACGAATTTTTCTACCCACTGTTGTCCTACCCGTGCTCCATTGTAATCAAGAAGTTACAGAGAACCCCCTACATGACACAGTGTTACCTACAAAATAGAAAATAGTGTGTGGCAGAAAAGGAGACAGTTAACATCTAATAGCAATTAAAACAGAGTAAGGAATGGACGAGTGTGCTGGTCAAGGAGGTAGTGTCAGGGGTCCTTCCGAGACAGCATGCAACGAAAGAGGCTACAATCTCAACCATCCTGCCCCTGCCCTGAAAACCTTACACCTGAAAGAAAAGCCACTGTCACGGAGAAAAACACACTATCGGTTCAGCTGTCCACAAACTGTCTGCCAATATTTGAGGAAAGAATTCCAAGGCCATGCTTAATATGGAAGGCCAGAAGAAGGGGGCGTTCCACCAGAACCTGAGCTACTGTCTGTGTGGCTCCAGACCTACAGTATGGGGGTGGCTCATTATGAGAAATAAAACTGTGGGCCAGCCTTTTATTATCAATGGGAAGACTACATAAGACAGTGGAATCCTTCTGGAAAGAACAGAAGGAAGACTGCCAAGCAACAGTAGTCTCCTTGATAATGCAGAGTTTATTAGGGCAGTAGGCAACAAAATTCATTCCATGCAGCAAATCTGCACCTGGCATCCCCGGGGGCAGTGGGGGAGGAGGGGGGGAGCGGGGGCCTGCACTAAGTCAGCCAGAATTGGGACCCAGAGAAAGACAACTGAGTACTCAATATGGCTGAGTTCAGCAAGAAGGTCATGAATTAATTTATTAATGCATTTATTGTATGGCATACATTGCTATCCTTACACACTTTATATACAATTTAATTACAAACTGACATCCAGACACTGAACATAATTGATAGCCTCCTCTGTTGCAGCTAGGAAGTCAAAGGTTCCCTTGTAAACTTGAACTGGAAGTAATTCTACTATGTGCCAGATTGTTTGTTTTTCAGCACCACAGTTGCAATTTGGAGTTGGTATCTTTCCCCATCTTTAGAGGGCATCAGCACTTCTTGTATGCAGTTTAAAGATGTCCACACTTTGCCTGACTGATTGAGCCTGGCGACTTCTTATTTATGATGAAGCTTTGGTATTTTGGTGAGCAGTGTTCTCACCAGTGTTGTTTCCAGAGATTACGGATGTCGAAGTTGGAGGTCATCATCTCTTTAGCAGTGAGTAGTGGTGGTCTTCTCTATTTAAGTCATGCGCTCCAGGTCAGCTGCATCATTGTGTATGGGCAGCTAAGGGTTATTGATTACCTTGTTCTATTGTCTGAGGAGGGCATTTTTCCATCGTATATCTAGTGGTGGTGTGTGGCTCAGGGTTGGCAGCCATACAGTAGGGGTAGATTTTATTGTACCACTGATTACGTGCATGGTGTTGTTTAATACCACATCAATTCTGTTTGTGTATGGGCTATTGATCCATACTGGAGTGCAGTATTCTGCCACTAAGTAGACAAACCCAACTGCTGATGTGCAGAGCTGTGATGTATTGCTGATGTTTAGTGTGTGTGTGCTGTGGAGCCACACGTAATGCCGCACAATTCATTGCTGATGTTTCTTCTCCTCATTTTGCCTGCTGTCTTTGTCAGGTGCTCCTTGTAAGAGTGTCCTGTCAGGTGCTCCTTGTAAGAGTGTCCTGTCCATTGTAACTCTTAGATATTTGGGGTGGTTGTTATGGTTAAGGCATTTGCCTTCAAAAATAACATTGAGCCCTCTTCTTGCTGAGAGGCTGCAAAGGTGGAAGCATGATACTTCGGTCTTGTTCAGGTTTGGCAGCAGATTCCATTTGCGAAAGTAGTGACTCAGTGACTAAATCGGAGTGCAGGATGTCTTCAGTGGCCTCAAATGGTCCGTGTTGTGCAGCTAGTGCCCAGTCATCCGCATAGCCAAACTTCCTAGATTGTGTGTCTGGAATGCCTGAAACATACAGACTCAAGATCAATGCGGCAAGGACTGAGCCCTGGGTTAGCCCGTTACTGAGTGCCTTGGTGGGGCTCTTTCTTTTTCCAGTAAACACTTTAAAAGCTCTCCCAGCGAGCATGTTACCAATCAGTCTGATAGGATTGCAGCATGGACTTACTTGAATTAGTACAACAGCCCTAGTCTCCAGATGGTGTCATAGGCTACACCCAGATCTATGAACGCAGTTGAAGGTTTTTTATTTTTTTCTGATAGGCTGCCTCCATGTAGGTTGTCAAGGGAAGTACTTGGCCAGTACACCTTCTATTAGGTCGGAATCTTGCTTGTTCATCTGGGATTGATTTCAGTATTTTTTGGCTAAGTCTGTCTCTCAAGCAGCTTACATATGACACTGAGCAGTGTGATTGGTCTATATCTCTTCTCCTTAGCTGGTCACTTGGTTTTCACAGCTTAAGCAGTGGGATGATCTTTGAGTTCTTCATTTTCTGTGGGACGGGGGGAGGGAGGGGCATGGGGAGCACACATCAGGGACAAGAGGCAGAGACTCTAGCAGACAGCTACAAGTCGCATTCCAACTGGTAATCTCACCCATGAAAGGGTATCAGGAGGTCAATGCCACACATATCAAGAAAAATGGCATAAATGGAATGATCAGAGAACTGTCGAATGACAATTGCAGAGGAGACCAAGAGTTGGTACTGTCTGAACTGAAGAGGTAAGATAACCTCTTCAGCAAGACAACTGCCTACAAGACTGGTCCAGAAGGCACCAGTGGCCAGATGACCTCCAAAATGATGGACTGGGTCTAACAATTTCAAAGACAAGCACTTTCTTCTCAAATCATACACGGCACAGCAATTCATGATCATGAATTTATCTGGAAAGAAAAATACGTTAGACCTCTATATAATGTGTGTTAAGAAATTATGTATGTTCATTTTATCTTGATTTTTGCAAATGGCACACTACTCTGACAAATGTTTATTTTGTACATATCTCTTAAAAGATTAGATGCCTAAAAAAATGTAACAAATAGACCAAAAGTGCTGGAGATCTGGTAGACGTTTTACTTTAAAGCTCCCTCTTTGTATGATCAAATTTATAATCCTGGGGGCCCGCTGTGTAATAAATGTCTTTCAAGTGCATAATAAATTTTGTATAACCAGTCACACTGCTGTGGGTATCATTTTTTACTTGAACTATAGGCCTGTGATCAGTAGAATGATTAACCTGCCTCTAGAACAGGACACTATACAAAAAGAAATTAGAATCCTGCAATATGTGACAACAGAATGAATACAATACACAAATAACCACAGAGTTTCACCATAGATATCAAGAGCATGTTAGACTAAGTGACAACAACCCATTCCCTTTTTTCCACCACATTAAAAGTGAACAACACACAAAACATTATTGGAAAATGCTGTCTAAATTTTACATGTAACATCAAAAGAAGCAATAATGAAATTGAGATATACTTACACACTATACGTTGCCCATCTTTAATCCTCAACAAACAAAATTATCTAAAATGTAAACACTTCATCGAAAACTTTATTGCCATTATCCACCAAGATCCTGGATAAATCATAATACAACCAGACACCAATTTTAATTAACACAACACTACAGAATTTCATTCAATATAACCTAATAGCACCGCTGAGAGAATTGTCAACAAATAGATGTAACCATACAATGTCGCTGATTGTCTAACATAATTGCTGTCGCAAAATTTCAACTTGAAATAAAGTTTATTTCTGACCATTGTTGATAAAGTGTCAAAATATAGAGGAACACACAACTAATTAGTACAAAAATAACAATGAAAGAGTACAGCCAGTAAACAAAAAGAGAGCAACAGAATCGACTGTATTGCAAGGAATTCAGACCTTGAAAACATATGTAAGATTATATTATCCATAATTAACACTCATTTCATACAACAAATGTACCAAAATTTATAAAAGGTAGAACAATAGAACAACACAATCTGATGATGGCTGTATAGCTGAAATAGGTCTATAGTTCAAATAAAAAAATAGCAGCATAGCAGCATAACTGGTTATACAAAATTTATTATGATCAAATTTTTCACACACACACACACACACACACACACACACACACACACACACTTGTAGGCTTTCTTTCAACTTAAAAATTTAAGAAGAAAATACAGAACTTTTAATTTTTTCCTACTTAGAAATTTTTAATTTGGAAAGTCACAGAATGCTAACTTCCTTGTTACATTACTAGATACAACTGATACAATTACAACAATATTTCTCTGCTCCAGTTGTCTGTATCATGAATATATATTTATTACTAAAAGTATTAAAAATCACATTTTATGAGTTTTTACAAATTATTTACTTGAAAACCCCCATCACAAAACTCGTGAAAATTGCACATTATTGCAATGTCAGTAAAAAAAAAAAAAAAAAAACCGTAATGAAAGGGTGAGGTGTGTGGACAATGAAAAAAGACACAAGAAGGTGGTGTTTAAGGAACATGAAAAACATGTAACAAGTGTTGGAAATCTGTCAGAGGGATTACAGAAATATCTTGCTCCTCAAGTAACTGTGTTACCATCCATTGTGCAGGAAACTGAAGAAGACACTTGTACTCCATGGTGTGAGTTCTTAATGCATTAAATGTTAACATTTCTGTTGTAGCCCCTAATATATCACCCCTTTAAACACACGGGTATAATAAGAAGAAAATGGTATGTACTAAGAAAAATGGAAGAAATTTGAACGAGTTTTATTCAAAGCAACGTTTTCAAAACTTTGGGAAGTTTATAACGTAGATGCACTTTGTGCAAAACCTAAAGATAGTGGAGGAGGAGGAGGAGATTAAGTGTTTAACATCCCGTCGACAATGAGGTCATCAGAGATAGGAAGGATGGGGAAGGAAATTGGTTGTGCCCTTTTAAAAGAACCATGCCAGCATTTGCCTGAAGCAATTTAGGGAAATCACAGAAAACCTAAATCAGTATGGCCAGCCACGGGTTTGATCTACCGTCCTGAATGCGAGTCCAATGTGATAACCAATGTGCCACTTGCTCGGTAAAGATAGTGGCATGTGCACTCAACATGGTGTGGTTTCAGGACACATACCAGATAACCACTCCAAGCGACAGATACAGAAATACATACCCACTTCCTCACATTTAATTTCAAAAGCTCATAAAATAAATAATGAAAAGGATATTTGGTCATTCCCGGTCATAGTGTGTGCATCCACTACAAGACAGTACGCTTAATGATGCTCTGGAATATCACCTAAGCGATGACAAACATTTCAGCAGGCAAAATCCTAATCACACTGATGTTACTTCCATTAGGAAAAATGGCGAAAAAGTTAAAATGGTAAAAATATACATGGCAAGATCAGCAAGAGAAGCACGTCTCCTAACAAAAAAGGAGAACCCAAATTTAAAAACTGCTCTCTCAAAATTCTCCTGCTTAGGATCAAAATGGGTACAATGCCAGGTAGTTAAGGAAGTATGCACATGTATTTACTGCATTAATTTGAAATTTAATTGTTTCATCAAAAGTAGTGTCACAGGGAAGAAGTACACAGATATGGACCTGATGCTTCTGTGTACATGTCAAGAGCTGCAAATAAATGTTGGTTGCAGGAGTGTGCAGAGTGTCCTGGTGCTGAAGGGATGACAGCTGAAGCAATGAACCTTCAGGGTACTGATGATGACGTGACCCACGCATTGTGGGAGGGAGGAGAGTTGGTGAAGAGGACAGTAGAGCTAGGGGAGTTTGTTACAGAGGTTCAGCATAAAAAGTAGCAGCTTATCATCATATCCACAGGATTCAGAATAAAAGACCACAGCACAGGAACAATGAGCCACGTCCCAGAAAACTGACCCAATAATTCTTCATTTCGACTCTGTTGAGAACTAGTCTGTTGATTTGCAGATCGAAGTTCAAAGTTACCACTGGCACACATCACAAGTATCAATATTCACGTGTTGCTCACTTCCTTGGAACATCACACTGTTTTACTATGGTCAGCGATGACCTCATTCATGACAGTGCTCATGCATGCTATGCTTTCAGCATAATAATTGAGCACATAGCATCTAGAGGCCATAAATTTCCTCAACATGTCTATGTGACTCACAGTGCAGCATCTCCATTTTAAAAACTGCTTTCAGGTTTATTTGCTTGGAAAACGCTGTGCAGGAATCAAGACAGAACACTGTAGATGAACTACGACAAAACACTGTAGATGAACTACGACAAAACACTGTAGATGAACTACGACAAAACACTGTAGATGAACTACGACAAAACACTGTAGATGAACTACGACAAAACACTGTAGATGAACTACGACAAAACACTGTAGATGAACTACGACAAAACACTGTAGATGAACTACGACAAAACACTGTAGATGAACTACGACAAAACACTGTAGATGAACTACGACAAAACACTGTAGATGAACTACGACAAAACACTGTAGATGAACTACGACAAAACACTGTAGATGAACTACGACAAAACACTGTAGATGAACTACGACAAAACACTGTAGATGAACTACGACAAAACACTGTAGATGAACTACGACAAAACACTGTAGATGAACTACGACAAAACACTGTAGATGAACTACGACAAAACACTGTAGATGAACTACGACAAAACACTGTAGATGAACTACGACAAAACACTGTAGATGAACTACGACAAAACACTGTAGATGAACTACGACAAAACACTGTAGATGAACTACGACAAAACACAAACGCTGTAGATGAACTACGACAAAACACAAACGCTGTAGATGAACTACGACAAAACACAAACGCTGTAGATGAACTACGACAAAACACAAACGCTGTAGATGAACTACGACAAAACACAAACGCTGTAGATGAACTACGAAAAAACACAAACGCTGTAGATGAACTACGAAAAAACACAAACGCTGTAGATGAACTACAAAAAAACACAAACGCTGTAGATGAACTACGAAAAAACACAAACTCTGTAGATGAACTACGAAAAAACACAAACTCTGTAGATGAACTACGAAAAAACACAAACTCTGTAGATGAACTACGAAAAAACACAAACTCTGTAGATGAACTACGAAAAAACACAAACTCTGTAGATGAACTACGAAAAAACACAAACTCTGTAGATGAACTACGAAAAAACACAAACTCTGTAGATGAACTACGAAAAAACACAAACTCTGTAGATGAAGTACGAAAAAACACAAACACTGTACAGGAACTAGGACAAAACACTGTACAGGAATTACGACAAAACACTGTACAGGAATTACGACAAAACACTGTACAGGAATTACGACAAAACACTGTACAGGAATTACGACAAAACACTGTACAGGAATTACGACAAAACACTGTACAGGAATTACGACAAAACACTGTACAGGAATTACGACAAAACACTGTACAGGAATTATGACAAAGATGGATAATTTTCACTAACAGGTCGTGTAAAAAGTGTGTGAGAGGGGGTAGAAGGTCTCTCTAAACATGTAGCAACAAGATTTAATCTCCAGCATGAATCTGTTGATGCTGTAAGAGATGCTACTGGATTTGTACAGACCATATCAAAATCAATAGGTAGCCTCTGTAAACATCTTGCAACAAGATCTAATCTCCATCATGAAGCTGTTGATGTTATAAGAGATGCTACAGGATTTGTTCAGACCATATCTAAATTATTATAAATCACGAAACTCCTACTTCTAAATGAAAGTACCTTAGCGCAATTTCATTAAAAAGTTACAAGAGTGGTCTATATGAAGCCAGTGGTAGGAATTCATCAAGTCACTGCTAGTTTGCATCTGGGAGTGGCATATACATTGCAAGAACAGTTCTCCACAAAATGCAGTCTGTTACTGTGTGTGAGATGCAGAGACCTCAGTATACTTTAGAAGACGCTGTTTCGAGCAACTTCATCTCCTGTGTATATGTTGTAGATGTGGCAATCAGTTGTGGGTAGGACAAATAATTAGTCTCTTATGAGCTGCAAGATGTAACCACCTTCTTTATGGCACCTCATGGTCCAGTAATTTCTTTCAAATGGCCATCATCAACAGATGAGTGTGTAGTTCCCATTTCCTAACTACTGCTCTTGTTGGGGCACCCCTGTACAAGTTCAAATTCAGCTCGGCTGCAAAAGTTCAAAGACGAGCAAGTGTGTGTGTGTGTGTGTGTGTGTGTGTGTGTGTGTGTGTGTGTGTGTGTGTGTGTGTGTGTGTGTGTGTGTGTGTTAGTGGTGGTGGTGGGGGGGGGACCCTCTTTTCAACAGGGTAGGAAATTTTAATGTGTGGAATGTCTAAGAAGTGAAATCATGACAGAACACAGCAGAAATTATTGAATATCATCAGAAAAAGAAAAAGGTATACATGAAGCTATTTTCTATATCTAATGTTTTTATAAGTTGCTTGGACAAAATTAACAGTTTCAGCGACCGCATGTACGTCGCCTGTCCGTTGCAGTTTGCCTTGAAAATGGCGGGGTGTTCTCCCGCCGAAATATTGGCGGTCGCTGAAAGTGTTACCTGGCTGAATTCCCGGAAGTTATTTGAAAGTTGTATACGCCAGGAGAAACTCAGGTCTCAAAATTAACAGTTGTTTTACCACTCCCTTATAAGACTAAAATAAGTATTTAGACTAATATACTACCACTTTTGCATTACATTTACTCAGCATCAGCAATCAATTAAAATTTTTAAGTGTTCATAATTTTTAACCTTGAGAATACCTAGGTCTAAAATAAAAATGTCTCCAATTTTGCACCACAAAATACTGCCCACTCTGATTGTACCTTCCATAAGTACAATGACCAACTAACATAGCTGCCAACTTTTAGAATATTCAGGATGGGGTATTCAGAGAAAAAATTTAAAAAAATCAAAAAGTTTCGGATTCTCTCATCTTTGTGTAGAAATATTTTGATAGTTTAAAAATGTCAGGCATTAATGTCATAGCTGACAGTTCCACTTAATCATTTCTCAAGACAGTTAACATCCTATGACAATTATTACTTCCAAAACATAATTCTGAAGTTTACTTATAGTTACATATTTTCGTAGTTCATTTTTTACAAATTAAAGATAAAAAACCGCTCAGAATTGTGTATGTATTAATCGTATCTGACAGTACTGTGAACAAGGTTTTTACTAAAAATAATTTTTGATCTCTACTGCTTACAGCTTTTTACCACAATATTTTGATTTTTGCTTTTGTTGCTTTCATTTAGAGAAGGCTATAACATCTTAACAAATAATCAGAAAATATTTTTTTTTTAGTTTTTGAGAGGTGTTATGTGGAACTTCAACGTAATTTTTTTTTCCTCAGAAAACTTTGAAGTAATGTTTAGGCCCATTCACTCTTGACCTGTGAGATTTGCAATCAAAACACTCGGACAAAGGCACTGTCATGTCTAAAAGCTGGCAAACATAGCCCAGTCAGAATGAGACAAGCATTATATGCAAGGAAGCAGAGAGCATTAAGCCTCCGTGTGAAAATGGTTGTTGGTTGACAAATATGAGGCAGAAAAGTCAGTTTTTTTACCAAAAAAACGGAACTGTGCAAGAATTTCCAAGCACTCGTTAACCAAGATTTTTGGGCCAGGACGGACCATGATATGATGATGCATTTTTGCAGGAGAGAACTGGAAATGAGGGGGAAGGGTCCACACAGAGCCCTGTCGAGTGCCTTAGAACTGGCTTTCAACTGAAGCTACTGAGTGGAAGCTGCACCAAATGCAACGGACATTGATGTACAGCACTGGGCTGATGAGCGCCCTGACCCAACACAGGTCACTAGCCAACTTATGGCAATGAGGAAGGGTGTGACAATAAAAGACAGAGCCCTGCAGGATGCCATTCTCTTGGACCTGTGGAAAGCTGAGTGAAGAACCAACTCGAACCCAGAACAACAGCTGGGATCAAACTGCCGAATGAAAATCGAAAAGCATCGAAAGCCCCAGTCACGGAGGGTATGTAAAATGTGATGGCAACAAGCTGTGCTGTACGCCTTATGTAAGTCAAGGAAGAGACTCCGCTAACATGATGGCGTTAAAAGAAAAAGCCTGTCAGATTGCTGATTCCAAATGAACCAGATGGTCAGTTGTGGAGATTCCCTCCCAGAAACCAAACTGATAGGGGGAAAAAAGGCCCCGAGACTCAAGAAACCAGTACAAACCTTTCAAGCTATTTGCAGAGCTCATTAGTAAGGCTAATTGGTCATCAATTGTTGAGACATTATGTTTTTGCCTGGCTTAAGGATTGGGGCGACAATGCTACCTTGCCATGGTGACGGGAAGACACTTAGGACCTAAATAAGGTTGTAGACCCTGAGCAGACGTAGACTTTGATTAACACTCAGGTGTTGGATCATCTGATTATGACTTGAATTATGGCCCAGAGCCATATTGCGAGAAGGGCGGGACATTTTCAACATGTCACTTCTGCAGGAGAAAGGATGTTTATGCTTACACCAAGTTGGTGGAAAGACGTACAGTAAAAACCAAGGCATCAGTACAAAAACCGCCCTGAAGGACACAATCTGGAACAGTTTATGATCATTGACATTTCACAGCTTGGCCCATACCTGGGATGACGAGGCACATGATCCCAAGGAGGATATGTAGTGCTCCCAGCATTCCTCCTTACAAGTCACCTACTAACAATAAAGTCAGTCTGCAAATGGTATCGCTTGAAGCACCGTATGGCTCTTTGGCTATCCTGAACTTCTCTGGTCCACCATAGTAAGGGTAAGTGGTCGAGGGGAACTGAAGAAAGGGAAATAGCAGTTCTAATAGCATGGGTGATCACACAACCTCTTTGATGCAATTTGATAGAGAAGGGCTGTAAATAATGGAAGAGGCATATAAATGCCAATTGGCTCTTCAAAGCGCCCAGTATGGTAACTGGTCCGTCTGGTGGTGGCAGTGAAGTGACAGGAGCACCATAAAATGGTCACTGTCACAAATATCGTCATTTAGTGATCCATACGGCGAAGCCACGAGACTGATGGAACAGATGGTTATATTGATAGCTGAAAAAGTGCCCTGGATGGCATTAAAATGAGTGGGTCTAGGAGTACATTCATTGAAGAGACACAGATCATGGTTGGTAAGAAGCTGATCACATAGAAGGCTCCTACCAGACGAAGTGGTAGTCCACCACAGGGGTTGGCGCATGGTATAATACACTGAAATCTCCAAGTATGAGGAGAAATAGGAGGGGGCAGTTGCTGGATCAAGGTGGTCAACTCAAAGTAAGTAAGCTGCCTGCCTGGAGATAAATAAATGTTGCAAATGGTGGTCACTGAGGTAGTTTGCACCTGTACCGCTATTGCTTCCAGTGTGGTATGAAGGGGAATCCACTCACTGACCACATCTATGCAAACTGATGTATGGACCCCTTTCGATGCTCTCTCAGGACCAGCATAGTTTCAACAGAACACACAATAACCACGGTGTGTTGGGGAATGGTCGTCAACGAAGTGCAACTATTGTGGAACAACATAAATTTCAGAAGAGGAGGAAATAAAGTGTTGTAATTTGGCAGGTGACTGTAACATCCATTACAGTTCCACTTAATGATCACGTTATGGGCATCCAGTTTAGCAGCGACGGGGCAGTTTAGGTGTGAAGGGGCCAGGAGGAGGTCATGCCTCCTGCTGATGGGGGTGGAACCACATCAATGAGCATTGGTTCAGAATCCGACAGCATGGGGGGATCTGGCACCTCTGAGGTAACCACAGTAGTCTTGTCCCAATTTCTCCTCCTCCTCCACACAGCCTTTGGTGGCTGGGATTCTTGCAAGAGCCTACCAATGACAAGTGTGAGGATGGATGAAGAGCAGGCAGCCGTGGGATCCATAGGTCATGGTTCCTTCAACCAGTGGCTGGCATTGGGCCTATGATCTGTGGACTTCTGGGTAGATGCGTCCCGAGGAGGAGCCATGTCAATGGTACACTCTGGAGCAGGAAGCTGCTCCTCTGGTCGGGTGTGGGGTGTGCTTCCCAAAAGACAGTTCTGCAGGAACCACAAGAGGACAGAGTGGTGAGAGCACTGGTTCCTGAAATACTGAGTTGGTGGGAGTGATGGCTACGACTTCCACATAACTGGATATCATATCAATGGGATGTAAGCATTCTTTTTTCTCATGTGCCTCAAAGGCGGCCAACAAATTGATATTCCTAGTTTTTTTTTTTCTTTTCTTGAAGACTGGAAAACCGGTGGGCAGTGGGAAGTAAGGTTTCACATCACACCTGTAAAACATGACAATGTTTTCTGTGAGGACATTCCCTTCAAAGGTTGTGCTGTATCCTATTATCCTTGGGAGCTTTTTTGAAGGATTGGACAAGATGTGCACCTCACTGCTCAAGGTTAGCTCGCAGCTCCTCGTCTCTTTGGAGTGAAAGGTGGAAGATGATTCCTTGAGCTATATTCAAAGTCTTAAGTGGGGCAAGGGTCAGTGCTTCACATGCCTGGAGAGCTATAGAGTGCAGCATAAGAGGCTTTAATCAATAGCAATCCATTGTGGATTTTTTCCTAATGACTCAAGTTCTCCAAATTTATATTCAACATGTTCCACAAAAAATATGGTCCAGTCAACAAAGACCAAGGAAAAGCGAACAGAGGAACAATTCAAGTTAGTGGCAAACTTCTCTACAGTCGTGAGGGGGATGCATTCACAATGTACTACAAATTCTCATATGGATGGGGGTTTTAAAGGTCACTTTTTATTCTTTTTCTGGCTTAATTCCAAAACTGTAGCACTGAGCAAAAATGTTTCTCAGTACAAAATTAAACTACATCAAATTACCAACAAAATAGTCCCTATTGATTTTTCTCTAGGGCTAATAGTTTCTGCATTGGAGGGAACAGAAAAAAACACAGATTAGTAAAACCAGTGTCTCAATGGTATAAAATTAATGAGGTGGGCTAAGAACAAATATTAAGGGGGGGGGGGGGGGGGGGAATACATCTAAGAACAGTACAACCATATTAAGGGATAAATTGTATTCTGAGCATGTAACAGAATGGACGAGGCAAAAGTGGAGGGTGTGATGCCACATGTGCTACACTGCTGTTGAAGTTGCTCGTCAATATTTTATAAAGTTTTAGTCTTCAGTTACTTATTTTAAAGTTTGTGTTAACATTCACTGTAAAAGTACCTAATTAGTGGATTTTCAATAATCTCAGTCTTTCTTCCTGTGTTATTGACTCGAGTGGTCTGTTATTCGTGAGTGTGCTTACGTTGTTCATCCGAGACTCACGCCTCAGTAGCGTGTTTACATTTTGCGGCATGCAGCTGCAGCTGTAGCAGGTATAAAGCTAAGCACCAACAAAGTTATTTGCGCACTGTTATACAGTTATTAAATTTAATAGTTTTCAGCGATGTTTCGTGCCGTTTGTGGCAAAATAACGATTTAATACACTTTTGGAAAGGTTCGCTTGCTGTGTTTTTTAGAGTTTTCTTATCATTGAAGTCATTGAGTAAATTTCGTGCTTTAGTTTTCAGCGGATGTTTCTTATTGTTTCTAGTGAAATATCCAGTGAAATTTTCATTCAGTGTTTTAAGTTCGTTGAGTGTTCCAGTGGCCGCTTGAATTTTTGATTTTAGCAAATAATGTTGTGAAGTTTTGTTGGTGTTGGTATTAGCTGTAGTGTAGTAGTATTAATACAAGTAGTTGCTCTCTTAATAGACAGAGAATTTCGAGACCACTATTGTTAGTTCCATAAATAATTCTACTGGTGTAACTGAACTTAGGAAATGTAGATGTACACTTTTTTCAGTAACTGTAGAATTTTACCATGAGTGAGAAGTGTGGGCTCTGTGAAAGGTTTGTGAGTAGTGGATTACGGTGTGGGGTTTGTTCAAAGTATTTTCACTGGGGGGAATACAGTGGGGAAGCCAGTGGGCATTCTAACGAGATCTTCTCCTTGGAAAGCAGAATCTGTAGTAGAAATAAGTTGATAAAGGAGCAGGAGTATAAGCTCTGTGCCCTTCAAGTGCAGTTACAATATGCAAATGAGGAACTAGATAGGATGAGGAGGGTGAAGGGTGGTGGGGAATGGGAACTGGCTATTGGCAAGAAGGCAGCTAGGAGGAGGAGGTATTCAGACAGTTATACTTTGTGTATATGCAATAGATTTGACCAGCTGTCAGAGCTGAGTGGAGAGGAGCCTCTTGTAGATGTAGATGTAGGGAACATGCAGCAGTCCTCAGCAGTTAGGAGGCCTAGGTTAGTTGCAAAGTCTAACAGAAAGAAGAAGGTTCTGCTGCTAGGTAGTTCGCATGGTAGAGGTGTGGGCCAGCAGTTCCAGGAAGTGTTGGGGAACGAGTATCACGTCACCAGCATTGTGAAACCTAGTGCAGGGTTGGCTCAGGTGACTGACAGCATAGGGGAGCCACGCAGGAATTTTACAAAGTAGATCAGGTAGTGATAGTGGGTGGAGCAGGGAAGAGACTTGATAGGGACAGGGAATATGATGTAGGTGGTGACATGGTAAAGATAGCTAATCAAACTGGTGGCACTAATGTGCATTTCGTGCAACTGTTTCAACGTCATGATCGGCCTCATCTTAATGCAGCTGTTAGGCGCGTTAACATGGGACTGGAGAGGGCGCTGATGCCAGAGGGCATGGGTCACATTTCGGTGGTGCCAGTTGGGTCTAACATTAGATCAGGTTTCACTACGCATGGCCTGCACCTCAATAGGTATGGGAAGGGAAGGCTGGCAGAGGTTACAGTTGACAGTGTAGTGGATTGTGGTGGGATCACTCACGGAAAAATTCCTGTAGTAGGTGGTGTTAAGAGGTGCACCTTAGATTGAAGCCAGTTGATAGATAGGTATGCCTGTTCAAAGGAAGTCCCTCTAACTAAGGGCTCACCTTCAGAGGTTGTCATGTTTCCAAGTCGAGAAGGGATTAGCATATTTCATCAAAATATAAGAGGTATTAGAGATAAAGTTAGTGAACTGCTTATAGATGTTGACTCTGAAATTATTGGTATGTCGGAGCACCGCATAAATAACTTGACAACTCAGAGGCTTCCTTTACCAGGATACAGATTAGTTGGCTGTTTTTCAATGAGTTCCTTGCCAGGTGGGGGAGTGGCTATGTGCGTAAAAACAGTATTTCATTTGAGCCCATGGGAATATCACGGCACTGCACTGAACAGATATTTGAATGTTGTGCAGGGGGCAGTCGAATTTAGTGAAATTAAACTTCTAATTACAGTTGTTTGTAGGTCCCATAACTCTGACTTCAGAGCATTTCTGCTCAAGATAGAGAAAACTCTTTATTCACTTTGTAGGAAGTACCAGAAATTAGGTATATGTGGTGACTTCAATATAAATTCTGTGTATGATGGTGCAAGAAAAAGGATGGGGAAGATCTCCTAAATTCATATGATCTGATGCAGACTTTTTCTTCTTTTCTTTTTCTTCAATTAGGATGCAGGGGAACAGTGTCGCAGCCATAGACAATATTTTTATTCATTCTTCATTACTAGATGGGCATTCTGTTAGTAAAGGGGTTAATGGCCTTTCAGACCATGATGCACAAATTTTAACACTAAAAGGCTTTTGTATTCAAACTAATGTCACATGTAATTACAAACTAAGTAAGAAAGTTAATCCAACAGCAATAGAGTGTTCTTTAAACGTTGCCAAGGAACAAGAGTGGCAGAATGTTTATAGTGCCGATAACATAGATGACAAATATAATGTTTTCCTTAATATATTTCTCATGCTCTTTGATAGTTGCTTTCCATTAGAATGTTCTAAAAGAATTACTGGCAGTAAAAGGCAGCATGGATGGCTGACTAGTGGGATAAAAGGATACCATGTAGAACAAAGAGAAGGAATTATATCAAAATGTAAGAAGTAGTCACAATCAAGCTACAGTAGCCCATTACAGTCTTGTAAGGTGTTTAAAAACATTATTAGGAAGGCAAAGAGTATGTGGGATGCAAGCAGAATAGCTAATTCGCAGGATAAAATTAAAACCATATGGTTAGTTGTGAAGGAAGAGTCTGGTCAGCAGCAGAAGGTCGACGGTATACAGTCAGTTTGTAGTTAAAAATATTTCTGTTACTGATAAATCAGATATATGTACAGTATTTAACAATCAGTTTCTGAGCATTGCCGGTGAATTAAATAAAAATTTAGTTTCTATACCAAACCATGTAACTCTCTTGGCAAATGCCTTTCCGAGATTGATGCCTGAAATACTCCTCTGTGATTAAGACAAGGGGCAGATTGAATCAATAATTAAATCACTAAAGACTAAGGACTCTCATAGTTATGGGGGGTTGGGTTGTTTGGGGGAAGAGACCAAACAGCGAGGTCATCGGTCTCATCGGATAAGGGAAGGATGGGGAAGGAAGTCGGCCGTGCCCTTTCAAAGGAACCATCCCAGCATTTGCCCGGAGCGATTTAGGGAAATCACGGAAAACCTAAATCAGGATGGCCGGACATGAGATTGAACCGTCGTCCTCCCGAATGCGATCATAGTTATGACTGAGTGTCTAGCGGAATATTAAAGTCCTGTGCTGCTCATGTTAGCCCTGTATTTTACCATATTGATAATTTTTCCTTTTGGAATGGTCAGTTTCCTAAACGATTAAAGTACTCAGAAGTAAAGCTGCTTTATAAAAAAGGAAAGAGGGAGAGAGGGACACAGTAGAAAATTTTAGACCTATTTCTATGCCACCAGTGTTTGCTAAAGTTATTGAAAAGACTTTGTATGTAAGGATCACTGATCATTTTAAATCACACGATTTGCTATCAAATGTACATTTCGGCTTTGAAAGTCTTAACAACTGAAAATGCTATATTCTCTTTCCTATGTGAGGTACTGGATGGGTTAAACAAAAGGTTTCGAACACTAGGCATATTTTTGATTTAATTAAGGTGCTTGATTGCGCTGATCACAAAATATAGCTCCAGAAGTTGGACCATTATGGAATATGGGGAGAAGCTCACAATTGGTTCACCTCTTACTTCAGCAACAGACAGCAAAAGCTCATTATTCAAAGAGTTGAGAATGGCTGTGATTTGGGGTCTGAGTGGGGTACGGTCAAGTGGGGGACACCCCAGAAATCAGTGCTCGAACCACTCATGTTTCTTATTTATATAAATGATATGCCCTCTAGTATTACAGGTAACTCTAAAATAATTCTGTTTGCTGATAACACTAGCTTGGTAGTAAAGGATGTTGTGTGCAACACTGCCACAGTTTGAAATAGTGCACTTCATGACAAGTTCACTGTTTGTAGAAAATAAACTAACGCTAAATCACAGTAAGACTCAGTTTTTACAGTTTCTAACCCACAACTCACCAAACCCGACATTTTAATTTCACACAGTGTTCATATATTATCGAAACTGAACAGTTTAAATTTCTATGTGTTCAGATAGATAGTAAATTGTCGTGGAAAGCCCACGTTCAGGATCTTGTTCAAAGACTTAATGCTGCCATTTGTACTACTAGAACGGTATCTGTAGTGAGTGATCGTTCTACATGAAAATTAGTTTAATTTGCTTATTTTTATTCGCTTATGTCATATGGTATTATATTTTGGGTAACACCCGTTCTAAGAGGATATTTTTGGCTCAGAAACGGGCTGTTCGGGCAATAAGTGGTGTAAGTTTATGAACCTCTTGTCGACCCCTCTTAACAAGTCTGGGTATTTTGACATTGGCCTCTCAATAAATAAATAAATAAATATATATCTAAAAACAAAGATGATGTGAATTACCAAATGAAAGTGCTGGCAGGTCGACAGACACACAAACAAACAAACACAAACATACACACAAAATTCAAGCTTTCGCAACAAACTGTTGCCTCATCAGGAAAGAGGGAAGGAGAGGGGAAGACGAAAGGAAGTGGGTTTTAAGGGAGAGGGTAAGGAGTCATTCCAATCCCGGGAGCGGAAAGACTTACCTTAGGGGGAAAAAAAGGACAGGTATACACTCTCACATATCCATCCACACATACAGACACAAGCAGACATATATGACATATATGACATATGACAGCTGCCACCCATTCCACATCAAACGGTCCCTTCCCTACAGCCTAGGTCTTCGTAGCAAACGAATCTGCTCCAGTCCGGAATCCCTGAATCATTACACCAACAACCTGAAAACAGCTTTCGCATCCCGCAACTACCCTCCCGACCTGGTACAGAAGCAAATAACCAGAGCCACTTCCTCGTCCCCTCAAACCCAGAATCCCCCACAGAAGAACCACAAAAGTGCCCCACTTGTGACAGGATACTTTCCGGGACTGGACCAGACTCTGAATGTGGCTCTCCAGCAGGGATACGACTTCCTCAAATCCTGCCCTGAAATGAGATCCATCCTTCATGAAATCCTCCCCACTCCGCCAAGAGTGTCTTTCCGCCGTCCACCTAACCTTCGTAACCTGTTAGTTCATCCCTATGAAATCCCCAAACCACCTTCCCTACCCTCTGGCTCCTATCCTTGTAACCGCCCCCGATGCAAAACCTGTCCCATGCACACTCCCACCACCACCACCACCACCTACTCCAGTCCTGTAACCCGGAAGGTGTACACGATCAGAGGCAGAGCCACGTGTGAAAGCACCCACGTGATTTACCAACTGACCTGCCTACACTGTGATGCATTCTATGTGGGAATGACCAAAACATTCGCATGAATGGACACAGGCAGACAGTGTTTGTTGGTAATGAGGATCACCCTGTGGCTAAACATGCCTTGGTGCACAGCCAGCACATCTTGGCACAGTGTTACACCGTCCGGGTTATCTGGATACTTCCCACCAACACCAACCTATCCGAACTGCGGAGATGGGAACTTTCCCTTCAGTATATCCTCTCTTCTCGTCATCCGCCAGGCCTCAATCTCCGCTAATTTCAAGTTGCCGCCACTCATACCTCACCTGTCTTTCAACCACTTCTTTGCCTCTACACTTCTGCCTCGACTGACATCTCTGCCCAAACTCTTTGTCTTTAAATATGTCTGCTTGTGTCTGTATGTGTGGATGGATATGTGCGAGTGTATACCTGTCCTTTTTTCCCCCTAAGGTAAGTCTTTCCGCTCCCGGGATTGGAATGACTCCTTACCCTCTCCCTTAAAACCCACTTCCTTTCGTCTTCCCCTCTCCTTCCCTCTTTCCTGATGAGGCAACAGTTTGTTGCGAAAGCTTGAATTTTGTGTGTATGTTTGTGTGTCTATCGACCTGCCAGCGCTTTTGTTCGGTAAGTCACCTCATCTTTGTTTTTATATATAATTTTTCCCACGTGGACTGTTTCCTTCCATTATATATATATATATCCTCAAATCCTGCCCTGAAATGAGATCCATCCTTCATGAAATCCTCCCCACTCCGCCAAGAGTGTCTTTCCGCCGTCCACCTAACCTTCGTGTATATATATATATTCATTCCCGTCATTTCTTATTAACAATATTAGCTTATTCCCAAGAATCAGCAGCTTTCACTCTTGTTAATACTCCATCAGAAATCAAACCTGCATTTGGATCAGACTTCCCTAGCTCTCGTGCAGAAAGGTTCTATTCTGTTGAGGTGTTCCTTGAAAAAGGTAAGCTGATTCTTGTTGTATTGTTGATTGCGTTTACTTAAACTTATGGATTGACTTTTTTTTGTGTTCATAATCATTTTAGTTTTATCTGTTATTACTTTTATGTTGTTATTTCCTGTACTGACACTTTCCATGACCTTGGAGATTTGCTCCTCAATTTGGTCCAACAGAACTTGACGTGTAAATAAAATAAAAGTGGAAAGCGTGTTATGTCGCAGAATTGTGGTTGTACACTTCCTTGATTCATAGATCTGCAAAGTGTGGTGCAAGAAGGTGATTCTCCACTCCATCTACCCCACCACGTCATAAGAAGCAACTACTCGAATGCTACAAATAGACAGGATCTCTTTAAGGATATTCACATCAGAACTGGTATCAGTTACCATGACAAGGGTGTGACAAAAATGATTACCACAACTAAACCATGCAGAAAGATATAAGTGTTCAGTAAGCTAGATTTAAAAAATCGTGGGTGTCATCAATGAGGAACTTGAAACTTCAGCACTGGGCAGGAGCATGTGGAGGAACTATGGCTCAAGTTCAAAAGAATAATCTACCATGCACTGGATAGATATATGCCCAGTAGAACAGTTCACAGTGGGAGGGACCCTCCATGGTATACAGTCACTGTAAAGAAACTTCTAAAGAAACAGATTACTACATAATATGTGTAAGACAAAGCATACTGATATAAATAGAAGGATACTGAATGAAACACATTTGGCAGTCAAGAGAGCAATGTACAAAGCCTTCATTGACACTCAACCCACAAAAATCCCAGTTGTATGTAAAGGCTGTTAGTGATACCAAAGTTAAGTGTCTAGTCCTGAACAAATGAGAGAGGAATAACTGAGGGCAGCAAAGCAAAAACTGAAATGCTTACTTAATTCAGACCACTGAAAACATGAGCAAAATAAGTATGTGTCAGTGGTGCTGAGAAACAGCTGAAATTGTTAGAACTGAACAAAGCTCCAGGGCCTGATGGAATCCGTACCAGATTTTGCACCAAGTTAACCCCTCTTCTAATTACAATCAATCTTAGATCCCTCAAACACAGAACCATACCCAGTACTTCCAAAAAAGAACAAGGTCACATTCATCTACAAGAATAGTAGTAAAATTGATCCACAAAACTACTGTCCAATATCCTTGGCACGGATTTGTCGTAGAATCTTAGAACATATTCTGAGTTCAAACATAATGAGGTACCTCTAACAGAATGACCTCCTCCATGCCAACCGGCATGGAATCAGAAAACATTGATAATGTGAAAGCCAACTCTTACTTTTCTCACATGACATACTGAAAGCTTTGGATCAAGGCAGTCAGGTAGATGCAGTATTTCTTGGCTTCCGGCTTTAAATGATGAGTCTGGGAATACACTACAATCCCTGACATATTGCTCCATAGGTATTGTGAGGATTAGATTAGAAGAATTACAGGACACACAGAGTCATTCAACCAATCATTCTTC
Organism: Schistocerca piceifrons; assembly: GCF_021461385.2. Taxonomy (NCBI): domain Eukaryota; kingdom Metazoa; phylum Arthropoda; class Insecta; order Orthoptera; family Acrididae; genus Schistocerca; species Schistocerca piceifrons. Next base: position 116,158,553 of record NC_060139.1, on the reverse strand, counting down.
TCAAGCCCCATACATGAATGGAACATGAAGAAACCCTCAAATGGTACAACACGACATAGCCTCTGCCATGCACTTCAGGGTGGTTTTCAAAGTGCAGATGTACATAATGAATTTACAAGGGTGGAACATAGATTCTCTGAAGGGTGTGAATGCCTGGAGTGACCACTGGGATATATTTTGTTGGTTCCTTTAATCCTTACTCAGACCTAACAGAGGACTCTCTCCCATTTCTTAGTGGAGTCACCTTTTTGTAAATACTATTTTATAAATAGAAATGATCCAAAAATGGCCACAAGAAATACTCAAAAGGATGTCACAAAACAATGCTAAATGATATTTCAAGAGAATATTTGGAACAGCACACAACTGAAACCCTAAAGAAACTGAAATTCTGCATCACCAAACTGCTGTGTAAGTGAAAGTACTGGGAAACGGAGTCATTCCACATCGAGTGGTCCAGGAAAAAAAATAATCGCTTGCTTGACCACCACAGAAAAAATCTGGATATATGCTGGGTGAATTACCTAATGTTTAGTGGACTCAAAAATAGTCTGTTTAAAAATTTTGTTGTGTATCATTTAGAAATTACAGCCATATTTTGTTCCAGACCACAAGGTTTCTTTTAGTTGCAAGCATCTGTAATTCTTTTCCATTGTTCAGTAATGAGTTCACTTAGGCTTTTCAAAGAAAAAGCATTATTTCAGCACCATTTGGCCTACAAATTTAAACAATCATCACATAGCTGAATGTATTCCTTAATATATTTTCAATAGCACGAAGTTACTGGTTGCAAATTAAATAAAACTTCAATTTCTGAGCAGGTTTTTTTTCTCTCCCCCCCCCCCCCTCCAAAAAAGGAACAATGCCTTGGTCTTAATATCTTTTGTACTATAACACTAAATAGCATAGTTACATTTTATAGAATAACAATGGCGAGAGGTAAACACTTTAAAAAAATTAATTACTTGAAAAGCAGATTTTTTGTATTTCTTAATTTTTTTAACCTGCAATATTTTTGATACAAAACCAAAGAAAAAACCTGAAAATTACACACTTAATAGACTTTTATTACATCAAATTTAAGCATAAATTTCATCTGAGATGCAACTGGTCTTTAAATATGTCTGCTTGAGTCTGTATATGTGTGGATGGATGTGTGTGTGTGTGTGTGTGTGTGTGTGTGTGTGTGTGTGTGTGTGTGTGCGCGCGCGCGCGCGCGCGCGCGCGCGCGAGTGTATACCCGTCCTTTTTTCCCCCTAAGGTAAGTCTTTCAGCTCCCGGGATTTGAATGACTCCTTACCCTCTCCCTTAAAACCCACATCCTTTCGTCTTTCCCTCTCCTTCCCTCTTTCCAGATGAGGCAACAGTTTGTTGCGAAAGCTTGAATTTTGTGTGTATGTATGTGTCTGTTTGTGTTTCTATCGACCTGCCAGCGCTTTCGTATGGTAAGTCACATCATCTTTGTTTTTAAATATATTTTTCCCGCGTGGAATGTTTCCCTCTATTATATATATATATATATTGTTCAGGCAGAGCTTTAAGGAATCCTCAGAACCTTAGGCCCCCTACAAAACCTTTCACCTGATTCCATCAACCTCCTGACCCCACTGACATCCCGCACCCCTACCTCCTACCTACTTCCAAAAATTCACAAACCCAAACATCCTGGCTGCCCCATTGTAGCTGGTTACCAAGCCCCCACAGAATGTATCTCTGCCTACGTAGATCAACACCTTCAACCCATTACATGCGGTCTCCCATCCTTCATCAAAGACACCAACCACTTTCACGAACGCCTGGAATCCTTACCCCATCTGTTACCCCGGGAAACTATCCTTGTAACCATTGATGCCACTTCCATATACACAAATATTCCGCACGTCCAGGGCCTCGCTGCGATGGAGCACTTCCTTTCACACCGATCACCTGCTACCCTACCTAAAACCTCTTTCCTCATTACCTCAGCCAGCTTCATCCTATCTCACAACTTCTTCATTTTTGAAGGCCAGACATACCAACAATTAAAGGGAACAGCCATGGATACCAGGATGGCCCCCTCATATGCCAACCTATTTATGGGTCGCTTAGAGGAAGCCTTCTTGGTTACCCAGGCCAGCCAACCCAAAGTTTGGTACAGATTTATTAATGACATCTTCATGATCTGGACTCTCAGTGAAGAAGAACTCCAGAACTTCCTCTCCAACCTCAACTCCTTTGGTTCCATCAGATTCACCTGGTCCTACTCCAAATCCCATGCCACTTTCCTTGACGTTGACCATCTGTCCAATGGCCAGCATCACAAATCCGTCCACATCAAACCCACCAACAAGCAACAGTACCTCCATTATGACAGCTGCCACCCATTTCATATCAAACGGTCCCTTCCCTACAGCTTTCTGCTCCAGTCCTGAATCCCTGAACCATTACACCAACAACCTGAAAACAGCTTTCGCATCCCGCAACTACCCTCCTGACCTGGTACAGAAGCAAATTACCAGAGCCACTTCCTCATCCCCTCAAACCCAGAACCTCCCACAGAAGAACCCCAAAAGTGCCCCACTTGTGACAGCGTACTTTCCGGGACTGGATCAGACTCTGAATGTGGATACGACTTCCTCAAATCCTGCCCTGAAATGAGATCCATCCTTCATGAAATCTTCCCCACTCCACCAAGAGTGTCTTTCCACTGTCCACTTAACCTTTGTAACCTCTTGGTTCATCCTTATGAAATCCCCAAACCCACCTTCCCTACCCTTTGGCTCCTACCCTTGTAACTGCCCCCAGTGCAAAACCTGTCCCATGCACCCTCCTACCACCACCTACCCCAGTCCTGTAACCCGGAAGGTGTACACGATCAAAGGCAGAGCCACGTGTGAAAGCACCCACGTGATTTACCAACTGACCTGCCTACACTGTGAAGCCTTCTATGGGGGAATAACTAGCAACAAACTGTCCATTCGTATGAACAGACACAGTGTTACACTGTCCAGGTTATCTGGATACTTCCCACTGACACCAACCTATCAGAACTCCGTAGATGGGAACTTGCCCTTCAATATATTCTCTCTTCCCATTACCCACCAGGCCTCAACCTCCGCTAATTTCAAGTTGCTGCCCCTCGTACATCACTTGTCATTCAACAACATCTTACACACACACACACACACACACACTTGCGAAATCCTAGGTGATCTGATAGAAAATCTCAAAAATAAATGTTGTGTTTCCAACAACTAGGATAAAATTAAGATTATAAGTTTACTGTTAAATTCTTGAAGTTGAGCAAACATTAGTAATGAATTTAATGGGTCACAATGTTTGCTTAAATTAACAAAACATTTAATAACCAGGGAATTTTACTTGCATTACAGAAGAAAAATGCATCTTATTTGATAGATGAAAATACCATCAAAAAGGTTATTAGGTTTCATGTAGATGACAGCAACAGCCGTTTGATGCCTGGCAAAAAAGACTGTTTGGTACTAAGGTTCAAAGACAAAAAAGGTTAATATTGTTTAAAAATTAACAATATTATAAAGTGGTGACAATCACAAAACCACAATAACCTTGAAAACATGCAAATATATCATTTTATTGTCAAAGCTCAAAGTAAATTTGTGAAAGACAAAAAACACACCTTGGCAGTTCATGAATGATTGGTTGTTGCCAACTTTTCTGAAAACAATTCCTTTGTTGTCAAAGATGAAGAGCAAGGACACTACTGGGTAAACAAATTGGCCACAATTCATTTGTTTTCTGTTATAGAGATCAAGATAAACTAAAGAGTCACAGTTTTAGTGTCATACGTGACCAACTTTAACACAACACTACAGCAGTGCATGAATTTCAACTGCAATTAACAAACTAAATAAAACACCACCACCCTTCCATAAACAAGCTACTACTCTGATGGTGCTGCAAGCCAATACAGAAACAAAAAAGAGTTTATTTACAACTTCTTTCACAAAGAAGATTGGGGATTTGTTGTAGAATGACACTTTTCACATCACGCCTAGGAAGAAGGCTCATGATAGCATCAGGGGCGCGACAAAACATGCCACCACGACGGCTGGTTTTCAGCGGATCTATGAGAACCAGATCTTGACACGTCAAGAAATGTTTACCTTCTGTAAGGAACAGGTAGGAGTTACCTATGTTTTTTAATAAAATGTGAGGGAATACTCTGAAGTCTCTGCTAATATCTTAGAGGAACGGTTCAAATCTTTACAGAATACTAAAGGCACTCAACCTTTTCATTGTTTTATATTCCTATCACACAACTTGCTCAAAGAAAATGAAAAATCCCAAAAAACCTATATTTTAAAATATTATATTTTTTAAATGTAAACTTCTAAGCACTGATACTCTAAAAAAAAAGTACCTATATTGCAGAATGTAACAGCACCAAAAATTTTAAAGCTGAGAAATTATTCCTTTTTTTTGAAAAGCTACTGTCCAAAAATTGAGTTTAAAATTTCCAACCAAAAACTTTGAGCTATTAAAAATACATAGGGAATAAATTCAGCTAGGAGATGATGGTTCAAAATTGCAGGCCAGAGTGTGCTGGACTAAATGCTTTTTATTTGAAATCCGTGGTACAAACTATTATTTGAATACTTCAAAAAACAAAAACAAAAATACGCAGACTGAAACAAAAATGGTCACCATTTCTCATAAACAATTAAAAAATTTTAAAAAACATTTTTGAGTCCACTAAACATCAGGGAATTCATTGCCCAGCGAATATCCAATTTTTCTAATATGTCAAACAACCAGTGCTGAACCACCTTGTATGGATTGATCCAACGGCGTGAAATGAAAATAATAGGAATGATGCAGATTGGTTATTTTCTTCTGGTATAAAGACTGGAGGAGGCAGGTAGTTTACAATTCCCACTTATTTCATGCAGCCACACACAAACGCATTGGGAGGAAGGGGAGGCACAGGAGGCCAATGGGGTCATTCCATGTCGAATCGCCCAATAATTCTGGGATATGTAACCCTCCATCTCAGATTTTCCTAAAACTTTGTGTATTTGCTTATACAGGGTGATTCAAAAAGAATACCACAACTTTAAAAATGTGTATTTAATGAAAGAAACATAATATAACCTTCTGTTATACATCATTACAAAGAGTATTTAAAAAGGTTTTTTTTTTTCACTCAAAAACAAGTTCAGAGATGTTCAATATGGCCCCCTCCAGACACACGAGCAATATCAACCCGATACTCCAACTCGTTCCACACTCTCTGTAGCATATCAGGCGTAACAGTTTGGATAGCTGCTGTTATTTCTTGTTTCAAATCATCAATGGTGGCTGGGAGAGGTGGCCGAAACACCATATCCTTAACATACCCCCATAAGAAAAAATTGCAGGGGGTAAGATCAGGGCTTCTTGGAGGCCAGTGATGAAGTGCTCTGTCACGGGCTGCCTGGCGGCCGATTCATCGCCTCAGGTAGATGACGTTCAGGTAGTTACGGACAGATAAGTGCCAATGTGGTGGCGCTCCATCCTGCTGAAATATGAATTGTTGTGCTTCTTGTTCGAGCTGAGGGAACAGCCAATTCTCTAACATCTCCAGATACTGTAGTCCAGTTACAGTAGCACCTTCGAAGAAAAAGGGACCAAAAACTTTATTGGCTGAAATGGCACAATACCAACGTTTAATACACCACCTATCAGGAGGTTTAACACCATACTTCATTCGAAATGCACGCTGAACAACTGTCGTCGATTCACTTCTGCCGTACTCAATAACACAAAAAGCTTTCTGTTGAGCGGTCGCCATCTTAGCATCAACTGACACTGACGCCTTGTCAACAGTGCCTCAAGCGAACAAATGTACAACTAAATGAAACTTTATAGCTCCCTTAATTCGCCGACAGATAACGCTTAGCTCTGCCTTTTGTCGTTGCAGTGTTTTAAATTCCTAAAGTTGTGGTATTCTTTTTGAATCACCCTGTACTTGTAACATAAGAACTTCTGAAAATACTTTTTGGTCACAGACAAACTTTTTTTATTCTGAATTTTCAATAGGCCTATAGTAATGTTCTAGTAATTTGGTTCTGTGAGAATGCCCATGTAAAGTAGTACTTATCTACAGAAATACTCTAACTCAGATGTATATGAAGATTTTGATACGGAATTTTCTTCAGAAGTTGAGAGAGAGACGTACTTAACAAGAATGAATTTATTTAAGCAATAAAGCTACAAAGAAAATTACAAAAAATTAATATAACAACAAAAACAATCAATTTTTGACAAAACAATTTACTTGAATACACACAAAAATCTACTTACCAAGCTGTGGCATAACACACACATAAAAGAAGTTATAAGTAGGCAAGCTTTTGGAGCCAGTGGCTTCTCCTCAAAGCAGAAGGATTGGAGGGAAAGGAAGAGGGTTGAAGGAAAAGGACTGAAGAGCTCTAGGAAAAAGGGTAGATTTCGGGAAAGTCACCCAGAACCACATATCAAGGGAGACTTACCAAACAGAACAAGGAAGAAAGACTGACTTTTGGGGACTGCACAGGACAAGATTTGAAACCTGAGAGCTTAAACATGGAGGACAGGATAATATACAAGACTGAGATAACTGCTTAAACATTGTACAAGAGTTAGTAAGAGCGAAAAGCTAAGTGAATTGTATATAACAGAGGTGGGAGAGGGGCAGCCAAAAATAGAAAGGTAAGAAAATAAAAGCTGTAGAAAACTAAAACAGATTGAAGAAAGGAGTAGATACTGTGAAGAAATGCTGAGAATGAAGAATTTAATGTAAGCTACGACCAGGTGGATAGTGAGAACCGAGGAGATGCTGTAGCGATAGTTCCCACCTGCAGAGTTCTGGGAAACTGGTGTCTGGGGGAAGAATACAGATGGCACTTGTGCTGAAACAGCACTGAGGTCATGACTGTCATGTTATAGAGCATGCTCTGCAACAGGATACTGCGGTCACCAGCTGCGACATAGTCGCGAATACGAACAGCGCTCCAATACTGTCAAACGTGTTTTTACTCCAGTCTTTGATCACAAAATCAATTCTTTTGACGATGACTGGTTTCAGTCCATGATGACCATCCTCAGATCTTTTCTACACCATGTCCTAAGGTGTCCATTATGGCCTTATCACTTTAAGACTGGTGTAGAAAAGATCTGAGGCTGGCCATCACGGACTGAAAAAGTTTCCATTATGACCTTATCACTTTAGGACATGGTGTAGAAAAGATCTGAGGATGGTCATCACGGACTGAAACTGGTCATCGTCAAAAGAATTGATATTTTGATCAAAGAATGGAATTAAAAAACATTTGAAGATTTTCCATGTTGCCATTACACACCATCTGCCTATGCCCATTCGTCCTAACAGATAATTTGGAGGTAGTCATGCCAATGTAAAAGGCTGAATAGTGTTTACATAACAACTGGTATATGACGTGTAGGGCTGGTACAGGTGATGGTGGGACGGCAAGTCTCGCAGCAGGGACGGAACAGGGGTACGAGCCATAGGGTCGGGAGATGGATGCAAAAGGAGCATATGGTCTGACAAGAATATTTCGGAGATTGGGAGGGTGACAAAAAGCTGTTCTAGGTGTGGTGGGCAAAATCTCATCAGACAAAATGGATCTCATCTCAGGGCATCATTTTAGGAACACAAAGTAGCTGATTAATACATTCCAGACCAGGATAATACTGAGCGACCAGTGATGCTCTTCAAAGTTGTTTTTTGGAGGGATCAACAGTAAATTTCACATGGTACTATTACAAATCCCATGACACTTTCCTTGATGTTGATCTTGTCCTCACCGAAGGCCAGCTACACACTTCTGTTCACATTAAACCTACTAACAAGCAACAGTAGTTGCTGAAATTTTGCCCATCACATCTAGAATAGCTTTTCGTCACCCTACCAATCTCCGCAATACTCTTGTCAGGCCCTATGCTGCTCCTGAATTCATCTCCCTACCCAATGGCTCCTACTCCTCTGACCATCCCCACTGCAAGACTTTCCCTATGCACCCTCCCACCACCACCTATACCAGCCCAGTATCTGGCAAAACATATACTATCAAAGGGAGAGCCACCTGTGAAACAACACGTCATATACCAGCTGTTATGTGAACACTGTTCAGCCTTTTACATTGACGTGACTACCACCAAATTATCAGTTAGGATGAATGGTGGTAGGCAGAGGGTGTATACTGGCAACACACAATATCCTGTTGCAGAGCATGCACTACAACAGGACAATCATGACCTCAGTGCTTTTTCACCACACACACTATCTGTATTCTTCCCCCCAGACACCCATTTCTCAGAACTCCACAGGTGGGAACTATCACTACAACATTCCTTGGTCCTCACCACCAACCTGGCTAAATTTTCATAAACTTCTTCCTTGTCCGCATTTCTTCACAGTATCTACTACTTTCTTCAATCCGTTTTAGTTTTCTACATCTTTCATTTTCTTACCTGTCTATTTTCCCAAGCCCCCCCCCCCCCTCCCACCTCTGTTACATACAATACACTCAAGCTTTTCACTCTTATTAACTCGTGCATGATGTTTAATCAGAAATCTCTGTCTTTCACATTAAGCTCTCAGGTTTCCAAATCTTCTCCAGTGCATTCCCCAACAATCAGTCTTTTCTTCTCATCTCTCTGGTAAGCCTCCCTATACCTCTCCAGTCCATTTCCTTCACCCCTCTTCCTTCCCCTTCAACCCTTCTGCCTTAAGAATGAGCTCTACTGGCTCCGAAAGCTTGCCTAATTGTAACCTTTTATGTGTGTGTTCTGGTGCAGCTTGGTGAGTACAAAAATATTAGTGTATGACAATTTCCAATTTCTGGAAAACTTACAGGGACATTGGAAAACGTTTATATCATGTTTTGCCGACCTGGCAGAACCTAGTTTTGGTCTTAAGATTCCTGAGGTTATAAGCTAGACTAAGAAAATAAAAAAAAAATTAATATCTTTTCTGTGAATGGACAAATAAATAGATCAAAAATTAATAAATTCTTTACTGTGATGAAAAATGAGTCATCAGGTCCGACACAGAATGCCTCAGATGCAGAGGTCTCAAAGAGCATATTTAAATATCAAGTATTCTAGGCAAATTAATCTTAAGTGTGAAAATTAATTTAATTTTATTAATTAAGTGAATTTTGAAACAATGTAGTATATCCTCTGCAGCTAACCACCAGCTCAAAGAGATAAAGTGTTCTGTGCGTTTGCAATAGCTTGCTTGAAACCTGTGCATATATGAAAGCACTGCAACAATCCCTGCCATGTACTGTTGATCATCACCGATATGCAACAATCAGTCTGTTTGTCCTCAGTTCCTGTTTGTGTTTCTGTTAGATGGTCATACTTGTTTGTGGCCCAACCATTTATAATTCTGTTGGTAACGTCTTATATTTTTTTAACCAAAGTACTGATTACTTAGTTACTATGGAAAATATCAAATCAAATAGTGTTGGAAAATTACTTGCAACAATGTATCACTTGACAGCCTACACCCCAGTTTTTAAAAACTCTTCAAAAATTTTCAGAGCTGAGTGGAGACCAGCAAGATCTGACAGTGTTACAGTCCAGTATTAACTTTCCAGATGATCAAGAAAGAAGTACATGTAGACATCACAGTTACTATCCCTTCAGGTTTTTGAAAGCCATCAAAGAACTTGCTGTAATCCTTCCAAAACATACAACCAGATAGTTAAAAAAATCCTTTAAAGTCAGTAAATTTAGCATTGTCTAAATCATTAAGTGTTGGGAAAATCTTCGCCAAACCAGGAAAGCTTTGTACAACATATCATAAATGACACGGAGGTGAAATTTCAAGAGTCAGTGCTAAAAAGTCGAAGTTTCAAGCATGCAAACAAAATTTTATAATGACATGACTGTGCGACTTGACATAGAATGACCCAATGATACTCTGCATGGATATATTAAAACCAACCAAATTTTGGGATGAATAGCATATATAAGAAAAATACAAGAAGTCCTTAGAAATATTCACATTTTCAGGACGAGTTAAGACACTGTCACCTCATACAAAAGACAATATTCTATAACACCTCTCCGACTATCAGACACTTAAACTAGCATAAGACATAAACATTAGAATAAAGTCTGGAATCCTTGACTATCTTCATAAGAACCCCTCTAAATTACCACCAAAAGGCCACAAGTGCCACCCAGGCAATACGGTGAGACATATCCAATGATGTATAACATGAACTATATCTTATAATTCATCCTACAGGTGCTGTAACTGAAGACAGAACGCATCGCCTTATGTTTAGTATGCTTGTACATTTTTCTATTATCAGTTGGCAACAATGCGTAAAAACACAGAAATGCCAAATGTCACAGCATGAATTTCTTTGGGCCAACGATTAATCATGCGAAGCTGCTATCAAACATTCATTCATTTCCGTGTCTGGTCAGCATTTCCAAAAAATAGCAGCTGCAATAGCTTTGTCATTTCCTCCGTAAACATCTTGTATCATGCACAGGTTGTCCATGAAGGGGCATACAAGTAGATGGCTTGGATCTTCTTCAGCCCTGAAGTCGCAAAAGGTGTCAGCGCTCGCAGGAAGGATTCCCCATTGCTTCAGGTTGGTCTTGTATCGGGGAATGCCCACTCTTAGGCGGCTGAGGGACCTCCACACAGGGTATTGTAGGTTTGCACCAGGAGCTAGTTGTTCTTTTGGTGAGATGTCTATGGGCAGTAAGCTCTTCCATGTTACAAGACTAACTGCCTCTGGTGCTCCCTCCAGTGGCGCACGCCTAGCAAGGAAACTATTGGGGGATTTAAGGCGGGATCTTGCTACCTGATGACCATACAGAGGATGTCAGTGGTCATTCTCCTGCTTTGTTCTATCATTGCAGCAATGGCCCTCTGGATGTTGGGTGGGGCTATTCCAACAATCGGATACAATTTCTGGTGTTGGCTCAACTTGCTTAGCATGAGCTGAAACGTTCCACACAGGAGCAGCATGCTCAGCAGCTGATCCACAAAGTGCAAGTGCGGAAGTCCTTAGGAGGTGCGGTTTAGCTCTACAACTGCTGCCAATCAGCTTCTTAAGTATCCCACTGTCAGAAATGACTTTCTGTTTCACGTTTCGACATTACTGCCTGTACGTTAGAGCCCTGTCCAGTGTGACACCTAGGTAGACTGGTGTTGGGCAATGTTTCAGTTGTTCTCCTCGCCACGTGATGTCCAGCTTTTGCAGCGCTTCTGATTCATATGTGGATGCGCTCACTTGAGTTTTACTGGGATTGGGCTTCACTTCATGATAAATATTTGTGTGCTACATGTCACACAACCAACTTCACTGAAGAGCTATATAGTGTGCAAAACCAATCATAACATCAATGCAATAGCTGAGGATCTATATCTGTGGGCAGGGATGACTTGTAGAACTAGAGAAGGAAGGCACGAGGGGCACCATATAAAAGTTCCAGTAGGGTCAACTGAAAATTGCGATCCTATACCTCTGCTTTGACCTATGTGCTGTGCAGCGTCATGGTGGCATGATAGTTTTGCGATCGGTCATGCTTGTAGATGGTGTGTTCTAGTATTTGGTGGTGCTCTCGTGTTTGATGTTCATTTCTCAAAGCCATTAGTTAGGTATCTTAGAGAGTGACCTTGTTAGGGGAGTGTTTAAGGTTTTCATTAGAAGAGTTTATGCTGGTTCAACAATCGGTTATTCGGATTTTGCATATTTTAGGTGATGCAGTCAGGCTTTTGTTTGGTATTGCTAGTGTTGTGTGTCCCATAGTCGCAAATTTAATAGTGTTTCTTCTTTTTGGCAGTAACGGCTATCACAAAAATTTATGAGCTGGTAATTGCTTGTTGAAACGATGAAATGACAAGTTCCTACAGTTATTTTATTCTGTTTTTAGGTGTGTGTGTGTGTGTGTGTGTGTGTGTGTGTGTGTGTGTGCAGTCTAGATTTATGCGACAGTGACTTTGGTTGGTAAGTACTTTTTGTGGTTTTATTTGCATTTTAGTGATGTATGTATGATGTATTAGTATGTTTGTAGTTGTCTGTGTATATCTAAGTTGATCATTATGCAAGTTTTCAGAAATTTAGGAGTTTTCTTGTTAGTGGTTGGTAATCGTGTCAAACTGTGGTTGATAAGTATTGTGGATACTAGATTTACCATCACTGTTTAGGTTATATTTCTGATATCCGTTACATGAGTAAGTTTTTGTTTGTTGTACTGTGGACTTTCACACAGAAACGGTAAGTGAAGATTTCAAAAACGGATATGATGATTTGATACTGCAGGTTTCATTTTAGCAACCATATAGGTCAAGTAAAATTTGCAGCATCCGTCTCAGGAGTTGTGTGCAGGTTCATGCTATCAAGGACTATGTCTGAGCTATACAGGTTAAGTAAAATTTGTGATACCGGGTTTTCGAGTTGTGTGCGAGTTCATGGCTACATAGATCAAATTCATGACACCAATGGTGTTTGTTTTTGCATTTTTGTTGTTGTGTTGAATATTTCTTGTGATTGATTTTTTGGGTTAATATTTATTTTGGAATACTGTCACTATTATCGACATAAATTTAGTTTGCACCCACAAAAAACCCTCTACTTTCTGTGGTTGTACCAGCAGTTTCATTTTATTGCTGGAGTTAAATCTTTCACATGGTTTTGCAAGTTTGCAAGTCTGTTCAGGGGTGTAATGAGTAGCATCATGCTCACCACATTGTATATGATTGAAATCTGCCATCTTGATGATGTTAAGGATCAAAGCAGTAGAGCAGAATCTCAACATTCGGTAATCCTGTTCCAGAAACATTCCATTTCAACTACAACAGCTCCACACTAATACTAACAAGTCATAAGTATTGTAAATTAATGCCTACCACAAAAATGACATATCCAAATAATGTCAACATCTGTGACATGATGTTAAGTCATCACTCAACTTATACATACCTGGCTACCATCTTGATTAGGCGCTTTAAATATTGTCTTCAGAGCTTGATTATCAACTGCTACATTATTGTGAGATTTTGTAGCATGTGTTTGTACTAATTTAATCACTTGGGGCTGACCTATGAGGAATAAAATGTATTAGTACAGTATCAGATTTAGTGCATAAACATAGTACTGTCCTTATTACTAGTAACATTTTTGACAAGACAGCCTTATTCTGATTAAAAGTAATTGTTTGTTGACATTTTTATGTGGCATGACAGCTGCTATTCGCAAATAGGTTAAGGCTCAACCAAATCGGGTGGAGTGGAGTGGGGGGCTGCTTGTACAGAAGAAACAGACTGATTGCCCTTAGTGATCAACAGTAATCATGTAAAATTTGAAATTTTCCCAGCGAATCAACGACTCAAAAAGATTTCCGGCTTGCAACCGGTCGTCGTAAACTTCATTGCACGACATTTTGGCTGGACAACTGCCAGCCATCTTCAGGTGACCCGAACAAGGACTGACGAAGACACTCTCTGCTCCAGCTTATACAGTGGGCCCTTCTGTCGCTGCGACTGGAACACGTGCGTGGCAGTACTATCAGCACACTATATAAGCTGGAGCAGAGTGTCTTCGTCAGTCCTCGTTCAAGTCACCTGAAGATGGCTGGCAGTTGTTCAGCCGAAATATCGTGCATTGAAGTTAACGACGACCGGCTGCAAGCCCGAAATCTTTTTGAACAGTAATCACATAGGCCACAGATTACCAAGTGCATCAGCTGTTGTGAATAACTGCAGGTGAATTAACCCTTTGTAGTGACACACTGGCAATTGCAACAGTTTGTACGTTAGAGCTCCAAAGTGTTAAAGAGTTAATTAACAAGTAACTTTAACCAGGCTCTAGAACAGCTTCCAGTACAAAATAAAAGCAAAGTAAAGTATGAAATGAATAATCTACTTGCGTAAATTTTCATAAGTATAAAATAAAAATGACATGTGGAATGCAAGATAATATTCTAATACTGACAATGGCCACTGTGTGAGAGGCTACAACTGTGTACATTTTAAGAAAATGTGGGTTGAAGTTACATGCTGGACCCCCTTGAAATCTTGGTTGTGTAGCATAGCTTGAAGTCTTAATTCGGTTGGAAGCTGACAATCTCGGGAAGCTAATAAATGTTAAAGCAAAAAATCTGGTCACGGTGACAAACTGACTTGCAGCAAAGCCTAATGTTTATGCCTACAGGTATGCCATACTGAAAAATGTCATTTTTAAAAAAAGTGTATTTTTTCAATTTCAGCTGCACAGTACAAATAGTTGAAAACTTTTTTTATTGCAGATATTATGCAAACAGTGTATCATGGCAGTCATCTGCTACTGTAAACAAATTAAAACTTTGACTGTCCAAGATAAGGGGGGTGATACGAGGGAATAAGCCCTCCCTATCTGTCGCCATTCTGTGCTTCCATGAAAGCAGAACTGACATAATGGTCATACGGATTATTGATTTCTTGTCTTGCAGTGAGAGTCTCATTTAAATCCTTTTATGCACCAGGATTAGTCTCCTCACTCATTTCAAAATGAGAAAAAAAAGAAGAAGACCACAACTGGCAACTCAAAGCAAATTGTAGACACAAAGCATTTGTTAGTTGCTACAGTGCAACTGTTTGCTGCGGTTGGTAATGGTAGTTGAGGCCCGACCTCTACCGGTATCTTATTCACACATAGTTCAAAACACTCCCCAACTAATACTGCCACGATGTAGTGTCCGCAGAAGAATGATCATCTTCATTACAACACTGCCATTCTAATAATACCAAAGTGTTCATTGTTGGAAATCAGTCAAATCTTTTGGTAAAAGTTATACGCCTGGAGTTATAAAAAACCAAATCGAACATTCTAGCATCAAGCCTTGGATGACTATTTCTAATAGCATAAAACATGTTACTGAAATCAATTCATGTTGCAGAGACATACAATTCTACAGGTATCACCTGCAACCTGTTCACAAACTTAATCTTTACTGTGATTTCAGGAATTGCCTATATATGTTTCATTAATATTCATTTTTTTTATACATCCCACAGAGCAGTGACTTTCCAGCTTTGTAACGGGCCAGCCCCTTTCAATGCAAAGAGACTCCAACAGCACATGCACTACTCGCAGGCTGTGTGCTGGGATGGAGGCTGCGCTCATTGTACACCAAAAGGAACACGTCTTACATCCTTTAGTGAAGGAATACTTATTTAACAATCCAAGAGACACATTCACATATCCATCTCATAGTTTGTTTTAATAAAGATATTCTTTTTGCCATTTTATACCTCAAAATCCTAGCCCTCCCCTTCTTCCCATTCCCCAGACCATGTACCACCCTCTCAGGGTAATGTATTCACACACACACACACACACACACACACACACACACACACACACACACACACACACACACCTACGGTTTGAAGTGTGTGTTTTGTTATTCTTTGTTCTGTAACTCTAGGATGATCATATACATATGATCAAAACTAGTGCTGAATCTTTTTCACATGCAACCGAGATTGTAAAAACAAGTTTTACTCTCCTTCTGAATACTCTCTGTTCTCCTGTCATTTTTTGTTGATGCATCAAATTGCCACTAGTGCGTTCGTCCCAACTGCCAACCACTCTATGCATTTAATTGAACATCTATTTACATCAAGGATATTTGTTTGGGCAGTGTATTAGTTCACACCATAAGGGAGCAATTGAAAACGAATTGCACATATCCTAGTTACGACACAGTTCAATTTCTCACAGATCACATCCTGAATCCACAGCAATTACAATAAAACACAAATGTAAAAAATCTGTCATTGTGGGTGCACAAAACAACGATTTAAGCTGCTCTAATTGCAAAATAAATTTCTCTCGCATGATTTTGATAGCAGCACCAGACATCAAAACCGGGAACAGAACAAATATCCTAGTTGACAGGATTGTGATAAATAAACTACAAGCAGCACTGAATGCTGAGTGTACAAAACATTTATTGCGTGTCATGTAAGTGAGCAGAGGGCTTGGACATTGGTCTGATTGCCAATGATACAGAAGAAGTGTAGGTCTACTGTAATGTTTATCAAACTACTATGATGGGACCAACAACACTGGCAGTGCAATACAATTATCAACAAATGTGAAGGTCATCTCAGCTGGCTGAAATGTCATTACTGCATGGTACAACCATGCAGGTTTCAAACACTACGCATATTTTTTGATTTAACTAAGGTGTTTGATTGTGGTGATCACAAAATATAGCTCCAGAAGTTGGACCATTATGGAATATGGGGAGAAGCTCACAATTGGTTCACCTCTTACTTCAGCAACAAGTCATTATTCAAAGTGTTGAGAATGGCCGAGATTTGGGGTCTGAATGGGGTACAGTCAAATGGGGGATGCCCCAGAAATCAGTGCTGGGACCACTCATCTTTCTTATTTATATAAATGATATTACGGGTAACTAAAATATTTGTTTGCTGATGACACTAGCTTGGTAGTAAAGGATGTTGTGTGCAACATTGGCTCAGTTTCAAATAGTGCAGTTCATGACACAAGTTCATGGCTTGTAGAAAATAAACTAACGCTAACTCACAGTAAGACTCAGTTTTTACAGTTTCTAACCCACAACTCAACAAGACCCGACATTTTAATTTCACACAGTGGTCATATTATTAGTGAAACTGAACAGTTTAAATTTCTATGTGTTCAGATAGATAGTAAATTGTAGTGGAAAGCCCACGTTCAGGATCTTGTTCAAAGACTAAATGCTGCCATTTGTACTATTAGAACAGTATCTGAAGTGAGCAATCGTTCTACATGAAAATTAGTGTAATTTGCTTATGTCATATGGTATTATATTAATTCCCATTCCAAGAGGATGTTTTTGGCTCAGAAACGGGCTGTTCAGGCAACAAGTGGTGTAAGAGTTCACGAACCTCTTGTCGACCACTGTTCACGAGTCTGGGTATTTGGCAGTGGCCTCTCAATATATATATTCCTTACTGTCATTTCTTGTTAACAATATTAGCTTATTCCCAAGAATAAGCAGCATCCACTCAGTTAATACTCGGCAGAGATCAAACCTGCATTTGGATCGCATTTCCTAACTCTTGTGCAGAAAGGTGTGCAGTATACTGCTGCATCCATTTTCAATAAACTTTCAATCACTAGACTTCAGAAATGTTTGCAGTAATCCACATGCTTTCAAATCAAAACTGATGAGTTTCCTCATGGGTCACTCCTTCTATACTGTCGAGGAGTTCCTTGAAAAATTAACCCAATTCTTGTTGTACTGTGGACTGCATTTACTTAAACTTATGGCTTGACTTTCTTCGGTTTATTGCTTTTATGTTGTAACTTCATGTACTGGCATTTACCATGACCGTGAAGATTTATTCCTCAATTTGGTCCTACGGAACTTGACGTGTAAATAAAATAAATAGAAGAGATTTGTTTCACAGTATTGAAAATGAAGTGCTCTTAGCATTTAAGGTATGCATATTAGAGTCCATATTTACTAGACTTTCTTTTCTTTTGTTAGTCCATACAACCAGCTTTGAAAGTTTGTTGGAGTCCTGGTTCACCCTATTTGTCCTATGAGACATTACTTCTGAAATCATCTTATACATTACAATTAGCTTATTTATTAATGGAAACACCAACAGTTAATCGTACATGTAGTCACACTACTGTCAACTGTCTTGCTCCACTGGCAAGACCAATTCCTTTCAGATAACCTAAGTTAAGCACTGTTGGGCTTGGCTAGCACTTGAACGGACGGTCGGCCAAGTCTGCCGAGTGCTGTTGGCAAGTGGGGTGCGTTCAGCCGTTGTGAGGCCAAGTAGCTACTAGATAGAGAAGTAATTGCTTCAGCCACAACATAAGCTGTCAACGGCAGAAGACCAGCATCCAGTGAGCCAATCGACTGAGGTCATTACTGCAGAGTAGTATGGCTCCACTGCGGCAGAACAGCTGGGTATTAAATTTTGCAAATGGGATCTGCTAGTTTTAGTACCAGTAGTTTTGGCAACCAACTGCAGTATAAGACAGACATTCTGAGAATCCACAATCTGGAGATCGCAACCAGATTCAGATTATGTTTTTCTTTCTGTGAGGGTTAATAAGCGTTGGTGCTTCGCTTTTGCTTTATATTAATTCATCGTTGGGTTTGGTAGCCAGAGTGATAGTGGCCTCCTCTTTAACATTGGCTGTGGCAACATCTTGATCTGCAGGGTATACGGAGATAGGCCTATAAGTTAGGTGAAAAGGGGATAACTCAGTTTCCCAAGCCAACAAATGTTAATGCGCAATAAAGTCAGTGGTAACAAACTGAAAGGAAGCCAAGAAGGTGCATGTACATTCATAATCAGAAATAAATCAAGCTAAAAAAAGGCTAAAATCTCCAAAATTTAAAATATTAGGAAAGACTATTGAATCTAAGTAATAGGTCTTCGCAGGTGTGTTGCATTATGAAAACTGGATAATTAGTGCTAAAGGCTACAACAATGAAAAGTAAAATGCGAATACAAAAATTACCAAGCTTTCTACTATGAAAGTTGGGCTTACCAGTAAGTACATAAAAAAAAACTTTAATGCCTACTGGTTACATGTGCTCTAGATCAACAAAAACAGCTAGTGGTACACTGAATTCACTTCAACAAAAAAATATTCTAATACTTGGGGCTAAGACATGAACATGTACCTCTAATTTTATTACAACGAGATTCTAAATGTGTCCATTACATTCTTGGGGTAAAAAACACATGGTAGTCAAACTGTAGCAGCACACATGGAAAAACTCTTCGAAATTTTTGTGAAATGTTGTCCAGCAAGAGCTTATACAGAATTTCCACTAAACTTATTTATTTACTCGATAGGTTCACACGTATGCCTAATGCACAGGGCCATGTCACCACGTTGTTATTTAGTGAAATACGTCATTTTCTCTCATTACGCCTCAAGGACCCAAGTTAACCAATGCTATTATTGTTAGTAAACTCGATAATTTACCACGAAACACTCCAATAGTTACACTTCAGTTTGGGAAAGCATTATTGTGATGTCCCTAGCAGGTTCTTAAGTTTAGTTTCTACTGTAAGCAGGCTGCAAGAAGATTGTCACAGCCATCTTACATGTTCACAGTAAACATGTGTTGCACCCAATGAAAACAAATTAGAAGTGTCGGACATTCTGAAACCACAACATATGACTCCCAATAAACACTTTGGCCGCCCCCTCTTGGAATACTGCACTGATTTTCAAAATCTCACCATACACATTTTAACAACGGCAATCCGAGAGTACACAAAAAAACAATCTATGGATTTATGACTTCATTTTAAGAGTGTCAGTATCATACAACAGATACGTTAAGTCACGCATTAGTTTGTTACAAACGGATTACAAACAGTTCCAGAATAGGAGTCGATTTCAACTGATTGACGATACAATATAGAACTTCGTTCATGAATTGAGAATGAATCATTTCATTAATAGACAGAACATGTTTACCCGTCGTGTATATGCTGTACCTTGCACGGCAAAAATCTTGCCTTAAGAAAAATCCTGCAGACGTTCACTGAATGTTTTCATAAATTACAAAAGATGCAAACATGTGTTTCTTTCATTATTCAATACCCGCAGTCAACGTCTCAGCACATAGAAATGTATACAAATTTATCCACGAACGAAAATACCGCTGTTCCTCACAAGTTAAGTAGGATAACGTTCTTCAACAAGCGATACGTGGTTACCAGCGACTGTTGATCTACCGACTTTGCTTGCTGCGTGGGCATCAACTGAAAGTGCATAGCGTCGGTACCGTAACACATCTTGGATATAAAAACCTTCCACAATCCATCTTCAAGTGAAAGGTGGTAAGACAACACCATCCACAACATATCACGTCGGTAATGCGAACTATGTTCGTCTTTTAAGACTCGCATGCACTGTGAATGTTTCAGTACGTACCATTCGAATCATGAATCAGAAAATTCACTGTATTGTTTTGCTGGGTCATTATGGGACTCCTGACACTTTAATGGTATAAAAAATTGCTTCAAGCAGTTTGTCAGTTCCTTCAAAATCAATTGGTCATTTCGCCAACGATCAGGTCAGCCTTCTTCGATGCTGCAAAATGGCGACTGCAAACGCTCAACATTTCTCCACTCTTTCTCACTGTTCACACTAAAATACTGTCTCCTCTTCGAATACAGCGTAGCCAAAACATACACGTTTCACATAGTTACGCTTCAACCGTTACTTTACATTTCAAAATCGAGCACAGAACTTCGTACAAAATACCACCCATTCGAGTACCTACACCTGAGATGAGCTTGGCGGCAGGCACAATGCTAAACAGCTGGTTGGTCGGACGAAGTCACGTGGTGCTAGGTACTTCCGGTTAAAAGGAACGATGAAAATTGAACCGGAAGTTGATAATGGGGATCGTTTTTCATTGGTTAGTTTATCCTATTATTCCTTGTTTGTTCCGTGCGTTAGTAGGAACCGGCAAAATGGTAGAAGAGTTGTCAGTGACGCTGCCAGACAATGTTTTGGAAGTTATATTTTCTTATTTGGACCTTCACGATCTAAGAAACTGCTCACTCGTGTGCAAGAATTGGTACAGGTTTTTGAATGATGAAAATAATGACGTGTGGCGCTTACATTGCATAAGAAAATTGGCGGAGGAAGCCCTGAAGTCAGATTTACTTTCTTCTGTGCCAACGTATAAAGCAAAGTTGCGTGCGTTTTATCATGCATGGAATCCAAATGACTGTTCGAGGAACGTTTATATCAAACCTAATGGATTTACGCTTCATCGCAACCCTGTGGCGCAAAGTACGGACGCTGCCAGAGGAAAAATTGGCTTTAGGCATGGGAGGCATGCATGGGAAGTCATATGGGAAGGTCCACTTGGAACCGTAGCTGTAATTGGAATTGCAACGAAAGAAGCGCCGCTCCAGTGCCATGGCTACGTCGCTCTTTTGGGTTCTGATGATCAGAGCTGGGGCTGGAACTTAGTGGATAATCATCTTCTTCATAATGGAGATTCGCAAGGAAACTATCCACTACTGAACAACGCTCCTAAATATCAGGTTTGTGCACAAGATGAAACGCTAATATTTTGCGTGAGTATGATGCTGGCAGATGTTGGGATGCAAATGCAGTAGATCTAATGTATTTATATATGTAACCACCTGTCTGTGTTATCAATTTGTGTTGAACTGTTGTACATAGCCTTGAATCATTTATGAAGACATTAATATTTCTCCTGGACCCCATACCTCACACTCATTGCCTCCCACATGCTTGCTCCCTCTGTATCTACCATTCTCTCTTTGCATATCAGAAACAGAATTTTATTCTCTCAGTACATACAGATTTAAAACATTTGTTTTAATCAACAGAAGTGCTATTAGTAAATTACATGATATGGTAATTTACAATGTTATTAAACATAACTGAAATGAGACACCATGCTCATAACCTCAAATATCTGAATTCAGTTTACAGCTGCCAGCACAAGTTACCATTACATTCTTCGAAGATAGTGCTATAATCATGCAATTGTTCTTTTGGTTGATAATAGCAAAAATAGTGAGCATAATATTTTTTTTGTTACTATTAAATTCATTCTGTGAAAGTTTCCGCCTTTTAATTTGTTATGGATTTTCACTGACTATGTACTGTAAATCTGTAAAAAGAAAACATGAAATTCTCAATATTTCTTTATTTGTCACATTTAGAAAATAGTTTACCCAAAATCATTCAGGTGTGTCCATATGTACAGATACTGGTACATCATGCAATTTTGTCATACGATGACATATTGGAGACCGTGGCTGTTTTTGAAGACAAATGTTGATCGTGTTAGGACAGCAACCAGCCACAAATTTACTTTGAGTTCCTTTATTCAAAGGAAACCGTTACCGGTTTCGAATCGTTGCGATTCATCATCAGACGGTTTACACGCTTTCTTTCTACATTTACAATTAATCTGTAAAAAACACACCAAATGTAGAAAGAAAGCGTGTAAACCGTCTGATGATGAATCGCAACGATTCGAAACCGGTAACGGTTTCCTTTGAATAAAGGAACTCAAAGTAAATTTGTGGCTGGTTGCTGTCCTAACACGATCAACATTTACTGGTACATCATTTCTAAGTATAAAGTCATGAAGGGCTCAACATCCAAGACTTTACACATATTTCTGATAATTGTTTTGCACGGCTCGGTATTCTATTTATAGGCTGCTAGGACTAATTTCTTTCACCTAGCAGGTAATTCTGTATTTTAAAACAGGGCCAAATTAGCTGTAGTACCTACCTACCTTTATTGTGGCCGTGTCACCACTCAGGGCAGTATTCTTATTGGCCATGCAAGATGTTTTTGCCAGCTGCTGTAACATGTGTTTTGAAAATCAGGACTGAGATTTGTTTACAAAATGTGCTACTAAGCATATGACAGAATCTGCTTCTTTAAGGTTCTAGGGTTGTGGTTAACTTGAAAGCCATCCGATTTTAATTGTCTAGTGTTGAAACAGTCAGCTGTATCTTCACAATCTGTAACTTTTAATATATTAAGAGTAAACCACTGCTGTAGTTATCTAGTATATTTTGATACGTGCAAGGATTTCATATTTGATTTCATTTCTGGTAACTGTGGAAATGTCATCTGCAACTAATCCACAATGGGGAATCTTATTTGGCAATAAATTAATAATAGGCCTGTAGAGGAAAAAACAGTATTTATACTCAAATTCAATCTTGTTGTATTCCCTGCAAAATCATTCTCTGATTTGAGAAATAATTTCTTGAGTATGACTTTATAACTGCCATTGCTTTCTACCTTTACATACGATCTGAAACATGTCAAAATCCTGGCCTCGATTTTGTATTTTTTTCTAATTTAAAGAGCTGTAGAGAGATTCATACAGTAAGTTGTCTCTCTGAGTGCAGAGAAAGTTCCTGTCACCTCTTGGGAGTTTTCTGTAGATAAACATTTATCTCCTAGAAATACAGTCATGCACATATTAAAACATTGTAAAGTCCAAGATGGAATATCAACAGTAGGCCAAAGCCTTCTTCATCCTAGAAAACAGGCACAAACAGTCAGATTCTTCGCTGAAGATGACTGTGGCCAAAAGCTATAATGTGTAACAGACTTTTAATTGCGGCTGTCTGCAACTCACTGTTCATCTTTACCATGAGTAGCAATCTATCCTTTCCTAATACTGTTAATGCACATATTGTAATCTTGTCATACTGTGACGAAGATGATAAATAATTTTGAGTTGCAACAATTCTTTTCAAAGTTTGTGAAAACATTTGAAGAAGAATTTTGTATGACAGTTTCCTAGATTTTCTTTTGAGCCTTTCTGGAATGATTATTATTGTTCATTCACCTCTACAGCCATGTTTTACATTGCACCACTTATTAGGGTTTAATTTTCAGTTGCATATGGGGCAGAGGGATAATGACAGCTTGTATGTCTCAGTACACACTGTAACTGTCATCACAGTTGCAATGGGAATGGAACATAAAGGTCTGTAATGTATTCACAGATTCATCTCTTCATCTCCTAAATAGATTTTTCCTAATAGTGCATAATATTCTTTTTCTCTACCTTTATGCGCAATCTGTAGCGCAGTTGTCATTTCTTTTCAGTTGCCTCTTACATATCTCAGTAATGTGTCAGCATTCATCGGTGACACTTTAGCAGGGTAGCAAGTTACATAATTAGCTTTGTCTGTGTGCTTTTATAGTTGATTAGTAAGTTAGTAATACTAGGGTGGATAGGATGTGTGCATGCTGTGTACAGATGCAGGAGGAGCTGGCTGCAGTTCATGAATAGCTGAAGATGCTTCTGGTCACAGTCACTAGTGTGTGTAGCAGTGCCGTAGAACCTGGTGCATCATGTGGGACACCTTAGGCATCACTTATTGCCCACAGGCTCTGCTGCTGAGGCACCTTGCAGTACACCCGATGTGGTGGATCTGCCTCACTTCAGCATGAGTGTCAGATGGTAACGCATTCACATCACTTGACGCAGAATGTCATTGTGGAGGCTGCTTGTGTGGCCTTGCTCATTCACCCTGTGAGTGGACAGGTGGCTGTTCCTTCTGCAGGGTCCAAGCAGGCACACAGGGGTGGTGGTGGTGGGCGATTGTTAGACGCAGTATGGAGCCCCTTAGGGGAATAGCCTCCAAAGCCAGAAATAAATCGAACATGCATTCAATATGTCTCCTGAGGGGCCTCATCTGAGATGTGGAGGAAGCCCTGCCTGCAACTGTTGGGTGTGCAGTGTATGGCCGTCTGTAAGTTGTGGCTCATGTGGGCACCAATGACATCTGTCAGTTGGGTTCTGAAGTCATCCTCAGTTCATACAGGTGGCTGGTGGAAGTGGTGAAGACTGCTAGCCTCACACACAGGAAGCAAGCAGGGCTCACAATTTGCAGCATCGTTCCCAGAATTGATCAAGGGGCTTTGGTTTGGAGCCGAGTGCAGGCTCTCAACCAGAGACTCCATCAATTCTATGATAATATCATCTGCAGATTTCTGGACCTGCATTATGGGGTCGAGAATTGTAGGATTCCACTTGATAGGTCAGGATGCACTATACAAAAGAAGTAGCTACTCAGGTAGCAGAGTACTTGTGGAGTGCACATGGAGCTCTTTTAGACTAGACAGTAGTTTAGGGTCTTCTGATGAATGCTTGCTAGTCAAAACGCAGAGAGCAGAATCGGGCTGCATAAACTACACAGTAAGTTGTTAAAGGATTCATAACAAAGTTCCTGAATTTACTGTCCTCCATAAAAACAGTAGTGCTCAAATTATTCTCAGAATTGAGAACTGATAGTGATTGCAAGGCCATCATAGTGACGATGGTTACTAAAGTTAAAAAATCCACCAAGAGGGCTAGAAGATTTTTGCTAGGGAGAGCAGATAAGCAGTTGTTATCATCCCACTTAAAAATGAATAGATATTGTTTAGTTCCAGTGCGATGGATGTAGACAAATTATGAGAAAACTTTAAATGGATTGTAAATAAAGTGCTGGAGAAATATGTGCCGGGGTAGTTAATTAAGAATGGAAAAAACCCACCATGTTTTAATAACAATATTTAGAAACTACTGATGAAGCAGTGACTATTGCACACAAGGTGCACAAGAATTCAACAGCTACCACTGTCAGATACTTTTAGTACAAGATCTTGTGGAGAACTGAGAAAATTCTGGTCCTATGTAAAATTGCTAAATGAGTCGAAGGTTTCTATCTGGTAACTAGCTGATCAGTTTGGTATGTTAATAGAAGAAAGGAAAAGGAAAGTTTTAAATCTCATTTTTAAGGAATCATTCAGACAGGAAGATCTTAAAAACATACTGTTGTTTGGCTGTGACACAGACTCCCATATGGAGTACATAGTAATAGGCATCTTGGGTGCAGAGAAGCAGCTGAAAGGGTTGAAAACAAAGAAGTTGCCAGGTCTGGATGGAATGCCAGTTTTACTTTGCTGATAGTGCTCTACATCCCCTTACTTAGCAGACAGTTACCACGGATCTCAATCTCTCAACATCCCTCCCCCTTCCTCCCCCAAAAATGTCTCTAGGGACTGGAGAAAAGTGCACTTGACTTGTGTACATAAGAAAGATAAAAGAACAGACCAAAAGATTACAAACCTATATCCTTAACTTTCGTTTACTGCAGAATTTTTAAAAATATTCTGAGTTTGAATACAATTGATTTTCTTGAGATATCAAAGCTCCTGTTCAAAAGTCAGCACAGATTTAGAAACCAATGCCTATGTGAACCTCAGCTTACTTCTTTGCGCATGATATCCTGTGAACCATAGATGAAGCACACCATGCAGATGCCATTATCTTAGATTTCCAGAAAATATTTGACACAGTCATGCTGCTAACTGTTAGTAAAGGTCTAAGCATACAAAATAGGTTTTCAGATATGCAAGTGGTTCTAAGACTTTTTATGTAACAGAACCAAGTAATTTTTCCTGGATGGCAGTTGTTCAGAGACGAGGAGATCATCAGGAGTGCCCCAGGGAAGCGTGCTCTTGTTCTCTGTATATATAAACGACCTGTGAATAGCAGCTGCAACTGTTTGCTGATGAGACTGAAATGTATGAAAGGTGTAGCTGCTGAGTGACTGTAGGAAGACATAGGAGGATTTGAACAAAATTTCAAGTTGGTGTCATGAATTGCTGCCTGATCAAAATGTAGAAAATGTGAGTTAACCATGGTCAGTAGGAAAAACAATACTGTAATATTCAAATACAGCATTAGAAGTGCACTGCTAGATGCAGTCACTTCAATTAAATGTCTTGGTGTAACACTGCGCAACGATATGAAATGGAACAAGCACGTAAGGACAATAGTTGGGAAGGCATATGGTCAGCTCGAGTTTATTGGAAGAATTTTAGGTACGTCTAATTTATATGTAAGGGAGCCCATGTATAGAACACCAGTATGACACATTCTTGAGTATTGCTCGAGTGTTTAGGATCCCATGTCAGATTAAAGGAAGACTTTGAAGCAATTAAGAGACAGGCAGTTAGATTTTTTACCTGTAGGTCCGATCAACATGCGAGTATTACAGAGGAGCTTTGTGAACTCAAGTGGGAATCCTGGAAGGAAGATAACATTCTTTTTGTAAAATGTATTCAGAAAAGGACTAGTATTTGAATCTGACTGCTGAACGGTTCTACTGCCGCCAGTGCACATTTCGCACAAGGACCACAAAGATAAGAGAAATTAGGGCTCGTATAGAGACTTATAGACGTCAATTTTCTCTCGCTTTTCATGTGTGAGTGGAACAGCAAAAGAAATTACCAGTAGTGACACAAGGTACCGTCCGCCATGCTTCAGACTCTGGCTTGTGGATTACGTATGTACATGGATACTGGTTTTGGATAATTATTGACAGTAGGCCAAGATGTGTATCAGACAAATAGAAGAACCCTGCTCTGTGAAAGCATGTAACAGATCTCGTAAGACAGTGTAGATGTTTATGTGGTAGTTGCATTCTATGGATCCCACAGTGTGTGGGCTCAGAGATATGCAATACAGTAATATAACATTGCATTACTATATTTCAGTGCTGATTCTAATGATGCATTACCAAAGGAGAACAGAAATATCAGGCTATAGAGTGAAAACAATGCTTTTCAGTGAGAATGTAAATACGACAGACTGCATCATGTGGCACACACACACACACACACACACACACACACACACTCATGACAAGTGAGCTACGACCTCCAACCTGTCTTACATCTTTGACTACACTAGATGACTTATTTCCATCACTATGGATTATCTTCAGAAGTAGCTGCATCAACAACTTATCTTGCCTGTGCTGTACTCTGTTATGTGGTTCTGACATAAACAAGATAGGTTGCTGACGCATTTGTGTAGATCTGAATAGGATCCAAAGTTATCAAAGCATGTCATGTAACTAAAAATGTGCAGCTGAGGCTGAAGGATAAATGAAATTTGCTGTGAATATAACCACAACATTCATTTATAAAGCCACTTGCATAAAGATTACTGTTTATTATAAAAATATTCATCTTACATGTACTATGTTGAGTATTGTGTGGTGTTCTGACAGCAATAAACAAAGGTGATAATGTGAATCATAGCATTCTTTGAAAAATTCTAGGGTATATAATGTTTGCAACTGTACCACTTTTTTAGTAGACTTATATACAATATTCAATTTAGTATTTAGTTTTCATGGTAATGGTAAAATTTTATAGGTGATAATTGATTTACCAGGTGTACCGGTATGAAATGAGCGTTGTGTGTGTTTTTATGGGTGTGCATGTGTGTGTGTGAAGATGGAACACTAATTTTGAATTGAAAAGTAAAAACATTTTATTCAAATTACTGACCATTGCTTTCTATACATTTTGACCGCCTTTCTGGCAATTTGTGGACACCACGCCAATAGAAATGTTCGTCTTTTGAAACAAACCAATCAGACACCCAATTTTCGACTTCTTCATAGGAATCGAAGTGTTCCTCAGCCAATGCATGTCCCAGTGATGAAAACAAATGGTAGTCAGAAGGGGCCAAGTCTGGTGAATACGGCGGATGGGGTAGCAGCTCCCAGCCAAGTGTTTTGATTGTCTCCTGAACCAGTTTTGCTTTGTGTGTAGGTGCATTGTCGTAAAAAAAAAAATTACTTTGCCATGTCTTCTGGCCCATTCTGGTCTTTTTTCGATCAATGCCTAGTTCAAATTGATCATTTGTTGTCCGTAGCGATTAGTATTCACAGTTTCACCGGGCTTTAGAAGCTCATGATACACCACACCTTTCTGATCCCACCGAACTCAGAGCATTGTCTTCTTGCCGAATCGATCTGGTTTTGCAGTCGGTGTTGATGGTTGTCCCGGATTAACTCATGATTTTTCCTGTTTAGGATTCTTAAAATAAATCCATTTTACATCACCAGTAACAATTCGATGCAAAATTGATTTTCTTTCATGTCTTTGAAGCAAAATTTGACAAATGGTTTTTCGGTTTTCCATTTGTCTTTCGTTCAATTCATGTGGCACCCATTTTCCACACTTTTGGATCTTTCCCACAGTTTTCAAACGGTCTGAAATTGTTTGTTGTGCAACATTTAACATTGCTGCTTCTGACTCAAAGTATCATCTTCATCCAATATTGCTTGCGATTCGACATCTTCAAACTTTTTGGTGGTCTTCCAATGTTTCTTCATTTCTTACATCAAAATCATTATTTCTGAACCGTTGAAACCGTCTTTTGCATGTTGCTTCTGATAGAGCATGATCACCATATGCCTTGACAAGCATTCGATGCAACTCTGACGCACTTTTTTTCAATTGAAAACAAAAAAAATTAATGCTTTCCACAAATCAGAACTTTCTGGTACAAAATTCGACATTGTTAACATGATGAAAACATATGATGATGTTTGTTCCATGACTTGATGTATACTAAATATCTTTGACAGATGTCATACCAACCAAACAAAAAAAAAAAAAAAAAAAATTAAGGCTCGTTCACAAAAATTTTCCCTATTAACACATTTGTATCTTAAAGCTCATTTCATACCAGTACACCTGGTACATGTACTTATTCTATCAAAAGCAAACAATGGAAGCTCCAGGTTTGAATATTAACAGTAAAGATGGTCCACTGAATTACAGATGGGCACAACAAAAAGACTGTCTTTTCATTGTGCCTGCCTGAAACTCAGCAGATCATCTTTCTGGTGAGTAGCAATCTGTTCTTTTCATAAAATTGTTAATTTTCTATCGACAGAAAATTCAGTCAAGAAAATTAATAGGCCTAACTGATTTCCAGTGCCTGTAACTGTTTTCAAGAGGGAAAATTTTTAGTTCTGTCAAAGTGGAGGTATTGTTGTTGGTTGGTAGGTTTGACATGGACAGAGGTACTGATGTCGCTGTCTTTGAGGTGGAAGTCAACATTGAGGAAGGTGGCTTGTTGGCTTGAGTAGGACCAGGTGAAGTAAATGGGGAGAAGGTGTTGAGGTTTTGCAGAAAGTAGACACGGTGTCCTCACCTTCAATCCAGATCATCAAGATGTCATCAATGGACCTAAACCAGGTAAGGGATTTAGGATTCTGGTTGTTTAGGAAGGATTTCTCTAGGTGGCCCATAAATAGGTTGGCATAGGATGGTGCCATGTGGGTGCCCATAGCTGTACACTGGATTTGTTTGTAGGTAATGCCTTCAATGAAGTAATTGTGAGTGATGATATTGTTGGTCGTGGTGACTAGGAAGGAGATTGTTGGTTCAGAATCTGCCGGGCATTGGAAAAGGTACTGTTCAGTGGTGGTAAGGCTATGGGCAGAAGGGATGTAAAGGGAGGTGGCATCGATAGTGATAAGCAGGGCACTATGTGCTAAAGGAACAGGAGCTATGGAGAGTCGGTGGAGGAAATGGTTTGTATCTTTTATATAGAAGGGTAGGTTGTGGGTAATAGGCTGAAGATGTTGGTCTACGAGAGTGGAGGTTCTCTCAGTGAGGTCACAGTAACCGGCCACAATGGGGCATCCTGGGTATTAGCTTTATGGGCTTTAGGAAGCAGGTACAAGGTAGGAGTGCGGGGAGTGGTAGGGGTGAGGAGAGAGGTGGACTCCAGGGCGAGAGTGTAGGATGCCCCACTGCCAAATTCGATCATGCAGAACTTGTTAAAGGCCTTCTCTCCTTTTCCCTGCCCTACAGTGGAAACACCACGAATCCTACCAATCAGACTCGACCAGAGACCAATACTGAGCCCTGCTGGACACAATTCACTCCTCCATTCAACATGATCCACCCCCATTGCCCCTAAATCACCCCCTGTTAATTTTCTCGAATTTCTTAACCTCGTACTTTTCTCGAATTTCTTAACCTCGTACATTGCCTCAGTCATTCCCCAAATCTGTCAAAATGCAAACTAACCTTACATTTGCAGAAAGAACCACAGTACACCACCTAAAAACTGACCTCGACCTTACAATTGTACCTGCTGACAAAGGCTCCACCGCTTTTGTTTTAAATCGCAAGGATTACCTGGCAGTAGGACTCTGCCAGTTGTGAGATTCATTCACATACAAATCCTGCCACAGTGACCCCATTCCAGAAATCCAGCAGGATCTCTGGTCTCTCTTCATCAAATCTCATCCCAGAACCTCTCCCCAGAGTCCATCTCTCTCCTCACCCCTATCACTCCCTGCACTCCTGCATTCTACATGCTTCCTAGAGTCCATAAATCCAACCACTCAGGATGTCACATTGTGGCCAGTTCCTCTCTCCCCTCCTGAGAGAACATCCACTCTCGTAGCCCAACATCTTCAGCCTATTATCTGCAACCTACCTGCCTACATAAAAGATATCAACCATTTCCTCCAACAACTCTCCACAGTTCCTGTTCCTTTACCATACAGTACGTTGCTTGTCACTATTGATGCCACCTCCCTTTACATCCCTAATGCCCGTGGCTTTACCGCCATTGAACATTACTCTTCCCAATGTCCGACAGATTCCAAACCAACAACCTCCTTCCTAGGTGCCATGACCAACTATATCCTCACCCACAATTACTTCTCCTTTGAAGGCATTACCTACAAACAAATCTGAGGTACAGCTATGGGCACCTGCATGGCACCATCCTATGCAAACCTATTCATGGGTCGCCTAGAGGAATCCTTCCTAAACACCCATAATCTGAAACCCTTACCTGATTCAGATTCATTGATGACATCTTCATGATTTGGATTGAGGGTGAAGATACCCTATCGACATTCCTCCAGAACCACAGTACCTTCCCTCCCATTCGATTCACCTGGTCCTACTCAACCCAACAAGCCACCTTCCTCGATGTTGACCTCCACTTCAAAGATGGCTTCATCAGTACCTCTGTCCATATCAAAACTACCACTTTGACAGCTCCCACCCTTTTCATACCAAGTCCCTTCCATATAGGCTAGCCACCAATGGCCATTGCATCTGTAGTGACGAGCAGGCCTTCACAGACGGTAATTATTCTCCAAACCTTGTATGAAAACAGATGTCCCATACCTTATCTTTCCAGTCACTCACCACCTCCCAAGGTCCCACTGTTTGGCCACAGAGGAGAATTCCCTTGTGACTCAGTACCATCCAGGACTGGAACAACTGAATTAGGTTCTGCACCAGGTTTTTCACTACCTCTCATTATGCGCTGAAATGAAAAATGTTGTACTCACTATACTTCCAACCCCTCCCACACTGGTATTCCACCACCCACCAAACCTACACAGTATCCTCATCCATTGCTACAGAAGCCCTGCTCCCAACCCCTTCCTATCAACACGATCTTTTCTGAATTGCGCAGATAGCGACTCTCCTTGCAATATAACCTATGTTCCCGTAATCCTCCAGATCTCTAACTTCATTAGTCATCATCCTTACCCATCTAGCCCCTTCCCTGTTCCCATTCCAGCACTACACAACCTTCTATTCCATCAATGTACTCACAGTCTTCTTACTTCTCTCCTTTTCCACAACCCCCCTGCCCCCTTTTGTCCCTGCCCTCTGTCTAACCTCCCGACTGCATCTAGTTGCCCTACCATATCTCTACCTTGTCCCTGTATGCTCCCACAAGCAGCACTTTGTCATCCCTCTCCCCACCCCAGCCTACTCCTTATCCCCACCACCCAGTTGCCTCCCCCATCATGCATTTCTGCGGAAATATGGAAGCATCCGATCCCGCCCGTCTGCTTTGACCCATGACGTCACAAATATGGCGGAAACAAAAACAAACACACACACTTTCCACAAGAAGCCTAATGACACTAACGGGACAAGCGCGGGAAATGGGGTGTTTTGGGTGGGGGGCAAACTAAATATAAACAGATTTAGACGCCTTGCGTAGCTACTACGTGTAAGTGAAGACAGCCATGCATGAATACCCACCCACCTCCCAG
This sequence comes from Schistocerca piceifrons, assembly GCF_021461385.2. Lineage (NCBI taxonomy): Eukaryota > Metazoa > Arthropoda > Insecta > Orthoptera > Acrididae > Schistocerca > Schistocerca piceifrons. Next base: position 116,126,113 of record NC_060139.1, on the reverse strand, counting down.
GGGTCGTAACCCCTGCAGCCCATAGAAGATAAAGATGCTTCAGTAGCTGATTAGTGTTTTTTGTCTTTTAAAAAAAAAAATCACACGGGATAGAACGAACAGATCAGAAAAGTAAATAAAATAAGATAAAACAGAACTGGAGACAGCCACACTCAAACCAAACTCCGCGCCGTCATGACGTCACACACGACAACACCCTTACGTCACGGGTCAAAGCCGACGCGTGGGATCGGACGCTTCTGTCGACCCCATTTCTGCTCACAGTCTGGCTTCAGCTGCTGGAGACTGTGGTAGTGTGTGTGTGTGTGTGTGTGTGTGTGTGTGTGTGTGTGTGTTGTGTAGTTTAATTGAGGGCCTTGTTGGCCAAAAGCTCACTTTCTGACAGTTTTTTTGTTGTGCCTGTCTGTGACTCAGCATCTCTGCTGTATGGTGAATAGCAACTATCCTTTTAGTGTTGTTGTTGTTGTTGTTGTTGTTGTCTTCAGTCCTGAGACTGGTTTGATGCAGCTCTCCATGCTACTCTATCCTGTGCAAGCTTCTTCATCTCTCAGTACTTACTACAACCTACATCCTTCTGAATCTGCTTAGTGTATTCATCTCTTGGTCTCCCTCTACGATTTTTACCCTCCACGCTGCCCTCCAATGCTAAATGTCCTACCAACCGGTCCCTTCTTCTTGTCGAGTTGTGCCACAAACTCCTCTTCTCCCCAATTCTGTTCAATACCTCCTCATTAGTTATGTGATCTACCCATCTAATCTTCAGCATTCTTCTGTAGCACCACCTTTCGAAAGCTTCTATTTTCTTCTTGTCTACCCTATTTATCGTCCATGTTTCACTTCCATACATGGCTACACTCCAAACAAATACTTTCAGAAATGACTTCCTGACACTTAAATCTATACTCAATATTAACAAATTTCTCTTCTTCAGAAATGCTTTCCTTGCCATTGCCAGTCTACATTTTATATCCTCTCTACTTCGACCATCATCAGTTATTTTGCTCCCCAAATAGCAAAACTCCTTTACTACTTTAATTGTCTCATTTCCTGATCTAATTCCCTAATCATCTGACTACATTCCATTATCCTCGTTTTGCTTTTGTTGATGTTCATCTTATATCCTCCTTTCAAGACACTGTCCATTCCGTTCAACTGCTCTTCCAAGTCCTTTGCTGTCTCTGACAGAATTACAATGTCATCGGCGAACCTCAACGTTTTTACTACTTCTCCATGGACTTTAATACCTACTCTGAATTTTTCATTTGTTTCCTTTACTGCTTGCTCAATATACAGATTGAATAACATCGGGGACAGGCTACAACCCTGTCTCACTCCCTTCCCAACCACTGCTTTCCTTTCATGCCCCTCGACTCTTTATAACTGCCATCTGGTTTCTGTACAAATTGTAAATAGCCTTTCGCCTCTGTATTTTACCCCTGCCACCTTTAGAATTTGAAAGAGAGTATTCCAGTCAACATCGTCAAAAGCTTTCTCTAAGTCTACAAATGCTAGAAATGTAGGTTTGCCTTTCCTTAATCTATTTTCTAAGATAAGTCGTAGGGTCAGTATTGCCTCACGTGTTCCAACATTTCTGTGGAATCCAAACTGATCTTCGCCGAGATCGGCCTCCACCAGTTTTTCCATTCGTCTGTAAAGAATTCGTGTTAGTATTTTGCAGCTGTGACTTATTAAACTGATAGTTCGATAGTTTTCACATCTGTCAACACCTGCTTTCTTTGGTATTGGAATTATTATATTCTTCTTGAAGTCTGAGGGTATTTCACCTGTCTAATACACCTTGCTCACCAGATGGTAGAGTTTTGTCAGGACTGGCTCTCCCAAGGCCGTCAGTAGTTCCAGTGGAATGTTGTCTACTCCCGGGGCCTTGTTTCGACTCAGGTCTTTCAGTGCTCTGTCAAACTCTTCACGCAGTATCGTATCTCCCATTTCATCTTCATCTACATCCTCTTCCATTTCCATAATATTGTCCTCAAGTACATCGCCCTTGTGTAGACCCTCTATATACTCCTTCCACCTTTCTGCTTTCCCTTCTTTCCTTTTAGTAATATTGTTAAATTCCATCCTGGATTTCCCATTGTCTGATTTTACTTTTAACTGTGTCTATTGACAGTACAGACCAGCAGCTCTGTCTCATAATTTATTAATTTTTATGTGTTTGTTCTGACTGAAAGTTAATGTTTTATCTACATAATCTTACTTAAAACAGTTGCAGACTTTCTGTCAACATGCACAAAGAAACTGCTAATGGGTGCAGGGAAAAAAGTGAACATAATAATTATACAAGTAGAACAAATATTTCAACCTAGGAAGAGAAACATTGAATCCGCACTACATGTTTTATTAAAACATGGGTAGAATAGTTGCTGAGAATTTCCACGTCGTTTCTGTAACAGACAGGGAATGAGGTGAGAGTACCTTGGCATGTGTATGTAAAGAAATTGAAGCTTAGACTCATGTTTGCATTTATTTCTTGAGTCTGGAAGTTGGCAATACAATGACTAACCTTACACCTCTCTCTCGCTACAACATGTTAACATGTTTGGAAGTAAATACTAATAAAAGCAACTAATAGAGTCAGGTACAGCTGACGTTTAATAGTTCTTCTTAATTGTCGCTTTGGCCTTGGAAACCTTATGCAATATCTTTATTCTTCCACCTATCATATCTGTTCCTGGCTTTCAAGGCCTATTCTCCTTTTCTCTGCCTCCATATCCTTGTTGGCATCATCCTTTCATCTTGTCCAAGGTCTTCCTCAGACTCAGTATTAGCTTTGAGTATAGCTCTCCCAGTTTCTGGTGTTTTAGTATCCTACAGTCCTGTGACGGGGGACTACTCTTGTTGCCAGATGTAAATAATACCCCATCCACAGGCCCTGGTGGGGCCATCGCTATAGGTACCAAACAATTGCCATCGTCCTGAGCCAGTGGTATTATTGGATGCGGGCTGGAGGGGCCTAGGGCCAGCACATAATTCTCTCAACCATTGTCAGTTTTCATGACCTGTAGCTGCTCGTTCAAGTAGTTCCTCAATTGGCACTGTAGGCTGAATGCACCCTATTCCTGTCCTCCCACAAAGGGAAAATTCCCGAAATCAGGTTCTCTACATGACAGTCAGCTGTACTGACTACACTATTATGACAGCACACCTTGGGGGTGGATATTTTCCTTCACATCTTTTGCTCGAAGATTAGCAGGTTTTGTTCATCTGCCGTTCTTAATATAATTGTTTCAGACCCATAAAGAGCTGCTGACAAAATTACAGTCTGATTTTAAAACTTCTCCCAATGGCTCTAGTACACAACATGTCCTGTAATCCAAAATATGATCTATTTGCCACTGCAAGCCTTGCCTTAATCTCAGTTTACATTTAATTCTGTCTGCTAAAAATACTTCAAAAATATTTAAATATGTCTACTCTTTTAAAAGTGAATTTGTCAACTGTAAGTTTGGTATCATTGTTCGACATCTTGCTCATGATCATTGACTCTGTTTTGTTGTTTGTTGTTACAAGGACCTACAACTGTCTCTGCATCCTGCATCTCAGTTGCCAAATGCCTAGATCTCACCTTCTTCCTCATGCTCTTCTATTTCTCTTCTCTATCACTTCTTGGATGCCCGTTAGCTGCCCTTTTTGTGATCTTCCTCTTCTTCTCATGCCAGGAGGTTGCCATGAAAGTACTGTCTTTGGCCATATGCCTTCTTCCATTCTTTTTGAGATGAACTAACAATCCTAACTGTCTTTCTTCTATTCAGTAAATGTAGATACTACTCACAGAGCAGACCTAAGGCGTCTTCCTACTGACCGATTGCTGCTGCCTACAAGGCAGTACAAGTAGCAGTCTATGAACATGGGACTTGTGATTGGCATGTTGCCAAGTTGGCTTGTGGAGGCAGTAGCAGCAAGCAGTGTTGTACAGTGATATAGACTGGGATTTAGGCACGTTTGGTAGTATCATTGATACTCTAAAGTTCAATATCATGAAAAGGAAAGTTGCTACTCACTTGGTAGTGAAGATTCTGAGTCACAGATAGGTACAAAAAAAAGACTGTCACAAATAAATAAAGCTTTTGGCCATTAAGGTTTTCATCAACAATAGGTGTGCGCACACACACACACACACACACACACACACACACACACACACACACACACACAACTATAACTCAACACACGGCTGCTGTCTCAGACAACTGAGTGTGGTTTCAGTTGCCTGAGGCTGCAGTCATGTGGGATTGCTGACAAAGGCCTTAATGGCCAAAAGCTTTATTTATTTGCGACAGTCTTTCTGTTGTGCCTGTCTGTGACTTAGCTCTTCGCTATATGGTGAGTAGCAACTTTCCTTTTCGTAATACTGTTATACTCCATCCTAGATTTTCCATTGTTTTGATACTCTAAAATTCTTCAACAGTAATGAATCATTGGAGTTATTCTCATGTTTTATGCTGAGCAGTGATTAGCTCCAATGAACAATAATGTTAGTTTGATGATGGAACTATGTTGGAATTATGATAAATTAATGATGCAGTCTCAGTAAAAGAACTTTAAAATTCAGGGGAATTGACCACTGGTGTTTTATCTAGCACCTGCTTGTGACAAGTCATGCTCTCAGATTTCTAAAGATCGCATCGATTCTTGTTTGATGGAAAAAACTCAAGTTAAAGTGTGGGTCAATCCAGGTGTCACCAGATTATTTAAGATGGCTGCCATATTTACTGTACTAAAAGAACTTTCCTGCTACTGTCTGCTATTTTATGAACACACAATTATAATGATGTGTGGGTACCCCAAGATAATGCAGAATAATTCATGTGTGGACTCATCTGTTGTATAAATTTATGGTAAATTGGTAACCTACAAAGATGCAGTTATTCAGTGTTATGTCTCTCAGCTCACAGTCCTCCAGTAACCTGTGGTTTCTTCTAATCACTGAGCTGAGGGTTTTGGTAAAGAAAAGGGCTAGCTTATTTGCAAATTCCAAGTGGCTTTAGGACTTTATTTAATTTTAGCAATTGCAGTTGTCTATCAGTGCCACTGACTCAGATGTCTACATCATTCAGCTCCGTGTTGCTGTGAAAATTAAACTAGGGCAGTATTCATGGACTTCCCTTCATTAAAAAGTTGAAAACTGTGTTCAGAATTTCATATATTTCGTTGATCTCTTCAGTTTCAGTTGCTATGTCATTAATGAGTTTTTGGACACTAAACCCCAACGTTGATACCTCAGGTAGCCTCAAATTGTGGCCATAATTTCTTTGTGTTTTTGAGAGAGGTCTTTCAATGATTCTTGTACAGTAACCATTGAAGGCTTCACCCATTGCTCTTCTGACAGCCAAAAACATCGCAATCAACATCTCACAGTCTACATCTCTATGCTTACACAGTTGTCACTGTTGCTTTAGAAGTTTCGTTACAGAGCCTATATATCATGAAGTGACCCTACCATGACTAGATATGTATCTATTCAGTACTTGGCCACGAGTTTCTCCTAGGGATGAGGCGCTGCTGTTCCTTATCTAGTTTATTGAACATGTAAACCTTTCTATTTGCTTTAGCTGCCCTTCATACTTTAATAAACATATTTGCAGTAACTGCCTCATGGTCACTGTTGCCAGTTTAATGTGGACATTCTCAAAGGAGTCAGGTCTATTTGTTACCATTAGATCCACTGTCCATTATGAGTGCCTTCCCACTGTCTATTCTAAGTCATTTTCAAGAAGGTATTTAGTATTGGGTTTCAGGATGTCTTGCCACAGCCACCATTTACAAAACTGTAAGCATCCCAATTAATTGTTGGATGATTAAAGTATCCTCTATGATGACAGTGTGATTGGGGAATATATGTACTAGCAAGCTGAGATTTTCTCTAACTTTTATGGTTATGTCTGAAGGAGAGTTTTTTTGATCGATATAAGGATCCAGTTATAATTGTATGGCCACCATTGATCTGAGTTCTACCAAACAGTCATGCATGCAGATTGTTTTCTGTGGATTGAGAGTTTCTTGCCTACTGTGATAAATAAATCACCACTATATCCCATTATCCCATCCTTTCAATATACTCTAAGATTTACCTAAAACACCTTGCTTATATGAACCCACCCAGTTAGCCACACATGTTAACATGACAGGTTCTATGTTGGTAAGGTGTGTCGGCCCCAGATCGAGTACGCCTGGTGGTTTAACGATGAGGAGTTGGTGCGCCATCCAGTCTGCGTGTGGTTTTTAGGTGATTTCCCACATCCCACTAGATATATACTGTCCTGGGTCCCATTTTACTCCTTAGATACACATTATGCAAATGCTTAGAACAATTTCTCACACTAACACAGACTTCATCTATTCCCACTGCTACTGTCCTGGGGTGTGAATAGGAGATGACCTTAGCTGTTTGATCTTAAACACTCAATCAGAATCAAAATCTTGCTGACGTCAATATCAGATTTAAGCCAGTGTTCTGTACCTGGAACTTGAGTTAGTAGGAGCATTGCTCTGAAAGAATTTTAAACCACCACATGATGTGCTGCAAAGGGACAGATTTATTCCAGAAATAACCCCTATACTATAGGAAAACCATTAATTTGCAGTGTGAATAACACAAAACATCAGAACCTCACATGCAAGAAAGCAGGAATGTTATCTATACTTGCAGCAAAATCAAAAAAAGAAATGTTAAGAGACTAGCTAATTTTGGCAAGTACGATGTACAAAATCAAAGAGGATAGTTTCAGGAACACAACAGTAAGATTCAGTTGTAAGTTTATTGAAATATGAGAAGAATAAAGTTACTGACATTACTAGGATGTGTAAAATGTGTGGCTATTTCTTTTACAATAGTGGCTTGCCTTCATTGATGGTTTTGTGCAAACTGAAACAAAATTTCTTTCATAATGCCAGTTACAAAGACTTCTTATCACACACCTTTTTAAGTAAACAACTGGAGAAGCAGTTGCTTAAGACTAATAAAAGGAAATTGAGGCAGTTATTAAGTCTGCTGAGTACAAGGACTCGTATGATAATAGTCAGATACCAAGTAGGATTTGTGCTTATTACATTGCCAGTGTACTTAGTTATTCATGTAACAAAGTGTAATGATGATGATAATGATGATGATGATGATGATGATGATGAGGTCCCATACTGCTTGACAGAGCATAGGTGACGATGCGGGAGACCCGCACCACTGTACTAGGCAAGGTCCTAGCGGAGGTGGTGTGCCATTGCCTTCCTCCAACTGTAATGGGAATGAATGATGATGTTGATGACAACACAACAACACCCAGTCATCTCCAGGCAGGTGAAAATACCTGACCCCGCCGGGAATCAAACCCGGGACCCCGTTCTCAGGAAGCGAGAACGCTGCTGCAAGACCACCAGCTGCGGACAAAAGTATTATGAAGCAATCTGTATTTTCCCAGATAAGTTTAAACATTGAGTGGTTATACCTCCACATAAAAAAGGAGACAAAGATTATGTCTACTTCTTCTTCTGTTTCTTCCTTAATCATCATTTCAGGGTGTAGACTTAGCATCTTAAGTGGCCACTGTAACACTATGCATTTTTTTTCCTCTTGTACTTCTGTTTGCTAGGATCATCATCACTTCACACATGTTAACTTACTACTATAAACAGTATTAATTCTTATCGTTACTCATGGTTTTTATTGTTTACAGCATTCTTCCTGTTCTTCCACATATATGTGGTAGGTTTTAGCACATAGTACTTTCACTAACACAAGATGTATTCAAATTTTTGTGTTGTGGAGAACCACTGTCGTCTCGGCATTTTGTGTGTATTGTTTTGCTTTTACGAGGTGCGTTCATCTTTTCTTTGTTTTGGTAGTGGTATGCGCGCTCTCTCTCTCTCTCTCTCTCTCTCTCTCTCTCTCTCTCTCTCTCTGTGTGTGTGTGTGTGTGTGTGTGTGTGTGTGTGTGTGTGTGTGTGTAGAGAGGGAGTTAATATGTGAAAACTATTGCTTTACTATGGTATAGTAAAGCTGGTCTCTGGTAGGGGTATTGCTTAGTTTGTGATAATATTTTTTGGTGTCCAGGGAGGTTGTTCTTTCTCTTCATTATATTTTATTAGTTTAAACAACATCTTGTTGCTGATGTTTGTAGGATCATTTGTTACGTTTTTCTTCTCAATTACTGCTTTTGGAATTTGAAAGTTCTCGGGTAGGATTAGGAAATGTTTCTTGTGATTGAATATGTTTTCTGTCCTTTTTTATTGTGGTAGGGTGTTGGTTTCCTTGCTGGAGGTGTTCTGCAAATGTTGAATGGCTGGTGCCATGTTTCTGTGCTCTTTTGTGTTCCTTATACCTTATCTCAAAAGTTCTGCCTGTCTCCCCTAAGTACAGATCATCACATCTGTTACACTGGAATTGGTTAATGTCAGATTTCTTAATACATGTCAGTGTGATCATCCTTTTTAAGACATTTCTGCACAGAGTTATTACTTCGGTGTGCTATTTTTATTCGTTGTTTCTTAAGAAAGTTCTCAGTTCTGTGTGTAAGTCAGTTTCTGTATGTGAGATTGTACTAGCTTGTCCGGTGAGTTTCTGTGTTATGCCCTTGCTGCATGGTGCAGGTGCAGGTGTTGTGTGTGTGTGTGTGTGTGTGTGTGTGTGTGTGTGTGTGTGTGTGTGTGTGTGTGTGTCAGTCATGGGTCTCTCGATTTGTGTGGTGTTTTGTTAACGTTTTTTTGGATTTTCTTGTTCAGTTTTGATCTAGGGATTCTTTACTGTTGGTCTACAATTGATAACTTGTTTAACTAATCTATCTTCCCTCATTCTGTCAATAAGTTGTTTCCACTTTATGCATTCACACTCTTTCTTCCATTTATACAGTATATATTATCTTCTTCTATTATAATATTATTTTCTATTTTCTCTCTGAGGGTACATCCCTCAACTTTCCTTAAAAAGCCAACTGTATTCATTCTTTTTTAGTTAATATCCAATATTTATTTCTGTTATGTTAGAACAGTGGTAGCAACTGCTTTGTAAAATTTTAGGTTTGTGTCCTTCCTTGTCGCTCATCATTCTGTGTATATGTTAAAAACTATAGGCCAATGTCATTGTTGTTTGTGTTTTAAAAAATGCAATATAGAGTTGACTAGTTTCCTATTTGTCTGACCTCAGATTAGAATTGCAGTTTGGTTTTGAGAATAGCTAATCAGTTTTCCAGGCAACTACTCCTGTTTGCATGAGATAATGGAAGGTATTGAGGAAGCGGTGTGGGTGTTGAGTACCTTCTTTCGCTTAACAGAGTTGTTTTCATTGTGTAAAACAAATAATTGCTTTCTGGAAATACAGGTAAGTCATTTAGTTGGTTTGTCTTACCTAAACAGAATAACCAGAAGTGTTGCTTCATCCTCTCGTGGAACACAAAATGAGCTAGCATCCAGCAGGGGTACTGTAGCATAGGGCATTCTTAAGAGTTCCAAACTGTGGCTATTTATTTTACCAACATACAGTTATTCATTAATTTAATTCCATGGCTGGTCAGCATTTCCAGAATGCAGCACATCCCTGTGGCTTTGTTATTTGCATCGATCAAGTTCTGTGTGATGAGTGTGGTTATTGCAATAGAGGACATATAAGCAAGGGGTGCAGACTTTGAGTTGTTCCATGCTTGCAGGAAACTTCTCCTTCAACTAGAAAGATGGCCAATTTTTGCATTTTGGTCTTTTTTCCAAACAGTATAGGGCTGAGTGTTTCCAGAGGCTAGATCATCCTTTGCAAGAATATTTGGCAGCAGCTTACTCTTTCATCTGGTGATGCGGTTAGAATCCAGTGTCCAATCTAGAGGTTGAGTCCTACCAATGAAGCTCTTTGTAGATTTCAGTCAACAGAAGACAGGTACATTGTCATGAAATGGACAACAGGGACCATTGATCTACTTTGCCCTCTTTTCATTAGCAGTGATGGCCCTTTTGACAGTGCTGGGAGCTATTCCAGCAATCACATAGTGTTTGTTGTGTGGTGTTGGTTTCATATATCCCAACAGGATTTGGACAGTCAAGCTGACAGCAGTGCCAACCTGCTTGGTGTTAGCAGATGCGTTCCACTCAGGTGAGGTGTAATCCACAGCTAACACATGCAGTGCAAGTGCAGAAGTTCTCAGGATGTGAGCTAACTAGGTCATGACTGTGAGCTTCCTCAAAATATTGTTGCTTGCTGCTAATGTGGTGACTCTTGATTGCATTAACACATGATACATATAATAATATCTTACACATATTTCTACGCAAGCTGTCTTACAATGGTGACATTATTAGTGTAGGAAAATGTGTCAGATTTTCAGGGCTGAAGGTAGGCCCTATTCACAAACTTGATCTCTGCAGATGCTGAATGCAGCAGACGTTACACTTGGGTTATTGTGCAGTCAGCTCCTTTGATACAGTGAAACATTTCTTTATGTCATCTGGGGGAATACTTTTTAATGACTCGGTTCAAGTAAAAATAATATTGTAGGCCAGAAATGAACATTTTGGGCCATAAATGCTCTCTATTTGAAGCCCACATGTTGACCTGTTTAGGAAACTGGGGATTCATACAGTGACATTGCAGTTCATCTTTGTTAAATTTGTGGTATATATTGTGAACTTGTTTGAAAGGAAAAACATCATCCATTCAGAGAACATGAAATTGATAAACCATCTTTATTTTGCAAGTACCTCCTTTAATGCTCGTAAAAGTTACTAGCACTCAGCAGCATACATTTTCAATACACTTCCACAAGAGTTGACAAATCGCATGTTTCAAACTTGAATCAAAAGCTTTTCCCATGGCAAAGTCCTTCTATCCATTGCAGGAATGTTTTGGGTCTCCTTTATTTTGTTATGGTAATGTGATTCACTGAAATGAATGGTCTAATAGACAAAACTGTTTATGTCTGTTAAGTCTCCAACATAATGTTGTTATAATTAATCAAAGTGTTTAGAAATTGAAAAGCAAAACTATTTATGTACAGAGAATACAGGATTGTGTAATTGATCCAGTCATCCTGATTTGGGTTTTTGCTGGTTATCCAAATCATTTGAGCAAGCATTATTACTGTTGTTGTTATCTGTATGTTATTTTAATTTTGTAACTTCAGAGTTCAGTGGTTTATTTAGTATCATTTTTAAGTTCTAATAATTTTATGATGTATTTTGTAACGTAGTGTCATTAGAATTCCTACTGAGCGAAAATTGAGTGAAGAAATGAAAGTAGTTGTTACTGGAGAAAGAAAATTTTAAAGATCATAGTGCTGACAATTCTTAAATATGGTATGAGTGTCGTGTGTGTGAAAGTGAAGATAGTGCTGCTTTTTGCTGCACTTGCTGTAGAGATAAATATGCAGATAGAAGAATATCAATGTAAGGAATGCATCATAGAATTTGGTGGAAGAGTAAGTTACACCACAGAGAAGATATGTGAGCTGTCCCAGAAAGTAGCAGTGTTCAAGCCCACTAAGGGGCCAGACAGCAAACATGTATATTAACCTCAGTTAGTTCATAGGCAGAGACGTATTACTGTATTAATAAACCACCTTTTAGGCAACTTAAGAGTAATTTTACATAGTAGGGAGGCAGTCTGATCTGATGCTTCTGTTTCTGATCTGTTTGTAAGCGCAGTACTTGAATGGGGCACATGATTCTTAGTCTGGATAAAACTGATTACATTGTCATGATATATAGTTTTTATAATAGCTTCCAGTGAATTGGATGTTTAAAAAAGACAATTCTCAGGACCACTCACACTATGTCTTGCAGAACTTAATGAAGAACAGTATGACACTAGTTGTGATTGTTATATTGTTCAGTGAAAGAAGGATAATGGCTGTTGGTTTCCAAGCAATAGTTTGTATGTTATATTCAGGCGAGGCAGGAACAGTATTATGTGGTGGTTTTAGAACCAACAATCTGTGAAATATTCTCATTGTTACACTGTATTACTCTGAACTAAAATTTATTGTGTACCAAATGTATGATCCTTTGTTGTGTTGAAATGAGATCGGCTCTACCAGAACACTATAAAACATTATCAGGTTTCGAGAGTTGTCAATTGTTTAAAATGAATGTAAAGGTCAGAGTTCTTCCTCACCATTGTCAAGTGACTCATTACCATATAGTTGAAATTATATTGATGCCTATCATGATGAAGGCTTTATTGTTGTTCACATGAACACAGTTAAACTTTGCCATAGTTGTCCCATGTTAATCCCCAAACCATTCTATATTTTGATGGCAGCTACCTTCCTAGTGGCACTATCCCAGAAACTGTACATTCGCAATGTGAAAATGCAGTTTTTTGCTCATTTCCCACTATGTATTTGTTTGTGATCATTTTATATGGACAGTGGTGATATGAAAACTGTCATCAAATATACACTATGTGATCAAAAGTATCCAGACACCCCCAAAAACATAGTTTTACATATTAGGTGCATTGTGCTGCCACCTACTATCAGGCACTCCAAATATCAGTGATCTCAGTAGTCATTAGACATTGTGAGAGAGCAGAATGGGGTGCTCTGCAGAACTCATGGACTTCGAATGTGGTCAGGTGATTGGGTGTCACTTGTGTCATACAACTGTACGCAAGATTTTCACACTCCTAAACATCCCTAGGTCCACGGTTTCCAATTTGATAGTGAAGTGGAAATGTGAAGGTACACATACAGTACAAAAGCGTACAGGCCAACCTCGTCTCTTGACTGACAGAGATTGCTGACAGTTGAAGAGGGTCGTAATGTGTAATAGGCAGACATCTATTCAGACTACCACACAGGAATTCCAAACTGCATCAGGATCCACTGCAAGTACTACGACAGTTAGTCGGGAGGTGAGAAAACTTGAATTTTATGGTCGAGGGGCTGCTCATAAGCCACACATCATGCCGGTAAATGCCAAAAGACACCTTGCTTGGTCTAAGGAGTGTAAACATTATACAATTGAACAGTGGAAAGATGTTGTGTGGAGTAACAAATCACAGTTCACAATGTGGCAACCCGATGGCAGGGTGTGGGTATGGCAAATGCCCGGTGAACGTCATGGCAAATGCCCGGTGAACATCATCTGCCAGCATGTGTAGTACCAACATTAAAATTTGGAGGCGGTGGTGTTACTGTGTGATCATGTTTTTCATAGAGAGGGCTTGCACCCCTTGTTGGTTTGCATGCCACTATCACAGCACTGGCCTACATTGACGTTTTAAGCATCTTCTTGCTTCCCGCTGTTGAAGAGCAATTTGGGGTTGGTGATTGCATTTTTCAACATGATCGAGCACCTGTTCATAAGGCACGGCCTGTGGTGGAATGGTTACATGACAATAACATCCCTGTAACGGACTGCCCTGCACGGAGTCCTGACCTGAATCCTATAGAACACCTTCGGGATGTTTTGGAACGCCGACTTCATGCCTGGCCTCACCAACTGACATCGATACCTCTCTTCAGTGCAGCACTCCGTGAAGGAGGGGCTACCATTCGCCAAGAAACCTTCCAGCACCTGATTGAACATATGCCTGCGAGAGTGGAAACTGTCATCAAGGCTAAGGGTGGGCCAACTTATAAGTCATTATCAGCTGGATGTCTGGGTACTTTTGATTACATAGTGTATGAAACTTGTTGTTATCTGTAGCAGGTCACAAGACCTGATGAATTGTTTGCTTGCAGTGAAATGACATACTTTGTATTGAGCTTGTACAAAGGTGGTTTATTTCCTATAGCTGAACCAGAGCGTAAAAAGAATGCTCTTCTCTTTTGCTTCTCACACTTTGTCTCCCTGGTCTCTTATAAATTAGAGGGCTAATGAAGTCTGAAAGGTGCTGTAACCATTCTTCTGATAACACACATGTGATTTCATTTTGAACTTTCTTTTAACACTCAAGATAGCATTTGCTCTATGCACTAGTGAATTAAGTGCAACCACATAGATAGCCAAGTGCGTTGAAGTGCCTGCTTCTGGGACACTGAGAAGCATGCCAACTCTAGATCAAATCTGCTTCACAGCTTATCTATGGGGACCAGTTTACTGGCTAGCCTGGGTGTGGTTTTTAGGCAGTCTCCACATCCACTTGATTAGAAGTTATATTACAGTAAAATTGCAGTCTCCTTACCATTGAGCCGGCCGGGGTGGCCTAGCGATTCTAGGCACTACAGTGTGGAACCGCACGACTGATATGGTCGTAGGTTCAAATCCTGCCTCAGGTATGGATGTGTGTGATGTCCTTAGGTTAGTTAGGTTTAAGTAGTTCTAAGTTCTAGGGACTGATGACCTCAGAAGTTAAGTCCCATAGTGCTCAGAGCGATTTGATTTTTTGTACCATTGAGTTCACTGCAAAAATACCAGATGGCGGCACAGTATGAGCAGATGGAAAGTTCACTAAATATGAATGTGAAAGTATGAAATTGTGTATGAATATCAAAGAAACAAGCAAAACAAAACATTTGTAATTGATTACCAAACCAGTCTGTATATGCTGTCATCATTTGCCTCTGTCATATAATTAAATTTTCACTTGTTCTAGAAAATCCCATTGCCAGCCTATTTGTAATACAGGCCAAAGTATAAGAAGCAGGACATCATTTTTGCCATATATCAGAGTAATGTTATGATGACGAATTCAAATCTTTGTGATAATAAGTGTGAGATATTACAAATCTTCACTTGAGTATGTACATTGTGTCCCAGGAGAAGTGGTCAATATTCAGGATATGACAGAAATGATCATTCAGAGCAAAAAAGTCTAGTAAATATGGACTGCATCATCTTAGATGCTGTGAGATAAATCTCTTCTGTCATAACTTTTTTGCTTTCCATTTTTTGAGAAGAGGAAGTACAGATGAAAACAAGAAACAATTCTCTAGTAAACATGGGCCCTAAAATGCATGTCTTAAGAACAATGAGCACTTGTTCAGTAGAAGATATGTGTTTCAGAGTGGTCCAATCTACCACCTTTCAAAATACAGAAAGCAAAGAGTTTGCAGTGGAAGAGATTTGTTTCACAGTATCAAAGATGGAGAACAACTCGTGGCTCATAAGGTAGGCATTATAGCCCATGTTTATTAAACATTTTTACTTCAAATAATCATTCCTATCATGTCCGTGAATATTGACCATTCCTCCTCAGATATCCTATTTATGCAAAATGAATTTTAAATGTGGTTTAAGTTTTTTATATTGTGTGTACAATTTCCTGTGTGAGGATCCAGAACACTTAAAAACTAAAAAATCTCTTTCTTAGTAATCCAAGGGCATTTCTGTGCATATTTTAATTGACATGCAGTGTTGGCAGTACTGGCATACAGTTAAGGAGATTCTTCATTGCAGTGTCTTATTTTCATTTGTGTTTTCAGAAGCTTTCTTTTATCCACCACCCTTTTATTCTGTGGCTTGGGTGGAGCATGACACATGTGCCCTTGTGTAGCAACCTCAAAAGTTTGACATCACAATTTGTGTTTTACATTACTGCCAATGTTTTCCTTATGTGGCCTTCAAGTGTGACTCACAATTTCATATAATACTGAGAATAGTCTTCATTCCCACTTCAGAAAAGTCTATCAGACCACCTAGTCTTTAAGCTTCTCTGATTAGATCTCATATCATTCCTCCTAAAGCCTTCGTAATAAGTATTTCTTACCCCTGTAAGTTTCTCATAACAAATAAAATATAAAAGTAATAAGGAAGAGATGTCATTTAATTAAAACTTTCCATAGTAGATGGAAGTGCTGCAGTAGGTACATGTTTACATCATCAGACTGAGTGAGGTGCAACTGCAGTGCTGTCACCGACCATAATGCAGAAGTGGTGCAAGGTAATGGAATAGGAACTGCATGAGTTGACGCACTGAAGCAGCAGGAATGTAAATCTACATCTACATCTACATTGATACTCCGCAAGCCACCCAACGGTGTGTGGCGGAGGGCACTTTACGTGCCACTGTCATTACCTCCCTTTCCTGTTCCAGTCGCGTATGGTTCGCGGGAAGAACGACTGTCTGAAAGCCTCCGTGCGCGCTCTAATCTCTCTAATTTTACATTCGTGATCTCCTCGGGAAGTATAAGTAGGGGGAAGCAATATATTCGATACCTCATCCAGAAACGCACCCTCTCGAAACCTGGCGAGCAAGCTACACCGCGATGCAGAGCGCCTCTCTTGCAGAGTCTGCCACTTGAGTTTATTAAACATCTCCGTAACGCTATCACGGTTACCAAATAACCCAGTGACGAAACGCGCCGCTCTTCTTTGGATCTTCTCTATCTCCTCCGTCAACCCGACCTGGTACGGATCCCACACTGATGAGCAATACTCAAGTATAGGTCGAACGAGTGTTTTGTAAGCCACCTCCTTTGTTGATGGACTACATTTTCTAAGCACTCTCCCAATGAATCTCAACCTGGTACCCGCC
Organism: Schistocerca piceifrons; assembly: GCF_021461385.2. Classification (NCBI taxonomy): domain Eukaryota; kingdom Metazoa; phylum Arthropoda; class Insecta; order Orthoptera; family Acrididae; genus Schistocerca; species Schistocerca piceifrons. Next base: position 116,109,699 of record NC_060139.1, on the reverse strand, counting down.
TTACCAACAATTAGTTTTATATGATCATTCCACTTCAAATCGTTCCGTACGCATACTCCCAGATATTTTACAGAAGTAACTGCTACCAGTGTTTGTTCCGCTATCATATAATCATACAATAAAGGATCCTTCTTTCTATGTATTCGCAATACATTACATTTGTCTATGTTAAGGGTCAGTTGCCACTCCCTGCACCAAGTGCCTATCCGCTGCAGATCTTCCTGTATTTCGCTACGATTTTCTAATGCAGCAACTTCTCTGTATACTACAGCATCATCCGCGAAAAGCCGCATGGAACTTCCGACACTATCTACTAAGTCATTTATATATATTGTGAAAAGCAATGGTCCCATAACACTCCCCTGTGGCACGCCAGAGGTTACTTTAACGTCTGTAGACGTCTCTCCATTGATAACAACATGCTGTGTTCTGTTTGCTAAAAACTCTTCAATCCAGCCACACAGCTGGTCTGATATTCCGTAGGCTCTTACTTTGTTTATCAGGCGACAGTGCGGAACTGTATCGAACGCCTTCCGGAAGTCAAGAAAAATAGCATCTACCTGGGAGCCTGTATCTAATATTTTCTGGGTCTCATGAACAAATAAGGCGAGTTGGGTCTCACACGATCGCTGTTTCCGGAATCCATGTTGATTCCTACATAGTAGATTCTGGGTTTCCAGAAATGACATGATACGCGAGCAAAAAACATGTTCTAAAATTCTACAAGAGATCGACGTAAGAGATATAGGTCTATAGTTTTGCGCATCTGCTCGACGACCCTTCTTGAAGACTGGGACTATCTGTGCTCTTTTCCAATCATTTGGAACCCTCCGTTCCTCTAGAGACTTGCGGTACACGGCTGTTAGAAGGGGGGCTAGTTCTTTCGCGTACTCTGTGTAGAATCGAATTGGTATCCCTTCAGGTCCAGTGGACTTTCCTCTATTGAGTGATTCCAGTTGCTTTTCTATTCCTTGGACACTTATTTCGATGTCAGCCATTTTTTCGTTTGTGCGAGGATTTAGAGAAGGAACTGCAGTGCGGTCTTCCTCTGTGAAACAGCTTTGGAAAAAGGTGTTTAGTATTTCAGCTTTACGCGAGTCATCCTCTGTTTCAATGCCATCATCATCCCGTAGTGTCTGGATATGCTGTTTCGAGCCACTTACTGATTTAACGTAAGACCAGAACTTCCTAGGATTTTCTGTCAAGTCGGTACATAGAATTTTACTTTCGAATTCAATGAACGCTTCACGCATAGCCCTCCTTACACTAACTTTGACATCGTTTAGCTTCTGTTTGTCTGAGAGGTTTTGGCTGCGTTTAAACTTGGAGTGGAGCTCTCTTTGCTTTCGCAGTAGTTTCCTAACTTTGTTGTTGTACCACGGTGGGTTTTTCCCGTCCCTCACAGTTTTACTCGGCACGTACCTGTCTAAAACGCATTTTACGATTGCCTTGAACTTTTTCCATAAACACTCAACATTGTCAGTGTCGGAACAGAAATTTTCGTTTTGATCTGTTAGGTAGTCTGAAATCTGCCTTCTATTACTCTTGCTAAACAGATAAACCTTCCTCCCTTTTTTTATATTCCTATTAACTTCCATATTCAGGGATGCTGCAACGGCCTTATGATCACTGATTCCCTGCTCTGTACATACAGATTCGAAAAGTTCGGGTCTGTTTGTTATCAGTAGGTCCAATATGTTATCTCCACGAGTCGGTTCTCTGTTTAATTGCTCGAGGTAATTTTCGGATAGTGCACTCAGTATAATGTCACTCGATGCTCTGTCCCTACCACCCGTCCTAAACATCTGAGTGTCCCAGTCTATATCTGGTAAATTGAAATCTCCACCTAAGACTATAACATGCTGAGAAAATTTATGTGAAATGTATTCCAAATTTTCTCTCAGTTGTTCTGCCACTAATGCTGCTGAGTCGGGAGGTCGGTAAAAGGAGCCAATTATTAACCTAGTTCGGTTGTTTAGTGTAACCTCCACCCATAATAATTCACAGGAACTATCCACTTCTACTTCACTACAGGATAAACTACTACTAACAGCGATGAACACTCCACCACCGGTTGCATGCAATCTATCCTTTCTAAACACCGTCTGTACCTTTGTAAAAATTTCGGCAGAATTTATCTCTGGCTTAAGCCAGCTTTCTGTACCTATAACGATTTCAGCTTCGGTGCTTTCTATCAGCGCTTGAAGTTCCGGTACTTTACCAACGCAGCTTCGACAGTTGACAATTAGAATACCGATTGCTGCTTGTTCCCCGCATGTCCTGACTTTGCCCCGCACCCGTTGAGGCTGTTGCCCTTTCTGTACTTGCCCAAGGCCATCTAACCTAAAAAACCGCCCAGCCCACGCCACACAACCCCTGCTACCCGTGTAGCCGCTTGTTGCGTGTAGTGGACTCCTGACCTATCCAGCGGAACCCGAAACCCCACCACCCTATGGCGCAAGTCGAGGAATCTGCAGCCCACACGGTCGCAGAACCGTCTCAGCCTCTGATTCAGACCCTCCACTCGGCTCTGTACCAAAGGTCCGCAGTCAGTCCTGTCGACGATGCTGCAGATGGTGAGCTCTGCTTTCATCCCGGTAGCGAGACTAGCAGCCTTCACCAAATCAGATAGCCGCCGGAAGCCAGAGAGGATTTCCTCCGATGTGCAGGGGAATGGGGAGGAATTGGGGGGAGGGAAAAGGGGAGGATGTTAAATGTGCAGGGAACCTTATGTATTGATATAAAATAATAGAGTGTGATTGTGAAGTTATCTGGACACGTTTAACAGGGCTAGGAGAAATAAAGTTAATTGTAGGGTGTTATTACCAGTCACCAGGTTCCACCGTGACAGTTCTAGAATCATTCAAAGGGAGTCTACACTCTGTATTGCAGAAGTACTCGGATCATGCTATATTTAACTTTAAATGCGAACATTTTTAGGTTAGGGTTTACCGTGACTGTTACTGACATTAAATGAAACAAAAAGTTTACTGTTACCAGTCACTGGTAACAGTAAACTTTTTGTTTCATTTAATCATGCTATATTAGTCAGAAGCGACTTCAACCTACCTAGTATAGACTGGGATGTCTACGGATTCATTACAGGTGGTACAGACAAGCCGTCGTGTGAATTACTTTTGAACACATTATCCAAAAACTGTCTTGAGCAGCTAAATCGACAGCCAACCCATAATGGAAATATTTTAGATCCGGTCGCCATGAACAGACCAGACCTCATTGACGGTGTCAGTGTTGAGACAGGGATTAGTGATCATGATGTCATTACAACTATGGTTACGAAAGTTAAAAAGTCGGTCAAGAAGGCTAGGAGAGTATTCTTACTAGAAAGAGCAGATAAGCAGTTGTTAGCATCCCACCTAGTAAATGAATCGACTTCATTTACTTCCGGTACGATGGACGTGAAGGAATTATGGGCAAATTTTAAACACATTGTAAATTGGAGAAGTATGTGCCGAAAAACTGGGTTATGGACGGAAAAGACCCACCGTGGTTTAACAGCGCGATTCAGAGAATGCTCAGGAAGCAAAGACAGTTACACTCGCGGTACAAGAAAGATCGGGAGAATGAGGACAGGTAAAAGTTAGTAGAGATTCATGCTGCTGTAAAAAGAGCAATGCGCGAAGCATACAACCACTACCACCGTCATACCTTAGCAAAAGATCTTGCTGAAAACCCAAGGAAATTCTGGTCTTACGTAAAATCGGTAAGCGGGTCGAAGGCTTCCATCCAGTCACTCACCAATCGGTCTGGCCTGGCAATGGAAGACAGCAAAAAGAAAGCTGAAATTTTATATTTAGCATTTGAGAAATCTTTCACTCAGGAGGATCGTATAAACATAGCGCCGTTTGCGTCTCGTACAGATTCCCGTCTGGATGACATAATGATAGACATCCCTGGGGTTGTGAAGCAGCTGAATGGGTTGGAAATAAATAAATCACCAGGTCCTGATGGGATTCCAATTCAGTTTTAAGAGAGTACTCTACTGCACTGGCTCCTTACTTAGCTTCCATTTATCGTGAATCTCTTGCCCAATGTAAAGTCTTGAGCGACTGGAAAAAAGCGCAGGTGACGCCTGTATATAAGAAGGGTAGAAGGACGGATCCTCAAAATTACAGACCAATATCCTTAACATTGGTTTGTTGCAGGATTCTCGAACATATTCTCAGTTCGAATATAATGAATTTCCTTGACACAGAGAAGTTGCTGTCCATGCATCAGCACGGCCTTAGAAAGCATCGCTCCTGCGAAATGCAACTCGCCCTTTTTTCACATGATATCTTGCAAACCATAGATGAAGGATATCAGACTGATGCCATATTCCTTGACTTCCAGAAAGCATTTGACTCGGTGCCCCACTACAGACTCCTAACTAAGGTACGAGCATATGGGATTGGTTCCCAAATATGTGAGTGGCTTGAAGACTTCTTAAGTAATAGAACCCAGTACGCTGTCCTCAATGGTGAGTGTTCATCGGAGGTGAGGGTATCATCTGGAGTGCCCCAGGGAAGTGTGGTAGGTCCGCTGTTGTTTTCTATCTACATAAATGATCTTTTGGATAGGGTGGATAGCAATGTGCGGCTGTTTGCTGATGATGCTGTGGTGTACGGGAAGGTGTCGTCGTTGAGTGACTGTAGGAGGATACATGTTGACTTGGACAGGATTTGTGATTGGTGTAAAGAATGGCAGCTAACTCTAAATATAGATAAATGTTAATTAATGCAGATGAATAGGAAAAAGAATCCCATAATGTTTGAATACTCCATTAGTATTGTAGCACTTGACACAGTCACGTCGATTAAATATTTGGGTGTAACATTGCGGAGCGATATGAAGTGGGACAAGCATGTAATTGGTAGAATTTTGGGAAGATGTGGTTCATCTGTAAAGGAGATCGCTTATAAAACACTAATACGACCTATTCTTGAGTACTGCTCGTGCGTTTGGGATCCCTATCAGGTCGGATTGAGGGAGGACATAGAAGCAGTTCAGAGACAGGCTGCTAGATTTGTTACTGGTAGGATTGATCATCATGCGAGTGTTATGTAAATGCTTCAGGAACTCGGGTTGAGTCTCTGGAGGAAAGGAAGTGTTCTTTTCATGAATCGCTACTGAGGAAATTTAGAGAACCAGCATTTGAGGCTGACTGCAGTACAATTTTACTGCCGCCAACTTCCATTTCGCAGAAAGACCACAAAGATAAGATAAGAGAGATTAGGGCTCGTACAGAGGCATATAGGCAGTCATTTTTCCCTCGTTCTGTTTGGTTGTGGGATAGGGAGAGAAATGCTAGTTGTGGTACGAGGTACCCTTTGCCACGCACCGTATGGTGGATTGGGGAGTATGTATGTAGATGTAGATAATGGCAAAAGGTTAGTAAAAAAGGAAATGAAGTGAAGTGAGGTTCATGTAAGGAAGAGGATAACATTAGAATAAAGAAAAGGGAAACTTGCTGTGCAGTTATGAGAAAATATTGTCATGGGAACAATGAAGAGAGAGGTGCTGTAACTGTTGAAAGAAAAGTTAAAGGACAGTGTGTGTGTGTGTGTGGGGGGGGGGGGGGGGCAGATTGGTTTTAATAAGGAAATAGGATAAGTGGGAGGTGAGGGGATGGGTGGTAGTGAAGGGACAGGGGACAGGAAGATATCATTTTGGATGAAGGTGGGTACCATAGTATTGTAATGAACTGCTAATTGAGACTGTGTTTTGCAGATCACTCACAAACTTGGAAATTTCTGACTCTCCCAGAAGTGAAAGCTTTTTCCATTTGGTGCTGTAGTGGAGATTGTGGAACCTATCTTGAGGATGCTGATTATGCTTGGTTGGCTCTCATGAGGTGACTGGAGAAGGCTGAAGCGTTTTTGACTGCTCATTTCTTAGTTGATTACAGAAAAAACAAACTTTTTACAATACTGTGTTATCCACCTTCTTTCCAAAGTGAAATCTTTCTGACCATCCGCCCCCTCCCCACTACCATCCACTGCCCCCACTCCCTCCCATTTACCCGATTTCCGTATTAAAATGAGTGCCTCGCCCCCCCCCCCCCCTTTTGTCACTACCTTCCTTTTCTTTGAACACCTTCTCTCCATTCTTTCCAGGGAAAATTTTCTACTAACATTTTGACAAGTTTTCCTTTTCTGTATTATAACATTACCCTCTATTTTATGTGAACCTCACACCATACAGTTTCCTCTTTTACCTCTCTTTTCTGATTATTTCATATCAGTGCAAAAGGTTCCCCATATATTTATCCTCCTCCCCTTTTCCCTTCTTCCCCCTCCCTCATTCCACCCCATTCCCCTACAAGTTATTCATATTCCCACTGCTCGAGTGTTGCCATGTGGCTGGCCTACAATAAACACAGTTCCTGTTTTCCTGTTCCATAACCGTGTTGCACCACTTTTGTTTTCACAGTCGGTGAGGGCACTGCAGATCCACCTCATTCATATCTGAACTTCTCTCTCTCCTGATCCACAGCAATAATTCTGTTCCACTTTTGTTTACATTTGTTTCTTTTGTCATTTCATTCCCTGTTTGGCTCTCCCTGCCATCAGTGGAAAAGTAATGATAACTCAACATTAGTGACTGTTTACTTTGTTTGGGTGTCTGTCAAATTCGCCTTGGAAATCAATAAGCATGCACTCTTCTCCTGCCATTTATAATTTTAGCTTCATTTTTTACATTCATTTGATTTTATACCCTATTTGTTTTACACGTTTTAATTTTTTTTATAGATATTGAACTGTTAGTATTTTTATTTGGTGTAGTGGGCTTGAAACTTACTGTATTTGGAAACGATAACCTCAGGTCAATGCAGCTGTCATTTGCATTTCCCACGGAGATTAATGTCACAGTCACTTCTAATTAATTAATTCATATTATTAATGCAATGTAAAGTGTTGGTTTCATTAACTTTTGTAGTAGAAAGTGGACTGGCAGAAGATTTAAAAGATGCTAGATATATAAGAATAGATTTAACTAATAGGATGTGTAAAATTTGTCAGAAATGTACAGTTCAGATGGACAAATTTAATAAGTTTTTATAAAATTAAAACATCAGAACAGTAAACAGCAAAGTGTTCTGGACATGGTAGATGGGAACAAAAAGATAGAATTCAGTTATACATGTAACAAAAATGGGTTTGTTGGATGCTTTGTGGAGTGCCACAGCTGTAAGTACCAGAACCCACTAATATATTCTGGTATTTAAACTGACTACAAAAAAAAAAAAAGGGAAAAATTGCCATCCCAACATGCATATTAAAGAGTGGTTGATTTTTCTTGATCTTTCAGAGTGCAGTTTTCTCCTTCTGGAGGAGTAGAAGGAAACAAGGTGTTAGCAGAGAGGAAAAATACCAAGTAGGTCAAGCATAATGTAGGTCAAGAAGCACTTGCAGAGGTAGGAAGGAAAAGAAGAGCATATGAAGATAGTTGCAGCACAAAATGAAGAACACTTTTCCTAATAAAGTGGAACCATTCTGTCTGAATGATATAATTGAGATGCATTCTGGGTATCTAATAAATTTATGAAATTGGTTATATGTGTTCAGGTATGAAACTAGTGCAAAGATATACCACCACTCTCTTTCTGGACCAGATCACAAGCAATGAGCAGATGCACACAAGAGAACGTATGGAATCTTTAGTTTTTTATTGTCTTTACCCCATCCAAATGAAGCACATGAGATTTCCACACACTCAATTTATGATAATTACTACTTCAGAAATTGAAGAGTCCTTCAGTTCCATTTTTTGGGCCTGTTCATTAATGATATCTTCATTATTAATGTTGATTGTTATCCATATACATAGGTTTTTTATATTTTACACCCAAGATTATCCACTGATGTCCTGATGGAAGAAGGGGTCGAAACCTCTAAAGTTGTGGAACAAATAATTATCTGGAAATTTGTTTTACCACTATAATCATTTATATCTCCCATACCAATAGCAGGGCTCTGAACTCCATTACTGACAACTGTCCATCTACAGGTACTTTTACTCATGATTCTCTCTCTCTCTCCCTCCCCCCCTCCCCGACCCCTTTATCTTTTTCCACTTCACTTCCCTCCCCATACCTCGTTTAGCTTCATTTATTTGTTGTTCCTTTATGTTCATTATGTTTTTCCTGTTTCTGATCTTATAATTACACTATCAGTTGTATGTGAATCATTTTTAATACTATGAATGTCGACTCTCACATGGTACAGGCGTCTGCAGCACATCTGTATTCCACAAGGGAGTACAGTTTGTGACACAGGGTGTGTAATGTACCAGTATCATTTTATCTCTTTCTTATTCTTATGTGTTGGAAAAATTACTTTTGATACAACTTCATATAAAACCTTTCTTATTTTACCATCATAATATCTGAAATTCTCTGTCTCCTGATCGACAGCAATATTTCTGTTCCATTTTCGTTTATATTTGCATCTTTTGTCATTTCATTCCCTATTTGTCTCTCCCTCTTATCAGTGGAAAAGTAATGAAAACTCAACATTAGTGACTGTTTTCTTTGTTTTATGTGTCTGTCAAATTCTTCACCTTGGAAATCAATAAGCGTGCACCCTTCTCCCTCCATTTATAATTTTAGCTGTAATTTTTACTTTCGTTTGATTGTATACTGTGTACAGACATACCCCATTTGTTTTTTGTTTTTTTTTTTTAATTTATAAATATTGAACTGTTAGTATTTTTTATTTGCTGTAGTGTGCATTGAAACTTACTGTATTTGGAAAAACCAACCTTGGTCAATGCAGCTCTCGCGTGCTTTTCCCACAGAGTTTAATGTCACAGCTACTTCTTATTAATTCTGCCAAGAGCTATAAAACAAAAATTTTGTTTCAGTTTGTCCCTGAAAGAAAAGAAACATTACACCATCTAAATCACAGTCAGTCAGGATGTAGCTGATTTAATTGTACTTGAAAACAAAATTTTGCTAACCAGTATTTGGCTGGAGAATAAAGGTACTGGAATAATGTTCCTTATTACTAAACTCCCATACATCTCTGAATCCTAGACAATGTTTTTCCCAACATTTTGTGCTCAGAAGTAGGAGGTCGTCTTACATTTGTGGCATGTGATGTGGAGTTTTTCTTCTGTTTGTTAAATAGAACCTCGAGCATTCGTTAAACTGCAACTCTACTCTGTGCCACATCTGTTGCTCTAACCTTGAACATAAGCATGCACTTTGAGCTTCACCGTATGATAGCAGGAGGTGTTTGTTGTGGTAATTTTTTTTAATCAGTATTTGTTTGACTTTGACAGCCCCACTTCTAAACTGCATAGTATAATGTGTTATGAATAGTGGTGTGGAACAATACCTTTCAACATCAAATTTTTCAGCAGTATGTAGGCGTTACTATGATGCAAATTTCAAAATCGTGGTTGTTCAGCACACAGAAGCAACAAACAATTGTGTAGAATAAAGGATGTATGAAGTCACAGAAGCCAATGTTCAGAGGAGGCACAAGGACAAAGAATATGTGAAAAATGGGAAGTCGACTATAAAAACTTTCAGTGGCCCATAGAATGGGGGTTTGGGAATACTAAAATGCAAGCAGTTGCATTTGTGCATGTAAAACATAAAGAAGGGAGGATCATTTCCCACAAAGAAGGAAGGGCTGTTTCCCACAATGTCATATCAAATAAAGCACATGAATTGGTACAGGGACATGGTGTCCAATTTAAAGCCAGCTGTGTACTTGCGGTGCAATGGACTTGTGCTGCGATGTTGCGCACCCCTTACACAGCATCTTCCAGTACCGTATGTGGAGAAGTTGTTGGAATATTGATGAGACAGTATAAGATTGTGAAAGGAACAGACTTACCTCTTAGGGCAAGTCAATAGCACTGACAAGACTCCTGTTTATTTCAATATGCCATCCAACACAACGGTTGAAGAGTAGGGCACCAAAAATATATTTGTTCACACTACAGGCCATGAGAAATCATGAATCACTGTAGAACAAAGATGACAATGGAACAAAGATGCAATCATATGTCATCCGTAGTCGAAAAACTATGCCAAAGGAAAAGCTACCACCTAATGTTATATTTTATTGGAACAGAAAAGGACGGTTGACCAATTGTGTTGGTTGTAGATTGGCTCCATACCATCTGGAGCAGAAGGCCAGATGCTGCTCTAAAGAATCATGGGATGTTGATCTTTGATGCTTTTGAGGGGCGTCTAACACCAACAGTGAAGTCAGAAACCCTGGAATTAAATGCAAATCTCGTCATTCCAGGCAGCATGACTTTGCAACAAGTGTTAGATGTGGTGGTGAATAAGCCATTTAAAGACCACCTGAAGCAGCTGTACAGCAATTGATTATTCAAGGTGCTAAAGCCCTGAAGTCTACGCGGGGAAGATGATTAAGTGTCCACTATCCCTAATTGCAAAATGGATCCCGACTACTTGGACATTCATATTCAGTGCATCAATTGTGGATGGCTTTAAGAAGTGCTGTGTAACAAATGCATTATATGAGAGTGAAGATGATCTACTATGGAAAGAAAAGCAAGATAACGATGATAGTGGCAGTGACACTGCAGATTCTCTGGACCATTACAGTGAGGAGGACTAAGTGAAGACTACCTGGTTTCATTTTCTGTGTAATAATACTTTTATTGTGTCCTTCAGTTACCTATAATAGGTAACCATGTAAGTTTTTAAAATAAACCTTGTGTGTATAATCCTTTGTTGAACAGCAACAGGGTGGGTGGGGGGGGGGGGGGGGTGGTTGTCATCTTGCATTCAAGTCATCTCGGATTTGGAGAGACACAGTATGTCCCAATATTGTCAGTTAATTTCCAAGCTGATTTGCAGTGTGTAATGGACAGAAATGGCATTTTACTTAATGCTACCCAAGAACTGTAGGATATGTGCTGTCACTGGGTTTTACCCCCTCCTGTTTTGTCAACCTATATGCACCATTAACAACAGATGCACAGCACTATGATGAACAAGCACCCATCACTCAACCACAAATATGAACTTACATTATCCAATTCATGGGAGGCAATGGCAAGCCTTACCTCCACTAAGACCTCATTGAGGAAAGCAATATGCAATTCCTCACATTGTCTCCAGTGCTCAGCAACGTAATAAAGCAAGGAATTTAACTTTAAGTAATGTTTCCCTTAAATTTTATAATATTTCGTTGATTATATGGTGAAAATGTTTCTTGTTATTCACTCATCTTTATTGTGGCCATTGTGTGAAATAATGAGGCCCTGACACTGTTTATGGGACACACAAAATCGGCCAAATATAACACTTTTTAAAATGAAATATTGTTAAGATTTTGTGTGATATATATTCATTTTGATTTTAAAAATAATGAAGTAAGAGATTGTAATTTTCCCTACTAAAAACCATATTTCTGACTCCAATTTCTCTGATTATTGGGGTTCGTGTGAAACAATTTGAATTATTAAAGCATATGGAAAAGTCAGGACATTACCAGCTTGTTTTACTGATATGCCACCAGAATGTTTGGACTTTTCCAAAGAAGCATTTACAAAATGTGATTGGATATTTGCTCTTCGCAGTTGCTGAAATTTTTCTTGAAAGTTTCTTTGATGAAGCCCCTTGCTATTAGTTGCACTAGGAACTTTTGCACTTTCTTGAGGCAGTGTTGTACACTTTTGAGGAAGTCCGTCAGCAGTGTGGCTCTAAAAGACATAAAGTACAAGATTGCGCTTTGCTGCTTAATCTTACAATACGGAACAAAAGTAGCTATTAGGAACGTGCGTAAGAACAACTTCTTTGGTCATATTATTCCATCTTGAATGACAGGGAGAGACTCTGTGGTTATTTCCCTTTCCCCTTGTTTTGTACATATTGCAGTTAAGAATGTCATTTGGTTTAGATTTTATTTTGATAACAACCTTCTTATGAATGCTTACATTGAAATAAGTAATTTTGTATGCGAAGGACAGGCATGATGTATTTCTTTCCTGTTAAATGAAACAGGTGATTCATCACAGCCTCATACCTTTTTAGTTTATTTGAAACAACAGTTTCAGTAGTTCTTTCAGATTAAGCACACATGTCCCTAAAACTTTAATTTCATTTTGCTACTGAAAATAAAAACATAATTTGTTGGTGACCTACAAAATCTGTTTATATAAACAGCGTGAACATTTCCTATGTAATCAGTAAACAGTCTCAGAAAGAGCAGTAAAATGGAATTATTTTGTGATCCTTTACCAGTGAACATTTCCAGCTCTAGCACATAACCACTCTAGAAATTATGTACAATAAGTATCTTTAATCTGTAGGTATCAGATTTTTTTTGTAGGTACAAATGACATATGTTCTTCCACTGAAATCTCCATATACATTTATGGATCATGAGGTTTTCAAGTGATGAAATGATTTTTAGGAGCTTTCCAATGAATGAGCAAAATAAGTATAATTGTAAGTGTGGAATTATGCTGGGATTCTTCTTCTAGGAATGTAAGACTGGTTGCCACTCAAATAATAATTGTACAGCATGTCTTAACCCTATTTATTTTTGTTATATATCCCGATAAAATCATTGAGAAGGAACTACTGTTGGTAGACCACTAGCCCACAGATTTTGATTTTTCACTAGACACATGGTGGATAGCGATCCACAGGAGTAGAAAAATAGTGTAGCTTCATCCTGTCCTCGAGTGCCAACAACCATGAGGCTGTAGTGGGGGTGCTTTGCCATAAACCTAATCTGCATACTTGTTTCTGATCTATGTATTTCACCATGGAAACAGGAAACAAGATTTGAAATACTTCCAAGGGAGTGCCATCCAGCTGCCGCTCTGTGCTTCCAGCATACTGCCACATAGTTGCTGCTCTTACTTCTCTTCTTTCATGAAGTATTTGGTAAGTGACCTTTTGGTCTGCAAATGACCAACCTGACTCATCACCAGTCATCTCCTTTTCTCTCTTTCTTGGAGATGAAGCTGACTTTGTTGCAGAGGACTGCTTGATTGACTGGAATCGTTCCAAACAACTGAAAGCTCATCACCAGATTCCTCTGGAAAAGATGGACAGACAAGTAAAATGTGATACCTTCTTATTAATAGCAACTGTATAAGTAGTTGGACTGTAGTTTATCTGGTTATGATTCTTTTTCATACTATTCACATTCAAATATTTCTTCCTTCCATCCAGAATAATTCAAATATTCCACCAAATCTTCCATAATTTCCTGCTCATAGGACAAACATATTTGTGAGAAAAGTTGTAAGACTCTGTGAAAACTAGCAAGAACCCGCATGAATCTCATGATAACTAAAGCACACAATAATTATTTAAGCCATCATATCTGCTCTGGGTACGCTTCCCCCTTCCCCAAAATAATCTTGGAAACTGAACATTCATGGCCAGCACTGTCCAGTTTTTGATTGATAACTTTGTCCCAAGTTGTGCAAAGTGTGTGGGAATGTGACCTTTACTTTGGTGTGATCTTTTGAAACCATTGTTGCAGCTAGAGTATGTCCAGGCCTGTTACATAATAGTGTGAACTCAACCTATTTGGCCGGCCGGGGTGGCCGAGTGGTTCTAGGCGCTGCAGTCTGGAACTGCGCGACCGCTATGGTTGCAGGTTCGAATCCTGCCTCGGGCATGGATGTGTGTGATGTCCTTAGGTTAGTTAGGTTAAAGTAGTTCTACGTTCTAGGGGACTGATGACCTCAGAAGTTAAGTCCCATAGTGCCGTAGTGCTCAGATCCATTTGAACCAACCTATTTGTATCAGTTTACTGTCCCTTAGAGTTCTGGTCTCTCTCTCTCTCTCTCTCTCTCTCTCTCTCTCTCTCTCTCTCTAATTTGACAGCCACTGCTGGACAAAGGCCTCCTATTTACTTTACAATATGTTAGTCCTAATGTCTTGTGTACCTCGGTCAACATAAAAATGTGACTGACAGTCAAGTGTGGTAGGGAGTAATGCTGGCAGTTTCCCTTGACCAGCACACACAATATGATTGCAGCAGCAACAGCTATACACTTCAGCTCTGGATACTTTCACATGTTCCCTATCAATGAGCAGTATTGTGTTTACTTAGCAGCATCACTTACCTGTTTCTTTTCACGTCTAGTTCCACCCATTCTGCTTAGGGAAACAATACAAACAACAAACAATATATATAATTACATTATTATGTTACCAGCTGCAAGTATCATCTGCAGCACTCTGTGGTAGCTGATAAGAGAGGAAGCAGAGTGATGTAATAACAGAGAACAGAACAGAAGCTGTTGCCTAAGCTCATTTCCTGATTGGTTGTTGTTTAGGTAGCAAATGGCTCCTTTAAACAAACAGCAGTTACTCACTTTCAGTATTATGTTCCAGGTATAAATGGTCATTTCCTCAGTAATTTGTTTCTATTTTTTATGTTAACAAGCCAATTTGTTCCAAGCATGTACAGATGCAAGAGAGCTATACACTAGGTATAACTGACTGAAATAGTCCACTTATTAAGATACAGGCCTCATTTTAGGGAGGATGGCAGCTCCTGCTCTGTCTGGCCGTTCTGATTTTTTGTGTGTTTGGGTGTATATACGACTTACATTTTCCCTGAATTAGGGTGTGTTTATGCCGTTACCTCATTGCATGTACTGATACTTGAGCTGTGGTTGGCTGCTTCCATGTCACTCTAACAGTGCCATGTTTGAGTGCTCCTCATTGTGTGGTTTCAAACAATAGAAAATCCAAGATGGAATGTAACAATATTACATAAAGAAAAGTTGCTACTCACCATACAGTGGAGATGCTGAGTCACTTATAGGTACAACAAAAAGACTTCCACAGGATACGCTTTGCAGTCATGTGTATGTGAGTTGCATTTGTGTGTGTGTGTGTGTGTGTGTGTGTGTGTGTGTGTGTGTGTGTGTGTGCGTTTGTGCGTGTGTGCAGGGGAGAGGGGGGGTCCATTTTTTGACAAAGGCCTTATTGGCTGAAAGCTTATATTGTGACAGTCTTTTTGTTGTGCCTACCTGTGAACCAGCATCATCGTGTGGTTTCTCACACGGCATGCATCTGCATAAACGAGGGTGGTTTGAAAAGTTCTCAGAATGGTATACAAAAGAAGTATTTACATCACTGAAATTTTTTTTATTTTTCAGTGTAATCTCCTTGTATATTAATGCACTTGGTCGAACGATGTTCCAGTGCCTTGATCCCACATCGAAAATTAGGTTTCTCTAAGCCTGCAAAATAGTTGTCAACTCCAGCTATCAATTCTTCGTTTGAAGTGAATCAATTTTTTCATTTCTAATTCTTCAGTTAAATTGTGATATACCAATTCAGATGACATCTAGCAAGTGTGAGCAATTTCATGCATTTTCAATTGACGATTCTCCATGACTATTTTGTGCACATTTACAATGATTTGTGGAGTAGGGACACATCTTGGCAGACCACTGCGCGGATCATTATCTAAGCTCTCCCGACCAAATTTAAATTCGTTTGTCCACTTGGCAACAGTTGAATATGAAGGAGCAGAGTCCCCCAGTGTAATCTGGAAATCAACATGAATGTCTGTTTGCTTTCATATCTTTCTTTATGAAGTACTTAATCGCTGCCCGAATCTTGATTTTTTTTCCATCTTCACAAATCACTACACGGGAACAACAACAAAGCCACATCACCACCACAGCTCTCTTCCAAGAGCACTGACATGGCACATGTTTACTAGTAACAGTCCAATGAATATCACGTGAACAACTCGTTGTGCTAGCACTGACCTCTCCTGGTGATTCTGAGAATTTTTCAAACCACTCTTGTACATTCATACTCTGTAAACTACTGCAAAGTGCACTGCAGAAGGTACTTCCCATTGTGCAATGTATTAAGGTAAAGGGCAGAGAAAAATGACTTCTTAAATGGAAGTGTGCAAACTGTAATTAAATTAATCTTATTTTCACGATCCCTGCAATAGTGATGTATAGAGAGCTGAAGTATATTGCTAGATTCATCACTTAATGGTGGTACTTGAAACTTTGTAAATAGTCTTTCGAGAGATAGTTCGTGTCTAACTTTGTAGTATCCGACAAATGAAACCACCATACATAGACAGTAATGGTGTGAGAACTCTAAGTAGTGATTGTAAACAGGCACTTATTTCAGCAGTTTTTGGATGCAGATCTAACTTTGACTAGTAGCATACAGGTCATCAGAACTGCTTCTTATGGACAATGTTAGGTGTAATACTCTTTGGAAATTAGTTGCTCTGTTCCACTTAATTTATCATTTTCTTTTTTTTTTTTTTTCCTCCGAGTGTATCAGCTCGAAAACCTGCAAGTAGAAAATTTATTGTAGGAAGGAGATGTGGATAAAAACTGACAAAGTATTACCTCAGAGTTAGTACTATTATAAGTAGCTCTTCAATAGGAATTATACCAATAATTTTGGGTCAGATCTTTATATCTCAAACTGTTCTGGTTCAATGCATAGAAGTTAATGAAGTGGACACAGTTTCGGAGCCAGTGGCTCCTTCTGGCAGGGGGGTTGAAGGGGAAGGAAAAGAACTGTCAGGGTTTAGGAAGTGGGAAGATCTATGGGAAAGTCAGGGGAGACTTACCAGGCAGGATGAGAAGGAAAGGCTACTGCCCTGTAAGTCTCTTCTGACATGGGGTTCTGGGCAATTTTTCCATAACTCTCTTCATTTCCAAAGCCTCTTCAGGCCTTTTTCTTCTACTCTCTTTTCTTTCTCTTAACCCTTCTACCAGAGGAAGGAACCACTGGACCCAAAAGCTTCCGTGAGTAGACTTCTTGTTCATCGAATTATATTTTCAGAAATTGGTTTTTTTCATTGAGATATTCTGGTTCAGTGATATGTAAAATAAACTCGAAAAATGTTGTGATATATGTAACTGTCTGAAAAAGAACTGTGGATAATTTTTGAGCTGTTGTTAGAATTAATGAAAATATGAGCAGTATGGATGATCTACTTTCAAAAAAAAATGCATCCATACCACTTCTTCTTTCTCATTTTCAGTAACCACATTTTTTGCATAAATGATCTGCTATTGTTGCCACCAAACGTTGCATAGAACATATTTTTTGCTTCACACACTGCAAGTAATCCACTCAACTAGCACTGTGAACAGCTGAAGAGTAAAGATCCTCAGTGGAAGACAAGATGCTGTGGGACCAACATGAAGCAATGTGCCAGCAGCAAGGTTCCATTGTAAGTGTAACAAGGTTCCCAGAAAGCAGTAAGAAGCAATGTATCAGCAGTGAGGCTACAGCATAAGCGTACCCTTAAACTGATGGAATCTGATCATTGTAAAACGATCCTTGGACAAATACATTACTGGTACTGATATCTATTGGAATCCAGTAAACAATTTCCTTAAGGCCATCTACCATCAGTTTTCCTGGCTATAAGTCTCATTTTGATTACAGTCACAATTATTTCTTCTATATCAATATGTCCTGTGACCCATTTGTTTGTTTTTATGCCTCATCTAATGATACCCAGCACACAACCATCCATTGTACGTCTAGTAACCCTCAGTCTCCAAATATTTTTCGCCTTAAAAGTTCAGGTCTCCCCACCTTGAGTCAAAGCTGACTGTAAACTCTCTCTTTCAGACACCTTGAAAGCTTAGTTTCAGAGACACTCCTTGCTTTCCTAAATACATTCCTGGTAATTTTTAATCTTATGTTAATTTCTTCTTCAGTCCATTTAGTTATTGTCTTTAGCTTCCCTAAATACATAAACTCAATAATTTCATTTTTAATTTGTGCTATTTTCACTTCAGTGTGCTGATTATATATTATTTTATACTTAATTATAATTGATTTTCAGGCCTCCTTTCAAACTTTATTTTTTGTGTTCTACTGGTAGTTGAAGTTTATCTACTCTAGATACATCAGTACAAAGTCACCTACAAAAAGAGGACAGTTCGGACATGTACCATTAACACCCATTCCTTCTTTGTTTTTCCAATTTAAGCATCTGAAAATTTCTTCTTGAACTGCTGTGAATAGTTCGGTATTATTGTATTTGCTTGTATGATCCCCAGCTTCAGTTCTGAACTTCACACAGTCTTGATGAATTCTAATAGAGCCTGTAACATTGACGTATTTCTACTGAATTACTTTCCTGTTTCTCAAGGGTTGTTAGCATAGATTTTGTTGAAACTGAGTCAAAGCTTTCAAAAAATGTATGAGCCACAGCAAAAGTCATAATTCAACTCATTGCTCCATTTTATAATTTCATTCAGAACTTGCAAATGATACACTGTGCTGTAACCTTTTCCATAGCCAACTTATTAAATTGCGTGAGTAAAATTAATGGTTTATTGTGATAATTTTAATGAATATCTGGAAAGGAGACTGATAAATCTTTAGTATTTTACATCTCATCCATCTCCTTTCTTATGAAGTAGAGCATTTATAGCTCTGATCTAGTTTTGGGCTATTGTATTTCTTTCCATTATCCTGTAAATCATTTTCAAAGTTCCTGTTGCATTAACTTTTCTCTTTCTTTAATAATCTCCATTGAAACACCAAATTGAGGCACCTTACATTTCTTTCTACCGTGAATAGTTTTATAAATCTCATCTGGCATTATTTCCAGAATGTCACTTTGTTAATTGAAGATTGTCATTCTTGAATCCAAAGTAGTAGTGATCCCATGGAGTTGTTGCAGCTCACTCAGAAAATGCCATTGAAATCCAGAGTACCAGCAACTCCTTATTGCTGACTTTCAGTTATCCTGGATGGATGATAGTGATTCCCTGGTTCTCTCCTGAATAGTGAGGATCTCATTATCCCTATATTTTATTTTTATGACTTATGTTTCACTCATTATTCTCCTTTGACACTTCACAATGGTGACAATGAAAATAAAGCCAAAGACATTCTTGTACTAAAAACATTTCGTGCTTTTCTTACCATATCAGATTTATTTTTATACTCAAACTTTTTTATATTCAAGCTTTCAGTTACTTCCTCTGTCATTCTTATCAGAAGTTAACTGTCATACTACAATTTTTATTTCAAGTGTTTATTATTTAATAATTGATTATAGAGTTTTTATTGGGTGGGAGCTTTTTAATTTACAATCATGGAGCTTCCGTATTCTACCAGAGATTATGTTGGTTTCTATTGTGGAGGAACATTTTTAGTGATGCTCATTCCATTAGATGGTAAATAACTAAGCATATTTCTCTGTAGGCTTCGCAAATTGAGTACCCATTCATGAGTGTAGTGACTGTCCTATTTAAAGTTGTTGTTAAACATTTTGATCTCGGAAGCTTCTTTGATGACAAAATCCAAGTAGGTAGCTGCACAGCATAAGATTTTCTTTCATCAGACCTAATTGTATGGTTGTTTGTGAGGCTGCATTCAGCATCTGAGTCCTGGACAAGAAAAGATATTCATTCCATTTTTCCAACTACGCAAGAAAACTAGAGAGATGCTGTGTAGTCTCAGTGTTCCTGTAATTAGTAAAATTCCTTATGAATATGGTAGCAGTTAAACTGGTTTGCCAATACAAATGATTTCGGAATTGAGAATAAAGCACCAACACATCGTTAAAAAGTCACAGTTTCGACACATTTCCTTTGCAAAACACGATTTAATAAACAAACATGTGATTATATTCAATGAAACAAGTATCTAAGTCCTTACATCTACCTACTGGAGTTCTGTCATCAAAAATGCTGTTGAGATCAGAATGTTCAACCGCTTTAACCAGGACAGTGGTGGTGCATGGAAATGGGTGCACGATGCTGAAAGGCTGTAGGAAATAAGCTGAGTTATCTACCATTTAACAGACTCAGCATTGCTGCTAATGTTTCTCCATCACAGGCATCAACATAATTTCTGGTAACATGTGGAAGGTTCCATATTGAAGTTCCATGGCTTTGTAACATCCCCAGGACATAATTCAGCTAACTTCATATGAAAATCCTACACGGCCTATTAGGATGACAGTTTAGTCCTGATGAAAACTGGAGTATACAAAAAAAGAAAAATATGGTGTTGTAAGGACATAGAGAAAAAAATATGTAAAGGTATGGGCTGATTGAAGTAACTTAATGCAAAAAGTATTTTCTGGTCTACAACAGTTCTCTGACGGGATATCCATGAAATATGATGGTGAGATAGCAGTACCAGTAATTGTGAGAATGCATGGAAAGCTTGCAATGTTATATGAGTGTGGATGTGGCAGCCATTTTTACACTATAATTATCCATGAAAAACATCTGCTACAAATGAGGTAACACTTTGGGGACCCAAGAAGAGTATCTGACCTAAATGAATTAACACTCAAAAGATGGTGAATAGTTAAGGCCAAACATAAGCACTCCTGTTTCTTTGAATGCTTGTGTTCCTTGGTTAGTGTAACTATGGCAGCCTTTGACAGTAAGTCTCTGAAGTATCTGTTGTCAACAGTACTGCAGTATGCAGCCCATGCAACAGCAAAGAGATAATTTAATTATGTAATTAATGAAATAAGATCATTTTGGCAGTGAACTTTATTAGAAAATTCAGTTCCTGTGATATAACAATAGTGGAAATTTCTGAATGGAACAGTACTTAAAATAAGGGAAAGGCAACCATTCACTTGTAGCGAACTGATGTGTGGAGCATACGAACACTTAACAGAGAACAGTATTCACTCTAGCTTTTGAGCTTTTACTCTTTTTATAGTAAAAGTACACATACAAACACACAACCACACAGACACCCATCCAAACACAGATTCCCATAGTTGCAGCAAGATAATTGATTACTGTTTACTGAAAGCAGTTACGTGGGCCGATGGAGATGAAGAGGGGTAGAGGAGGACACGCGAGGCAAGGAGGGGGTAGTGGGATAGAGCAGGGCAGGTCTTTTATCAGATTGTTCAGTGGCTACACAACAAGATGAAAGGAATTCAGAGGCTAGAAAATAAAAGAGATACGGAGAGGGGCAGAGGATGGGAGAGAGGGGTGGGGAGGGGGGGGGGAAAGGAACGATGAAGATCAAGAGGAAGATGGAGAGGAAAAGGAAAAGAGAAATGGAGAGGGTTGAAGAAAGGGGGGAAGGGGGGGGAGAGAGAGAGAGAGAGAGAGAGAGAGAGAGAGAGAGAGAGACCCCATATGTTGTGGGGAGGAAGAATGATGGGAGAAGGGAGTACAAATCAGGGCAGGAAAGGAGTGAAAAGGACAGAAGAGAGAAGGAAAGAGATTAGGTGAGGAAGTGGAAAGCACGTTAGTGGAAATTTGTTGGGGGGGGGGGGGGGGGGATTGTGAGAGCACAGGATATGCAATTTCCCTGACCTAAATCTAAATCTCTGCTCACCTATTTCCCACAACCTCACCATACCTTTTTCCTCCTCTCTTCTTTCTTTTATCTTCACCATTGCTTTCCTGTCCAAATTCTGTACTCCTTTCTCCCCACACCATGCAGGCACTCTCCCTCCCCCCCCTCCCCTCTCCCCCCCCTCTCCTCACCACCCCTCCCCCACCCCCTCCCCCCCATCCTTCTCACCTTCCTGTTTCCATCTTCATCTCCATGTTCCTCTCCTTTTTTCCACCCTTCTCCTCATCCCTTTTTCTGTCGCTTCCCCTGCCTTTTCTCAATATCTGTTTTATGGTCTACCATCTGTGTTGAGTCTTGTAGGAATCAAGGGAGAGGACTTTGTTTGTTGGCTGGTATCCTCTTTCTACAACACAACTGCACACATGTATAACAGAGTTCTTTATTTACATGAACAGGAAGCTACTTATCTTTAAGAGAATCCATGTGTTATGATACAAGCTCTTCAAATAATAGTCCATGTTAGCCTCACTGCTGTTGAAGTGAAAGTCCCACTATAAAAACAACTCCAGTCACTATAAACTCTCATAGCTGGTGATGTGAACTGACAGACGCCAACTAGGATAGTGACTGAGACTGAGCCCTCCTGTCAGCGGCGGCAATCTAAATACTTGTGGTCAAGAGGGTGTTGGCAGCGCATTGCTTGCGAGTCTGTCTTTGGCCTCTCTCTTGATAGGTGTGCTTGATCTAGTGCCTACTATTGATCTCGCTACATGTTTGCTGACCGGTATGCTGGCGACAGCTTACACCGGCACATTCCCCCCCCCCCACCCCCCACCCCCACCCCACCCACCCAAACTGCCACACTGTTGTCTTCTGACAACACTTGAAAAAGAGTACACAAATTGGCGATATGTTCCTGGCAATATGACCTGAGATGACAATATCGCCAGGTAGTTTGAACTAAACAGCACTTTTGCAGTCACCTGCTCCAAGTAACGTTGAAAAATGGTGGGTGCGGAAGCACGACATCTACATCTACATACATACTCCGCAGTCCACCATACGGTGCGTGGCGGAGGGTACCTCGTACCACAACTATCATCTTTTCTCCCTGTTCCACTCCCAAACAGAACAAGGGAAAAATGACTGCCTATATGCCTCTGTACGAGCCCTAATCTCTCTTATCTTATCTTTGTGGTCTTTCTGCGAAATGGAAGTTGGCGGCAGTAAAATTGTACTGCAGTCAGCCTCAAATGCTGGTTCTCTAAATTTCCTCAGTAGCGATTCATGAAAAGAACACTTCCTTTCCTCCAGAGACTCAACCCGAGTTCCTGAAGCATTTACATAACACTCGCGTGATGATCAATCCTACCAGTAACAAATCTAGCAGCCTGTCTCTGAACTGCTTCTATGTCCTCCCTCAATCCGACCTGATAGGGATCCCAAACGCACGAGCAGTACTCAAGAATAGGTCGTATTAGTGTTTTATAAGCGATCTCCTTTACAGATGAACCACATCTTCCCAAAATTCTACCAATGAACCGAAGATGACTATCCGTCTTCCCCACAACTGCCATTACATGCTTGTCCCACTTCATATCGCTCCGCAATGTTACACCCAAATATTTAATCGACGTGACTGTGTCAAGTGCTACACTACTAATGGAGTATTCAAACATTATGGGATTCTTTTTCCTATTCATCTGCATTAATTAACATTTATCTATATTTAGAGTTAGCTGCCATTCTTTACACCAATCACAAATCCTGTCCAAGTCAACATGTATCCTCCTACAGTCACTCAACGACGACACCTTCCCGTACACCACAGCATCATCAGCAAACAGCCGCACATTGCTATCCACCCTATCCAAAAGATCATTTATGTAGATAGAAAACAACAGCGGACCTACCACACTTCCCTGGGGCACTCCAGATGATACCCTCACCTCCGATGAACACTCACCATTGAGGACAGCGTACTGGGTTCTATTACTTAAGAAGTCTTCAAGCCACTCACATATTTGGGAACCAATCCCATATGCTCGTACCTTAGTTAGGAGTCTGTAGTGGGGCACCGAGTCAAATGCTTTCTGGAAGTCAAGGAATATGGCATCAGTCTGATATCCTTCATCTATGGTTTGCAAGATATCATGTGAAAAAAGGGCGAGTTGCATTTCACAGGAGCGATGCTTTCTAAGGCCGTGCTGATGCATGGACAGCAACTTCTCTGTGTCAAGGAAATTCATTATATTCAAACCGAGAATATGTTCGAGAATCCTGCAACGAACCAATGTTAAGGATATTGGTCTGTAATTTTGAGGATCCGTCCTTCTACCCTTCTTATATACAGGCGTCCGCTTTTTTTCCAGTCGCTCGGGACTTTACGTTGGGCAAGAGATTCGCGATAAATGGAAGCTAAGTAAGGAGCCAGTGCAGTAGAGTACTCTCTGTAAAACCGAATTGGAATCCCATCAGGACCTGTCAATTTATTTATTTTCAACCCATTCAGCTGCTTCACAACCCCAGGGATGTCCTCCATACGGGAATCAGTACGAGACTCAAACGCCAGTATGTTTGTATGATCCTCCTGCGTGAAAGTATTCTCAAATGCTAAATTTAAAATTTCAGCTTTCATTTTGCTGTGTTCCATTGCCAGGCCAGACTGATCAGTGAGTGGCTGGATGGAAGCCTGTCACCCGCTTACCGATTTTACGTAAGACCAGAATTTCCTTGGGTTTTCAGCAAGATCTTTTGCTAAGGTATGACGGTGGTAGTGGTTGTATGCTTCGCGCATCGCTCTTTTTACAGCAACACGAATCTCTTGTCCTCATTCTCCCGATCTTTCCTGTACCGTGAGTGCAACTGTCTTTGCTTCCTGAGCATTTTCCAAATTGCGCTGTTAAACCATGGTGGGTCTTTTCCGGCCGTAACCCCCATTTTCTGCACATACTTCTCCAATGCACTGAGGTCAAACAAATACTTGAGCTGTCCTAAGTGTGTATTTACAACAAACACTTTCTGTGTTTCTTCATCCAATGGAATTTGCAAGTATGCATCATGCAAATCTGTCTTAGAAAAGTAGTGTCCTCCACCAAGCCCGTCCATCAGTTCGTCAGGCCGAACTATTGGATAAGTATCAACTATTGTATGTGATTGACTGTAGACTTGAAGTCAATACAAGTGCAGATGCGACAGAAGGCTTAGGCAACAAAACAAAAGACTTGCCCATTGGCTAGCTTGAATGGGAGCAATTACACCATTATCTTGCAATTCTTTCAATCCACTGGTTACTTTGTCTCATAAAGAAATTAGAGCAGGGCGGGCATAGAAAAACTTAGGCTGTGCATTGTCTTTCAATGTAACATGCATTACAAAGTTATTATCTTTTCCCATTCCTTTGGAAAATAATTCAGGAAATTCTTTAAGCAAGCTACTGACACTGTCATTTGGTGCAACAGCCAATACTGAAAGGCCAAACAAATCAAAGGCATCTAAACTGAACATGTTCTCACTATCTCTTTATTTCAACACAGTAAAATTCACTGTCGTAGCGTGAAATTTGTAAGTGGCAGGCAAGCTACACTGTCCAAGCACTGGAATTTCCTGTTTTTTTGTAAGCAGTGAAGTGCTTGCTAGATTTAGGAAGACATGGTGAGCCTAATTGTTTGTATATGGAATGATTAAGGAAAGTGACCGAGACACCTGTGTCTAACTGAAAGTTCACACGATGGATAGCAATTCATAATAAGACAAATAGTTTGTTAGAACATCGTTGCACAGCAATAGGGCGAGAAGAGACTGTTGTAGGTTTGGAAAACACAACATCCACTGCATGTGCACAAGCCTGTTTTTTCTGGGAGTGGGCAAAATTGGTGTTTCTCTGCCATTGCAAACAAGTTGCTGGGACATAGCCTTTTCTCCACATGTGTAACATGTTGTGTTACGTGATGGGCAATCCTGTCTTTTATGGTGAGCAAAACATCTAGGGCAAGACTTCACTAAATTCACAGGCCTGTTTACATGTCTATGTGGCTGTCTGCATGGCTGTGTACGTGCTCATTATGGGGCTGCTAGGGGTGGTTGCGAACAAGGGGCAACTCGACCCACAAATCGGTGCCTGGTCAAACTTATCAGCCGCTGTGGCACCTGGATCATATTGCTCTAAGATTTGAAACACTTGGGAAAGCGATGGATTTGAGTACTTTAGAATCTGGCCCCATATTCTACTATCTGGGATATTGAATGTTATTGCATCCCTTATCATTAAATAACTGTAAAAGTTGCCACAACTACACTTAAATTTACACTTCCTAGTCATGCTCATTAATTCTGTGTACCACTGACAGTACGTCTGTTCTGGCTTTTTCTGCAAATGTAAGAAAAGATATCTAGCTGCAGCTACTTGGACTTGCTGGTCATAACACTGAGTTATGCTGCAATTACGTGGTCATAGTTGAGTTTCTTGGGATAAGCAGTTGGGAATAGTTTTTGTATTAACCTGAACGCTGGGGACCCCACAATTGAAAGGAAGTATTCTAACTTTACAGTACCTTCAACCTGATGAACTTGACAATGTGCTTGGAACTGAGTCAGTCAGTTGTTAAATTGCTGGAACATTGGTATGTTGGTCAGCAGCACTTGTTGGGCTAGTTTGTTGGTTGGTCGTGTGGCTGACGCAGCTTGCTCAGCCAGTAGTTGTTGTCCCATCATCAGTAAGGCAGCAATTTGTTGGTCCTGAAACTGAAAAACTTGTGTTAGATCGATCATATTGGCCGTCTGTGGCTGAGGTGCAGGGGGCAGGGGGTGGAGGCCGCAGGGTAGCCATGGTTTACACAAATACATTATATCAAAAAACAAGAAAAACTTCTGAAAAGAGAAATTTCATTAGTTCTGTGGCACCCTCCTGGAATACATGCAAGAACACAACAACAATTGAGCAAATAGAAATGAGCATTCCTGCAAGCTACAAGAGAAGTAAGCAAAATCGTCGGCCAAGTTGATTAACTTTGATCCCCACGGAATTATCCTCATCGCCACTGCTGTATCCTAATCGACACTGTTGCATCACCGTCCCCACTGTATTGTCCTCATTGCCGCTGTTGAGTCTTGTACCATAGGAATCAAGGCAGAGGATGTTGTTTGGTGGACGGTATCCTCTTTCTACAGCACAACTGCAACATGTTGCAGGGTTCTTTATTTATATTATCTTAAAGAGAATCCGTGTATTGTGGTACAAGCACATCAAATAATAGACCACATTGCTGCACTGCTGGTGAAGTACAAGTCCCGCTATAAACACTACTCCAGTCGCTATACACTCTCGTAGCCAGTGATGTGAACTGACGGAGCCAACTAGGATAGTGACTGAACTAGTGACTGAGCTAGTGACTGAGACTCAGACTGAGCCCTCTGGTCAGTGGCGGCATTCTAAATACTTGTGGTCGAGAGGGTGTCGGCGGTACGTTGCTTGCGAGTCTGTCTTTGGCGTCTCTTCTAATAGGCGCGCTTGATCCAGCGCGTACTATTGATATTCATGCTGGTGACAGCTTATGCCAGTACTGTCTGAACACCTTTTGTTGTCTTGTGTCGCCACTGACTCATCTGTTGAAAGATCTGCTTCGCTATATCCCACTACCTCCTCCTTGCCTTGTGTGTCCATCAGACCCCCTGCCCCACCTCCATTAGCCCAGGCAACTGCTTTCAATAGTGCGCTACTTATTTATAAAAGGCATGTTAAGTTGCAGACAGGCACAATGAAAAGACACTTATATAAAGGTTTCAGTCCCAGCTGTAAGTAAGTTTCCTTTAACTGTGCCTGTCTGCAACTTAACGTGTCTTCTGTGTGATAAGTAGCAATCTGTCTTTTCCTACATTACTTATATTCATACCTGGAGCTTCCATGGTTGCTTTCTATAGGTGACAACCAACAGTAGTCAGTCATGCTGTGGCAGAAAGTGTGTGTGTTTGGTTGTCTGCATGGTTGTGTGTGTGTGTGTGTGTGTGTGTGTGTGTGTGTGTGTACTTTTATTATAAAAAGGGCAAGAACTTGAAAGCTAATATAAATACCGCTTTCTGTTACATGTTTCTGTGTTGCACACATCAGTTCACCATAGTTGAGTAGTTTCTGTGATACGCAAGTTCACAATTTGTAGTTCATTAGACTGATGAGGGGTAACTATAATTTAAAGAACATTAATGATTGTAACTATGCTGATTCATATGTAGATTCCTGCCTTTCACAAGCAGTACTCTTCCACTTGAGGCTGTTGTAAAACCTTATTCTCCAGTTTTTCAACGAAAGGCTAGAGGTTGTGGCAGATAGATGCTGTAAACTGCTCCTTGTTTCATGTTCATTATTCACGTGGCTATGAGTAATGTTCTGTATTCACTCCCAAAAATGAATTTCATGTAGTGGTATCTGTCGCATTTTGTTTTGTTTTTATTTATACAGGGTAGTCCATTGATCGTGACCAGGCCAAATATCTCACGAAATAAGTGTTAAACACATAAACTACAAAGAACAAAACTTGTCTAGCTTGAAGGGGGAAACCAGATGGTGCTATGGTTGGCCCACTAGATGGCGCTGCCATAGGTCAAACGGATATCAACTGCATTATTAAAATAGGAACCCCCATTTTTATTACATATTCATGTAGTAAGTAAAGAAGCATGAATGTTTCAGTTGGACCACTTTTTTCACTTTGTGATAGATGGCGCTGTAATAGTCACAAACATATGGATCACAATTTTAGACGAACAGGTGGTAACAGGTAGGTTTTTTAAATTAAAATACAGAACGTAAATACGTTTGAACATTTTATTTTGGTTGTTCGAATGTGATACATGTACCTTTGTGAACTTATAATTTATGAGAACGCAGGCTGTTACAGCGTAATTATCTGTTAATACCACATTAATGCAATAAATGCTCAAAGTGATGTCCGTCAACCTCAATGCATTTGGCAATATGTGTAACGACATTCCTCTCAACAGCGAGTAGTTCGCCTTCCATAATGTTTGCACATATATTGACAATTCGTTGATGCATGTTGTCAGGTGTTGTCGGTGGATCACAATAGTAAATATCCTTCAACTTTCCCCACAGAAAGAATTCCGGGGACGTCAGATCTGGTGAACATGCGGGCCATGGTATGGTGCTTCGACGACCAATCCACCTGTCATGAAATATGCTATTCAATACCGCTTCAACCGCACATGAGCTATGTGCCGGACATCCATCATGTTGGAAGTACCTCGCCATTCTGTCGTGCTGTGAAAAATCTTGTAGTAACTTCGGTAGAACATTACATAGGAAATCAGCATACATTGCACCATTTAGATTACCATCAATAAAATGGGGGCCAATTATCCTTCCTCCCATAATGCCGCACCATACATTAACCCGCCAAGGTCGCTGATGTTCCACTTGTTTCAGCCATCGTGGATTTTCCGTTGCCCAATAGTGCACATTATGCCGGTTTACGTTACCGCTGTAGGTGAATAATGCTTCGTCGCTAAATAGAGCGCGTGCAGAAAAATCTGTCATCATTCTGTAATTGCTCTTGTGCCCAGTGGCAGAACTGTACATGACGTTTAAAGTCATCGCCATGCAATTCCTGGTGCATAGAAATATGGTATGGGTGCAATCGTTGTTGATGTAGCATTCTTAACACCAACGTTTTTGAGATTCCCGATTCTCGTGCAATTTGTCTGCTACTGATGTGCGGATTAGCCGCGACAGCAGCTAAAACACCTACTTGGGCACATTTCACATGTGGCTGAACACTTTCTGTTTCCTTAAATAACGTAACTATCCGACGAACAGTCCGGACACTTGGATGATGTTGTCCAGGATACTGAGCAGCATACATGGCACACGCCCGTTGGGCATTTTGATCACAATAGCCATATATCAACACGATATTGACCTTTTCTGCAATTGGTAAACAGGGGTAATGTATCCTGAAGCAAATACCATCCGCACTGGCGGAAAGTTACATGATACCACGTACTTATACGTTTGTGACTATTACACCACCATCTATCGCAACGCGAAAAAAGTGGTCTAACTAAAACATTTATATTTCTTTATGTACGACACAAATATGTAATAAAAATGTGGGTTCCTTTTTTTAAAAATGCAGTTGATATCCGTTTGATCTATGGTAGCACCACCTAGCGGGCCAACGATAGCGTCATCTGGTTTCCCCCTTCAAGCTAGACGAGTTTCGTTCTTTGTAGTTTTTTCATTTGATGCTTATTTCGTGAGATATTTGGCCCGGTCACTATCAATGGACCACCCTGTATATTTCTTCTCTGTACCTTTGTTGTACATCCCCATCTGCACTCTACGAAGCAGTGTGAAGTGCATGCCATCACTGTTTGTGTACTAAGTGCATCAGTAATCTACACTCCTAAATATGATGTAAAGAAAAATATCAGGTGTGGAAAACTGGAAAATGAATAATGAAATACATGATTGCTGAATTCACAGAAATAATAAAAACAACAAAAACACACAAAACAAGACTAAATATTCTCAAGTGTCTTAAAATTTGGTTTCCTCTTCTTAAGAAATAGGAGCAACAATTAGGGAGTGGTAAAGGAGAATCAAAGACTTGTTGATTGTAAATTAGTATTCAGTCTCCATGGAGGCAGTATAGCTCAATGCCTCTCTCATTTGTCGTGTGAAAATGCAAAATTTGAGAGGAAATGCCAAGAAAGGGGTGACTGCCTTTGGACAAATTAAAGTTCATACAGCAGAATTTACACATATCCACTCGTGTATCACTGTATGATACATTTTTGGCTTGATGACATTGGAAACTTTCTAGTCACATGAAATTAACATTAGATTTCTGACCACAATATGCTTACAATATACCACAACTGTAAATATGTCCAATATGTGTAACAGCTTGTAAGGAAAAGTCCACACCTCAGTGATGTAGGAACTAAGAAAATTGTATTAGGAGATTATTTGGTGCACAGTTGTGAGAGTGAAGTCCTTACTCACTTCTGCCTACAAAGTTGCCTGGTTTTAGAGAACAGGAACAGTGGGCTGGAAATCCACTATTTGATTAAACAAATCACAATCATGATAAAGTGTGAATGATACACATTGACAAGTTTACCGTAAACTTCTGAAAACCTTAGAGGAAGACAACAAATTAGGAGCAGCAAAATATGGGGGAGACTGTGACATTTCATGGATGTTTAAATTACATGAAAGTCAGTCCTTTGGTTGAGGTGACATTTATCTTGTATCAGAACAGTTACATTGAGGTGCTGGACAACGAGATTTTACCATCTTTCTTCCAAGAAAATAGTTATTTTCACTTTGTGACATTGGGAGCATTTGAAACAAATTTCACAACTTGACTGAGGCATGTCATGTCTAGATTTGAAATTAGTATTATTTGTTTTTCTTTTTAGATCTGCAGTAAACTGGAAAATTTGATCAAATGTCCACATTCAGTATCTAACACGATCACAGTTTGTTTTGAGAAGAATAGGTAGACATTGATGTCTCTGACATAGATGAGCAGTCAGTGTACCAGTTAATCACTAATCATGACTTTTATTGAAAGTAATGAGTATTTTATGTTACTAATAGTATGGGTGTTCTCTCTCCCTCCCTGCACCCTTTAAAGTGTGCTTATAGAGTTGCAAAAAGGTAGGTCAGAAATAATAGTACAAATAAAATGTATGATTACAAAAATGTTAGGGGAATATAACTTCTTAAGAAAAATATGGAAGCGTTGGTAGATATCGCATAAGCATAAGCCAAACAGCAAAAGAGATAACCAAGACAAAAAGAGGAGCTATACAAGCTTATGAATGTACTTTTCATGTAAAATGTTGTGATTGATGTTGTAAAGAAACTGATAGCTAAAATGATTGGGACTGATTCCAGCCAGAAATTTGTACCACATTTTGGTATTTCTTTCGGGTGCTACTGCTTCTCCAGTTGTTTGTTTTTTCTTTATGATGTAATGTCCAAATGGAAACAAACGAATGTTCTAAATGTAATTTGATTTAACTTTGTTGTCATTTCCAGTCACAACTTGTATTGCAAAGGTTGAGCACATTATCCATATGTCCATCTCAGGTTTTGTTTTGCTTCAGAACAGAATCAGTTTGGTAATAAGCAGAAGCTAAATTTCATAATGTTTCTATCATTGATAGGTATCATCATTGTTTTAAGTTACACATGAAATTACTGATATGTCATTATCACACAGATATGTAGATTTGTGATCCTCAAATCTTAACTACTGTTTCTATTTGTTTTGTCTTAGGTTGGCGAAAGAATAAGAGTTATACTCGATTGTGATGATAATACATTGTCATTCGAAAAAAATTATGAGTTCCTTGGTGTTGCTTTCAGAGGTAAGTGATGTTTGCATTACTGCTTACATTTGTCTACAATTATCTACTTTGCATACCTTTGAAAATGTTTGTGTATTAATTTCTTGACTTTTTGAGTGTGTTTAATTACAATGCCATGTACTGGTAACTCAATTATAACTATCCACTGTGTAGTGCGCTAGTGACATTAGACACTGGTGTACAAAATTAAAACAACAAATGGAAATTTTGCAAGGTTGTTCTTATTTTGCCACAAAACAGTATAAACAGGTGATACTAACATAGAAACATTGTAAAGAATACAGTAGGTAATCATATGCAACTTGCATAATAGTAGACAAAAATGTTCTTCGTTTTTGCCAACTTAATGGATTTTCCCACACATTCCGTCAACTGGTTAATGTGCTCAGTATGAGGTGTGACTACATCTGGCACCAGTACAGGCCTGACTATGATGGGACATGCTGTGAATGATGTGATCAATCTCATGTTGAGGCAATAATGCCCATTCTTCCTGCAGAGCTGCTCAAAAGGCTTAGAGAGTGGTTGATGGCTGCTGACATGATGCAACCCCTCTCTGTAGTGCCTCCCAGACGTTCTCTATGGGATCCAAATCAGGAGAGCAAGCGCATCACACCACGGGTGCAATATCTTACATTGATATGAAGTCTGGACCTACAGCAACTCGCAACAACCTCGCCTGAGATCCCAAGATCTCCTCATGGTACTTGACAGTAGTTAAACCTTGCTGATTCATGTGTACAATATCATGAAAAGTTTTTAAAGTGGTGAACATAATCCCTGCCCACACCATTAGGGATCCTCCTCAATATTGATCTCTTTCCACAATGTTTGGGGCCCAAAATCATATTCCACGTGCCCTTCAGTTGCAAATCTGTCAGGAATCACTATCCAGACCAAATCGAGACTCATCTGGGAAAAGAACATTGGACCACCGTTCGAAGGTCGAGGTGGCACGTTGACGGCTCCACTTCAGACGTTCCCTTCTGTGAAAACACGCCAGAGGTAAACAAACAATAGGTCTCCAACAGTAAAGGTCACTCTGCTGAAGCCTTCTGTACACCATTTGCCTCAATATAACTCATCCAGAGGATACTGCAAGGTCAGATGCCAGTTGCAGCACAGTACTAAGTTGGTACTGTCGTGTCGTTATAGCCATATAATGGTCCACTCTTTCTGGCGTCACATATGGTTGGCCCTGTCCTGGTCACTGGGGTACAGTTTCAGTCTCTCTAAAGTGTCACCTGATCCAAGAAGCAACAGAACGATTCACATTAAGCTATCGCGCTATATCAATTTGTGACTCCCCTGCTTCCATTCCTCCTATGGCCCTCCAAAGCAGTGTGTACATAGTTATCTTCTCTGTGGAATACTGTACTGTCTGTGACTGTGTACACAGCGATTGTGGATGTGGGAATACCTTGCAAACATTACCCAGCTTGATAGTTCCCGTGATGTCATTGCTGGCATGGTTGTCCATTGATTGGAATGCAGTCTTCCATGCAGAACACGATCATAATGACATCTGTTGACAGTCTGTATGATTATATCGTGAATTAGATACAGGATGGGGAAGTAGCAGTTTGTTGCTTTAATTTTGGACACTAGTGCCCTTACACAGTGCATAGAATGATCTGAATCTCTATGACAATAGATCAGTTAAGTACTAGATTTCTTGTGACTAGCATGACATTGTTTGATGTAACAACCTCTATTTATAAAAGGCAATGTCCCCACTGGCTGACACATTAACTGACTTATCATAGCTGAGCCCAAACCACTAAGGATAGAAACTTGAAATTTACAGAGGATTTTGATCGTATACTGTAGGCATCATTTACGGTGGGATTTTTCGAAATTGCTTCCCTAAGGGAAGGAAAAGGTTTTGAAAACATTTTGCTATTAAGGCAGTTTTGAAGCTATACGTGCAAAAATCGGCGTTTGGTATCTTAGTTAGAAATAAAGAAATAAATTGTTTCAGCATTTTTTTGAAATTGGACCCTTACAGGGGTGCAACTGTGGGTGAAAGTTTTTTGAAAAAATTAGTATCAAAGAAGTACTAAAATATTTCATGAAAATTGGTACTTGAATCCTCAGTTAAAAATAGAAAACATGTGTTTGTGTTTTTGGAACAGTTATAAATAAAATAAAATGTGTTCCAGTGGGTTCGGAAACTCAGCCCCTAAAGGGGAGTCTTATGAAACCATTTTTAATGGTAAATCTATGAAAATTTGAATTTGGCTTCTTGGTTGGAAATAAAAACCACATGTTTCACTGAAATTGAGCTTGTGTGGAGGAGAAATAGGCGATGGAATTTTTTATGGAAATATTTCATTAAGCAAGCATTTTTTGAAGACAAATCTATGTAAATTTGCATTTGCCTTCTCTTGTAGAAATAAAAAAGTACACACTTCACTGTTTTATGACACTAAACCCCTAAGGAGGTGAACTGTTTTATGAAAATATGAGTGTGAAAGCATTTTGAAAGCTATACCAGTATCTATGACAACAGATATTTGTCTTCTCATTTAGAAATGGAAAAAATACTTGTTTCTACCTCTAAGGGGATGGAATAGGGCCAGACTTATTCATCAACTCATCAATGCCCAACCCAAACTGCTAAGAATAAAAACCTGAAATTAGGAGAGGGTGTGGATCTTATAATGTAGGCATCGTTTAAGAAGGGATTGTTTGAAATTGTGCTCCTAAGGAGGTGAAATAAGGGTGAAAGGCTTTTTGAAAAATGTCATTATTAAGACAATTTTGAAGCTAGAACTACAATAATTGGTATATGGTTTCTCAGTCAGAAATAAAATATATATATATATATATATATATATATATATGTGTTTAAGCATTTTTGTAAATTCAACCACTAAGGGGGTAAAAAAAGGTATGAAAATTTTTAAGAAAATATTTTATTACATTAAACGTTTAAAGGTAAATATATGAAAATTAGTGTTTCACTTACTGGTTGGATATAAAGAAATATGTATTAGGGGATTAAGTTTTGATGTAAATACCACAACAAGAGTACAAAAAGCATGATTAACAAAACCTCTGACTCCAGCTACCAGAATCGCATTTTGGTCAGAAGTACTTTCTGCACAGACACTGCTTCTATGAACTTATTTAGCATGAAAAGTTTAGAAGTTGTTGCAATTCATGAACAACATAAAAATTTGAACAAAGAAAGATAAAATCTGTGCAGACCATGCAAAGCAGCAGGTGCTAACTTAGTCTTCTCATTAACTCTGCTCAGATTAATGATAAATCAAAATAGTCATCAAGAAATACGCATGGTAAAGACTAATGATGATTAATAGGCAAACACTGGGAGGAAGGAGATCAAAAGTGCTCAAGCACGTACAGTTACTGATTTGTTTGACTGATGGGGCTGCTAAGTACTATACCACCTACTGCACTCCCCTGACTTAAGCCCTCGTAAGTTCAGCTCGATTTTAAACTGAAGGAAACACTTCACGGCATTCACTTCAAAACTACTACAAATTCGTCGGCCAATAGACTGCACCGCTCGAACTGTCAACACAACTGGCACTGCTAAGAATATCCTACAACTTCTACATCGCTGGCAACGGGTTATACCCAATGCTGGTGACTACTTTGAAGGTCAGAAACACTTTGAAAGGCGTATCTATTTTGTACGAGCTGTAAATAAATAGTTGCCACCATTAAAGTTCCAACACTCGTAATACAGAAATAGTTACACAGAGCAAGGTGCCATATGCATGAAAATGGTAGCAAATTCAAACAATATAATAGTTCCAGAATGAGATTTTCACTCTGCAGCGGAGTGTGCGCTGATATGAAACTTCCTGGCAGATTAAAACTGTGTGCCCGACCGAGACTCGAACTCGGGAACTTTGCCTTTCGCGGGCATGTGCTCTACCAACTGAGCTACCGAAGCACGACTCACGCCCGGTACTCACAGCTTTACTTCTGCCAGTACCTCGTCTCCTACCTTCCAAACTTTACAGAAGCTCTCCTGCGAAACTTGCAGAACTAGCACTCCTGAAAGAAAGGATATTGCGGAGAGTGTTGGAACTTTAATGGTGGCAACTATTTATTTACAGCTCGTACAAAATAGAGACTCGAACTCGGGACCTTTGCCTTTCGCGGGCATGTGCTCTACCAACTGAGTTCGAGTCTCGGTCGGGCACACAGTTTTAATCTGCCAGGAAGTTTCATATCAGCGCACACTCCGCTGCAGAGTGAAAATCTCATTCTGGAAACATCCCCCAGGCTGTGGCTAAGCCATGTCTCCGCAATATCCTTTCTTTCAGGAGTGCTAGTTCTGCAAGTTTCGCAGGAGAACTTCTGTAAAGTTTGGAAGGTAGGAGACGAGGTACTGGCAGAAGTAAAGCTGTGAGTACCGGGCGTGAGTCGTGCTTCGGTAGCTCAGTTGGTAGAGCACATGCCCGTGAAAGGCAAAGGTCCCGAGTTCGAGTCTCGGTCGGGCACACAGTTTTAATCTGCCAGGAAGTTTCATATCAGCGCACACTCCGCTGCAGAGTGAAAGTCTCATTCTGGAAACATCCCCCAGGCTGTGGCTAAGCCATGTCTCCGCAATATCCTTTCTTTCAGGAGTGCTAGTTCTGCAAGTTTCGCAGGAGAGCTTCTGTAAAGTTTGGAAGGTAGGAGACGAGGTACTGGCAGAAGTAAACCTGTGAGTACCGGGCGTGAGTCGTGCTTCGGTAGCTCAGTTGGTAGAGCACATGCCCGCGAAAGGCAAAGGTCCCGAGTTCGAGTCTCGGTCGGGCACACAGTTTTAATCTGCCAGGAAGTTTCAATATAATAGTTGGTGCACTTAAGATGCGAGAAGATGCGTAAAGATGTAACATTGACTAAGTTAAGTGCACTGACTAAATGTCAAAACATCACAGATATGTGATGTTAACTATCATGAAAAGTAGCACATCACATTTTCATGCATATGGCACTTAGTTCCGGGTAACTAATTTTCAGTTATGATACATTTGCACCATTGCGTTCTTTTTTTGCCATGGTAATTTAGTGTGCTTTTTAATACAGGTAAACACTCAAAAATGGCTTTTTAAGCTGAAGTTAGTTGTGTAGCTAAGAAGTGGTCTTACTAAATAAAGCCTTGGTGGAAAAACTGTCACCAGTATTCAACAAATTCATGGCTGTGGCACCCTGCCCACTATGAAGAAATAATTGCTCATACATGTCATCTTCGTCAGTAGCTTGTGGGCGGTTTCTTTTTAACTGAATGTACCATGTAGGGCAATTATATGTTCCTTGTTGCTCCCAGCACATAAAGGCCTAGACACTGAAACTCTCAACAACCATATCATGAAACTCCTCGACAATTTCAGATTTGTGACAGTTTTAGTGCACGCAGTGTTCAGTGAAGCTCAGTTAATTAGAAGAGATATATGTCTAATGCTGCTACGGGATTGCTCTGTATGCTCAGTGTCTTATTATGCCCATCATCCATAATTCCAGATACTTATCAGTAAGAAACTGCTAAAGGCCTGCTCTTCATTGATATCTTCCCTATTTGGACATACCTGTGAAAGTGAAAAGTCCATGAAAAGAACCACCTGAATAGCACCCACCAAGGTATTTGGGATTAGTAAATTTGTGAAGTTGGGTCATGAGCCATGCCTGGATTGCTCAGTCAGTCAAAGGGTACCCATGAATGAGTGACAAGGTTTCAGATCAAAGTTCCAGTTTGGCACACATTAATAATCTGTGAGGAAGTTATGCAACAGTGTACACTCTACTGAAGAGTGAAATATTAATTCTGTCAGATTGGATCCTTTATCTTTCTGTTCAGGCACAGCCAGTTGACTAGTGTACAGGAATGGTTGGAACATACAGTGAATGCGTATGACTCAGTGCATCCGTGCCAAAGATTTCAGGCCAGCATCAGAAGCAACTTGTTTCTGGACGGAATGAGGAGTGGCACTCACTGATGTAAGACAGGCATGTGAGACTGGCAGGTTTTAAGCACAACTCAGTTGCAGATAACTATGCAGCATTTCAGTTAGCAAAATATACCTGGGAGATACTTAGAACTAGTGTAATGAAGAATGGTCCTCTCCAGAGGGTTCCAGATGACAACCCCTCCAACAGTGTCCAAGAATTTCAATAAAGTTACCTGCCCTGCTAGTCTGAACTAGGTTTCTGTCATCACAGAGCTGTATAAAAAGAACAGTTGGAGTTGTGGTTACAGCATTGTTGAAGTTTACAACTGCCCTTCCTCTTCACAGGAAGGCAAAAGAAAACACAAAGCAAGCTGGCACTGTGACATGCATTTGAGAGGAGTGGGCTTCGAAGCCTCATCTGTTCACAGAAATGCAGATGTTCTATGGTTTTCCTAAATCATTCAGTTGGTTGCCAGGATGGTTCCATACAAAATTACTTGGTCAATTTCCTTCCCCATCCTTTCCAAGTCTGAGCTTGTGCCCCTTCTCTAATGCCAGTGTCAGTTATAAGGCATTAGATGCTCTGCTCTTTTTAATTTAAGCAGTGAGACAGAGCAGCTTCACAATGTTTGATAGGAAACTATCATAATTCTCCTTATTAAAACATGGAAACACGAAAACAGCTGCAGTATTGCTCCCATTAGCTATGTTGGCAAGACTTTGAGCTCAATGCTTAACTAGGACGTTGATAAGAAACCAACCGTCTGTGACATCATAGGATATCATTTCACTGCTGACTGCTGAAGGATATCCTGGGCAGACATGTTCTGCATTATAATGAGATAGCCTGATTATGATCTATAGAATGTTTCTGCTAGGTAATTAGAATACAAAAGTAATTGAAGTCACCTTCATCTTTGAAAGATGTGACTGCAAGCCAGGGCCATTTTGAGAACATTTGTTCCACACAAGAAACATCATTAGTCACCTCCACTACCCTTCCTGCCCTCCCTCCCAATACATTCATTATGGTCTTGGTACAAGAACTTCAAAATAAATAAAATTTAGTGAGCATTTATTTATTTATTTATTTATTTCACTACTAATTGTGATGCACCCTGTGTACAAATTTGGCACTAGGGGCATCTCTGGTGCGCTGCTCAACCTGATGCCCCAAGTGGTGACTTGTGTTGTTTGATGCCCCAAGTAGCTGCTTCTGTCTGTTGAACCTTAATCCAGTCCTGCTGCTGACTGTGAACTGGTGTAAAACTCCATTGGACTGCTCCAAATTTGTACACAAACTTTGATATAGGTAGATATTTCATAGCAGTTGTGCAATTAATTCTCAGTTTGTTGGTGTAGCACTAGCACTTTATCCTCAAGAAGCATTTTTATGCTTGACATGCACATAAATAATGCTTGTGACTATTTCAGCAGTAAATTCTTTCATTTTGACATTCATGATTTGTTGACAGGTCTCCCAGATAAAAGACTATA
This sequence comes from Schistocerca piceifrons, assembly GCF_021461385.2. Lineage (NCBI taxonomy): Eukaryota > Metazoa > Arthropoda > Insecta > Orthoptera > Acrididae > Schistocerca > Schistocerca piceifrons. The sequence continues at coordinate 116,070,630 of NC_060139.1, read as the reverse complement.
TCCTTCGGTGTCTGCAGTGTATGGGAACACTGAAGTTTCCATGGTCTACCTGGGACCGCCTTTGGATGGCTAACACATAGTTAATGTGACTCAATCTCTCAGAGGAACCAGAGATATGTTGATGTTTCCCACCATGATTCAGTCACTAAACAACTGTTTGTAACTCTCAAGAGTAATCAGCTGTGAACAATAATGTTGTAAATTCTGGTGACAGTGATGTAAAGTATGAAGTTTTTTCAACAGGTCATTTGCATTTGACAAAATGCACTCCAGGTATTTTACTTACACTCTAGGTTGAATCTGGCAATTTTAGACACAAAACATGACTATTGTATGAAAATTTATTTTCTCAGTGCAGTATAACTTTGTCAGTTCATTTTACAGACCCACAACAACGCATCATCATCATCATCATCTTCCTAACACATTGTATTATAGAATGTTTTGTTTTATTTTGTTATGTGTGTGTGCGTATCACATGGTGAGTCCCCCAGAATGTTTAGTGTAATAATGCAGGGACATCAGCATAAATCACAGTGTTCATAAAGCTGCCAGTATTAATAGGTTTGTTTTAAATTTGTTATTGTTATATTATTGTCTGTGATTTAGTGTAGTAAGTGTATTTTTCAAGTCATATTCATGGTACAAAATATCTCTGCACTTGAAATTCTTTCTTTGCAGGCCATATGAGTAATATGTTATTAGGATAGGTCATGTAACAGAATTTACAACTCACTATTCAAGGATTTACAAATACAAGACACTCAGTGATAAAAAGATAATACCTGTTATTGCAGAAAAGAGCTTCAGTTTTCAGCAGCAGCACACTTTTCAGGGAATATATTAAATGTTTTACAATAAATTGTAAATTTTGAAGGAAGAAGAGTAGTAGATTTGATGATATCTCGTATTTATTTACCCATGCTTAATGTAAATATATTGTACTTAAAAATGTTACCCGGTGCCATATGCACACATTCTTATGCCTCTGGAGTATGAGATGAATATATTTTTCCTTCCTTTCTGTCAGATTTCATAGATATTATGTGATTGGTTATGTTAATTTAATCCCGTGCTTCCATGTAGAGACGTTCACTGTAATTGGAATTATTCTCCTTTTCCATGTCTGTAAATCAAATTCTTGAAGACACACTACTATTCATTTTTAAGAACACTGATACTTGGTGCTTTTTATAACATAGGAATTGGCTTATAATATTTGTATTAATTTTTGCTCCACTCTGTTACCATTATTCTCAGTCTTGATACAAATTAGAGCTTAAAATTTTGTTCTTTTTATCCATATATTTCCACATGGCAGATCCAGAAAAATAATTGAAATTAAGTGGGGTAGGGGCCAGTTCTGAAGCACATTATTTTTGTTGTAAATTGTCTGCTAAATCATGTTTGGTTTATTTTACAAAAGTTATGAGAATATTTGGTTACAATATGGAGCAATTTTTTTTGGATGAGAGTGAATATGTTTAACCACAGAATACTTCACATACATACATTTCTTTCTAATACATACACACATTCAAATTCGAGTGTTATTTGTCTTTATGTACTGTTTGTGAACATCAAGCAAAGCTTACAATATCAGTAACTGGTGAAGTCTATAAATTGAACATCTTGGGCTCTTCATTACTGTCTTAAAATTATGACAAAATGTTGTTGACATCATGATCTGGCCCTCATTCGGTTGTATATTAGGTTACTGTATCCACAGTTGATTTGACCTGAGGTATGTGTATGCAGGTATAAGTTTTTTATATAAATTACACTGAACTATTGTAATTTTATAGCTGGTTGTGTTGTTAGTTCTTAACTATGAAAAATTTAAAAGAATGTGATGACTTAGGGTGAGCTAGGATATCACAAATATATAAAGACCATGAATTCCTCTGACATCACTTTTTAATATAAGGTGATCCTATTTCTGGGAAAAAAAGGAATGCAGTCCCATTGTTTTTAATTTGCTTTCCTCTTTGCTGCTCACATGTGTTCCTCACACCCAGTTTTCGTATTCTTTGATGTTAGTTACATGCTTGTGGCACTTAAAATTTAAGGTGCTGATAGTGACATAAGAGCTGGCTAGACAATGATAAAAAGAGAATTAAAGCAACTTGCTCTATATTTCAGTCATGTTTAAAATATAAATTATGTTTTCGTAGTGGTAATTATTACATAATAATGAGAAAAAATATAATAAGCCATGTGTTGCATTATTCTAGCTTTGCCCTGTACCATTATTTATGACTCATAATTATCAGCATAAAGAACAGTTCGGAAGTGCGTTATACTTAACAATAATTTGTTATCTGTGAGATTATGTTTCTTATGTGTGTGTTTCTGCTGGTAATAATTTTCTTGTGAAAAGAATGTGATTACTTAAGGCAAGATTAGGTGTCACATATATCATACAAAGACTATGAATTCCTGTGACATCACTTTATATTAAAAAGTAATCCTATTTTAGTATAAAATTATGATATTCCTATTTTGGTTAATTTGTCTCCCTCTTTCTACCAACACGAGTGACACACACACACACACACACACACACACACACACACACACAGTTTTTCTACATCATCTGAACACTTATGTGACACTTCTGTTTTAAATTTCTGAAAGTGGCTACTACCATTTAGGCAACCAACATTAAAAGGAATGAAAGCAACTTCCTCAGACATAAAGGAAAATTCTTCTCTGTGAATGAATAGAGGAGGATTGGGTACAGTAAATAGATACAGCTGCAGTGTTTAGCATTCTGAGTCTCCCCTACCACCATCTCTCAAGCATTCACATCCACATATTTTTTGCTGTGTTTAAAGACTTTATTATATTTGGGGGTAGTCATTAAGTTTTGGTTATTACCTAGAAAAAATAAAATTGTGTAATTCATGCTTTATTAGTTTGCAGTTTAATGTCTGCAGTCTTATAACACACTGAAATTCCCATGCCACAGCACCATAGTCATCCACTAGAGGTGCCAAAACCAAATGGTGTAGCCCATTGATAAAGTGGAGATGGGCTGTGCATATTGTTTCGGCTCCTCTAACAGCATGCTTTGGTACTGTGGCATGGGGGAATCACTGTTATTGGCAAACAAACAAAAAATTAACTATGCAAATTTATATTTTCAAGGTGGTAGTTAAAACTTGATGACAACCTCTTGTACATATTCCACTTTATCAGTGGACTGAGCCATTTTGTTTAGGTTTTTCTAGCACCTTGCTGCTATACCGTGCTACTGGGATTTTATTATGTTTCAGGTCTGAAAATGCAACTACTCTTTGTAATTCTGAATTACATGTCTTCATTTTAAACTTTCCTACTGAGTTAACCTAAACCTTAAAAAATAAATGACTAACAATACTTAAACCCTAGGATACCATAAATTTGTTTGATTATTTATATTTCCTCTTACAAAACCACAAACCCAAATATTTGTAATAAGTGCAGTGATAACTCACTTTGTGGGTGTCTTAAATATTTGAATGTAATTTTCATTTGCCATGTCGACTGCACAATGTAGTCATTCAGCTTAGATAATGCTCCTTTAATATTTGCTCTCCTACGCTTCATTGTTTGAATTTCTTATGCATACACAGCTGTTAAAATCAGCACATGATTGATGAAAATGTTACTGAGACAAAAAGTAACTTATTTTTCAGAACAGTGCTTCATCAACAAAATCCAAAATGCATTCAGCTAGCTTGAGGAATAGAAGTAGTATTTCCATGCACCACATAGTGAACACATGATGACAGAGTTAATTCTACTGAAAATTTTTAGTGCATTCGTTAAATACTCCTCATGTGAGACCATAAGGAGCTTCTTTGTTTCTATTCTCCCACAATCCTAATAACTGGAGCAGATATTTGTTTCAGTTTCTTTCATTTCTCATATCCTTGCTTTTTGTTACTACTTTTCCCCTATAGAGACTAAAGTTATCACATACAGTTTGTCACCCATCATCTCAATTTCTTTTAATTACCTGCCACATCTTCAAAAACATAGACCAGTTTCTAATCTGACTCCCCTTCTCACCTACACAACTTTCACCCAACTTGCAATGTTCTGCAGAGAAACAAAGACACATTTGCATATCACAAAGTGGAAAGCCAGTTTTGTTGGCATTCACAATCTGATATTACCAACACCTATCCTGAAGTGTCACTCTTTCCTCAATGTGTATGTCACCCCACCCTCCTCTATCTCCCTTTCCCTATTTCCATCTCTTATTCTAAATCCTTAACACTCCCCTACCGCAATCTTTCTAGCAACCCCCTACCCTGTCCACTGTCTCCCTTCTTTTGTGGCAGCCATCTACCTGCATGTATGTACATGTTTCACTCTGACATATCACCACACTCTGCTGCTTCTCTCTCATCCCAACCTAGCCCATTCAGTTTTCCCACATCATACACTAATCAGATCATCACTACTTGCCCCATTTGGGGCTGTAGTGATTGTGTGTGCATGTTGTCACTCTGAATCAAGGACTTCATCAGAAAGCTTTGCCATTTATCATATTATATGTGCTTATATACTGCCAAGTGCTCTTCTATAATGATAATAGTATTTCCTGGCTGGAACAATGCACAAAATAAGGGAATGGAAACCACTCACCTATAGCAGACTAATGTGTGATGCACAGAAACACCTAACAGAAAACAGTATTCACACTAGGTCTTGCTTTTTTATGTAAAAGTACACATGTTCACACACACAGTCACACAGGATAGCTCAGAAACAAGTGTGAATATTGTTTTCTGCTACATGTTTCTATGTGCCACACATCAGTCTGCTGTAGGTGAGTGGTTGCCTTTCCCCTATTTTACATACAGTACCTATCCTAGTTGATTTGCAGTCACCTAGGCATGTATAAATAATTCTGTCCATTTTGAATTCTCTGTGGGACAGCTTTTGAAGAACTTCACAACTACTGCATAGTATTCTATGAGATTGGAACCAGAAACTAGCTATCCACCTTGATGAAAGTCCACTGTAAATCTTTTGTCTTGGGTGAATTAGATCAGTCAGTTTTGGAGCATACTACTCAACACAGTGAGGTTGACTTCAATGGCTGCTCCACTGTTCAACAACCACTGTGATTTAGATCTCCTCCCTCCCCTATCATCATCACAATTTTTTACAGGCTGTGCCACAAGGGAGATTTTCCTGCAACACAGTCTACTTTCCTGTGTCGTCGTCGTCCCCCCCCCCCCCCCCCCCCATGATCACCACCATCACCACCACTACAACAACATCTCAACTCAGTCTCCTGCAGTCCCCATCTTCTACCTTGTCTTTATCCCTTCTCCTCTTTCCACCCCATATCATCCTCCTGTCCTCATCCCAGCATCACAATCTATCTGATTCTTTTCTACACCACTCTCTCATCTGGATCACCCACATCCCCCCTGAACTCTGCATCCTGATGTACATGTCAGATATCTCCCTCATACATACAACACTCCTGTGGGCTTTCCTAATGTTCTCAGCTGCTGTTCATCCTTCTCCCCATCCTATGCTACTTTTGCGTCTACTGTATCTGTTCTCACCCAGAGCTCTGTTAACCCTTGTCATACTGCATTGGTGGGGAACAGAGTTTATGTATGTATATATGAATGATGAAAACCTGAAACATGTTATTACAGTTTGAACTTTTTAATGTGTGAAACATGTGTTATAAATGTTATCTACCTTCTTGCTTTCCAACCTTGATCTTGTCTTGGTCAGCCAGGAATCTTTTATTTAAATGACCAAATTTCACCATTTTTGTCAAAAACTGGAATTTATAGAGGACATAACAAGGGCTGTCCCTAGTTATCATCATACTCTCGTATAAGGCAGTAACTAATAGGAAAAAAATCCATTAAGGACTGTGTTATCTGTGTAATGCAGTTTGTTGCAAGGTACTGGATACCCAAAATAGTAAATGTCTTTCCCTCCAATTTCTGTATAGCAGGTTTAGTTAAGCATTGTATCTTATACATTCATCTAGCACACTCTGTAGAAAATGTAACAACTCACTATATGCAGTTGCTGTTTTGTAGAGTGAATCTCCTTCGTAGCCTCTGCCATCGAGCAGTTATTTATTCTTTCTTATCTATGCATCTGCAGATTAGTTGTTGAAATGGGCAGAGGAGGCAGGTAGCTCCTTGAGCAAAAGGGGAGAAATAATGATAGCAGCAACCGTCTTGTGCAGTCACCACACAATGTTCTTGTTGGCAGTGCAGTAGAAAAACTGAGCACACAAGTGCAAAGAGAATATTGATGTGTCAGTATTCTGAAAATATGCTAATGATCTATTCTTTGAAATTGATTGAGCTTTTAATTGCTTTAAAGAGCGTATAGAAATTGTGCTTTGTCATATGATAGACAAATCTCTATTTCAAGCATTCCTAACAAAAGTGAATTTATCGACTTCATTAATTTTCTTCAGAAGACAAAATCAGGTACTGAAAATATGTTGATAATCAAAACCAATTAAAAGCTACCACATTTATAAATCATTATGCTTACTGTGTATCCTGCTGTGTTGTGCACCTTCAATGAAAAATAGTTTTACACTAATCAAACAAATTATAACAATAAAAAAAGAAACTGCATTTTTTCCACATTTTATACTTTATTCCAGAAAAACAATATTGCAGAGTTCATTACTTAGAGTATTGTTGCTGCTGTTTCTCAGTGACTAAGTTATTTGGAGACTAACTGGATGGTTCACTGATAGTGTTACATAAATCATTATGAAGAGTGTGAGCTCTGTGAGGCATACTGTAGATTATGTTCATATCTTTATGAAGGAGGGAAAGAGACATGCTCAGCTGTTGGTAGAAATCACAGTTAATGTTTAATAATCACATGAATTACATGCCCAGTTACCACTCTACAAATTCCACTATGTGTTTTCTTCTTAATTGATTCTTGTACCTACATCTGTGAGTAGATTTTTCTTTGCCTACCTTCTCTACTCAATAATTGCATGTCTCACTTCAGAAATGAAGCACGTTTCCAAGAGCATAAATAGCTCCTTAACATTCATCATGCTCATCTACCTTAGCCCTTTAGTTATCAGGATCTGAAAATTTATTCTTGGTTGTAATATTTTCACTTAATGACCCAGAGAAATTTATTATAATAGAAATACAACTATTATATAGTAATACTGTTCTAATTAATGCTATCACTTTTACTTTCTGAAATAGTATGTGTGATAGAAATTTATCCTTTGTTCAGTAGGAAATAGTTAGTCATTATGCTGTGAAATACAATGTAATATAATTATATTGCAGCTGATGTCTTATTTATGTCGTGTATTCTGTCATTTCTAATCTTGTGCCAACAGACAGAATTATCCCATGTGTGCTATTGTTGACAACTTTTCGTGACCTCCCTAAGACGAGAAGGATATGTTAACTGCAATCATAAATAATATATATTGACATTTTTGTGAATGATAAGATGCCATTAATGCCTTCATTTTGGCATAAATTTTATATTGTAAAGTATGCATGTGTCTGTGTGATATGGTGGTAAAATTTAGTGCAGAGATTTAGTTTCAGTGTGTACAAATTCTGACTTGTCTTGTTACTAGTTCCACTCTTTGTATTGGATTTATATGTAAACTGTAAACCGAAGAGAATGTAAGTGTAAACATTTCACAATACTTAACTGGCAATTTGACATTTGTTAAAACTGAATGTAATTTTCTTTATAAGATACCAGATGTGTCAGCTCCCCGTTAATTGCTGCTGTGTAGCAAAGTTGGGAGCGTCAATGTGAAATATAATACAATTCATTTTTACTGATGGTTTTGCTGCAGTTTATTTGTTTGTGAATTTATTGTGTCCTCATTGTGTTTCCTTTTGAGTAAACATGAAGACTGATATAATTCAATTGGAGTGTGACTGTTAATGAATTTAATTAAATTTGAATATATAATGTAATATTCCTATTTTAATGTAAACATTTCTTAAGTAATGCCAACTAGTGATGAATGTCCCAGATTCCTTGCCATAATTAATGCACTTTATATCTAGAATAGTGTGTCAGCTCCACACAACAGAATACAGTGGCGTGATCTAAACACTTTTTAAGGGGTTTTCTGGTATGTGGAGGTGGGAAGGGGGCAGATGGACAGGTAAAAAAAATGGTTAGAGCATTTGACATTAATTTTGCGTGCATTATGCATATACATCCTCGTGAAGGTCAAGGTGCGTGCATGCGTGTGTGTGTGTGTGTGTGTGTGTGTGTGTGTGTGTGTGTGTGTGTGTGTGTGTGTGTGTTTTACATACCAGCACAATGACTGATCTGTTAGCAGTGAATATTGTTCTGTTTATACATACATGTATATGAGTGTCCCTCGTAAGAGTGGTTATGTGCATTTTCTCTGGTGTTTTGCCAGATATTGTATATTTGGTTTCTTCAGTGTTATCAGCACAAACAAATACTGCTCATCGTATGTTCCATTGTATTGTATTGTATTATTTATTGGTCCTGTTGTCTACATAGCAGCTTATGCATAAGACATTGGACAAGTCAAGTTATAAATATACAGGCTGAAAGTCATTTCATGGCATACATATTTAAGGTTACAATAATACACTTTACATGTAAGTATTTATATAACACATTTCATAAATTTAAATATTCTTCAATGGAGTAAAAGCAGTGATGCTGTAAATATGACTTTACAGATTTTCCAAATGTATTGGCCTCAGTGATATCTTTTATGTTTTCAGGAAGTTTGTTATAAAGCTTAACTCCCCATGTGAAAAGTACCTTTTTGGCACAGTGCTGTGCTGATTTGAGTCATATGTAAGTTTCTGTTTTGTCTGGTAAAGTGCTCATGTATATCACAGTTTTTTTGCAGTCTCCGGTCCTTGCCTATTACATTTAATTTAAAGAACAAAAGGGTTTCCATAATGTATACACATGGTAATGGAGGAATACCAGATTTCTTAAACAGGGCTTTTCAAGAGTCTCTAGGCTTGCACCCAAACAAGATTCTAATGGTCCTTTTTTGTAGTTTAAAAGTGCTATTAGCTGTTTTAGAGTTTCCCCAGAATTGGCCACCCCATATCTAAGACGAGAATGAAAGTACGCATGATATGCATTCAATACTGTTTTCTCAGTACAGCATGATTTTAATGAACAAAGAAGGTAACATGTTTTGCTCAGTTCTGCATTGAGATATTCAATATGCTTATTCCATCTGATGTTACTCTGCAGCCAAAGTCCTAAGAATTTGGTTTTAGTATTGTTACCAACTGGTTCGTCATTGATAGAGACTGATGGGATAAACATGTCCTTGTTAGGAACATTGTGGAATTTTAGAGCAATGGGTTTCTTACTGTTATTACAAGCTGATTACTCTGTGCCCAGCTGCTAAGTTGTTTCGTAACGGTGTTTACTGTCTGCTGTAACTGTTCATCGTCGTCTCCTTTTAGTAGAATTGTGGTGTCATCTGCAAATATGATTGTTTTGTGTGCATCAACATTTAAGCTTAGATCATTTATGTACAGAAGAAACAAAAGGGGTCCCAATACTGATCCTTGGGGTACACCACATTTAATTTGTTTATAGTCAGATAAGTGATTAGATACAGTTTTTAGTTCAATATCTGTGTGCTTGATGCACACTGCCTGCATACGATTAGTCAGGAAGGAACTGATCCACTTGTTGGACAGACCTCGAATACCATATCTTTCTAGCTTTGATAGCAGAATTTTATGGTCCACCATGCCAAAAGCTTTTGACAAGTCAATAAAGACTCCTATTGTTTCTTGTTTTTTGTCCATCAGGTTTAGGATGGAATTGCTGCAGTCATAGACAGCAGTTGTCGTTGACCTCTTATTTCTGAATCCATGTTGTTCATTACATACGATGCTGTTTTTATTTATAAATTTCATAAGTTTCTCATACATAACTTTTTCCAGTACTTTAGAGATGCAGAAGGAAATTGTGATGGGTCTGTAGTTATTTACATTGTCTTTATCCCCTTTTTTTATACAGGAATAACTTTTGATGTTTTCAACACATTGGGGAAAGTGCCTGCCTGAAGTGAGCAGTCGCATAAGTGTGTGAGTACTTCAATTAGGTTTGATGCGCTCTTCTTTAACATTGTTGCAGGTATACCATCAATACCTGCCGACTTGGAATTTTTTAGTCCTTTTATTGCTTTAGCTATTTCATCTTGTGAAACAGAACTGATGTACATTGATCCTCTACATGCACTTATTTTATATTCATTTGCCTGGGTGCTCTTAAAGTTTGATTGTAACATATTTTCAGCAACACCTGTGAAAAAGTTGTTAAATGTGTTGGCTACTTCTAAGGGGTTTGTTACTTTTTTATTTTTATTTGATAGTGTTATATTTTTGCAAGGTTGGAAATGGAAATGTCGTGTGGCTAGGGCCTCCCGTCGGGTAGACCGTTCGCCTGGTGCAGGTCTTTAGATTTGACGCCACTTCGGCGACCTGCGCGTCGATGGGGATGAAATGATGATGATTAGGACAACACAACACCCAGTCCCTGAGCGGAGAAAATCTCCGACCCAGCCGGGAATCGAACCCGGGCCCTTAGGATTGACAGTCTGTCACGCTGACCACTCAGCTACCGGGGCGGACTTTGCAAGGTTGTCTGTATTCTCCACATTCTTTTTTTATAACACTCCACATAGCCTTTGATTTATTAGCTGAATTATAAATGATTTCATCATTATGCATTATTTTTGCTGCTTTTATTACTTTTCTTAATATTTTGGAGTATTTTTGATACTGTGTGCGTACTACAGGTGAGGAATTTTTTGAGTTACATATTTCATGAAGTAGTCTTTTCTTCTGGTATGAAACCCTTATTCCCTTTGTGATCCAGCTGTTTGTTCTAGAGTTCCCCGTATGGTTAATGTTTTCAGTGGGAATGCAAGTTCAAAGAAATGGGTTAATGTTTCAATGAAAGTGTTGAATTTTCCATTTACATCGTTCATTTTGTACACTCCTAGCCATTTTTCTTTCTGTAATAAGTTGTTGAAGTAGTTTACATTATGCTGATTATAACTTCGATATGCTGTTCTGAAAGACATGTTGTTAATAATACTGCCTTGTACTTTTATGCTTAATATTTGAGCAAAATGATCACTAAAACCTGCATTGAAAATTTTTAGTGAGGTGTTGTGTAAACTCTTCTTGACTAGAAACTGATCAAGAGCTGTTTGGCAAGTTTCTGATACTCGGGTCGCTGCTTTTACTTCAGCCTTTAAATTGTAGGATGTTGCAAGGTTCAAAATGGTCTCCCTATTTCCACTATTCGTGAGGAAGTCAATATTGAAGTCACCACAGATTATGTGAGACCCAGTGTCAAAGAAAAGCTAAAGTTTGTTTCCTGTTACAAAAAAATTATTTTTGAAATTGAATTTTACATGCACATTCATTAGGACAGTCTCCAATTAGTATACTGTGATATTCATTTTATCAGTATAATTGAGGATGATTCAAGTGAAAACCCTAAAAGTGATATAATATCTTTTATTGTAACGATGAACAAAAAACTAACTTGTCATTTTTCCACATTGTCTCCTGTTGTTGAACTCGTGTATTCCCTCAGTTTGGAAATGTATAGATACCACAGTAAAAGGATTCTTTTGGTGGTATGCGTAGCTAGTCATTCATTTCTGTATTCACCTCTTCTTGTCACTTCTGAAACGGCCCCTCCCATTGCTTCTTTGAGTGCCCCAAAACGGTTAGTCACTAGGAGTGAGGTCTGGTGAATGAGGAGGATATACCAGACATCCAAATTTAATTTCCTGAATAGTTTCAACTATCTTCTTATAGGCTGTATGCAGTGAGGCATTGTTATGCTGCAGCAGTATTCCTGTAGTCAAAGTCCTCCATGTTGGTTCCTGATTGCAGGATGAAGTTGATTTGACACCCTGTCTGAATAAGAAGCAGTGGTTACCGTCACTCCCCTAATGCTCTAAAATACCTCAGAGAGCAGAAATGTTTGTAGTTTTGGCAGTGAGCTGTGGCGCCATTCCTCGCTTGACTTTTTGTTTCCCTGACGTCTCATCACCTGCAACGATTTTTCCCAGAAATGCATCACCTCTGATATGGAAACAAATGTTCTTCACAGACATCTAAGCAATGGTCTTTCAATTCGGCAGTCAGGTGGCTTGGCCCCCATGGTGCAGACACCTTATTGAAGTGCATTACATTGTGAACAATATTCTACACACTAAACTGCTACTAATGTTCAAACTTGCGGCTATTTCATTCAGAGTTACGCGCTTGTTCTCCTCCACTAACCCAGTGTTCTCATCTGTCACGATGTGGTGCGCCTGCCCTGGTCTCGGGGCATCCTCCACAGAAGTTATACTGCATTTGAACTTCCTACACCACTTTTGCACTTGCTGGAATGACAGATATAAATCTCTGTACTGCGCTGCCATTATGCAATATATTTTGATTGTCTAGTACCTTCACTACGCAAAAAATGCAACACAGATCACTACTCAGTCACATTGCTTGTTGACAGGAGGGTAGTAACCTTGTGGACAGTGCTGCCTTCTCCTTCATTGCTCTGCCACCTGTTGGTCACTTTCTGAATCTCAAATAGCATTGATGCCAATTACCAACTCTATCACATGATTTCTTAAAGTTGTAGGGAACTTTTAAGTTTTTCATTTGAATCACCCTCATATCAACAGGGACAGTCCAACACAAAGAACAATCAGTACTCCAGCAGCAACTGAGTTGCACTGCTGCATGGCAATCACTGCTGGAGTACTAGTTATTCTTCGTGTTTTACTGTCCCTGTCAGTATATCTCAATAAAATGAATATCACACTAGACTAATTTGAGACCACGCTGTAGAATGGGCATGTAAAATTCTTCTTTAAAAATAATTTTGTTTCTAATGGGGAAACGAACTGACTCTTTGTCAACACTGGGCATTGCCTGAACGATTAGATGACCATATTTGTTTGGACTGAGTCCACCTCTGCATTGTGAGAATGAAATTGTAAATATGTGCTGAAACACCAGAGAAAATGCGCGTGATGACTCTTAGAACAACATCCACTTTCAAATGTGTTTACAGATATGTATGATTGTTCATGTATGTATGTATGTATGTATGTCTTCATACAAAACTTTTTCAAAGACTGCTGTAAATGTATTATAATATTTAATGTCGGTTCAGAGAATCTCTAATAACTATGTTGATGTACACGCATTTTCAGCATGTTACCTAGTCTGTGATGAAACTACAAGAAAAAGGGCCACAAGGATGAAGTGTGTTCTCTCAGTGGTGATTAATTATTAAAACAAATTTATTGCAGTCTTTGGAAAATGTACAGAAATTAATGATAAACTACACAACTCGCTATTCACCCATAAATGCTATGACCAAAAGAATACACAATAAGGCACTTTTTGGTCACAGAGACATAACAGTGATGTTACTCTGTGCTCAGTTTTCATTTGATGGAGCACATATGTTTTCTAGTGTTGGAGATGGTATAAACAAGAATGCAACCATTTTGTTTGCACTGGACAGAGTTTGTATGGCGTTTTCTCTCTCTCTCTCTCTCTCTCTCTCTCTCTCTCTCTCTCTCTCTCTCTCTCTCTCTCTCTCTCTGAAGCGTGGACTGTAGCATCAAACTTTTTTCAGATGTAATTCCTCCTCTAGTGAAGCACATGGGCAGTTGTATGCACTGCGTCAGTATCATACCCTCTTCAGTCTCTCAAAACAGCTTCATCAGAGGCCATCTGATTCCGACAGTCAGTCAGTTTGACCTTTCAGCACTACTTTACAACAGCATGACCATGTACTCAGCTTCCCATACTAAATCATGACTAGGCCCCCTCCAGCACACTTTAGTAAGAGAGAATGATTCGACGAGTAGGGACTGACTGCAGTGCCGCTGTTCTCAGACTCATCCAACTTTTGGAACTACAGTGAGAAGGAAGCAAGCCAGTATAGCATTAAAATAATAGCAGTGCCGTGACGTCTAGTGTATGCAGTTCTCAATAGTAGAATTGTACTCACTCCGATTTTGAGCACCAATGTGTGTGTGTGTGTGTGTGTGTGTGTGTGTGTGTGTGTGTGTGTGCGTGTGTTTTAGAAACTCGTGTCCAGAAACCTAAAATTTCTGTGCTAGGCAACAAGTACAAGAAACAATATATCTTACTCTTGGTTGAAGCTTATGAATAAATTAGTGTCACTCTTTCACCCAGCAGACGCAGGAGAGTTGAACACCTTATTTTACATGTTTGTTCCTCTTACATGGAAACAGTTTGTTTCTGAAAACACTGTGTGGTATCTGTCTCACTGAAGATGAGAGAATGAATTTTGTGCCAGTGTGATTGATTAGAACAGATAAAATGTGCTTTACACAAAAAAAAAAACAGCTAATCCAAGAATAAAACAAAGAAAGTGTGAATATTATTAAGAAACAAACATAGTGAAGCGACTGAAATTTATTTACATGATGATAGCCATAGGAGAATTGAAGAAAAATTACAATCATAGGCCAACAATTTTAATGACTACTTGCTTTGAGCAGCAACAAGTATGGCATATCCCTATAAACAACAAATATTAATCCAGTAATTTACCATTTCAACAGACATTAGTTACAAAAGTACAACCACTAATGAAGTTACTGTAACACCTAGTGTCAGTGTAACAAAAGTAATTAATTGCACTGCTCTTTATACCTCAGAAAGTACACTGATGGCTCAAATACCAGGTCCTGCCTTGACACCGTAAATGAGATAGCCAGCCTAACAATTCACCAAGTCCTTGGTCACATCAGTGTCCTATCAGCCACTAAGTAAACAGCCAGAGAGAGAGAGACTGACAGACAGACAGTCAGAGATAGAGACAGAGACAGAAAGTGAGTCCAAAGTCACCCACAAGGTGTAGTGGAGCACATTGTCAGTTTTAGTTATCTGCAAAGCACATCATGATCTGAAGTGATTGTGCTTTGCTGGAGAGTGAATTATGTGAGCCTTGTGGTGACAGTGGTTCCACTTATGTGACCATCTTCCTGTACCCCTTTGGATTGGCCAGTGACGCGTATGGTGGCAATGATTTCAGGCTATCGATTTCACTCCCCGAAGACAGATGATATATCTTTAAGAAGTAGTAAATCTCTTGGTAATGACAATGTTTTTAACAAAGTATGAAAATGGTCTGCTGACATAAGATGATGTGTCCTGCTCATTGCACTGTTCCATCAATAGAAGTACAGCATTCGCCAGTCCACCCAGTTTTCCCCAACCTTTTTGTAACTGTGTATGATCCATTTATCTCGATTTTATCAATTAACTGATCTCTTCTTCCTATGATGCTCTTCTCAGTCACCATTCCTTCTAGTGTGTACTTTATTATTATGCAATCTGTACTCATCCTTCCCAGAGCCCATGTTTATTCTCCATACTGGTCAACTCTCCATTCAGTGCACTTCACTACTTATCTCCTTAATTGTTTATTTAATGGACCACCAACTACTGTAAAACATTTCTTGACTACATTTCATGTTATTGTTTATTTTGCATCCTAGGCACTTTAAGCAATCATCTTTTCGACTAACCCACCACAAATTTTCACTTTTATCTTTCTTGTTTGTATTCACATTGACCTTCACTCCACATTACTCATAGCTGATATTCAGGTCTTCTAACATGCACAGCTGTGCAAAAGCGACAGACACATTTATTCAAAAACAATAGTTACACTGATGACGCCACAATTTGTGATAATCCCCTGAACATTAGAAATGATGGGAAACAGGGTTGTGATCACAACAGGCAGCAGTGCATGCTCTGTAGTGTGTTCCCATGCTGGTCACAAGGTTGGTAAGGAGTTCTGGTGGGCGATTTCATCTCAAATCATACAGGTCAAGAGCGAATATGCCACATCACTGTTTCAAAGTTTGCTGAAAATTATATGATGTTTAAGTTCCAGACGATACTTCTCCAAGACTACAATATTTTGATTTTCTGATGATCTGTTAAAACACTGCAGTCCTCTCTAGAGAGAGTATATGTGGAAATGTAATAACAAAAGGGAAAATTGTAATAAAGAAACCAAAAGCGTTAGAGATCTGAATTTATTTTTAATAAATACTATATATTGGAAAAATAAACTATGAAAATTCGTAACTTTTTGCCAGTTTCAAAATTATCTTTTGAAAATATAAATAGTCGTAGGAGAGAAATGATAAAGTTGAAGGACTGCTAACTGTCAGCTATGACATTAATGCTTGAAATTCTTGAACGGTCAAAATATTTATACATAAGATGAAAGAATCTGTAATTTTTTGGTTATATTTAGAAATTGTTTGCTCCAAAACCCCCATCCTAAATGTTCTAAAAATTTCATGGTACTTTAGTTGGTCATTGTACGTGGGAAATGTGCAGTCAGAATGGACAATATATGTCTCTACAAAATGTGAGAAATTTTTTAGGCAGACCTAGCTCTACTCTCAAGGTCAAAAAATCATGGACACTTAAATATTTAAATTGATTGCTGATTTTAGTTAAATGTCATGCAAAACTGGTATTTCTGAATGAAAATAATTACTTTACAACATTATAAGTGAGTGGAAAAACAATTCATAATTTTTATAACAAAAATGAGATATAGAACATTTATACCCATTCTTCTTTTTATGATATTATTCACAAATTATTATTGTCTTCTGTCTTGATTTTACTTCTTCATAACTTCTCATGAATTAAAATTGCCTACAATGTAGCAGTCTACACTGCATTGTTGAAGAGAGTTCATTTGTTTTTTTCATCTGCTTCTCATCCAACTTGTATAACTGAGCCGAATTTGCACGTGGACAAAGATGATCCAGCAAGAGCAGTACTTGGGGAAATTGGAACTGCACACCGATTATTTGATTATGGCCATTTGAAAGCATTAGCAGGACCATGAGGTGACATAAAGGAGATGATTGTATCTTACAGCTCATGAGACACACTTATCTGTCCCACCCTCCACTCCTTGTCATACACACCTTCTGATGTATACTGTGGTCTCTGCATTTCACACACAATAACAGGTTGCATTTCATGGAGAACCATTCTTGCAATGTATGTGCCACTCTGGGATGCAACCCAGTAGTGACATGATTGAATTCCTACCACAGGCTTCATAGCAAACGACTCTTCTCTCATTTTGAAATGGAATTCCCTTAATGTACTTTCATTTAGAATTAAGAGTTTCATGTTTGTTCCTAATGTTGATATGATTGTGCACAAATCTGGTAACAGCTCTTATAGCATCAACAACTTCATACTGGAGATTAAATCTTTTTACAAGATTTTACAGAGACCTCCTACCACATCACATGCACTTTTTCCATGACCTGTTGCTGAAAATTCCATTTTTGTCGTAATTCCTGTACTACAGTATTAACTAAGCTCATAAAGCTGAAAGCAGTTTTTAAGAAAAGATGCTGCACCATCAGTCACATACATACGATTAGGAAATGCATGACCTCTAGGTGCTGTGTCATCAGTTATCATACTGACAGCATAGCATGTGTGTGCACTGTCTTGAATGAGATCATCACTGACAATAGCAAAACAGTGTTATATTACACAGAAGTGAGCAACACATGTGAATATTAATATCTGTGATGTGTGAATTTTGTTCTGTAAAGCAAACAGACCAGTTCTCAGCAAAGTCGAAATGAAGAAATAATGTGTCAGTATTCTGGGATGTGGCTGATTTTACTTTTGCTATGGCTTGTCCTCCAGATATGATGGTGAACTATTCATTTCATGACACATTGCCTAACCTTTGCAACAAACTTCTCTGGCTGTACTCTCTTCTTCACCAACTCTCCTCTCTCCCACAATGCATAGGTTACATCAGTGTCAGTATCCTGAAGGTGTAATGCTTCAACAATCCTCACTTCAGCACCAGGACACATTGCATGCTCCTGCTACCAACATTTATCTTGCGGCTCTTGACATACACACAAAAGCATCAGGTTCATCTGTGTACTTTCCTGAGATATTGCGTATGATGAAACAAGCATGTTTCAAATTTGTGCAGTAAATACATGTGCTTCCTCCACTGGCTGGCATTTTACACATTTTGGTCGAAAGGAATAGAATTTTCTGACACTAATTTGCCTCTTTCATTAGGCAATATGCTTCTGTTATTGATCTTGTCATATGTCTTTTTACCTTTTTAACATTCCCACCATTTTCACTAACAGAAATAACATCACCCTTGTTAGGACTTTGCCTGCTGCAATCTTTGCCATCACTTAGGTAATATTACAGAGCAACAGTAAGCTATCATCTTGCAATGGATGCCCACAGTAAGAATCTGGGCATGCCCAAATACCTTTCTCATTCTTTATTTTACGAGCTTTTGAAATCAAATAACGTGCGGAAGTGGGTATGTATTTCTGTGCCTGCTGCTTAGAGTAGCTACCTGGTATCAGTGTCGGTAACTGTACCTTCTCAGTATAGGTGGCTGCTGAGATAGCAGTGTTTAGGTTTTGAAACACACACCACATTTCGTGTACGTATCACTATCTTCAGGTTCTGCACCAAGTGCATCCACATTATTTACTTCACAAAGTTTTGAAGGTGTTCTTTTGTGTAAAACTTGTTTCAATTTCTTCCACTTTTCTTTTTATGTACTGTTTTCTTCTCGTGCTTCTTACATTTCCTGGACGTTTAAGGGCTACAGCAGAAATGCCTAACAATAAACTCATCAACAACTTCACACCCAGGGATATAAGCAACTGCACTGTCTTCTTCAGTTTCACATTCGGATGGTGGTGATCGTTCTGGTGGGTTGTTTCTAAATTTCTTCTTGTAGTGAGTGTAGCAAGTCCTGCACAACGAATGTGATGCTAATACTGTTACTTGAGATCCAACATATTTCTGCAATACCTCTGACAGATTTCCAATATTTGTGAAGTGTTTTTCACTTTTCTTAACCACCATCTTCTTGTGTCTTTTTTTTCGTGATCCACACCCCTCACTCTTTCACTACTGTGTTTCCTCACTGGCATTGTATCTAACAAAAAATTCAAACCAAACAGCAAACTCAATGCAGAACGGTTTATGTGCAAGTTCTCACTCGTTTGTTATAAGCAGAAGAGCACTGGAAACAGTGTTGCCAACATGCATATTTTACACTAGAAATTCAGTGATGTGAAATATGCAGAATGTTGAAAAATTTGTAACACTTTACAGAGAAAAATACTGCCCACTTTGTTTGCACTGACTACTAACTTGTGAAGCAAACAACATTTTGTGTAAGTCTCAAAAGTTTTTGAGAAAACAATTCGTAAAAGTGCAATTTTTTACATTTTTAGTAATAAATATTTACATAATACAGGTAATGAAATGAAATGTCGTGTAACTGGAGCATAGAAGATACTGCTTATAATTACATCCATAGTGTCTGGTAATATGACAGAAAAGATAGCATTATGTGACTTTTCAAATTAGAAAAAAAAATTAATTAGAAAAATTAAATTTCATGTCTTCGTCTTAAATTTGTGAGTTAAAGGAGGCCCAAAACTGTGTGGGTGGCAACTAAATTTCAACACACTAAGAAGGAGCTTTTTGTTTTCCAGAGAAATTCATGACCACAAGTTGACATGACCTGTATGATTTGAGATGAAGTTACACTGGTAGGGTATTTTGTTCCTCCACCAGTGCAGTTGACAACTGCTGGATGGTCACTGATTCATGTAGATGTGCTGCAACATGTCTCCTCAATTCAGGTTTAAGTAAGCAGAACAGACAGGCCAATCCATTCACTGAATATCCTCTCATTTCATGAACTGCTCCACCTGTACAGTTCAATGTGCTCACACATTGTTGTCCATAAAAATGAAGTACTGAAGTGATATTCTGCAAACTACAGACGAATAACAACAGGAAGGACATCCTGCCACCCTCTGCTAGTAACATTACCAAAGTCCGATTAATGTGCCAACTCCTTGAAGATATGGCATACGACCAGGGAAAAAGAAAGACGACAAGCTGATGATAAATTCAACTGGGAGGAGCGTACCACAGAATTGATGACGCACCTAAACAAATCTTTTTTTGCAATATGTGTGTTGTGAGAGACAGGTGATATAAAAATAATAATAAAATCCCTAGCGCACTTTGCTTACTGTAATTCAATATTGCCATATGGGTTAGTTTTTTTGTCTAACTCATCAACCAAAGCTAAAGTTTTCTGAGTCTAAAAATGTACAATAAGAATTATTTGTTGTTGTGAATTCAAGAAAGTCCTGAAGAGGCCTGTTCATGGAACTGGGGATAATAGCTATTGCTTCCCAGTTTATTCAATCCTTAATAAAAATTTGTCATAAAAATACAGCTGTGTGTCCAACCAACAGCTTTGGAAGTTTTCACAAATGCTTAAGACCATTTACTTTGGCCTAGAAAGTCAGAAAATTGTCCTTTATTTAGGAAAACGCATTTTCAATAACTAGCCACTGGAAAAAAAGATTAAGAAAGTTCAGTTTAAGAGGAGTCTAAAAGAGTTATTTTTTATTGGTGGCCAACTCATACTCCATTGACGAATTTTTTTAGTAGAACTGACTGATGTGTATATACTGTTAGTATTTTCAAATAATGTGAGTATAATGTAAAATCTGACTTCCAGACATCTTTAGTGCAGTAGCATGATCAGTGTAAATAAGTTATGTAAACTGATTTTTCTCTCGTATGATGAAGGTCTCGGTAGTCTAAGAATTATCATATGCACATCAGTATATTGTACATTTACACGTTTTTGTGACAAGTTTTGTTATTATCTTTTAACAGGAAATACATTTAAGATTTTTCCCTTAGTCCACATCCTTGAGAACCATTTCACGTGGGATCTGTGGAAGTAAATATATATTGTGTATTCTTGTTTGCTGACATGTTCTACATCCTTGAGGATCTATTCACTATGAATCTGTTGAAAGAAACATATTTGTAAGCATTTAGCTAACTGCCATGGAAGAGAGAGGGCTTCTGTGTCAGTCGTGGATCAGTGAAGGGTGATTTCCTAATGCAGCAGTTTGGAGTGTATAAAATACCTTGCCAATGTGGTTTGGCCTATACTGGTTATATCTCATACCACATGTTATAGTGTTGCACTTAATATCAGCACTACACATTCACACACAGCTTGGCGATAGCACCTTTGTGTACACTGATGGCTGTAGGACTGATTGTGTTGTCAGGTGTGCCTTCGTCATTTGCATAGACCATTTTCAGTATCAGCTCACAGAAAACTGCTCAATTTTTACAGCATAGCTCTTCATCCTCTATCAGGCCACCCAGTAACACCGGTGACACAAGCTTTGTAACTGTGTCATATGCTCTGATCGTCTCTGTGCCCTTTGGAGCCTCTGCGTACTGTATACAATCCATCTCTTAGTGTCATGGGTCCAAGAAAGCTTCCACTTGCTCAATGTTGAGGGAGCCCCTGTGACGTTCATGTGGGTTCCTAGTCACATGAGTCTGATGGGAATGAGGCTGATAATGCTGCTGCAAAGGCTGCAGTCCTATCTCGGTCTGCTAGCTCTTTCTTTCCTTCAGATGATCTCCAGGTTGCCATCTGTCAGCAGATGGAGTCACTTTCGCATCTCTTCATGGGGACAAGCTCTGGGGAACTGGACCTCTCCCAACAGCTCAACCGATCTCCTCTCAGCCCTCTCTTCACGAGGAGATTACTTTAGCTATGTTGTGTATTAGGCACTGTCTTTTTAGCCATCATCATTTTTTAAGTGGTGATCCCCCACCACTTTGTGCTCGTAGTCATCAATCTTTCACAGTTTACCATTTCCTGACCAAATGCTCTTTTTTTTTTTTAACCGCTTACATTCCAGTATACGTTTGCCATCTGAGTTAATGGTCATTTTAGCGAATGTCTTGCGGGCTGTCAACTGTGTTTTACTTTTCTTCCATCATAGCAACATGACAAAGGACATTTAATCTTATGTTCAGGATCTGTGTTGTCTCTATGGCATATTTTATGGAACTTTCTCCAAGGGAAAGCTGTTTGTAGCTTTAGCTCTCTTTCATTCTGTTGATTGGGCTTAACGTGTAGTCATTTTTAACTTCTTTTACTTATTAGTGTTCTAGGGTTATGAAGTGGGTGCTTATAACCTCAATTGTTTTTGTGCCCTAAAAAAAAGAAACCAGCACCACATTCATCTTTTGCAACACACCAAATCTGCTATTCCCTGAAAATTTGATGGAAAATGAAAAAACAACAATTTTCAGCTGTTAAACGGTTCATGGAAATAAGTATGGCATAAGATCTTATCAACTTTGATACTTATTTTCAGTTAGATAATTTGTTAAATCCTACTATTTCCAGTATCTGCTGTCAGTGAAGGCAGTGAGTACACTTATGGCCGTGGTGAGCAGTTACTCATCAGACCACTGAGTTTCACACGCGCACTATCGATAACACTCCCAATGAATAATGTTGAGAACTGCTTTACTGCAAGCTTCACATATGCACAAAATGCATACAACACTATCAATAAATAATTATGTGTTGAGCCATGGTGTTAAATACTACACCCTGTAATAAAACTGACTGTTCTCCAAAGGGTTGATCTAACAATGCATTTGTTCCTGTGATTAACTATGGCATGATAACTGTCATGGGGCAACCATACACTGCTGCTACATGGACAAGGAACTGATTGCCTGTAACTATTGAAGCAGTAATTTAAAATTGTGTAAATGTGGTGGTGTGGACAAATTGACTGTAGGCAAGACATGATGAATTTAACTTCATTACAACAGTTGTTTTGTTGTGACAGCACAAAACAAAACATAGACCACTAATGATGATTAATTAGTTTCCAAAATAGTGACTTATAATTACAACTTAGACTGTATGGAAGCACATGAACAGTGGTCCCAAACTCAGCTTAACATCTTGCAGAATCGTAGTAATTGTTTAGTCTGATTAAACAATGCTAGGTGTTTCAATGGTCTTATGACTTTTATCCGTAACAAAATACAGTCTAACATTGGTTTGCCAGACCCATGGTCTTTGTGTAGTTTCTCTGACCAGTAAGCAAAACATCCTGAGTTGAGAGCTCAAACCCAGCATCTACTTAAATTTTGAATAAAAATCATCAGCAATATCATCCAAAGACTTCCAGTTTAAGTAGCCATCATTCTGCCAATGGCCTTGTCAAAGAGGGCAGCAGAATGGACAGAGTTTTAGGATTAGCTGTCCAAAGAAGGCAGAAGAGTTGTCAATAATCAATGGCATGAGGATAAAGAAGGCAATGGAAACCACTGCATTAAAGACAGATAAGGTGTATTCACAGAACACGAGGCCTGTAATTGAAAATGTGTTATCATAATCTCTCATCTGGCAAAAGATTCATGATTAGTCTGCTCATTTGTAACTCTGGGAGGAGATTGCCAACTGTGAGATAATCATGAGAAAAAACTGAATAACCAACAAAAAGATAACATTCTACAAGTCAAAGCATAGAATGTCAGAAGTTTGAAAGTGGTAGGGAAACAAGAAAATCTGAGAAGGAAAACGGAAAGACTCAATTTAGATACAGTGTGGGCTGGTGAAGTGACATGTAAAGAAGATAAGGATTTCTACTCATATGAATGTAGGGTATATCAAAAGTAGCGGAAAATTGTATAATGGGAGTAGGATTCATCATGAATATGAAGACAGAGCATAGAGTGAGTTACTGTGAACAGTTCAGTGATAGGGATGCTCTCAGAATCAACAGCAAACCAATGCCAACAACAATATTTCACATATACATGCCATTGTCATAAGCAGAAGATGCAGAGATGGAGAAAGTATACAAGAATACTGAATGGGTAAAACAGTGTGTAAAGAGAGATGATAATCTAATCCAGTAGTAGGGGAAGGATTAGAAGACAGAGCTACAGGAGAATATGGGCACAGTAATAGGAATGAGAGAATTTTGCAATAAATTACAGCTAGTAATCAAATACAGAGTTCTACGATCACGAGAGGAAGAGGTATACAGGGGAAAGATAGTTCAGTTGAAGAGGAATAGACATATCTAAACAAGGAGGTTGTGGAAGTGGTAGAATCCCTTACACAAATAGTTTGCACAAAAGACCCCGGAGCTACACAAGTCAGATGCACATGAGACACAAAGAATCATGCCCTGAGGTTTTTCCAATGTTCAGTAGCCTCTACCACTTGTTTAACAAGTCTAAGAATTTGATGGGTTATGGTATTCTGTTTCTAAGTCAAATTACTGCACAGGGAGGTGACACTCAGCTTGCACAAACCAAAGAAGCCATTGTTGTATAGCCTCCTGGACACCTTCAGAATACAGTCAGCAGGCTGTATGCTAGTGATTTTCCAGTAAGTAAATATCTTTACCATGCCTTATTGTACTTCCACACCATTGGGAAGGTCCTAGGATGAATGATGTGTTAATTCACTTACCAGATGCTTAATAACAGGAGGTGACAATCTCCATAGAATAAACTTAGTTAGAGGGTGAAGGCCAGCTGCTTCCCTAATATTTATCCTCAAAAGTTGCACCAGTACATAGTCAGCTGTGATAGTATTGATGACTTCCTTTCCTTCACCTTTTCCCATCAGGAAAATTTGGAGGCACTGGGCTACGTGATGGATGTAGCTAGCATTGACTAGGACATTGGGAGGCATGAGGTATTCAGCAGCATTTCAGCCAGGGCACATAGCTTGGCATTGGGCTTGCAAACCACATCACTGGCAGCAAAGAGCAGCAGTTCTTCTGTGTGTGTTGAAGAAAGACCTCTGTGGTTTTCCGTACTGAATCATCACCAGTGCGACAATCCTGTCTGGCCACACCCAGTTTCTATGCTCCTCTTTTTCCACCTTAATCTTACAGCATAGGCTGTCATGCAGATGCTCGATGCCACTTTCCTCATCAGCTGCCACTCGCAACATAAGCAAATCTTCTCCAGGATTGCATATAAGGTATGCTGTAGTGGTTGGCAGCATTAGTCAGGGAAGGGACTACCATGCTGTGGCACTGCTGCAACCAGTGTTACCACAGTGCAATTTGTGTTGTGGCACAGAGTTTCCTGTATGTGAGCAGAATAGGGGCTGTGGTGCTGCCTCCATTGCGTTTGTGAATGGAACATGATATGCGTCCTAGTTCACACCACCTGGAAAACACGCTATCAATATCCAAGTCAAAGATGCTAGGGATGTGATGTAGCGACAGTCCAATTTGTGTGCTTGCAGTCTCATTGAGCATTAGGTACTGCCCTGTAGTGCTTCAGTTCATAATTGGGATGTACTCACCCCAGTCCTGAATATTGAGTTTGAACATAAAAATTGATGTTTTTGCCTCCAAAATAAAAACATAGAACAATAGAATGACACATTATAATTTTGGAATTCCCTTCAGTCTTCATATTTTTAATGTAAAAATTCCCAGGCTGCAGGCAAGCCAACCTTTGGCTCAAGCCACAGATTTTTGTATTATAAGTGGAATAATACACAGTGTGCCTAACTATTTGTGCAGTATTCTGACAATCTCTTAACTGTGCACTCCAATTTAGCACTAGAAAAAACACAGTATCCAAACCTAAGGGCTAGTAAACATGGAACAAGTCCAGTTGTTCTGCTTAACACTAAAAGAACATTTTTAAGCCTAAGTATATTCATCTTGGAAGAAGTCCAGCCACACATTTAACTCTAGGGACACAATACCAAAACCGAAATGTTAAAATGGAGAAAGTCCAACCATCTTGAGGATGCGTTTCTGTGTATCATGTTCCCTAGAGCATGAATACTTGGGATATCAGACTTTCTGGCCTTCTTATAAAACCATTTGAAATTGCATTGCAACCAACTGATGAATTGTACCTGTCAATAACGCCATTGGCTGGAGGAGAGGTAGCCCCACAACCCTGTCCTGTATCCATTGCTGATGTCATATTTGTGTTTCTGTGGCATGTGGCATTACCCCACATTACTGTGGCTCATTCCAACACTGGTTGTGGCAGTGTGGTGTATAAAGTGAGGCCTAGTTGAGACAGATGTATATCCCAGGTTTAATCAGTTCATTGATAAGGGAGGGTGTGCAAGTGTGTGTGTGTGTGTGTGTGTGTGTGTGTGTGTGTGTGTGGACGGGGGGGGGAGGGGGGTCAGTTGTGGTTATTTACTTGAGTTGGAAACCATACAAAACTCTACATTACATGACTGTGCAGTTTTAACCGCTGAAACAATAATTTACTATTTACATGGTGTATGTAATTGAACAAAAGAAGAAAAGACTAACTGATATTTGCCCAGTATTGGGCAACAGCAACTGCATCATCTTTATTTACCCCTCATCAGCTCCTCATCAAAGCATGATTCTGGGTAGCATGAACAGAGGCTCATGTGATCAATTCCCTGTTCTCCTCCACAGTCACATTATGTCAGTGCTTTGGAATATCCACGTTTGATGATATTGTCTTGGATTTACGAACATCTGATTTCCAGATTGATCAATCTAATGTGGTTAATGGCCATGGAATGGGTATAAGTAATTCAGTTCAACCTTTCTCCTTTCAATGTCTGCAGCTACTTTACAACATACATCAGGTGGCGCAATAGCTGCCAAGCAATAAAAGTTGTTTATAGGTGTCAGTTTGAGATATCTGGTGATCAGTCATGGAGTTTCATTTACTGTGATGTCCACTTGCTTTGCATGGGCAGAGCTGCACCAGAGCAAGGTGGAACTATCCTGCTTATTCTTGTACCATTTGTATATCAGTATATTTTTTCCTTTATTTGTTCTAGTTTTACGAATGCCACATACACGTCAGTTACATAAATTAGCTATGTTCTTATTCAGTCATAAACTTTTATTACTCACACTGTGATTTCCCAGTTACTTATGACAACACTCTAAATAGTTTAATTGGAAATAATGTTTATAATGAAGTACCCATATTTTAAAATTTGTATGGTAATTGTGGAACTGAAATTCGTAGAGAGAAAATAAGTATTTCTTGTTAAAGTGATAAAGCTAATTGAAAAGTTCTCATTCTCTGTTTTTCTGTAAACATCTTACTATTCCTAAAAATAATCTATTTCAAAACTAATTTATAATCAAAATTCTCATGTAACTGAACATTCATACCTTAAGTAATAGTTATTTCTGAAATCCAGTATCATAATTTTGGAGTTCTGATTCCAAAATGTTTACTTTCACAAGGAGAACTTGGTTCGCAAATTATTCGATCTAGAAAATTTCATTTTCTAGCCGTTTTGGCAGGCTATATGAGTCCTCTTGGAAGTAGAAATAATACTCATAAAATAGTACCTGCTGCTGTGCTGTGGTGGATACATCTGTTCCCATCAGATCACCAAAGTGAAGCACAGTCGGGCATTGTTAGCACTCAGATGGGTAACCATCCGGGCTGTCATGCACTTTTGACCTACTGGGGTGCTCTCAGCCTTGTGAAGCCAATAGAGGAGCTACTTGACATCATGAATAAAACACCAAAGGGTCGCCGCAAAATTCCACAGTTCAGCAACATCCACTGTGCCATCTGCAAACCTTTCTTGAGTGCTTGAAAAGTGTACCTGTACAGAGACAGCCCTTGACCAATTTCTAGGCACTGGTGTATAAGCAACTCCTTTGACACCCTTCAGACTCCACATGCTTGCAAGCAGGCACTACAGCCATTCAGCAATAGGGTGTTGAAGGAGTTGTGTGCCTGCAGGTGCATAGGAATCGGTCAAGGGTTGTCCCTGTACAGATACATTTTAAAGTGCGTAACAAAAGTGCATGAGTGGCACTGAGAATGTTGCCAAACAAGAAGTTTTAGAGGGACCTTTTGCCATGTTATTCATGCAAGTGTCAATGTCACAACTCCTGATACCATACTGATAGAGAGTGTCAAACAGAAGGGCTGAAAAAGCATAGCCATCCTTTGCTCTTTAGATCACATTGAAGAATTTCATTGAATAGTTTTGTGTGGTCCCTAGTGGTTTTGCCCTGTATACCAGAGTAAAAATTGTGGTCACACTACATACATTCCAAAGGAGTCAGCCCCATTACGTCCTAAGAGAAAAGTTGAATTGCCCAGGGATGTGGCCAGTGTGAAAGGTTGTGGAGAATGTTGTTCTGTTGCACATCACAGTGCAAACTGTTGTTTTTGACCATGAGGTGTGTGTAAATGAATGCCCCAAGGAAAGAGGTGGTTTCATTGACACTCTTTATGCCACCTCCTGAGCCCTTTTAATGTTGATTCTGAATAGCAGTGTGTCTCAAATGTTTTCCTTGGCCACCCATAAATGATTTCAATGCTGGGTGTTGCAGCTCTGACCTCTGGTGCAGAGGTATCGAGAGAAGGGGTGAAATGTGGGTAAGCGGGATGTAATGACCTTTCCGTAGTGCCACACATCCACTGTAGTGTTGGGCAGAATTGTGGTGAAATTTGGTGCCAATGTGAATCATTAACCCACCGTACACCTCACATGAACTTCAGAGTTCTGTGGTCTTTCTTTTGTATATGCCAAAACCTAGCTGTTTGAAGTGTCACCAAGCTTGAGGATGACATCGCAGGGCACCACGTTTTTGCACCATTACAGATGAAGATTGCAGTCACCTTTGAACCAAGTTTCACACTTCTGCATTGCAATGGATAAAAATGACAGTATTTCAAAAAAGTGACACTTTAATTCTTTTGTGCAGTGTACTTCAGTTTTTCATCGTGCTTTAGGGATCCACTTTTGTTGTGAGCAGTTTCAAAAGAATTTGACAAACCAGACAAATCATTTCATGGTTACTTGTCCAAATCATTTTCTTTGGTTCCTTTCTCGTATTTCTTCCTCACTAAAGAGAGGTTTCATTAGTTTAGAGCTTTGCTTTCCTCTGTATCTTAGATTCAACACTATGTTTGCCCACTTTTTCCATTCACAAGTTCATGAACAATCTGATATGTAGATGCACTTGTTTTGGATTGTTTTCAGAGCAGAATCATCATTCAGCTGACGTAATAGTCTCCGTGCCATGTGACTGCTTTTTGTTGTATCCAAACTTTCTAACATTTCTTTCCAGCATGTTTTCTTAGTTTCTGCACGAGAGTTGGCAAGTTTCTAGTCAGCATCCAGAGTTTGCTCACTGAATGGATTTTCATCAAAATGCTTAGTACACTGTCCAGTCACACTAAGAAAAGAAAGGATTTTATGTTTTCAAGCTTTTGGAGCCAATGCCTCCTTCTTCCATTAGTAGGGTTGAAGGGGAAGGAAGAGGGATGAAGGAAAGGACTGGAGAGGTTTAGGAAAAGAGTTAGAGTTCAGAAAAGTCACCAAGAACCCCACCTCAAGGGAGACTTACTGGACAGGATGAGAAGGAAAGAAAGAGTCTTTCTTCAACCCGTCTGCTGGAAGAAAGAGTCACTGGCTCCAAAAGCCTGCATACATAAAATCTTTTTTTATGTATGTGTTCTCCTGCCGCTGCTTGGTGAGTAAATTTTTTGTCTATTCAGTTACATTAAACTGCATGTAGGGGTAGGCATGGACCCCATGGATAGATGCATACTTGTGCTGATCCATTGTGGCTTCCAGAATGACGAGATCACCCAAGGAATGTCATGAAAACATTCTCCAGACCATAATGCTCCGCCCTGTGTTTACTCTCAAGACGTTTCGTGTGGTATACACCACAAGCTATCTGTCCAATGGAGCATAAAACGCGAGCTATCTGGAAAGACCACCTGTTGCTTTTCATTGGATATCCATTTGTGGTACTGGCATGTAAATTCCACCCTGCATCACTGACTAACAGCAGTCATCGTGGGTGCATGAACAAGCCATCTGCTGTCGAGGCCTGTATGCCGCAATGTTTGCTAAATGATCATCAAGGAGATAGTGTTGGTATCCCTTTGGTTGATCTGGGTGGTCAGTTGCTCAACAGTTTATGTATATTTGCCCATACACGTCTCCACAGCTGTTATTCATTCCTGTCACGTATGGTCCTTAGTGCCCCACAGTTGCCTTGGCACTGGTTTTGGATAACACCATTTTGCCCTGCAAGGTATACTTCAACCATGGTGGCATATGAACAGTTTAAGAACTTAGCCATTTTGGAAATGCTTCCACCCTTGGCCCAAAAGCCAATAATCATGCCCTTCTGGACATCAGATAAATCACTCTGTTTCTGCATTATGACAACAACTCAGTATTTTCTGCGTCTCCCTGACACACTTTATATACCTTCTACTTCTGGCCACCTGTACACCTATCATCTGTGAATGGTTATTGCACACTGATGTTGAACATAGGTGTTGATCACATTAGTATGACTGAGCTGCGTGTATTCCCCCCAAGAGTTGGGACTCTCTCTATTAAGGCCAGGAATGCACTGGTTATGGCAGCCATGGGGAATTGATTTGCTAGACAATTCCCACACAGCAACCAGAAAGTCATCTTATATTTCAGCTAGTGGATTTGTATTTGATGTAAGTCTGTCTAGTGTCTCAAAAAGCTTGCTCCAGTTCGCTTTCTTGAAGTTACATCTTCTGAATGATACTGTTGTATATCGTAGAGTAGAAAAAGTTTGACTTACAACAGGCCTGTGCTGGAATTGGAGAGCTAATACTTTTAATGTACTGGAAGGAAATTCAATTGTTGACAAATATCAGATCAGGGTAACATCTGTTATTAAATGACAATGATGATTTGCTATCATTAATTCCAAATTGGTAGAATCAATTCATTCTGTTGTCATTATCTTCATAACTCCAAACACTACCATGACCACTGAAGCCCCCTATGACAAACTTAAAGCTTTGGTTATCCACATTGCTTGCTTCATGAAAAGAGAAATTTGTTCCAGGTGGTTTCTATACTGACAAAACTACACAACGAATCAACTCAGTTGATATAATTTCAACATCATTCAGCTCTGTGAGTCCCATGGAGAGAACTGACAAGACATGTTCGACAAATATTGCACCGTAATGCTGTAAATGGGGTTTTTCAATGACAAGATTTATTAAGGCTAACTTAGGTTTTCTTTGGTGGTTATTTCCATGAGTTTCCTGAACACACAAGACATCAAACTGATATTCATGGCAAAAGTTTGGGAGGAGTTCCTCTTTAGCTGCAGACTTAGCCTCTATATTGATAGATCTGATTTTCAAAACTGGTCATATGAAAGCCGAAAGAGATTGATCATTTATGGAACTGAAAGAATTAGCTGCCAAGAAATGTCTAGTCCTTCCTGGTGTTGCGCAGAGTATGACTGGGGAGGCTCCTTTTATGCACCTCCATGGTGCACGGTAATCGTTCTTTACTGTTGTCATCGCACCCCTCCCTCTCCTCCCCCTTGCTCCCACACTGCTGTGACCCCTTAAATAAAACTCGCTGTCACACTCACTTTTAGTGTCCAACAAATGCCTATGATTTTAATAAAAAGATATAAGGAATTTCATTTAGGATAAGTGGTGATGAGGTGCAAGGTCAGGACACACACACACACACACACACACACACACACACACACACACACACACATGTGTGTGTGGTCAAAACCCTGGCTACCAACCAACTTAAACCCAGTGCAGATGTCACTGGCAGTGACAACAGCACAACTGACAGCTTTGATTCCACATGAATGTCTTTTATTTGCTGCCAGTCGCCTCACATGGCGTAGGATGATGTGGAATGTGCAGCCTACCAGAAAGGCTCAATTAAAAACAATAACTCTACCATACTGATTCTAATATAGTTGCAAAAGTGTGGTGCACTCACATACCTGACTTGTTATGTTTCATTTGTAACACATGACAAATCAACCACAGTCTATGATCACTTGAAAATCCATGTCACAGGTTGTAATGGTTTTAAATTTTTGTACTTGCACTATCTGGTTGTATGATTCATCTATTTCGCTTGAAATTAAATGAACTCATTTGCTGAAATAAACAGGTATTACTGTGGAATATGGTGTAAATGAAAGTTAGGAATAGTTTGCTTTCTGCCTATAAGATGCCTTGGGGTATTTGAGATACATGGGAAAAGTCACTTGACAATTGACAGTTTTCTACATGCACCAGAAGATTGCTACCATGCATCTGCAGGGTAAAGGTGAATTATATTTTTTTGCATGTGAAAGATAAATCAACTGTTGGGCTGTGAACCATTGCAGCAAGGTTTAGTTAGCATTTTCAATTTCCTAGGACAGTAGTTCCACAGTTGAAGATTCATCAAGAGATCTGCCCCACAGCAAAAATTGTCTGTTGTAAGATATTATGTCAAAGGACATTCATGTAAAGCAGTATGTGATGTGGATGAGACTATCATGTGCCCTGACTTCTTAAAACATTCTCCTGCGGGTGATAATGAATAAAAATGTGGAATGGCACCAAAAATATGGATAAGTGTTCACACAGTAAACTTCAAAGTGATGTGTGGAGTCAGCTAAGGAGATGGTGATTAAAGCTAATTCATTGTATGTGCCATACATCATCATCACTCAGTTTGTAGTAGGAATACAAATTTTGCTTTGTGATGGGTAAGCTCATAGTCACAGGAATAGTTAGTTTTCTCTTTAAGCTAATGGCAATGATACTAAATCCTTAACATTTAACAAGACACTACTCACATGATTATTTGCACTAGTTTAATAGCATATCTCAGGTTGGAAGCACCCATTTGTGTACTGGAGAAACTATCAGTAATTCTAAACAACAAAATATTTAATTCTACGTGTGCATTCAAGACATAGATATATTTTTGAAATTTCTTCTGGTTCATTATATTCCTGCTGCAGATATCACCAAAATTAGCACTGAACTGATAACAACCTTACAAATTAAGATTGTGTTATTGATAACTGTCAGTTATATATTGTGAAATATTACTACATGTTCAAGCAATTTTCTAGCATTAGAATTTATTCATTTTCCTAGTTACTCTCATCTGTTACATCAACAAATTCCCTGTTACTTAAGGTTCCAGAGACAATTTTAAGTGTATTGCCAACAAAAATCAAACAATGCCTGTTTATGTCTAGTGAGACTGTTGTGATGTAGAAGACCTAAAAAGCATTCGATTTCCTTTTTATGGGCTGTAAATGTTACTTCAATTTTTTGGTATCCAACTATGGTCCATGAGACTTCTGGGTCTAATATCAAATGATTACCAGGAACTGACTAAATAAGTTTCATAATTTCATTTGAACTCTGGAATTGCTCCTCTATCTCACTTAGATAATACTTCAAAATAAGTTTAAAATTATCTCTAGCTCTTGCCATACACATTTGAGGCTCAAAACACCACCAGATTGATGTGGAATGACTCTGGCAGACAAACAAAACAAAAAATAAAAACTGCTCTTCAAAACAAAGGCAAGAATCATTATCCCTAACAATAACACAACTGAATCACAGCAGTTGAACAGGTCTGTAGGAGAACAGACAATATTGACTCAGTTTGTCAGCTTGTTTCTTATGGGAGATGAACATTGTTGTTTATTTTTGCACATGCACACATTCACTATCTGTAAATGATGTATGTATGCACGCTTACCACCTACTTAGCACTGCCTCAGGTGTAGTACTTACCAAGTTGAAATACTGCTCATGCCTGTATGCTGGACCCCTGGCTCATCAGTGTTGAACAGCAGACCTCAGCATCAGTGACTTACCAGTTGGTCATCATATGGTATGTGCTCTGATTGTCTAAGCTGCTTTTGAGATCTTCTTCTTCCAGTTCATCGGCTGGTGCAGTAACCTGCCTGCTCAACTGCGGCTTTACAGGGTTCATGTGCACTGTGATGGAGAGAAATGGCACTTTGACTTATAATGTTATAGAAATACGATTTCAAGGAATTTACACAGTCTTTTCTAATGCCGTTTAATCTTCCTCATGAGACCCTTCTTCAGTACTGGATTTCTCAAATAATCTATGTCTCCCACAACACAATATTTAGGCCTGACCCGGAGCTACGATATTTCCAAACTGGGGAAAAAACTTGATAGTTCCCCCCCCTCCCTCAAGCGTTTGAGATAAGATGTCAAAAAATTTTTAAAAATCAATTTTTCAAAAATATATTCATTTTGTAATGCACATCTTTCTTAAGAGTTTGATATATGAAACATATATGTTCGAGGAAATGTGAGAAATTATTTGGTCTTAAGTGTGCCATAGTGCAGTGCCACACCTCTTCACATCACATTCTTCTATCACATGTCACTGTATTTAGCTCAATGGAATTCAAATGTGTATATTTTGTAATGGAAGCCATCAAACCTATATTCAGGACAGCAGAAATTAAAATCTTCCGTGGTGCCTCCTGCTCCCAGTTGGCCAGTTTGACATCCTAACCCCCTTAAAAAATCACAATGAATACTGGGTGGGATTATTTGTGATTGGAGAATAAGAACTCTTCAGAAAATTCTCTTTATTTCCTATTACCTAATAACTTTCTCTTTTGTGTGACATAAAATTAAACATTGTAAACATGAAAGCAATAAAGACAAGCAAGAGAGTACACACTTCATTAATTCTTAGGTCCCAGCGCTTTTATCTCTGTAATCTTTCCGCAAATTTACATGGTGTGCTTTCCTTTCTGTGAAAGAATCTATTACCTCATCAGAGTTTGTCAAATGTTTTGTTACATGAAAAATCAAAATGTCATTATGTAATATTGAAAAAGCTGTTTATATGAACAGTACCCAAGATTGGTTTGGTTTCTTAATTTGATTATGCCTATTTTGTCACTGTATGCTAGATAAAATGAAATGGGTCTTTCTAATATTGCAGCAATTGTAACATACACTTGTGTTTTGGCACAAATGGTCATTTTATATACCTCATTTATGTAACTAATATGACAGAATATGATTCACGAAGTACAAATGTCAAATTCCTATCAGGCCTATTACAAGCAAAAAGTTTTATGTTAGGAAATAGTTTCACATTTCATTTATGTGCTCCAATTTCTTAAGCATAAGATCGAAAAGTAGAATAGTAGTACGAAATTTTTATATAAATTTGGAATTATTATATTCTTCCACATAATTTTTGTGATGTCCCCATTCCTTCTCCTTCCTCATTCTAACAAACTATCTTGTTGTCACTAATTCTGTAACTATTCCTGCCACTGTCAAAACTTATTCTGTGGTTAGCTTCACTAACCCTACCAGAATCACCGGTTTAGTTATCCTTACATTCATTCTCCAGTTAGGCATTATTATGTGTTCATACAACATGTTTTCCGTGCTATTCTGAGAAAAGAATTAAGTGGCTGCTAACCAGGGACTGTACAACTGGCCCTTAGTAGTGTAACGATCTGGCAAAAATTTATTGTCAAAATTTCATTTTCGTGGGTACACTGAGAAGATAATATGTAATCCTTCTTACCTGTTAGTCGCTTATTTCCACTTTGGTAGTCAGAATCTATGGATTTTGCTAATAGTTATAACAACGCTTATCATTTGCACACCCATTCAACCACATAAATCAAAGTCTGTCACCAGCCTTAACTGAGGCGATATGATTATTCCATTTCATATATCTGAAAACTATCACTGCACATTCCTCATAACCATGCTGCCTGTGTACCTATCCCTGAACTGTGGTCTTCATTTCTGAATAGCTTAAATCTAATACATACTAGTTTGATATGATCCTATATGCTGTTCTTGTAGTGTGACTCATGTACATGTGAACCACAGATGGGTAAGCATTTATTTATAGACAGTTGACTGTGGAATGCAACTGCAGCCATACAGCTAATGGTTTATTACCAACTTTGGCACATGACTTTTACTGCTGGTTACAAAAGCTAAACTAACGATTTTATAGTGGACTGAACATGGGAATTGTAGCAGAAATTTTATTTTTAAAATGTTCGTATGTACCTAGTGCTCTTTGCATTACTGCTTTAAGGCCTCATGAATATGGCAGAACACACAGAAGTTGAACAAAAGACTATGAACATTCATCTATAAGGGGCGTTCAAAAAGAAATGAGCCAGAGGCATAATTACAGAAACCAGTACCTGTGTGTTAGAAGTATTGACCCTGGCTGCTGAGACACTTGTCCCACTGTGACACAATGCTGTGAACGGCTGTCTTATAAAATTCCCGGGGCTATGATGTTAACCAGTTCCACACGTACGGCTGGATGTCGTCATCCAAGGTGAATCATTTGCCCCTCAGAGCCTTTTTAAGGGGACTTTGGCTTTCACTGTCACTCGGCAGTCCTGGGTAATGAGTGCATTCACCAGCTGGATGATGTCATTGGTAATGCAATGTGGTGCTCCGGACCACGCGTCATTGGCT
Organism: Schistocerca piceifrons; assembly: GCF_021461385.2. NCBI lineage: Eukaryota > Metazoa > Arthropoda > Insecta > Orthoptera > Acrididae > Schistocerca > Schistocerca piceifrons. The sequence goes on along the minus strand of NC_060139.1, from coordinate 116,034,298 downwards.
AACAACACTCGTCCTTCCCTGAACTGCTTGTGCCACACCTTGACCCTTGCAAGGGTCATGCAGTGTTCACTGTACACTTGTGACATTCGTCAATGAATGTTAATTCCTCCTACTCCTTCCGCTGTCAGAAAATGAAGAACACCTCTTTGCTCTTCTTTTGATGCCTCCATGTCACTGTTTGCAATGAGACTGGCAGTGACAGGTGATTGATGCATGCTGCAGCTAGCTCTGTATAGTCACATGACGTGAACACGTGCCCTCTAGCAACAGGCTGTGAACTTCCACCCTCTGGTTGGAACCCGATGACACATGCCATGATATTACCCTCCTGTCACCAGTTTGTGCATTCCAGACTTTGGCTCATTTCTTTTTGAATGCCCCTTATAATACGATGTATCATCCCCACTGACATCTAAGACAGTGTAAATTCTTTTGTGTTCACGTCAATTAGATGACAACATGCAGAGAGAGAGGTTCATCTTGTACAATGCTATCCCAGTATGTAACAGTCACATCTCTCTTATAGTACGAAAGTTTTGGTAAAATGTAAATACTTTGTGAGTGAAGCAGATGACTCACCGAAAATCAGAAATATTCTCGTTGACAGGCACACACAAAAAACTATCTCTCTCTCTCTCTCTCTCTCTCCGTATATCTCTCACCATGCCGCCCCCCCCCCCCCCCAAACACACACACACACACACACACACACACACACACACACACACACACACACATAGGCACTTGCATGTGGCATGCACATGCCCATGCCCCTGCATAGTGCTGGGTTGGACACACAATGACAGGATTGCAGTTCGACAGGTGCACTTGGTTGCACTGGGTTGGGTAGAGAGAGAGAGAGAGAGAGAGAGAGAGAGAGAGAGAGAGAGAGAGAGGAAGAAGGGTTGGGGGTGGGTAGCTAATAGCTTGGAGGGAGGCATCTGGTTTGGTGGCTGGGAATGTAGGAGGGAGGGCTGCCAGGTGCACGAGCTAGGTATGGGATGCGTGGGTGTTGGCATTGGCAGGGAGCGGCACACAATGAAGGTGATGTTGAGACATAAATTGGGATGGGGTGATAGGAAAGAGGAAGAGGAAACTGTTGAGTGATGAGAACAGTAGGTTAATGTAGATTGAGGATAAGAGGATTATGAGAGCAAAGGATGTGTTGCAAGGTTAATAGTTCCGTAAAGCTGTTGGTAGGGGTTAGGGTCCAGATGGCCAGGTTGTGAAGCAGCCATTGAAATTGAGCGTGTTGTGCTCAGGAGTATGTTGTACCATTGTGTGGTCAACTTTATTCTTGATCACAGATTGGCAGTGGCCATTCATTCTGGTGGACAACTGGTTGGTTGTCAGATTGACAAAAAAAGCTATGCAGTGATTGCAACAGAGCTGATGTATCACATGATCACTTTCACAGATGGCCATGCCTCTGATGGGTTAGTATAAGTCTGTAACAGGACTGAAGTAGGAAGTACTGTGTGGGTGGACTGGGCAGATCTTGCACCCGGCTCTTCCACAGGAATATGCTCCCTGTGGCAAGGGGTTGGGAGAGAGAGTGGCATAGGGTTGATTTGGGGGAAGAGACCAAACTACGAGGTCATCGGTCTCATCAGATTAGGGGAGGATGGGGAAGGAAGTTGGCCGTGCCCTTTCAAAGGAACCATCCCGGCATTTGCCTGAAGCGATTTAGAGAAATCACGGAAAACCTAAATCAGGATGGCCAGATGCGGGATTGAACCGTCGTCCTCCCGAATGCGAGTCCAGTGAGCTAACCACTGCGCCACCTCGCTCGGTAGAGAGTGGCATAGGGGTGGACTAAGATGTTGCATAGGTTGGATGGGTTACAGAACACAACTTTAGGAGAGTGTGAAGGACCTTGAGAAGGATATTCGTAATTTCAGTGCAAAATGATAGATAATCAAAGTCCTGGTGAAGGATATGCTTCAGTTGTTTCAGTCCAGGGTAATACTCGGTGACAAGGAGGGCACATCTTTGTCGTTGATTCTTGGAGATGGTGAGTTAGGGCTGTGTGAGGAGATGGCATGGGAAATCTGTCTGTGGACTATGTTTGGGGGGAGGGGGGGGTTATTGTCTTTATTGTCTGTCTGTGAAAATCCTTGTGAGACCTTATGCATGCTGGGCAAGGGAGTTCTTGTCACTGCAGATACGCTGTTCAAGAGCAGCCAGTCTGTAAAGGAGGGATTTTTTGGTGTGGAAGGTATGACAGCTGTCAAATTGCAGATAGTGTTGGTCGTTAGAGATATTAATGTGGGCAGGGGGCTGTGGTGTGGATGGAGCCATCAGAGAGATGGAGGTCAACATCCAAGATGGTAACACCTTTGGTTGAGGACTAGTGGATGAGGGAGAGTAGGTGTTGAGTTGTGAAGGAATGAGGATAGAGTGTCTTGGCCCTGAGTTCAGATATTTAAGATATCACCAATGAATCTGAACCAGACAAGTTTGGGCTTTTGAAAGGTTGAGGAAGGTTTCCTCTAGATGGCCCACAAAAAGATTGGCATAGGAGGATGCCATGAAGGTGCCCATTGCTGCCCCGTGGATTTGTTTATATACCTTCACCTCAAAGGAGCAGTAGTTGTGTCCCAGGAAATAGCTGGAAAGGTGTACTAGGAATGAGGTAGCAGATTTGGGGTCTGAAGACTATTGGGAAAGGTAGTGTACATTAGTGGCGAGACCATGGGCGTGAGAGATGTTGGTGTATTGGGCAGCATCAACAGTGATGAGTAGGGGTCAATGAGGTAAACAGGTGGAGATTGTAAAGAGTCAGAGAGACTAGGTGTTGGGCAATTGGTTGGAGGTGCTGGCCAACATGAGAAGAAATTCTTTCAGTAGGAGCACAATAAACAGCTACAATGGTATATCCAGGATTCTTGGTTTTATGGGTTGTGGGGTGATGAGGAGGGAGATGGCCTTGGGAGAAGCATTCTGGAAAGAACCTAAGAATTTCAGTAGGGATTGGTGGTTATACTGAACTTCTGTGATGGGATCACTATGGCAGGGCTTGTAGGTGGAGGACTCAGACAGTTAGCAGAGGCCTTCTGTTAGTTAGTCACTGTGACTCATCATGACAGTGGTGGAGATTTTGTCTGCAGGGAAGATGATCAGGTCATGATCTGTTTTCGTGTTGTGTATGCCAGTCCTTTCTTCTCCTAAAAAGTTAATGTTCTTAGAAAGGGACCTGGGGAAGAATGGTGATGCCAAATGGGAGGTAAGGAATTTGTGGAAGGTGAGCAAGGGTGGGATGGGTGGATGGGAGGGTTGTGATTGGAGGATGGGATGAACTGGGAGAGGCAAGGTTCAGTGTTGGGATTAGGTTGGCTTTTGTCGGAGGGAGTGGTGGCAAAGAAGTGTTTCCATAGTAGGAATTGAGAGAAGGAAAGTAGGCCTTTGACAAGTCCAACTTGATTACACGTTGGTGTGTGGCTGAAGATGAGACCTTTGGATAGGACTGAAACTTCTGTGGGACTGAGATTTTTGGTGGAAAAGTTAACAACAGTGTTTTGTGTTTGTTTGTGTTTTGGATTTAATGCAATGTTGGAAGAGAGTTTTGGAGGATGTGGCAGATTGAAAAGGTCAGCTAGGTAGGGTCTGGGTGCTACAAGGAGTTGATGATGGAGTTCACTGGGGAGGGAGGGATACGTGTTGGTGAGTTGTGATGGTCCAAAGAGGGGGTAGGATATCAGCAGGTTGGAAACATTACAGAGGTGGTGTCTGGAATGCTCTTGCAGGTTTCAGAGGACAAGGATTTCAGTTTTGGAGATGTGGTGTATATAGTTAGGATGGCACAGTAACATTATCTTACAGAGGGACAGACAGGATTCTGGGATGATTGTGCCATGGAGATTTGTTTCTGCAGTACCAGATGTCTAAAGGATAGGGACTGGCAGAATCTGAAACATTGAAGTTCATTGTGAAAGGAGTGGGATCCAGAAAATTTAGTGGTTAGGCCACTGGGGGGATTCTATGGCTTAGGCAGCATTTAAGAAACAGGTTGTGGGGCTGAGTTTTCATTACAGAACGGCATAATTTCCTGAACTGATACAGATATATGGAACAGGGGTTCACTTGGGTTGAGATGCTGGTAGGAAAATGAGAAACAGAAGAACAAAAGCATAAGGTGGTTGTAAAGAGAATTCTTCCTGCCTCTCTTTCCCTGTACCCACCCCATCCTAGTCCATCTCCTGAATTGCAATCCCAGCATCGTGCATCCAACTGGCATTATGTAGGGGCACGCTTGTGTGTGTGTGTGTGTGTGTGTGTGTGTGTGTGTGTGTGTGTGTGCGTGCGTGCGTGTGTGTGTGTGTGTGTTTGTTTGTTAATCAAGGACTCAATGCATCTGCTTTCCAATGAGTGTCTCTTTCACTCCTAAAGTGCAGATATCTTTCTTTCATTTTTAATGTTCAAGAGACTGTTGTAAATATTCTGAATTGTTGTCTTTGCTTTCTACAATTCCTCTCATGACTTTTAGTCAGCTGAAGTCTGTAACAGGACATTCACATAAAACTGGCATATTTATTTATTTATTTTTACAATGGTGACAAACTTTATTTCTCAATTACATAAGCACAGGCCCTGAGCAGCTACAGAATAAAACTGAGTAGAAACAAGAATTGCTTGTGTGTTGTGTATATACTCTGTTGTGTTCCAAGGAGAATAAAGCTAGTATGTGCACATCATTGTTGATTATTGTAAGTTAACTGTAGAAACTGCCTAACAACAGTGAAACAAGTACCAAATCTGTAGCTATAGTGGAGCAAGCTTGTATGAGTAGTAGGTCACTTACAAGACCTAATGCTGGTGATACTAGAGGTGTTGCTTTAAGTATTATGTACTCATGACCCTATCCCAATCATAGTGACTTCTGTTCTATGTCAATGCCTGATAAAAATATGAAACCCTTCTCCTCTTGAAGTGCTCTATAGAGGCAAAATTGCTCTGGGCAGTGTTTAAGGCCCCAGGGGGGGTGGGGGGGGGGGGGGAGTATTTATCATTGGAATCCCCAACAGCATGTGTGGTGGGAGCCACAGCATGTATGTGGGTGCTGCATAAGTCTGTTTCTGGGGTATGTGACAGGTGTGCCTCAGTGGTGGTGAGGACCAGTTGGGCTCTGTTGGTACCAAATGTGGTCCACAGCACTGTAATGGTTCTACCTCCACCAAGTTCCTGTTGTTGTTCAGAGGTTCCACTGGATTGAAGCATGATATTGCTTTAGTGTTATTGGTGTCAGCTCTGATGTGGTGAAGATTGTGAAGCTTCTCTCCTTCTTGATACGTTCTTCTTATTCATTTTGGAGGGATCCCGACTTCCACCGGACTTCTCCTGTGAAATAACTATTATTATGCAGTAACAGGCACTGGTATGTTCACAAACAAGGTTTTATTATTCCAATTACAAATTGGATTCACTTCTGATCAATAATAACTTCTTATAATCCATAAAAAGAACAGACTCTCGTGATGGCACTGAGTCAAATCCAGTTCTGTGTTTTCTACAGTTCTCCTAGTTACTAAATCCAGTGATCACAGAACTTCACCATGAACGGAGTTCCATGACATGCCATACTGTTCTTCAGATTCTAAGTACTGCCCACTCTGACATAACAAGCAGCCATCTGCCAACCCCCAGAATATCTCCAAAATAAATTGCCACACCAACCAGAACAGGGCCTAATTTACTTTTACCTATAACTATTATTACTTAAACCTAGTCTTCTTCAATTCAATTCTCAGCCATATATATATTTCTGTAAAAACAAAAACACATGATCTCACAATCTCAAATCAGCTGTAAGGGTGCATGTCACCAACTCCCATTGACGACCATGCGCATTTGCACCCTTACATCTGCCACCCCTCAAGATAGTGTGTGATCATATCTGTTTACACACATGTTAATAAAATAACTGAGGGCATCCTGTAACTTACTTAATTACTACTGTTTTATTCACATGTGCTTCTTACCAGATTACATCTTACATTAGTATTGAGAGAAACTATCTGTTCATAAAACCACTGTTCATGTAGCATGACTACTATAAGCTTATTGCTTCTCATGTCCCCAACCATTCATATACTGAAATCCTGGTTCTTAGATACACAATTATTTCATACACTACTGGCCATTAAAATTGCTACACCATGAAGATGACATGCTACAGATGCAAAATTTAACCGACAGGAAGAAGATGCCGTGATATGAAAATTATTAGCTTTTCAGAGCATTCACACAAGGTTGGCGCCAGTGGCGACACCTACAATGTGCTGACATGAGGGAAGTTTCCAACCAATTTCTCATACACAAACAGCAGTTAACCAGTGTTGCCTGGTGAAACGTTGTTGTGATGCCTCGTGTAAGGAGGAGAAATGCGTACCATCACATTTCCAACTTTGATAAAGGTCAGACTGTAACCTATCATGATTGCGGTTTATCGTATCGCGACATTGCTGCTCGCGTTGGTCGAGATCCAATGACTGTTAGCAGAATATGGAATCAGTGGGTTCAGAAGGGTAATATGGAACGCCATGCTGGATCCCAACAGCCTTGTATCACTAGCAGTCGAGATGACAGGCATCTTATCCACATGGCTGTAATTGATCGTGCAGCCACGTCTCGATCCCTGAGTCAACAGATGGGGACGTTTGCAGGACAACAACCATCTGCACGAACAATTCGATGACATTTGCAGGAGCATGGACTATCAGCTCAGAGGCCATGGCTGCAGTTACCCTTGACGCTGCTTCACAGACAGGAGCACCTGCGATGGTGTACTCAATGACAAACCTGCATGCACGAATGGCAAAACGTCATTTTTTCGGATGAATCCAGGTTCTGTTTACAGCATCATGATGGTCGCATCCCTGTTTGGTGACATCATGATGAACGCACATTGGAAGCGTGTATTCGTCATGCCATACTGGCGTATGACCCGGCGTGACGGTATGGTTACACGTCTCGGTCACCTCTTGTTCGCATTGACGGCACTTTGAACAGTGGACATTACATTTCAGATGTGTTACGACCCGTGGCTCTATCCTTCATTCAATCCCTGCAAAACCCTACATTTCAGCAGGATAATGCATGACTGCATGTTGCAGGTCCTGTACGGGCCTTTCTGGTTACAGAAAATGTTCGACTGCTACCTGGCCAGCACATTCTCCAGATCTCTCACCAATTGAAAACATCTGGTCAATGGTGGCCGAGCAACTGGCTCATCACAATACCCCAGTCATTACTCTTGATGAACTGTGGTATCATGTTGAAGCTACATGGGCAGCTGTACCTCTACACGCCATCCAAGCTCTGTTTGACTCAGTGCCCAGGCGTATTAAGGCCGTTATTACGGCCAGAGGTGGTTGTCCTGGTACTGATTTCTCATGGTCTATGAACCCAAATTCCATGAAAATGTAATCACATGTCAGTTCTAGTTTAATATATTTGTCCAATGAATACCAGTTTATCATCTGCATTTCTTCTTGGTGTAGCAATTTTAATGGCCAGTAGTGTATTTACATCAGACATCCAATGGATTCCTAAAAATATAAAAAATAAATTTAAAAAAAGTGTTCTGCCCACAAAGTTTGAACTATGCCATGCAGGTCTAAATTCTCTTCCAGGTTGAAACCAGGAGATATAATTCCTGGTAGTCTGACTTGTATTACACCTTCTTATCCACTAAAGGTTCCTCCATATGCACCATTTAATGCTAATATCCTGTACCTTTAATCTAAATTTATTGAACCGATAATGTAATCTTAAGTAATATATGCCACTCAAAAAAAAATTTAAAAATGTCGGAATTTCAAATCTTAAAAGAACACCCCACTGGACACTTAATAATTATTTTTATTAGTTTCTGTAACATTAATACTTAATTTTCCTTCACCATGTATCTCACAGTTTGACATGAACCATGACTTTCTTAGTTGCCATTCCACTCAGCTCATATTTCAGTTCCTCATTATTGAGTTTGTGGCACAACTTTACTAGAAGAAGGGATCGGTTGGGAGGACATGTTCTGAGGCATCAAGGGATCAGCAATTTAGTATTGGAGGGCAGCGTGGAGGGTAAAAATCATAGAGGGAGACCAAGAGATGAATACACTAAACAGATTCAGAAGGATGTAGGCTGCAGTACGCACTGGGAGATGAAGCAGCTTGCACAGGATAGAGTAGCATGGAGAGCTGCATCAAACTAGTCTCAAGACTGAAGACCACAACAACAACACATTTGATTACTATTTAATTCCAGTATATCATCTCCTTATAGTTTTCCATAAGAACTATCTTTGAGTACTCACTTGCCTTTGACATCATACTTTCTAACCTAAGGAATGGTTGTGGAGTTTTGTTGAATCCCACTTTGCTTAAATTTGAGCATAATAGAGTGAAGTGTTTATCATTCACTGACTACAAAGGTTTTTAGATCTTGCATGTTAAACACCCCTTTTTCTTTCCTTGTTATCAAGTTGGTTAGCACAGTTGCTTTTGGTGGAGGTACAGTTATAATTACATATGGCCCTTCATAGAGGTGTTGAAACTTGTATGTTTTTCATTTTTTGAACTTCTATTATGCTTCTTTACTAATACCAAGTCCCCAAATTTATACATGATTGGGGCACTCCTCTCCCATCTTTTTTCCGTCACTACCTGCTTTAATTAATGTCTCTTTGATATTTGATTGTAGTATTGCAATAACCATACATTCTCTTCAGGCCAGTTGATGTACTTTAACAAAGATTCACCTTTGATTTGCTTGCCTAAAATCTCTATGGCTGCTACCCTGGTAACTGAAAGGTGGTTGTTGTTCAGTATCCTTTCAAAATAACTCATCTTCTCAATCGACTTGGAGGGTTTACAGGCACAATATGCTCAGCATAAGCTTCCTAATTCCCGCATCACACATTCAGTGGGGTTAGCCTGGGGGTGGTCCGCAATGAGGATGTGACTGATCTTTCCCCATGCTAAGAACTTCTTAAACTGCCTTGCCATAAATTGTGTGCCATTGTCCAACAATAAATGTTTTGGTCTTCTTACTTGCTTTAAATAATGATCCCTCAGCTTCAGTATGGCACTATGGGTTGTAATTTTTCTCAGTGGATACAATTTAACTAATTTCAACCAGCATTCCAGGACAACAAAAATGAACACCATACCTCCCAACTAATTGGGTATTATGGGATGAAATAAGGTGTGCAGTTTCATTGTCTATATTTTTACTTCTGACATGTCTCACACTGTCATAAATTTTTTTCAACTTGTTGTTGCATGTTCTTAAAGAAATAATACTTTTTAATGTGCATGATACTTTTCTTAGGGCCAATGTGACCATACCTACATGTATGTACCATGTTATTAAGTCAGTATGGTTGAAGGAAATACAGAACAAACAGTTTTTCGTGGAACAGTATCCGTCTGTGAAGCTTCCATCTGGAATTAAACTTGTCACCCCCATTTTCTAACCACTGAATGTGTTTAAGTAGTACTTGATCTCTGTAGTCCGAGGCATCTGTTGCAAGATGGAATGGTTGCCTGAAATCAGGACACACCAGCAATGATGCGGACACTAAACTGTCTCTGATAGCTAAGAACTCAACTGTGCATTCTTGTGTCTGTTGCCAAACTGAATATTGTTTCAGTAACTTTGTCATACGTGGTGCACTTAGGACTGATTTGTTCAAAAAGTTTCTGTAAATTCCTGCCATTCCTAAATATGTCCACAGTTGTTTTCTGTTTTGATATTTGCACACTTTTACTAATCATGTCTATCTTATGTGGCCTGGTCTAATTTCTTATCTATTTATCATGTATCCTGAAAACTGAGATTTAGATAGTTTCAGGGTAATTGCTAGTGAATATAATTGCGATATTACTTTGTTCAATGTATGTAGCAATACAATTACTATGTCATCTATGTATATACAGATCTTGTGTTTCTGATCGGCTCCAATTGCAGAGCTCTTGTGAACACCAACACTAAGCATTCAATCCAAATGGCAGAACTTTGGATTGATAAGTTCTAGCCTCAAACAGAAATGCTTTATATTCGTGAGACGTCTCAAGTAGTTTGATTTGCCAGCATCCAAATCCTAATCTGTCTCTTTCTGGTTCTATTATCCTATTTAGTGTTCTTACATCTGGTTTCTTAACGATAACCCCTGTGTTATTATAACAACTATTAGAAATTTCTATTACATCCCAGTCTACTATCCTATTAATTTGATGCCTTAACATGTCCTTTAATGCCCCTGACATCTTGTATAACCTCACGTAGAATGGATTATGAGGTTTTATCTTTGGTGTGCATGTGAAATCTTTAATTGTCCCTGGTTTCAATGAAAATGTCTCTTTATGACTGCTAAGCATCTGAATAACGTCTGCTTTCTTCTCTGCATTAAGTCCTAGTGATTTAGCAATATTAGCTTTTGCATCTTCCACTGATATTTTTTCCACATACGTAGGGCCCTTATGTACCTCTGTTTGATGTATTGCAGTTTCTATTGTGAGTATTACATTCAAATGACTAGTTGCTGTGGAATCAAATGGTAATGATACTAATTGCTGATTGTCACCATATGGAAAAGTTACAGATCTGGTAGAAAAGTCTAAAATAACTTTAGAATCTAACAGCCAATCCGTCCATCCCCAGAAGGATAGGGATGTTTAAAACAGATACAAGGAAAATAGGGTAACTAAACTTATATGTGCCAATAGAAAAATGAATTAATATTTCCACCTGTACTGATGTATTGTTTTTTCCTATAATTCCAATCAACTACACTCCCACGACCAGCAGCATTGGAAATAAATGCATCAAATTATAGGTCATTGGAAAATTCTGATCCACAACACAAATTTCACTGCCTGAATCCATAATTATATCTACTGGTACCTCACCTATTGTGTCACAAAGCTGTGGTCTGATGTTATTTTTAGTTATACATTGATTCTCGTCTAATAAATCATTCATCATATTACCTTTATCATACCTATGGGATTGTTATGATATTGGCTTGATTGCAACAGCTACAGAAGATTGAGTCTCTCTTCCGGAGCTATTATATGGTTTTGACCCCAATAATTCCAAGTGAAGTTTCTTTTGTGCTTCATCACGCCAATATTTAGCTTTGATTTCTTTCTCCCTTTGCATGTTGTTATGAAATTCTGACTTCTGTCAGGAGCACTTCTATTATCATCTCTCCACCTATGTCTCAATCTATTGTTATATTGGTTATTATATTTCTTCCTCAGTTCTCTTTGTCCCATAAATTGACTGTTAGTTTGGCCTTGTCTAATGTTCCTAATCGTGTTTATACGATTATTGTTCCAACATTATGACTTATCTCGTACACTCCATGGTAGGCGGCTAATAATAACTTCCAATAAGTGCTCCTCACGAATCGGGCCATCAAGGTATTTGGCTTTGTTTAGTTGGTTTTCAAAAAAATTTCTGTATCCTGTCCATTTATTGCTATTATATGGTTTTGACCCCAATAATTCCAAGTGAAGTTTCTTTTGCGCTTCATCACGCCAATATTTAGCTTTGAATTCTCTTTCAAAAATAGTAAAAAGACTTAAAATCATCTACCCTCAGAATATCCAATTGTGCTGTGTTTCCTGATAAGTGGCTGCTACAAATCTTATTTCGTTGTGGCCCGATGAAGTACTGCCTAACATACTTCAGAATGCCTTGAGGAATAACATAGCACGTAATCCCCACCTGGAGTAAATTTTGGAAATTTATGGTTTATTCCTTTACTAAGTGTTGACGTACCTTCCCAGGGGACACCACATTATTGAAGGTACCTTCAGTGCTGGGCGGGAGGGTTTGCATGCTCTGATGAAATCAAGAACTGTGTCAGTGGTAGCACAGCTACTGACAGGGTCAGCCAAGCCAGAGTGGTCTTGACAAAGGAGCCAGACAAAGTGTGTCCCATAACATAGGGCAGGGAGAGCTCTATAGGCATAGTGAAGCCAGCTTCTCTAAAGGGGTAAACCTCATACAAATCCTGGTTCTCCAAGTTGGGGGTTGGGCAAGTGGCTATCAACCCCTTCCTGTAAAAAAAATTCTTGTTCAGAAACCTCAGAGCAAAGAAACCGGACAGATTTATGGATGACGACATGGCACGGTTAAAGGCAAATGAAAACGAAAAAATGATGTGTTTATTGAAACCTGGAATGTACAATCACTGTACAGGGTGGAAGCCCTAAGGTCACTGCTAGATCAACTCGATAAAACCAAGGCAGGCATAATTGCCCTACAGGAAATACGATGGACTGGACATGGAGTGCTTGATGTGGGAAGCTGAATAATTTTCTACCATGTTTCAGACAGCCACCATGAATTTGGTACAGGGTTCACAGTAAGACAACACTTCTTTGAGAGCCTCAAGAGAACTTATGGCAGATGCCCTGTGTATGACACTAAAATAATTATTGGAGACCTCAATGCACAGATGGGTAAAGAAGAACATTACCTCCCAGCAATAGGAAAGCACAGCCTCCATAAAAACACACATGACAATAGCCACAGAGTCATTCAGTTTGCACTGTCACATAACATGGCTGTAGGTAGCACTATGTTCCCACACAAAATGGTTCATAAAGCAACATGGTGTAGCCCTGATCAGCCTACCTTCAAACAAATAAATCATGTAATTATTGATGGCAGGAATTCCTCAAACTTACTAGATGTACGGACTTACAAAGGAGTTGAGCTAAATCGTAGAATCTACAAGATTGTGCGCCTCATCTAGGAAAAGGAAGAGTTACCAGAAGAATGGAATGTAGGGATAGTGTGTCTGGTGCATAAGAAAGGAGATCTATTTGAATGCAGCAACTACAGAGGCATAACACATTTAAATATTATATATAAAGTACTATCAAATTTCCTGTTTAGTAGACTTTCACCTATAGCAGAAGATATTATTGGAAGCTATCAATGCAGGTTCAGACCAGGAAAGTCAACTGTAAACTAGGTATTTACTCTCCGACAAATAGTAGAAAAGACCAGTGAATTCAATGTTGGTATGCACCATCTCATTGACTTTAAATCTGCATATGACACAATAAACCGGGCCAAACTTTATGAGGCAATGCAGGAATTTCGAGTGCCTGGAAAATTGGTGCATTCAATAGAGGTCACCCTAAAGTATCCCCAGTGTACAGAGTGAGTGCAGTCAAGGCTATCACCTCAGTTTCCCACTCGAACTGGACTAAGGTAAGGAGATGGGCTTTCCAGCCTACTTTTCAACGTGGCACTTGAAAAAGTGTTACATGAATTGGGTATCCAGACAAGAACTATCTACTATAAGTCTGTACAACAGCTGGAATAGTCAGATGACTTTGATTTAATGAGCAGAACACTTAGAGATCTACAAAGTGCATTTTTGGCTCTAAAACTGATTGCAGAGAAAATGGGCCTGAGAATGAATGAAGGAAAAACGAAGTATATGTATAATGGCACTAAAGAACCCTTACAGCCACAATAACCCTTGATGGAATGACATTTGAGCAAGTGGAATATTTCACCTATCTGGGCTCAAAGATAGAAGCAAATAGCACCACCTTTACTGGAATTATGGCTCGCATAAGTGCCTCTAACTGATGATACTTTGGAATGTTGTAACATTTTAAATCCAAGCTTATATCACGGGGGACTAAGTGCCGACTTTACAAAATGCTGATATGCCCAGTACTTACTTATGGCTCAGAAACATGGACAATTACGAAGCAGGGTGAAAACAAACTGAGATCACATGAAAGAAGTATACCAAGGAGGATTTTTGGACCTGTGTATGAAAATGGGATCTGGAGAAGGCGAAGAAATGATTAACCTTATGACTGCTACAAGGAGGATGATGTGGTAAAGTTCATAAAGCTGTGCAGACTGAGATGGGCTGGACATGTAATGCAACTCAATGAGACAGGTCCCACAAGGAAAGCCTGCTGCAGTGAATGTGGAGGAAGAAGAGTAAGGGGATGACCTAGGTTGAGATGGAGTGACGAGTTTGGAGAGGACACTGCCAGAGTTGGTTGCCGTAACTGGAGGTCCACAGCAAAGTCCGGAGAGGAATGGCAGAAAATTATTGAAGAGGCCAAGTCCCATCCTGGGATGTAGGGCCAATGGAAGAAGAAGAAGTGTTGACGTAAAATTATCATATGCACTACTGTGTTGGGACTAATAACCTCAGAAGTTGAGTCCCATAGTGCTCAGAGCCACTACTGTGTTGATTGCTCTTAACTGATTCCTCATCCCTACTCTTTCTTTCTGGTTGTGGGCAGTACTGACTGGATGTACCGTCACTATTGGACAATAAATGTGAGAGACTGTTGTTATTGATGCAAGTCGACGACCTAATGTCTGCCTGTCTGACTACAATGTCTGAATATAGGATGTCTTGTGCGTTCGAGGTATTATTCGACTGTGGAGGTAATGTGGTTTCTTTTGTGCTCATTACAGCGTTCCAACGATTGTAAATAAACATCAGTTTAATTAATGTAGAACAATATTGTTTCTATGTCTCTATTCGTCAATTTTCGCGTTTTTGTTTTTGTGTATAGTAACCTGGTTTCTACTGTTTGCAGCTGTTTAATTATCACATCTTGGGTTGTCTTACTCTTGTCATCTGATAATTCCAACTATGTCTATTTCTACTATGTGTTTGAATCCTGTGTCAAGTCTAGTTCCCGAATATCCCATTGACCTGTGTTATAAGATTATTAATATTTAATTCCATCTCTTGTAATCTGGTATCCATTTGGTTTAACCTGGAATCTAATTGGGTAAAATTGTTATTAATCTGATGTGTCATTGTTTCTGTAATTTGATGTTAATGCAGTTCCATCTTTGAAAATCACAATTTCATCTATGAAAACTTTTTGTTGATTTTTGTGTGAATGTATGTAACAAACGATTCTTATAAGAGCCGTGGTTGCTAAGCTCATGTCCTAACTATTCAGTAGATTGAAACAAAGTTATTACTATATTATCATATTAAAACTTGACTTTAAAAGAACTTTAGAGATTGGATGTTGTCTGTTAGTCACTGATTGAATTCATTCAATGTTACGTACTTATCATTACACAAACAAATAAACATATCTCGTTTTTTGACCACCGGATATTTAAGCTGCAAAGGTAAATGTTGTTGTACACGCTGCACTGCTGCGAGGTGTTGACGTGGAAGGCTTGAATGCACGCCCGCTACCGCAACTGCATGGTCGTAATGCTGTGTGCTGAAGTGGATAACTGATGTACCCGTATTCAGCAGTTCTTCATAGCTTTAAATTGGCATGCTGGAAATGCCCTGAAGTATTGCTTGATTCTTATTTAGCAATCCATTGATGCAAGCCAGTCACAATGTGTGATATTGTCAATGAATAAACTCGCTAACGGTTGTTTATATGTAATGGGAACACATTGTTGATTCTTGTTACTACAGTTAAATTGTCCCCGAATGAAGAAAATTATATGAGGGTCATTCAATAATTAAAGAGACAAATTGGTCTGGAGAAAAAACTGTTAGTTTGGCAAGTTTGGTACTTTTGTGGCTTTTAAGTTGGCTTCACTGGGACGGACCCTGATCAGCTGATGTATCAACATTGTTTTGTTTATAACCTCAAAAATACATTTCAAGATGACGAGTCCGCTTGAAACAGCCACGTTTGTTGAACAACGTTCTGATATTTGTTTTTTACTTGCTGAAGGTGAGAAACCAGTGAATATATACTGTAGAATGTCTGAAGTTTATGGTGAAGGTTGTATGAATAGTGCAAATTCTTACAAGTGGACAGAGCAGTTTAGAAATGGTAGCAACTTAGTGACTGACGAACACGGTTCTGGCCAACTAGTTGCATTTTCAACTCCCTCACTTGAAAGTTGAATTGATGACATTATTCATACCCACTGCCGTGTGACTGTGGAAATGATAGGTGATAAAGTTCAAGTTACAAGATGGGTCCCAAAGGAGTTAACCCTGCTGCACAAGGAAACCAGGTTTAGGATGTGCACAGAGCTAAGGGAACATTGTGAAAGAGAAGGTGAGCAATTCCTCAACAAAATTTTATTTTGTGATGAAACTTGGGTTCACTATTATGAGCAAGAATCAAAAAGACAAAAGCATGGGGTGGAAGCACACCAACTCACCTGTCAAGAAAAAATTCAAAACCCAAGCACCACCACGAAAAGTCATGTTGATGGTGTTTTGGGATGCTGAAGGTCCAGTTTTTTTGTGATTATCTTGAAAAGCAGCATACAGTGAACAGCCAATACTACTCGGATTTGCTTTTAAGCAAGGTGAAGCCAGCCATGAGAGAGACGTCCTGGATCTCAAAGGAGAGACAACATGTCCTCATATTGCTCAACCAACCCTTAAAACCATTGACAAAATGAGCTGGGCAGTACTGCCTCATCCCCCCTAGTTCCAATTTAGCACCTACTGATTTCCATTTGTTTGGTGCAATGAAGGAGGCATTACATGGGAAGAAGTTCCAGGACAATGAGGACGTAAAAAAGCTTGTGGGAAATTGGTTCAAACATCAAGATAAAGAATTCTTTGCAGCCGGAATAAAAAAGCTTGTAGCCCATTGGAACGAATGCATAAATGTTCAAGGAGATTATATTGAAAAGTAAAAAAGTATTGTTTTGTAAAAATAAACGCTGCTTTTCTCCAGGCCAATTAGTCTCTCTAATTACTGAATGACCCTCGTAGTTTTCACCTGTAAATATTGATATTCCTCTGTATAACAGAATAAAACACATTGAGTTGCAACTTTAATGTGATTCCTCCTGTTTCTTGTGTCTCAATTGCACACACCATATCACCTTATCTATGCCTGTATTTATTGCTGCCATTGCAGTAGAACTTTGCAGATTTTTTGTTGTTTTTTTTCCGCATACTTGTCAGCAGATATTGTTTCAATGATCATTTCTTCTTCTTTATTTCTGTGAAATGTCATACTTGGGTTTGTTCATAGGTTCACAAATCCACAGTCGCCACATGCGAAGCTTCTCTTCTTCTTGATATTACCTTCTTACTCGCTTCAGAGGGACCCAATTTTCCACCAGAAATACAGTAAAACTTAATTTATACATTTTTTTGTGTCCCAGTGAAATACCCACAGTGTGCACAAGTTATGAAGCAGTGTTTCAGAGTGTGCTGCCAGGAAGTGGATTGGTAAGGTTGATATTAGACTATAATAAAATTTGACAGTGTAATAAAGAACTTTTGTCAAAGTTAGGCATGATCAAATTTTCTTTGATCAAATCTAGCACCTCGCCTTAGATTTGATCAAAGGAAGCATTTGTCTTATGTTTATTGCATGGAGAAATCAAACGCTTGGAGTGCTAGCATCACCACAGCTGCCTAACACAATGTTTATCAATATGACTCCCAATGTACATGGTGCATTGCATACATAACGAAATTTATAGAAATATTTTAGGCAGATGAAGCACTGTGTAGCTTACGACATTCCGAATACAAAAACAGAATAAAAAGTGAGAGCTATAAAAAAAATTACAGATGCTATTAGCTGTGAAGTACAGCCAGGATATATCCCTAAGACTATAAAGGAGAAAATCTACAACTTCTGTGGAAACAAAAATTTTTCATGACTGCAGTATGTATTAAATTTATTTGCCTTCACATATTCCTCCTCCAGTGTGTTATAAATAGCCTATATAACATTTTGTAGAATGTAACTTTTTATTTACTAGATTTTTTGTTTGTGTTTACCAATTAATTTTATGGTATGGTGCTATATTTCATATATACGTTTTTCAAACTTATACCCATTGCAAAACATATAAATGAAGTTTTATTGTAAATAACAGGTGCTCGTAGGTTCACAAACAATGGCTTATTATTTCAATTACTAATTGGTTTCACTTCTGACTGACAATAACTCCTTAAAATCCACAACAAGAGGAACAGACTCTCATGATGCTACAGAGTAAAATCCAGTTCTGTGTTTTCTACAGGTCTCCTTAGTTATCAAATCCAATGTTCACAGAACTTCACCATGTATGGAGCTCCATGACACGATGCATTGCTCTGCAGATTCTGAGCACACCTGCTCTGACATCACGAGCAGCTGTCTGGTGCCCCTGGAATGTCTCCAGTATAAATTACTGCAACAGCCCAAATGGAACTTAATTTACTTTTACCTGTAACTGTTGTTACTTAAACCTAGTCTTTTGCAATTCAATTCTCAGCCATATATGTTTCCATAAATACAAACACACATGATCTTGCAATCTCAGATCAACAGTAAGGGTGCATATCACCAACTCCCATCGATCGCCATGCGCATCTGCATCCTTACAATACACAGGTGGAGCACCAACTGCAGGCACTCACAGCGGCAACTGGTTGTCATAGTAGGTTAGCTGCCTACCTTTGGCTTTAAATATCTCTAGCTCTCAATGCTGCAAGACCATGACTGGAGTCCAACCCTAAGGACACTTAAACATATGTTGACCAGGTGTGGGTATCTAGCTGGAAAACTGTCTATTTCTAGCAATCACAAGAGTGAAAGGATTGTTGCTCGTAGCAGGGCTTTGGCTCTGTATCAGTATTGAGACATCAGGAGAAGCTGGCTCATGGAGTGAGAGGCAGTGATACGTGTTTTAACAGCTCTTGACACCTAGTGAAGAATGCGACACGCTGTGACTGAACCCTGAATGTGGGTTTTCCCTGAGGCCAGAGCGTGTACAATTGACTGAAGGATGGAGACGGCACAGCGGCAGCTACAAGGGGCAGAATGAAAGATGGTACAGAAAATCGAAGAACACAAAAAATTGCGCCACTGGTATGACCTCTTCAAGCATGACTGGAGGATAAATATTAAAGAATCTGAATGTTTTAGAGTTATGATAGATTATAACAACGAAGCCACTGGAGTGACATGATTATGAAGTGTATGAAGGAAGCTGACAATGTTTGTAAACACTACAAGAAGCTACATTATTAGTCATGCATGTGTAAAAAGAGTGACGTACAATTTTATTACAAGTTGATGCGCCATACTATAAACCCTCCAGCTACACAGAGTATGAAGGCAGCACACATTTCTAATTCCTTCCCCAACATTCCTAGTGGACAGGTAACCTCAATTCATTATTTCAAATGTATTTGAAAGTGAACATGACCCTATTGCATTGTAGAACTGGCTGTAGGTCTCCTTGGTGAACTTCGTTAATAACTTGTTTAATGTTGTGTTATTTTATGAGATGCATCCAGACAGTAAGTTCCAATGAGTGATAAAGAAAAAAAAAAAAAAAAAACACCACTAAGTAAGAAATTTATGGAATATAACAATACCAGAGAAGGAAAGTTTCTACTCACCATATAGCAGAGATGCTGAGTCGCAATAGGCACAATAAAAAGATTCACACAATTAAAGCTTTTGGCCATTAAGGCCTTTGTCAGCAGTAGACACACATACACATACACACACCATGCCCTGAAATGATAAATGTCCTTCCCACCCCTCCTACTGTGGTATTCTGCCGTCCACCGAACCTACACAATATACTCGTCCATCCTTACACAACCCCCAATCCCGTACCTCACGGCTCATACCCCTGTAATAGACCTAGATGCAAGACCTGCCCATACATCCTCCTACCACCACCTATACCATCAAAGGCAGGGCTACCTGTGAAACCAGTCATGTGATTTACAAGCTAAGCTGCAACCTCTGTGCTGCATTCTATGTAGGCATGACAAGCAAAAAGCTGTCTGTCCACATCAATGGCCACCGACAAACTGTGGCCAAGAAACAAGTGATCCACCCTGTTGCTGAACCATGCTGCCAAACATGATATACCTCATCTTAATGACTGCTTCACAGCCTGTGCCATATGGATCCTTCCCACCAACACCAGCTTTTCTGAATTGCCCAGGTGGGAACTTTCCCTGCAATACATCCTACGTTCCCGTAACCCTCCTGCCCTCAACCTTCGCTAGTCACTGTCCTCACCCGTCCAGCTCCCTCCCTGTTGCCATTCCAGCACTACACAGCTGTCATTTCACCGCCACACCCAGTCATTTTATTTTTCTCCTTTCCGCTATCTACCCCCTCCCCCCTCTGCACCTTCTCTCCTGCCCTACATCTAAACTGCAACATTTAACTGTCCACCACTCCCACCATACTATCCCTCCTGCTCCCCGCCCCAGCCTCCTCCTTACCCCCACCCAGTCACCACTCCCATCATGCACTGGTGCTGCTGTTCAGTGTGGTCTCAGCTCAAATGGTGTGTGTGTGTGTGTGTGTGTGTGTGTGTGTGTGTGTGTGTGTGTGTGTGTGTGCGCGCCAGCGACCTGTTGTGCCACCTCTGGACACAGCCAGAACTTAGTTTCTGGATGCACCTCATAGTAGGAAGTCACCAGAATGTCACAATAAATTTTACTGTTTTCTACTATCTTACATGGTGGCCATTATTGAAGCGTCTAATTTAGATTTGGTAGTGTGTAACTTCACAGAAAGTATTTAAGGGCGAGTGGTGGAGTGCATGTGGTCTTTGCGGGTTGGTTGGTATTTTTTTGTTGTGTTGCTATGCTAACTTTTGAGTTGAATACTTGAACTTTCCTTTGGAACTTGAATATCTTTGTGAATGTAGGTTACCGACTATTTTCATTTGACCTTACATTATTTGACCGTGTTTTTGGTGACTGATGTTGGAAGACTGTACGAAATTTTAATTTGTTTATGGGCTGTGAAATGCAATTATTGCTGCAGGTGATAGTTATATTTGTATGCGTTCAGTGTAACAAACTTTAATTTTATAACAATAATGGAACTCCTTCAATGGAGCAATGTGTAAAATACGGGAAGGGCAACCACTCACCTATGGTGGACTGATGTGTGTACAAAAGAAACATACACAGGAAAAAATATTCACACTAGCTTTCAAGCTTTTGCTCTTGTTTCTTTTCCTAGCAAAAGTACACACATTCATGCATACTACCACACAGATGCCGAAATGCACACTGCTGTGGCCTTAGCAAACCTGGTTGATGACAACTGATTCTTGAAAGCAGTTGACTGTGCACTTACCCACCACTACCTACTGTGATCCAATCACAGGCATCTCCTACACAATAAAAGGGGCATGTTATACAAGGTGTAAATTTTAAGTTGACAAACCGGAATAACTCGAAAAATAAGCTGCAAATGAAAAAATGTGCAGAACCCAAAGTTGATTATTTTCGAGGGGGACATCTGCTGGTGCTAAAATTAGCCCGCCACCCCAGCTCCCTGGGGGTGGGGTGGGAGGCAACTTTAAGATTTCAAATGGGAACCCCCATTTTATACTGCAGAATCAGATTCTACATTAAAAACTACGTACATTTTGTCTTAAACATTTGTTTTGATTCTTGGTAGTTGGCACTGTAATTCAAGAAAATCCATGTTTTCATTTTGGCATGGAGAATGGTTACAGATAAATAAAAAATACTTACTTACTTCATAAATTTTGATTCGCTAAAACTAAAACTCCCCCTCTCTCCCCATAGGGTGGGGTTTGAGAGAGAGAGGAATTAGAGTTTTACAAATGTTGACCCACATATTAATTTTTTCCACAGATTCGGACAAGTTTTGTTTGTTTCGTGGTCATGAGGCCACACAACTTTTAATTATGAAATAAATCACCTGACTAGCTAACTAACTAGTTTTAGCGAATCAAAATTTACGAAGTAAATAAGTATTTTTTATTTATCCATAACCATTTTCCATGCAAAAATGAGAACATGGATTTTCTTGAATTACAGTGCCAACTACCAAGAATCAAAACAAATGTTTAAGACAAAATGTACGTAGTTTTTCATGTAGAATCTGATTCTGCAATATAAAATGGGGGTTCCCATTTGAAATTTTAAAGCTGCCTCCCACCCCACCCCCAGGGGGCTAGGGCGAAGGGCTAATTTTAGCACCAGCAAACATCTCCCTCAAAAATAATCAACTTTGGATTCTACACATTTTTTCGTGTGATTCTTGTTTGACAACTTAAAATTTACACCCCGTATATCAGTAACGCTGCAATTACTGCACAGCAGTTGTTGCCTTTCCCTTATTTTACTTGAAACTTTAATTTTTGTGTCATCATTGACAGTGTAAAACTGCTCTTTCTAACTTTGAGTGTTAGCTGTTGATTTTTGTGAATTGATGTGCAGTTAAATGAACTCTGCTTGCACTTCTTTTTGTGTTTGATACTCTGCTTG
The DNA here is from genome assembly GCF_021461385.2 of Schistocerca piceifrons. Classification (NCBI taxonomy): domain Eukaryota; kingdom Metazoa; phylum Arthropoda; class Insecta; order Orthoptera; family Acrididae; genus Schistocerca; species Schistocerca piceifrons. The sequence goes on along the minus strand of NC_060139.1, from coordinate 116,012,058 downwards.
CACTATATGTGATAAATATTGTTTCTTTATTTTGAATTGAATCTCAATTTATGTGAGGTCATCGTTGACACTTGGTTTAAAATACATTTTGGTTTCAGCAGTAAGTACACTGATGGACATCGATAAGACAAGGCAGCAGACAAGCATGGGCAATGGTGAACAGTACTGCTTCTCTGGAGGGAAGGGATGACTGCTTCAGACACCCACAAGAGGTTAACAGCCATATGTGGGGAAACAGCGCCTTGCAGATCCATAATTAGTTGTATATCAGAGTTCAGAGATGGCAGGGACTGTGCTGAAAAATACAAAAGTACTGGGTGTCCAGCAACTGCAGGTAAACCAAAGAATCCTCAAGCATGTCAATAACCTGTTAATGAGTGACAGGTAAACCATGTTTTATGAAATATACAAGCCAGCAGGTCTATTACATGGAACCCTCCATACCATTATCCATGAGGAATTTAATATGAAGAGTATGTGCCCCATTCACTCACCACTGTGCAGAAAGAGAAGCAAGTGGAGATATGCCAGTAGTTGGTGCAAAGTACAGTGCAGATCCATTGAGTTCTTTTAGAATCTAGTCACCGTTTAAGAGTTATGTTACTTACATGATACTCCAGAACAGAAATGCCAGTCGATGGAGTGGAAGCATGCTGAGAGCAGTCATCCCAAGAAGTCATAGCTGGCACAATTCATGCAGAAACAAATGACTACTGCGTTCTAGCGTTGGTAAGGGATATTGCTGGTGGTTTGGCTCCCTCCCATATGGTTCCAATGGCTCTAAGCACTATGGACTTAACATCTGAGGTCATCAGTCCCCTAGACTTAGGACTACTTAAACCTAACTAACCTAAGGACATCACACACATCCATGCCCGAGGCACGATTCGAACCTGCGACCGTAGCAGCAGTGTGGTTCCGGACTGGAGCACCCAGAACTGCTCTGCCACTGCGGCTGGCGGCTCCTTCCCAATATGACCCTCAACAGTGATTGTTATTGCAGTTCACTGCACCAACTCCACTGACACATTCAATAATGTCATCATGGAAGATGGAGCCATGGAATCCTGCTCCAACATGACAATGTGGGGACTCATACCAGCTGCCAGATCACTGCCACTGTGCATAAACTAGGGTTTACTGTGCCACATTATCCATATTTGCCAGATCTGCTCCTAGTGACCACACCCTATTTGATGCGATGAAAGAGGTCACGTGGGGGTAAGAAGCACATCAGCAATGACTGACTTCATGCAGTTGTCCACTGGCGATTCCAGGATACCCCAAATAATAGTTTTGTATGCAAATATGAAGCTGCCAAAACAATGACTAAAGAGCAGAGTCAAGGCGGGGAATACCTGTAATATAATATGTATTCGTTTGTTCAGTAAACTGTTCCTGTGAACACAAAGAAATTGGAGTGCCAATCATTTTTGACTGCCTCAAGTATACACAAGGTATCGAGAGAGAGAGAATGAATTTTAATTTTACAAAAACAGTGATTCGGCAACTGTAGCCTGGTGGAAATTTTGGCAGAGATCATGGACTGCATAATGTAAATGATCGTCCAACTGTTCCCCTTATCTAGAAATGGATCAAAACGCTTGAGGAGATCAGTTCAACACTGGCCAAATTAAAATCTGGCTGACCAAGGTCATCAAGAATGGGTGAATCCATGGAGAGTGAATCTGTGTTTGTGATGATCCTAACCTCTTCGTTCGTAAGTGCATGTGCATAAATCATCATTGCGCTGAATCCTGCAAAAAGAGCTTAAATTGTTGTTGTTGTTGTGGTCTTCAGTCCTGAGACTGGTTTGATGCAGCTCTCCATGCTACTCTATCCTGTGCAAGCTTTTTCATCTCCCAGTACCTACTGCAACCTACATCCTTCTTAATCTGCTTAGTGTATTCATCTCTTGGTCTCCCTCTATGATTTTTACCCTCCACGCTGCCCTCCAATACTAAATTGATGATCCCTTGATGCCTCAGAACATGTCCTACCAACCGATCCCTTCTTCTGGTCAAGTTGTGCCACAAACTTCTCTTCTGCCCAATCTTATTCAATACTTCCTCATTAGTTATGTGATCTAATCTTCAGCATTCTTCTGTAGCACCACATTTCGAAAGCTTCTATTCTCTTCTTGTCCAAACTATTTATCGTCCATGTTTCACTTCCATACATGGCAACACTCCATACAAATACTTTCTGAAAGGACTTCCTGACACTTAAATCTATACTCGATGTTAACAAATTTCTCTTCTTCAGAAACGCTTTCCTTGCCATTGCCAGTCTACATTTTATATCCTCTCTACTTCGACCATCATCAGTTATTTTGCTCCCCAAATAGCAAAACTCCTTTACTACTTTAATTGTCTCATTTCCTGATCTAATTCCCTCAGCATCACCCGACTTAATTAGACTACATTCCATTATCCTTGTTTTGCTTTTATTGATGTTCATCTTATATCCTCCTTTCAAGACACTGTCCATTCCATTCAACTGTTCTTCCAGGTCCTTTGCTGTCTCTGACAGAATTACAATGTCATCGGCGAACCTCAAAGTTTTTATTTCTTCTCCATGAATTTTAATACCTACTCCGAATTTTTCTTTTGTTTCCTTTATTGCTTGCTCAATATACAGATTGAACAACATCGGGGAGAGGCTACAACCCTGTCTTACTCCCTTCCCAACCACTGCTTCCCTTTCATGTCCCTCGACTCTTATAACTGCCATCTGGTTTCTGTACAAATTGTAAATATCCTTTCGCTCCCTGTATTTTACCCCTGCCACCTTTAGAATTTGAAAGAGAGTATTCCAGTCAACATTGTCAAAAGCTTTCTCTAAGTGTACAAATGCTAGAAACGTAAGTTTGCCTTTCCTTAATCTTTCTTCTAAGATAAGTCGTAAGGTCAGTATTGCCTCACGTGGTCCAGTGTTTCTACGGAATCCAAACTGATCTTCCCCGAGGTTGGCTTCTACTAGTTTTTCCATTCGTCTGTAAAGAATTCGTGTTAGTATTTTGCAGCTGTGACTTATTAAACTGATAGTTCGGTAATTTTCACATCTGTCAACACCTGCTTTCTTTGGGATTGGAATTATTATATCCTTCTTGAAGTCTGAGGGTATTTCGCCTGTTTCATACATCTTGCTCACCATATGGTAGAGTTTTGTCAGGACTGGCTCTCCCAAGGCCGTCAGTAGTTCCTATGGAATGTTGTCTACTCCGGGGGCCTTGTTTCGACTCAGGTCTTTCAGTGCTCTGTCAAACTCTTCACGCAGTATCATATCTCCCATTTCATCTTCATCTACGTCCTCTTCCATTTCCATAATATTGTCCTCAAGTACATCGCCCTTGTATAGACCCTCTATATACTCCTTCCATCTTTCTGCTTTCCCTTCTTTGCTTAGAACTGGGTTTCCATCTGAGCTCTTGATATTCATACAAGTGGCTCTCTTTTCTCGAAAGGTCTCTTTAATTTTCCTGTAGGCAGTATCTATATTACCCCTAGTGAGATAGGCCTCTACATCCTTACATTTGTCCTCTAGCCATCCCTGCTTAGCCATTTTGCACTTCCTGTCGATCTCATTTTTGAGACGTTTGTATTCCTTTTTGCCTGCTTCATTTACTGCATTTTTATATTTTCTCCTTTCATCAATTAAATTCAATATTTCTTCTGTTACCCAAGGATTTCTACTAGCCCTCGTCTTTTTACCTACTTGATCCTCTGCTGCCTTCACTACTTCATCCCTCAAAGCTGCCCATTCTTCTTCTACTGTATTTCTTTCCCCCATTCCTGTCAATTGTTCCCTTATGCTCTCCCTGAAACTCTGTACAACCTCTGGTTCTTTCAGTTTATCCAGGTCCCATCTCCTTAAATTCCCACCTTTTTGCAGTTTCTTCAGTTTTAATCTACAGGTCATAACCAATAGATTGTGGTCAGAGTCCACATCTGCCCCTGGAAATGTCTTACAATTTAAAACCTGGTTCCTAAATCTCTGTCTTACCATTATATAATCTATCTGATACCTTTTAGTATCTCCAGGGTTCTTCCATGTATACAACCTTCTTTCATGATTCTTAAACCAAGTGTTAGCTATGATTATGTTGTGCTCTGTGCAAAATTCTACCAGGCGGCTTCCTCTTTCATTTCTTAGCCCCAATCCATATTCACCTACTATGTTTCCTTCTCTCCCTTTTCCTACACTCGAATTCCAGTCACCCATGACTATTAAATTTTCGTCTCCCTTCACAATCTGAATAATTTCTTTTATTTCATCATACATTTCTTCGTCATCTGCAGAGCTAGTTGGCATATAAACTTGTACTACTGTAGTAGGTGTGGGCTTCGTATCTATCTTGGCCACAATAATGCGTTCACTATGCTGTTTGTAGTAGCTTACCCGCATTCCTATTCATTATTAAACCTACTCCTGCATTACCCCTATTTGATTTTGTGTTTATAACCCTGTAGTCACCTGACCAGAAGTCTTGTTCCTCCTGCCACCGAACTTCACTAATTCCCACTATATCTAACTTCAACCTATCCATTTCCCTTTTTAAATTTTCTAACCTACCTGCCCGATTAAGAGATCTGACATTCCACGCTCCGATCCGTAGAACGCCAGTTTTCTTTCTCCTGATAATGACATCCTCTTGAGTAGTCCCCGCCCGGAGATCCGAATGGGGGACTATTTTACCTCCGGAATATTTTACCCAAGAGGACGCCATCATCATGTAATCATACAGTAAAGCTGCATGCCCTCGGGAAAAATTACGGCTGTAGTTTCCCCTTGCTTTCAGCCGTTCGCAGTACCAGCACAGCAAGTCCGTTTTGGTAAATTGTACCCTTACAAAATCCAATTGGTGCAAGAACCAAAGCCTCAGGACGCCAGACGTAGTCACATCATTAACGAACTGCAGCCTGAGCGCCCTTTATTCAACATCTTGTTTCCTCACAAGGCTCATTTTCACCTGAACGGTCATGTTGGTAAACAAAATTGCCACTACTGGAGTGCAAAGAATCCTTAACAGAAGCATGAGAAACCCATTCATTCCCCAAAAATCACTATGTGCTGTGATGTCAACCTGAGGAATAATTGGGTAATACTTTTTTGAGGACGAGAGTGATCATTCAGATCAATTCAGAATGTTATGTGACAATGTTAAATGACTTTTGACTCATTGCAAAACTTTCCTGGTTATATCAAACAACATGGTTTCAGCAAGTTGGAGCCACAGCACACACATTCAATGTGTCTGTACTGTAAGTTCATGAAATTTTCCCTGGCAAATTGATTTCCAGGAAGAGTGACATAAATTCGCTCCCTCACAATCCATATTTGAGCCCCATGGATTTTTCTTACCAGGATATGTCAAATCTAAAGTTATGTCAATAATCTGAATCCTCTGGAGCAACTGACAAATAATACCTGTAGAAAAATGGCAGCTATCTCTGTGTCTACATGCCACGCTATGATGCAAATTTTGTTCATAGTCCAAACGATTGCTGCAGGCATGCTAGATTGCATTTAAATGACATTATTATTCCTAAACTGTATGTTCTGTTGATAGACTTCAACCTCTATTTTGCTTTGATACATCAAATATAAACTTTATTTTGAGACACCCTGTACCATCCTCTCTGATACCGAGTCAACCAAGAAATCAGGTTCTGCATTGTCCAGAAAGACATCGGCATATAAAATTGCTAGAGCACTTACAGTGACTTGTAAACTTCATGAATGTGTCTCCTCAGTTTGTAGTCTCCGCTGCTTTGTTCAACTGTATACAGAAAATGTGAACAGGTCATCTGACTTCTGAAACTGATGTAGGATGGGATGATTGCCTGGTGTTCAATACCATTCCTGTGACAGAAATTTGAAAACTGTGCTAAAAATCATCAGTTAATATACTCAAATGCCATTGTGGCCACTCTAGCTGTGATGGATGACAGCAAAAACAAAGAGAGAATTAAGAAAAGCACTGATAATGAATCACACTATTCCTGAAAAATGCCTCGTGAAATCTAAGTGAAGTCATTCCCATGGGTGTTATGAATTTGGACAGATGGAGAATACTGCTATGTCGGCGCAGACTGATTATATATGTGAGATGAACATGGGCAAACTTATCGTTCAATATAAGCATTTATGTTCTGGCCAGCAGACATGGCACTAGATGATCTTGTAGTAACTGGAATATTTTTCGATGAATAGTCTCTGGGACTCAAGCCTGCATTGAAGTTAGTTTGTTGCAAGCAACGAGATGCCATGAAAAATGTTCCATTGGTGACAAACAGCAGATGTGGTGAAGATCACAGTGAGGGTCCCTGTGGATAATCAATCTCAAAGTCCTGAGGATATGGCTTGGGCCTTTGTAAAGCAGGTACACAGCAATAACATAAGCAACTCCTTGTGACATGATAGTCATTCAAAGACCAAATTGAAAACACCAAGTGTCATAAGAATCAAAGTCTACATCAGTGCTGATCACAAGGTGTAATAATGAACTAGAATCTGCATATTACTTGGTTGACATGCACAAAAATTACTTCAAGGCTCTATCACTGAAACTCTTTAATGCCTTCTCCACTAACCTTGCTCTTGGAGCAAATAATGCCATCAGTTGCTTATAGACTATAATGAGATGACACTTCATGTCCATGAGGAAAAGTGCATCTTTTAAATGCTACATATAATTGCCCTTACCTCTTTGTTCTGTTTGTGAATAATTTATCTGCGCTTGTTTTGATGTCTTGAGAGGATATGCCAGTGTCTGTACTAAATCATCAATGCTCGTATGTGATATAATAGTATCTACTGCATATTTTGAAGCATTAGTTACAGAATGTGTACCAGCCAGGAGTGAAGGACACCAGGAGCAAATTTTAGGCCTTTTTTTTCTTCAACGAGAGAACTGTCTCTTTACACTTCAGAGTTCGCTCAAATTTTACACTTTTCTTCTGTAAATTGTTCAAAGTTTACGCAAATTTGTTTGCATTTGAAATAAACGTACTGTAGTAACCAAGTTCCTCTACAAATGACTGGAGATCCTCGATATTTGTTGGTGCTTCTACATACTGCTCTTTGTGTTATTTACAGAAAATGTAGCCTAGAAATACCACAATAGGTAAAATTTACACTTCTGTAAATTGCTCTAAGATCAGTTTGTTAGAGATATTTGAATAGTACCTTTAAGATTCCCTAAAAGCCGTTGTTCTGTCAACACAGTGAGAATATTAAACGTATTTTGACAGAACAATTTATTCAAGGTAAACTTCAGTGCACTAAGTATCAGTAAAAAATGTGATGTACTAGCCATTTCAAATGACACACAACTGCACTGAAATGGTGTATTTATTGCTATCATACTTTTATGTTCCTTGTTGAATGCTAACTGTATGTGGCATCAGCCAGGTTGATCATAGTGCCTAGGGCATTGTTAGTACACAAAGTGATACGGAAAGTATGAGGGTGGTTTGATAAGTCTGGTAAAAAAAAAAGCAAGAAAACTGTTTGTGTTGTGAACAACTCACCTTTTCTTGGCCTAGTCTCCTTTGAGGGATATAAGCTTGGTCCAGTGATTCTTCAGCTTTTTCATCCCATCAGAAAAATAGGTTCTGTCAAACTCTGCAAAATATTCATTGCTTACAACTATCATTTCCTCATCTGAAGAAAATTTCTTCCCAGCAAGCCAACGTTTCAGGTTAGGAAACAGGAAGAAGTCACTTGGTGCTAAGTCTGGTGAATAGGGAGGATGAGCAACCAATTCATGAACTTTTGCATTATTGATGATGATTATGTGTTTAAAGGGACTAAACTACTGTGGCATCAGTGCCTCCATTTCATTAGAGAAACCTGTAAAAAGGTAAAAAAGTGGGGACTTGGCTGCTCCAACTATACAGGGTGAGTCACCTAACATTACCGCTGGATATATTTTGTAAACCACATCAAACACTGACGAATCGATTCCACAGACCGAACGTGAGGAGAGGGGCTAGTGTAATTGGTTAATATAAACCATAAAAAATGCACGGAAGTATGTTTTTTAACACAAACCTACGTTTTTTTAATGGAACCCCATTAGTTTTGTTAGTCCATCTGAACATATAAACAAATACGTAATCAGTGCCGTTTGTTGCATTGTAAAATGTTAATTACATCCGGAGATATTGTAACCTAAAGTTGACACTTGAGTACCACTCCTCCGCAGTTCGATCTTGTGTATCGGATAGCACCGAATTACGTAGGGATCCAAAGGGAACGGTGATGGACCTTAGGTACAGAAGAGACTGGAACAGCACATTACGTTCACATGCTAACACCTTTTTATTGGTCTTTTTCACTGACGCACTTGTACATTACCATGAGGGGTGAGGTACACGTACACACGTGGTTTCCGTTTTCAATTACAGAGTGGAATAGAGTGTGTCCCGACATATCAGGCCAGTAGATGTTCAATGTGGTGGCCATCATTTGCTGCACACAATTGCAATCTCTGGCGTAATGAATGTCGTACGCGCCGCAGTACATCTGGAGTAATGTCGCCGCAGGCTGCCACAATACGTTGTTTCATATCCTCTGGGGTTGTAGGCACATCACGGTACACATTCTCCTTTAACGTACCCCACAGAAAGAAGACCAGAGGTGTAAGATCAGGAGAACAGGCTGGCCAATTCATGCGTCCTCCACGTCATGGTAATGTACATGTGCATCAGTGAGAAAGACCAATAAAAAGGTGTTAGCATGTGGACGTAATGTGCTGTTCCAGTCTCTTCTGTGCCTAAGATCCATCACCGTTCCCTTTGGATCCCTACGTAATTCGGTGCTCTCCGATACACACGATCGAACAGCAGAGGAGTGGTACTCAAGCGTCAACTTTAGGTTACAATATCTCCGGACGTAATTAACATTTTACAATGCAACAAACGGCACTGATTACGTATTTGTTATATGTTCAGATGTGCTAACAAAACTAACGTGGTTCCATTTTAAAAAAACGTAGGTTTGTGTTAAAAAACATACTTCCGTGCATTTTTGTATGGTTTGTATTAAACAATTACACTAGCCCCTCTCCTCACGTTCGGTCTGTGGAATCAGTTCCGTCAGTATTTGATGTGGTTTACGAAATATATCCAGCGGTAACGTTGGGTGACTCACCCTGTATAACCAAGTCAAAGAGTTTGAAAAAGGGCATGACAGTAGTTGTAACACAACAGGTAAGAGAAACTACTGATAACCCAGGCAGCATCTTGCACAAGAGGGTCTAAAGGCACAACAAAATGAGGGGACAAGAAAGTAACCTGCAGTCACATGGTGGGTACCCACTGCAGGGGGGAGGCTCTTCTGCCCCACAACTAACCCTAACACTGAAAGAGGAGTATTATAGTTTAGTGCAAAAAACCACTCTCTCCCAGGAAATGCAACACTTTGGTAGTAAGCAGTGGCTGCAAGCATCTGAGGTAGTGAGATAGGCAAACTGAGAGCTTGCCGCTGATCAGCCAGCAGGGTGCACTCAACAAGAACATGAGCTATCATCAGTAGATTACCACAGCTGCATTGAGGAGGATCCTTCCAATGCAGAAGGAACACGTGGGTGACTCGTGTAGCTGATATGTAGATGGCTCAACACAATGCCATCTTTCCGTGAAGCCTGGAAAAGTGTCTACCACATCTTAGTGGAACATTTAATCACTCTCAACTTCTTTGGGTTGTAGTACCCTGCCATTCCAATTCCCAGAGCCTCAAAATATTGCATCGAAGTTGTAATCGTAAGTTGGTGTGCAGTATTTCTACATCAAGTTAACCTTCTGTAGTTGCATCTTTAACTAGACAGTTGGCGAGTTCATTGCCTGGAGTGCATATGTGGCTTGGTGTCCAGATGAAGGTCACTGCCTTTCCACAGCTGTAAAGGTCTACCAGTAGGTCCTGGATGTTGCCGACCAAAAGATTTTTGGGACAGCACGGCCATATGCCTCTTAAGCAACTCATAGGAATTTCTGCAGATCAGAGATTTCTTTGCGGCCAGGGATCTGTTTGTTTGTTTTGTTTTAGGATGCAAAAACAACTAGGGTCATATGCGCCCATGTCAAAACTGTGAAACACAAAGACAAGGAGATGAGTTAAAAATGACTGTACATCAATACCAATCGACGGAAGAAAAAACAGCTAAAAACAGGGACGTGGAGAAAGGTCTATAAAATAGGCCATTGAGAAACTGACGTCCAGAACTAAAAATTAAATGGCCTTTGCCATATTGCTATTATGGATAAAAAGTAAAATGTGGTTAACATCCCGCACTTTGTTCGCTAAAACAGCCAATAACTCTGACAGCAAACCCGAACAGGAATGTAAACGGTTAAAAAAAGGGCATTCCATGAGGAAATGGCAAACAGCCAAAAGATGGGCACAATGTGCACAAATTGGTAGAGGAACACAAATGATGAAGTGTAAAAAGGCAATGCCCAATACGCAACCTAATTAAAATGACCTCCTTGCGGCGGGAGGGTTGAGTGGAGGTCATCCAAGCCACTGGGAGAGGCTTGATAACCTGGTGCTTATTCCCATGAAGGGAGAACCTGTGATGATGCCAAAGTGACACCACCTCCTGACAGACAGCAACACAGAGATCATCAGAGGGAATATAAGAACTAATGGGCTGAGGTACGATGACTGCAGCCTTGGCAGCAACGTCAGCAGGCTTGTTTCCTCTCAGACCCACATGACCAGGAACCCACATAAACATCATAGTGGCTCCTTCAAGAGTGAGCAAGTGACAGTTTTCCTGGACCCAATGCACTAAGGGATGGACTGTGTACAACACACAGAGGCTCTGAAGGGTACTGAGAGTCTGAGCAGATGACACAATGGAAAAGCCTGTGTCACCACATGTACTCTGTGGCCTGATACAGAGTGAAGAGCTCTGCTGTAAGTACTGAGCAGTGTGCCGGAAGACAATACCAAAAAAATCGTCTGCGCCAATGATGAAGGCAGTGTACACAAATGTACTATCATGAAGTTCCGTGTGAAGGTCGTGAAACTGAAGGCGATGGAGCAAGGCTGGAGTAGTGTCTTTAGGAAGCGAATGAAGGCCTATGTGAACACGGGCCATCGCACGAAGCCAAGGTGGTGAAGGGTCCACACCCACTGGGAAAGTTGCAGGGAGTGTGAAGTTATCTGCCAGAGCAAGAGCCGAAAGCAAAACGGAGGAGGGTTGTTCGATTTGCACCCCAGGAAGTACCCTTGAGGACACACACACATTGAGGAACTGAGCAGGCAGCCAAGTAAGAAATGTGGGAGGACCAAGATAAGTGTCGGATCCAGCAGAAGCCCCAGGAATTTCGTAGTTTCAATGAACAGAAGAGCAACAGACAAAGATGTAATGATGGTGGGAGAAACCAACTGCACCACCAGAAATCCATACAAATGGTATTGTCAGTGGGAAAATGAAAGCCACTGTCGATGCTCCATGAGAAAAGACGATCAAGACATCGCTAAAGATGCACTCAATGAGACAGGTCCATGGTGAACTGCAACAGAAGACAAAATCATCGAGAAAAAAGCGGCTGTAGATGCCCGGCTTAAGACAGGCCATTATACTGTTAATGGTGAGAGCAATGAGGATGACACTCAGACTGGAATCCTGAGGCACACTATTTTCCTGGATAAAGGTGTCCAAAAAGGCAGAACCCACACTCGGTCTTTTAAAAATTCCTCAACAAAATGGGACAGGTGGCCACGGAAGCTCCACCTGTAGAGAGTATGGAGGATACCAGTCCTCCAGCAGTTGCCACAGACATTCTCCAAATCTAAAATCATGGCCACAGTCTGGGATTTCCTCAGAAAACCATTCATGACAGGGGTGGACAAAGTGAAGAGATGGTCAACTGCAGAATGACACACTCTAAATCCACAATGTGCAGTGGTTAGGCGAGGCTCGAGCCACCATAGCAGCCAGGCATGAATCATACATTCCATCACCTTGCTAACACAACTGGTGAGAGAGATGAGCATTAGCTACAAGGAAAGTGTTTGTCCTTACTAGGCTTATGTGTGTGTATGACAATGGCTTCTCACCAGCATCTGAGAAACATGCCCTCTGTCCAGATGCGGTTGTACATATTAAGGATAAAGTGCTTGCCCTCAAGAGAAAGATGTTGCAACATCTGAATGTGAACGGCGTCTGGCCCTGGGATGGAGGACTGGGATGAAGTGAGAGCATGATCTAGCTCCCTCATAGTAAAAGCGGCAATGTAATACTTGCAATTCTGAGAAGAGAAAGGTATCGCCTGAGCCTCCTCTGCTCGTTTCTGATGGAGGAAGGCGGGGTGATAGTGGAAGGAGCTCGAAATTTCCACAAAATGGCGGCCCAAGGTGTTGGAGATAGCAATAGGGACCATGATGACATCGTCTGCTACTGTCAGGCCAGAAATTGGGGAATGGATCTCAGTCCCAGAGAGCCATCAGAGATTGGCCCACACAAAGGAAGAGGGAGTGGAACTATTAAATTAAGTAATGAAGGAAATCCAGCAAGCTATTTAGCTATCTTGAAGAACACCATGACACTGTGCACACATCTGTTTATAACGAATGCAATTCGCCACCATAGGGAGATGGTTAAAAACACAGACAGCATATCTCTGTGCATGAATTGTGTCGTGGCATGCCTCACTCCACCAAGGGACCAGGAAATGGTGTGGTAAAGAGGAAATGTGAGGAATAGAACGTTCTGCAGCAGTAAGGATAATGTTTGTAAGATATTCCACCTTTTCATCACAACTGGGAGAAATCTTGTTCAACGAAGGTTGCCAGGGGCAAGTAATGCCTCCAGTCGGCTTTAGTAAGCTGCCAGTTGGACGTGCACGAAGGTGGGGTAGGAGTCAGCAAACAGATAGCACACAGGAAATGATCGCTTGAGTAGGTGTCAGAAAGAACAGACCACTCAAGATGATGGGCAACCTGGGCAGTGCAGAAGGTTGGGTCCAAATGGGAATAGGTGTGCAAGGAGTCTGAAAGGAATGTGGGTGCTCCTGTGTTAAGGCAGACAACGTTAAGTTGATTAAGGTCAGCCAAAAGGGCACCTCTTGGATAGGTTCTGGAAGAATCCCAAAGGGGATTGTGCGTATTTAAGTCACCGAATGGCAAAATGGGTGAGATAGCTACCTAATAATCTGGAGGAAGTCTACCCTGGTGACACCGAATGACGGAGGGATGTAAATGGTACAAAGGGAAAAGGTCAAATAAGGGAGGAAAAGGCGAACTGCTACAGCTTGAGAACGGGTAGTCAAGAATATGGGTTGATTATAAACTCATCCCGCATGAGCAGCACGACTTCCCCTTGAGACGGAATGCCAATCTCGGGGGAGGTCAAAGGGATGTCGAAACGGACTGGGAAGAAATGCGAAAGCTCAAAGTGGTCATATGGAAGCAATTTTGTTTCCTGAAGACAGACAGCAAGTGGACACTGTGATTCTTAAAGCAGCTGTAAATCCTCTTTGTTGGATCAAAGGCCACGAACGTTTCATTGGAGGAGAGTCATGATGAGGAAAAAATGAACGGGTGTCACCTTGGCACCTGCCGAGTGCCAGCCTGCGAAGGTTCGCACCTACAGGGCACAGAGGCAGGAGGATCCTGCTCCGTGAGGTCCACATAAGTGTTGGCTTTCTTCTGCTGTCAGCCTGCAGAGTCCAAAACAGAAAAACAGATGGTGGTGCACATCGACAACATGGAGGCCGGCTGGGTGAGGGTATCACATGGTGGCGCCATCGAAGAGGATCTTTGAGCCAGCAAATGAGAAGACCGTTTGCCTTTGTTAGAATTCTTCAGGCCTTTCCAGTTCGCACAGGAAGACACAGGTGTTGGTTGGCTGGAGGGGTATAGGAAGTCTTCATGGGAGTATTCCTTCTGTCCTTTCCAGCCTGCCAGTTATTTAGCTGGTCTTTTTGCCCCGTAAGGCGAGAGTCTGATGGCTTGTTGCACAGTAGAATGAGGTGACGGTGATGCTACCATGACACTGGGCGATTTCACAACCTCGGAGTTGAATTTGAGGTCGCATGTCTGCATGGCCATGTGCTTCATGGAGCAAGAACAATACTATAAGTGCCAGACAGTAGAACGCAGGGTTTGCAACTAGTCAATAACTTGTGAGCGACTGGAAAAGGTACTTTTTCCTTTACCCGGATCTCGTGGATAGCCCACTCATCCAGATACATGAGACCATCTCGAGAGGAGGTGGCACGATGCCATTGCTGTCCATACAGTGGGGAAGACGAGGTGCACAATCGCCCTCGTGCGCATCCCTACCACCACTTACACATTTGGCTGTGTGTCCACAAGACATTTGAGTGTGATTGAAATGATGACATGGGTAGCAGCACATAAGGTTCAGAATGTACGGTCGGACATTGATAACTTCATAGCTTGCTTTGATCTTGGATGAAATCATCACTATATTAGAGGCGAGGAAAGAGTGCATGTCTGCACTAAGGAAGCATCTACCTTTCTCATCACCTGATGGAAGGCTAGACACCCTGATGAGGGAAGTATGTTTGGATTTCGGCCTCAGTCAGGCCAGTAGCCTAGTGTAAATAATACCACGGGAAGAATTCAGAGTTCTATGGGTCTTGACATGAACAGGATAGCCATGGAGAAGCGAAGTGGTAAGCATTGTTGTGCTTGAGAATCATAAGTAGTCTCCAAAAGCAAAATGCCACTGCATAAACAAGAGCAGGATTTCACAGGGCTGGCAATTGCATCAACATCTTTCTGAATAATAAACAGATTTATTGTTGGGAAGGACTGACCATCTTCAGTACATGAAACCACGAGGAATCACAGTGCAGCTGGGAGGGTCTTTGAATAGGGAGCTTCAGTCCATTTACATTTGGTGCATGTGGACAGCAAAGATGATGATTGGCTCATTGTGAGGAAATCCCCCATGACTGCCAGAGTCTCTGATGGCACTCTCTTTCCAACTGGGGGGCACACCCACCTTACATGACTGTTCACACGTCAGGTCACCCCCTCCCCCCCTTACCTGGCAGAGGGACCAATTAGCAATTTGGGAAGGTAGCAGCTCAGGCAATCACCCCTCTCTGGGCTGGCCTATACCTGGGGGTATATGCGAACCCTACCTGTCGGCCTGGGGCTGGGAATTACGAGTTACCCAGTCACCTTTTATGCATCAGACATGTGGGCCCTCCTTCAGGAACACACAGGGAGGAAGAAGAAAAAGAGGAGCCTCAAACACCAAAGTGGAGGAAGAATAGGGGAAGGTGAACAGAAAAAGAAATGAGAAACTATAGTGAGACTGCTCATATGTCAGCTACGTACAGTGCGGAACATTCCCAAAAACACCCCAGACATGTTCCCCAAGGAAGGGAAAAAAGAATAGCAAGAGGACAGACATGCAGTATGGAAGGGAAAAGATGCTGCAAAGGTTGGCAACCCATGGTAGCCAAGCACGAACCCACCAAAGAGCAGTGTCCCCCCCTGAGGGAGGGGGACGGTTGGGGGAGGGCCAGGGATTTGATATTCCGTGAAACCTGAGATATGGCAACCAACACCGAATTGTATATGTTAGAGGCACTTCGTAGAGAGTGCTTCTCATGTCCCCTTGCACGTGCAAGTTGCTTAACCAAACCTGTTGTTGACTTTACATCCATGTGTTTACATGCATACTGAATTAGAATAATTGTGGAGGATTGAATGAAATAGGTGATGGAGAAAGGTAGGATCAGCATCCTTCTTGGGGCCATGAAAGTGGTCCATCTGTATCAGAGGACAGCGGACAGACCACGGGGGGGGTGTCACCAGGGAGCTCTAGGAACACAGGCTAAAGGAGGCAGTTGGAGATCCTTCAGTAAGTTATCGAGTCAGATCAGAGCTAATCTATCCAGTTTTGGGCAATGCACTAACAGTCTGAACTGTTGATTGTGGAACAGAATTGACTGACATTCGTGAGTTGGTATGACAGATGATGGTGTAATATGCAAGAAGCTGCTGTCAACTAACCTGCGGCGGGGGGACACCAGCTCCTGCCAGGAGGCTGCCAACAGGGCTCGTATGGAAGGCCCCATTACCAGTCACATGCCAGTGAGTGAACATGGTCCAGCAAGCTCAGTACAGATGGTGCTTCCAAACCATAGGCAACGCTTCCTTAGTCCAAGCTGGATAAAATCAGCACTTTGTAAAATCTCAAAAGAACTATGCAGTCCGTACCCCATGAGGCATTACTAAGAAAACAGCATCTAGCTTCATCACGCAAGTTTCCTTGAGCCAGCGAACATGTAATACCTAAGAAGTGAAAAGTTTCACAGACTTCAAGTAACTGGTCATCAAGGTAAAAAATTTCTGGTGCAGGTGCACAGTCCGGAGTCGGCACAAATGCAAAACTCATGATTTTACAGGAGAAAATTGATAGCTGTGATTTACGGTCCAGTCACGTACTCTCCAAACAGTCCCTTGAAGTTGATGCTCAGCAGCACACAGTCATGCAGTGGCACAGTACAGGTAAAAATCATCTACATACAGTGGCAGAAAGACTGTGTAGCCCACTGCATTTAGGATACTATTGATGGTGATAGCAAACAGTGTTATGCTCAAAATCGATCCCTGAGGGACTCCAGTTTCCTGTACGTATTAGTTATTGAAAGTCGAACCTAGCCGGACCCGAAAAAGTTGGAGAGATAGGAAATTCTCGATAAAAATAGGTAAACTACCCCAGTGTAGGTAAGATGTGATGTTGCCAGGTGGTACCATATGCCTTCTGTAGGTCAAAGAACACAGCAGTCAAATGTTGACACTGTGTGGAAGCAATTGCAGATTTGAGATGAACCAGATGAGATGTGGTGGGCCACAAAACCCAAAAGCCACATTGGAATCATGATATATGCCCTCAGACTTAAAGGCACCAAAAAAGATAGCGGTTGACCATTCATTTGAACAGCTTACACAGACCATTCATCAGAGAGTTTGGCTGGTTGTTAGGTAAAATATGTCGGTCCTCTCCCAGTTTCAGCATGGGAATAATAATACCTTCCCGCCACCGAGATGTTGGTCCTCTCCCAGTTTCAGCATGGGAATAATAATACCTTCCCGCCACTGAGAGGGAAATTCTCCTTCCCGCCAAATTTGATTAAAAACCCTAAGGATATGTTTCACGCTGTTGGCATGAAGAAGTTTGAGCATTTAGTTGTGGATTTTATTGGGTCCATGGGCCGTATCTTGACACACTGACAAAGTGCTGCAAAGCTCCCATTCACTAAAAGGGGCACTGTATGATACAGAGAGCTGTGTGCATGGAAGGATAGTGGGCAGCACTCAATAATGTGTTTTCGGGTCAAGAAATGAGGATGGTAATTATTCAGCAAACTGTGCGCAAAACATTCGGCGATTATCATGGGATCAGTTCAGATGTTACCACTGACAAGGATGCTGTGGGTGGTGGATGGTCACAAATGCAGAGGAGTTTAGTCCACACTTTGGACGATGGGGTGTGGAACCACATAGATGATACATATTGCTCCCATCACTCCTTCCTTCCTCTTCTTTATTAAAAGCTACGCTTTAAGCTGGAGTATCTTGAATGCTATTATATTATCCACAGAGGGATGGTGTTTGTGCCATTGAAGCACTACGTATATTCAAATCACCGTGGCACCAGCAGTCCTCAGGACGAGCTGGAGCATGAATAATAGTATCAATAGTATCCTGTACCACTTTGTTGATATCCATTGCACGACTGGCTGCAAAAGTGGCTGTAAAGGAGAAAGCCTGCCAGTCAGCTTTCTGAAGCGACCAACGTGGAGCATGTTCCACAGGACTGTGAATGTGGAGGGAGAGATTGCCACAAAGATATCACAGACACTCTTCTGAATCAGGGTAACATCCCCGGCTGCAAACTGTAAGATCAATTGGCATGCAACGTTTTGAACAGCAAATATCAATTCCTCATATTCTCTACTGCAGCGACCTTCCCAAACTGATCTTCAGGATTTTTAACGAAAAACTGAGGCTTCATGGTGGCGAAAGATTCACCATCAGTTCAGGAACAAACCGAGAACTGTCCACTTCCATTTCTCCTTACCTGGCTCTTGTCTTGAGGCATAGTCAAAGACGGAAATGCCATTCGGTTATAAACATCTGCATTAAAATCACTGTTCCTGACTATTGAGACAGCCACCATTAAGTATGGTCCATTTCATTGCAGATCATCTACCTCAATGCCACTCACACCGACTAGAGGCTCTCCCCGTTGGTGCCACCCCACCATGGCAAAGGCCACCTGCCACGATAGATATAGCCCGGAGTCCTGGTACCCTGAAGTGGATAGGACCTACTCCTTGGTTGACACCGGGTGGTTATAGCTCAGGCATCAAAAGCGCAATCCCTGTGTTGTCAGGGGGACTGCCATCGAGAGGGTACATGACAACCCCACCACGAAGGCCTGGCTACTGCACTGGATTTCGGATGCAAAGACAGATCCACTTAATTGGTATGTGCAAAGGATAACCGTTCACAGTGGAGAATTAATGTACTTCAGTAGTGTCCTTCCCCAAATAGCCCACCTTCTGTATAATTTGGAAAGTGGAGAGTAAACTCAAAATGGGGACCAGAATTTGGAAAGCCAAAACAGGTAGGAAAAAGTGTTAAAAAAGTTAAAATCTTCGGTAGTCTAAAGAATAGTCAAAATACCTCCTAATAGTTGCCTCTTATGACAGGCAAGGAATGGTCATGGGTTTATTGTAGCCCCCAGCTCTGCAGGGGGAGTTTCATATTGTCATCACTGATGTGTGGGATGGTGCATTATCCTGGTGCCTGGTGAAACAGCACATTTATGCATATCTACTTTGGTCTTTTTTTAGCCAATGTGAGTTTTAAACGGTGCAACACTGAAGCATAATAGGGTGCAGTTATAGTTCCGCCTTTTTCCAAGTAACCTATGAAGATTATTCCTTGGGAATCCCACAAAACTACGGCTGTAACCATACCACCTGACAAAATGGCTTCTGTCTTCTTCGGTGCACTTTTACCAGCCTTTGTCTATTGTTTTGACTTTGGCGAGTAATGGTGAATCTAGGTTTCATCAACAATCACAAATCAGCACAAAATGTCTTGTAGATTGTGATTAAACATCGTCAGACTTTGTGTTGACATGTTGTGCTGGATGTGCTTTTCTACATCTACATCCACATCCATACTCCGCAAGCCACCTGATGGTGTGTGGCGGAGGGAACCTTGAGTACCTCTATCGGTTCTCCCTTCTATTCCAGTCTCATGTTGTTCGTGGAAAGAAAGATTATTGGTATGCCTATGTGTGGGCTCTAATCTCTCTGATTTTATCCTCTTGGTCTCTTGATGAGATATACGTAGGAGGGAGCAATATAATGCTTGACTCCTCAGTGAAGGTATGTTCTTGAAACTTCAACAAAAGCTCGTACAGAGCTACTGAGCATCTCTCTTGCAGAGCCTTCCACTGGAGTTTATCTATCATCTCCGTAACGCTTTCGTGATTACTAAATGATCCTGTAATGAAGCGCGCTGCTCTCCGTTGGATCCTCTCTCTCTCTTCTATCCATACTATCTGGTATGTAACCTACTTCCTTTGTTTTCAGACTGCATTTTCTTAGGATTCTTCCAATGAATCTCAGTCTGGCATCTGCTTTACCGACGATCGACTTTATATCATCATTCCATTTTAAATCACTCCTAATGCCTACTCCCAGATAATTTATGGAATTAACTGCTTCCAGTTGCTGACCTGCTATACTGCATTTTGTTGTTTTCCTAGTTGACTCTGAGCAATCATGGCCCAACCTTGCACAGAGCTTCTTCATAGCAAATTCTCAACCCAAGATGATATGCACTCACTGAGTTGACATACCTACTGCTTCACCAATTTTCATTCAGCAGTCTTGCATTGCCGTATCATGGATTTTGTCAATTTTCTTTTTGGTGATCTCAGCTGAGTTACCAGAGCATGTCTCACCTTCGGTGCTTGTATGACCACATTTAAGTTCATTAATCCAAAAGTAATGATATGCAGTGACGATGCAGAGAGTGCGTGAACTTCATCCAATTCTGTTTCGATTTGTGGTGCACTCCACCCCTTCAAAAAAAAAAAAAAAAAAAAGTTTAATAACAGCACAAAAACTTTTTTTTCATTTTCAATCAGAATTGACACACTGACCAATTCAGGTGGCTGTCGACAATGAACTGTGAGCTATACATTGTTCAAATTCTTTATACAATCTTTGAAATAATCATGCTCATCAACCATTAGAGTGCAACAAAAATGTTCTATACAAAGAAATTTACCAGGCTTATCAAATCACCATCGTACATAAACTGAGTAGAGACAAAGATAACAAATGCAGAAAAGTAATTAGTGGAGATGCTGAGATGCAGATATGCACAGCAAAAAGACTATCAGAAAGCGAGCTTTTGACCAACAAGACCTTTGACGAAAATAGCCAACATACATACACACTCATACAAACGCAACACACAAACACAACCACACTCTCTGGCAGCTGAAGCCAGATTGCGAGCAGCAGCGCATGGTGGGAAAGGCAACCAGTTAGTGGAACTATTAGGAGGAGGCTGGGGCTGGGAGGGAAAGGGATAGGAGGGTAGCGGTGGGGGACTGTAAAATGCTGCTTGTGTGAGCGTATAGGGGCAAGGTGGCAAGAAGGTAGGGCAACTAGACACAGTCACTAGGTTAGACAGAGGGCAGAGTGGGGGAGGGGAGCACGAGGGGCCGTAGCAGGAAACGAAAGAAGTAAAAGAACAGAGCATTGCGTTGGTGGAATAGAGGGCTGTGTAGTGTTCGAATGGGAACAGGGAACTCCTACCTTCTAGACACTCCTAAAGTCCATAAAGCCACCCAGCCTGCCCCATTGTGCCCGGTTACTGCACCCCCACTGAGAGTGTCTCTGCTCTCGCAGACCAACACCCTCAGCCAATTACCCGCAACCTACCCTTCTATATAAAAGATACCAACCATTTCCTCCACAGTTCCTGTTCCTTCACCACATGGTGCCCCACTCATCACTATTGGTGCCATCTCCCTTTACACTAAAATCCCTAGTACCTATGGTCTTATCACTATCAATCACTACCTTTCCCAATGCCTGACTGATTACAAACCAACAATCTCCTTCCTAGTCATCACGACCAACTATATCCTCATCCAAAATTACTTCTCCTTTGAAAGCATTACCTACAAACAAATCCAGGGTATGGATATAGGCACTTGCATGACACCTTCCTATGGCAACCTATTCATGGGCCATGTAGTGGAACTCTTCCTACACACCCAGAATCACAAACACCTCAGCTGGTTCATATTCACTGATGACACCTTTGTGGTCTAGATCGAGGGTGAGGACACCCTATCACATTCCTCCAGAAAGTCAACTCATTCTCCCCTATTCACCTCACCTGGTGTTACTCAACCCGACAAGACACCTTCCTTGATGTTGACCTCCACCTCAAGGATGGCTACATCAGTACCTCTGTCCATATCAAACCTACCAACCACCAGCAATACCTCCACATCGACAGCTGCCACCCATTCCATACCAAGAAGTCCCTTCCATACAGTCTAGCCACCCATTGCTGTTGCACCTGTAGTGATGAGCAGTCCCTCTTGAAATATACCATGGGTCTCACCAACACCTTCATGGACTGTAATTACCCTCCAAACCTTGTACAAAAACAAATCTCCCGTGCTGTATCTCTAGTGAGCTATCACCTCTCAAAAGTCCAATCGTCCGACCACAGAGGAACATTCCCCTCGTAACTCACACCACACAGGGCTGGAGAAACTGAATCGCTTTCTCCGCCAGGGTTCTTTGACTATCTCTCATTGTGCCCTGAAATCTGGAATGTCCTCCACACTATCATTTCCATCCCTCCCACAGTGCTATTCCACCACACACCGAATCTACACAATCTCTTCGTCCATCCCTACCAAACTCCTGCTCCTAACCCTTAGCCTCATGGCTCATAACCCCCTGTAGTAGACCTAGATGCAAGTCCTGTCCCTCACATCCTCCCGTCACCACCTACTTCAGTCCAGTCACAAACATTACTTATCCCATCAAAGGCAGGGCTGTCTATGAAACCAGTCATGTGATTTACAAATTAAACTGCAACCACTGTGCTCCATTCTATGTGGGTATGACAACCAACAAGCTGTCTGTCCACATGAATGGCCACTGACAAACTGCGGCCAAGAAGCAGCTGGACCACTGCAATGCCAAGCACACTACCCAACAAGATGTTTTTCATTTCAGTGACTGCTTCCACTGTCTGTGCCATCTGGAACCATCCTAGCCTCAACCTTTGTTGTCACTGTCCTTACCCATCAGCCCTCTAATTATCAGCACACCCTCAGTCTTTTTACTTATCTCCTTTTCCACTACCCCCTCCCTCTCCATCCAAGCTCCCAACTGCACCTAGCTGCCCCACCCTCTCTCCACCTTGTCCCTGTACGCTCCCACAAGCAGCACCTGTCCATCATCCCTACCCTGCTACCACTCCCCCTCCTCACCCCAGGCCCCTCTTCACCCCACCACCCGTTTGCCTCTCCCATCATGCACTGTTGCTCATAGTCTGGCTTCAGCTGCCAGAGAGCATGGTCATGTGTCAGAGTTACATTTGCGCGAGTGTGTATATTGTCTATTTTTCATGAGGCCTTGTTGGCCGAAAGCTCACTTTCTGGCAGTGTTTTTGTTGTGCCTATCTGCGACTCAGCATCTCTGCTATACGTTGAATAGCAACTACCCTTTTCATAATACTGTTACATTCCATCACGGATTTTCCATTGTTTGAAAAGTAACTAGTGACGTACAATCCTTGCAAAGAGTGAAAATGGCATTAAACCATAATCTGGCAATAAGCACATTGAAATCAGATTCAAGGTAGGAAATAAACAAAAATCAGACCTAGAAACATGATAAAATTTGATCTGGAAAATGTAACAACAATAGAAAAAACTGAACTTTCCAACCAATTTGACGTTTTAAGTAACTTGGGAGAAAAGTCATGAGACCACCAGCAATGACTGTTGGAATAAAATAGACAGCTTCACAGCAGCAAGTAATATTCCGCAGAGAGTAAAGAAAGGCAGGAAGAAATGGTTCGGTGAAAATGTGAGGAAGCTGAAGACAGGGTTATGAAATCATGCAGTATAAAGGGCTACACACGAATACTGAATAGATCTTGCTTACTGGCAGGCGCAAAAGCAAGCTAATAAAATAAATCATAAGAAAAAGAAAAGTCTAAAACATCACACTGAATCTGTTATTGAATATCGTCAAAATAACAACATTTGGAAACAAAATTAAGAGGTTTTAATTACAAATCCAAGGCAATGAAGGATAAGGATGGCAATATGATTACTGAGCACAGTAAAATTACACCAACAAGCAGGAAACATTTTGACAATCTACAAAATTGTTGTGATCCAAAATCAACTTCAAACTCCATCAGCAGCCCCAATAATGATCACATTCCAGAACCCACATATAAGGAGTTTGTGGAAAATATCAAACATCTAAAAATGGGACGGCAACTGGGAATGATGGCATTCCAGCTGGGCTTTCTATATTACTCCAAGGTAATTTTGAAAGTATCATAAGGAAGTTTGATAGTATCACTACTGTTTACAATATATATAAATGATTTAATGGATAATGTTGGGAGCTCAACGAGACTGGTTGCAGATGATGCAGCTGTCTAGAAGAAGGTGGCAACACCTCAAGGGTATAGTGAACAGCAGGAAGATCAGCAGAGGATTGACAAATGGTGCAGTTACTGGCAGCCGACTCTGGATGTAAATAAATGTAACATACTCCACATTCATTTGAGAAGAAGTCCACTACTTTACAATTACGCTTCTGCTAAAAAATTACTATAAACAGTAACTGCTGTAAAATACCTAGAGTAACCATCCAGAGTTATCTTAAGTGGAATGACCATATAAAACAATCACCAGACAGATTCACAGGAAGAATCTTAAACAAATGTAATTCATCCACAAAGGAAGTGGCTAACAAAACACTTGTTCGACCTAATCTTGAGCAGTTCTTCTTGTGAGTCTGGGGCCCCTACCAGGTTGGATTAATAGAAGAATGAGAGACGATATGACGAACAGCTGCATATTTCAGCATGGTATAATTTACTTCGTGTGAGAGTGTTTGGAAATGCTCAACAAACTCCAGTGGCATTGCTACAGGACAGGCATTGTGTATCACAGAGAGGTTTAATACTCAAATTTGAAGAGAGTACGTTCCGAGAAGAGTCATGCAACATATTACTTTATCCCATGTCTTGCAAAACAGTCGCAATGAGGAAATTAACAAGGGGAAATCATTAGTTAACACATCATATAAGATTTTACCTTGTTTACTGCTAAACCATTTGAAACCACATGCAAAAACTATAAACTGGGATTGTCAATTTATTTATTTATGTATTTATTTTTGAAAATGTATGTGAATGTGAACAAAGAATACATTACTTGTTCATCAATTTTATGAAAACTTATGACTCTTCTCAAACAAAAAGACTTCTGATAGCAATGACAGAATTTGGATTTCCAATTAAATTTATAAATCTTTGTAAATATGCAGGGATGATAATGTAAGCAGGGTTTTGCAAAATGGAAAAAAGTTTCAGTTTGTAACACCAAACTCGAGTAAGACAGGGAGATGCTCTGTTCCTTCTTTATCTTTAATGTACCCTTGGAGACAGTTGTGAGTAGCACGTATCAGCTGGGACCCTCCAAAGAAATAAAGTTTAGGTGTTAGCATATACAACAAATATACAGTTCATCAGAAAAAGTGAAATACAGATTAGAGAGTTATTTGTGGAGATCACAGAAGAAACATCCAAACTTGGCCTAGAAGTAAACAATAAGAACAAAATGCATGATAGTTCAAAGATGTAGAAATGTACATTACAAGCAATCTCGTCTAATAACAGGCAAATATAAATTGAAGAATTCAAATTTTGGGTGCAGTGCCAAATGAACACAATCAGAGATGAGTAGAACTGGAAATGAGACTGCAGAATTCCAATGGACCCTACTGCACTACATAAAAACTTATAATGCCTAACTGCTGAGGAGAATGAGGGGTGGAGGAGAGAGCTATTTAACACAATCGTCAGACCAGTCCTAACCTATGGTGCAGAAACATGGGAGTTTAACTAAAATGGAATAACACTATAGGAAAACATTGGCCCACACTATGACAAAGAATTGTAAAGCTAGAACAGAAGATAGAACACTGAAATGCACTTGCTACCACACCAAGCAACAACAATGAGCTTAATAAATTCCTGAAGACTTCAATGGGTAGGCTATCTGATGAGAAAAAAAAAGAAAAGATTGAGTGGTTTCAAGAATATTCGAGAAGTTAAATGGTAAAACACCAAAAGGAAGGCCAAGGAGTAAATGGCTAAATATAATTAAAACAATATGCAACAGGATGGGAGTAAATAAGGGAGTAGCTCAAGGTAGAAGCATTTGGAGGCAAAATGTGAGACTGGCACAGAAGCCAAGAAGAAAATGAGACAAATGGACAATCATTCTAGCAACAATATGGGCTGCAAATAGGAAAATCCAATGAGGGAAGTGACGTAAAACACAATAGGCAGCGATCTCACAACAGAGTACAATACTGTGTTTTGGAGCACGCCATTCATTGCACATTGATTTATTATGATGTGGAGCTCCACAGCAGATCATCCCTGTTTGTTGACAGAACTACGTCAGTTATGATTGCAGTGGGCAAAGGACCTTTAAAGACCTGATTGTAGATCAATGGAAATGTGTCACCTGATCACATGAAATACATTTCCTGTTTCATCCAGTTGGTCATTTCCAGATATGGCATCATATAGGCAAATATCTGCGCAAAATATGCACCATGCAATGAATGCAGGCTGGTGGGACAGTAATACACTGTGTTCAAAAGTATCTGGACACCTGGCTGAAAATGACTTGCAAGTTTGTGGCATCCTCCGTCGGTAATGCTGGAATTTAATATGGTGTAGGCCCACCCTTAGCCCTGATGACAGGTTCCACTCTTGCAGGCATACATTCAATCAGGTGCTAGAAGGTTTCTTGGGGAATGGCAGCCCATTCTTCATGAGGTGCTGCACTCAGGAGAGGTATCAATGTCTGTCGGTGAGGTCTGGCACAAAGTCGGCATTCCAAAACATGCCAAAGGTGTTGAGGTATTGTACAGGATTCAGGTCGGGAATCTGTGCACACCAGTCCATTACAGGAATGTTACTGTCGTGTAACCACTCTGCCAATGACTGTGCATTATGAACAGGTGCAATGTAGGCCTGTGCTGTGTAGTGCCACACAAAACAACAAGGGTTGCACGCCTCCTCCATAAAAAAACATGACCACACCGTAACACCACCGCCTCCGAATTTTACTGTTGGCACTACACACACTGGCCGATGACTTTTTTGAAAAATAGCAACATACATAAGTAAAACTAATGACTGCGACTCCAAACAATGTTAATAACCACAACCCTGACTAAGAACACAATATTCCCCGCGTATAGTGTACGTTTGCCCTCACACACTTCTCTCACTATGTCTCAGATCAAAGTTCTTTGAGGTTCATTTCAAAGTCCAGTATCATAAACGTATATAAATTTTTCTTTCAAAAATTCAGTCTTGATCACACCACATATGCTTCAAGAACATAGGTGACCAGTTTCAGTCATATCAAATGGCCATTACAGGTCTGATGATGGTTATGTGATATGACCGAAACCAGTCACCTATGTTCTTGAAGCATACGTGGTGTGATCAAGATAATTTTTGAAAGTAAAATTTTTAAAAATTTTTCATCACTGCTCCAAAAATGTTTGTTAAAAAAAATAAATGTATATATTTTTGGAATACAAAGATAGAATGTTTCACAGACTTTTGATACCATTGATGTTACAAAAGTATTTTTGGATTTGCCCTAACAAATTTTTAATGGCAGATGAAAACATCACTGTGCCTTCAACTTTTGATAGCTGTTAAGATGACAAAACCATAAACATGTTCTACATATGATTCCTTTATGTTAGATACTACAAAATTATAAATATTTCAAGGAGAGTCAGTTCCACAGCCTTTTTAATCCAATCATAACAGTGTGCATTAAATTTTATTAACTACTACAGGCTACAGCAACAATAACAACAACCATTTTTTTATAATTTCATAAGCTATTTTGGAAATTTAGGAGATATATAATCACATTAACAACTGTATATTACTTGGAAAGAGATAATAAATGCAAAAAGATATTTACAAAACATATCAAAATCCAAGAAATAAAATTAACGATATCTTTAGCAGCAATCTGCTTAGTAGATGATACCTCACATCAGTTATTTGTTGACATCATAAAAGCAGTGCCATAATATCAAACGAAATCCCGTAGGAAATGTTTTGTGAAAGTGTTGCTCAGGTTGCTAGTTGACTAAACATGTAGTCATGTTAGAACTAAAATAATCTGAACTGTTTTTCACCTTAAAAACATGTATCTTTTAACACTAAACTTGGTAGCATTACTACAAAAAAATTACTGCTTTGGTTGCTCCCCTTGCATTTTTGCAAGAAAATCTTCATCCTTGACTGACATTTGTGTGAGCTTTTTACCAATTCGTTCATGAATATCCAAATATTTTGCAACACAACGATCAATACAGACAGCCTCTCCTTTTCCCAGCTCAGAGTCTTTGTATCCTGGAGCAATGCACTTTTTGTGACAGGCATTGGTCATTCTGTTGTACATATCGGATAACATTTCAATTTCCAAGTCTTGTACAAGCTGCAGCTTCGCTGTATCCAATGTTGGCATCATTGCCATGGTTACTCATAAATGTACCACAACCTCTAACCAGTAAATTTCCTGGAGCTTGGTTCGTACTCTCCAACGTTCGACTTTCGCATCCGCTCTCTAACTTTCATGCTCTCATATCTGTGTTTATCAATATGTCGTTTTGAAAGCACAAAACCATAGAGTCCAGCAGCAACTATGATGGTCCTAGAACAAAGGAGTAACCATTAATCACTAAACATGTTTAACTGGAATGTCATAGCAGCTTTCCTATTTGGTTAAATAAGGCGTGAAGTTTCATTGTAAAGTGCATTAGGAATCATTTGAAAGTCTTTTCTTCAGAAGAATGTTAAAGACAACTGTGTTTCTAATAAGAGAATTCTGACAGTGGTAATCAGCAATAGTCTGCTGACAAAATAATACATTCTATGACCTTAAGTAGAACATTTGAAATCGCTGTCAAGATTTGTGGAACACTGAACCTGCATCATTTTACTAAATTTGGAAACAAGTTGTTCATGAGAGAGTTACAGCAATAAATTATAAAATGAGCTGTGTGCATTCTTTTACCATCACAGTGTGTTTATTTTATGCAACAGAATGTCCGATGCTAGCAGCACAAGTACAAAGGAAAGTAATATGGCAGCTGAAAACTGAATATGGCACTTTATTAAGGACCTTTTGAATATTAGTATGTAGCTCCACACCCGCAGTGCACATGTAACAAACCCTAAAAGCCGCCTTGCCCTTCATTGCTTGCTCAATTGTCTTGAACAGTCAATCACTTTGTTATTCCGATGTACTGTACTCCGAGTACATCACAAATTATGTAACAATCTAGTACACACCAAAACGGTATCCACAACACACTGCAATCCCAACTGTGTAATGCTGATATATACAGCTAGTCATGCAGTTGTAGATGACATGATGAAGGATATCATGTTTGGCAGCATGTTCAGCAACAGAGTGGTCCACTTGTTTCTTGGCCACAGTTTGTCAGTGGCCATTCATACTGACAGACAGCTTGCTCGTTTTCTTGCCTACATAGAATGCAGCACAGTGGTTGCAGCTTACCTTGTAGATTACATGACTGGTTTCACAGGTAGCCCTGCCTTTGATGGGATACGTGGTGTTCGTGACTGGACTGGAGTAGGTGGTGGTAGGAGGATGTATGAGACAGGTCTTGCATCTAGGTGTATTACAAGGGGTATGAGCCGTGATATAAGGGATTGGAAGCAGGGGTTGTGTAAGGCTGGATCAGTCTATTGTGTAGTCCCTTACCTCATAGCTCATACCACTGTAATAGATGTAACAGACCTAGATGCAAGACCTGTCCCATATATCCTCCCACCACCACCTACTCCAGTCCAGTCACGAACATCACCCATCCCAGCAAAGGCAGGGCTACCTGTGAAACCAGTCATTTAATCTACAAGCTAAGCTGCAACCACTGTACTGCAATGTATGTAGACATGACAACCAACAAGCTATCTGTCCATATTAATGGCCACCAACAAACTGTGGCCAAGAAACAAGTGGACCATCCTGTTGCTGAACATGCTGCCAAACATGACTGCTTCACAGCATCTGCCATATGGATCCTTCCCACCAGCATAAGTTTTGCTGAATTGCGCAGGTGGGAACTTTCCCTGCAATACATCCTACATTTCCATAACCCTCCTGGCCTCAGCCTTTGTTAGTCACTATCCTGATCCATCCAGACTTTTTCCTGTTCCCATTCCAGCACTAAACAGGCGTCATTGCACCATCACACCTTGTCTTTTTATTTCTCTCCTTTTCCGCTACTCCCTCCCCCCCCCCCCCCACTTCTCCCCTGCCCTCCATCAAACTTGCAGCGCTACACTGTCTGCCACCCCCACGATACTATCCCTCTCCCTCAGCACGCCAGCCTCCTCTTTATCCCCACCCAGCTGCCACTCCCATCATGCACTGGTGCTGCTGCTTGCAGTGTGGTTTTAGTTGCCCGAGATTGCAGTTGTGTGTGCGAGTTGCATTTGTGTGAATTGTGTGTGTGTGTTTTGTCGATGGCCTTAATGGCCAAAAGCTTTAATTGTGAGAATCTTTTTTGTTGTGCCTATCTGCGATTCAGCATCTCCGCTATTTGGTTAGTACCAACTTTCCTATCCATAATACTGTTACATTCCATCCTGGGTTTTCCATTGTTTGTTTTCAAATGTTTTAAAGATATACTGTTTCTGCATGTTTTAGAATCAAAGAACCCACTGATGATGACAATAGTTGTAACTGAAACTAATCTGGGGGAATAAATAAATAGTCTTGCATCAAGGCAGACTCACAATCCCACATTGTTTTATTAAAATTTTATTTGCTTTCTGTGCTAGTACAGTGATTTATTTGCAGACTAATTTAAATATTTTGTTTCAACCAAGCAATCAAAAGCTATCACTGTACATTATTATCCAGGGACAATTTCAGCCAAAATTGTTAGGAATTCATAGATATTGAGAAAGCTATTAATTCAATTTCGACAAAACCTGTACTATGAGACTTTGTGAAACAACCTACAATAGTATATACTGAAGAACACACACACACACACACACACACAGTGTTATAGTTTCTATTCGATGTCATTACAACAGTGAGAAATTCTGAACTGAAAGAGGATGAGGCAGGAAGATTCTTTATCATCAAAAGTATTCTCGCATGTCCTACAGCGAGGTTTCAGATGCGAAGTCTGGAGAAACAAGGAAGGAATTGTGTTAATGGCACATACCTGTATTATACTGATGACATTTAACCGTTTTCATACAGTGCAGAAAATTATTTACAATAACACTACACATTGAAAAACACAGCATAACTGGGTGCAGTCCCCAACAATCAGTCTTTCCTTCTATCCCGTCCGGTAAGTCTCCCCAGACCCGGGGTTCTTGGTGATTTTTCTGGACAGTACTGGTTTCTTTTCTTTCAGCCATATTCTGGGAGACTTTTCTGAACAGTATCCCTTTCCCTAAACCTCCCCCAGTTCTCTCCCTTCACCCCTCTTCCTCCCCCTTCAACTCTTCTGCCAGAAGGAGGAGTCACTGGCTCCAAAAGTTAAACCTTTGTGCGTGTTTTCCCTGTCGCTGTTGATAAGTACACTTTTTATCTATCCATTTACATTACATTGTCAAGAATTGATTACTTTTGTTGTTACAGTATAAATTAAGACATAGCAATAGAACGAGGTGGAAAAAGAAAGAAAGAAATAATTAGGCCTACAGAGAGAGAGAGAGAGAGAGAGAGAGAGAGAGAGAGAGAGAGAGAGAGAGAGAGAACAGCCAGAAGAGTTTTTGCTATACTAAATAATCTTTTCAAAACCAAGATTTCGATGTATTTGAAACGGAAAGTCTATTATAAGTAGACATTAGGCTTTAATATTCCATCGACATCAATATCATTAGTGGTACAGCACAAAGATTACTTAAAGCAGCCATGAAATGTCAAAGGAATGATCTGCCTGTTTTAGTGCAACAGCCATTAAGAAAAACTGAAGATTGCTTCACATGAGAGTGAGATATGCATACTGGGAACTACTAGGAAAGTCAGATGAATGGATAAAGAAACAAGCCTATACCACAGTGGAAGACATAATTTTGTACAGAAATAAAAAATGTGAAGGTCATTTGGTCAAGGAAATGGATTGTAGAACAATCAAGGAAGTTCTCTGCTGGATTCCAAAGCTGGAAAAAGGCTGTTGTCCTTAAGGGAGGAAATGCAGACACAGTCACTGCAACTTATGGCACTAGCTACACTAGGGAAATGGTGGTAGTGAATACAAAAATTACATCATAAGAAAACACTTAATTCTGCAGCAGTAATTTACTAGAAGAATCTGAAGCTCTTCTGACATCAGTGCGTCATAATACAGAAAAATTCCAAGCTTTTATTACAACCCACACTCCTGCCACTGACTAGTCTTTCTGTTTATGGAAAACGGTGTGATTTGTTTGCAAGACCTACTCAGAATGGGACTAAATTTTCCATTACTGTTCAGTGGCTGGGGAATCCCCTTTGTGAAGAGTAAAAAATGTCTAAGAATTCGCCAATAATTTTGCTATGGTGATACCACACAACATTGTCTGTGACCACACAGGTCTACTATATAATCTACTCACATCATGCTACATTCTCTGCGAACACACAGGCTTACTATTTCTTGAAATAGTAATCATCATTTCCAATTTCTCAGTTAAACAGTTGCGCAACTATAGCACTCACATTACAATTATATAGAAAAGGATTATATACCATACACAGCAATTTATTCAAGTGCTGTACACCTGATCTCAAAGGAATTACTTTAAAGAGTGAGTGAACTGCGATTTATACTTCAATAATATGCAAAATTTCATCCTATTCCATAGCAGTTTTAACTATGGATTAAAAACCACCATGAAGAGAACGTTAGCTTCTGTGCCGTTCACTTCACGGATGTATTATCAGTTATAATTTCTGGGATGTAGGTTAAAATACACTTATCTATACACCTGCTCATAAAAGTGAACTATCAGTTCCAAGATAGTTAAATTTTAAATATACAAAGAGCAGAATAGTTAGTTTGTATGGTAGCTATTGAATACTTTAAACAATCTGCCAACAACTGTATTTTAATGACTGTATATAACAGTAATCTGACTTTTTCCATTACCCAACACTAACGCTCTTAAATGTTGGGCACAAAAAAAAACTGGTTTACCATATATATATATATTTATTTACAGTTACTTGTAATGCACCTTCGAAAAACTTATCATAGGTCAAACATTGGTGTAGGAAGTTGTAGCATAAATGAGTACACGTGAACTGAATAACATGTCGGAACTTTGTTAATACTTTACGACTTTTGTGGACTTAAAAGCTCATTATGATATTTCCATTGGGCAATCGTTATGACACTGACGACCGTACTCTAGTGAGAAGCATCTCCACAGGCAATTAGTTGTTATTTAAACTGTCACTGCAATGCCATAATCTTTCATACTGCTAAGTCATTGTGTAATCCATTATGATAAAACGTACATCCCGGTTTTCATTCGACTACCATTCCCACTAATTAATCATTCAACGAACACCAGATACTATTTGGAAAAATACTTTCAAATAATTGGTACGGGAACAAATCGTCCCTTTAAGAAATTCTTTTTCTCTCCAGAAGAAAAATAGTTTTGAAGTTAATAAGTATGATGTTTTCTAATTGTCACACGGGGGATTTGAGCATTGTGTCCTCCTCTTGTAAAGAAACCGTATACTTTCCAAGATAGTAAATTATATGTACAATTGGTAAACAATAACCCTTTGTTGACATCAGTCAAAATTTTTTAATCCGGATTGATTTCCTTGGATCATTATAAAGATACTGTGCAAACAACTGAGTTCCGTTAACCGATTAGGCTCTTTCGTGCATCACGTGCGTTTTCCAAAATTAAGGGTCTGTAACCATTATAACATACCACGATATGCCTATCTTCGCAGCGTTATTGAGAGGCATCTACCAGCACAACTTATCATCAAACATCTTTATTTCACACACTACCGCTACCACCGGTGTAACTTTGAAAATAAACCTGAGCATTCATTCAACCACAAACCACTTTGGATCAGAGATATGTAACTCCCAAATGTATACAAACACTTCTGGATGTCCTGCCCCTGCAGGCATTGAAAACTTGCACAAAAACGCCTACGGGAGCCAGACTTTCCACAAGCGCAGACAGAATATCTACTGGCACAGCTTTCTTCATGGCGTGAACAGAAGTAACTAGTTTGGGTGTGAATGAAATTATTCCCACTTCATCTCAAGTGCTTACGGAAGTGTTAACGAAAAGAAAACAGTTTTGCGCTCTTCAAACACGAAATCCAAAGAGAAGAGGTTTGTGGTCGTCAAACACAGCACTAAATGAGTTATCCACTGAGAACGAAGGATCTTCCCAAATTCATCCTAATGCGTAAAATTAATTTGATTTTCTTTGCAGCTATATTCCGCTTAATGAAAGCCAGATACACACATGCGAGATACACCAGGTTCACACTCAGTTTACCAACTGAGATATCTAGAAACTGGAGACAGTCATACTATCACTACAGTATGCTTTCTGCATTCCTAAAAGCATAATTTCCGATTAGAGATTAGATTAAATTAATACTAGTTCCATGGATCATGAATACGATATTTCGTAATGATGTGGAACGAGTCAAATTTTCCAATACATGACATAATTAAGTAAATTTAACAACATAATTAAGTTAATATAACAACTTTTTTGTTTTTTAAAATTTTTTTGTTTGGTTTTTCTCCCCTTTTTTTTAAATTTATAGCTAAAAAGTCCTCTGTGAAGTAGAAGGAGTTGTCATTCAGAAATTCTTTTAATTTCTTCTTAAATACTTGTTGGTTATCTGTCAGACTTTTGATACTATTTGGTAAGTGACCAAAGACTTTAGTGGCAGTATAATTCACCTCTTTCTGTGCTAAAGTTAGATTTAATCTTGAATAGTGAAGATCATCCTTTCTCCTAGTATTGTAGTTATGCACACTGCTATTACTTTTGAATTGGGTTTGGTTGTTAACAACAAATTTCATAAGAGAGTATATATACTGAGAAGCTACTGTGAATATCCCTAGATTCTTAAATAAATCTCTGCAGGATGATCTTGGGTGGACTCCAGCTATTATTCTGATTACACGTTTTTGTGCAATACATACTTTATTCCTCAGTGATGAAATACCCCAAAATATGATGCCATATGCAAGCAATGAGAAAAAATAGGCGTAGTAAGCTAATTTACTAAGATGTTTATCACCAAAATTTGCAATGACCCTTATTGCATAAGTAGCTGAACTCAAACGTTTCAGCAGATCATCAATGTGTTTCTTCCAATTAAATCTCTCATCAATGGACACACCTAAAAATTTTCAATATTCTACCTTAGCTATCTGCTTCTGATTAAGGTCTATATTTATTAATGGCGTCATACCATTTACTGTACGGAACTGTATGTACTGTGTCTTATCAAAATTCAGTGAGAGTCTGTTTACAAGGAACCATTTAGTAATTTTCTGAAAGACATTATTGAAAATTTCATCAGTTAATTCTTGTTTGTCAGGTGTGATTACTATACTTGTATCATCTTTGCCTCTTCATGAATATAGAATGGCAAGTCATTAATATATAATAAGAACAACAAAGGACCCAAGACTGACCCTTGTGGAACCCCATTCTTGATAGTTCCCCAGTTTGAGAAATGTGCTGATCTTTGCATATTATGAGAACTGCTTATTTCAACTTCCTGCACTCTTCCAGTTAGGTATGAATTAAACCATTTGTGCACTGTCTCAGTCATGCCACAATACTTGAGCTTGTCTAGCAGAATTTCATGATTTACACAATCCAAAGCCTTTGAGAGATCACAAAAAATCCCAATGGGTGCTGTTTGGTTATTCAGATCATTCAAAATTTGATTGGTGAAAGCATATATGGCATTTTCTGTTGAAAAACCTTTCTGGAAACCAAACTGACATTTTGTTAGTACTTCATTTTTACAGATATGTCTAAGCTACTCTTGAATACATTACTTTCTCAAAATTTTTGGATAAAGCTGTTAGAAGGGAGATTGGACGGTAATTACTGACATCAGATCCATCCCCTTTTTTATGCAAAGGTATAACAATAGCATATTTGAGTCTATCCGGGAAAATGCCCTGTTCCAGAGAGCTATTACACAGGTGGCTGAGAATCTTACTTATCTGTTGAGAACAAGCTTTTAGTATTTTGCTGGAAATGCCATCAATTCCATGTGAGTTTTTGCTTTTAAGCAAGTTTATTATTTTCCTAATTTCAGAGGGAGAAGTGGGTGAGATTTCAATCGTATCAAATTGCATAGGTATGGCCTCTTCCATTAACAGTCGAGCATCTTCTAATGATCACCTGGATCCTACTGTATCCACAACATTTAGAAAAAGGTTATTAAAAATATTTTCAACTTCTGACTTTTTGTTCGTAAAGTTTTCATTCAGTTTGATGGTGATACTGTGTTCCTGTGCTCTTGGTTGACCTGTTTATCTTTTCATAATATTCCAAATTGTTTAAATTTTATTTTCAGAGTTGTGATTTCAGACATGATACACGTACTTCTGGATTTTTTAATAACTTTTCTTAATATAGCACAGTAGTTTTTATAATGTTTCATTAGTTTCTGGGTCACTACTCTTTCTTGCTGTCAGATACATTTCCCTTTTCCTGTTACAAGATATTTTTATACCCTTAGTAAGCCATGGTTTGTTACATGGTTTCTTACAAGTATATTTAACTATTTTCTTGGGGAAGCAGTTTTCAAATGCATTTACAAAAGTGTCATGAAATGAATTATATTTTAAATTGGCATCAGGTTCACGGTACACCTCATCCCAGTCTAACTGCTGTAGGCTTTCCCTGAAATTTGCAATTGTTGAATCGTTGACTGAACATACTCCTTTGGAGGACTGTTTAGTACTGCTGGATGGAGCTATGTCATATATTGTAACTAGCTGTGCACCAGGACCAGAAAGACCATTCTCAACAGGCTGAGCATTTATCTGGTTAAACTTATCTTGGTCTATAAAGAAGTTATCTATCAGTGAGCTGCTATCCTTTACCACCCGAGTAGGAAAATTGAAAGAACCGAGTAATACTTCAAGGTCATTTTTCCTATTACCCTCTTTCAGAGAATCTACATTGAAGTCCCCACAAATAATTTGCTTCCCCCTGTCTGACAGATAGCACAACGAGACGTCCAAATTTTTCAGAAATAGATGAAAATTTCTCGATGGGGACCTATATGCAGTTACAGTTATAAATGTGCCTTTATTTAATTTAAGCTCACAGGCACATGCTTCTATATGTTTCTCTACACAAAACTTTTTTGTTTTTATACTTTTTGCAGAATGATAACTTTTGAGTTTCTTTGTGAAATATTCTCTGCTATTTACAATACCCACATCAGCAACAATGACTCACAAAAACAAATGGATAACAACAAGTATGAGAAATTCCTCCTGGACCATTGGGTATCTTAATTTCAAGAAAAAGAGGCATAACGAGCCAGAGTGTGTAAATTACTACCATAGATACAAAGGGATATATGGGCAGATACTGACTGCTGACTAAATGCATTTGACACAGTAACAGACAAAGCAGAGTATAAAAGAAAAGCAATGGTCTGTCTTTAAACAGGAGGTATATCATCCCCCTGGCTGTGGCTAAACCATGTCTCCACAGTATCCTTTCTTCTAGGAGTGCTAGGCCTCTAAGTTTTGCAGAGCTTCTGTGAAGTTTGGAAGGTAGGAGATGTACTGGCAGGAGTATGGCTGTTAAGAGGGACTGAGTTGTGCTTGGTTAGCTGAAGTGATAGAGTACTCGCCCACAAAAAGCAAAGATCTTAGATTCGAGTCCTAGTCAACTACACAGTTTTAATCTGTCAGAAAGTTTCATGCTAGCACACACTCTGCTGCAGAGTGAGAAATTCATTCAGGCAGCATGTGATTAAACAGGGAAAAGGGAATGACAAACAAAATCATAATAAGTTTGTTAGTTAGTTACATGTTCCAAAGTTCACTTGAACGAATCTATGTTGAAATATGCGGTTTACAGGATATGTATACATGATTAGTGCTAGTATTAATGATAGCATTGTTTTTATTGCTCCTCGTATGATTGCACTTAAAATCTAGATTTTTACAGGCTACCAGCATCTATGGAACAGAAGGAGTTGCCCAGGATTTTAGGTTGGTTTCAAAACATGTGTCGCTACCTGTCAGACATTTTAAGTTATTGGGCAAATGATAAAAAAAAAATTCTTTCTGCATAATGAACTCCTTTCTGAGCCACTCACATCTTTAATAATGGCCACTTTTTCCTCTAGTGTTGTAAGTATGGACATCACTATATTCTCAAATTAAGATGGATTATTTATCAGTAATTTCATTAGCGAATATACACATTATAGTGGTTTAGTTACAGTGTCTAATTCCTTGAAGAGGTATCTACATGCATTCATAGGTGGACACATTGTTGTTACTGCTCACTTTTGTGCAATCAATAATTTCTTTCTAAGTGATTAGTTGCCCCATAAAATTATTTCATAAGATGTTATTGAGTGGAAATACATAAAATATATCAGAAGGATGAGCAAAAGAGGCTGAACTTAATTGTTCGAGAATTTCAGTAATATCCTCTTTCCATTCAAGTTTTCATCAGCATGTCCACCAGAAATTTCGAGCATTTTACCCTATTTACTGATTCCATGAATTGTTGGTATGACTATTTGTTGAACTGAAGTGAATATAGTGTTTTTTCTCAAAGTTTATGGAGAGTCTATTTTCAGAGAATGGGTTTATTATAACACTACTGTCGTCTGCAAAAAGTGCCAATTTGGTTTGTTGTTACTGTTGTGGTCTTCAGTCCAGAGACTGGTTTGATGCAGCTCTCCATGCTACTCTATCCTGTGCAAGTTTCTTCATCTCCCAGTACCTACTGCAACCTACATTTTTCTAAATCTGTTTAGTGTACTCATCCCTTGGTCTCCCTCTACGATTTTTACCCTCCACACTGTGATCCCTTGATGCCTCAGAATATGCCCTACCAACCGATCCCTTCTTCTAGTCAAGTTGTCCCACAAATTTCTCTTGTCTCCAATTGTATTCAATACCTCCTCATTAGTTACGTGATCTACCCATCTAATCTTCAGCATTCTTCTATAGCACCACATTTCGAAAGCTTCTATTCTCTTCTTGTCTAAACTATTTATCGCCCACATTTCACTTCCATACAAAAACTTTCAGAAACGACTTCCTGACATTTAAATCTAAACTCGATGTTAACAAATTTCTCTTGCCATTGACAGTCTACATTTTATATCCTCTCTACTTTGACCATCATCAGTTATTTTGCTCCCCAAATAGCAAAACTCCTTTACTACTTTAAGTGTCTTATTTCCTAATCTAATTCCGGAAGATCACCCGACTTTCTTCTACTACATTCCATTATCCTCGTTTTGCTTTTGTTGATGTTCATCTTATATCCTCCTTTCAAGACACTGTCCATTCCGTTCAACTGCTCTTCCAGGTCCTTTGCTGTCTCTGACAGAATTACAATGTCATCAGCGAGCCTCAATGTTTTTATTTCTTCTCCATGGACTTTAATACCTACTCCGAATTTTTCTTTTGTTTCCTTTACTGCTTGCTCAATATACAGATTGAATAACATCGGGGACAGGCTACAACCCTGTCTCACTCCCTTCCCAACCACTGCTTCCCATTCATGCCCCTCGACTCTTATAACTGCCATCTGGTTTCTGTACAAATTGTAAATAGCCTTTCGCTCCCTGTATTTTACCACTGCCACTTTCAGAATTTGAAAGAGAGTATTCCAGTCAATGTTGTCACAGCTTGCTATAAGTTTACAAATACTAGAAACGGAGGTTTGCCATTCCTTAATCTATTTTCTAAGATAAGTCGTAGGGTCATTATATCCTCACGTGTTCCAACATTTCTGCGGAATCCAAACTGATCTTCCCCGAGGTCGGTTCTACCAGTTTTTCCATTCGTCTGTAAAGAATTCATGTTAGTATTTTGCAGCCGTGGCTTATTAAACTGACATTTTGGTAATTTTCACATCTGACAACACCTGCTTCTTTTGGATGGAATTATTATATTCTTCTTGAAGTCCGAGGGTATTTCGCCTGTCTTATACATCGTGCTCACTAAATGGTAGAGTTTTGTTAGGCCTGGCTCTCCCAAGGCTGTCATTAGTTCTAATGGGATGTTGTATACTCCCGGGGCCTTGTTTCGACTTAGATGTTTCAGTGCTCTGTCAAACTCTTCACGTAGTATCATATCTCGCATTTCATCTTCATCTACATTCTCTTCCATTTCTATAATATTGTCCTCAAGAACATTACCCTTGTATAGACCCTCTATATACTCCTTCCACCTTTCTGCTTTCCCTTCTTTGCTTAGTACTGGGTTTACATCTGTGTTCTTGATATTCAAGCAAGTCGTCCTCATTTCTCCAAAGGTCTCTTTAATTTTCCTGTAGACAGTATCTATCTTACCCTTAGTGATATGAGCCTCTACATCCTTACATTTGTCCTCCATCCATCCTTGCTTAGCCATTTTGCACTTCCTGTCGATCTCATTTTTGAGACGTTTGTATTCCTTTTTGCCTGCTTCATTTACTGCATTTTTGTATTTTCTCCTTTCATCAATTAAATTCAATATCTCTTCTGTTACCCAAGGATTTCTATGAGCCCTCGTCTTTTTGCCTACTTGATTCTCTGCTACCTTCACTATTTCATCTCTCAAAGCTACCCATTCTGTTTCTACTGTAATTCTTCCCCCCATTCTTGTTAATCGTTCCCTAATGCTCTCCCTGAAGCTCTCTACAACCTCTGGTTATTTCAGTTTATCCAGGTCCCATCTCCTTAAATTCCCACCTTTTTGCAATTTCTTCAGTTTTAATCTACCGTTCATAACCAATAGATTGTGGTCAGAGTCCACATCTGCCCCTGGAAATGTATTACACTTTAAAACCTGGTTCCTGAATCTCTGTCATACCATTATATAATCTATCTGATACCTTCCAGTATCTCCAGGCTTCTTCAATGTATAAAACCTTCTTTTATGATTCTTGAACGGAGTGTTAGCTATGATTAAGTTATGCTCTGTGCAAAATTCTACCAGGCAGCTTCCTCTTTCATTCCTTACTCCCATTCCATATTCATCTGCTACGTTTCCTTCTCTTCCTTTTCCTACTGTCGAGTTTCAGTCACCCATGACTATTAAATTTTCGCCTCCCTTCACTATCTGAATAATTTCTTTTATCTCATCATACATTTCATCAATCTCTTCATCATCTGCGGAGGTAGTTGGCATATAAGCTTGTACTATTGTGGTAGGTGTGGGCTTCGTATCTATCTTGGCCAGAGTAATCCGTTCACTATGCTGTTTGTAGTACCCTACCCGCATTCCTATTTTCCTATTCATTATTAAACCTACTCCTGCATTACCCCTATATGATTTTGTATTTATAACCCTGGATTCACCTGACCAGAAGTCTTGTTCCTCCTGCCACCGAACTTCACTAATTCCCACTATATCTAACTTTAACCTATCCACTTCCGTTTTTAAATTTTCTAACCTACCTGCCCAGTTAAGGGATCTGACATTCCACACTCCAATCCCTAGAACGCCAGTTTTCTCTCTCCTGATATCAACGTTCTCCTGAGTAGTCCCAGCTGGAGATCAAAATGAGGGACTATTTTACCTCCGGACTATTTTACCCAAGAGGATGCCATCATCATTTATCCATACAGTAAAGCTGTTGTTTGACGAGTGTTAAAAGGGAAGGTCATTCACATATATAAAGGCTGATTCACACTATACATCAATGAAACGACATTGTTCCCTCCCCCCCTTTCCCCTACATACCACATCAACGCCTCTATCAAAACTTTCATGTTGAGAAACCACGAATGACACCATTTGAAATGGATTGTCAAATGTTTTGATATGACATGACATTCTGTCAAGTGTGAATCGGTCTTAAAGAATACTAGTGACCCAGAAACAAAACCCTATGGGACTCGTTCTTTTTCTTTTTCCCAGTGACTGAAATTTTTTCTCTTTCCAAAATTCTTTGAACTATGCAGCACAAGTTCTCTTACTTCTGTTTGTTAAGAGTGCTTCAAACCAGTTGTATATAAAAACTATCAGTTCCATAAATGTGTTCTGAAAAGATAATGTAATCTACATAGTCAGACACCTTGGAAAAATTACAAAAAATACCAACTGCAGATAATTTATTATTTAAGGTTCTTTACAAAACAACAACACATTTAAAGTGAGTATATAAATCTCTTTCTCAGTCGAGTGACTCTTTTTGTATCCTAACAGTTTTGTGCCTGTAAATTGTTGCCACTTATACGTCATACTAATCTTGAGTGTATCACTTTTTCGAATATTTTAGAAAAAGGTGATAGTAAAGTGAGTAATTAAATCTATTTCTCTGTCAAGTGGCTCTTTTTGAATCGTAACAGTTTTGTGCCTGTTAATTATTTCTATCTAAACGTCATACTAATCTTGAGTGTATCACTTTTTCGAATATTTTAGAAAAAGGCGATAGTAAGGAAATGAACAATAATTATTTAAGTATTTCTTGTCTTCTTTCCCACATAAAGGGTTAATAATTGCATATTTTTATCTGTCTGGAAAAAATTCCCTTTGCCAGTGATACAGTACTTGTATTACTTCCCACAGTAGTTATTAGGTTACAAAAACTTTTCAGCATGCTGTTTGAAATACCATCAGCTCCATATGAGATTGGTTTTGTTTAGAATTTTTAGAATTCTATTAAATTCATTGAAGGGTGATCGAAACAGAAGAAATGAATTAAAATTTGCGGTGCAGCTGGGACTCGTACCCAGCTCTTCTTGTTTGCTAGGCAGAAATGCTAATCATTACACCACCATAGTACAATGGTCGGCATTGCTGCACAAACAACCCAAGTTGAGTGCTCTCCCCAACACAAACGAAGTCCCAGCTGCAGCACAAATGTTAATTCATTTCTTCTGCTTCGATCATAATCATAAATAATGAAGAGACATAAAAGTCTCAGGGAAACATTTAATTATAAGACCAGGGAATGATGTTGGTATGACTGCTAGTTACTTAGAGCTTTGTGGAGTAACATTTTTAACAGACTCTGTTGCTTCTTCAGCTGAACCATTCAATCATTAGTCATTTAGCTTAGTTACTATGGTACCACATACACTAACAGTTTGTGCTGTCTCCAGTTTCGTATTAACGCATGTAGTTTTAATCTTATTATGTGAATTGTTAATTTCTGTCAAGAATCACTTTACACACTAATAAGGGAGGCGATAAA
Source organism: Schistocerca piceifrons (assembly GCF_021461385.2). Taxonomy (NCBI): domain Eukaryota; kingdom Metazoa; phylum Arthropoda; class Insecta; order Orthoptera; family Acrididae; genus Schistocerca; species Schistocerca piceifrons. The sequence goes on along the minus strand of NC_060139.1, from coordinate 115,969,245 downwards.
GTAATAAATAATCAACATCAACAGGCAAACAATGTGAATGATCGTTTTTCAAGTACTGCTGAGAAGTAACAACAAAAATGCCAAAACAATTGTAATGGCTGTAAGTAACTGTGCACTAAAATGGTGATGGTATTATCGACCAAAATACTCCACACAACCTAAAAATGAAATTAAAATTGTAGAACAGATATATTCCAAATGTAACTATCTTCTATTGACATGTTTCACTTAAGAGACACAACTATCTTCAGAGCTGTGGAAGTACAATGTGTGACACCACCATAAAATAAATTAAACTCACAGTTTTAACTCACAACGTGATAACTTACATCAAGTAGCCAAGGGCCATATTTATATGTATCTGGCTGTGTAAAGTGCTGCCATCATATATAAAATAGAGTAAGTTTTTTATACACAATTATTGTAAACTCTCAAGCCAGATAAATCTAAGGTTAAACAGTAAGATACATCATTTCTTGACAAGCAAATGAGACCCTATTGATAAACACTTACTGGCCTCTGTGGCCAAGCAGTTCTAGGCACTTCAATCCGGAACTGTGCTGCTGCTACAGTTGCAGGTTCGAATCCTGCCTCAGGCATGGATGTGTGTGATGTCCTTACGTTAGTTAGGTTTAAGTAGTTCTAAGTCTAGGGGACTGATGACCTCAGATGTTAAGTCCCATAGTGCTTAGAGCCATTTGAACAATTTGATAAACGCCTTGTCAGAAACTGTCTCATTAAGTGTAACATAACACAAAAGACAGTAATATCATTAATTTGTACAAATATCTGCCACTTTCAAGAGTGTTAACAGACACAACTCAAAAATTCATAATTGGTTATTAAAATAAATTTATTTGCAATGACATTGTAAAACCCTCTGTTAAAATTATAACCTCTTCTGCTATATGTGTTAATTTTCATATTCTGTGTGTGCGACTTGTTATTCATACCATTAAAAGTAACTTGTACTGAAATAAGTGAGGATTAAACGTATGTCAGTCGTAGTGACATAATTTCTTTTAAGTCTATGGTTCACTAGAGTTCAATATGTCGAAAGGAAGGTACTTCCAACATACATATTTGGTACATATATGTTTTTTGTGTTATAAATGTAATATATTTCAAATTGCGTGAAACTTTTCTATTTAAGCAAGATGGCAAATAGTAAGACCATTCATGTTGGGATTGATGATATCATAAACATGGTAATGAACCACCATTCGTAAACACACATCACATCTAAAAGTCAAAACTGGTTATGAGATACTTTTAAAATGGCAACAAAAAAATTATAATTTTGAATGGGATTGAGGCAGCAAGTACTAAAAACAGTTATAGTGGCACTGTCAGTGCTGTAACAGTAATTTTCTTTACTGATTATTGAATGTGACTTACTGTGAATATAATTGTACTATGAATGCAGTGGTTACACAAAAATAAGTAGTTCCCATTATGGTACTATATAGCAGAATAATTATGAAACATCAAGTACTGAAAAAGTGTAAACATAGGTGAAATATAACAAATAGGATGGTTTATCTACTATTTACAAGTAAACAGAAAAGTCCAAGAAACCACATGGGACAGACAGAGTAATAAGTGTCATATTTCTACTGTATGCAACTCATAATGAACCATCGTATATGAATAATTACAAAATTTAAATTTTGGTTTCCTTAACCCATTTTTGTAAATATATCTCATGTGTGGCCCTTTGCTACTTAATGTAAGTTATAACATTATAAACTGAATTTGTGATTTTATTTCGTTTTATGGTGATGTAACACATTATACTTTTACAGTTCTGCAGATGATCATGTGTGTTGAGTGAAACATATCAACAGAAGAAAGTGAGACATGACTTGTGGTTGCTGTAGAATTTAAATTTCTAGTAACTGCTGTTCCTCCTGCATGCAATGGCTGCACTCACTAAAAAATAAGAATTCATGGAGCTTATAAGAAAAATATATATATACGCTGAAACAAGCTCACTTAAAAAATATAATACATGAGTCATTCATATCAGGAAAACTTTTGATATTGTTTAAAACAGGCAATAGCTGTGCTCTTGCAAAAAGAAAGGTAATGCAGAAGACCAACAAAACTACTGGCCAGTTCCCCTACTCTTATCTTTCTCAAAAATAATAGAATCAGTTGTAAAGAAAGATGAATGAATTCAAGAATGGTAGAAGCTCATAATCAACCCTATCAGAATTCACAAAAGTGTTACTTCACGCCCTTAACAAGGATGAGTGTGTCATCGTATATTCTTACATCTTTCTGAGTCTTTTGATTTCATTGACCTTACAGTTCTGCTTAATAAGCTACAACAGAGCTGGTATTGTGCATCTCAAACGGAAAAGCTAAGGTACTCGTATTATAGTGGGAAGATAACTTTTTATTGAGATGTAATATGGCTTCCGAATTTGTTTTGTATTATAAAAGTTGAAAAATTTTAATTTGAAGTGACAATTCTAATTGCTTCTTGATAAATAAGTCATAATTGTGATTTCTGCAGCAAAAAAATCAAACTAATGCTAAGAGAGAACAGAGAGAAGGAAATGAGTATTCATGTATGTAGGTATATCTCATTTTTTGAAATAAAGAAGTAAACATTCATGTGGGTACATGTGGGTACATATTAGAAAATTACTGCCCTTATTAATAATTCCATTACATAGGTTTTTGCCATCCACTTTACCTCCCACTTGTAATATGTTCATAGTGTTTTGTTTTGGTAAGAATACTTTACTGACAACATTTGTAATACACATACGAGAATGTGAAAACTCGGGTTAACCATAGAATATCTCAACGAACCAAAAATTAAAGTCGAAGTACAAACAATAGCTCAAAATGAGATATCTTTCTTATCATTCTTCATCACTTTCCCGAAATTCTAAGAGTACTTTCAACTGAAATGGATGTGTCAACCAGATTAGATGACAATAGGTGTAGGATTAAAATGAGATTTTCACTCTGCAGCGGAGTGCTCAGCAGTAATGGTGACCATAGGGAAAACCTCAGGACAACAGGCGAAGTTGTCTATGGCAGTTAGACATAGGTGTGTCCTTTAGATGGCAATAACAGTCCAACAATATCTTTGTAAACATGATCAAATCGTTGGTTGGGTGGGACAAAAGCGCCAAGAGGTACTTATATTATATTGACAGGGACACACAGGCGCACAGAAACTTTACATACTCTGTCCATATTTCGCCACACAAAAATTCTCTGTCGTACTGCAGACTCCAAGGAGGGACAAATCATGCAGCAACAAGATTGCCTGTCGATGAATGTTCATTGTCACAGATGGCGCAAGCTTTTGATACAGAAAGATGACAATACTGTATTATGTTCTAATGCGGTATCTGGATGCAACATAGCTGTAAATCAGATAGGATATCCAGAAAGAGCAAAGGTCTTAAGATGGAACCTTGTGGGACATCGCAAGTAATTAGTTCCCACTTGATGATGCGTCATAGCTACATTCATGTCTTTTGCGTAATAACACCCTTTATTTACTGTCTTAGATAACCAGTATCCTGTAGTGTATTGTGTAACGACTTCAGTATATTTATAGTTTATGTGTAGATAGGCTTCTCAGTATCAGAACCGTTTAGAAACCCATACTGAGACTTGGACAATATATTATTTGTTATCAGATGAATGAGAAGCCCATATTACCTTTCTAAAATTTTTGGAAATGCTGGCAAAAGTGAAATTGGATGGACATTGGAAGATATTTCTCTGTCTCCTTTCTTAAACAATGACTTAACTTCAGTATACATCAACCATTCAGGAAATATTCCGCAGAGACTGGTAACACATAGAACTTAATATATTATTGAACTCAGAAGCACACTCATTAATTAACTTTGTTGATATCCTATCATAGCCACTAGATATTTTTTATTTTAAAGATCTAATGATGGGTGATACTTCTGCTTGGGTGACAAGGGTCATATTCATGTTAGTGAAGTTATGTATATTGTCTAGTCTGATGTACTCCACAGCAGCATTTTCTCTATCTGTTGTGATTATCTTTTTCTTGTAATGTATTTGCTTTTTTCATACACAGTACTATCTTTAATATTTTGCAGTATGTCTTGTAATGTGCTACAGCATCAACATAAGAGACATTTCAGACTGACAGATACAGTTTCCTTTTGTTTTACACAATGCCTTTATTCTTTCAGTAATTCATAGTTTCTTTGTAGACTTTGGTGTAATCTAGGTCAGCTTTTGGGAAAAACGGTGTACAGAGAAGATAAGCACTTTATTAGTAAAAGTGTTGTATTTTTCATTCATGTCATTACCGCTGTATACGTCATTCCAGTTCATATCTTTGAGGAATGTCCTAAAATAATTAGTTTTAGGAGGACTGTCCAGCTTCTTGAATTCAGATTTAATATATTTTATATCGTGTTCAGTATTAACATTTAACAAAAGGAACTGCATATCATGGTCTGAGAGGCCACTGATTATTGGTTTTGTGCTACAATACCATTCATTAGACCTTTCTATAAAGACATTATCAATGGCCCTTTGTGAGCAATTAGCTACCCTAGTTTGGAAGTTTATGGTAGGAATTAAGTCCAGTGATAGTTTACTGGCTCTAATAGATTGTTGTTGAGAGAGTTTTTAAAAAAATCTACATTAAAGTCACCAGTAACCACTATTTCTCTGTTCTTTGTTGTTAAATAGGCCAGTAGAGGATCAATGTGATGTATGAAGAAATTAAAGTTACCTGCAGGTACTCGATATGCACTAACTACTATGAAGCGTTTATTACGAAATTCTACTTCGGTTGCACATGCTTCTGCATGCTTCTCTAGGTAAAATTTGTGAATGTCTATGTTCTTAAATTTATGACAATTCCTGATGAATATGGCAACTCCTCCTTTCTCGAAGTATGCTTCACGAAAGTGAGATGCTAACCTAAATCCTGTAATACTTAACACATCTGTACCAATGGTCACATGATGTACAGATTATATAAAATTGGTCTGTTGACTCTAATTTATCAATGCAGATCATTAGTTCATTTTACTTTTTAGTTCTCGAATATTTTGATGCAATAAAGATAGCTGACATTTCCCATTGACTGAGTTAAAATCGGTTGAAGCTAGATTTCTGCTGATTGCTAAAAATTTGTAAAGTACAGCTGTTTGCGCTATTTGTTTCTCAAACAGAAGCTTTATTTCGATCTTAACCTCTCTTAAACCCTAGAAAGGGCGCTTTTCTGAACCCTGTAGCCACTGGCGTTTTATCACTAATGACCTCCCTTGCCCCCCTTAAACGTTTTGCTATTAGCCTAGCCAGTTTACTCTTCCCTTTCCTGTTGAGGTGAAGGTCGTGCCTACTGTAATCCCATCTACTGAAAGAATCAACAGGAACCATGACAATGTGATCCTGCACCCAACATAAGCATCCATTCCAATTCCAAATTAACTTTCCTGACTGAAGAGATCAAATGAGGTCAGACATGGCGTCTGAGAGCAAATACAAATTCAACACTGGTATGCTTCGATGACGATGCAATATTTACCAGATCAGACTCTATGCTGTACCCAGCATATCTGTCAATGGTATTACATGGCCCACCCACTAAAGCCACAGTGTCTAGCTAGGTCAACTTTTTGAAAAGTATGATGCTAAATCCTCTGTCACCTACTCCACACCAGTACAAAGTTTAACAAAATTGTGAACTGGTATTGAGATCCTAGTTCATCCTGCAAAAATTAGCCAACACCTCCGTCACGAGAACTACCTAAAAACAAAACTTTCTTTCTCTTTACTGACTCCCCTTCATTCCTACTTTTCAAACTGCTGAAAGTTCGATGTACCATGTCAACAACTGCAGCTGCTTGAGGGTTGTAAGTTTATATCTGAAGCAACAGGTCAAAATTATTTTTCACTTTCACCACAAAGCTCTAAGACGTAGTTATAAGCCTGTTCCTCCTGATTCCTGTTGACCTTCTCACCTCTCTTTACCCTTCTCCCTCCTTAACCTGTACAGATCTTCTCTAGCCTTATCTAATTCATCCTGAAGGGGGGAAATTTTCCCCTCCTCTTCTACTATCTTTCTATGTCTACTGCTTATCCTATACAATCACTGAAGAGTCTCATTTACTTTCCCAAATCCCAAGCCACTACAGTCACCCACATAGAAAAAAACTACAGCACCTATCACACCAAATCCTAAACTTAACAATTCTATGGCAAGTCAGGCACTTTTCACTCATGGTAAATATAATACTTTAGTTAGAATAAGTCAGTTAAATTATTAATAAACAAGAAAACACATTCATAAAAATTAGACCTACATTCAACTGCATATAAACAACCTATGGGTCTATGGCAAAATTTCAGAATCAGCAACTTAAATTTAATTACTTCCCAGGAATGTGAGCATAATAATGAAGAGGTACTCTAATTAAAGTACTCAAAACAGAAAACAATTTAACGAGATTCTCTACGTTTACTGATCAAAAACGTACACGAAAATACGGCTACAACCCGCCTATACGATCTTTTCGCTATTTCTGCAATATTATGTAAATAACAGTGAAACCTTAAACATAAAGCTTAAAAACACACTAATGCATGTAGTCACTAAGTGATCTGTACTATACTAACTGATATTACAATAAACATTGCTTATCTTTACGCAGGAGGAGCTGACTGCAGTTCATGAACAGCTGAATATGCTGTTGGCTATGGTCAGTCACCTTCAGGCTGCTGCCTTGGGGTGTAGGAGTGGTGGAGAATTTTGCACATCGCGTGAGACACCTCAGGTGTCACTTGTTTGGCCCATGAGCTCTCTGCTTTGGAGGAATCCTCTAGGTCACATGACACATTGGGTTCACCCTCACAGCAACATGAGTGGTGGGTGGTAACACGTTTGCGTCACTCGAGGCAGAGGGCCAGTGTGAAGGTGGCCGCCTGGCCTCGCCCATTCACCCTGTGAGTTGACACGTAGCCTCTCCTTCAGCTGGGTCTGAGCAGGCACACGGGGGGAGGGTTTTACTGGTTACTGGGAGCTCCGATGTTAGGCATGTTGTGGAGTCCCTAAAGTAGATGGCATTCAGGGCTGGAAAGAAAGCCGATGCGCACTCAGTTTGTCTGGGTGGGTGGGCTCATCCGAGATGTGGACGTGGCCTTGCTGGTGGCTACTGAGCATTTAAGGTGCAGTTGTCTACAACTTGTGGCTCACGTCAGCACTAATGATACCTGTCACATGGGTTCTGAGGCAATCTTCAGTTCATACAGGTGGCTGGCAGAGGTGCTGAAGACCGCTGGCCTCGCCCACAGGGTGCAAGCAGAGTTCGCAATTTGCAGCATCGCTCCCAGAGTTGATTGGGGTCTGTTGGTTTGGAGCCAAGTGGAGGGTCTTAACTAAAGGCTTCGTCGATTCTGTAACGGTCTTGGCTTCAGATTTATGGACCTGCGTTATCGTGTGGGGTTTCGTAGGACTTCCCTTGATAGGTCAGGGGTGCACTACACAAAGGAAGCAGCTGCTTGGGTAGCAGAGTACTTGTGGAGTGCACATGTGGGTTTTTTAAACTAGGTGGTAGTTTGAGGTGCTCTGATAAACACTCGCCAGTCGATTCAAAGCAAGGGACGTCAAACGGCGTTCTGGGTAAAGACACGTCAACTGTCACAATTTTATCATTAAACTTTCGAAGTATTCGCAACAAAGTTTCCAAGCTTACTGCACTTTAGGAAAGTTCACGCGCTCAAATCATTCTTGGGACTGAGTGGCAGCTGAAACACGAAGTGGAAAGCTGTGAGATATTTAGCGAGTCATGGAATGTATATTGGAGAGACAGATTAAAGGGCATAGGAGAGGGAGTTTTCATTGCAATTGACAAAAATATTTTCTCTATTGAGCTCGAAATTGAGTGTTACAGTGAAGTCATCTAATCGCATATAACAGGTGTAGGTGAAAGTAAGTTAATTGTTGGATGTTTCTACCAGCCACCTAATTCCACTGTGGCAGTTCTAGTCCTTCAACGAAAGTCTATGGTCAATAACGTGTAAATGCTCAGATTATGCAATACTAGTTGGACGTGACTTTAACTTGCCAAGTATAGAATGGGATGGCTATGGGTTCATTAGAGGGGGTACAGACAGACAGTCATGTGAAATACTTTTGGACACATTTTCTGAGAACTGTCGAGTTGAGCACCCATCTTGGCAGCCCAGACACAGTGGAAATATCTTATACATTGTAGCTACAAACAGCCAGACCTTATTGACAATTTCAGTATAGAAATGGGTATTAGCGATCGTGAAGTCATCATAGCAACTATGATTACAAAAGTTAATAAATCAGTCAAGAGGGATATGAGAGTGTTTCTGATAGACAGAGTAGATAATCAGTTATTAACATCTTACTTACATAATCAATTGGCGTTACTTAGTACCAGTAAGATCGATGTAGAGGAATTGTGGGCAAAGTTTAAGCAGATTGTAAATTGTGGTCTGGAGATTTACGTGCCTAGTAAATGGATGAAGGATAGAAAAGACCCACGATGCTTTAACAACCAAATTCGTAAGATGCTGGCGCAGCAGAGGCTGTTGCACTCTAGTTTAAAAAGGAACACACAAATGACGACAGCAGTGGGGCTCGTTTCAGGGCGTTTTGTTAGTGCGGGTTGCCTACATTCAGGGGCAAGCAAACCTTCATGGTGAATCCTGTCGTTCTCTTTGGATTGAAAGGTTCTGAACCTATTGTTCTGCTAAGAGGATTATGACAACCTGAGGATAGTCCTTCCCTTTGATGGACAGGTCCTTAACATTTTATTCCTCAACCCCTCTGCCTTTCTCCTCCCCCTGGACCTAATCCTCCCCCATCCTTCTGAAAACCCCTCGCCAATACAAGTATACTTTTGATATCAGTTTGATTGACTAATTAATTAAATTTGTCAATTAATGAACCCCTCCCCCACTGGGAAAAGCCCCTAACCCTCCGCCTCACGTCCCCTCCTCCCCCTGGCAATTGGCGGGAAAAAGACTAAGTTGATTGGTCATTTGGCGGGAAATCGATTGCAGTGCATGGAATGTTGCTTAAACAATTTAGACGATATGTGGAATATTATTTATTTAAAGCGTTTATAGGATTCAAGGCATTGTATGGAATATAGTTTATTTATTCGGTTAAGGAATTTGTCAAAAAATCGATTGCAGTGTATGGAATATTATTGAAACAATTTAGACATTGTGTGGATATTGTTTATTGAAACAGTTTATAGGATTCAAGGAGGTGTTTGTCGGGAAACTGACTGCAGTGTATGGAATACTGTTTATTTCAACAATTTACAAGATACGATATGGTGTTTGGATTATAGTTTATTCAAAGAATTTGTCAGGAAATCGATTGCAGTATGGAATATTTAAACAACTGCGGTGCTTTTTTATCCTGATCGCGCTTGGAAATGCTGAGTAGGCCTACCTTATATTTGCTGCCAGTGTCATGGATGTTAAGGCTCTTATTATTTATTTTCCCCTCTTTTCGAAGTAACTGGTGTCTAAGCACAATTGGGAAAATCAGAACAATTACATATCTAAAAGCTCATGTCAATATTTCGAAACCCACTGCCAATTTCTGATACAGAGAAATTACTAGAATCTTACTAGAGTAACTATAATCTTCTACGGATCGAGAAACATACAGCAGTCATATTCCACTGGCAGTTAAATCCTGCAAAAGTTGTCTACAGATCATGAATGGAATGGATTGCGGTATAGTGACCACTGTTTCGGGTCTATCTTCAGGGAACCACCACGAACGTCAAAACCGCCCAATGTCCTGATTACAGACCACTTTACTAAATATCACCGATCACGGACCACATGTCGGCCTCCTTTGATCTCGCGGTACCCCAAACAAAGCATCAAGTGGCGGCATTCTGTTGATCGGGAAACTACAAACTCGATTCTTGTCTTTGTCTTTCTGAATAGGCCACTCTTCGTTATTGTGAACCAACGTCCCAAAACATGCAGATGGAGGTCTACATCTCTCCTCAGAATACAATGTTTCTTGGCAAATGCTGGAGACAAAGGGAGAACTGATGCAATTAATATATCAAAAAGAGAGTGAAATAAACCAGTTGCACTACCCTTTCAAATTAATTGTTTAACAATTGACAGGAGTCGAGCAGACCGCTTAAAACACTCGCCTCCACCTTACGATGATCCTTATTCGTTATGAAACATATTTTCAACGTTTGAGTATCACACGCAAATGTTAAGCATATCAAGTAATGAAATTTCCACCACAAACCGATCGTAGCACTAAACACATCCGAGATTTTGTACGAACCAACGTTTGACAGTGTAAACGCCCTCCTCCACCACAACATTTCACTAAACATATCTGGTAAAAAAATCCGACCCATCAAACAAGCTAGCGATAGCGAAGCGCGCGCCATTCGCCGTCTACTGCGTAGTCCCCATTCACACCCGCCATGAGAGAGACCGACACTAGTGCAGGCCTTGCCTGCCAATTCCAAATTCATGCTAGGACGCAATACAACTATTGGAAACAATAAATTGATCAATATGGAATTTGATGTCGCGATTGGGTTTTTAAAAGTATTGTAGATTTTCTAAATTAGTTGTCTCCATTACACTCGGAAGGAAGGAGGAAGGTGTATGATGCGATACAGACGACAGAAAATACCACTGCAAGACAGAACCTACTGTGATCTATTGAGAAGCACTAAACACGACACATTTAAACCACGAACCAGTCTGTAGTAGTATTAGTTGTCGTGTCTAGATCTCGGAGATCGCTACCAGTCGGGAATTTGACGTAGCAGTTGGGTTTTTCAAGCATCGTAGAATTCCTAAATTGGTTCTCGCATCTACATTCGGAAGGATGGAGGCCTACTGCGTGATAGGGTAGAGACAACAGCAAATATCATTCCAAGTCAGAGTCCACTGCGACGTATTGAGAAGCCCTAAACACGACACACTTAAATCACGATCTAGCCTGTAGCAGTAGGTGTCATGATTAGATATCAGAGGTAGCTGAAAACACTCACATACCCTACGCACTCCTGTCCTGAGGTCCACATGCAGTGCACCCGTCCTCCTCTACACCGCCGGCGCCGACGTGAATTGGACGGTAGGAATTCGAATATTATCAATACCTCCAGCGCAAACATCCATCATTTTGAATCTTCTCTCATGTAACACACACATGTCCACTTCTGCCACACTAACCCAGCACACTTGTCACTTCGCTAGCCCTTGCTGCCGTGGGCAAGGTCAGAGGTTGGCGCATTCTTTGTCCGTGATGTTGTTGACCATAAATTACACCTTGAATTTCTCACGCGAAATGTAGATTCCTCCCGTTTATACTACTTATTTTCGTAGATAGAAGAAATCGGACAATACACACGTTTTCACATCGCTAAAGTATAGTTGCTTGTTGTGAAAATCCTGTACAAGACTATGACACAGGATATGTTCTCTCTAAGTATTCTTTCATCAGGTACAATCTGTCACATCCTGCATCACATGACTAGAATGTTAAACTCATTTTTGGATCATGGTGGAGTGCTAAGATCCACCACTGTCATAGGAAGCCTCCTCTGTTAAGGTAACGGCACAGAGAAGTTGTAAATACAAGGTTTAGACTACATATCACTTCAGAAATTCGGTAATACATGTGATTTCATTATGATGGTTGTCACTCCCTGTGTAGGTGAGAGATTGAAATATCGTCAAAAAACATAGTTGCAACAAAAAAAAAACGCCAACTCAAGACTCTTATCATGGTGTCCTAGCCATCACCTCCACCCATCAGGGGGCATGTCACTGATTTCTGGTAGAAATGCTGTCTGCGATTCGGAATCAAGTTTATCCAGTCAATCACATACTTGGGCTGGATCGTATGGAGACATGTTTAATGATTACAGCCACTGGTGAGTCATATTCATGCCACTCTCATATCTCGAAAGGAGTCACCTTTTCGAACTTTGACATGGCTTTAAACAGTCCCTCTGCATTTTGTAACTGTTCCTCAGTCTCTGCCCTCCCCTCCCTGAAGCTTTGTCCACGTGATCATTCCAATTTAAGTCGGAACTGAACTCAAGTCGGAGAGAGCTATATCTACCACCCTCTGTACCCCTTGGAGAAACAGGCTGAGCCGAGCTGAGGCGACAGGAGTCTGTTTTGACCACCCGGTGGAAATGACGACATCTTGTCGTAGCTCCACCAACAGTGTACGATGTGTAAGACCAGCGCCAAAACGAAACTTTCTCCTGCAACATGAGGTAGTACAAAAGACATTATGGGAACTGAAAGAAGGATGAGGATTTTTCTGCTGCATTGTTGTGCATCTCCAAACTGCATACAGATACTACAGTCTGAAGGAGATCTGCATCGCTCAGGATGCATTCACATATGTCACCCAAACATTTTCTCTATCATCGTCATTTTGTACCATCCAACAGAGAAAAACTACAGACTATAAAAGCTCTGCTAACTTCATCTGACAGAGAACTCGATAAGATTTTTACCATTTTTACGTATATCGAAGACAAATACTGTCTGTGTGCTGGCACCGAGCATATGCAGCGATCCTATAACATACAGGTATTGATTCACTCATTGATCGAAGCCGCTTGCACAGACCAGTGTAACGTCTCATCATCTGTACTGTAGGAGGGCCATACCATACAGACTACCAGTCGCAAGAGAGGATCCCTGTTTTGTTGTCAGATACATTGTTTTTTTTTGTCTGCTGTAACACATCCAAATAGCATATGACACAACTTTTATGCCTCCATACATTTAATTTTTTCCACCTCGACTTCGAAGCTTGTGCCAGATTCTAAACTAACATTAACACGTTTCACTCCATTGGCTATGACTGAAAGCTGGACATCACATGGTGTAAATTATGCTGCTGCTCCGGCAACACATATACAGGATGATTTTAAGTGAAAGACTACTGTATAATCCAAGCTGCAGTTGCTTATTTCGCAGTGCAGCGTGGTGGCCTGCAATGACAGTCACGAGGAGTCGGCAACCAGAAGTAACAGATTAGCTCAGCTTGTGATGGGTGCAAAGAATGCCCTGATGCGTCTGATGTTGCCCATGGCAGCAAGCGTTGGCAAAGTCACCATTGTGCAGGATGAGTGCAACAGAAGTGGATGTGTGTGTGTTATGTGAGAGAAGATTCAAAATGATAAACATTTGAAGTGGTGGTATTTATAACATCCGAATTCCTACCACTCCAATCATGCCTGGATTCCCTCCATGGCTGGGGTGGTGCACTCTGGCATACATGCTCGTCCGTGACTGCGGCTGTGGCCCCAGCATTACACTACTGGCCATTAAAATTGCTACACCACGAAGATGACGTGCTACAGACGCGAAATTTAACTGACAGCAAGAAGATGCTGTGATATGAAAATGATTAGCTTTTCAGAGCATTCACACAAGGTTGGCGCCAGTGGCGACACCTACAACGTGCTGACATGAGGAAAGTTTCTAACCGATTTCTCATACACAAACAGCAGTTGACCGGCGTTACCTGGTGAAACGTTGTTGAGATGCCTCGTGTAAGGAGGAGAAATGCGTACCATCACGTTTCCGATTTTGATAAGGGTCGGATTGTAGCCTATCGCGATTGCGGTTTATCGTATCGCGACATTGCTGCTCGCGTTGGTCGAGATCCAATGACTGTTAGCAGAATATGGAATCGGTGGGTTCAGGAGGGTAATGCGGGACGCCGTGCTGGATCCCAACGGCCTCGTATCACTAGCAGTCGGGATGACAGGCATCTTATCCGCATGGCTGTAACGAATCGTGCAGCCACGTCTCGATCCCCGAGTCAACAGATGGGAACATTTGCAAGACAACAAAAATCTGCACGAACAGTTCGACGACGTTTGCAGCAGCATGGACTGTCATTCGGAGACCATGGCTGCGGTTATCCTTGACACTGCATACAGACAGGAGCGCCTGCGATGGTGTACTCAATGATGAAACTGGGTGCACGAATGGCAAAACGTCATTTTTTGGGATGAATCCAGGTTCTGTTTACAGCATCATGATGGTCGCATCCGTGTTTGGCGACATCGCGGTGAATGCACATTGGAAGCGTGTATTCGTCATCGCCATACTAGCATATCACCCGGCGTAATGGTATGGGGTGCCATTGGTTACACGTCTCGGTCACCTCTTGTTCGCATTGACGGCACTTTGAACAGTGGACGTTACATTTCAGGTGTGTTACGACCGGTGGCTCTACCCTGCGTTCGATCCCTCCAAAACCCTATATTTCAGCAGGATAATGCACGACCGCATGTTGCAGGTCTTGTACGGGCCTATCTGGGTACAGAAAATGTTCGACTGCTGCCCTGGCCAGCACATTCTCCAGATCTCTCACCAAATGAAAACGTCTGGTCAATGGTGGCCGAGCAACTGGCTCGTCACAATACGCCAGTCACTACTCTTGATGAACTGTGGTATCGTGTTGAAGCTGTATGGACAGCTGTACCTGTACACGCCATCCAAGCTCTGTTTGACTCAATGCCCAGGCGTATCAAGGCCGTTATTACGGCCAGAGGTGGTTGTTCTGGGTACTGATTTCTCGGGATCTATGCACCCAAATTGCGTGAAAATGTAATTACATGTCAGTTCTAGTATAATATATTTGTCCAATGAATACCCGTTTATCATCTGCATTTCTTCATGGTGTAGCAATTTTAATGGGCAGTAGTGTAATTTTCAATGATCTCTTTACGTCGGCATTGGCGGTGTAGATGGGGACGCGTGCACTGCGTGTGGACCTCCGGACAGGAGCGCGTGTTTTCAGCTATCTCTGACATCTAGTCATGACAACTACTGCTATGGACTGCATCGTGGATTAAGTGTGTCACGTTTAGTGCTTAATACATCGCAGTGGACTCTGTCTTGAAGTGGTATTTGCTATTGTCTCTAGCCTATCATACAGTAGGCCTTTCTCCTTCTGAATGTAGCGGAGATAACCAAATTAGGAATTCTACGACGCTTGAAAAACCCAATTGCGACTTCAAATCCCCGACCGATAGCGATCTCCGAGATCTAGCCTCGACAACTAATACTACTACAAACTGGTTCATGGTTTAAGTGTATCGTGTTCAGTGCTTCTCGCTACATCACAGTGGACTCTGTATTGCATTGGTACTTCCTGTTGTTTGTATTGTATCATGCACCTTCCTCCTTCCTTCCGAATATTACTTTGTTTGGGGTACTGCGAGATCAAAGGAGGCCAATATATGGTCCGTGGTCGGTGGTGTTTAGTGACGTGGTCTGTAATGAAGACATTGGGCGGTTTTGACCTTCATGGTGGGGCCCCGACGATAGACACACGCACGGGAGACATGAAATGGAGGCCACTATGCTGCACTTCATCCCATTCATGATCTATAGACCACTTTTACAGGGTTTAACTGTCAGTGGAGTATGACTGCTGTATGTTTCTCGATCTGTACAAAATAGTTTGCCACTGAGATTCTAGTAATTTGTCGATCTGCAGAAAGTGACGGTGGGTTTCGAAATATTGACATAAAAGTTTAGATATGTAATTGTTCTGATTTTTCCCGACTGTGTTTATACACCAGTGTGCTTCTAAAAGTGAGGAAAATAAACAATAAGAGGCTTAACATCAGACTACTGCGAACTAAACCTACTCAGCATTTCCAAGCGCGATCAGAATAAAAAAGCGCCACGATTATTTACATATTCCGTACTGCCATCGATTTCCAACAAATTCTTTAAATACACTGTATTCCATACATCATGTTGTATCCTGCAAATTGTTTAAATAAACGGTATTGCAAACACTGCAGTCATTTTTCCGGCAAATCCTTGTACTAATTAAATAACCTGTATTCCATACACTGTCTTGGTGTCTATAAACTGTTTATATAAACATTATTCCATGCAGCATCTAAATTGTTTAAACAATATTCCATACACTGCGATCGATTTCCCGCTAAACGACCAATCAATTCAGTCTTTTTCCCGTCAATTTCCTAGTGGGGGGAGGTAAGGCGATGGGGCTAGGGGTATTCCAGATGGCGGATTTAATTAATTGATCGATGTAATTAATTAGCCATAAATGCATTCATGTACTACCTGCAGGTTGAATGTCTTTGGCACAAGGCCTGAATCGTCTGAGGCTGTATATAGCTCTCTCTAATGGCTGTCTAATACATGCAGTCACTACAGCCACGTAACACACTATGTTAATTGTGAGCTACAGGATGTAGGGTACAGGCAGTTATGTGAAGTGCAGGGACTGTACTACTAGGAAAAGCTGCACCAAACTCTTAGAATCTGTGTAGATCGGATGAAGTATCATTCTCGAGATTTCTATAGATCTGAAAGTTATATCGCCAACTAAATATCTAAACATAGTGTAATTGTTAGATGAAATAATGCTAAATATGTGAAATTATTCTATTACACGAAGTTACTTCCTTAAGTATTTAGTTCTTGAGCACTTCCCTGTAGGTGGTTAAGTAACACGTTTTTTTTTTCTTTTTCATTTCTGTGTTCAAGATGATGATGTGTATGAACTGATATCTTGTGTTAGTGTGGTTGACTGATCACATGTTTTCAAATTTTTGTACAAATAATTCCACTTTCCTCGCGCTGTTTCGATAATGGATCTGGCTGACTCCATAAAGTGCCCTGATCTGTCACCGTGAGGAAACGTCTACGTCCTTCCATAAATTAAGTGTCCTGTCAAGAAGCTTCAGCTATGGTGTGAGGAAAATGTCTGGTGCCGATATACCGCTTACATCCCTCTAGCACAAAAGGCCATGTCCTGTGCTTAAATTAAGGTAGGGTTGAGTGCGAAAACGTGCAGCCAGCTGTGGTGGGGGACACACTACCTGTAGTCCCAATAGGGACAAACATCTGTGTGCATACCAGACTAACGACATGGTTTCGACTGGTGCAGAGTCGCATCGCACAGGACAAACCAGCCTCCCTGGGGTGGGCCCAATATTGATGTGTGACTGCATGACACCATGTGAATCTCAGTGGAGGTCCTGAGTTATTGGTACTGAGTTGGACGTTTGTAGGCAGTCTGGACGGGCACATTGTGAGAAAGTGGCATAAGCTATAGTTGGCACGACCTAGGGCCCATAGCACAGCATGGAGTGGCATGTTGGTAGTTCTGTGAGTGGACCGGCACGGCTTATTTTAACAAACAAAACTCAAGTGCATGCCTATACCATTCCTATCCTGCGTCACACACAAACTGCAGTGCCAGTTGTTTTGCAACCATGGACCAGTGTTGTTGTTGTTGTGGTCTTCAGTCCTGAGACTGGTTTGATGCAGCTCTCCATGCTACTCTATCCTGTGCAAGCTTCTTCATCTCCCAGTACCTACTGCAACCTACATCCTTCTGAATCTGCTTAGTGTATTGATCTCTTGGTCTCTCTTACGATTTTTACTCTCCACGCTGCCCTCCAATGCTAAATTTGTGATCCCTTGATGCCTCAAAACATGTCCTACCAACCGATCCCTTCTTCTAGTCAAGTTGTGCCACAAACTTCTCTTCTCCCCAATCCTATTCAATACCTCCTCATTAGTTACGTGATCTACCCACCTTATGTTCAGCATTCTTCTGTAGCACCACATTTCGAAAGCTTCTATTCTCTTCTTCTCCAAACTGGTTATCGTCCATGTTTCACTTCCATACATGGCTACACTCCAGACAAATACTTTCAGAAACGACTTCCTGACACTTAAATCTATACTCGATGTTAACAAATTTCTCTTCTTCAGAAACGATTTCCTTGCCATTGCCAGTCTACATTTTATATCCACTCTACTTCGACCATCATCAGTTATTCTACCCCCTAAATAACAAAACTCCATTACTACTTTAAGTGTCTCATTTCCTAATCTAATCCCCTCAGCATCACCCGATTTAATTTGACTACATTCCATTATCCTCGTTTTGCTTTTGTTGATGTTCATCTTATATCCTCCTTTCAAGACACTGTCCATTCCGTTCAACTGCTCTTCCAAGTCCTTTGCTGTCTCTGACAGAATTACAATGTCATCGGCGAACCTCAAAGTTTTTATTTCTTCTATTTTAATACCTACTCCGAATTTTTCTTTTGTTTCCTTTACTGCTTGCTCAATATACAGATTGAATAACATCGGGGAGAGGCTAAAACCCTGTCTCACTCCTTTCCCAACCACTGCTTCCCTTTCATGCTCCTCGACTCTTATAACTGCCATTTGGTTTCTGTACAAATTGTAAAAGCCTTTCGCTCCCTGTATTTTACCCCTGCCATCTTCAGAATTTGAAAGAGAGTATTCCAGTTAACGTTGTCAAAAGCTTTCTCTAAGTCTACAAATGCTAGAAACGTAGGTGTGCCTTTTCTTAATCTTTCTTCTAAGATAAGTCGTAAGGTTAGTATTGCCTCACGTGTTCCAACATTTCTACGGAATCCAAACTGATCTTCCCCGAGGTCCGCTTCTACCAGTTTTTCCATTCGTCTGTAAAGAATTCGAGTTAGTATTTTGCAGCTGTGACTTATTAAACTGATAGTTCGGTAATTTTCACATCTGTCAACACCTGCTTTCTTTGGGATTCGAATTATTATATTCTTCTTGAAGTCTGTGGGTATTTCGCCTGTCTCATACGTCTTGCTCACCAGATGGTAGAGTTTTGTCATGACTGGCTCTCGCAAGGCCATCAGTAGTTCTAATGGAATGTTGTCTACTCCCAGGGCCTTGTTTCGACTCAGGTCTTTCAGTGCTCTATCAAACTCTTCACGCAGTATCGCATCTCCCATTACATCTTCATCTATATCCTCTTCCATTTCCATAATATTGTCCTCAAGTACATCGCCCTTGTATAAACCCTCTATATACTCCTTCCACCTTTCTGCCTTCCCTTCCTTGCTTAGAACTGGGTTGCCATCTGAGCTCTTGATATTCATACAAGTGGTTCTCTTCTCTCCAAAGGTCTCTTTAATTTTCCTGTAGGCAGTATCTATCTTACCCCTAGTGAGACAAGCCTCTACATCCTTACATTTATCCTCTAGCCATCCCTGCTTAGCCATTTTGCACTTCCTGTCGATCTCATTTTTGAGACGTCTGTATTCCTTTTTGTCTGGTTCATTTACTGCATTTTTATATTTTCTCCTTTCATCAATTAAATTCAATATTTCTTCTGTTACTCAAGGATTTCTATTAGCCCTCGTCTTTTTACCTACTTGATCCTCTGCTGCCTTCACTACTTCATCCC
The DNA here is from genome assembly GCF_021461385.2 of Schistocerca piceifrons. Lineage (NCBI taxonomy): Eukaryota > Metazoa > Arthropoda > Insecta > Orthoptera > Acrididae > Schistocerca > Schistocerca piceifrons. The sequence goes on along the minus strand of NC_060139.1, from coordinate 115,949,957 downwards.
TCAGAGCTACCCATTCTTCTTCTACTGTATTTCTTTCCCCCATTCCTGTCAATTGTTCCCTTATGCTCTCCCTGAAACTCTGTACAACCTCTGGTTCTTTCAGTTTATCCAGGTCCCATCTCCTTAAATTCCCACCTTTTTGCAGTTTCTTCAGTTTCAATCTGCAGTTCATAACCAATAGATTGTGGTCAGAATCCACATCTGCCCCTGGAAATGTCTTACAATTTAAAGCCTGGTTCCTAAATCTCTGTCTTACCATTATGTAATCTATATGATACCTTTTAGTATCTCCAGGATTCTTCCAGGTATACAACCTTCTTTCATGATTCTTGAACCAAGTGTTAGCTATGATTAAGTTCTGCTCTGTGCAAAATTCTACAAGGCGGCTTCCTCTTTCATTTCTTCCCCCCCAATCCATATTCACCTACTATGTTTCCTTCTCTCCCTTTTCCTACTGACGAATTCCAGTCACCCATGACTATTAAATTTTCGTCTCCCTTCACTACCTGAATAATTTCTTTTATCTCGTCATACATTTCATCAATTTCTTCATTATCTGCAAAGCTAGTTGGCATATAAACTTGTACTACTGTAGTAGGCATGGGCTTTGTGTCTATCTTGGCCACAATAATGCGTTCACTATGCTGTTTGTAGTAGCTAACGCGCACTCCTATTTTTTTATTCATTATTAAACCTACTCCTGCATTACCCCTATTTGATTTTGTATTTATAACCCTGTAATCACTTGACCAAAAGTCTTGTTCCTCCTGCCACCGAATTTCACTAATTCCCACTATATCTAATTTTAACCTATCCATTTCCCTTTTTAAATTTTCTAACCTACCTGCCCGATTAAGGGATCTGACATTCCACGCTCCGATCCGTAGAATGCCAGTTTTCTTTCTCCTGATAACGACGTCCTCTTGAGTAGTCCCCGCCCGGAGATCCGAATGGGGACTATTTTACCTCCGGAATATTTTACCCAAGAGGACGCCATCATCATTTAATCATACAGTAAAGCTGCATGTCCTCGGGAAAAATTACGGCTGTAGTTTCCCCTTGCTTTCAGCCGTTCGCAGTACCAGCGCAGCAAGGCCGTTTTGGTTAATGTTACAAGGCCAGATCAGTCAATCATCCAGACTGTTGTCCCTGCAACTGCTGAAAAGGCTGCTGCCCCTCTTCAGGAACCACATGTTTGTCTGGCCTCTCAACAGATACCACTCCGTTGTGGTTGCACCTACGGTACGGCCATCTGTATCGCTGAGGCACGCAAGCCTCCCCACCAACGGCAAGGTCCATGGTTCATGGGGGGGCATGGACCAGTAAGCAACATAATTTTAAACTTAGTTGACTTGGCTCCACTTTCCCACTCAAAATTTAGGAAAACCCCTACACGCCTCTTTAGGAGCCAATAACACATACATAAAACAACAAACACAAGTTTACGAACAGAAAACACGCATACAAGCCCAGTCCCACATCTTCACGTAAACCACTAGTGCATTCTGAAGTCAGACGCGCACAGCACAGTGGTACTTCTTACGTAACAAAAACAATCATAGCCTCGTTGTAGACTCTGAGATCGCAAGAAAATTCACTTTATGATCACTATGAGAAGTGCTTCGTCAGTGGCGAGTTAATTTACTGACAACAAAGCCAATATAAGTTACAATATCCGATTTTACACGCCAAAAAACGACGATATTTGTGACAGATTTTACACGCCAAAAAACGACGATATTTGTGACACTGTTACGTTGAAATCATCGAGTGGCACTGAAAGTTTCAGGAATTTCATGTATTTTCGCATGATTTGCCGGAATATCATACCGCAACTGTTTTAGATATCAATCGCATGCTAGCGATCACTTGCATAGTAGACTTGTCTTGAATAGAGGCAACATCTACATCTACATCCATACTCCGCAAGCCCCCAGGCGGTGTGTGGCGGAGGGTACTTTGAGTACCTCTATCGGTTCTCTCTTCTATTCCAGTCTCATATTGTTTGTGGAAAGAAAGATTGTCGGTATGCCTCTGTGTGGGCTCTAATCTCTCTGATTTTATCCTCGTGGTCTCTTCGCGAGATACGTAGGAGGGAGCAATATACTGCTTGACTCCTCGGTGAAGGTATGTTCTCGAAACTTCAACAAAAGCCTGTACCGAGCTACTGAGCGTCTCTCCTGCAAAGTCTTCCACTGGAGTTTATCTATCATCTCCGTAGCGCTTTCGTGATTACCAAATGATCCTGTAACGAAGCACGCTGCTCTCCGTTGGATCTTCTCTATCTCCTCTATCAACCCTGTCTGGTAGGGATCCCACACTGGTGATCAATATTCAAGCAGTGGGCAAACAAGTGTACTGTAACCTACTTACTTTGTTTTCTGCTTTACCGTCGATCAACTTTATATGATCATTCCATTTTAAATCACCCCTAATGCCTACTCCCAGATAATTTATGGAATTAACTGCTTCCAGTTGCTGACCTGCTATATTGTAGCTAAATGATAAAGGATCTTTCTTTCTATGTACTCGCAGCACATTACACTTGTCTACATTGAGATTCAATTGCCATTCCCTGCACCATGCGTCAATTCGTTGCAGATCCTCCTGCATTTCAGTACAATTTTCCATTGTTACAACCTCTCGATATACCACAGCATCATCCGCAAAAAGCCTCAGTGAACTTCCGATGTTATCCACAAGTACATTTATATATAATGCGAATAGCAACGGTCCTACGACACCCCCTTGCGGCACATCTGAAATCACTCTTACTTCGGAAGACTTCTCTCCATTGAGAATGACATGTTGCGTTCTGTTATCTAGGAACTCTTCAATGCAATCACACAATTGGTCTGATAGTCCGTATGCTCTTACTTTGTTCATTAGACGACTGTGGGGAACTGTATCGAACGCCTTGCGGAAGTCAAGAAACACGGTATCTACTTGGGAACCCGCGTCTATGGCCCTCTGAGTCTCGTGAACGAATAGCGTGAGCTGTGTTTCACACGATCATCTTTTTCGAAACCCATGCTGATTCCTACAGAGTAGATTTCTAGTCTCCAGAAAAGTCATTGTACTCGAACATAATACGTGTTCCAAAATTCTACAACTGATCCGAACATTCCACCAACCGTACTTCCTGACTGGATGCCCCTTCAAAATGAAGTCCTCTGTTTGATTGTGAGATCAGTCTACATAAGCGCCACCCACCCACCTCATCCTCATTCCGCTCCTGTCCGCTGTGGTGGCTATAGTTCTCTGGTTGCTTCGTCTGTGTCTGTGTAAGATGAAACTTAGCAGCAACAACTTGAACATCAGCGGCAAGCGCTGTAGATTTGCAAAGGACGAATTAGCACGTAAGTAAATAATTTTACTATCGTGGATCTGTGCTTAAAAGAAACTTTAACATGTTAAATTCTATAGCGTTCCGTTTCTTTTCCAATGTTACAGCAAAGCTCCAGGATTCTGGAGTGTGAGGAGAAACAGGAAGAGGAGGCTGGACCATGGTGGACTCTCTAGTTTGTTCGAAAAAAATTTTGCGGAGCTAAAATGTATTTCATATGTGCTTGTGTAGCAGTATAGGAGAGAGAATGTTCTTTTTTTTCTCTAACAAATCGGTTTATTGCTACAGCCCAAGATCTCTGCAAATTAGACCGGTAGTTGCAGGGCAGCTTGAACTGTGAGAAATCAAGATCACCTGCGAACCAAGGTGAATCAGGGTTTGAGTTACCGCTATCTGAATGCTGAGCCTGAGGATTTGCAGGAGATGATTGCCTCCAGACACCACAATGATGGTGTTAGTGGGGCTACTGACTCAGGTAAATTATTATTATACTTTATATATTGTTAAGTTTTCTCTCTCTCCTTGTGATATCGGTGTTTTTAATCAATGTACATTTCTTCCTTCGTCTACAGCCGATGCGGCTATGTGTTTTGTGTGCTTAATTAATATGCTTTTCCCTTCTACAGCCAGTCAGCTGGCAGTATCTACTCCGCACTTGACCATTGAGAGGGAACCACTTGCGCAGACTGCGCAAGAGCCCGCTGTACCCTGTACCCATCAGGGACCGGCCCGCTCGCCACCGGTCAGAGAAGCACTGGCGCCACAAACCGCAGCCACAGCCGACTTCTCCTCAATTGGCTTATTTGTTTTGGCACCAGCGTCCTACGCCACCGCCACCACCGCCTTTGGTTAGTTCTACCAGTAATAATAGTAGCGTGTGGCTGTAGGAGCACCCTCCCCGCCCTATTACAGGACATCAAATTACAAACTTCCTGTCAGAATTAGACTAGATAGTGATCGAGGACGCTTTTGATGAGCGCATCTTGTTTACAAGGATCGAGAATTCAGCGGGGTGTTACAAGGATGTTACAAGTTTCCTGTTGGCGTGCCTCCCTGTCAGAGAAAGAGAGCTCATCAAGATCGTAAATAATCCGTGATATCCCTCTGTGATATACAGTGCAGTACTGTGCTGCGATCTATCACATCCTCCTAAAGAGGAAGGTGCCTTGAGGAGAAAAGTATTGTCTATCTTTGGGGAAACAACGGAGTGATATCGCGGAGCACCTCTATCACTGAGTGGTTCCATAATCTCACATTGAGTGCTATTCAGACCAAGCTTCCAGAGATGGCCGGTAGAGGATCAAGTAAAGCACTCATTTGTGTTCTATATGTCGACACCCACTCACATTTCCATGACCCAATAAATGGACGGTTCAGCTATATCAAGCTACCAAAAGATGTAGCTGATAAGAGGACGAGTATTAATGTCAAAAATAAAGTAGACAACACCTGTTTTGTATGATCAGTCCTGTCTTGTGAAAGAAATTACAAACTACAGCCAGAGCGCCCAGACAAATACCATGTTTATGATATTAATAGCTTTGATGTTATTGATGTCCCTGCCAAACTTCAGGACATATCCAAGTTCGAGATGCACAATGAGGGTATTCTGGTTAACATTTTTGGTCTGAAGAAGAGGAAAAAGAAGCCAGATAAAGATGACGATGGTAAAATTCCCACGAAGTCATCGTTTATCGAAATCTGGTCAGTGCAAACTTCATATAAACATGTTCATAATCTCAGATGAGATAGAAAATAAACAGATTAGATTAGCTTAGATTAATACTTGTTCCATAGATCATGAATATGACACTTCATAATGATGTAGAACGTTTGGATAAAGGATATATCTAAACTCCTTTCCTCTCAACAGAGTAAATGAACGATGAAAAAGCATTTTTACTAGAGGTGTCTAAACTACTTTTTCTGATGAGTCATTAGTAAAGCTCACTATTGACTGCTCTTTGAAGGATACGGTACATGTTGAAATGCTGACAGATGAAAACAAATTCTTAAAGTTTAAGTACCACCGCTGCCACGAGTGAAGTCTCTTTGTAGTGTATACTGACTTTGATTGCCTCCTTGCTCCTGTGACACGATGTGAAGGGGTTCCCACATACAGCCTTCACTCTAAAACACATACTGTATGTAGCAGCATTCCAATCTTAACCATCACAGATCATATGTTTGGGATAATCCTGCGATTTCATTGCTCAATGAGATCCAAAAGCTTTCATGAGACATTGATAAGCTTTACTGTGAAACACTAAGTTGTTTGGAGTGTGAGCTATAGTTACAAAAAAAATATCTCTGCTTGGCTGTTCCAGTCTCAATGTACAATATGAAAGTATCTGTTTCTAATATAACCACAAAGAACCAAACTGTAACTCTTCCTGAAAGAATCAAGAAGAGGTATCTATTTTTCTAAAAGAACCAAACTGTATCACTGAACACTGACAAGCATCTGTGTCCATGTGTCTAAAAGAAATAAATTGTATCTCATGAATCAAACGGTATCTGTGTTAATTGAATTAACCAAATAGTTCGTTACCATAAATCTTTGTTGTTGTTATTTCCAGGAAACTTACCCCATTGCATTGTGTATATAAAGGTTGTGTAAGACACACACATGACATTAGTTTTCTGAACATGAGTGCTGCTGTTTGGTCTAAACTGGAGAATAACAAAATGCACATAATGGTTGCATGGGAATATGCCCATCATGCTGTGTATATTTCGTTATGTTAACATATGGAACGTGACTGTGTCCACTTTCAAAGATGTACAGCAAACATATCTAAAATTATATCACCTGCATGTGAGAAAAACCATAGACGTGGTATCTGGACACAACTATATAGTAAAAGAAAAGTACACAAAATGAGAGGTAAAAAGTTTATTTATTTCTCATCCAACTTAAAAGTAATTTTACATTTTTGTAAGCAGACACAACACTATTTTTCTCATACATCTTCTTGAGTCAGTGGAGAGTAGAACGCCTGTAGAAATCCAGGTCTTGAATAGCTCCAAGTGATCCTTTCCTCACCTTTTACATAGATTATGGTATCTGTGTGGTAAAACAATTGAAGTGATGTTACCACATCATTAGAGGGTATACCAGTATCGTCACTGTGAATTCATGATACAAACATGTTAACCAGTTCGCACTCCTCCATCTTGGCTCTGAGCACTATGGGACTTAACATCTATGGTCATCAGTCCCCTAGAACTTAGAACTACTTAAACCTAACTAACCTAAGGACAGCACGAAACACCCAGTCGCACTTCTCCATGTTTTAGCACACTTCACATCCTTGAAACAACGTCTTGAAAATGCAATGTTTGCTGAGAACGTCTGTAATAAACCAGCATCCTCTGTGTATGCTACAAAAGCAATATCCTTAAATATGAACTGTTTATGCTCATTGTCATAGATACCTTGAGCATCTGTAATGATGCTCACATCTTGAGATGCCACTGTGAAATTCTCTTGGTATGATATAACACTTGTTCATGTATACTGCTCGCTGAACAACACCAGTGAGTGGACACTAATCAATCACATGGTTATGTAGAACTACAACATACACTGCAATGGGAATTGAGAAATATGCTGAACCTTCAAATTCAATTCATACATCTGTAGGTCCAGACTTAATTACCTCATTCTGTTTTTAGCAGTCTGTTTTGATGATAGGTGCCAGCTCCTTGAAATCCCATGGACTGAGTAGACATCCTTCCTCTTCATAGTAAGAAATACGGAATCTTGCATAGATGTCAAATGTTAAACTGTAGACATGTTCATCCCACTATAGGTATAAGTTGTCATATGGGTAGAATAACAGGAAGTGCAAATGGCTAAGCAGGGATGGCTAGAGGACAAATGTAAGGATGTAGAGGCTTGTCTCACTAGGGGTAAGATAGATACTGCCTACAGGAAAATTAAAGAGACCTTTGGAGAAAAGAGAACCACTTGTATGAATATCAAGAGCACAGATGGAAACCCAGTTCTAAGCAAAGAAGGGAAACCAGAAAGGTGGAAGGAGTATGTAGAGGGTCTATACAAAGGCGATGTACTATAGGACAATATTATGGAAATGGAAGAGGATGTAGATGAAGATGAAATGGGAGATCTGATACTGCGTGAAGAGTTTGACAGAGCCATGAAAGACCTGAGTCGAAACAAGGCCCCGGGAGGAGACAACATTCCATTGGAACTACTGACGGCCTTGGGAGAGCCAGTCCTGACAAAACTCTACCATCTGGTGAGCAAATACCCTCAGACTTCAAGAAGAATATAATAATTCGAATCCCAAAGAAAGCAGGTGTTGACAGATGTGAAAATTACCGAACTATCAGTTTAATAAGTCACAGCTGCAAAATACTAACGCGAATTCTTTACAGACGAATGGAAAAACTGGTAGAAGCTGACCTCGGCGAAGATCAGTTTGGATTCTGCAGAAATGTTGGAACACGTGAGGCAATACTGACTCTACGACTTATCTTAGAAAATAGATTAAGGAAAGGCAAACCTACATTTCTAGCATTTGTAGACTTGGAGAAAGCTTTCGGCAATGTTGACTGGAGTACTCTCTTTCAAATTCTAAAGGTAGCAGGGGTAAAATACAGGGAGCGAAAGGCTATTTACAATTTGTACAGAAACCAGATGGCAGTTATAAGAGTCGAGGGGCATGAAAGGGAAGCAGCGGTTGGGAAGGGAGTGAGACATGGTTGTAGCCTCTCCCCGATGTTATTCAATCTGTATATTGAGCAAGAGTAAAGGAAACAAAAGAAAAATTCGGAGTGGGTATTAAAGTCCATCGAGAAGAAATAAAAACTTTGAGGTTCACCGATGACGTTGTAATTCTGTCAGAGACAGCAAAGGACTTGGAAGAGCAGTTGAACGGAATGGACAGTGTCTTGAAAGGAGAATGTAAGATGAACATCAACAAAAGCAAAACGAGGATAATGGAATGTAGTCGAATTAAGTCGGGTGATGCTGAGGGAATTAGATTAGGAAATGAGACACTTAAAGTGGTAAAGGAGTTTCGTTATTTGGGGAGCAAAATAACTGACGATGGTCGAAGTAGAGAGGATATAAAATGTAGACTGGCAATGGCAAGGGAAGCGTTTCTGAAGAAGAGAAATTTGTTAACATCGAGTATAGATTTAAGTGTCAGGAAGTCCTTTCAGAAAGTATTTGTATGGAGTGTTGCCATGTATGGAAGTGAAACATGGACGAGAAATTTGTGGCACAACTTGACTAGAAGAAGGGATCGGTTGGTAGGTCATGTTCTGAGGCATCAAGGGATCACAAATTTAGCATTGGAGGGCAGCGTGGAGGGTAAAAATCGTAGAGGGAGACCAAGAGATGAATACACCAAGCAGATTCAGAAGGATGTAGGGTGCAGTAGGTACTGGGAGATGAAGAAGCTTGCACAGGATAGAGTAGCATGGAGAGCTGCATCAAACCAGTCTCAGGACTGAAGACAACAACAACAACAACATGGGTAGAATTCCGAGTTCAGGCAGACTTTGACATTAGTTAACCCACAATTGTCAAATATGGTGGAATCATTTGTTATACTCCCTCTTCTGTTGGTTTGAAACGAAATTATGACAAATATTGGTATCTCCACTTAAACGGCCACCTTAATAGCCCGTGTATGTGTGCTTGCAGTCAGAAGCATGGTGTGGGGTGGCGGGTAAAAGTTATTCATTTGTTTGTTCGCCGTTTTTCTCACGTGAGCCTGGCAACTAATTTTGTGTTCAGCCAGAAAGCGAAGGGAAACATACTGACCTTAGTTTCCAGTCTGCACGACCACATTCTGGTCCAGCCCACTGAAAGAAATGTCTCTATCCTCCTATTTCTTTGCAGGATCAGGACTATGATTTTAAACAAAAGTATAAAGTTCCAATCAAAATTGTAAAGTTTCTCACATACAGTACTTGGAAATTCACTATTTTCAATTGAAAGCAAGTCTTTCTATTCTAACACCAGATTAGCAGTTCAGAGGCACCTTCTACGGTACGTTCCTACCAGATTGTCTTTCGCCCTGACTAAAATTACTCAATCAAAGTTTGCAGTAAAAGTTCAAAATTAATGCTCGCCATAAAAGTGGAAATAAAGTCACCACTTGCCACACGGAGTTGGTAATTCACACGGACGGCACACTAACAGTTACTCTGGCGAATTCTAAGCGATCCAGGATGGTGTACGGTCCTCGCGAGTTCACTATCACCTATCCGTTTTTACCGCAAAATACGCGCTTTGACACAGCTCGGCTCTGACGTCATCCGAGGCAGAGCGCGATCCGACGTTTGACAGACGAGGATCTTACAGTAGCTGAGTGCGAAATGAATCTTTCTACTGCCCCTCGGGTGGTATTTATATAGGTGCTGGAGCGGACGACCGAGGGAATGTCTGTTGTTTATGGCTATCTGCATACTGCAGCAGCCTCCAAACGACCGACGACCGCTTTCTCGGGCACATAATCTTTAATAACATGGTTACAAATTACTTCAGAAACTTCTTAATTTTAATTTGTATGCAGTTAAGCTGTTTGAAAGCACAGAAAAGATTTCAGCTCGCTAGGATGAAAACTTTGCCTTCTAGAATTTTTATTGTGGAAGTAACGGTAGATCGTTACCTCTGAACCATATCTTTACTAGAACTTATGTCAGCAGTTATTAATACTACAACTCTCAAATTTGGTATAGCTCTATTATTTGATATGTTTTATCATCCACTTTAACCAAAATTCTCTTGCACCAAAATCACAGGTACTTAATCTACAACAATTGGGTATATTTTACTTACAAAATTGGTTTTCACTTAATTTAAAGTTTCAAAAACTATAAGAGGTAGCATAAAATGGTGTTTCAGTTATTATTTTTGAGGTGAAACATAAAAAAAATTTTCATGTTTCTAAGTCCATTATTTAGCGCCTTTGATTTTTCCTAAAAACGTGGATTCCAGTGTTAATTTTTGTTTTATGTTTTTGGAAACCTTGAAAGGTGGCTGCACTGAGCCACATCGCCAGAGATTGCGCCAAAGAGTTTTATTCCGCCGCCTCCACTGACAGTTCTTGTCGAGAAGTCGTGGTGGAGAGTGCTTGTCGAGATGTGGCAGTAGTCAGTGTTTGTTGAGATGTGGTAGGAGTCAGTCGGTGTTGAGATGTTGTAGTAGGGAGTGCTTGTTCCATGTTTTAAGCAGTTGTTTGATGGGCTAGACAGCAGATGTTGTTCGAATGGAGATATTGTAATGATCAGAGTGATTTTCGTCAATATATATGAAGGTAAAAAAAAAAAGTTCCATTAGTGGCACCCAGCAATGTTGAACAGGTGCAGACACCAACAAGTGACATTTTCAGTATAAGCAGTTCCATTAGTGGCACCCAGCAATGTTGAACAGGTGCAGACAGCAAGAAGTAACATCATTTCAGTAGAAGCAGTTCCAATAGTGGCACCCAGCAATGTTGAGGAGGTGCAGACAGCAACAAGTGACATTATGTCAGTAGAAACAGTTTCATCAGTGGCACCCAGCAATGTTGAGCAGGAGCAGACAACAGTCCATAATATTCACTATCACTAATCACACTGTTCATCAGAGTTTATCAGCAGAAATTAAACATGTCCTAGTGGCACCAATCATGTAGAAAAAGTGCAAGTAACAGTCCATAATATTCACTATCACTAATCACACAGTTCATCAGCAGAAATTAAACATTTCTAAGTGTCACACATCAATGTTGAACAGGTGCAGGTGTGAACAACAGTTTGAATGCACACACAATTGCTTTTACAAAATTATTATCAATGCTCTTACACTAAACATACAAATTATAATAAACACACAAATGATATCAGATAATTCTCATATTAACTATTACAATACACAACTAACAGTAAACCTACAATATTTGTGGGTGTCAGTGCAAGCCACAACAAACAAGTAAAATAATATTTAGGAGATAGGTCGGTACCAATTATCTGGGATTAGGAAAGGAAAACACACAAAACACACTCACTCATCTTTCATCCACATTAAGTGCTACTGCGTAATTGAATAGTGTTAACTGTGTAAATACAATTCTGTCAAAGATTTGATGTTCGACATGTGTATCAAGTAGTAGTGGCAGCAATGTACAACAGTCAATAATAGTTAGTCAACGTCATAGTCATCATGTCAAGACCAATGTTTGCCAAGCCAAATCAAATGCACGGTTGCTGAACAACTGTCAGTGTGCCAAGATATGCAATTACTTCCTCTCTCCAAAAAAAAGTATGTACTGCTTATTGATTTAACAAAGTGTGTGTAGACAATCTTCCTTCCACTTTAGTGTTCTAGTCTGCCATCTTCAACCTCCTTGTTCCATATAAACTAACAAAAAAAAAAAAATGCTCCTCACTTACTTTGCCTCTTATCCATCAAAACTCCAATAATCATCAGCATCACATAATCTCAATACTTCAATAATACCTCTTACGTCAATACATATAAATCCTATCATCAATTTCATTTACCTTACCTCTTGTCCACCAAAATTCCAATAATCATCAACTTCACATAATCTCAATACCTCAATAATACCTCTTCAATACGTCGATACATATAAACCTTATTACCAATATCATTTCACTTCCATAACAACTTTTTCCTCTAGTCAGTCTCCTCGAAGAAGTACAGATAAAATCCTAGTGCAAACTTCAATTCATCATCCTATACAATCCGAAGACACAGTGTCCACACGCAACCTCTGTGTAATCCATCTGACCCAAACCTTCTACTCATTATGAATTATAAGATACATTTTGGTTACCTTGTCCATCATTAAATAAAAGAAATGCATACATGACCTCTAACAGCCTTTAGTTTGAATAACTCTCAGTAAGTAAGTACGAGTATGTAGTATGAAAGATGACATAAGACTTTGAGTGAATAAATCATAATATTTCACAGTGTGTACACCACTTCAAGAATCATGGCAAATCAGAAACATACATGTGGAGTATTTCTTGTGTCAAGTGTCACTTCCTGTTTCAATTGCTCACGAAGAATGCAGTGTAATAATTGTTAATGGTCTAAACCTAGTATTTGTATGTCATGTCGTTAGCTTCCTTCCTATTAGCATAAATTTATACAGCTTTCATAAAACCTCCAGCTCATGTGACTTCTATGAAGTTTCTTGTACTAATGTCGTTCGTCGAATTATAGCAGTTCATTTTCTTATCTTAAAAATATAAGGCACTGAGCGTAAGCAAAACATGCAATAGCGAGAAAATATACCAGTAGAGAACACAATGTCAACAAGTGGATGCAGCACAATCCCTACCACGAGGCTCTGCCAAGCAAACAATCTATAATTAATACCATAGTGTGACCTAAAATCTATATTCGTACACAGTATATCAGCATTTCTATATACCAAATTGAAGAGTAGTTATGACAACAAACAGAAATGTATAAATATGCAATCCATACGCAAAGCAGCAAATATGTATCTTACATGATAAACAGGTCATTAGCATCATATCAGCATAAGCAAATAAATGTTCATATGTAATCTTAATAAGTAAACATGAAGGCGCAAGCAGATAAATCACAAAGTATAACTTGCATACATAACCACATCAGCACAATTAATCAGGTGACAATTATAATTTAAATAAATATGCACAGCAGGCACATAATTAAAAAAAATATGACATCAGTGAAAAAGCATAGCGGCCAAGCGATGCATAATATACACAAGTAACAACCCTGTTCATTAATCAATCATTGTCAATATCAGTTAACACGAAGTATGAATCACGTAATCGCGAGCAGCAAATTACGTCTAAAGTACGTACCTAAGCGGAAATATGTTTCCTGAAAAATAAACTCAATTAATAGTTATCTTTTTAGTTTATTAGTATCTTCTTGGAAATTACATTCTTCCTGAAATTTTCTCGATAGCAAGTCCTCTTAACATCGGACACGCACAGAATTTACCTGAAGTTCTTGAATATTTTATAGAACCGTATCCTGAAAAATACTGAACGTTAATAACATAATTCATCAAGTCACTATAGCTTTATACAGAATTTATTCGGAGAAATTAGACTGTGTATTTGTTTACGGCTGTCAGTGCATTCGCACTGAGCGCTCGATCAGCTGTAGTCGCGTGACGTAGGAAGTAATTGTTTGCGGTCAACGACTGCCTTGTGCGGCGCGCAGACTTGACTGTTGCTTTAGTATGTGCCGCCGCCGGAACACGGCGCGGTATCCTTGCATTCTCCGTGTGTTTACGTATAACTGCTGATGTCTCAAAAGTATGTCATTCCACAAAAATTTTAACGGTTGATATATGATGTATTCCCTTAGAGCGCCGAGATTTAAGAGTTTCTGCTTCGACAGTGTTAGCATGAATAATTTTGCGAATTCTAAATGGACCGTTATAAAGCAGAAAAAATTTGCGACACAAGCCTTTTCCTTTGTGAGACAAACGATGAGACTTAATTAATTCCTTTTGACCAACTGACAAGATTTTTAAATGACCAGGACGTTTAGCTGATTTCTCTCTTCTAGCAGCCGCAGATGCAATATTTTGCAGAGCCAGGTTGACAACTTCAGAGTGCCGCAGTTTCCGTGTAGGCGGAAAAGGAACGATTTCAGAAATGCGATTTGACGGTGCTTTATTTTATAATATTAATATAGGCGGTAAAGAGGTTGAATCATTAGGGAGTTCATTCAGAATGTTTTGAAAAATATGAAGATATGATCCCACGTTCTGTGATTCTGATGGCAGTAAAGACGACACAATTTATTGATTTCCTTCATCTATCTCTCTGCAGCGTTAGATTGAGGGTGAAAACGTGAAATGAAAATTGGTTTAATCTTACGACGCCGTAGAGTACGAAGCCAAATTTTAGAGCGAAACTGTGATCCATTATCTGATATAACCTTATCAACATGACCCAGTTCTTTAAGAAAATGTTTGACGAAAGCATTAGATACTGAACAAGCTGTTGCTTTGCGTAAAGGTGTAAAACACACATATTTTGATATCAATTCCACTGCTACTAAAATGTACGCAAAACCATTAGTAGAACGAACCACTGGACCGAACAAATCGACTGCAGCCATCTCCTTTAATTTAGCTGGAATGATAGGAAACAACGGTGCTCTGTGAGAAATCGTTGGCGGCTAAGCCTTTTGACATAATTTGCATTTGGCAAGAACAGATCGAATACGTTTTTCCATATTACTGAAGTAGCAATTTTCTCGTAATTTATGAAAGCATTTTCTGGGACCAAAGTGTGAATAACTGAAATGTGCGTACCAAATCAATTTATTGATCCACTCATCAGGAATACAAACTAACCAAACAGAGTTGTCGACCGATTTTCGTTTAAAAAGAACTTTCCAGATAGATCGCAAAAACGAGGTGTGGCCAAATCGTCCAATCTAACAAAGCGTCTAAGAAAATTACAGACACCAAGGAAACTACAAACATCACGCGAACTCGCCAACACAGGAGAACAGGATGATGAATAATGAAGTTGAAAACAATTTAATAAGTCGGGAAAATAGTCAGGAACCATTTCAAAATTTTTCACAATCAAAAAATTTTCAGATTACGAGATTAATGACAGAAGATTCTGGAATAGTATCGAACACAGATAGCTTTACAGCTATGACGAAGGAAACTGGTTTTGCGGGAAATGTTAGGGGCGAAAAGAATTTCGAACAAGTTAATATGGAGTAGTTGATGAGTGCAATATTAAATTTTCGATCTGAATTTAAAACAGAGATGGGAACAATTAAAACTGAGATGGGAACAATGGAAACAGAGTTTAGATCTGAATTAAAAACACAGATGGGAACAATGGAAATACGGTTAGACTCATTGGGATCACAGTTAGGATCTGAATTGAAAACAGTGGCAACACGGCTAGAAGCTGAGATGGAAACAATGGAAACACGGTTAGATTCACGAGTAGGGACATGTTTCAAAAACATGAAAGATGAATTAAAGAAAGAAATTAGAGAAGAAGTACAACCGATTTTGAATTCTCACAATAATAGATTAATTGCAGTAGAGATTAGACAAAGGGAACAGGATAGAGAACAGGAAGAAAGAGATCGCGTGATAGTACAAAAATTTTCAGAGTTAAATTTACAACGTGCACACAATAAGGAGGAAATATTTGAGAGAATCGAGGAATCCGTACCAAATGACAGAATAAATAATCTAACACAACAATATGAACAGTTAACTACTAAATGTGTCAATACTGAAACCCGAGTCGCAACACTTACAGAAGACGTAAATAAACAGAAAGAACAAATAAGTGACTTATTGGAAAGAGTTGAGGAGATTTCAGATAAATTGATAAGTCTTAGCTTAAATGGGGACAGAGATTCGGATGATACAACTCCATTACCATTTGCAGAAACTGAAGGGTACCAGAACATAAATAAACATGTTGAAGATCAGGGAAAATTTAATGAACGCGTTAAAAGGGAATTTGAGGCATTATAAAAGCAAGTCAAACAAATTGAAGGCGAAATTGTAGGAAAAGACAGCAAAAGAAATTTAGAATCACAAATAGCAGAGGGGTTTCAAGAAAGTAATTTGTTTTATTTACGGGATGCAACAAGAGAGCGCCAGGCGCGCGAACTTGACAATAATCGACATTCGGACTGGGACAGACGCGGTAGGTCTTTGTCGCCACGAGGAGAAAACTTTGACTATATACACTTCTTAACTGTTCGGAAATTTAAGAACTTTCGCAATTGTAAGAATGACATACATCTATGTTCATGGTTAGATCAATTTACGTACGCACTTCCGCCAGATTTGCCACAAAGTCACAAACTGGAAATTATGTGCGGCTATTAAGGTCCTCAGGGGATTCACTACACTAAGTTAATATGTGCCGTAGCGTGCATGGGGGCTTAATTAAATACAATGCATGCAAATACTTTTTAATTTTTTAGTCGCTGTGTGTCCGATTACGAAGTCTCGTAAACGGTTGGCCCTGACTAGTTTTAGTACGCAATCTGACTGCATAGAACAACAACAAAGAATGAAAGAAAATTTCCGTTAATACAATTAATTAATTAAGTCCCCAGCAACTATAAAACCTACGAAACCAAAACACAAGTGTAATTGTTCTGTGTGTGGAAGTGTGAGTCAACGTACACATCTGGCACGGTTCTTCGTCAATAAGACAAGATATTTTGAACACCATTTATACTGAAGCAATTAAAAAAAATAGAAATACTATAATTGCGTAAGGAAACCAGAATTACACTCTAATACAAGAACACAAGCCAGATGCTTTGTTGACTGAACCTGAAATGACGCATATGCAATTCATACGCAAAGCAGCAAATATGTATCTTACATGATAAACAGGTCATTAGCATCATATCAGCATAGGCAAATAAATGTTCATATGTAATCTTAATAAGTAAACATGAAGGCGCAAGCAGATAAATCACAAAGTATAACTTACATACATAACCACAGTCAGCACAATTAATCAGGTGACAATTATAATTTAAATAAATAAGCACAGCAGGCACATAGTAAAAAAAATATGATATCAGTGAAACAGCATAGCAGCCAAGCGATGCATAATATACACAAGTAACAACCCTGTTCATTAATCAATCATTGTCAAAATCAGTTAACACAAAGTGTAAATCACGTAATCGCGAGCAGCAAATTACGTCTAAAGTACGTACCTAAGTGGAAATATGTTACCTGAAAAATAAACTCAATTAATAGTTACCTTTTTAGTTTATTAGTTTCTTCTTGGAAATTACATTCTTCCTGAAATTTTCTCGATAGCAAGTCCTCTTAACGTTGGACAGACACAGAATTTACCTGAAGTTCTTAAATATTTTATACAACCGTATCCTGAAAAATACTGAACGTTAATAACATAATTCATCAAGTCACTATAGCTTTATACTGAATTTAATCGCAGAAATTAGACTGTGTATTTGTTTACGGCTGTCAGTGCATTCGCACTGAGCGCTCGATCAGCTGTAGGCGCGTGACGTAAGAAGTGATTGGTTTTTTTTTTTTTTTTTTTTTTTTACCTTCATATATATTGACGAAAAGCACTCTGACCATTACAATATCTCCATTCGAACAACATCTGCTGTCTAGCCTATCAAACAACTGCATAAAATATGGAACAAGCACTCCCTACTACAACATCTCAACACCGACTGACTCCTACCACATCTCAACAAACACTGACTACTGCCACATCTCGACAAGCACTCTCCACCACGACTTCTCGACAAGAACTGCCAGTGGAGGCGGCGGAATAAAACTCTTTGGCGCAATCTCTGGCGCTGTGGCTCAGTGCAGCCACCTTTCAACCTGCATCACTTTCTTATGAGTTCTAAAGACTCCTTCTGACTAAATTCTGGCTTATAGCTTCATTATTTAGCGCCACTTATTTTTCTCTTAAAACAGCATTTTTACATAAACTATTAAGTCTAGAACATATAGACTTGGTATTTGGAACATTATTACACTAAACTATATTGTAACAAATTTTTAAACATAAATTTTTATTTTTAATTTCATACTTAATTGTGGTGCAATACTTGCACACTACGCCTAGATCCCTTAAAAGTGACGTGGCGCTACTAGCAGTGAACTGGGGTAAATACCGACACAGTCGCTCGCCTGTGTATCTCACACATAATACAGCGCTTTCTCTGCTTCAATGGGGTATTCGAAACGCCCCCATAAATGGAAAGTTAATGGTAGAAATACACCAGCATTATCAACTTTTAAAAACTTTAAAATATGCTGCTAGTCAGATACAGCCATGTGTGGCATTTTCCATATTATGACAATATCACCCCTGCTGTGACGTCAAGCTGGTAGCCACGCCCAAGGTTTCATGATGACACCTGAACCCCACCAGCTGCATTGTGATATGGCCTCCTGCGCTGTTCTGAGTCACGTCCAGCCACAGTATTCTATTCAGATGGTGTTTGGAACACTGCAGTCCTCTGCACAACCCTTAGCATATGTTTTAGTGTCATTTTTTTACAACAAATGTTTACAAGAACAATCATGACAAATATATGAACTGAGGTCATTAAAGCCTACAGTACGATTAACGGAGAAAAAAGCGCCTTGCTGCTATCTTTCATATGAATGAAGAAAGAAACATCGATAATTAATCTCTTATCCATAAAACACCCACTCTAATAATTTTCTAGCTTTGAAGCCGTTACTGTTGTGTATGGCAGTTTCATGTTAGTTTCCCAACATCCCTCATGCACGCCAACGGGATATGCTGGCACAGCCTGCACATTCATACAAGCACTCTCACACCATGCAACACTTACTTCTAATTATTCTTCCCATCACCAAAAGCACCAACAAGAAATCTTGGGAAGACTTTGGAAACAGGTTGGAGACTTTGGGCCAAGCTGCTGGAAAATCATTATGGAATGAAATTAGCAGTCTTCGAAAGGGAGGTAAGAAGGAAATGACAAGCATTTTGGACAGGTCAGGAGAACTGCTGGTGAATCCTGTTGATGCCTTGGGCAGATGGGAGGAATATTTTGAAGAGTTGCTCAATGTAGGTGAAAATACGATCAGTAATGTTTCAGATTTCGATGTACAATGGGATAGGAATGATGGTGGAAATAGGATCACATTTGAGGAAGTGGAGAAACTGGTCAATAGATTGCAGTGCAATAAAGCGGCTGGGGTGGGTGAGATTAAGTCGGAACTCATCAAATACAGTGGAATGTCAGGTCTTAAATGGCTACACAGAATAATTGAAATGGCGTGGGAGTCAGGACATGTTCCATCAGACTGGACGAAAGCACTAATCACACCAATCTTTAAACATGGAAACAGAAAAGATTGTAACAACTACGGAGGTATCTCTTTAATCAGCGTTGTGGGTAAAATCTTCTCAGGTATTGTTGAAAGGAAGTGCGAGTATTAGTTGAGGACAAATTGGATGAAAATCAATGTGGGTTTAGGCCTTTTAGAGGTTGTCAGGACAAGATCTTTAGGATACAGCAAATAATGGAGAAGTGTTACGAGTGGAACAGGGAATTGTATCTATACTTTATAGGTCTAGAAAAGGCATATGACCGGGTTACTAGGAGAAAGTTATTGTCTGTTCTAAGAGATTATGGAATAGGAGGCAAACTTTTGCAAGCAATTAAAGGTCTTTACATAGATAGTCAGGCAGCAGTTAGAGTTGACGGTAAATTGAGTTCATGGTTCAGAGTAGTTTCAGGGCTAAGACAAGGCTGCAACCAGTCTCCACTGTTGTTCATATTATTTATGGATCATATGTTGAAAACAATAGACTGGCTGGGTGAGATTAAGATATGTGAGCATAAAATAAACAGTCTCGCAATTGCGATGACTTAGTTGTGATGGCAGATTCGATTGAAAGTTTGCAAAGTAATATTTCAGAGCTAGATCAGAAATGTAAGGACTATAGTATGGAGATTAGCATCTCCAAAACGAAAGTAACGTCAGTGGGAAAGAGATATAAACGGATTGAGTGCCAAATAGGAGGAACAAAGTTAGAACAGGTGGACGGTTTCAAGTACTTAGGATGCATATTCTCACAGGATGGCAACATAGTGAAGGAACTGGAAGCGAGGTGTAGCAAAGCTAATGCAGTGAGCGCTCAGCTACGATCTACGACGAGAAGGAAGTCAGTACCAAGACTAAGTTATCTGTGCACCGTTCAATCTTTCGACCAACTTTGATGTATGGGAGCGAAAGCTGGGTTGATTCAGGTTACCTTTTCAATAAGGTTGAGATTACGAATATGAAAGTAGCTAGGATGATTGCAGGTACTAGTAGATGGGAACAATGGCAGGAGGGCGTCCACAATGAGGAAATCAAAGAAAAACTGGGAATGAACTCTATAGATGTAGCAGTCAGGGCGAACAGGCTTAGACGGTGGGGTAATGTTACACGCATGGGAGAAGCAAGGTTACCCAAGAGACTCATGGGTTCAGCAGTAGAGGGTAGGAGTCGGGGTAGACCAAGGAGAAGGTACCTGGATTGAATTAAGAATGATTTTGAAGTAATAGGCTTAACATCAGAAGAGGCACCAATGTTAGCACTGAGTAGGGGATCATGGAATAATTTTATAAGGGGAACTATGCTCCAGACGGAACGCTGAAAGGCATAATCAGTCTTAAATGATGATGATGATGATCACCAAATTTACTTACCTCTAACCCTTTCAACTTTAAGCTACTCTGGACTTTGATATTTCTCCTAATGCCAACTTATTGAATGGTGATGCAGATACGGATATCTGGCGCAGGATCTGGGTCGAATACTGCTCACCGCCATCTGCATACTCCTCTCTGTGCTGTCAGCATAGATCAGACATCAGCACGAATTCACATTTCCCTCTGAAACTGACTGATAACTCAAAAATCGACATATAGACGTCATCAATTAAGAGCTGCTGCACTTACATAAAAATAATAGCTCTTATTAATAATTTTTTAGCGCAGAACGATTAGAATCTTCAGTTTCCATCTGGTGCTATTCGTCATTTCCTTCCTATCCCTATAAAAACGTACTACCGTTACTCCACGTGCTCACGACACGTGATGCAAATTTTGTTCACCCCGCACAAGCATTCACAGTGACTCAATCTTCCATACGTGCGATAATCCGTAAGCGACAACCACAGATGAAAAAGTACATCCAGCGAAAAACATCGCCTTGTAGGTGATTATCCATAAGTGTAACCAGACTCGAAAGCCACCAACGAGAACACATCGCTCTACTGGTGATAATGCTAATCGAAACACAGCGAGAAAAATAACCATACTCGAACGTCAACACGCCTCTGACGTGGACAACCCATGTCCATCTCGCATGATACCCCCACCGGTATCGGTGGCAAGATCCAGTTCACGCTCTCGCGTCCGTCGGCCGTCGTAATTTAAATATTATTTATTGGTAATGTTGATTGTTGCCGACTTACGTGGTGGGCCTTAATAAAAATACTTCATTCAATTTTTATTTACAATTAAATGCTTTTGTGAAGTTCTCCTTTTTTTAACAATATTAAACTTGAGTGGAAATTATTTTTTACGTTAATGTACGTTAGACTCACTGAATCTTAAAGCATGAAGATATAAGTTGAACAATGGAATAAACTTTTCATATTAATTTCCTCAGTTAGTCACTTTAAAGCAAAAAACCTTTAGTTATTTATTACAATTGCGGCCCACACACGCGCGAGAGTATTTTTTCTTACCTCCGTTAACCATTGCATTGTAGTCGGAGTGCTGGCTCTGGCTCTCGGCTGTGGTACTGAAAATAAGAACCTTAAAGCTACGTATTTTCTGCAACGTCGGGCGGCTGTGGAGAAAAATAAATATTATGTTAATAGAGGGCGAGTTTTTCGCTTCCGCTAATTTTTTATAAGTTAATATCGCCACGTAATAGCGTCGTTGGCTGCATCGGCCGCTGCGATTGTTGAACTGTAAATGACTCGAATGCAGGCTAATTCAAAGGAAGGCGGACATGAAATCGGGATAACCTCTTACAAATTAAATGTGAACAATGATATTAAATCAATATATTATCTGCTTAATTAGTACAAATATGCTTACATATGCCAGTACTCGCAAGATGTCCGTCTACACGCAACCAAGACAAGAGAAGAAGTGAAGACGACTAAAAAATTAACAAAAGAGCGTATCTAGTCGTCCCTTAGATCATTTTGTTATATTTCTTTGTCCTCGAAACTTACACAGAGAAATTATTATAATACGAGTACATGAGAAAAATGTATATTATTCAATTTTAAAATGTCTCTTCTTTATAAATACTGTTTTTTAAGTCTTTTCGTATTATTTCACTGGGGACGATGTAACGCCAAGATCCCATACTGGATCACAAATCAGCTTCTGTGGCAGCATTGTCGCCTCCCCACTGCGAAAGGTGGAACAGACCTTGCATACGCCCCATCGGCAATGCACACAATATCAACAGAAGAAACTAAACCATTACTACATTCGAGATGAATTCTGAGAACAATTGTGTCTCCAAGACTTGTGCAATTATTCTTGAACCAAAAATGCAATTTTCACGTTGTTCCAACACATACATTTGCTGTGTCGTGACAAGCTACTACTACAGCAATATTCAAGTGTTCAACCAACCAGTTTTGTCATAAACCCGAGATGTCTCCACCGAGAAATCGGCACATTCCTACTCATGAAATAAATTTCTATCAGAGAAACATGAGAGGATACCAGTAGTTCACAAATTTGCGGTAAATCATCAAAGTGAAAAATGCTGGACAGAAAACTACGAGTGCCAAACTCACTGATCGGATGTCACAGGAGAAGATCTATCCGCTAATTATAATAATAAACCATCCAAAAAATGTAAGGGCAAACAAGTAAAGAACAATAGACTAATCGACTACATAAATGAACTGGAATCAAATGATTCTTAACACTGTAACTTTCTGGCAGATTAAAACTGTGTGCCCGACCGAGACTCGAACTCGGGACTTTTGCCTTTCGCGGGCAAGTGGTCACTCCGCTGCAGAGTGAAAATCTCATTCTGGAAACATCCCCCAGACCGTGGCTAAGCCATGTCTCCGCAGTATCCTTTCTTTCAGGAGTGCTAGTTCTGCAAGGTTCGCAGGAGAGCTTCTGTGAAGTTTGGAAGGTAGGAGACGAGATACTGGCAGAAGTAAAGCTGTGAAGACCGGGCGTGAGTCGTGCTTTGGTGCTCAGATGGTAGAGCACTTGCCCGCGAAAGGCAAAGGTGCCGAGTTCGAGTCTCGGTCGGGCACACAGTTTTAATCTGCCAGGAAGTTTCATATCAGCGCACACTCCGCTGGAGAGTGAAAATCTCATTCTGGATTCTTAACACTACCTTAATGATATAACTGTAAAAGTCTTATTCTTTGTTTCGGGCTGTGGTCTCAATGGCCGATCCTTAATTCCTACGCAGACTTTTGTTGCGGTTTCTGTTTGAATAGTTAAGTGATCTGATTTCCACTATGTCATTCTGGTGACCACGTAACAGACTTCACCTATCAGCCCTTGCATTATCCCTTGTTTGCCCTGAGTTCCAGACCTGCTGCACGAAGTGGTTAGAATTTTGCTTTTCCCTCCTGTTGCTCTTTCCATTTTCTTGCAAGCTACCGCTATGGTCCCCGTCTGATTCGTTCACCCCACTGAGACTCATTATTAAGTCTTTGGCCTTGATACTGGTATTTTGTTGACCTGTTTCTATTTGTAATTTGCCTTTCATTATTTCCTTCAGGTGCACCTTGCGAATTTCGTTCATTATGTCTCATTCGATCCTTCGCCTTTTAAGCTCCCTTGACAAAGCCTAACTTTCGTAGAGCTCTTTTGAATGACTCTATTGTGTCATTACATTTGCCAATGAGCAGTTCCTGGTACCTCAATGGCAGTTTCATGCAACATTGTCACATTATCTCCTTATCACCGGGATCGAACCGGGGACCTTCTGCGTGTGAAGCAGACGTGATAACCGCTACACGACGGACACGCTCAGTCCATCCTTGTACACTCGAAGACGCCTCATCCTTTCTCTCGTCCGCGCATGCACACACCATAGTTCTTTTTACAGCCTGAAACCCATCGCTGCCGAGGGCTCAACAAGTCTTCGGGGTGCTCGAGAGGGTGTCTGTCGTAGCATCCCGAACGAGATAGCGGCGTTTCGCGCAGTCGTTATTGCAAGTCACATTAGTAAAAACAGTCACCTCCTTAGCAGCAGGCAGTGCGTACCCAGCCAATAGATCTTATTGATAAGTGTCTCAGAAAGTCTTACCGGACTGCGTCACTCCGATGCTTCAGAAGCCTTCCCTAACATAATCTCCTGTTTAAACCCGTCTTTGGTGTCCTGTGAGTAGTAGGTATTCTCTGAATTCGCATAACTGCGGCGGTTTGTTGCAACGCTACGCATGTGCTCTACTATTGAACCATCCATGTATCCACAGACAAATTCCAGTTTGCGTGCTAGTGGCCATGACTCGTGCTGTGCCCTATAAACTGAGCAATCCAAAATATTCGTTATTTCGCACCCCTGGAATTTTTCTAAATTCTGGCTCGCGTGCGCCTATGGTTTCATGGCTGAACGATCCCTGAATCCTGTTGTACGCTCGTTTCGCGTCATCAGTCATGTAGCAGTGTTTCCGTAGTCTGAGTCGCACGATTGTGGTCCGGCTCAGTACTCGGCTGAATTTCTACACGAGTGACCCATTCGATTATGTGTCTCACCTCATCCGTCAGCTCATTCTATTGGATAGTCAGACGTGTTTGCTCATCTCTGATTTCTAACATTTCTTCCTGAGTCTTTTCAGCTACTCTCTGTCCCTGATTTTAAAGAGCAGAAATAGCCTCCATGTTGTGCTCACTGCTACCTTTGCCAGCGTTGCCTGATCTCGCGCAATTTAGTATACACTCCTGGAAATTGAAATAAGAACACCGTGAATTCATTGTCCCAGGAAGGGGAAACTTTATTGACACATTCCTGGGGTCAGATACATCACATGATCACACTGACAGAACCACAGGCACATAGACACAGGCAACAGAGCATGCACAATGTCGGCACTAGTACAGTGTATATCCACCTTTTGCAGCAATGCAGGCTGCTATTCTCCCATGGAGACGGTCGTAGAGATGCTGGATGTAGTCCTGTGGAACGGCTTGCCATCCCATTTCCACCTGGCGCCTCAGTTGCACCAGCGTTCGTGCTGGACGTGCAGACCGCGTGAGACGACGCTTCATCCAGTCCCAAACATGCTCAATGGGGGACAGATCCGGAGATCTTGCTGGCCAGGGTAGTTGACTTACACCATCTAGAGCACGTTGGGTGGCACGGGATACATGCGGACGTGCATTGTCCTGTTGGAACAGCAAGTTCCCTTGCCGGTCTAGGAATGGTAGAACGATGGGTTAGATGACGGTTTGGATGTACCGTGCACTATTCAGTGTCCCCTCGACGATCACCAGTGGTGTACGGCCAGTATAGGACATCGCTCCCCACACCATGATGCCGGGTGTTGGCCCTGTGTGCCTCGGTCGTATGCAGTCCTGATTGTGGCGCTCACCTGCACGGCGCCAAACACGCATACGACCATCATTGGCACCAAGGCAGAAGCGACTCTCATCGCTGAAGACGACACGTCTCCATTCGTCCCTCCATTCACGCCTGTCGCGACACCACTGGAGGCGGGCTGCACGATGTTGGGGCGTGAGCGGAAGACGGCCTAACGGTGTGCGGGACCGTAGCCCAGCTTCATGGAGACGGTTGCGAATGGTCCTCGCCGATACCCCAGGAGCAACAGTGTCCCTAATTTGCTGGGAAGTGGCGGTGCGGTCCCCTACGGCACTGCGTAGGATCCTACGGTCTTGGCGTGCATCCGTGCGTCGCTGCGGTCCGGTCCCAGGTCGACGGGCACGTGCACCTTCCGCCGACCACTGGCGACAACATCGATGTACTGTGGAGACCTCACGCCCCACGTGTTGAGCAATTCGGCGGTACGTCCACCCGGCCTCCCGCATGCCCACTATACGCCCTCGCTCAAAGTCCGTCAACTGCACATACGGTTCACGTCCACGCTGTCGCGGCATGCTACCAGTGTTAAAGACTGCGATGGAGCTCCGTATGCCACGGCAAACTGGCTGACACTGACGGCGGCGGTGCACAAATGCTGCGCAGCTAGCGCCATTCGACGGCCAACACCGCGGTTCCTGGTGTGTCCGCTGTGCCGTGCGTGTGATCATTGCTTGTACAGCCCTCTCGCAGTGTCCGGAGCAAGTATGGTGGGTCTGACACACCGGTGTCAATGTGTTCTTTTTTCCATTTCCAGGAGTGTATATTAATGACTTCCCACTCTGTATTCACGAAGATGCAAAGCTGGTACTTTTTGCCGATGATACGAGTATAGCTATCACACCCGACAGACAAGAATTAACTGGTGAAATTGTAAATGATTTTTTTCAGAAAATCATTAAGTGGTTCTCTGCAAATGGGCTCTCATTAAACTTCGACAAAACAGAGTAGATACAACTTCCTGGCAGGTTAAAACTGTGTGCCGGACCGAGACTCGAACTCGGGACCTTTGCCTTTCGCGGGCAAGTGCTCTACCGACTGATCTACCCAAGCACGACTCACGCCCCGTCCTCACAGCTTTACTTCTGCCTGTACCTCGTCTCCTACCATCCAAACTTTACAGAAGCTCTCCGGCGAAACTTGCAGAACTGCCAGGAAGTTTCATATCAGCGCACAGTCCGCTGCAGAGTGAAAATCTCATTCTGGACAGTATATACAGTTCCACACAGTAAATGGAATGGCCCCATTAATAAATATAGACTTCGATCAGAAATCGGTAGCTAAGGTAGAATATTCAAAATTTCTAGGTGTATGAATTGATGAGGGGTTGAACTGGAAAAAACACACTGAGGATCTGCTGAAACGTTTGAGTTCAGCTACTTATACTATGAGGGTCATTGCAAATTTTGGCGATATGCATCTGAGTAAATTAGCTTACCATGCCTATTTTAATTCTCTGTTTTCGTATGGCATCATATTCTGGGGTAATTCATCATTGAGTAAAAGAGTGTTCATTGCACAAAAGCGTGTAATCAGAATAATTGCTGGAGCTCATCCAAGATCATCCTGCAGACACTTATTTAAAGAGCTAGAAATCTTCACTGTAGCCTCACAATATATATATTCACTTATGAAATTTGTTATTAACAATCCGAACGAATTCAAAAGTAATAGCAGTGTACATGGCTACAACACTAGGAGAAAGGCTGATCTTCACTACTCAAGGTTAAATCTAACTTTGGCTCAGAAGGGGGTAAATTATGCTGCCACAAAAGTCTTTGGTCACTTACCTAATAGCATCAAAAGTCTGACAGATAGCCATATAGCATTTAAAAGGAAATTAAAAGAATTTCTTAATGGCAACTCCTTCTACTCATTAGATGAATTTTTGGATATAGTAAATCGGTAATTTCCCAACCGCCACAAAAAAAAAAAAAAAAAAAAAAAAAAAAATATGAGTGTCATGTAATATTTATGTTTTGGATAATGTAGTATCTTGTATAGACACCTTTTATTAACCTGACACGTTCCACATCATTACAAAGTGTCGTATTCATGATCTATGGAACAAGTACTAATCTAATCTAATCTAATTTCTCCGCACATCTCGTGCTACTAATATGCCTGTCTCAGCCTCACGTCTGGAACCTACCGCTACTTCTCACGTCTCAATCGACGTTTTCCTAATGTCTTCAACCTCTGCTTTTGCACCCTTAATTTCACTCCTGACCTGAGTTACGTTTTCGACAAACTCATCAGCGCTCCTTTGAATTTCCTTAATTTTTTTCATTACCTCGCCATGTCTCTTTTCCTCTTGTCGCTTCTGAATTTCCCTAATGTCATTAATGAGGATATTCTGTCTTTTAGTCTTCTTCCTGCCGTCTCTTTTCTTCCATTTCCTTCCTCTGTTTTTCCTCCTCCTGTACCAGGACTAGACGCCCGCGACTCAACTGCTCTATGGTACATTGCTCGCGAAACCGGACTGTTACTTTCCCTGACTGTAACTCTTTCGATATATTTAGAGAGCCTACGTGACCAACCACTTCGGTATAGTTTTCACTTTAATTTTCTGAGTGAACTGAACCATCATCATGGGAGTATTCTGCATTTGATATTCGTGCCCCGTTTGCAGAATGATTTAAATCACCTTCTTCCACCGGCCTGTCTAGTTCTGCATCAATGACCGCATATTGTTCCATTTTGGGCGACACCAGTGCGCAGCCTTTCTCACTATACACACGAGCTTTGCTTCTTGTAAGCATTCAGACCATTGCAACTTTGCAAGCTTCCGACTCCAATGCATCAAGCGCCACAACTTAACTCTAACTTTTTTTTTCAAATAATGCACACATTCGTGCCTAATCCCACAAAGCAAAACGTACTCTAAAACGACCTACACATCCCCATAAACAAATCTGCCCCACTAAAGCTTGCACAACACTGTTAGCAAAGACACAACATCAGACAAGAAGTGACACAGAAGTCGCAGACAAGACACAATGAGAAAAAAATTAGATGACTCAAACAATACATACACCGAATTAAAATGACAACATGCCACAAATTACTGAGATACAACGCATAGCGCCAAAACCGTGTCTAAATGTTCTCAGGGCATCATAGTCTCACTTTGGAAAAAAGAAAAGATAAAAAAAAAAACGCGCGCCTGTTCCGCAAGATAACGCACTAACTAGTTCACAAAAGTGTCATGAATCCAGACCCTGACCAAGGGTCGCCAACTGTACGGTATCGCTTGCTTTAATGATAAATATCTGCCCAAGTGATGGTCAATGTTATTATCTTTACATAAAGAAAAGTATTATCTTATCAACACTCTTCAAATCGTGAGCTATGCCCCTAATTTTTATACGAAATTAGTGAATTTATTCATGATACTTTTGTTGTCTATGTTTGCGGTCACTTACAGAACTCAAGTTAACTAATTTAGTACGATTGCAATCTGAATTGCTGGTGTATCCATGTATCACCACAATAAAATAAAAACAGTGAATGTTGGAGGGGTATGAATGAGAACAGTGGCGTATTTAAATCTACAAAAATAATGACTACAATCGAGCTGATGAATCTAACAAAAAAAATTGAAAGTCGTAAACCAGGAAAGGGATGGTGCCAGACTGACAAACATTCATTGGGACAGAAACTAAACAAATTCTTCCCTGAGTTAATCCCTTTGTTTACATGAATAACTGTGAGGCTGAATTCTATTCGAATGGAATCTACTACGACTAGGTACACCACAAACCATGGTTCACAGAGAACAGGGAGTTGTGAATATCATTTAACAATTCTACGCCGGTGCGGCAACACTACCATTTCACCTCGATTCAGGTGGCAGCAGAAACGGCACTCTGGGGGCGAGGAGTGGAGTGTGGCGGCAGCTGTAATCTTCTGATTCATCCAAAAAAACTTGCAAACTATGCGGATGAGCGTTCTAATTACTAGAAACCGGAAAACTTCCCTATCAGAGCCCTAAAATACAGGCAGATTTCAGAGTGAGCAGCACCCATTGACGGCTCTGGCCAACCAATTTGACTCATAGTCACGATGGCATGTGCTGGAATTGTCAAATGTCAGATGGCTGACTCAGGTCGAATAATTTCACCCTTGTGACACAAGATATGTCCAAAATGATATGCAGTTCCATTGCGGGTACGATTGGAAACTGCCACTGACTCTTAGTCCGCCACAAATTGCAGACCACAAGTCTAATCCACTAGGGAAAGACCGGGGGAGAACCAGAAGAGGAAGAAGGCAAAGAATCACAATCACTTTCCGCCAAGCCTCGGTACGGGAGTCGAATTAACAGAAAAAAATCGCCTCCACGTTGTACAGACCAACTGAACTACCCTCCACCTATTGAGTCTCCCTTCTGGACTGTTCTGCCGGCGTGATAGCCAGTTCAGACATAGCACCAGGGTTCCCACGTTGGGGAAGCAAGCTTCTGCTTTGCAAATCCTAAGGGGACCCAATCAGCAACTTAAAACTCTCTTCTCTGAAAAAAGAAGATTTTAGACTAGAGAGGCATCATTCTCACATTAAGTATGGCCATGTCTTGGCAAAAAATTTCTACCTAGATGGGACCACAGACCCTGATTTATGGAGAGATATAATCTTTCCAGACTGACCATTTCCAGTTTCTGAAAGGAGGCTGTTAATCTTCAAAGACAGCCATTGCTGTGAAATATATGTTTTTGCCACTCGTTAAAGGAGCCTGGCGACTTCCTGGCCTCAAGGGAGTTACAATCTTGGCTCCACAAAACATGTGTACCAACTGCTCTGTAGTACTTGGGGAAACGGGGATCATGATCTAAAATATGAATATTAATCTGACCGACAGTGTAGTTAAAGTTAAAGAGTGGCGTGCCATCTTCCATCAGGCCTTTTTTTTTTTAATTATCAAGAGACTTTGTCCTTCCTTATATGGTTTCATGGTTTCAGGTATGGTCCTTTTCTGATGGCTGCTGCTTCCACCATGCAGTTATGTCCTCATGCTTCCTCTAGTTGCTCGTGGAAGATCTTTCCGTTCTTGACTGTTCTAGTAATAATCACAACACCACCGGCCAGTGAACCCATCACTGAGAGACCTGCAAGGGCAGGGATGAGGAAGGGGATAATTCAGCCTGATGTCGGGACAACCCATGGTGCTTGAACCAGCCCTGCTTGCTTCAGAGCGCTTTTAACTGCATTTATCGCTGTCAGGATGCAGAGTTTTAAACACCACTACCCTGGTTTCTTCTTCAGTGCACCACATGCAACATTCATAATTTGCTTGAAATTCACCCCAAGCCCAACTTAATTTTACCACACTTGATATTATCAACTACAGATGTTGCAATACACTGTACTATACCAATATCCTTTCTTGCATATATCGCCTTGGCCTTATCAACTAAAATTCGATATGTAACGTAACGTCCTGGGACATCTTAATGTTTTGCATATGCAATGTCTTGTTCCGAAAATGCCCCATCAAGAAGGTTCACCATGAGTCAAACGTTTCTGAAGTTTTGTACAAGGTCCACTGTAATTATACCCCAGAATGTGAAAATCGTCTGGAATTTTTTCGATAGTATCACAACCTCCTACAACGTGTCTCCTAATGTGCATCCTATGCTACTGTGCTGGATGTGCTCTGTGTAGCCCATTACACAGCAAAATGCCAGCATCGATCCAACTGTTTTGTGGTGCAGAAAAGCAAGCCATTTAACCAATGTTCTATTCCCTTGAAGTCTTATGACCCATTCTTTGAGTACCACATATGATTCTGAGCCCTTGTGCACTCTCTATGTGTAAAAACTGCCTGAAATTTTAGTACCAGTGCTGTCATGTAAGGTATAAGTTCGGGGATTTGTTCTCTGCACTTTGGGAACTGTGAATATCTCGCTTCACCAGTTCACGACGTATGACTTTTCTGGCTTTTGTTTTGAGGTGTGTATCAAATCACCCACATTAAAGTTCTGTTTACACAGATCTACAATTTTAATACGGTAGTATATCATGTTCATGACTCCATTATCACGAACATCAATTGGTCTCATTTTATCTTACACTGCACCATCATGGTCTTGAAATATCTGTTGTAAAACTCACCACCATGACTGGTTTGAAAATTGTGTCTGGGTATCGATTTGTTCCTGTCTGCAGCAACCACTTGAACGCACTTGCAACATCTCTCCCTGTTTTTGTTTTAACAGGCAATCCCAAAGCAAATTTAAAGTATGTATCAATTACCACTGAAATATACTTGAAACCATTATTCTTGTGCGAATATTCTCTCCTGTCTATAAGATCAGCCTGCCATAAGTCAGCAAATCTTTAAACGTGACATGCCTATAAGGGTACATTTTGCATTCTGGTTTGTGCAGTTCTTGAATTACTGTCTTCATATTTATTCGATTACACCTTTCTATGGAAGCTCTGAAATTACTGAGAAAAAATCATTCGAATGAATAGTGTTCCCCACAGTAGCTGATGTTATGAGCAGCTGTAGTCAGTCTGTTTGCTCAATGGGATCATCGTAGTATGTATATCGAAGGGGTTGACTGCTGACTCATTTACGCTGAATTTCCATACCTTCACCACTGCTATCTCGACTATCGAATAATGATGGTTTTATAATGTATCTGTATTTCACACTGTGTTGGTTTCCTACTTTCTTGCGTACACCTGACAACTGTAGAATCTCACCACACATCTCCAGATCTTTGGGTGAATATTTTACACGTTTTTGGGGGTTAAAAAAAATAAGATTCGGTAGACCTGGTTTTCTTTGAAATTCCCTATCGCCTATCTATATTGTTTTTTCCTTTAAACTTACAGGCTGTGTGCCCAACATACAAGGGTTTACGCCACTTACATGGAACATCTTGTCTATTCAGACATAGTTGTGATGGTTAATGAACATGGCATTAGCATCGTTATCATCATTGTGGTGTTTCACCAAGAGATTCAGTAACTGATTTAAATGTTTCTCTCAGTGCCTACTCACAGTCCAGATGTACTAACCTTAGCAACCGCACTTTCTCTTGAACAGCCTTCCATGCCTCTATGACTTTGTGCGTAGTCGACATCTTGTTATACACCACGCGGACCCTTTAACAGACTGCATCTTATATACGTTGTCTATTTTCTATCTCAGAACGAAACAGGTGTATGTCTCTAGTTCCTTAACCCTAGTTCCTTAACCCTAGCATCAAAGTCGTTGATCATCTTCAAAAGGGTCTGGGTGTATGTCTCCAAGTCCTTAACTTTGCGTTCGAGAGATTGAAATTTTCCATCTATTTATAGACACATTCTCTGTCCGTGTATACATACCCTCTCAGGCTGAGTGCTCAACATACCATGCGAACTTATCCACGGTCTGATGTACACTAAATTACTCATCATTTTTTTTCATGGCTGTATGTAAAGAAATTTCTGGAACAGAGATAATCAGTCCCTATTTGCTCAATGCTTTTTACTGCATGTTAAGAACGACCATTTGCATCTGTTGTTCTCTCATTTTTTCCTCAACATCGTTATCTAGTCAAAATGTCTTAGAGTTTTTAACGTAATTTATTTTTATATGTTTTTTAAATATATTTCAACTGTGATGGCTAGTCAGAGCCGTGTGCCACCTATTTGTATAGTTGTCAGTGTACCTATTAAGTATAAGGTTTCCTATGACCGAGCGAGTAGGCGCAGTGGTTAGCAAACTGGACTCGCATTCGGGAGGACGACGGTTCAATCCCGCACCCGGCCATCCTGATTTAGGTTTTCCGTGATTTCCCTAAATCGCTCCAGGCAAATGCTGGGATGGTTCCTTTGAAAGGGCATGGCCGACTTCCTCCCCGATGACCTCGCTGTTTGGTCTCCTCTCTCAAATCTTACATCATTATCAGGCTAAGGTTTTAAGCTACTAACGTAGATGTGCTGTGCTGTAGCTAGTATTTATAAGAGCTATAGCTAGAGATCCTAAGCCGAATGGCAACCTGTAAATACGCACTGGGACCTCGCGTTCGCCATTGAGTCAGATATCTCAGCTGGGTCGGGCCCACTTCTGGAAACTCATAGTCGGCAGCTGATTATTGAATAAACCTGATCATTGTATCTATTCTTCAGCTCTTTTTACAATCTATATCATTTTCGTGTTAAAATTTATGTGCTTGATTAGTATGGGACATAACGTCTCAATGGTGTTTAATTTCTTTAAGACTGATGTTCAGTTTCGTTTGACTTACGTTATAGACACGTCTGCCCTCATTGTGTTTAGTCTTCATAACTTTTACGCACACTAGCGTACGTTGCTTCTCATAAAAGCGGAATCTCTTATAGTCAGGCATAATCATCATATGTCTCGTGGCTTTTTAATATTTTACTTATGACGCGAAGCTTTTTTGGTCAGAATATCTCTACATTTTTTACTTTACTTTGTAACTGTTTGACAGTACTAAGTAAAAAAAAATAGCGAAGATACAATTATCTGCTGTCAATCCTGATACAACTCTGGTAATCACTAAATTATTATTCTATACTCATTTTTTTTAGTACTATATCGTCCAGAGTTTGCTTGACAGTTGCTTTCTGATGTAAGCTTAATCGTATGGTCTTATGAGGATGGCAAATTAATTTGCCAAAACTAGTCAAGAAGCTAATTCAACAAAAGAAAATTGTGCAGCTGACGACTGATTGTCTCTATTCCTAAAACGTGGTTTAAATTCCTGGAAGTTTCGTCTGTACCTACCGTCATTGAGTTTTCTTGATTTATCATTAAAGGGCCCTGTATTGTGTGTGTTTCCAATAATCTGTGCATATGTTTAGCAATTCGTTCAATGACATGTATGTTCCTACATGTGCCTGGTAAATATACTTTAAATTCAAATTGCCTTGTTTGGAAGCTATAATGAGGTTTGCATAATGGTGCACCAACTCTACATCTACATACATACTCTGCAATCCACCATACGGTGCGTGGAGAGTACCTCGTACCACAACTAGCATCTTCTCTCCTCAAACAGAACGAGGGAAAAATTACTTCCTATACGCCTCTGTACGAGCCCTAATCTCTTTTATCTTACCTTTGTGGTCTTTCCGCGAAATATAAGTTGGCGGCCGTAAAATTGTACTGCAGTCAGCCTCAAATGCTGGTTCTCTAAATTTCCTCAGTACCGATTCACGAAAAGAACGCTTCCTTTCCTCCAGAGACTCCCACCCGAGTTCCTGAAACACTTCCGTAACACTCGCGTGATGATCAAACCTACCAGTAACAAATCTAGCAGCCCGCCTCTGAATTGCTTCTATGTCCTCCCTCAATCTGAACTGATAGGGATCCCAAACGCTCGTGCAGTACTCAAGAATACGTCGTATTAGTGTTTTATAGTACTCAAGAATAGGTCGTATTAGTGTTGCATAAGCGGTCTCCTTTACAGATGAACCACATCTTCCCAAAATTCTACCGATAAACCGAAGACGACTATCTGCCTTCCCCACAACTGCTATTACATGCTTGTCCCACTTCATATCGCTCTGCAATGTTACGCCCAAATATTTAATCGACGTGACTGTGTCAAGTGCTACACTACTAATGGAGTATTCAAACATTATGGGATTCTTTTTCCTATTCATCTGCATTAATTAACATTTATCTATATTTAGAGTTAGCTGCCATTCTTTACACCAATCACAAATGCTCTCGAAGTCATCTTGTATCGTCCTACAGTCACTCAACGACGACACCTTCTCGTACACCACAGCATCATCAGCAAACAACCGCACATTGCTATCCACCCTATCCAAAAGATCATTTATGTAGATAGAAAACAACATCGGGCACTCCAGATGATACCCTCAATTCCGATGAACACTCACCATCGAGGACAACGTACTGGGTTCTATTACTTAAGAAGTCTTCGAGCCACTCACATATTTGGGAATCAATCCCTTATGCTCGTACCTTAGTTAGGAGTCTGCAGTGGGGCACCGAGTCAAACGCTTTCCGGAAGTCAAGGAATATGGCATCTGTCTGATACCCTTCATCCATGGTTCGCAAGATATCATGTGCAAAAAGGGCGAGTTGCGTTTCGCAGGAGCGATGCTTTCTAAAGCCGTGCTGGTGCATGGACAGCAACTTCCCTTTCTCAAGGAAATTCATTATATTCGAACTGAAAATATGTTCGAGAATCCTGCACAGACCTATGTTAAGGATATTGGTCTGTAATTTTGAGGATCCGTCCTTCTACCCTTCTTATATAGAGGTGTCACCTGCGCTTTTTTCCAGTCGCTCGGGACTTTACGTTGGGCAACAACTCTTTTGGGATTCTGGAATATGTCAGATACAGATAAAATTCATCAACACTCATGTGATAACCAAAACTGTTCCGGAGTAACGACAAGCGCTGGCACGAAGATGAAGAACACAAGAGCAGAGAAGCTGTGAGACGACGACTACCAATAGTACGCTGACTAGGACCGCACCACGACAGGAACGGCCTCTATCCAAAGAGAAGATAAGGGCTGCTCCTGACCCTCAGCCAGACAATAGAAGACGTGCAATAACACACTGGCACTAGCAGACCCCGACTAGAAACCACGCACTAGAAGAGAGGCACTAGAAGAGATGTAATTTGTGATCAATATGAAGTTGTGTGAATTATTTGCATGGACATTTCATATAGCGAAGGGCATTGATTATTTGCATGCCACCATTTGCTTGTTACACAAAGTTAAGTATTGTCATTCTGCTTTATTGTAATAAAACCATTAATGTGATTTGCTTGAATTGTTGTTTAGTTATCCAAGAAAGCAGCATCCTTTAGGCACCCTACAAGAGACGAGTGGGCAGGACAACCCACATTGGCGACGGGTTATACGACAAACCCAGTGCCTGATGGCCACGGATTTTTATTGTTTTTGCTGGCGCCTTAATTCTCTCTTGTCTTGTCTCTGCAGGGGCGCTTACTTCCTTTAACAATTTCTTTTGCTAACCAGTGTTTTCAGGTAGGCGCTGAAGAAATTTTCTTCGCTTTTGTCCTTATCTTGTCTGTTTCTTGCATTTGTGTCTTCCAAAAGGCCCACTCAACATCTCCCGCCTCCTCTCAGGCACCACAGCCCCAAGCGTTAGATGCAGCACAACTAATGCAGATGTTCCAGTTCCAGACACAGCAAATATCTCCGTTGCTCAATGCAGTGCAGCAGCTACTGGCCAATTCTGTGCGCCCGACGGAACAAACAACACCTACAGCTATACCACGTTTTCGACAGTTTCGCGAACAAGAGGAGGAATGGTTCGAGTGGTTGCAGCACTTCGAGGCTCACATACTAGCTGTCAACGTACCAGGTGCTGTGAAACTTCCATATCTATTATCAACGGTAGGAAGAGCAGTGTTCCAATTAACTCAGAAGTTATTTCCTAATTCCATTCCGAGTGAACTTAGTTATGAACAGATGGTACAGTCGCTAACTATTATGACCAATAAGTGAATGTGTTAGTAATTAGGTATCAATTCTTAAACTGAAAAAAACGGCCAGAACAAACTTATCGCGAGCGGGTAACAGATTTGCGGGGTATGACAAGGGAATGCAAATTCCAATGCACTGGCGGTGCTTTATATTCAGATGTTATGTTGCGTGATGCGATCGTGTTCAATGTACCTGATGTCGAACTCAGAGAACAGATTTTGAAACAGTCCGATTCATCATTTCAGCAGGCAGTGCAAATACTAGATCAGTACGATTCAGGTGCCCTGTCAGCCGATAAATTTGAGTGGCCAGCTATTT
Organism: Schistocerca piceifrons; assembly: GCF_021461385.2. Lineage (NCBI taxonomy): Eukaryota > Metazoa > Arthropoda > Insecta > Orthoptera > Acrididae > Schistocerca > Schistocerca piceifrons. The sequence continues at coordinate 115,912,697 of NC_060139.1, read as the reverse complement.
GTTAGGTTGACTCCCTTGTTTGGGATTGACCAATTCAGTGCTGGCTTGCACTACCCACGCCGAGTAAACAACGCTCCATGCCACGCAAGCAGTTCGCTAAACAGGCGGCTACATGGGCGAACAGAATTAAGTCTTGCCCTCAGTTTAGAGATTAGATTAGATTAGATTAGTTTTCGTCCCATAGATCCGTGCTGAGGAGATCCTCGTGGATGTGGAACATGTCACTTTGTTAAAAGCTGGAATAACCATACTAATAGTATGAATATATACAATACATCATTTGTTTCTATTAAAAAATTCGTCAATGGAGTAGAAGGAGTTGGCCATTAGTAAGTCTTTCAGTCTCCTTTTAAACTGATCTTTATTTGTAACTAATTTTTTTATGTTTTCTGGCAAATTATTGAAGATGAGTGTTCCTGAGTAGTTGACCCCTTTTTGAACTAAAGTAAGTGCTTTTAAGCCCTTGTGCAGGTCATTTTTGTTCCTGGTTGTTGGGAAAAGAGATATGTTATTTAGGACAAATTTCATTAAGGAGTAAATATACTGAGAGGCAGTAGTTAGTATACCCAGTTCTTTGAAGAGGTTTCTACAGGACGACCGTGAATTTACTCCACAAATAATACGTATTACACGCTTTTGGACTCTGAAAACTTTTGTTTAACTTGAAGAGTTACTCCAAAATATTATACCATATGACATTATGGAATGAAAGTAGGCAAAGTATGCAAGCTTTTTCATTTTTTTTGTCGCCTATGTCGGCTAACACTCGAATTGCAAATACAGATTTGTTAAGGCGTTTCTGCAGTTCTGTGGTGTGCTACTCCCAACTGAATTTATTATCAAGTTGCAATCCCAGGAATTTAAAACTGTCAACCTCTTCTATCTGTTCTTCTTCATACTTTATGCATATGCTGGGTGGAAACTTCTTACAAGTTTCTGAATTGCATATAGTGAGTCTTTTCGAAGTTTAATGTCAGTGAGTTGGCTTTAAACCATTTATTAATATCCATGAAAATATCATTAGCAGATCTTTCTAGAACTACACTCGACATATTATTTATTGCAATACTTGTGTCATCTGCAAAGAAAATTAACTCTGCTTTTAGCAGTGTAACTGATGAGAGATCATTAAAGTACACAAGAAAAAGCAATGGCACTAAGATGGGTCCTTCTTGGACACCACATGTAATTTCTTCCCATTCTGATGATGACTGATAACTTAATTCACTAGTCCCTTGCACAAACACCCTTTGTTTCCAGTTTGCGAGGTATGACTTGAACCATTTTGCAGCACTGCCCGTGACACCATAGAATTCCAATTTATTTAAAAGGATGTTGTGGTTCACACAATCGAATGCCTTTGACAAATCACAGAAAATACCTGCTGCTTGTAACTTGTTATTTAATGAATTAAGTACATTTTCACTGTGGGTGTAAATAGCCTTCTTGATATCAGAACCCTTCAGAAATCCAAACTGTGTTCTTGATAATATGTTATTTGTGGTCAGATGGTTAAGAAGCTGCCTGTACATTACTTTTTCTAAAATTTTTGAGAATGCTGGCAAAAGTGAAATCGGTCTGTAGTTTGATGGTGTCTCTTTATCCCCTTTCTTGAATAGAGGCTTAACATCTGCATATTTTAGCCAGTCAGGAAATTTCCCAGTTATAATTGACTGGTTACACAAGTAACTTAGAATTGTACTAAACTCACAAGAACATACCTTAATTAACTTTGTTGATATTTCATCGTAACCACTAGAATGCTTTGTTTTTAAAGACTTTATTATGGAAGTTATTTCTTTTGGTGAAGTGAGTGACATATTCATGTACCTGAAGCTATTTGTAAAGGCTAGTTTCAGATATTCAAGGGCATTATTTACTGACCCTGACTGTCCCATTCTATCAGTAATAGATATAAAGTACTTGTTAAATAGATTTGCCACACTATGCCCATCAGTTACTAATGTGTCATCTACCCTTAGTGCTATTTGCTCCTGTTCCTTTCTGGTTCTACCAGTCTCCTCTTTCACTATATCCCATATTGTTTTTATTTTGTTCCCTGATATTGCTATCTTCTTCTCGTAGTGCATTTGTTTAGAAGTCTTAATTAATTTTTTAATATTTTACAGTATTCCTTGTATTGAGCTAAATCATCAGCATTGGAGCTATTCTTGCTCGACAGATACATTTTCCTTTTTGTCTTACAGGAAATCTTTATTCCTTGTGTAATCCATGGTTTTATTATAGACTCCTGTTTAATTTGAGTAACTTTTAGAGGAAAACAATTTTCCAACATGGTACTGACATTGTTCATGAATGTGTTATATTTTTCATTCATGCCATGAGCACTATAAACATTTTTCCAGTTAATATCTTTGAGCAGTTTTTAAAACACTCAATTTTTGGTTGATTGACTACTCTCCTGTACTACATCTAAAACAAGGAGCTGCATGTCATGATCTGATAGTTTTATTGCAGGTTTTATGATATGATTTTGTTCTTTTGATTTGTATGTAAAAAAGATGTCAATGGCTGTCCTTGAGGATTTAGTGATCCTGGTTGGAAAGTTTACAGTGTGAGTTAGATTGAAAGACAACATTACTAACTGCAGTAAATGTTTACTGGAAGATTGCATTAGAAAATCTGTATTAAAGTCACCAGCAATAAAAATTTCTTTGTTTCTTCCTGTTAAATAACCCAAAAGAGCTTCTAGATGATTTATGAATAGATTATAATTTCCTGCTGGTGCTTGGTAAATAGTTACTATTATATAGGATCTGTTATGGAACCCTACTTCTGTTGCACATGCTTCTAGATGCCGCTCTAAACAGAATTTGTTAATGTCAATGTTCTTGAATTTATGGCAGTTTTAATAAATGTGGCAACTCTTCCTCCATCCGTATCTACTCTGCAGAAGTAGGAAGCTAAGACTGCCCCTCCAGACAAGCTCAGTATTAACGCTTGTGGTAGGAAAGAACATGTACAATCTCACGTCATTAATGCAGTATATACAAAGTCTGCAGTAAACATTCGCAAAACTGCCACACAAGCAATTTCTTTTTGTTCATTTACTTCTGTGTGGAGAAACGTGTGAAATTTCAGTTGGGCATGGGTGCCTCTGTTACACTGCTAAATCGTCACACATATGAACTGTTAGGCTCCCCATGTCTATCTACAACTAGGACCCAACTGACGGCTTATAATGGTCAAGACATTCCCATTCTCAGAAAGTGTACTTTCCCTACCATGTATTGCTCGTGTACGCGAACAGTGACTTTCACAATGCTACAATCATGCGATTGTATGAATACATTTGGTCTTGATTTCTTTGATTTGTTTGCCTTTAACATTCAGGACAATGTCTTGTCAGTGTCTGCATTCCATGCAAAGGACAGTGTAGCTAGCTTGCTGAAAGAAATGCCAGAACTCTTTTCTGAAGGTTTAGGCAAGGCTAACAATTTTGTTACACATATTACTCCAAAAGACAATGCTGATCTGAATTTTTTCCAGGCCAGAACTGTTCCCATTGAATTACAGAACAAAGTGGCGGCTGAACTTAAATAATTGCAAGACAGTGGAGTTACTGTGCCCATAAAAGATAGCCAGCGGGCAAATCCACTGGTTTTGCTCCCCAACTTTCAGGTCGCATTCGTCTGTGTGTTGACTTTAAGTCTACAGTCAACCCACAAACTGTGATTGATACTTACCCATTGCCACACCCAGAGGATCTCGTGGGCAAATTAGACGCTGGACTCTACTTTTCAAAAATTGATTTGAGCGACGCGTATCTTCAAATACCGCTACATGAAGAATCTCAAAACTTGTGTGTTGTGAACACTCATTTGGGCTTGTTTGTATATTTGCGTTTGCCTTTTGGGAGTGCTTCCGCTGCTACAGCTGACTGCCCAAGTACAGGGTTATTACAAATGAATGAAGCGATTTCACAGCTCTACAATAACTTTATTATTTGAGATATTTTCACAATGCTTTGCACACACATACAAGAACTCAAAAAGTTTTTTTAGGCATTCACAAATGTTCGATATGTGTCCCTTTAGTGATTCAGCAGACATCAAGTCGATAATCAAGTTCCTCCCACACTCGGCGCAGCATGTCCCCATCAATGAGTTTGAAAGCATCGTTGATGCGAGCTCGCAGTTCTGGCACGTGTCTTGGTAGAGGAGGTTTAAACACTGAATCTTTCACATAACCCCACAGAAAGAAATTGCATGGGGTTAAGTCGGGAGAGCGTGGAGGCCATGACATGAATTGCTGATCATGATCTCCACCACGCATGCGTTCAACCGTTTCTTCGACCCGTTGATTTCCCCTTACAGAGGCATCCAGAAGCTTTAAACTGTGCATACCATCGCCGAATGGAGTTAGCAGTTCGTGGATCTTTGTTGAACTTCGTTATGAAGTGTCGTTGCACTGTTATGACTGCCTGATGTGAGTGCATTTCAAGCATGACATACGCTTTCTCGGCCCCTGTCGCCATTTTGTCTCACTGCGGTCTCGAGCGCTCTGGCGGCAGAAACCTGAAATGCGGCTTCAGCCGAACAAAACTTTATGAGTTTTTCTACGTATCTGTAGTGTGTCGTGACCATATGTCAATGAATGGAGCTACAGTGAATTTATGAAATCGCTTCAATCATTTGTAATAGCCCTGTACAAAACTGTTCAAACTATTTGGACGATATTGTAGTAGCAGGTCGTACACCTGAAGAATACATAGCAAATTTGCGTGCTTTCTTTCGTGTGTTATCTGATGCAGGACGAAAGTGTACACTGGACTAGTGTGATTTTTTTAAACCTGAGTTGCAGTATCTTGGTCATGTTATAAACAGTCAGGGTGTACATCCTCTTAAGTCACATTTGTTAGCCATACATGATGTACCAGTTCCTCGCAATGTTACAGAATTGCAGTCAGTCTTAGGGAAAAATGAACTATTATATTCGGTTCACACCGAATGCTGCGCAAATAGCGGCACCACTGCATCGCTTGAATCGCAAGAATGTCCCTTTTGTTTGGACAGATAAGTGCCAAGTAGCTTTTCAAAAACTAAAAGTTACATTGTTCAGTGATCGATGCTAAGTTCACTTTGATCCAGACAAACCAGTTGTATTGCAAGTTGTGGCACCCTGTTATGGAATCGGTGCAGTGCTTTCACACGGATTTGGTAACAAAGACAGGCCTATCGCTTTCGCATCCAAACTGTTGTCCAAGCTCAGTGTAACTACAGGGCTATTACAAATGATTGAAGCGATTTCATAAATTCACTGTAGCTCCATTCATTGACATATGGTCACGACACACTACAGATACGTAGAAAAACTCATAAAGCTTTGTTCGGCTGAAGCCGCATTTCAGGTTTCTGCCGTCAGAGCGCTCGAGAGCGCAGTGAAACAAAATGGCGACAAGAGCTGAGAAAGCGTATGTCGTGCTTGAAATGCGCTCACATCAGTCAGTCATAACAGTGCAATGACACTTCGGGACGAAGTTCAACAAAGATCCACCAACTGCTAACTCCATTCGGCGATGGTATGCGCAGTTTAAAGCTTCTGGATGCCTCTGTAAGGGGAAATCAACGGGTCGGCCTGCAGTGAGCGAAGAAACGGTTGAACGCGTGCGGGCAAGTTTCACGCGTAGCCCGCGGAAAATTGGTTCATATCCAGAACTGGAGACTGACAGCGCCGACTTCATCTTTCAACAGGATGGTGCTCCACCGCACTTCCATCATGATGTTCGGCATTTCTTAAACAGGAGATTGGAAAACCGATGGATCGGTCGTGGTGGAGATCATGATCAGCAATTCATGTCACGGCCTCCACGCTCTCCCGACTTAACCCCATGCAATTTCTTTCTGTGGGGTTATGTGAAAGATTCAGTGTTTAAACCTCCTCTACCAAGAAACGTGCCAGAACTGCGAGCTCGCATCAACGATGCTTTCGAACTCATTGATGGGGACATGCCACGCCGAGTGAGGGAGGAACTTGATTATCGGCTTGATGTCTGCCGAATCACTAAAGGGGCACATATCGAACATTTGTGAATGCCTAAAAAAACTTTTTGAGTTTTTGTATGTGTGTGCAAAGCATTGTGAAAATATCTGAAATAATAAAGTTATTGTAGAGCTGTGAAATCGCTTCAATCATTTGTAATAACCCTGTATTCACACCAGTTCGAGATTGTGTATCGTTCAACTGTTCAACATAGTAATGCGGACGCACTTTCATGTCTTCCGATCGGCCCTGACACAGACTTTGACGCCTCTGCTGCATCTTGTCACGTCGATGCTCAGGATTCTGAATTGCTTCAGTCTTTTCCCCTGAACTATAGGAAAATTGCACAGGCCACGGAAGCTGATTCAGATTTGTACATTTTGCTAAATTACATTCGCACATCTTGACCTCACTCATTGAATGGCATAAAGAACTCTGTAGTGCGCCGATACTTTGCAGGTCGGCATAGCCTTGCTGTACAGAAAGGTGTGATTCATGTTCAAAGTGACACTGGACAGTCACGTGTGTTGATCCCTAAAGTTTTGCTAAAAGAGGTGTTGCAGGTACTTTACCAAGGACATTGGGGGATTGGTCGTACAAAACTGTTAGCGCGTCGACACTGCATGTGGCAGTGAATGGACACTCAAATAAACAGATGACGTCACACTGTCACACATGTACGGAAAATCAGTGCGCTCCGCCACAGAAATTCTCTGCTTGGCCTAAGTCGCAATCACTATGGCAACGACTTTGTGAGACGTTTTTGGAACACTCGTTGGTTGATTGTGGTTGACTCGTATAGCAAGTTTCCTATTGCTGTGCCAATGAACTCGGCGTCGTCATGTAGCACAATTCAGGTGCTGTCCTCTATTTTTTACCTCCAAGGTTTACCTGAATTCATAGTGCCAGACAACGGCCGTCAGTTCACGTCAAATGTATCTGAAACATTCTGTGAACGCAGTGGCATGCAGCATCTAACTAGTGCACCAGTCCATCCACAGTCAAGTGGCGAAGCGGAATGTTTTGTCAGAACGTTCTAGCAACAGATGGCCAAACTTCTCTCCACACACACAAGGGATCAAGCATTGCAACTGTTTCTCGCCTCCTATCGTTCGCACCCAACACATGTACCATCGCCGGCGGAATTGCTTCACGGCTGCCGCCATCGGACACTGCGCCATCTGCTCCACCCTCCTCAGCATCCGGCGCCGAAGGAAGGCCGCAAGTATGTCTTTTACAGGGTTTTTAGTGGTAGCAGATAGTGGACGCGAGGCGAGATCTTCTGCATCTACATCTACATACATACTCTGCAATCAACCATACGGTGCGTGGCGGAGGCTACCTCGTACCACAACTAGCATCTTCTCTCCCTGTTCCACTCCCAAATAGAACGAGGGAAAAATGACTGCCTATATGCCTCTGTACGAGCCCTAATCTCTCTTGGTCTCTCCGTGAAATGTAAGCTGGCGGCAGTAAAATTGTACTGCAGTCAGCCTCAAATGCTGGTTCTCTAAATTTCCTCAGCAGCGATTCAAGAAAAAAACGCCTCCTTTCCTCTAGAGACTCCCACCCGAGTTCCTGAAGCATTTCCGTAACACTCGCTTGATGATCAAACCTACCAGTAACAAATCTAGCAGTCCGCCTCTGAATTGCTTCTATGTCCTCCCTCAATCCGACCTGATAGGGATTCCAAACGCTCGTGCAGTACTCAAGAATAGATCGTATTAGTGTTTTATAAGCGGTCTCCTTTAAAGATGAACCACATCTTCCCAAAATTCTGCCAATGAACCGAAGACGACTATCCGCCTTCCCCACAACTACCATTACATGCTTGTCCCACTTCATATCGCTCTGCAATGTTACGCCCAAATATTTAATCGACGTGAGTGTGTCAAGCGCTACACTACTAATGGAGTAGTCAAACATTACAGGATTCTTTCTCCTATTCATCTGCATTAATTTACATTTGTCTATATTTAGAGTTAGCTGTCATTCTTTACACCAATCACAAATCCTGTCCAAGTCATCTTGTATCCTCTTACAGTCACTCAACGACGACACTTCCCGTACACCGCAGCATCATCAGCAAACAGCCGCACATTGCTATCCACCCTATCCAAAAGATCATTTATGTAGATAGAAAACAACAGCGGACCTACCACACTTCCCTGGGGCACTCCAGATGATACTCTCACTTCCGATGAACACTCACCATCGAGGACAACATACTGGGTTCTATTGCTTAAGAAGTATTCGAGCCGCTCACATGCTTGGGAACCAATCTCATATGTTCGTACCCTTCATCCATGGTTCGCAAGATAACATGTGAAAAAAGGGCGAGTTGCGTTTCGCAGGAGCGTTGCTTTCTAAAGCCGTGCTGGTGCATGGACAGCAACTTCTCTGTCCCAAGGAAATTCGTTATATTCGAACTGAGAATATGTTCGAGAATCCTGCAATAAACCGATGTTAAGGTTATTGGTCTATAATTTTGAGGATCCGTCCTTCTACCCTTCTTATATAGAGGCGTCACCTGTGCTTTTTTCCAGTCGCTCGGGACTTTACGTTGGACAATGGATTCGCGATAAATGCAAGCTAAGTAAGGAGCTAATGCAGTAGAGTACTCTCTGTTAAACCGAGTTGGAATCCCATCAGGACCTGGCGATTTATTTATTTTCAACCCATTCAGCTGCTTCACAACCCCAGGGATGTCTATCACTATGTCCTCCATATGGGAATCTATACGAGACTCAAACGGCGGTATGTTTGTACGATCCTCCTGCGTGAAAGATTTCTCAAATGCTAAATTTAAAATTTCAGCTTTCGTTTTGTTGTCTTCCGTTGCCAGGCCAGACTGATCAATGAGTGACTGGATGGAATCCTTCGACCCGCTTACCGATTTTACGTAAGACCAGAATTTCCTTGGGTTTTCAGCAAGATCTTTTGCTAAGGCATGACGGTGGTAGTGGTTGAATGCTTTGCGCGTCGCTTTTTTTTACAGCAGCACGAATCTCTACTAACTTTTGCCTGTCCTCATTCTCCCGATCTTTCTTGTACCGCGAGTGCAACTGCCTTTGCTTCCTGAGCATTCTCCGAATTGCGCTGTTAAATCACGGTGGGTCTTTTCCGTCCGTAACCCACTTTTTCGGCACATACTTGTCCAATGCATGATTTGCAATGTGTTTAAAACTTGCTCATAATTCTTTCACATCCATTCTACCGGAAGTAAATGAAGTCGATTCATTTACTAAGTGGGATGCTAACAACTGCTTATCGGCTCTTTCTAGTAAGAATACTCTCCTAGCCTTCTTGACTGACTTTTTAACTTTTGTAACCATAGTCGTAATGACAACATCATGATCACTAATCCCTGTCTCAACACTGACACCGTCAATGAGGTCTGGTCTGTTCGTGGCTACCAGATCTAAAACATTTCCATTACGCTTTAGCTGCTCAAGACAGTTTTCGGATAATGCGTTCAAAAGTAATTCACACGATGGCTTGTCTGTACCACCTGTAATGAATCCATAGACATCCCAATCTATACTAGGTAGGTCGAAGTCGCCTCCGACTAATACAGCATGATCCGGGTACTTCTGCGATACAGAGTGTAGACTCCCTTTGAATGATTCTAGAACTGTCATGGTGGAACCTGGTGGCCGGTAATAACACCCCACAATTAACTTTATTTCCCCTAGCCCTGTTAAACGTGTCCAGATAACTTCACAATCACACTCTACTTCGACCTCAGTAGACACAATGTTTTTGTCAAATGCAATGAAGACACCACCTCCTACGGTGTCTAATGTGTCTTTCCGATACATGTTCCAACCTCATTAAATATTTCAGAACTTCCTATCTCAGGGTTCAGCCAGATCTTCCATCGACTTGGCGCTTGCATGTATCTTATTTCAGGTCCAGATGGCTTGCAGCGCTGACATCAAAATCAACTTCGCCTCTATCATGTACACGATGATCTTTCAGTGTCTCTTACCCCCAGATTCACGGATCCCGAGGACAGCGTGGCCACAGCAGCCGCCAGAGGGTGTCATCACGACACCACAGGACGACCCCACGGAGACGAAGCCTTTGCCTCCTCCATCTCCTCTCGTCCTACCTATCGAGCTGGACCCTCGCACACCGTAACAGTCACCGCCTTCTTCATCTGGCTCATGGCATCAGGAGATGGATACATACCCTTCTGGTCGTTTCCCGGGGGACGTTTCCCCAGAGTGAAGGCCGGATGGTGCAGTACAGCCAGAAGATTGACCTCCGCTGTATCCACAGCTTCCAGTCCAGCACTGATCCCACACTGCTGCCTCCCCCGCCGTTGTCACGCTCCCTACACGATGACGGTCCGTTGCTTTGGGCGGATGTGGGGGGGGGGGGGAGGGAGGAGGAGAGGAATGTTCCAGCTTAATGAGAAGCGCCGGCACGAAGATAAAGAACGCAAGAACAGAGAAGACTGTCGAATCCTCCCTCGGGCATGGCTGTGTGTGATGTCCTTAGGTTACTTAGGTTTAAGTAGTTCTATGTTCTAGGGGACTGATGACCTCAGATGTTAAGTCCCATAGTGCTCAGAGCCATTTGAACCATTTTTGAGAGAAGGCTGTGAGACGACGTCTACCAAGAGCATGCTGATTAGGTCCACACCATGACAGGAGTGGCCTCTATCCAAAGAGAATATAAGGGCTGCTCCTTCCAGCCTCGGCGGGACAGTAGAAGATGCTCACTAGCAGACCGGCACTAGCAGACCCGGATTAGAAACTACACACTAGAAGAGAGGCACTAGAAGGGCTGTTACTTGTGATCCATATGAACTTGTGTGAATTATTTGCAAGGACTATATGTTTAGCGAAGGACATTGATTATTTGCATGTCACCATTTGCTTGTGACCCAAAGTTAAGTACTGCCAATCTACTTTATTGTAATAAAACCATTAATGTGATTTGCTTGAAATCTTGTTTAGCTATCCGAGAAAGCAGCATCCTTTAGGCACGCTGTAAGAAACGAGTGGGCAGGACATCCCAAAAACTGAAATACCAAAGAATTTGATCCTCGCTTTCCACAGAAACATCGTAAAATATGTGTTTGAATTAACTTTATCAGGTGGAGAGATCTGACTGTGTTGACTGATTGTCGTGTATGTTGCACCATCTACGCCCTGGAGTATCTTCTGCAGGAAGTGATACTTATGTTGAAACAGCGGCTTTAAGAAATACAGACATGCTCAAAGCAGACCTTATCTTGGTGCCACCTTGCAGTGCCATGAATACATTTGTCTTGCTACAGCTGGATGGACCTACAATTATAGCTCATATATTATTGGGAAGGAGTATCTCATTGTTCCTCTTCTTCCTCTTCTGGTCTTCTTCCACATCATCACAGGACCAATCACTTACAACAGTCTTTGTGTCGAGAACGCTTCACCCACCCCGCCATGATACCTACTACATCAGATATTGGCACGCAATGGGCTTTTACAGATAATATATGTGGCCACTAAAGCACCAACTGAGCTACAATTGGCTACATTCTAATAAGAAGGAATTTACCCACTCTCTTCGTAATTTAAAAACACCTGAAAGTTTCCACTATCACGAACAAGAAGAAGTTGGCTGTAATCACAAAAAAACTCTACCAGACATTCAGCATACTTATTTTCTTGAAAAAATAAATATAAATAAAAACACAGTTTATAAATAAAAACACAGTTTATGATAATATACATACATATATTTACACATCAGTAATAACACACTGGATGCAATGCTTCAGAAAAATCCACTAGGGGGGATTGGGAAGCAACCATCTTTCTGAATAAATTATCTGATTCAGGACTTACTTTGTTCTACAACTCACCTTGGCACTACCCCATATTCGTTTATAGATATTACCCCACTAAGATATCATGATGGAGACCAGGCATTAAAGGCTTTTTTAATGCTCGAAAAGTTATAAAACCCATGCTAAAAGATACACTGTGGTCTATGCTTCGTAAGAACAATCCTGGGGTAAACATTATGCTGTGCAAGGGAGGGGGGGGGGAAGAAAAGGGAGGGGGGAGAGATGGTAGGTGGAAACCGGGAGGGGGAGGAGGAGGTGGTGGAGGGGAGAAGGAAAGGAGCCGGAAGCCAGGTGGGGTGGAAAGGAGAAAGAAGGTGCGTGGCAAGGGAAAATGAGAGAGAAGGAAAGGGGGCAGAGGGAGGCAGAGAGGGAGCCCTGAGGAGGGGGGAAGAAGGGGGATTAAATGTGCTAGGAGGGGTAGATGGAAGGCACAAAGACATTATCTGGGAGGGGGAGTTGGTGGAATTCACCTTGGGCAAGGGTATGGAGGTGTGAAGATGGAGACCAGGTGGGACACTATGGTACAGGTGCGGCAGCTGGCTGGGGTGGGTGAGGATGGCAGAAACCAAAGGATGGGGAGGATCCAGTTTGTGGGAGACGTGTAGGATTCGTATTCATTCAAGGAACAGGAGGAGATGGGGGAAGGGGATCAAATCATAGAGGATCTGCGTGGGGGATGGGAGAGGCATGTGATAAGCGAGGTGGAGTGCATGGCGCTCAAGGATTTGGCGGGATTTGTAGTAGGTGAGGGGGGGGGGGGGGGTAGGAAATCCAAGTGGGGTGGGCATAACACAGGAAGGGGTGGATGAGGTACTTATAGGTATGTAGGATAGTGGAAGGGTCTAATCTCCATGTTCGACTGTAGAGGAGTTTGAGGAGACCGAGGCAGTTACATGTCTTGGCTTGGACTGTGAGGAGATGGAGGGTCCAGGAAAGGTGGCAGTTGAGGGTGATGCCAAGGTACTTGAGGGTGGGAGTGAGGGCAATGGGGCTGGAAGCGGTGGCCAAGCAGTTCTAGGTGCTTCAGTCCGGAACCATGTGACTGCTACGGTTGCAGGTTCGAACCCTGCCTCGGACAAGGATGTGTGTGAAGCCCTTAGGTTAGTTCGGGTTTAAGTAGTTCTAAGTTCTAGAGGACTGATGAGTGCAGATGTTAAGTCCAATAGTGCTCAGAGCCATTTGAACCATTTTTGGGGGTGGGGCAATGGGGCGACCATAGATGGTGAAGTAGAAATCCAGGAGGCAGAAGGAGGGGATGGTGCAGCCCATGATGATTGCCTGGGTCTTGGAGGGATTGATCTTAAGGAGCCATTGGTTACACTATGCGGTGAACTGGTCGAGGTGGGACTGGAGGAGGCGCTGGGAACATTGGAGGAAGGGGGTTAGAGCAAGGAAGGTTGTGTCATTGGCATTTTGCAGGAGATGGATGGGTGGTGGGGGCTTCGGCAAGTCCACCGTCTATAAGAGGTAGAGGAGATAGGAAAGGATGGAGCCTTGGGGCACACTTGCAGAGTGGTAGAAGATGTAAGAATTGGAGTTGTGGAGGGTAAGATAGGAGGGGCGGTGAGAGAGGAAGGAGGCTATCAGGCGAACATAGTTGTTGGGGAGGGCGAAAGTCTGGAGTTTGAAGAGGAAGCCAGGATGACATACAAGGTCATATGCGCATTGTTTTCATTTTTTAGGGAAAAATGTGCCTGATATATAGAGATTCCAGACTGTAAGATCACACTTATTTTTTTGTTCATGTGTATGATAGTCACATTGACATATTTGCATCACATTTTATATCTTTCAGATGCCATCAACAGAAAGTGAATGGAAACGTATATCAAAACAGTTCTAAGACATGTGGGACTTTACAAATTGTCTTGGTGCTTTAGATGGGAAGCATGGGGAATTATGACCATCAAGCTGTATGGGATCACACAATTATGTAGGAGGTAATGGCATTGTGTTACTGGCACTTGTTGATGCACAGTATAAATTTACATGTGTTGATACAGGATGCAATGGAAGGATTAGTGACGGAGGAGTGTTCCAGAGCAGTCCACTCTGTGAAATTCTTACGGGTGCTGAAAATTTAATGAACATTCCTACACCAGATTTATTATCAGGAACTCAAACTGCAGTGCCTTTTATAGTTATAGCTGGTGATTTTTTTCCCTTATCACAGCATACATAAGGCAGATCTCACACAGGAACAGAAAATATTTAATTACCGTTTGAGCAGGGCCAGGAGAACTATTAAAAATTCATTTGGAATAATGAGCAACAGGTTCAGAATTCTCTTTAAGAAAATAGAGCTACCTGTTGAAACTGTGGAGAAAATCTCAGTCTACTTGTGTGCTACATAATTTTTTACTGGACACATGTGGGAAGAGTTACGTTGGACAACTGGAAAAGAAAGAGGAAACAAATCACTGCATTATCATTCCATGAGAATGACGGCAAAATTATCTGAGGGGCATAGGAAGGTTAGGTCAACTCAAGTCAGTTAAAGAAGCTGGGAAAGTGAGGGACACACTACAGGAATATTTCAACACTAGTGGGTCTGTACAGTGGCAGTGGGAATCTGTAAAAAAAAATTCAGTACTGATACAGTGCTTAAAAGCGAAAATTATGACTGAATTGTTAATATGGTATGCAGGAGTGTGTATGATATTGGTAAGTTAATATAGTTGGTATTAGCACTAAATTTTGTACTTTGAATTTGCTGTAATTACAATCCACATTCAAGATAAAGCACTGTATTCAATATGTATTTTATAAATGTTAACTAACTATATTTTAATGGAAATAAATAAACAGTATTGTTACTCAAAATAAAGAAATAAACAGTCTTGTTACTCAAAATAAACAAATGAGTAGTCTTGTTACTCCTTACTGCCCATGTCTTCCTCTTGCACAGTACAAAGTATGTTAAATATTTCTCTCTTAGCTTTTATTAGCAGAGATTTACTTTTTATTTGCTGTGGAGAAGCAGTTACATATGGATCAAATACTTCAACATCAGTTGGAGCAGTTTTTGGTTTATTTATGCTGATCAGTATATCGCCAGCTCTTTTCAAAATAGCATTTTCCTCTTCATTGTAAGCACTCTTCCGTTTTGTCCCCTCAATCATACCTCCTCCACATGGACTGATGAATGGTGATGATGATACTCTTTGAAATGACTAGCTATCTTGTGCTACTTCAAATTCTTTTATAATTAAGAAATCCTCACTAACATCAAGGGCGACTCTGGGATCTCACTGACAAGACATTCATACTGAAAAATAATGACAACAATTGTACACAGCTTGAAATGTCCACCTTACACTTTTTGCAATTGGATATTTATGACCAGTACGAGAAACCATGCGAGGTCATGGGCCACGAACTCAGCCTCACAACGTGCTTAATTTTATTAAGTTACAAAGGAACACTTATGGGGTTCAAACCCACAATCTTCGAATTGTGAGCTATTCATTTACATTGTATATTTGTTAGTACAATGTATCTTGTTAAGTTCGCCAAGGCAAACATGTTAGCAACTAAATTTTTTTCACTCGCTGTACTAACTACAGAGGAAACTGAAGGGTAAAAAAATTACTTACTGTGACGTTCTGTTTTTAGTGTGGTCTCGCAAAAACACAAGTATCTTAAGATACTACACCATGGGTTCATACACATCAGCAGATTCCATACGACTCCTTGTTGAAGCTTTTATTGTATTAAATTTTGACATAAACGTTGTGCACAAACTTTTCATCTTTGCTATAATATCAGCATGAGACGAAAACCTAACCTCCTTGAATGAATCAACTATTTTGTGGACTATTTTGTACCGTGTTTCTTATGGTATGTGGGTGATTTTGTGTCATAAAGACATTTCGTGTCTGTATGCCTCAATACGAATTTCTATAGCTTCCTTAGACCACTTCATTATCACACGATGCACTAAAGATAGCAAAAACAATGAAACATATGCACTCAAATGACAGCCATATCACAGTACAACAAGATAAGAGAAGTGCAACTCCCCTGATAAAAGAGGGAAATACAGACCGATAGTAGCGCCTCTAGTGGTATAGTGATGAACTAAAAGATGATAAACATTGCCGGTTGCATCCCTCCGAGCTTATGTACATTGTAGGTCTTTGTTTTCTTTTTTGTTTTAACTTTCTTACCTCAGTTTTCTGGATGTGCTATGTAATTATTTTGGCTAGCATCACAATAAATTAATTTAAACACAGCTATAACACATTGCAATACAGCAGTGACAGACCTATTATTTAGGAATGTTTGTAGTCTAATTTACAAGCTACGATTTTATTTAGCTTCAGCTATTTACGCTACAAGCTTGTTCCGACTTACTGTCAGTTTCAAGTGTTGTGTCTAGTTCTTATGACGCACAATACGTCCTATTAATATGCTGATAGAGATCAATATCGTTGCGTCAGTTTGCAAGTCTATTTTTGACTTTTGCTTCTGACAGTCGCTGCTTGTATGATGTTTTCTTGCTTCTGACAGTCACTGCTCAAGAAAACAGCATAGGAGCAGCGACTGTCAAACACAAACGTCAAAAATAGACTTGCAAACTGACGCACTTATATTGATCTCTGTCAATGTATAAAAGCTCGAGGACGTTTTGTGCGTCATAAGAACTAGATGCACCACTTGAAGCTGACAGTAAGTCGAAACAAGCTTGCAGTTTAAATAAATGTCACAAGCTAAATAAAAATTGTTGGAACTAAATTAGACTACAAATATTCCTGGATAATGTCATACTTTGACGTCTTACAAGCTGCGGGATCAATGGAGGAAAAAAATCTTTTATTAAGAGAATAATCGGCAGTTAAAGATTTTCAATTAAGAAATCTTTATCACACTGTTAATTAATGAAGAATTCTAAAATTTGTTACAACTATGTTTCAGGACTGTAATTTCTGAGTAATTGGAAAGTAATCTTGCACTACTGGCCAGTAATTTCTTTGAGACAAATGTTCCTACATCAATATTAAGTACAAAAATAGGAAAGGTGGATAAAAACATTGAAATGGAAACGAAACTTACTTTTTATTTCACAAGCACTGTTAATAACAGTTTCATCTGATTCACTATTGATATTAGCAATTGCACACGTTTTGGAAACCCCCCCCCCTCGTTTTGCCTATGCCTAGTTTTATTCATAAAATCTTCTTTGAAAAAATGATCGAAGGAATTCTTGACATTGTTTTAGAAACCTGCAGAAATGCTTGTTGCTAACTTCTCCGCTGAACCCATGTAATATCCAGATGAACAGCCAGGGCATTTACAGTAGTATCTCGACATCAATTTGTTGTGTTGAATATTCTGGAAAAAAAACACACAAAATTCTTCATTAAATAAAACTACTAATGATATATCAAAGTTATTTAAATAAACAAACGGAAATCACACAGCTTAATTCACGATAGAAGACAATACATTTCATTATTAGACTACGAGACTATTTATTGAAAGTTAAATGTCTTACCTTAGGGTTAATTGTGGACATTTTTTTCAGCACAAAAACTCTTAATGCCGTGGTGAACTTTATGAAATTTAAAAATAAAAAATCTGTTTATAATGGAGGTCAGTAGTATGTAAATATGAAACAAATACAAAGACGACTGCAACCATAGACTTCAGTATAGAGCAAGACAATAGAATACCAACAACAGCTATTGGACAGCTCTCGTTGGCCATTTCAAGCTTCGTTTGACCCTTAGTGGTCTGGACGGAACTACATAGCTTGTTGCCTCTTCTCCCATACGTCTTTCAACCCCATGAGCCATATGGCGTGAAATATAGCTTCGTTTGGTTGCATGCCATTTACTAGCAATGCGGTGACACGCCACCAGATGGCACACCAGGTGACCGTTCACACGAAGCAATTTACTCGCTATGTCAGCCATTGCGCAAGAAATGTCACCGCCTGTACAGGGCTTAAAGGTGCGTCCACACGATGCCTTTTTTCTGTTCAACTTTGCACATACACATAAATTTGCAATTGCGCAAGTACGCAGGCTCGCTTGTGTACGCGTACTTAGTGGAGGCTGAGCATTAAGCGCATTGCTTCCTGCCTTCAGTGGGAATCTTTGATCTTGTTGGCAGATTTATGTGTAATAATGTGTGTTGACTTCAAAGCGACCAGGCTTCAATTTATAGATGATTACAGACAGCCGTATGGAATGCCGCTTCTGTAGATTATTTGAATAAAAATTAGGGATGTGATGCCCTGAATATCAAGTATTAGGTACAAAGTGTCCCATCACATTACTGTGAAGAATAGTAAACTGGAAGTGTCTAAGTAGGAAAATAGAGAACAATATGACTGAAATTTACGAATATAGACATGAAAACTGAACGAATATTCATGCTACGGCATCTTAACAGTACAGCAACTATGGAGACATACATCTGAAGGAAAGATATGGTAGACCCTGTGTAGGTCATCAATAAAGTACTAGAAATGAAAATGGAGGACACTGATGATGCCAAAAATACAAATTGGGTAACACAAACTTCGTTGTAGTGGATTTTGTCGTCAACGAAACTCCAAAATTTGTTGGGTCCAAGGGAATTAATCTAAATGAGGAGTGACTTTTCATAATGCGTTAAGTCCACTCGTGGTAAAAAATTAGTTTGAAGCGAATTTCTTCTCTACAAGGTGTGCTTTCTTTCAAAACGATATTGGTAACCGTTTAAATCATGTGCAAATTTCGGTTCAAAGTGCAATGAGTCCATCAGTGAAATTGGTTCAAATCGCGATAAGTCCATTTGCTGCCGCTTGCTAACGAAAGTTTGTTCAGTAACTCACTGTAAGACAGACAAAAGCTGTGGAGCCAAGACATAATGCGTTTTAAGCCTTCACTACAATGTATCTGTTGTGCACCAGTACCACTTATTGTTGTAGCAAGCGCATTGTCACCTGAAACACATTGGTTGGCCAGTATCTTGTTTATGTTGGAGCTTGCTGTTCGTGAAAAATATGGCTGACATGGAAGGAGTTGTACGTGTATGGGACCACTCCTCTGGCTCAAGGAAGCGGCAGAACGGCGTTGGAAAAGGAAGATTGAGCAGACGGAGAGGTAAGGTGTTCTAAAAGACAGTTTTTTGTGATATTGCCTACTAAACTGATTTTACTACACATACCAACTACATGTTTCGTTTTAATTTCTGGATAGGAATCCACTTAAACTTGTACCATTTAACTCTTTCAGATACAGTGATAAGGACTCGTTGTGGACACAAAGAGGGAAGATTCAGATGCTATACCATCCCTGTATACCATCTAATCAGAAATTGGATGAAAGTCTACATACACTTAAACAAACTACAGCAGGGCAGAATTCTGTCTTCACTTACGGTTGTCTACCGTCCAGAACGGCGACGTCCTCGGAAAGAGGATGGAAAACTGAAGACTCAGACTACAAAGTTTCAGGTGAGAGTAGACAGCGTGAAAGTTCCTGTGTCATCCCAGTTTTTTAGAGCTCAGTTCGGTATGGGAACAACTCGACTTAATACCATTGCTTCCACAGTAGTTGCCGGCCGGAGTGGCCGTGCGGTTCTAGGCGCTACAGTCTGGAGCCGAGCGACCGCTCCGGTCGCAGGTTCGAATCCTGTCTCGGGCATGGATGTATGTGATGTCCTTAGGTTAGTTAGGTTTAATTAGTTCTAAGTTCCAGGCGACTGATGACCTCAGAAGTTAAGTCGCATAGTGCTCAGAGCCATTTCAACCACTTTTTCCACAGTAGTTGCTGGTAATATCATTTGTGAAAAAAGAGGAAGGGACTGCAGAACAAAACAAAACTTTGCAAACAAAGATAGTGTGATAAAAATGTGTGAAATCTTATGGGACTTAACTGCTAAGGTCATCAGTCCCAAAGACAGTGTGATACAACTCATCGCAAATTTGAAGGCCAGAGAAAGTAACTATAGCAGACATAGAAGTAAAAGGCTGTATCTATCTTCAGACTTAAATATCACAAAACTTTTTAAAATGTATAATAAAGTGTTCCTGATTCATTAAAAATAAAAAAGTGGTTCTTCAGCAACATATGCTCAAAAAATGTAATTTGGGGTTTGGTGATCCTGCAATAGATGTTTGTAGTTACTGCTGTAGAATGAAACATGAGATAAAACTAACTAAAAAGTTCGTCAAATGACAAAGGGCGTGAGCAGAGCTTGCTGCTCATAAAATGAGAACTAAACGGTTTTACAAAATTGTGAAAGAGGAATTGCCAAGTAACTTGAGTTTATGCCTTGATCTGCAGCAAGTCCAACCCCTGCCAAAACTCGCTATTGGTGAGGGTTATTACGCATGGCAACTGTCATATTATGCTCTCGGTATTACAGATACTGACAAATAAGCCTCCAGACTTTTACTGCTGCACTGAAGACCAGGCTGGCAGAGGTTCAAACTCAGTGGCTTTAGGCTTAATAGACGCTCTGAATAAGCATAGATATGAAGAAAATACTTCAACAATAAAACTATTTTGTGACGGCTGCGTTAGACAAAGCAGGAACGCCCATGTGGATCATTCTCGCCACTGGTGGCTGTTTCGTAAGTTGGAACTTAAATAGTGGCAACACTGCTATGGAGACACAATGCAATTGAATCTACTATTGTCGCTGATAGCACACTTGTTGACATACCTACCTTACCTCCGAGCAAATCGACTCGCCCGTCCCACGTCATCGGCGTGCGCACATTCTAGGGAAACACAGTCGCTTGTTAGCGAGCGGTTTAACGTAACGGTGTCACTATGTTTTCGAAACAGGAACAACGGAGTTGGATCAACATTGAATGTACCAGAGGTCGTACAGCATGACAGTGTAAAGGCGTGCGGGGAATCGGCATTGCCATATAAAACAGTGGCACGTTGAGTAAAAGCCTTCAACGAAGGTCGGCAAACTGTGGCAGACACGCATTGAGCAGGTCGTCCTAGCGTCTCTGAAGAAGAAGTGCATGCTGTTGCCGCGTTAGTGGACAGTGATCGACGCCATAGGATTCGTGAGCTCGCCCACGAAACCGGATTAGCGCATACGACTGTGCTTCGCATCCTGAAGGAACGCCTGGGCATGCGAAAAATTGCATCACGATGGGTTCCACATGACATGACGGAAATGCAGAAATGGATGAGTTACGACGCTGCTCAGACGCACTTGGAGCGCTATGAGCCCGGAGGAGAGGCTTTCTTATACCGTATCGTAACACTGGATGAGACATGGGCCACATCGTACGAGCCAAAACTGAAGCGCCAATCCAACGAATGGCGTCATGTGGGTCGCCGCGAAAATCGAAAGTGTGTCAGAGCCCCAGTATGGTGAGAGTTATAGTGATTCTCGTGAACGACTGTGATTGTGTTATCCTAACGCATTACGTTCCTCCATGGCAGACCGTCAATGCACAGTATTACTGTTCGTTTTTGAAGCATCACATGCGACCAGATTTGCGAAAGAAGCGACAACACTTTCTGCGCAACCCACCCATCATTTTGCACGGCAATGCGCTGGCGCATACAGCGCAGGCTGTGGCTGCTCTGTTCGGTCGATGGGACTGGGAGGTACTATACCATCCACCATACAACCAGGACTTAAGTCCTTGTGACTTTGATTTGATTCCGAAGATGAAGGAACCACTTCGTGGCATTCGCTTCAGTACTTTTCCAGAGGTTCGACTGGCAGTAGACCGCTCCATTCGCACCATCAGCAGGACAGGCTCTGCTAATGGTATACTAGCCTTCACATCGCTGGCAGCGGGTTCTACACAACGCTGGTGACTACTTTGAAGGACAGTAACAGATGCAAACATGTAACTCTTTTGTATCGGTTGTGAATAAATAGTTGCCACTATTTAAGTTACAACCCAAGGAAAAAGATCTCCAGACTCAGTAAAGGAGATAGCATTACGTTTCCAATGTGTGGTCACTCCTACTCAGATGCAGATCGACTTTTTGGTACTGTAAAAAAAAAGCCTTCGGGAGCAATCTGAAATACTAACTCTTGAAGAATCTCACAGGATTTATCAGAGAATTGGGAATGTTCAAAGACTAGGAATAGACTGAGATGTTCTGAACTTCAAGGACCTCTGCCAAAATTTTAGGAAGCCAGTGGGCACAAGAGACATGAAACGGGCTATAATCAAAAAGAAATTTAAGGGGAAAAGAATCCATGTTGTTTTTAGGATGGAGCCTCCATATGGTTTGGATAATCTGTCGAAAATTTATATGACCTTGCTAAAAAGAGGTGTAGCAACAGATCACATCTGTCACCCAAATATTGTCAGTCTGGAACATCCAATAAAATCATAAATAAAGGATGATTTATTCGACCTTCTGAAACAACGATTTGGTAATAGTTGGAATGAGGATGATTCCTTAAAATTTCATGTTGACTTATTGATGTCCAAAATATGATTTTCTTTTCAATATCTCGCAAAAATGAATTTTACAATTATTTTAAAATAATAAATTAATTAAAGTGCGAACAGAATTATTAATAATTTCAATTTAATTGCTTACAATAGGTTTAGATAATTTTGAGAAAAACAATGTATATCATAACTTGCAAGTTCGATAAGAATTACGGTTGTACTCTTTAACAATGCTTGAAAATGGCATGCTTAATTTTAATTTTGAGTGAGTGATTAAAGAATATAGCATTTGTAAATTTGCTACAAAAGACAATAAGTAAACAGTTATAGTAAGCAACCATTCGTCAAATGACTAGTTTTAATTGTTTTCTTACAACAACAACTGGACACTTGTTCCTGTTTCATTTGTGTTGCGTCTTATTGATGTAAACAAAAGACAAAGATTGGATTCTTGTTTTTTATTATGTAAATTGGTTTAAAAACAGATTATGTCCATTCGGCTGGTGCAAAACGAGAAAAATCCATAGATTTCTAAAATTCCGTTGGCAACACTGCCTATAAGTAAGGAGTGAGATTTGTCACACTCATTCCAAACTTCTAACTTCTTGAAGCTTAATAAATTATCATACACAAATCCCAATTTACTCCACAACCTTGCCTATTTGTTTTTTGCGCGTCCTATAAAATTTTTATTTGTAGACTAATTGGGTTTTGAAAAGTTGCTTCTCAAATATAATATTTCACAGTTACACTTATGTAAAAATCTTTTATAAAATAAAATACAAATGACACATTGAAAGATAATTGAACTTCACATAACGACAAAAATCTCCCATAAGTATTTCACAGTTTCTGGAATAATCACTGAATTGTTTTTTTTCTGAAATGTGAAATAAATAGTTCAAACTACTATATAGAAGTCGCCAGTTACTAGCTAACGAAATGTTTTTCCAGCCTTATCGCAGCATTTGCCGAAGTAGAAAAATAAAATCTCGCTGTGACCAGCCGAAATTTTCAAGCAAAACGTTGTCGTTGCTTCGTATTTCTTATACCTTCGTATTTGGATACTTTACCTACAGTCGCTTTCACGTTTTCTTTTTCTGTCGCCTTTCCAACACAATAACAGCAGCACAATATCCCAAGCAAAGAAGAGGATTCACAGCAGGCTGCTTGCGCAATCAGGCGATGTGTGGACACAGGAACACACATGCGCACATGCGTTTTTCCGCAATATTTTGTGCATGCCCTTTATTTCCCATGAGTCTGCAATTATGCACGAGCAAAGTGGTATCTTGTGGAATAGCTTAAGACTTTGCTCCCTACTTCTGGCAACATCCGGTATGCTACAGCACTATCTCCAGCTAATTACAGCGTTACTCAACTGTGAAAGCGATGGTGTTGGTATTGCCTAGTATGTTGGCATTCCCACAGTCTCCCCCAACGTAACTAAAAACCCTGCTCTAGACGTGGGAGGGGGGGGGGGGGAGAGTAGGCAAGTGGGGCTGTTGCCACCACCACTCCCTGCCCAGCCCATCCCCCATGCGCGGATGGCTACGAATTAACATCTGTTATGTCCTAGACTCAGCAAGAAACAAAACAGCAACATAACTGCTTCAACTACACTACAGCCACAAGTGTTGAATAACTTCCGTTCCATGTTGTGCAAATTAATGAGGTAGGAAGCGGACCCGTTATATTGTTGTAATACTAAGTATTTGCTGTTTTCCACACAACACAGTCTGATAGAACGTCGAAGTCGGCGGTAGTACTTAATGACGATACAGTCTGCAACTCGGTTCCCAGAATGATAATGTGTAAAAAATTTTGCCGTCAAAATGTGAAATGTTGTGGAATGGTAGTTAGGATACTCTGTCTTCTGTTTCTTACCAGTGGTTGCCTGGATCGGAAGTGTAATGGCGCCGACACTATATTTATCCTAGGGCGGTGCGGTCGGGAGGTTTTGGCAACCACTGGACCCACGACGGAGAGGTGAAAACGGCGATGGAGAGGGGCAGGCGGCGTAACCCCCCCCCCCCCCCCCCAACCGACTACCTTGTGGGAAATATGCCAAGGCGACGACGGATTCAGATGTTATGTGCTGTGGACCACGATGATTAATGAAAGAATGAGTTGATAGCGACAGTGGTTACAGATACCATTTGAAAGAGTTGCCGATTTCGTCTTGCGGGAAAAAGGTAAGTTTAGACTAACCGCTCCCAGAGATTTGTTTGTTCATTTCCACTGAGAATGAGTTTTACGTCGTTTAGCGGTCCACTGCAACGTGTTGCTAGAAGACACTTAATGAGTATCCCATTTCCATTTCAGCAATTTTAGCTACGCCATTAAGGTGTAATTGTTTCATGTTTGTCGTGGCATTAATCGAGGTTTTAGACTTGATTTGCAATCTTCTTAGGGGACCTTTGTTCTATTTTTCTTGATATCTCTCCGGACAGGGTACGATTTCAGAGAAAGTGTTCACAGCGAGGATATTTTTGAGAATCGTTATTTTCCCTGCCGTTGTAGTCGCCTTGCCACCGAGAACCCGTCGCACATTTTACATTCCTCAGAGCCAGAGATGGTTTATCCATATAGCACATGCTGTACACGGCCGCTTTGCCCCGTTTTGCGGGACAAAAGTTAACAGTTGGTAGTTTTGAAATGAAAATAATACTACTGTTTAGGAGAATGTGCAAATGCTTGTCCTGTTTTTTTTTTTTTTTAAGTCACAGGAAATAACATGTCATTGACATAAAATTGACTGTATAATAGAACGTTTAATGAATTTGACCATCGCACTTATACTAAACGACATTTCTATTTTCTGCAAGAGTTTTATTTTTATGTTCTGTTCCACTCTGGCCTGCTGTGTATTATTACGAACTTCTGCCACTACACTGTCGAGTTACACCGTTTTCTTCCCGTTGTTCACACAGCTCGCCTAAAAATCGTTCGCGCCAAATGACATAGGCCGACAGGCGAAGCAACCAGACGATCATAAGAGCCACAAAGTGTGACAGCTATTCACATGAATTGAGGTTATTGACAGTGTAGCTCACTTAGTGTCGTGTTTGCGATCCCGTTTTAGATTCCTTCCACCAATTTTAAGTTCTATCATTGTGTGGCACAAGTACATTTGTCAGAATGTTTCAACACATTCTTCTAAAGTTATCGTGTTTTAATGTTCAATCCATTCATAAATGCCGTATGTCGCAGTGTTAGGTTTCCAGCTTCCACAGCTAAACAATCGGGCTTGCCCAACCATTTTGTTGCAATGTTTTGCCGTGTGACATAGTCTGTGGAATGCAGCGGCGGACAAGCGTCGGTTCTGCTTATCGGTAACTGGACCAGTGGTAAAAAATGAAAACTCTAGTAACCGTATTCTTCTTTCTTATTTAAGACAAGAGTAAGAAAACACAGCTTTACGACGGAGAGAAATTATTCGTCAAGCGAAGGCTGAATAATCTGTTCGGACTTTTTGCGACAATGGTTCTCTTCTGCATTTACGAGATCATGTACGTCGTAAATGCTGGATATTTAAATTACGATTATCATGTGATACCAACAATTTACTACTAGGCAAGGGATTCAAAAAGCAAGGCCGTTGCTAGTTGTTTTGTTACCCTAGGCGAGAACTGAAAAATGACACCCCCTCCTTTTTACTATCATCGCTCTCCCCATATCCACCTCCCCTCCTCCACCACCAACATCAACGGTACAATGCAGATCTCCTATTACACTTTTAGTGATTAACCTGAGATGACCAGACGTCGTCATTTTCTGGGGACACTCCTCAGTTTTCATGTTTTTCCTTAATTCCTTTAAAACAAATTGAGAACAACAAACGTCCTCACTACTTATTTTTTGTCCTCAGTTCTTGAAATTTCCCATAGTAATCGAAACAGGAAGAATGTGCTGAACGTCTTAAACTAGAACTTAACTGAAAAACCGTTGCAGCCAAATTTGGCATCAATTACTTATTTTATTTAATGTGTAGGTTATACTAAAACAAGCGCTTGCAACCACAAGGCACACAATTTCTGCAGTTATATTCCGTCGATAATCAAGTCGCGACACTCTCTTGCTTGTTATTACGTCAAATTTTAAGAAAACGATAGCTAATTTATTTCATGAGAGACAATGGTAATTCTTTTCTTGTGCTATGTGCCTTGAGTGTTACACACTCAGAGACGTACTAACAGATAGACACAAGCTCATTTTTATGCATGTACAGGACATACTTTTTACTTCTTTTCGATATCAATAAATGGAAAAAAGCCATAGTTGCAGATTTCACTTTTATTTACTTCATGATTAGTTTCGGGTCGAGATCCATTTTCAAATCATTCCGATAATCAAAATTGTATTTCCCAAAATGTAAGAACCATGTCAAGATAACAAACATAGACACATCAAGAAAAGTTTTGCTTCACCTCGGTTCCGAGAGTTCCGGAACCTGTACAGAAAATTGGAATAGAGATCAACATAAACATCATTTCCGCCCTTTTTATTGCTCATGAAAACCACACATTGCGTGTTGTACCACCATACAGCGAGACCTTCAGAGGTGGTGGTCCAGACTGCTGTACACACCGGTACCTCTCACACCCAGTAGCACGCCCTCTTGCATTGATACATGTCTATATTCGTCGTGGCATACTATCCACAAGTTCATCGAGGCACTGTTGATCCAGATTCTCCCATTCCTCAACGGCGATTCGGCGTAGATCCCTCAGAGTGGTTGGTGGGTCACGTCGTCCATAAACAGCCCTTGTCAATCTATCCCAGGCATGTTCGGTAGGGTTCATGTCTGGATAACATGCTGGCCACTGTAGTCGAGCGATGTCGTTATCCTGAAGGAAGTCATTCACAAGATGTGCTCGATGGGGGCGCGAATTGTCGTCCATGAAGACGAATGTCTCACCAGTATGCTGCCGAAATTTTTACAGAGGCGCAAACCGTGTTCAGGAAGGATAGATTAAATAAAGTAGGTGGTGGTGTGTTTGTGTCTGTTGGTAGTAGTTCATCTTGTAGTGACGTTGAAATAGATAGTTCCTGCGAATTACTATGGGTAGAGGTTATACTCAACAGCCGTATCAAAATAATAATTGGCTCCTTCTACCGACCCTCCGACTCAGATGATATAATAGCTGAACGAGTCAAAGAAAACTTGAATCTCATTGCAAATAAGTACCCCACTCATACAGTTATACTGGGTGGAGACTTCAATCTACCCTCGATTTGCTGGCGAAAATACATGTTCAAAGCCGATGGTAGACAGAAAACATCTTCCGAAATTGTACTAAATGCTTTATCTGAGAATTACTTTGAACAGTTAGTTCATGAGCCCACACGGATTGTAAATGGTTGCGAAAACACACTTGACCTCTTAGCCACAAATAATCCTGATCTAATAGAGAGCGTCATGGCGGATACAGGGATTAGTGAACACAGGGTCATTGTAGCGAGGCTCAAAACCATATCAATCAAAACAACTAAAAATAAACGCAAAATATATCTATTTAAAATAGCAGATAAAAATTCACTTGATGCCTTTCTAAGAGAGAGTCTCCACTTCTTCCAAGCTGATTATATAAGTGTAGACCAGATATGGCTCTTATTCAAAGATACAGTATCTAGAGCAATAGATAGATTCATACCGCGTAAGTTAATAAGCGACGGGACTGATCCACCACGTTACACAAAACACTTCAGAACACTGTTGCAGAAGCAACGAAAAAAGCATGCCAAATTCAGAAGAACGCAAAATCCCCAGGATTGGCTAAGTCCCACGGAAGCTCGAAATTTAGTGCGGACGTCAATGCGAGACGTTTTTAATAGTTTCCACAATGAAATATTGTCTCAAATTATGGTAGAAAACCCAAAGAGATTCTGGTCGTATGTAAAGTAGACCAGTGGCAGTCAATACCATCGCTGCGCGATAGCGATGGAAATGTTACCGATGATGGTGCCACGAAAGCGGAGTCACTAAATACAGTTTTCCGTAATTCCTTTACGAGAGAAGACGAAGTAAATACTCCAGAATTCGAAACCAGAACAGCTGTTAGCATGTGTGACATAAAAGCAGATATCTTAGGCGTTGCGAAACAACTCAAATCACTTAAGAAAGGCAAGTCTTCCGGTCCAGATGGTATACCAATCAGGTTCCTCTCAGAGTATGCAGACACAATATCGCCTTTCTTAGCAATCATATACAACCGCTCACTTGACGAAAGGTCTGTTCCTAAAGACTGGAAAGTAGCACAGGTCACACCAATATTCAAGAAAGGAAATAGGAGTAACCCATTGAATTACAGGCCCATATCACTGACCTCAATTTGCGGTAGGAGTTTGGAGCATATACTGTACTCGAACATTATGAATCACCTTGAAGAAAATGACTTATTGATACATAACCAACACGGATTCAGAAAATATCGTTCTTGTGCAACGTAGCTAGCTCTTTATTCCCATGAAGTAATGAGTGCTGTCGACAAGGGATCTCAGATATTCCTAGATTTCCGGAAGGCTTTTGATACCGTTCCTCACAAGCGACTATTAATCAAATTGCGTGAATATGAAGTATCGTCTCAGTTGTGTGACTGGATTCGTGATTTCCTCTCAGAGAGGTGACAGTTCGTAGTGAAAGACGGTAAATCATCGAGTAGAACAGAAGCGATATCTGGCGTTCCGCAGGGTAGTGTCATAGGCCCTCTGCTGTTCCTGATTTACATAAATGATGTAGATGATGATCTAGATGATAATCTGCTTGCAGATGACGCTGTAATTTACCGTCTAGTTAAATCAACCGACGATCAATTCCAATTACAAAATGGTTAGAGAGAATTCCTGTATGGTGAGAAAAGTGGCAATTAGCACTAAACAAAGAAAAGTGCGAGGTCATCCACATGGGTACTAAAAGAAATCCGATAAATTTTGGGTATATGATAAATCACACAAATCTAAGGGCTGTCAATTCGACTAAATACCTAGGGATTACAATTACGAGCAACTTAAATTGGAAATAAAATATGGCGTTTCAGTCTTCGATCGCTGTACTTTATTTTCAATTACCGGTTTCGGGCTAGCTGCCCATCTTCAGATCTGTTAGTCAAAGTTAAAAATGTAATTAATAAAAGAGATACAGTTAGTGATAGAAACATCTTAGTTTACAAAAGAAATTTTGGAACGTATTAAATGCCAACATACCATATATTGTAGTTACAGAGTAACTTGTCCGTACAGAATACTCGGTTCGCTGTCATAAGTAAAGTAAGTTTCAATCTGTTAAAACCTTATATCGCAGTTTTTAAGAGTAACCTGATTGGTAACAGTAAAAAGTGCCCTCTACCTACAATAATTGTGCATCTGTTATTATTTCACCGTATATATTAATGGCGAATATTCTTTTTAATAAAACAATTTTTAAGGCAATAACATATGAATAATCTTTTTTGAGGGGACCATGAAACGAAAAATTTACACTAATTTAAAATTTCTTTTTAAAGAAACATAAAATATAATTAAAATGTAAATATTGTTTCGAAAATGTGCGTTTCCTCTTCTTTGTTTTGATTGGTGGTGGAGTGGATTTCCCTACGTCAGAACGTATACAACGCCACGCCGAGTCCTTTTCCGCCGCGCCCAATTCACCTCGCCGCCAGTACGCTGAGGGCCGTTCCGCTGCAGCTGTTTCTTACTGGGGCGTGCTGTTGCTTTCAAGAGTAAGCCTAAAACAGGTCTTTAAAAATCTCATAATAATTCCTGTGCATAAAATCACTTTGCTCATTAAGTAGTAGGCCTGGGGTTTTTCTTTGATGAGCGTATATTTCAATCTCTTCGAGCACGTTGAGATAGAGACTTTTTGGAGCTTTATGTAGCATCTCCATTTGTTCATTTATATTATTCACTTCATGTCTATTCTCTTTTACATGTGTTCCAAATGCTGTTCGATTGCTATGACTGCAATGTCCCCTGTATCGAATTTCAAAATTCCGCCCTGTTTGTCCTATTATATAGGATTATTATTATTATTTATTATAGTTGGCGAATTTTCCCTAAAAGGAAATCGTTAAGCTTATGACTTTGAAGGCTTGTTCTTCTTGTCCTTCCAGTACTCCTTCATTCTCTTGGAGAGGGCCTCTTTTCTCTCCTCAGACCATTCTTGTTTGGTCCGCTGTTTTAGCGCTTCTGACTTTACTTCCCAATTGTCTATGTGTTTTCGGAAGGTGCTTCTGTTTGTGGTGTTTGTGGTGCCAATTGCTTGTAGGTCTTTTCGGACTCCTTCCATCCAGGGTGTCGACACTTTAAGTGTCTTGATGTGTTCTAGAATTTTCTCGGTGAGTCTTGTTTCAGGGAGTCTATCTAAATGTCCGTAGAATTTAAGGCGCCTTTTTCTCATATCGTTCTCGATGTTCGAATATGCTTCTACTGTTGAGTTCTTCTGTAGTCTGTAGCCATCTGGTGTGGGTCTTCCTTCTAAAATTTTCCTCATGATTTTGCGTTCTTCTTTTTTGATTTCTTCAATTTTGATTTTCCTGTTGAGTGCTAGTGTTTCGCTGGCATACAGTACGGCGGGTTTGATCACTGTGTTATAGTGTCTGATCTTGGTGTTTCTGGAAATGCATTGTTTGTTGTAGACGTTTCGTACCATGCCTAGTGATTTCCGTGTCTTCTGTTGTCTGTCTTCGTAAGCCAGTTTCTCTGTTCCGGTCGGTTCGATGATTTCGCCTAGGTATCTGAAGTGTGTGACCCCTTTAATTTTGCCGTACTTGGTTGTGATGTCGTCGCCTTCTCTTGTTAGGACTTGCGTTTTTTCAAAAGAGATTTGTAGGCCAACTCTCTCGGCGCATTCTTTCAGGATTTCGATCTGTGTTTTTGCTGATGTTGGGTCATAGGTCAGTATCGCTAGGTCGTCTGCGAATGCTAGGTAAGGGATTTCCAGTCTTTTCCTTCCTAATGTGACTGGTCTCCAGGTGTTTTGTCTCCTGACTTCAGCTTCCCATTCGCTCATTACTTTGTCCAGGACGATGTTGAACAATAGCGGGGATAGTCCATCTCCTTGTCTTAGGCCAGTGTGGATTTCAAAGGGGTCTGAGATTTCGCCCATGAATTTGACTTTGGATTTTGTATCGGTTAGTGTCTGTTCGATTAGTCTTCGGGTCTTTTGGTCTAGGCCTTTTTCTCTGAGGATTTGGATGAGGGACTTTCTGTCGATCGAGTCGTAAGCCTTTTTGAAGTCGACGAAAGTGCAGATGATTTTTTTGGGGCTTGTCATGTGGGATTTTATGATTGATTTCAGGTTGAAGATTTGTTCGGGGCAGGCTCTGTTGGGTCTGAAACCCGCTTGGTATTTCGAGATGGCGGGTTCCAGTTGTCCTTGCGTTCTGGTGAGAAGGCAGGTTGATAGAATTTTGTAGATGACCGGTAGCAGGGAAATTCCTCTATAATTGTTTGTGTCTGTCCTGTCACCTTTCTTGTGTAGCGGGTGAATGAGTGCGGTCTTCCAGTCGTCAGGTATGATTTCGGTTGTCCAGGTGTTCTGTATGATTTGTGTGATTTCGTTTAGCGAGTTTGGTCCTAGGTTCTTCAGCAGTTCTGCCGTTATTCCATTTTCACCGGCTGCCTTGTTGTTTTTCAGTTTCTTTATGCAGTGGAGGATTTCTTCTTTTGTTGGTGATGGTGAGTCTTCCGGTGCGTTGGCCGGTTCTCGGGGTTCGAAGGTTGAGTTAGGTTCCGGGCAATTTAGTAATTTTGAAAAGTACTTCGCGAGCTCTTCACAGTTTTCTTTGTTGGTAAGTGCCAGTTTTCCGTCTTCTTTTCTGAAGCAGAGGTTCTGTGGTGAGTATCCTTTGACTTGGTTGGCGAACGTCCTGTAGAAATCCCGTGTGTTGAAATTTCTGAAGTCTTCTTCGATGGAGTTTAGCTGATCGTTGATGTATTTGCGTTTCTCTTGTCTTATTGTTTTCGATGTTTGTCTTCGAATTTCATAGAAGTTGTCCCGTGTTTCTTGTGTTTTGTTGCTGTTGTAGTTTGTGAAAGCTGTTCTTCGATTTTGTAGGGCGATTTCGCAGGTAGTGTTCCACCAAGGGTGCCTGGGTTTTCTAGTCAGCGGGATCAGTTCTTTGGCTGTGTTCACAATTTTTTGTTTAAAGCTGGTCCAATCTTTCGCCTCTTGTTTTTCCCAGTGTTCTGTGATGTTCGATTCTCTGATCTTTCTTGTATCAAATTTCGGTGAGGTCAATTTCTTTTTGTGTTGTCTTCTTGGTGTGAGTTTGATTTTGATTCTTGTTAGGTAGTGGTCCGAATCTATGTTGGCGCCTTTTCTCACTTGGACGTCGTGGATTTCTTTCTGGTATTCATAGGAGATTGCCACGTGATCTATCTGGAATTCGCCTAGTGAGTGGACTGGTGATCGCCACGTCTTTTGTTTCTTGGGCTTTTTCATCAGGGAGGTTGACATGATTTTGAGGTTGTTTTGCTGGCAGAGTTCGATCAGTCTGGTGCCGTTTTTGTTGGTGAATTTGTGTGCAGGGAAATTTCCTACTGTTTTTCTGTAGCGTTTTTCTCTGCCGATTTGTGCGTTGAAATCGCCTAGTAGAATATAGGATTATTATATTATTATTATTATATTATTATATAACTGTCACATTCAGCACATCTAATCTTATATACTACGGAATGATTGTATTTCATTTGTTTTGTCGTTGCTGGTTTATGTCTTAGTCTATGTGCCATTTGCCCTTCATTCTGAAATGCCACTGCGATGTTTTTTGGAAAGCATTTAGCAATTCTTTCCGACACACGCCCTTTGTATGTCAGGGTGACATACTTCTTAACTTTAATTCTCCTAGAATCGCTACTGATACCCGCGGATTTGTTTTTGATCTTGTTAAACATACGTGTAACATCTTCTGTCCTGTATCCATTACCTGCTGCAACTTGCTTAGTAATACCTAGTTCTTTCTGCAACTCATCTTCCTGTAGTGGCAATCTGAGGGCTCTGTTGCACATTGCATGAAAGTACGCTCTTTTATGCTGTGCCGGGTGGTGCGACGTCGCTACTTTGATGTTGTCGGAGCAAGTGTCTTTTCTATAGACGCCGAAAACGTGCCTGCCTCCCTCCTTTCTGACGGTCAAATCTAAATAGTTAATCGCCCCATTGTTTTCCATTTCTAGTGTGAATTGAATTTTTGGTTGCTGTTCGTTTAAAACTTTAGTCATTTCCTCTACGTCTTCTTTTTTCCCTTTGAATAATAAAAGTGTCGTCAACATACCGTCTGTAATAAATTAACTTCTCCTTAATTTCTGGAAAAGAGCTAAAAACTTTGTTCTCAAAGTCATTCATAAAAATTTCAGCTAAAATGCCTGATAGACTGTTTCCCATAGCTAAACCTTCATCTTGAATAAAAACTTTATCGTTAAAGATAAAACTATTAAAACTCAATGTGAACTCTAGCATATCCACGAGTTCGACGATTTCACCCATGCTCATTGACCTATTTTTTATCAGGTTTTTCCTTATAATTTGCAAAGTTTCTGGTATTGGTATATTAGTGTAGAGGTTCACGACGTCCAATGAGGCTAGGACTGCATCCTCTGGGATTGCAATGTCCTTCACTTCGTTCGCGAAACACACACTATTTTTTACGTTGTAAACTTGCTCGTATTTATACGCAGATTTTAACATACGGCACAAATCCCTATTCAATAGCTCATTGACGGCTTCTTTCCCATTACAAATAACACGCATTGGTTTGTTCTCTTTGCGCAATTTTATTTGCCCTCTTGCTTTGCGAAAAAAGCATGTCAAATTTAAAAGAACGCAAAATCCCCAAGACTGGCAAAGTTTTGCAGAATTTCCGAAATATAGCGCGTACGTCAATGCGAGATGCTTTTAATAATTTCTACAACGAAATTCTGTCTCGAAATCTGGTAGAAAACCCAAAGGGATTCTGATCATACATAAAGCACACCAGTGGCAAGACGGAGTCAGTACTTTCACTGCGCGATGGCAACGGTGAAGTCACTGATGACAGTGCCGCTAAAGCAGAGTTATTAAACACGGTTTTCCGAAACTCCTTCACCAAAGAAAACGAAGTAAAAATTCTGAATTACAATAATAATGGCCAAGATGAGAAACATAGAAGTAGATATCCTTGGTATAACAAAGCAGCTTAAATCACTTAAGAAAGCCAAGGCCTCCGGTCCAGATTGTATACCAGTCAGGTTCCTCTCAGAGTATGCTGATACAATAGCTCCATATTTAGCAGTTATATACAACCGCTCGCTCACAGAAAGACCCGTATCTAAAGACTGGAAAATTGCTCAAGTCACACCAATACGCAAAAAGGGAAGTAGGAATTACGGGCCCATATTACTAACGTCGATTTGCAGTAGGGATTTGGAACATCATACTATATTCGAACATTACGAAGAACCTCGAAGAAAACGATTTATTGACACATAGCACGGATTCAGAAAATATCGTTCTTGCGAAACACAACTAGCTCTTTATACTCGTCATGTAATGTGTCAAATTGATTCCATATTTTTAGATTTCCAGAAGGCTTTTGACAACGTTCCTCACGAGCGTCTTTTAGCCAAACTGCGTGCCTACGGAATACCGCCTCAGTTGTGCGACTGGATTGATGATTTCCCATCAGAAAGGTCAGAGTTCGTAGTAACAGACGGAAAGTCGTCGAGTAAAACAGAAGTAATATCTGGCGTTCCCCAAGGAAGTGATATAGGCCCTCTATTGTTCCTGATCTATATTAACGACGTAGGAGACAGATCTGATTGCCGTCTTAGATTGTTTGCAGATGATGCTGTCATTTACCGTCTTGTAAAGTCATCAGATGATCAAAATTACTTTCAAAATGATTTAGATAAGATGTGTATGGTGCGAAAAGTGGCAATTGACCCTGAATAAAGCAAAGTGCGAAGTACATGAGTACTAAAAGAAATCAGCTAAATTTCGATTACGCGATAGGGATTACAATTACAAATAACGTAAATTGGAACTATCACATAGGTAGTGTTGTGGGTAGAGTAAACCAAAGACTGAGATTCAATGGCAGTACACTTAGAAGATGCAACAGATCTACTAAAAAGGCTGCTTACGCCACGCTTGTCCGCCCTACTCTGTAGTGTTGCTGTGCCGTGTGGGATCCTCTCAGGTGGGACTGACAGATGACATCGAAAAAGTACAAAGAAGGGCAGCTAGTTTTGTATTATCGCGAAATAGGGGAGATAGTGCCACAGACAGGTTACGTGAATTGGAGTGGCAATCATTAAAACCAAGGCGTTTTTAGTTGCGACGGGATCTTCTCATGAAATTTCAATCACCAGTTTTCTCCTCAGATTGCGGAAACATTCTGTTGGCACCCACATACATAGGGAGTAATGATCATCACGATAAAATAAAAGAAATCAGGGCTCGCACGGAAAAATTTAAGTGCTCGTTTTTGCCGCGCGCCATTCGAGAGTGGAACGGTAGAGAGACAGCTTGAAGGTGGTTCGTTGAACCCTCTGCCAGGCACTTTATAGTGAATAGCAGAGTTATCACGTAGATGTATATGTTTGTTTCCGTTTCGCATGTAGAAGCGGCTGCTTTAGTTTCCAGGTAGGTAGAGACAACGTGTTTACTTTCGTCAAAGTAAGTAAACACTAAGTAACTGTTCCGTGTTCTTTCGAGAACAACTCCGTGTTTTAATTTTTCCTCTTTCCAATTTCTTCTCCTTATTTGCTCAATTTCGTTCCCTGTTTGCTTTGAAATTAATTTTTTCCGCCCTATGCCGCCCCAAAATTTTGCCATTCTTGGCGGCCGCTTAGTCTTGCCTAGTCTACCATTGTACAAACGGCCCTGTCGGAAACTGATTTCCTCATTTTCGCTAGAGATTGGTTGCATCATTTAAGCCACCTAACTACCGTATTGGACCGACTTGAATTCGCAGTGACGCGTGGGTTTGCCACACAGTACCTCTGCGCTTTCTTCAGCGTGCTTTGTTCCTATTTGAGTAGTGTAGTTCATCACTATGGTGGCATTACCTATACCATCCCATCCTTCTGGTGTGCTGTTTCTAAGTTAGTTATCTGAGCAGTTGGACGCAAACAAGTAACGACAATTAGAATAGAAATCAGCGCAGGTTGTGTACTCGGGTGGTCTGATAGATAAAAGCAGACACTCGAAACAGGGGAATTGGTATCGAATCCTGGGTCTGACTCAAGCTTTCAGTTGTCGTATTGTAATAATTACTTCCGCATTTTTAGCGTTAAGGAACCACATTATCTTTGATTTCAACATTTCGGTATTTGCAAAACGGTTTCCATGAGATGAATTTGAGCAGGAGCCCACGTGCCTTATACGCAGACCGGTTGTGCCAGATCAGTCAGTGGTGCCGAACAGACTTAAGAGTTTAGAAAAATTCTCCTATAGCGTTGAAAATGCTGAGCGCCTTTTGGAGACATAAAATAAAGCATTTTATGCATTAGTAACATGCACTTCCGTGTTTGGAAACGCGTTGCATACTTCATACTATTACAAAGCTACAATGTTCCATTAATAATAACAATAATAATAATAGTGAGCAAGATGTATGAGACAGGCGAAATACCCTCAGACTTCAAGAAGAATATAATAATCCCAATCCCAAAGAAAGCAGGTGTTGACAAATGTGAAAATTACCGAACTGTCAGTTTAATAAGTCACAGCTGCAAAATACTAACGCGAATTCTGTACAGACGAATGGAAAAACTGGTAGAAGCCGACCTCGGGAAAGATCTGTTTGAATGCCGTAGAAATGTTGTAACACGTGAGGCAGTACTGACCCAACGACTTACCTTAGAAAACAGATTAAGGAAAGGCAAACCTAAGTATCTAGCATTTGTAGACTTAGAGAAAGCGTTTGACAATGTTGACTGGAATACTCTCTTTCAAATTCTAAAGGTGGCAGGGGTAAAATACAGGGAGCGAAAGGCTATTTACAATTTGTACAGAAACCAGATGGCAGTTATAAGAGTCATGAAAGGGAAGCAGTGATTGGGAAGGGAGTGTAGCCTATCCCCGATGTTATTCAATCTGTATATAGAGCAATCAGTAAAGGAAACAAAAGAAAAATTCGGAGTAGGAATTAAAATCCATGGAGAAGAAATAAAAACTTTGAGGTTCGCCGATGACAGTAAAGGACCTGGAAGAGGTGCTGAACGAAATGGACAGTGTCTTGAGAGGAAGATATAAGATGAACATCAACAAAAGCAAAACGAGGATAATAGAGAGTAGTCGAATTAAATCGGGTGATGCTGCGGGAATTAGATTAGGAAATGAGAGGCTTAAAGTAGTAAATGAGTTTTGCAATACACTAAATAGATTCAGAAGGATGTAGGTTGCAGTAGGTACTGGGAGATGAAGAAGCCTGCACAGGATAGAGCAGCATGGAGAGCTGCATCAAACCAGTCTCTGGACTGAAGACCACGACAACACATAATAATACTTTTATTTACAAATGAACTGGTAGAGTGGAATTTCAGCTTTGTTACTTGTAAAACAAGTTAACTCGACGGGCCTTCTTTTTCCCGAATCTTTCGATGATATCGTTCATGTATATCTGTTTTCAAGTATTCGCAGTACAGGTTTTTCAGTTGAGATACTAGCATGTGCTAGTAAGCAGTCCTGATCTATACTGTTTCTCAGACAAATTTTTACGTATTTTAAACATGAAAAACTCATTTGAACTGAAGCACTTGTTGCAGGAATGGTAGCAGTTAGACAAGCTAGTTTGAAAGTTTCTGGAATAACTTCTTCCATTTCACTCTCAATCATTCTTTTGGTAACATCTTCCAAAGTGACGGAGTGAAAGGTTTCTTGATGCTGCGAAGCAGATACAGTCTCCAGTTCTACTCACATATGCAGGAGATTCGAGGATGCGCTCAGGTTTGTAATAATGGGTCCACATCGTTTACATGGAAAACAATCGACTCGGTGGCCATCAGTAACAGGAGGTGGGTAGCACAGACAAAATGTGATCAGTGACTACAAGCAGGCAGCACTGGCGAACTGAGTAGCATCCCTAGTTTAAGAAAGAGTAGTTTATCACTATACGAAAATCTTGTTTCTCGTTGTATTACAATATTATCCAATACCTCCGATGCATTCATCCATCATTTCAGCTGTATTCATTGATGCCCCAGCTTGAAAATTAGTCGAGTGTTTCGTGGAATTTAAAAAGTCGATTACTTTATCTTTATTTCTCAAGCTTTTCTTGTAAGCTATTCATTCTGATACAGCATTATTGCAAAACTGTGCACCATTATTTTTTCCTGGAGAATGTTGAAAAGTAGTTGAGTCTTTAAAAATATGCTTCGGAAAACAGAGAAAAGAAAAGCAAAGACAAAACCTAGGAGGCTATTTTTGAAACCACAGTCTTCTCTTGTAGTCGTTGCACTAAAGTCTGGACTGTCAATTTTTTCTTTAAAACCACACTTAGCCCCGGACGGTTTTTGGTGAATGGCACATATTATTTTGGCGCTACAGTTCCATATCGTTTCACTGTTCAAAGAAATGCGTTTACCAACAATTCTGTCGAGAACTGCTATGCGCTTCGAAGAGCGCCGAAAGAAAGCAGAGTTCCCCGAAGCATGGAATTCTTACCGGTTTTACACAGGAACAGCTTTCCTGTAAAACTAGATTTAAATGATGTGCAAAACGCTGCCTGAGACGGACGAAGACGGGTTTACAAGGTTCGCTAGAAAGTACACAGCCAGGGCAGTCGTGTTAGCAGCAGCAGCAGACAGGGTAAACACCGCCAACCGATTCAACAGCCTCCCTGACGCAACAACGAAGGCATCTGACACACAGCAGCAGACGAGTGCGCCCCCTCGCCGACCAGTTGTCATCCAGTGGGGGGCACCTTCAAGGACTTCGAATCGAAGATAAAACAGGAGGTGAAGAGCACCTTCACGACGCCGACGGCAGACCGAGACCTGTACCACGTAATCACACGTGCTGTGGACGACTATCAAGGTGTGATGGAGCTGACGAAGCACGGAGGACTCCTCTCTCAATTGTGTTCGTCTGAATCAGTGAAGACGTTGAAGGTGGTTTTTTAGAAACTGTCTATCAACACGGATCCCATCTACCTCCGGGAGCTGGTGGAAGAAAAGAGTTACATCATCCACACCATATCGCAGATGAAGTCACCCAGAGACAACAGTGACATGCCGCTCTTCTATGTCCTGGATGACAATCTTATACATAGGAAAATATTCCTGGAGAAGAGGGTGGGCAGCACAGAAGTCACTGTGGAGAAATTACGGTGCAGAAGAGGACTTCCACAGTGCTT
This sequence comes from Schistocerca piceifrons, assembly GCF_021461385.2. NCBI lineage: Eukaryota > Metazoa > Arthropoda > Insecta > Orthoptera > Acrididae > Schistocerca > Schistocerca piceifrons. Next base: position 115,873,132 of record NC_060139.1, on the reverse strand, counting down.
CAATTGCCAAGGAATCGACCATATCGCGAAGTATTGTCAGATGACGCCGCCCTGCGCCATATGCGAGGGAAACCACATCAGCAGGGAGTGTCCACTCCCCAAAACAGACTGTCCGACCTGCTGTAACTACAGAGAGGCGCATGTTGCAAACTACAGGGGCTGCAAGGCATTTAGAGAGCAGCAGCCAGGGAGCGACCTGCTCCCTCCAGGCCTGTGCAAGTGGGCAAGAACATCGTTGTGGCTGACGCTACACACACGGCACTGACAATGGGACCAGCCCAGAGACTACTCGCCTGCCCCCTCCACCCCCTGGGACGTCCAAGGGCGCGGACGGTGGAAAGAGCAGTGGGTGCCAGCCGGAGCAGCACCAGCAGCAGAGCCGCCAGCCAGGGCAGGAAACCGGTGCAGTAGACGGGGATAGCGGCCCAACAACGAAACCTCCGCTTCTAAACCCGCCGAGCAAATCTTGCCTACACCGACGCATACAACGGAGACGCCAGCTGCGCCCAGTAAAGCTGCAGAGCTGTGCAAGATGCTGCAAGATTTTAAGCAGCTCATTCTGCAGCTTCCGCAGATGCTTCTATCTGCCCTGATTGCAGCCAACCAGGCCACCACCGCACGAGCAGCCCGTGCCCCACATCGTGGCTAACTCAGCAATACTGGGGCTAACCATTTGCATCTGGAATGCAAACAGCATTAGAGACCAAGTAGGCGAATTTTGGCAGTTTCAGTGTGATGAGGCCACGGACGTCTGCCTTGTCACGGAAACCTGGCTGAAACCAGGAGTGCATGTGCGGGCACTGAACTTCCAGTGCTACCGCAATGACTGAGAGACGTTGGGTGGCGGACAGCGGTGTATGTGAAGACATCACTACGCCACCATCCCTTCCAGCTGCCAGAGTTGACCACAGTAGAGGCTACTAGCTAGTGTCCTGGTCAACACTTCAGCAGGCCAGGATGGCTGCTGCAACTGCAACATTTTCACATCCTGCTGTCGGTGCAAGGCAACTTATTCATTAGTGGCGACTTCAATGCTAACACCTGGAATGGAACTCCTAGTGGGAGGAGGCTACTGTGAGTAGCCAAACAACATTATGCGATGGTGCTCGGGCCTTTTGACCCCACTCACTACCCCATTGTCCTAGACGTCGCGATCATCAAGGGTGCCGCACAAGACGCCATCGCCACCACACATGTGCTATTATCTAGCCACTGACGTAGTCGCACCACCGGAGGGCTGCAAGCAGTACTGCACTGTTGCCTGATACCATTTTCGGGACCACCTTGAGGAGACAATCGCTGCCATGTGCTACCTGCAGGCCGAGGGCACTGACGAGGCCCTTGCCACATTCACGTGCCTGACACACGAAAAAGCAGCAGCAGTCACACCGTGAAAACGAAGACGACCTTGGGAACACTCGAAACAGCTCCCACCAAACATCCTCCAGGCTATCAGGGAGAAGAACGGCCTGTTCCGAGAGTGGCAGGTTACACAACAGCCGGCAGTGAAGGCCACGATCAAAAAAATGCGTTGCGAAATAGAAGACGGAACAGCCTGGAGGCTGACTAAGAGCATCCTACAACGACGCCAGCAAATCCCGCTGCTCCAGGTGGAGCGTGACGTCATCCTCGAACCTGAAGCTAAAGCCAGCGCGTTAGCGGACGCTTTCGCCGCCAATTTCACGCCGGTGAAGGACATCATGGACGAAGAACAAGTCCGCCTGCTGGAGCAGCGTCTCCTTGTGTTCCTGGTGCACAGAGAGGTGGACGATGTGATCGAACAAGTCACAGAAGAAGAGATCGCGCAGCAACTCGCGCGCCTGCAGACGACGAAGACAGGCGGTTGTAATGAACTGCCGAAGATGCTCCCACCGAAAGCTGTGTAGCAAGTGACGAGAGTCTTCAACTCCATGCTGAGGACTTACAACTTCCCATCTGTGTGGAAACCTGTGGAAGTTGTAGCAGTCCCCAAGGCAGGAAAGGACCTGCGGCTGGAGCAGAACCACAGACCGTTCAGCCTGTTGCCCACAGTTTCGAAGATATTCCAGAGGTTGTTTATCAAGAGGCTGTGGCGACCCGTCAGAGAGGAAGGCCTGCTCCCTGACGAACAATTTGGCATCAGGAGGGCCACTCTAGACAGCAGCAGTTGCTTCGATTGATAGAGGAGGCGATGGGGGCGCTGGAACGTCGCGAGTATCTTGGGCCGGTACTCCTGGACGTTCTGAGGGCCTTCGACAGCCTGTGGCACGAGGGCCTTGTGTGTAAATTACACAACTGGCCACTAACATTGCTACACCAAGAAGAAATGCAGATGATAAACGGGTATTCATTGGACAAATATATTATACTAGAACTGTCATGTGATTACATTTTCACGAAATTTGGGTGCATAGATCCTGAGAAATCAGTACCCAGAACAACCACCTCTGGCCGTAATAACGGCCTTGATATGCCCGGGCATTGAGTCAAACAGAGCTTGGATGGCGTATACAGGTACAGTTGCCCATGCAGCTTCAACAAAATACCACAGTTCATCAAGATTAGTGACTGGCGTATTGTGACGAGCCAGTTGCTCGGCCACCATTGACCAGACGTTTTCAGTTGGTGAGAGATCTGGAGAATGTGCTGGGCAGGGCAGCAGTCGAACATTTTCTGTATCCAGAAATGCCCGTACAGGACCTGCAACATGCGGTCGTGCATTATCCTGCTGAAATGTAGGGTTTCGCAGGGATCGAATCAAGGGTAGAGCCACGGGTCGTAACACATCTGAAATGTAACGTCCACTGTTCAAAGTGCCGTCAATGCGAACAAGAGGTGACCGAGATGTGTAACCAATGGCAGCCCATACCATCACATCAGGTGATATGTCAGTATGGCGATGACGAATACACACTTCAAATGTGCATTCACTGCGATGTCGCCAAACACGGATGCGACCATCATGGTGCTGTAAACAGAACCTGGATTCATCCCAAAAAATGACGTTTTGCCATTCGTGCACCCAGGTTCGTCGTTGAGTACACCACTGCAGGCGCTCCTGTCTGTATGCAGCGTCAAGGGTAACCGCAGCCATGGTCTCCGAGCTGATGCTCCACGCTGCTGCAAACATTGTCGAACTGTTCGTGCAGATGGTTGTTGTCTTGCAAATGTTCCCATCTGTTGACTCACGGATCGAGACGTGGCTGCACGAACCGTTACAGCCATGCAGATAAGATGCCTGTCATCTCGACTGGTAGTGATATGAGGCTGTTGGGATCCAGCTCGGCGTTCCGCATTACCCTCCTGAACCCACCGATTCCATATTCTGCTAACAATCATTGGATCTCGACGAACGCCAGCAGCAATGTCGCGATACGATAAACCACAATCGTGATAGGCTACAATCCGACCTTTATCAAAGTCAGAAACGTCATGGTACAAATTTCTCCTCCTTACACGAGGCATCACAACAACGTTTCACCAGGCAACGCCGGTCAACTGCTGTTTGTGTATGAGAAATCGGTTGGAAACTTTCCTCATGTCAGCACGTTGTAGGTGTCGCCACTGGCGCCAACCTTGTGTGAATGCTCTGAAAAGCTAATCATTTGCCTATCACAGCATCTTCTTCCTGTCGGTTAAATTTCGCGTCTGTAGCACATCATCTTCGTGGTGTAGCAATTTTAATGGCCAGTAGGGTACTTACACAGAGGCTACTGGTTTCACACGCACGCCTGCTCCAGTCCTACCTGACTTGGCGCCTCCCATTACAGCTGGAGTACCGCAAGGGTCCTTCATCGGCCGCTTGCTTTACTCACTTCAGACCGACGATGTCCCGAAGAGGCAGGGGGTGCACATCACGCTCTATGCCGACACACAGCTTTATATGGACGCAGCATCAACGCCAGGTTGCTGCGTCTCCACCTACAATCGGCTTGCGGCGTCCTAGGAGCTAGGGCAACAAAATGGCGGCTCAACGCGGCCTAAAGCCAGGCGGTGATATTCACGCACAATTATATTCCCGCCGACCTGCAGCCACTCAGCGTCATGGGAGGCCCCATCCCATGGACGAACACTGGACGCTACCTAGGCGTCACTTTGGACTGGCGCCTGACGTGGAAGGCGCATTTGTGTTCCCTTGCTTCCATTCGGTACAAGACTACAGTGGCGACGAAAACACTACATCTGATGTTCTGCAAGTAGCTCTGAAATACTGAACACTTGTGTGGATAGTGTTTAATATGAAATGAAACCACTTAGATGATCTTTAGAAGACACGTGCCATGCTAAACCCCTAGACAGATTCCTCAGATCGTCGAAACCCTCAGAAGACCATACAGTTTTTCTTGTGCTTAAGAGCAAACATGATTGGGAAAATAATTTTCCTTTTGTAATGCTAGCACAGAACCATTTGTGCCACTCGTACCATGAACTAAGGAATGCACTTGAAAAACGACAGTTTCTGCAAGATAGTAATAACGTCCTCACTCGAAAACATTACATCAGAACTCACACGAGACAGGATTTTATCCATATTCACTGCACACAGGACAACTACTGCACACAGAAAAACTAACATAAGAGAAACCTAGAGAGGTGACATCACAGCTGGTGGCCTCCCGTGCCATGTAAGCACATGGCAATATGGCAACGACAGCCTGTACTCCCTCTTCTGTTCCTACTTCATGGTTACCACGGCTTTAAGGTGGCCTGGCATCCGCATAAATAGAAACGGACTCGCGTCTCCGTCTGTCTTGGCTTACGGTTAAGCTCTCGCACTTTGACTTGCTCTCTAGTGTTGGCAGTGTAGAAGGAATAACGTAAGCTAACGTATTTCGTGCTCGCTGACAAAAGTGCATAAATGTTTATTGCTAAATTATTATTGCAACAACGACTACCACTTCTGCCATACAAAAGTGAAGATGCGTGGCTTCTGACAAGCTGCCACTGTGGAAAAGGGCTGCAAATTTGTAGACATGAAGAATAAAGATGTAGAATGTGGATGACCTTTGCTTTAACTGTTAAGAGTTTTCACATAAGAAATTCTGAGGCGTTACATTTGAGCGCGCCCGCGTTCATACGAAACTTACGTCGTAGACATCACTTTCTAAAGTACGATGTGGCGCTAATTCTCGCTTACACATTGTTTTACCTACAAAATGAGCTTATGCAAGCAAAAGGCTCATGTCCAGTCTATAACCTCCCTAGTTGCCCTCCCGCTCCCACAAGTTCTGCCAGGATGACAGACGCTGTGTGTGAAAGACGCTGTTCAACATGCAGACTGCGTTTAGAAGAATCTTTATTGATTCGATTTATTTACACCTACAATTCTACTAAATCACCTGTTAAGCATTGACGAAAGCCACTTGCAGTGCTATAGCTGTCTGTTTCCAAAGAATTGAACGAGGGCTCTTAGTTCTGGAGGGTAACATATAGTTCATAAGACTTGTACAAACATGACGTAATTTCATGTCACACGCAACTATCGAAGATTACAGGCACTGCTATCGACTTTCGTAAACACTTGATGCTGGGTGCTTGAAAAACATCGTATTGGATTCCGCAGTTTTGTATCGTAACTTCGTGTTATGAAAGTATGCAGTTTCAAGGCAGTGACACACTAAAGATTTATAAAAACACATCATTATTGATACGGTTTGTTATACTTAAACTTCACCTAATGACGTATTGGCTATTAAAGTCGTCGAAGCTGTAAGTTATAGTACAAAAGGAAGAATTTCTTAATTCATTTTGGTTTAGTGGTTACGAGCATCGAGTTATAAACTGTAGGTAGCTGTAAAGGTGGTTTGCATCCCGCCCCATTTGAGTTTTTTTCTCTTTTTTCGCCTTCCCAATAGGTTCTGAGACTTTATTACTGACCTAATAGAAGTATATTTCTTCCGTAATATTCGATGTTGTGTATAGAACGTTTTTTTTCTCTCCCCCCCCCCCCCCCCCCCCCTCGGTATGAATTGTCATTGACAGTAATTTACAAGTTACGCGTGAAACACGCAAATGCGAATAAATATTCAAAACACGTTTATCATCTGGTAAAACAAACTACCACCCAGAATAAACAGCAGAGACTGGCACTTTTGCAAAGGAATTAAAAAGCAACTTAGTCGCAACCATCTATAGAGTACGAAAGAAAATTTACGAGATAGTTCTCTTAAGACACTTCTTTGTCAAACAAATCCTTAACTACATCTTTAACCATCAATATGACGTTGTTCATAATTTTATTACAACAAATATTATTTATACTGAGAGAGATCCTCACTGTTTTGAAACAGCATTTATTCATCGGGCATAAGATAAATGAACCGCTGCGTTAATTCATCTGCTACCTATTCTTTCTAATTACAAACCAACAGAACTTTATATATTTGTAAACGACCTAGCTTCCAGGTTAACGTGCCCTGCAGTAAGGAAAAAGCGTTACCTCCTGTTCTCTCTATTTTATGTGAATGCTATTGCTTTGAACGTTATGTTCGCTACGCGCGTTGTGAACCAAACGATCACGGAAGTCGATAGACAGCTCCTTTCATATTGGATACAGGGTAACCTACAGTTCACAAGGCTTTATGCAAACATGACATTCGTAGAGATTACCCAGTTCTGGATGGGTGAGCTTGGCAAAGCCACGCGTGACGTCACGTGTACACTCCGTATCGAAGGCGACAGAATGAGCGTATCGACTCATCTACGTCTACTTGTACGGCTAAACTCTGCAAACCATCTTGAGAAGCATGGTAGAGGGTGATCGTTCGAGACGCTGTACTACTGTAGCCTCTTTTGCAGAAGAAATAAAGGAGCAGTTTATTATACATTCATATATATTCATCATATATTATATGATATATTTTATATAAATTCCCTTCAATTTTGGAACCGATTGACGTCTTTCTTTTCTTTGAAGGTATGAACCTGCCAATTCTTGGAAAAGAATGACCTCACAATATGATGTACTCATTATATGAGATATTCAGTTGGTATATTCACTGCAGTTTGGGGAGATGTTGGTGTCTTGTTTTCTTTGGAAGTATGAACCTGCCAACTTTTGGAAAAAAAAGACTCACAATATACTACAGTCGAGTGGTAACTGTGACGAGAGGCATCGGTCTCTCGTCCACAGCCACCGCGACTGTATGTTTGCGTCTCGTGTGAGGTTTGTAATTTCGTGTGTTTCTTAACAAAGTCCTGTAAGTAGGACGTGGAACTCAAACAGAACAGGTTGTATCCAGTGCAACTTCGATTGGAATCCTCCGCTTCTACTGCCTTAGATATTCACAAATGTGTACATGAGGAACAGATTGCTCGTGAAGGTATTATGGTGTTTCAGTTGGGTGTCGTTCTGAACTCTGTCTTTATCAGAATGAAAACTTAGGAATTAAGTGAAAGTATTGTAACTTCTACTGGTGGCAATAGAAATTTAATCATTTTGATGGCTTGGTTAATGATGTAGAAAATGTACATGCTGGATATGGGATCCGTAATATACATAATGTACGTAATGCCAGCCACTCCCGCCCTAAGGCTCACGTCCCGAAATCTCTGGACAATTGCGATTACGTCATGCTCCGAGATGACACTGTCCATGCTCCCCTACAACCTCCATATACCGGCCCGTACTGAGTTCTCCAGTGCTCAGCAAACATCTATGACATCCAGACAAAAGATTCAGCGGTTGCTCTCTCAACAGACTTAAGCCTCCTCATGTTGAGCCCACTTCTACCCCCCTTCAGGTCACGACCACGCCACTCACTGTCGTGGCTCACGACGCTCCGACCACTCCCTCCATGTCGGACTTACACACTCGGTCGAGTGACTTCCAGTTCCAATCGTCAAGCTCTTCTCTGACCTCGCCCTCTACTCCGATCTCACACACTCCGTTGAGTGATCACATGCTCCCCACGTCGAGCTTACCTACAATCATGCCCTCGATGCCGGGCCCTTCGCCGGTCCCTTCGACCCCTCCTCCGCCGCCTGCCTCGCCCTATTGAGGTTTCTCACGCCCCCCCCCCCCCCCCAATCTTGAACGAGCCCTTGCTCGAGGTGTTTGTGCCTGTCCCCCTGGACGTAATCCACGACATCTCTATAATACTACGCGATGACACACTGTTCGTCGTGTGTTTCCCTTCAACCGGTGCTCATGACACAACCTCTGCCATTCCCTGCCACCTGGTAAAATGTGTTCCCCTCTCACCCGATGTCGACCTGGACATGCTTCGTGTGTACGCCACGCCCACCAGAGACATCGTCGTCGTCGCTCCGTTACACCCGCAAACCGCTGGCCTCCCTGTTGTCGCACGACCAGCACGCGCAGTACGACGGCTGGCGCGCTTCGACGACTTCAGGGTTCGGTGGCCGAACCTTCCTCCATGACATCTACCGACACAGCTCCCCAACGATACTGTTGAGCTGACAGTGGTCCGGCTCCCGCGGACCAGCCCTGCTGATGCCATAGTCACCCCCTCCCCCCCCCCTCCCCCCTCTCAAGAGTTCAATTCAAGAGTACTCTGTACTGCGGGGGGGGGGGGGGGGCTATGTGGTGCCGATGAGGTCGACACCAGCAGCGATCTGAGTATCGTCTTTGAACTATACTAAGATTATCTTTGGGCAAAACCACCATGTTAGTTCTATGTAAGCCTTGCTTGTGTAAAGAGGCGAATAAATGATCTACTGTAAAATGGGAGTGTTGTTTGGTGTAACCAACCCGAACATTCTCCTCAGACATAACATTTCCAGGGAAATGGCTTGGACGTGGAGTCCAATTGTATGGCCACCGTGTTCACCTGACCTAAATCCACTGGATTTCTTCCTGTGGGGACACCTGAATGAGCATGTGTGCTTTACTCCACCGACGAGTGTGGGTGAACTGGTAGCACATGTTCATGCTGCTCTTGTTACTATGGACGCAGCTTCGCTGTGAAGGATCCATAGCTGTATGATCCGGTGGGTTGCACAATGTTTGGACGTGCAGAAAGGTTGCTTTGAGCATCTGTTGTTCGGAGGACAATGTATTCTCTTGTGAAGGTCATGAGGTCATTAATATGGACATCATTATTGTCACTGGTTGCTAAGTTGCAACATCTGAGCTCTCATATTACACGTAGTATAAATGACTAGTAGATGTTGTGTTATTGTACTGTGCTATCATAATTTGGAATCTCGAAATTAATGTTGTTTTTGTAGTTATTCTGCCCTATGACAGGTCATTTGTTTCAAGTTTCTACTTCTTATTTGTCTAACCACGTATCTGCTATGTTCAGCGTTACAAAATGGTGTAAATTGAGGCTACATGTGACCCAAGAAACGGTGTATATTACAGTATGAAATGTCAGAATTAAATTGGGAAATAAAAAAATGCGCCGTAACCCAGGATGGAAACCTCAACCTCCTGCACGCTAACCCAAAACTCTATCCACTGCACTAATTGTACAGTACGACTTACACGTGAGAGCAGAGGTAGTTACCATACGTGATTACAGCAATCCCAGATTACCACTCTTTAACATCCTTTTTCTGCCGGATGTACTTATCGGACGAAGTTTTGTGACAGACATTTTTTTTATCTCTAGTATGAGAGGAGTCACACTGCAAAGCCCGAGTGCGTGAATTTTGCTTCACTCTGTATAAGCCAACAAGTGTCTGGCTCAGTTTTTAGATAGGTTACTGCTGCTACAATGGCAGGTTATCAAGATCTAAGTGAGTTTGAACGCGGTGTTGCAGTCGGCACACGAGCGATGGGACACAGCATCTCCAAAGCAGTGATGAAGTGGTTATTTTTTTCCATATGACCATTTCATGAGCATACAGTGAATATCAGGAATCCGGGAAAACATCAAATCTCTGACATCGCTGCGACCAGAAAAAGATCCTTCAAGAGCGGAACCAATGATGACTGAAGAGAATCGTTCATTGTGACAGAAGTGCAACCCTTCCGCAAGTTGCTGCAGATTTCAATGGTGGGGCATCAACAAGTGTCAGCATGTGAACCATTCAATGAAACATCATTGATATGGGCTTTTGGAGCCGAAGGCCTACTCAAAAATATAGCTTTCATTACACATTTTGATCAACTTTAATCAGTAAATCCATTAACATGAACCAAAGTAAAATATTATATACAGGGTTACCATAATTAAAGTTCTAATTTCAAAACACTATAGAAAGAGAACCACTACTCAGAATGACATCAAATTTGAATGGCATATTATTGACACGGGGGGAAATTTCATGGGAAGGAAAAAAGTAAATAAATAAGTAAATAAATTTGACCAATAGATGGTGCTGTAAGCATCAGAATATGCAAGCCAACAGATATGCAGCATGATGCGTTTCCTCGGTTTGTGTCCGAGGTGCCCAACATGACTGTCTCCATGAAGGGTACATGTGCTGCTGGTTAAATTATTTTGCATGAATGGTGATTGTGCATCAAGAGTGCTGCAAAAGTTCTGGACACTGAAGGATATGAAAAAAAGGCAATGGTTCAATGTCTGCTAAGGGTTTGGAAAAACTGATTACAAAATTCAAAAAGACAGGTTCTTTTGAAGTGCAGTGTGACAGGAGGAGGAAATCAGTTGATCTGACGCCTGCTGTAGATGTGGACACTGCATTGTAGGATGGGCCGAGTGGTCGTGTTCAAACACGCAGAGTACTGAGAATTGCCCAAACATTGGATATGCCTGTGAGCACAGTGCATAAAATGCTATGAAACATCCTGCATCACTATCCACACAAACTCACCCATACTCAGCTCTGGAATTTCTTGCTCACATGGAAGTGGACAATGAACGACCATGGAACATTCTGTGTGTAGTAGCCACCAGAAAGATCGCGGGAGGCGCACATCGGCACGGCGCGTCACGGACGGTAGTTGCCGCAAATAGAGTCCCGTCCACCAGAGGGCACGCGAGAATTCGGCCGCGACCACTGTGGACAGATGAAGCCCATTTCCATTTCCAAGAACATGCCAGTATGAAGAATACAGGCAATGGAAAATCCACATGCACATCAACTGGTACACATAATTCTACATTGATGACTTTGTGGTGTGAACTGATGGCATTGCTTACTGTTGAGGCATTTTTTTTTTTGAGGGGATCAGTCCTGAAGGTGCTGTTATCTGTACCATCACTGGTGAACTCTAAGACAACCACAGATAAAATGTAATAATAGGCCATATCCTTGTATGACTCACCACTGTGAGGCAATGAATCAATATCTGATGCTGACTGGGAAATTTCATGATTTCATAAAGAAGGCATATAAGTCTGTAACTAAAGCCATCTGCTTACATTAGTCTGCAACTTGCCATCTGATGCAGGTGACGTCACTCACTTCTCTCCTTGGCCATTGGCCTGGGTCCTGTTTCCACAAGAGTTTGTATGTGTGGTACACTACAACATTCGCATTGTGTGGTGCATCATGTATTATTATCTTCAGTTATTAATATGAAGTTTATATAGTTCAGATCTATTTATTGTAGGTATTTATTGGCAGCTACCGATTGTATAAGTAGTTATTGTATTTTAACAATAAATGAGCATTTATGCCATAAGTGATTGTATAAATTAAGTAAATATATACAAAATGATTAATAAATTGTGTTTTTACATTCTAATAGAAATATTGAATATACTTTTTCGGACAGCAAAAGTTTCGAGGTGCTGTAAAAGTCACAGAATCAAACCATTAATACATTTTCTTTACCCAGCGATGAAGAACTGTAGGAAAAGTGTTTCAGAAAAATTCCCACTTATTTCCCAAAGTTGTAACATGCATAAAGGATTGAAGAATGCATAGTAAAAACAGGCCAGATTATATTTGATGGAGGAATGTAGACATCTGTAAGAGGTTATTCAAAGATGAAACCAAATGCAGGGCCATCAATTTTGCCTCATTTACAGTGCTACTCAATAACAGTTGGATGCTTATGCAGAAAGTTGTGTGACGCAGAAAGTGATAATTTTGCAAAAAATCAGTGATAAGGACTTTGGGAGGTGGAATGCTATTACTAGTTTTGAAGCTATATACTAATATTTTTTTCAGGTATTACTCTCATTAACAAGGAACAGTGGTGCTGTATTGAGGGTGAATGTGAGATAGTGCAGTGTCTAATTCATATTGGTGATGTAATACCCAACATTATTGAGTCAGTAACTGTTAAGAATGATCTGAGTGTCCTTCCAGAAAGTTTGAAATTCGCCAGGTAAAATGCCAAACTAATATTTGTCAGTAAAATCCAGACATGTGTTTGATAGTTTAATTAAATACGTTGAGTCAACAGCACTTAAAAAAACGCACCTGAAACAAGAGTTTTAGGATATAGAAAATTGTGAATACGTTAGAGGGATGTTTTTCAGCTGACAGATGTTCACAGCTACAATTAATAATAGGACAAATCTAATTTCTTACTAAAATGACAATGCTGAGGTCATCAAAGTGCACCCTGGCAAGGATCTTTAGACAGCTGTATCAGTTGGCCAGAGCACTGTAAATAGTTAGAAAACGTATCAGTACTCGGTAGAGTGCTTTGTGGCATTTTAGTGGTGTGTACTGAAGTGCGTTAAAAAACAAGGTTTCAGTGTGATAAAACTTGAATGTGCTGACAGATTGATCCGTAGACTGACTTGGAAGTTAGTAGTCTGAAGCCAGATCAGAGGTTCACCACATTCAAATTCACTGACTTCACTAACACACAATCAAATAATCACCTTTTCAACCTAATTTATACCTTGGGCTATGCTAGAGAGCAGTCTGTCACAACAACCTACATTCCAAGAAAAAATTGTCAGTATTCTGTTCTCTTCCTATTTGCAAATGTGTTGCATCACATGTCACATCATTATATAATGACATGAAGCTGACATCTAATATTGGTAGGCTCAATTAACACTCCACATTTTGTGTATCTAAATGCATATGTGTAAAAATACATAGGCTGTACACATTATGAAAAAGATATGGTGAGATACAATGTTCATGGTTCAGGAGTAACCAGGGGCCATATAAAGTGGTGCAGTGCAAAATCCAGTGTTAAGTTTGCTGCATATTGTTTAAGATAAAAAGAACGAGACAATGTAGCTGTTAAGACACTGCCTTCATATTCGAGGGGGTGTAGTTTGCTCTGTCTGGCTATTTTGATTTAGGTTTACTGTGGTTTTGCTAAATTATCTTGGGCAAATGCTCACAATGTTTGGCAAGGCCATGACTGACCATCTGTCCTGTCCTCATAATAACAAGTCCATAATTACGTAGTCTGTCTGTAGTTAGTTAGTTAGTTTCATATTCCACCCACATCACTTACATGATTAATTGTAATGATGTGGAACAAGTCACCTTACACAATCATATAGAAATATGGCTGCATGCTAGCAGTTATTCCTCCTTATCCACCACCTTCTACACATTACAAAAGTAGCAGTTCTTCTACAGAATAGAAGGTGTTGTTGAGGAGAAACTTTTATGGTTTGTTTTAAAATTTAATGTTGCTGTCTGTCACACATTTTTTGTTATTTGGAACCAGTAAGCGATCACAAATTTTGGTGGCAGCATTGTGCATTCCTTTTTGTACTAAAGATAACCCTAATGTGGAGTAATTAATGTTGTTTTTTCTTCTGATGTAGTAATCATGTGCATCAGCAGATTACTTTTGAAATAAAGTGGATTATTTACAAGAAACTTCATGAGGAGATAAATATACTGTGAAGTATTAGTCAAAACGCCCAATTCCTTAAATGGAGGTGTACCAGATGCTCTTGGGGGAGCACTACATATTATTCTTATACCACGTTTTTGAGCAACAAAGACTTTCTTTTCCCATACGACATTATTGAATGAAAATACAAATAAATTGTAAACTTACTGATTTGTTTCTCTTAAAAATTTGCAATGATTCAAAGAGCATATGTGAATGAGCTAACTTGTTTAGGAGTTTCAAAATGTGTTTTCTCCTGTTTAAATTATCATTAGTACGGACACCTATAAAATTTGAAAAATGGTTCAAATGGCTCTGAGCGCTAAGGGACTTAACTTCTGAGGTCATCAGTCTCCTAGAACTTAGAACCACAAAAACCTAACTAACCTAAGGACATCACACACATCCATGCCCGAGGCAGGATTTGAACCTGCAACCATAGCGGTTGCGCGGTTCCAGACTGTAGCGCCTAGAACTGTAAAGTTTGAAGTTCCCATCCTAAATATTTGTTACAGTTACTATTGCTGTAGTACCACTAGATGTGTGGAAGTGGGTATGTTGTGTCTTTTTGAAACTGAAATTGATAGTGAGACCATTCACAAAAAAGCACTCGACAATCCATTGTGTATATTGGAGTTATTTTCTCTGTATTATGATGACAAATTCTATATCATTTTGAGATGATCCCTGGATGTATAAATAAATAAATTACTATCACAGTATAATTTGTTCATCAAACACTACAAGGTGAGGCAAAAAGGTGGCAACATTAAATGAATGTTTAATCAAGTGAAATTACAAGGCTGGGATTTGGTTACATGGTTTCAATTTGCACTCATACTGCTCAGTGGACTTACAATCTGTCCATTGTTGATTGTGAGCCCATTGGGCCATTTGGGCAGGGATAGAAGTGATGACCTCAGTGATGTGGCGCTTCAAGTCATCAAAGTTGCTAGGTTTGCCAGCATAGACATGATCCTTGACCATCTCCCACAGACAAAAATTGCATGACGTCAGGTTGACTGAACGTGCTGGCCATAGGAGGACCATGCCTACCAATCCAATGTTTACAAAGTATGTTGTACAAGTACTCCTGAACCATCTGACTGTAATGGGGAGGGGCACTGTCTTGCTGGAAGTACCCTCATTGGAGAATGGTAAGTGGTGCATTCTCCTCCATGAATGTGCTTAGCATGGCAAGCTAATTGCCTCCCCTGATTGTCTGTTCTTCAAAAAAGAAGGTCCAATAACTCCAAATTTGGTCACTCCACACCAAGCGTTTGCCTTGGGGAAGTCCCACATGTGTTGTCAAATTTCCAGGGAGGTGCTCAGTCACCCAGATGACACAGCTGTGCTTTTTCTCATGACTGCCAATGTGGAATTTTGCTTCATCAGAAAACGTGAACAGAATGTCACCCCATGTGCACCATTTCCAAGATAATTTGTGCAGCACTCACATGGGCTTTCTTGTCTGTGTTTGTGAGCAGGTGCATAATCTAAAAGTGGTATGGCTTAACTTCTTAAATCACAGTGAAAAGTTCCAACCACTAACATTTGAGAGAGTCTGTGTGATGACTTGGCTGGGCTGGCTTCGAACACATCTCTTTCTACTGCTGTCTCCCTTGCAGTCATCTTGGAACAGACCCTGTCCTTACAAACTTCTCCTAGATCTTACCAGTTGTCAGATGTGATGGCGCATCCCATTTGGTCCAGGCCTTGAATTTTTCCTGTACAATGCTTGGAGACTGAAAGACCTCCATCCAGGCTACTATCTTCCTTTGCTCCTCAGTGAAATATCAGGATGCCATTTGTGAAAAAACTAAAAAGAGAACATCCTATTAATTTTAACATCTTTTTTGCCTCGCCCTGTACACTACATGCATATACACTTATAGAATAAGTGAAACAACATTAGTATTCAATATCATTTTGGGGACGCATTTTAAATTCTTCTGTTGATTAGAGTTTTGAGTGGTGTTTCTGAACGTGCTAAGTGCCTCACCTTATGCTTGTGCTGGAAAGTTTTTATGTGCTAGTAATGGTAAGCCCAAGTGTTTGTAACTGGCTTGGGGGTTTTACAGTCTGGTAGCTGTGATGTCAGTCTGCTGTTTTTGGTGTATCATGTTGAGGAACAGACTGTCAGAGTCTATAATTCCATTAATTTCCTTTGTGCATGTCACTAACAGTTTAGAATGAAGAGGGATGTAACTGTTGGTATTTTCAGACTTTTGAAGTATTAACTACAACACTCTTTAACATGCTGATACCCCACAAGGCCACTGACCAACACACCACAGCCTCTCACCTGACACTGTGTGCCTGGCGGTAAAACAACCATCACTATGCATACTGCGATCACCATTTTAGTTGTGACTCCACAAATTCATGTGATTGCCTTTTTCTGCTAATTTATAATTCAAATTTTTAATTGATAGAAATTGCCCTGTAACATATCTGATCACTTTGTATGAAGATAGTCCACACAATTGTTCAAAGTTAGTTTTGAGTCAAGATGAATCCCAAGAAGTTTAGCAGAAGCACAGTCACTGTATTGTCTACAGCAACATATAGAAGCAGGTGCCTGTCAGCTTAAACTGAAGGAGGGCTCTTTTATAATTGTAACAGTATATAGGACCCCTTCAGAAAACTTTCATTTATTCCTGGAAAACTTGGATGTCTTGTTATGCTAGCTGTCAGATAGGGGAAAGCAAATTATTATTTGTGGGGACTTCAATGTTGATTCACTGAAAGAGTGTAATAGGAAGAATGACCAGGAAGTCTTGCTCGGTTCTTTCAATTTGACATCTGTCATTAATTTTCCTACTCGGGTAGTAAAGGACAGCAGCACACTGATAGATAACACTTTTATAGACCAAGATAAGTTTAAAACATTAATTCTTGTCCTGTTGAGAATGGCCTTTCTGATCATGGTACTCAGCTAGTTACAGTATATGACATAGCTCCATTCAGTAATTCAAAACTACCCTACAAAGTTGTGCGTTCAATTAATGACTCAACAAGTAGAAATTTCAGAGAAAGTCTTCAGCAGTTAGTCTGGGATGAGGTGTACAAGGAACCTGATGCTAATTTAAAATATAAGTTATTTCATGATACACTTGTAAGAGAATTTGAAAACTGTTTCCCCAAGAAAGTAGTTAAATCTAATTATAAGAAACCATCCAAAAAACCTTGGCTTACTAAAGGAATAAAAATATCTTGTAACCACAAAAGGGAACTGTATCTAACAACAAGAAAGAGTAATGACCCAAAAACAGCCAAATATTATAAAAACTACTGTGCTACATTAAGAAAGGTTATTAAAAAGTCCAGAAGCATGTGCATCATGTCTGAGATTAATACCTCTGATAACAAAATCAAAACAATTTGGAATATTACTACAAAGGAAACAGGGCAACCAAGAGTACAGGATGACAGCATTACCATCAAACTAAGTGGAAACTTGACAAACAACAAGCCAGAAGTCAAAAACATTTTGAATAATTATTTTTTAAATGTTGTAGAGAAAATAGGATCTAAATGTTCATTATTAGAAGAAGCAAGGCAGTTAATGGAAGAGGCCTTACCCACACCATTTGATACAATTGAAATTCCACCCACCTCTCCTTTTGAAATTAAGAAGATAATAAACTCTCTTAAGAATAAAAGCTCACATGGAATTGATGGCATTTCCAGTAGGAAAATAAAAGCTAGTTCCCAAAAGATAAGTTGGATTCTTATCCACATATGTAATAGCTCTCTGAAGCAGGGTATTTTCCCAGATAGACTGAAGTATGCCATTGTTAAACCACTGCATAAAACAGGGGATACATCTGATGTCAACAACTATCGCCCAATCTCTCTTCTGACTGCCTTGTCCAAAACTCTTGAAAAAGTAATGTATTGTAGAGTAGCTTCACACCTTTGTAAAAATAAAGTTTTAACAAAATGTTAGTTTGGTTTCCAGAAAGGTTTTTCAATGTAAAATGCTATATATACTTTCACTAATGAAATATAAAATGCTCTGAGTAACTGGAAGTCACCCGTTGGGATTTTTTGTGATCTCTCAAAGGCTTTTGATTGTGTAAATCATGGAATACTTCTAGATAAGCTCAAGTACTGTGGTATGAATGGGATAGTGCTCAAATGGTTTAAATCATACCTAACTGGAAGAGTGCAGAAAGTTGAAATAAGCAGTTCACTTAATATGCAAAAAACTGGTGATTTCTCAAACTGGGGAACGATCAAGAATGGGGTGCTGCAAGGTTTGGTCTTGGGTCCTCTGCTGTTCTTAATATATATTAATGACTTGCCATTCTATATTCACGGAGATGCAAAGCTGGTACTTTTTTGCCGATGATACAAGTATAGCTATCACACCCAACAGACAAGAATTAACTGGTGAAATTGTAAAAGATTTTTTTCAGAAAATCATTAAGTTGTTCTCTGCAAATGGGCTCTCATTAAACTTTGACGAAACACAGTACATACAGTTCCACACAGTAAATGGAATGACACCATTAATAAATATAGACTTCGATCAGCAATCGGTAGCTAAGGTAGAATATTCAAAATTTCTAGGTGTATGAATTGATGAGGGGTTGAACTGGAAAAAACATACTAAAGATCTGATGAAATGTTTGAGTTCAGCTACTTATGCTATTAGGGTCATTGCAAATTTTGGCGATATACATTTCAGTAAATTAGCTTACCACACCTATTTTCATTCTCTGCTTTCGCATGGCATCATATTCTGGGGTAACTGATCACTGAGTAAAAGAGTGTTCATTGCACAAAAGCATGTAATCAGAATAATTGCTGGAGCTTATCCCAGATCATCCTGCAGACACTTATTTAAAGAGCTAGAGATCTTCACTGTAGCCTCACAAAATAAATAAATTATATATATATATATATATATATATATATATATATATATATATATATATAATATTGGTAAGTGGTAAGTCACATCATCTTTGTTTATATATATCTCTAAAAACAAAGATGATGTGACTTACCAAATGAAAGTGCTGGCACGTCGATAGACACACACACAAACACAAACATACACACAAAATTCAAGCTTTCACAACAAACTGTTGCCTCATCAGGAAAGAGGGAAGGAGAGGGAAAGACGAAAGGATATGGGTTTTAAAGGAGAGGGTAAGGAGTCATTCCAATCCCAGGAGCGGAAAGACTTACCTTCGGGGGAAAAAAGGACGGGTATACACTCGCACACACACATATATCCATCCACACATATACAGACACAAGCAGACATATATGTCTTGGGCACACAGTTGCATCTCCTGTCAACGCAACAAGATTGGCCGCCACACCTCCCCTCCACTAGGCAAGTTCGACATTCCGCAAGGAAGATTTCGTCATGTACATATGGACCTTATCGGACCACTACCACCAGATATATTCTCTCCACAATCGACCGCATGTCTTGCTGGGTGGAAGCTGTTCCTTTACACAACATCACCACTGAAACCATGGCCAAGGGTTTCGTCTCCTCATGGATTGCCAGGTTCGGTTGCCCGACCTCCATCACCACTGACCAAGGCCGGCAGTTTGAGTCTGCCCTGTTCACCATTTTATGTAACATCTGCGGCATTAAAAAAATTCATACAACAGCCTACCACCCACAGAGCAACAGGTTAGTTAAACGGTGGCACTGCACCCTCAAAACTGCCCTCAGGTGCCATGACTGCCTCTAGTCTGAGGCGCTTCCATGGGTGTTACTTGGTCTCTGTTTGACCTTTAAACCAGACCTACAGGGAATCATCTCTGAATTTGTTTTCGGGGAGAACCCAGTCCTACCAGGGGAACTTATACTGCCTCAAGCACCCGAGGATTTTCCCCCCTCCCCAGATTTCGTTAGTCGCATGCGCACTTACTTCAAACATGCACGGCTACACCCACCTATCAGCCACTCCCCACCAGACACTTGCGTGCCAACTGCACTCAGCACTTGCTCCCACGTTATGCTCAGGAATGATTCTGTTAGACAACCCCTGCAATCACCCTAGCTTGGCCCCTTTAAAGTGCTCCAGGAGGACGAGACAATGTTTGACATTATGGTTAAAGATCATCCTCAAACTGTTTCGTTGCACAGGCTCAAACCTGCTTTCGTGGACTCCGGCGCCCCTCTTCCATCTCAGTCGGACCCTCCTGAAAACATCTCCACCGCGGAGCCTGAAAATACTTTGTCTCATCGCATGGCGCTGTTTTCTCCAACCCATGATTTGTCGTCACCATTTGCAGGTTTTCCAGGCATGTCGCCATCTACCCCATGCACTACCACTTCACCGACTGCAGAGACTCACTCTCCCACATTCAGCCGGTGCTGCAACGTGCCACCACACTGCGTGGATGATGTGTTGATCATCACCTTCGATGATCGTGTGCTCATGCTCCTAACAGACACCACAGCCTCGCTCTCCAACGGGCAGTTAAATGTCAGTGTAGTGCATAGCCTGTCCCTCCCCCGCGAGTGCAACCTGTCAGAAATTCGCGCATTCATCTTCTCGGACGGCTCGATCTGCATTCGGGGTGGGCATGCCTGCACCATGCTGCAGGCCGTGCCACACGCCTGCACCACGCCGCAGGCCGTTCCACACACCTGCTCTCGGGTCGGCGGACACATCGTCCACCACCACTGGTTGACTGACTATGAGATGGACCTGCCGCCAACAATCACTCCACCTCCGCACTCTGCCTAAACCAAGATGGAAATCCCGGTCATGCGCCTGCTGCCTCGCACTACTAGTACCGACGCCGACACCCACATGTCCTCCACTCAAGCCTCACAGCTAGTGCGAGGGGGGGGGGGGGCCCTTGGTCGGGTCGATAGGTCATATTGACCACTATTAACACCCTCTTTGGACTCTTATTGCTCTGCTGAGCCTCCATGTTTGTTCTAAGTTCTGTTCTGTATCTCAAGCTGTGTACACATTTATGACTAAGTATGAAATATATCTCTATGTGGAATTTAGTGGGGATAGTTATTGCATTCAACCGATAATCATATCCTGTTCCCATAATCCATTTTTATATCTGTGATGAGTATGGTAAACATAATTTTAAATTTATGTTCTCCCACACAATTTTGTTTAGACACTGTCTCCTCATGCTAAATGTTTCTATCAGTAAACCTGTTGTTTTTGTGGTGGTCTTCAGTCCAGAGACTGGTTTGATGCAGCTCTCCATACTACTCTATCTTGTGCAAGCTTCTACATCTCTGAGAAACTACTGCAACCTACATCCTTCTGAATCTGCTTAGTGTATTCATCTCTTGGTCTCCCTCTACGGTTTTTACCCTCCACGCTTCGCTCCATCACTAAATTGGTGATCCCTTGATGCCGCAGAATGTGTCCTACGAACCAATCCCTTCTTCTAGTCAAGTTGTGCCACAAATTCCTCTTCTCCCCAATTATGTTCAGTACCTCTTCATTAGTTATGTGATCTACCCATCTAATCTTCAGCATTCTTCTGTAGCACCACATTTCGAAAGCTTCTATTCTCTTCTTGTCTAAACTATTTATTGTCCATGTTTACATCCATAAATGGCTACACTCCATACAAATACTTTTAGAAAAGACTTGCTGACACTTAAATCTATACTCAATGTTAATAAATTTCTCTTCTTCAGAAACACTTTTCTTGCCATTGCTAGTCTACATTTTACTTCCTCTCTACTTTGACAATCATAATTTATTTTGCTCCTCAAATAGCAGAACTCATCTACTACTTTAAGTGTCTCATTTCCTAATCTACGAGGGCGGTTCAGAAAGTAACCTCCGATTGGTCACAGTGTGGGTTGTGGGGGGAGTAGCGACGCCATCTGTGCGTTCACACACTCAACAGGTCAGTCGGCATCAAGCCGTGGTCGAGTGAACGTCGTACCTGCGCTAGTTTAGTTTTTGTGGCAGTTTGAAATGTGTGCTGCAATAGAAAACCCCACCAAATGTGAAGTGCGTGCTGTCATAAGGTTTTTTACAGCCAAAGGATATTCTGCAGCAGCTATTCATCGTGAGCTTTGTGACGTGTACGGACCAAGAGTTATGAGTGAAGGAGTTGTCCGTGAATGGGTACGTTTATTTAAAAGTGGACGAGAAAACGTTCATGATGAAGAGAGGAGTGGTAGACCATCATTGGTGACTGACGAACTCGTTCAGACAGTTGATGCAAAAGTTCGTGAAAATCGACGTTTCTCAATGTCGGAGTTGTCTACTGGTTTTCCACAGATTTCTAAGACTCTCTTGTACGAGATAGTGACAGCAAGATTGGGTTACCGTAAGTTCTGTGCACGATGGGTGCCCAAAATTCTTACCGACCACCACAAAACTCAAAGAATGGCCTCTGCATTAGACTTTCTGTCTCGTTATGAGGACGAAGGAGAACCATTGTTAAACAGAATCGTGACCGGTGACGAAACCTGGATTAAGTACGTGAACCCTGAGACAAAAGAACAATCAAAGATGTGGGCACATTCAAATTCGCCTACCAAACCAAGAAAAGCCTCGCAAGATTTTTCTGCCAGAAAACTGATGGCAACGGTGTTTTGGGATGCCAAAGGGGTGTTGTTGGTTGAATTCATGGAACGTGGTACGACCATTAATCAAGACGTGTACTGTGAAACAATAAAAAAGTTACGACGGGCTATACAGAACAAACGCCGTGGTATGCTGACTTCCGGTATCGTTTTTTTGCACGATAACGCCCGTCCTCACTCTGCTCGCAGAACAACGGCCCTTCTTGAGTCGTTCAAGTGGGACGTTATCAACCATCCACCTTACAGCCCAGACCTGGCGCCAAGTGATTATCACCTCTTCATGCATTTGAAGAAATTGCTCGGGTCACAGCGGTTTGATGACGACGAAGAGCTCAAAGATGCGGTCACAGGCTGGCTCCAGGCACAAGCGGGTGATTTTTATGCAGAAGGAATTTCAAAGCTTGTGAAGAGATACGATAAGTGCCTCAATCGCTATGGAGACTATGTAGAAAAATAGTGCAAAGATGTAGTTGTAAGATGTATATATTAAAATATTTTTATTTAACTTGGTGTATTTTTTTAAATCAACCGGAGGTTACTTTCTGAACGGCCCGCGTAATTCCCTTAGCATCACCTGATTTAATTAGACTACATTCCATTATCCTCTTTTTGCTTTTGTCATCTTATATCCATCTTACAAGACACTGTCCATTCCGTTCAATTGCTTTTCCAGGTCCTTTACTGTCTCTGACAGAATTACATTGTCATTGGCAAACCTCAAAGTTTTCATTTCCTACATATTTAATTTACCTCTGACTGTTTATCTACAGCCTGCTATCACAACCAACAGCATCAATATAATCAACATTACTGCATTTACAGCATTAATTTATCTTCTTTTTCAGGTATTAAATGGCAACATTACTTGAATTTATTCGAGAACAATGTGTTCTTGCAGTTTTAGAAAGTGCACAGTCAAAAGAGCGCCCATGGATCAAACTGAACAGTTTTGAGCTTACAAGACTACCAGAGAGGCTTTTTGGTATAAAAAATATAGTGGGGCTATTCCTTAATGATAATAAATTAAATACATTACCAACAGAACTACTTCAGCTTCGAAATTTGGAATATTTAGCAGTGGACAACAACAATTTATCAAAATTGCCATCACCCCTAAATAATCTGACAAATATTGTTTTTCTCAACCTAAGCTATAATCCCATGAAGCATCTTACAGCAGAGATAGGGAATCTGAAGAACCTTGAAGTCTTGTGGATTAACCACATGGGCCTGGTAGCTCTGCCACCAGAAATAAGAAATCTTCAAATGCTGAACACTCTTGGAATAAGAGGGAATCTTCTGATGCAGCTACCAGAAGAGATTGGCTACTTAGGTTCACTTAGGTAGTTAGCAGTGTCAAACTGCATCATTCAAATAATTCATTTCTTGAAAAAAACTATACAGTGAATATGGAATGGGTTTTGCTAACAGTGTTTGTATTGTATTTTTATAGGTGGCTCACTGTTGAAAATAATCAAGTATCTGAAGTTCCAGAAAGTTTTAGCCAGCTGGAAAATCTCATTCATTTCAATATAAGTAAAAACAACATCCACAAAATTCCTACAGTGATAGCAGAGATGAAGGTTTGAGCATGATTAACAACAGTGATATTTTGATTATTAATGTTGTAATATTATGATAGTTCCAATAACGACAAATCAGATTGCTTTTATTTTATTTGAATAATAACTGTGAGAATCTTCACTCATTGCAAGGTAATTTCTGTCTTGTGTAGATATTCCAACTACAAATTGATGTTTTTCATACAATTTTTGTCAGTTTGTTTGTGTGCACAATGGCTTAAATAATTTCCTCAGTATACAAGAAAGAAATCTGCTGTCAGTCGCCAAAAAAGTGTTTATAAAGTCTCTCTAACTCTGAATAAGACAATGGTCATTTATCACAATTCAAACTCTCATAACCAGTATGCAGAAATGAGAACTGAAAGCTGTAATTCAGATGGAAAATCTCCTTCATTTCAATATAAGTAAAAACAACATCCACAAAATTCCTACAGTGATAGCTCCAATAGTGGCAAGTCCCAACTGGTCTGTTGACAATCCCCGTTGACTCTGTCAGGTGGAACGTCAGCATCCATGGAGTGCAAATGTGTGGTGTGGGATACTGAAGCATGAACACACAGGCCTGTGTTTCATAGATGGAACACTGGACGTGCCCAAGCATTGCGGCCTCCTAACAGACCATCTTCTTTGGATGCTAGAAGACATTAATCTGCAGACTAGGAGAAACCTGTGGTACCCATAGTGTGCAAAGTATTACCACATGTCTTCACCAATTGTTTCCAAATTGTTGGATTGGATGCAGAGGTTCTGTAACTTAGCTGGGCCATTCACTGGATTTGATGCCAGTAGACTTTTTTCTGTGGGAAAAGCTGAAAGATGCTGTCTAAAAGGATATACCGACTACAGCTAATCACGCACAATTACATATTACTGCAGCCGGCTCGGTCATCTCTGCTGA
This sequence comes from Schistocerca piceifrons, assembly GCF_021461385.2. NCBI lineage: Eukaryota > Metazoa > Arthropoda > Insecta > Orthoptera > Acrididae > Schistocerca > Schistocerca piceifrons. Next base: position 115,848,413 of record NC_060139.1, on the reverse strand, counting down.
AATGCTAGCACTTGTGCAGCAGTTGTTCCATACCAGACTGGAAACTTGTATTGCTGCTGCTGATGGCCATTTTGAACACAACTTGTGGTGCTCAGTTGTCTTGTTACTGGTCACAGTACATGTAACTAGTGTATGCACTCCTGTTGTTCTTTAGTGTGTGTTATCACAGGTATTGTACAAGTGTTGGTGTGAGAACTTTTCAAAATATGATATCTTGTAAATGACTCTCACTAGAATCTTACAAATACCACTGACATTCTTATTTGCCCTACTTTTAGTTTGTTAATGTCTATAGCATTGTTCCATTTTTAAAAAATGTATATTTGCACAAAAAATACATTTGTAAGTATTACTAAAATCTGTTTATAGGCTAACAATACAAGCCTGTTATATATCTGTGCCAGACAGCTTTGATATTTCAGTGCAGATGCACAACAGTATTTGAACCTGTACAAGAATACAGTTAGGCTTTGAGCAAGGGGATTAGTGGATAGGAGCTGCTACTCTGTAGCAGCATAATGAGGATTGGAGATTGGATGGGCAGTGTGCTCAGAAAGCTGACTTGGTTAAGGCGACCACTTGCGTAAAGCTGAAATCTGGGTTTGGCTCCTGGTATGGCACAAATTTTCATCTGTCGCTGTTGAGCTTGCTCAATGCCCCACTGCAGCTAAATGTCAGATACTTCTTTCATCATGTACCAAATACAGCAGCTAACTGAAACAGCAGTGTCTTTTCTTTCATACATGGATCCCCAATAGAACAGACACAATCCATATGCACAACAATATTTGAGCCCTGGTGGGAACATGTCAGGCTGTGAGCAAGTGGATAATGGATAGGGGGCACAACTCTTTCGCTTGTGTCATACGGAGACTTGGGTTGGACAGGGGACATGCTCAGATATCCAAGGCGGTTAAGGTGACTGCTGGTGTAATGCAGGAAATCCAGGTTCGAGTCCTGGTCTGGCCCAAAATTTCATCATGTGAAATTATTATTAAAAATCCTTATAATTATTTAGGGTGTACTCATCCAACTGGTTTTTATCTGTTGCTGCCACAAGCACTGTGTTCCTTCATGTCCACTGTAACTTGGTTTAATACAAACATTATGTTTCAGAACCTTTATTCTATATCACATCATAATTATTATGCTACTTTGACAAAACTCAGAAATACTGTCATGCTCACAACACTGACGTACATCTTACTTAAGCAATTACATGCTTCTTGCACAACATCTCATAAGACACTGCCCTCCAATGCCAACATGACTGCCCCTTTATATTCTCGATATTGTTATAAAGGTTTTTTTTAATAAAATTACAATTAAAACTGTTGCCTCAAAATTAATGACATATTTCAACAGTTGTACTGGCTCTTATAGAGAAAATACATAATGTTCAAGCAATTGACATTTTGGAGGTGTGTAAATACTCAAAATATGAAATATTAACAATACTTGTACTATTTTTGTAAAATGCGAAAGATACATGGTTTGGAAAATGTTCCCATCAATGTATATGTTTCCAAGTCTCCCACTGAATGTGGCAACATAGGTCTTTTATTTATTATTGACAAAACACCTAAAGAACTGCCTATGTTTACACACCACTTACAATATTTTCGCTAATTACATTTTAATTTTCTACTCAATTCTGATTCTCTCAGTTGGTTTTTCATTTAAATACCACAGACTTTAATTTAGATACTGTTTTAACACAAATCCATCTTAGTTTCAAAGAAATGTCTTTGACCATTGTACTCAATCATTTGTTCCAGATTTCGCCTAATTACATTAATCCTAAATATTCCTACCAATTACAGGACTTATATACTTCAATACAATTATAGCTTAGTAACTAGTTTCATTGTAAGATTTTATAAGTATAGGTGTACCTTTTTTGTTTACATCAGTGATTCCTGTTTATTTCAAATTGGATAAAAAAAAATACGTGTTTTAAATGGGTTTCAATGGACTGTTACGTCTCAATCTGTTGCCATTGGATTTGCCCTGTGTCCCAGATATTTCTTTCATCATCTATCAATATAAAATTTTTCATTAGCTAGGAACAGCTGCAAGTATCTGTGTCTGGTCTCTGTTCTGTGGTCACTATTACATTGTCTTCTTCACCAGATGGAAAGCGGCCTGGAAAACAGGCTCAGCCAGTGCTGTGACACTATACTTTATTACTTGCTACATTCCATAGCAACTCTATAGCTAACTTCGACAAACCCAGGCAAAACACGGGGATACCTATTTGTTTATTAGAAACTTAGTATGGGAAGATATCTGATATGTAAAGAACTATTTCCTTACATCTGATGACTAGTACATATATGTATAAGAACAGATGGAGAAAAAGCAAATTAATTATCCACAGGCAAATAGAATACACTTCTGTACAATATTGTTCAGTATCTGTCAAACTGCTGTATAGTGATGTTTCCTTAAAACAGTTGTTCAAAATGTTAATAGCTATGATTAAGACAGAAGACTACACAGTCTTTCATCATGGATTTTGTTCAAAATGTTAATAGCTATGATTAAGACAGAAGACTACACAGTCTTTCATCATGGATTGTGGCATGCACTCTAGCAGTTTAGGAGAATGATGAACAATTTCAGTAACTACATGACAGAAACCAGGTCTATGGCAGTGTTAAATGGAGTCCCACAGATCAGTCTTTTGATGTGGTTCCAAATGAAGAAGTCTATCAACATCATAACTGGTGATAGTTTCTACTGTATTATGATATTGCAATAGCAAATTGCCTTAGTGTAACAAGATATGTCCATGGCCTATATTTCATTAACACACCAAATGTTTTTAAGGCTCATGTTGATGACATCTCTGTGTCAAGTCAGTGTAAGGTGATCTCTAGCAACTGGCAACACTGTCGCAAGCTTTCAACTGCAAAGCATGAATGGCTGCAGGTGAAAACAGTAGTCATGTGTGGAGTTGTGTCAACAATTAGGTATTGCCATAGAGAAGTTTACAAAATTGTATTACTGTTTCTTGAGGTAGGCAAGCAAAGTGGCCATGCCCAGCCCACTGCAACTGTCAGGGGTTTTCTTATGCTACCTCAACTATGATGCCACTTACCTGGAAGTAAACCACTGGAGATCAGGGGTTCCTTACATCGAAGTACCCATGAACAATCAATAAATTTATATTACTAGATTTCATCTCCACTTCCTGTACTTAAATAACACTATTTGACTCTAAGCAGAAAATTAGGTCTTCCCCTTACAAAATTTTGCATTCATAGGTGTTCTTGTTGGTTAGAGCATCAACATTAATATTCCTTGTACTTTGATTAAAGCCGAATGAACAACTGTGTATCTCAGACTCAGACTCAATAACAGCTTCTACTAAGCTGAGGATGGGGAGTAATATTACCATAACTCCCCTGGTGCCTGGGTTAGATGTTTATTAATCTCATCAGCCCTAATCTAAACATCATATTGCTTATGTTTTGGATGGAGCACTTGGATCTTAAACTGGGCCTCTTTTTGTTTTACCTTTGTTTGTAGTTACATTTCTGGGAGACCCTACTCTCCTCGCTGAGTTTTCTACATTAAAGTCTTGATTGTTCTTCATTCCTCTTCACATTATTATTGCTTTATCAAATTGCCTTTCATGTCTTCACCTTTGAGGTGAGATTTCTTTATCTTATATCTAACTATTAATCTTTGTAAGTCATCAGTGTAGGGGAGCAGGGACTGAATCTTCATGTGCCATGTCACTCACTACTACTTTAAAGATTGGAACTGTAAATGTTTGGAAGATAACAGTTAAATAAAAAAAAGTTATTTCACTGAACACTTATTTCTGATAACGAATGATTAATACACACACACGCTTTTTTTCTTCTCCTTTCTACTGACTACTTTCTAACTTCCAACCGTCACATATTATTCCACTTGCTATGCTAGTCTCAATGCCACTAGACATAATCCATAGGCACAATAAACTTAATTCTGTAACCTTAAACTTCATACTAAATCTTTTTCCAAGAATAAACTATTAATAATTTACTCACATTCATGCACCACTGTTATAATATCACTGTGGCACTCACTCATTGCTCACATTTTGTCATTTATCAGGTAACATATTCATAACATTTATATGAAAAAGTGTATCAAACTGATCAACATAATGCATACAAGTCAGAGCTTTTGTTTCTTAGGCACTTGATAGGCAGATATGTCACACATTAAAATCGTAGCTTTGTGAAAGTACAAATTGAACATATAAGATCACAGATTACTTATTTAGCAACAATATTAGAGAAGGGAAGTTGCTACTCACTATATAGTGGAGATGCTGAGTCGTGATAGGCACAACAAAAAGATTCACACAATTGTGCATATCGCAACTCAGCATCGCCGCTATATGCCATGTAGCAACTTTCCTTCTCTAATATTGTTACATTCCACCCTGGATTTTCCATTTTTGTTAATTCTTAGTATCCGCATTAACAATTTAGCCCACTCATATCACTGAGTTATCATTGTGTCACTGTATCTTCAACTCTCCTGCTTTGTTCCATGTCATGCATCTTCATATCTCTTGTTTTGTCCCACTCACGTCATTGGGTCTTCATCACTGTCACTGTGCAGGGATTCCTTCCCCTGCTCCTTGAAGAGACATGTAAAACTAACAATGTTGCTGTGGCACAAACTTCAAACACTTTGCAAATCCTTGATTTTTTTCCTTTGATCCTTTTGTGCCATTAGGATATAATAATTGTAAACTTTGTAGGAATTTGCGGCTAGGATGTTCTCAACTCAAATTTCTGGCAATGTCTAGCAGTGGTGGCTTGTCAGTATACATTTTGGATGTTCACAAATTTTTTGATTCAGATAAATCTGAAAGTATGAAACAGCACCAGCTGTATAACAGCTATGATTATGAACAAATGTAAACAACTGCAGCCACTGCCAATAATATTAATAATAGTAATAACAACATAAGAAAGACATCCAGTCTATGTTTACAGTATAGTGAATGAATTGACATATGTAAGGACTGTGCTACCATCTAACTTACTTTATGCCCACTGCCGAATGGACCAAGATCACCATCTGCCGCAGTGTGCTACCCGCTAGTGGCACAGACTTGTAGTTGGGTAGTAAGGCATAGCTACAAAGGCTGGTATTACATTATCATATTTCTTTGACAAAGAAATACGATCAAATATTCATCAAATTTCTTTGACAAAGATCTTTGAAGTGGTGCTGAAAAGAGGTATTACACAGTCATGATATTTTTTATCAAATTTCAAGATGGCAGACAACAACTTGTTATTATGCGCTGCAGTTCCCAGTACCACAATTGCACTGTGAGTGTATTTGGAAGAAAAGTGGGGATAAAAAAGGAAACAAACTTGGATGAAGTCAGGAAGTACGTTGAGATAGTGAAAGCATTCAGAGAAATTTGTTACGAGGCCTGATAGTGGAGGATGTCAAGTGTTATATATAAATGACTTATGAATGGATGAGAGTGTATTTCAGTAAAGTGGTTTCTCATATTACAAGACAGAATACTCTCTTCAGATATGCTACATGTGCAGAAGACAGGTAAAATGTGACAGTGGGATTTATTGATACAGGAGAGAGCTACTCTAGTTTACAACACAGCAGTGGAATATCGCATTGCACATTAACCAAAATAATTCCAGAAACATGTGAAGTGATTTATAAAGCACTGAAGAAGGGAATACATGAAGGGAAATATGTGTTTAGTATACTATATGCGCAATAAGAACCATTTTTTTTTTTTGAATAATATAATTAATGGAATTAGTGTTTCAACAACTACAAAATTAATAAAAAAACATGAAACAGATGAAGCGCTTTTTAACTTGTTATATCCAGAGGTCAAAAATAAACAAAAGAGAATGGAAAGCTAAGAAAGAATATTTTATTTTAGAGTGTTACCACATCCTCCATTCCGACTTGCTGAAAAGCTGCCTGGATGTTTCCAGATGTAGAGGTGGATGGCTGTAGCTGTGAGTGTGGGCATGAAGTCACCTGCAGCATCAGCATATTCGACCTGCCCACCAACACACAATATCATGCACTGTGCCTCTGCTTCCCCCCCCCCCCCCCGCTTCCCCCCCCCCCCCCCCCACCTCCACCTGTTGTCGAAGCAAGTTTATTAAAAAAAAAAGTGGTGCATGAACACACCAACTTTGAAGCCATGTTACATGTTTACAAACACACTCCAGAGACATAAAATAGTTGTAGCGATGCCAGCGCTCCAAGCGGTTACATTTCACATTGCAGTGAACAGAAGATAAACGGCTTTGATCATATTTATTTGACAACAGGCGAGATTTGACAAAGCTCTCTATTACACCATCAAATTTCTTTGACATAACTATTTGACATATCAACTTTGACAAAGAAAAAGACAGTGTAATACTGGCCAAACTGTGCACACTGTTAATCAAATCCATATACATTTGACACATAAGGCAATTACATCATGCAAGCTGTGCATTTGTGGAAGTTCCTTAAAACTTGCATAACTGAAGATGTGCCCACAAATCTGATGCCAAGTTTCACGGAGTCTAGAGGAGCAGCAGCGCAGTTGATTTAAGGGCTGAATATTTCAGTTTATCTCATCTATGTTATGTTTCACAACATTCAAATAAAGATAACCAATAAATCTGCAAGGATCAAAGTTATGATGTTCACGTGCCCTTGTGCACTGATACGTCAGCCGCCACTGATGTCTAGTGCACTGATACCAACATCTTCGAAGCAGTTTTATGTATAGAATATAATTTTTGGATGTTCTTTATGAATCCTTAGCCTTCGTATTATCAACCATTCTACTTTGTCATTTTTCATATTTACTTTCCTATTGGTAACGTTTTCATCCAAGGATTTTGAACTGAAAATAAATCAATAGTCATTCTATGAACCACAAATTTTGGCAGATTCTTCCTTGCATTTTCAATCACTATAGATCAGTCATCTTGGTGAAAAATGTAAGGATGGGATTTCTTTTCCCTTTCAATAATGCCAAAATGTTGATCACAAGTAGAAAAACTGTGGCCAGGAAGAAAAAACTTTTGTTGTATCTCTTGCATTTTAGTTTCCTGTAAAATACAGCTTAACATCAGTGCCATTTTAATGTGTTTGTTTTGGCCACCACAACTATCACTGTAGAGTATTACTTCTTTTGTTGGTAGTGGGAGACAATTTCTGGTATGCTATAAGAGGCATGAGGTAATTTCTTCTGACCCACAGAAAGCAGTATGTTCACCCCCGATGTTCATATGACCAGTGTTATTAACTTCATCATGTGCTTCTTGACTGTAGACCAATAAATGATGTTTCTAATAAGGTACACTTGTTTTTAATAGTGACTCAAGAAGTGTTTTCTGTAAATCAAAAACAAGAACTTGTTTCGCACCATTAGATTGAGCTGCTTCACTTGTGTCCCTCTTCTTCATCTCTTTCAAAGCTTCTGCTTTTCCTTAAATAAAGTTTGTGTTGCGCAAACAGTTCATTTTTTTCAGGGCCATTTGGTAAACTCGTCATCTTTGCTTGAAATTCATCCTAGGTCTGGCAGTTGTCCTCTTTTGCTCGTTTAAAATGTGGGATGAATCTTGCGTTGAAAATATGGTGAAACACATACAATGAAACTGCCCTGTGACCGTTCACATTGCACTCTTCCTTCTAGAGCTTGAACATTACAGCCATATTGAGATAAGACGAGAAATATTTGCGTGAGATATCTCAGTGACAATAATGGCTCTTGTACGTGGGAAACTTTTCAGTAAATCTACAAACTCACTCATCGTTCGTAGATTTGGTTTTGTTATGCAGCACATGTTTGCTTCTTCTGTCACTTTCTGGTGTTCCGCTCACCTTCTTCCTCTTAAGTGCATTGGTTATACTACCATCACACACTGATAGTGTTCCCTGAAAGAATGTTTTGCATACTAATTTGTCTTCACAATTTTCATCTTGAAGCCAGTATACTCTTGTCATACTGCATCAAGAAACATCAGTTTTACTCTCTCTCCAACTAAAATCGTGTTCTTCAACTTGTCCTCTTATAAATGCATTTTTTACAGACCAAACCATGTCATAATAGCTGTCAAAAATTTTCTGTCTCCTTTGCGTAGAAATCATAGTATGCACTGCAATTGGCAACCATAAGGATCCAAGGAACATTGTTTTTTAGGCACTTTATTGCCAGATACAGATACGTATGCTTCACCATGAGCTCAGTTGTACTTTCTAATAAACTTTTTGTGAGTTTCCAGTTTTCTTAATCTTTTCCTTCTTCTCTTTGGAGTGGTTGTGTCCAAGATTACGTTGCGCATGTTCTTGATCTGTAATACAAAATACTCAGGTCTAGAGAGATGCCGCAGTGCGAATGACTCTTCTGTGGTTCAACACTGTTCATGTCTCATCAAATTCTTTGGATTCTGACAGACTTGTTTTGTGGATATTTACATATGCAACATCCTGTGACTGCAGTACAGTGAAGACTATGGGCTAAGTGAGACTGTAAGTCACCAGAATTATCAAAAATCTACGTAATTCAGAAACTCAGCAAAAATTAGAATGATGTGGTTTAAATGTCATAACCACATATTTTAAATTTATTTTTGCATAAACAGACAAATTATACATTAATTTCACATAAATTTTTAAGGGGTATTTGGACTAAAACTCACAGTGTGTTTTATACAATGTAACGCTCAGTAGATTTCCTTTGAACCAGATTGAAATTTTTAAGAGTATCACCAAATGAACATTAAAGGTGGGCTAAACATACAGAAATGTAGAAAAAAATTTAGGCTGCATTGTTATGTTCTTAGACTGCTTAAAAATTCCTATAGTATTGATGCTGTGTTACGCTGCTACTTTGCACTCATGCATATCATGTTAGGAGATGGCATCATGTTTTGTGTGATACCAGTCTAGCCACACACACAATTATACTTCAAAATAGAGTAATAAAAATAATAAAGAATGGCACATATAAATCATACAAGAATTTTTTTGAGGAACTAAAAATCATGACCTACTATGTATCTATATTTTGAAAGCATATATTTTCTGAAGACACACCAGGAACCTTCAATGTTAAACATTCAAGTCCATCGCCATAAAACAATTAGTAGAGATGATTTTCAAAGAAAAATACACACAAAAGCCTTGTATCAAACAAGTGCTCTTTATAAGCCATACCTAGGAAACCAAACCAACATCAGGATTTCGCATATTTAAAAAAAAACTGAAAAATTGATAATTAGCAAGAGTTTTTATAGCACCAAAAAAACTCTTGAACCATTAGCGTTAGCTTTAGAGGAACTGACTATCTTGAAGAGCACTGTTGTGAGCACATTTCATCTTCAAAACATTATCTGTTATAAACAACTGTGACTTTTTGTCATCTATTTCAACACAATTCAGGCATTTGTTATACCTGTTTCTGATCCAGAATTGCACTCCTTAAGGCATTTCCAATTTATTCAGACCTTGGCAGATCTCTTCACTTCTAACAGTGTCACAAAGCTATTTTATATCTGTGCCAACAGTCGACCACCAGTAACTTCACCGGCGAAGTGCAGAGTAAATGGTCTTTGGGGACTCGAGCTTCTTTGGTAGTCCGGTCTATGACTTGAGGAGTGATATGCGTGCCGTGAATTTCTGCATTGTTTTTCTTGTGTTTTCTGTAATTATACGAACCTTAATAAAAGTGTCTTATCGTAATAAGTTGGAGTTTTCTGTGCGTGGTCCATCGCTATAGTAAAAAAAAACCACATTGATGACCCCGAGTCACGAAAATATGTTGCAATCGCTTGCTGTGTATCACCGGTCTCGTGCCAATAGACAATGTTGCAGCCTCCAGTTTTTCCGGCAGTGGAGGACACCGCGACCACAGAATGGACATTTGACTGTGAAGTGCAACGCTTTACCCCATGTGCTACTAATACACCGGGAATGTTCATATCTCTGGTGTTTGCCTCGCCTGGCCGGAGAACTCTAACCTCTGCCGGGTACTGTACACATCATCGCGGACACCTTCTACAGCATTCTACGCTCGACAGAATGCTCCTCCAGCACAAGACCCCAGATACCCCTCGCCCGAGTTTCTACCGCACAACATGGACCACGCGGCTCTCCAGTTTCTGGGTCCACACTCATGGCCACCCCCTCCTCAGAGCGGCCTGCCATTTAATGTGTCTCCCTCCACACCAGTCGAAGGGACACTCGCGCCAACCGCACCGGGCCATTTATACACCTATCTGTCTGGCCGCCCCGCGCACACCTTGGGTGACGCACCTGCCGTGCTTCCGCCCCACCACTCGGCGCTCAATCATGATCTTGTGCCTCCGCTCAAGATTTTGGCTGCATCGGCGGTTGATCCTTCCGCACCTGCCGTGCCGTGCTCGTCGTGTGGCCGTACAGCTTCCATGCCTACAAGGACTGGATACCATGTCTCACCTACACAGCTAACGGATGTTCAACGCAACACCTCGCCCATCACTGAGGCACAGTTCCCACCAGTGAACACCGTTCAGAACCCCTGTACGCTTCGTGCCTTCCCTACAGTCTCGCAAGCACTGGCTCCTGGTCATTTTCCGAAGCTGCCGCCGTTACAACCGGACAACCCAGTGATGTGGTTTAGCTTGGTGGACAACATGTTGGACATACACAGTATTGCGGATGACAGCACTCGTTTTGTGTGTTTCGTGAACCACCAGCATGACCACCCTGATCTCATCAGTGACTTGTTGCTGAACCCACCCAAGAGCAAAAAATATGCCTCTGCTCATATATTACTCATCGAACGCCTCTCTTGTCCGCCAGCCGATACAATTCACAACATAATTTACGACGAGACTTTAGGGGACAGAACACCCTCACAGCTGTGGCGACGCTTGCATGTGCAGTTCAGTACCAAGATCTTGCCGAACTTATTACTCTGGGCATTGCGGTTGGTGAAGCTGCCGCAAGAACTGCAGTTACATTTGCTTCCACATACCGCAGCGTCACTCATGGATAAACTATGGCTGGCAGACCAGGCATACGCCATTATTTGACACAGCCACCTCCCTCCATGCAACGCAGCACCTAATACCGCCGAGGTTGGTAATCCTGTGATTATACTTCCACTGTCAGGCGGTAGTGGCCGGGCACATGAGTATCGCGGACAGCACACGGAACAGCAGCCACCTAGCGGCCAAGACCGGGAACCGCCAGCGGGTCAGCAACAGCTTCTCCCCACCCCAACTAGGCTAGCGCCTGCCCGCCCCGCCTTCCCCTCACCTGACGCTTCGGCTGGCGGGATGAGTACAGCTGACTCACGCATATGCTGGTTCCACTCCACTTTCAGGGACGCCGCTCGCAACTGCCGTCCACCCTGCATGTTCCCAAATGCCGCACGTGGACCTCAGTAGGCGCCACGCCCTGCGGACACATGCAGGGGCGCCCACAGACGTTGCATTCTGTCAGATCTCCCACCTCAGAAGGACGTCTGTACGCCTTGGATTTAGGTTCACGCTGGTATTTTCTCGTCGATGCCGGAGCAGATGTTAGTGTCATACCTTCCACATTTTCTGTAAAGGACAAGACACCAACCAAACTGTCCCTTCGAGCAGCAAATAAGTCGCCACTTCGTGTTGATGGTTTGGCCAAGCTACCAATTGAACTCATACCTGGCAAACAGTTCACTTGGTCCTTCTACGTGGCTGACGTCGAAGATCCAGTATTAGGCATTGACTTTCTTTTCCACTTCGGACTGTCTCCAGATCTTCAGTCAGTCCTCTCATATTGCATGTTCAGTCACCTCTTCGCCACCCTCCCCCCCCCCCCCTCCTCCTCAGCTTCCCAATGACTTTGACACAGCTCCCATCGAGTGCTCTTCACGTGCGGACAGCGTCACAACTTCCATTGCCCAGCTCCAGCCCAAATGCCCTGGAGTCGACGATCTCCATGCTCACAACACCGAACTGAACCGTGCCATATCGTTGGCTATGCAAGCCCTCACCAAGGCACGATTCCTCGTACAATGCCTGTCAATGCAGCCACCATCCAACACTCGAGATGCACCTCGTGGAATTTTGTCGCCACCGATGCAGACAGCTTCCCCAGCACACCAGGTTAGTGACTCTTGTGTGCTACTGATTCCCATTCACAATGGCCCCCAAGCGAGTTCGCCAGCCGAGCTGAACGCTATCACAAATGGCATGACACACAAAATTGTCACAACAGATGGTCCACCAGTGCGCCATAAAGCACGCCGACTGCCACCACATAAACTACGCCTTGCTAAAGCCGCAGTGGAGAAACTTATACGGGCAGGTGTTGTTCACCCATTGGACTGTAACTGGTCCTTGCCCATACATTTAGTCCACAAAAAGGACGGCACAGTGCGGCTCTGCGGCGACTATCATCACCTCAACGCGCGGTCGGTATTAGACGATTATCCGATACCTCAAATACGAGACTTTGCGCAAGTACTTAGCAGAGCACGCATCTTCAGTGTCTTGGACTGCTGCAAGGCATATTTACAGATACCAATGGAACAGAGTGACATACCAAAGACAGCAGTGATCACACCTTTTGGCCTGTACGAATTTTGTTACATGCCTTATGGCCCAAACTTGGCAACATTTTATAGACTCACTTCTGTTTAACTGCACATATTACAACGCATACCTCGACAACATACTAATTTTCTCCCCCTCTGACAGGGAACATGAACTCCACCTGGCCACGATACAGGACTTACTGACACGTAACGGAGTCTAGATCAACAATGACAAGTCACAACTCCGCTGCACCGCTGTCACTTTTCTGGGGTACACTGTCTCCTCAGATGGTATATGCCCCTCGCAGGAGCAGGTTGACTGCATTCGTGATCTACCTCTCCCAGTGTTGTTTCACGAATTATGCTGGTTTTTAGGAACTGTCAATTTCTACCATCGTAACCTGCCGATGGTGGCAGCAATTCCAGCCCCTTTGACTGATGCATTGGCCGGGAAACAAACCTCTGGCAGTCGCCGAGTACAGTGGTCTGACAACATGGTGAGAGCTTTTGAAGACCTTAAATCAGCGTTAGCACGTGGTGTCACTCTCGCCCACCCTTTCCCAGATGCCTGCATCTCTATTACAGTGGATGCAAGTGATTTTGCAATCGTTGCAGTCCTCCAACAGCGTGTCAATGACACGACACAACCACTCTGGTTTTTTTCCAAAAAACTATCTACAGCTCAACGTAAATGGTCAGCATTTGACAGAGAATTGCTTGCAGTTTATGAAGCTGTAAAATATTTCTGCACAGACATTGAAGGAAGGAATATAACAATTTTCACAGACCATCGCCCCCTCGCTGAGGCTATCCGTAACCCCACTGCTGACCTTCCTTCCCCCACGTAGGTTTTGGCAAATGGACTTAATTTGCCAATACACAACAGACATCCGTTACATTCTAGGTTCAGAAAATGTGGTGGCTGACTACCTATCACGTATCACTGCAATTTTGGACCTCACTAATTTCGACGAATTGGCCAACTTACAGGACAGTGACACCGAACTGCACAACCTCCAACAGGACCCAGATACTTCCCTTCAGATCGTTTCGTGCAACCTACCGTGCTTGGCCAGGCCACTGTGGTGTGATACATCCATGGCACCGCCCGGCCTATTGTTCCTCCTGCGCCGCATCGCCAATTGTTTACTACTTTACATAACCTGGCACGTCCTGGTGCTAAGGCTACTACATGCCTGGTTACAGAACGCTTTGTGTGACCAGGTGTGAAGTGGGATTGTCGTACTTGGGCTCGTGCTTGTTTACAGTGCCAGCGCAGCAAAGTCGGCAGTCACACACAACCCAGTCTAGGTAAATTCGACATCCTGAAAGGCCGCTTCCAACATGTACATGTGGCCTTGTAGACCGTTACCCGTGTCTGATGGTTTCAGGCATAGCCTGTCCGTCATTGACCGCGTTACATGTTGGGTGGAGGCAATACCCTGCAGGACATCACAGCGGATTCCGTAGCACGCACATTCGTATCCTCCTGAATAGCTCTGTTTCGCCGCCCTAAATCTATCACCACCAACCAGGGAAGACAGTTTGAATCCCTGCTGTGTAACAAACTCTGCGTCCTCTGTGGAGTGGATAGATTCAGCACTACGGCTAATGGATTTATACCTTTAGCTAATCTTTATTCAGATTTACTTCCTGGACCACAATAATTATAACCAGGAAGATGCATTTCAAATGGCAATTTGTTAATGAAAGTATTTCCTAATCCTTTTCCATATTTATCACTTTTCCAAAACGTATGTGGAAGATTATTCAAAAATCTAATTAAATATGGAATTCCTTTTGGATTATCGATTATGAAATCACTAAATTTATTTGTTAACATTTGTGCAATTCTAACATTTTCATTATGATAATTCTTATTTCCAGCAAGTTCTTCACCATGAATTATTGCTAATCTATCAATTAATTGTCTAACATCATTCATCCAAACATATTCAATTGATTTATCTGTATATTTTTTAATTAAACCTTTACCCATTTTCTCAGGTGCACTAGATTTTTTGATTTTCTGCCATATTGGATTGATTATTCGTTCATATTTCTCACTTCTACTTGATTTAGGTTTATTAGAATTAGGATCATTATTTTGATATATGGCATTTGTTAATATTAAGATGTCTTCATAATTATCAAAGGCATTTGCTTCATATTCATCTTCAACATTAGTTTCAGTCAAGAGTTTCATTAAGTCATCAGTTGCTTTATAATCTTTTTCAATGATTAGGATGTTGTCATTGTTAAATTTAACTTCAGAATCTCCTATATGGTGTTTACCACTTTCAAAACGTAATTCAAAAGCTTTATCATTGATAGAACGAATATACTTTGTTATTGTTGGAACATTATATGTCATTTGAGGTCAAATCTGTTTTTGACTCAATTTTTATTTCTCCTTTTCTTCTACTTTTTTCAGCATTTCTTCAAGTTTTTTTCGTGTTTGTGGTGATGGACTTTCAGTATTAAATAAACTTTTTTCAAATGAAGATTCTGATGGTGTTGATGGAATAGGAAAAATATCATAATTTTCTTTATGTTTTTCAACTTCTTATTTTCTTCAGTTGCTTTCAGAACGTTAACTCCTAATCCTTCAATACCTTGTTTTACTTTTTCAATAACAGGTTGATCTTCCTTTTTATATTTTTCATATTCTGTTCTCAGTTGCTTTTTCCAAACCTTAAATTGTTCTTTTAATTCTTTGGCTTTCTTTCTATTTTGTTTAGATAGTGTAACAACCTTTTCATCATACTTTGCAAACATTTATTAAGGAAGAAAAAACATTAATTATGTTTGTTTAACGTTTCACGTTTACGTTTAATGTTTATGTTTAACATTTATGTTTATGTTTATAAAAATTAATAAGGTAATGCGTTTTACTTATACATCTATTATAATAACAACGACCACATGTGTCTGGTCCACATGTAGCATTATCGTTACACCATGAACAATTTGTAAAATGTTGACCTTAAACTGATTCTAATTTTTTTCAATTTTTCATATTTTTTAAGTAATCAAGAGCTTCTTTAAATTCATTTAATAGATATGTAATATCATTTTTAAAGTGTTGATTTATTAGAGGTAAAAATAATTAAAGATTTATAAAATATTGTATTTTATTTCTGAACTTACCTTCATTTGATTTCTAGTCATGTCTATTGTGAAAAATCCAAACTTATCATTCCAACATTTACTACACGTTTCTTTATAATTATCAAACTTTCAATCTCCACCAACAAATTCATGATAAATATGATTTAAATTTGTATCATCTTGTCTAAAGATATTTAAAAAATTTAGATTGGATCTGACTAACTGTTTTGGTATTTTTGAATAAGTTTGAGCTAAATAAAAACAATCTATACCTTTGTGTCTGCCTCTAGTAAAATATTCTGTAATCATATCCTGGTTTTCAAGAATGAAATCATCGAATACAACAACTGAATTATTTTCGCATTCATCTAAAGGAATAATTTCTTCATTATTTTCAATAAAACTAACAATATTTTCATTAATTTTATCTTAAGTTTTTTTACATTGTTTTATAAATTCTTGATATTTTGGCTGTTCTAAGCTTTTTGGATAAACATATAAATGTTTAATTTTATTCCAATTTAACCAACCTGGTGCTAAAATATAATTATCAACTATTAATGTTGTTTTTCTGCAACCATTTGGTCTAATTATTGCACATCTAATAGAATTTGATAAAAGTTTACCATGTTTGTTTTTTTTTTTTACTTATTTTAGGTTCCCAATCTGTTTTGTTCATTTATTAATAATTCTTTCAGTATTAATGAGTAGATTGTTTCAACTTAGTGATAAATCAAGTATACTTAGTAATATATTAACTGTTCCAATACATGAAAATTATACTAATGTTTCATTAGTTGGTTTTTTATTCAACTTTTTTAACACCAAATTTTACAACATAAAATAATAAACTTTATTGTGATGGTGAAACGATAGAAATTTCTGTAGGTCAATATAGTTTGAAAAATTTAGAAAAATTTATTCATTCGAAAAAACCTAATATACACCTTAAAGTAGATGAAATTTTAAATAGAATTCTTATTGAAAGTGATGTAAATTTGTATTTGGATGTATTGGAAGTTTACTTGGTTTTAATAATCAAGTTGTTTTAGCTAATGAAAAAACCTTAGATGAAGATGTTCCTAAAATAATTCCTTTTGAATTAATAAATATAAATTTTAATTTAATGATCATTTTCACGAAGAAACTAATATTATTGCTTCATTTAAACATAATGCAGAATTTGGTGGACCAATAATTTATGAACCAAAATATCCTGTAGATGTTCCTATTTTTGATACAATTCAAGATTTAGAAGTTACTGTAAATGACGAAAATGATGGTTTAATTGACTTTAATGGTGCTACTGTAACAGTTGTTTTAGAAATATCCTAATTTTTTCCCTTAATAAATAAGTAATTGCTAAAACAATCTTAGACTGCGTCATGAATAAAATTGGAAGTTATCAATTCTGTTCATTCCCTGTGAATGAGAGAACTAAAAATAATATAAATGTTCCTAGCAAAGATACAGAAATTGAAATAAATATTGGTGATGGTGGGCTTCAATTCAAATCAAGCACAATTGTATATGAATTTTAGTATTGTTGGAAATGATGGAACATTATCCAACTTATGATGGAAAATCAAACAAAAAATTAATTGATTATTATGTAGCAAAACTGTTTGATTTTATAATGAGAAAGAAAAGAAATAATATTTTATCTAGAATTGAACATCTTTTTTTTCTTCATTTGTTATACTAAGTTTTATCCATTATCATTACTTCGTGGATTTTTTTAAAGATTATAAAGAAATTATGTTTGAAGGAGACTTAATTGTAGTTTTTACAAGTAGTTCATCTTCTGGAGACGTAATTCTTCATTGACCTGGTAAAAATGATGCTGGAATTGAAATAAAAGATACACTTCCTAAAGAAGGAAAAATAGTTATAGAATCTATGAAATTCGTGTACCAGTTGTTAAATATGAACCAAATTATGAACTTGAACAACGTGAAATCATTCTTAAAAATCCAAAAATTCCTATTTTTTTTTTTTATGAACTTCAAACACAAGAAGTTGCTGGTTTATCTGGTAAAAACAGTTTTGAACTAGATATTACAAATTACTATAACTCTACAGAATTTGATATGCCATACTTCGTATTTGTTACACTTCAAACAAATTGTAAAAATAATCAGTTAGTTGATTCGTCATTATTTAATAATGTTAAACTACGAAATAGTTATTTAAAAAATGATAGAAATAAAGTTTTTCCCCAATAAATCTGGAATATTAATCCGCCAAATAATAATACATGTGTATGTGTGGATGGATATGTGCGTGTGTGCGAGTGTATACCTGTCCTTTTTTCCCCCTAAGGTAAGTCTTTCCGCTCCCGGGATTGGAATGACTCCTTACCCTCTCCTTTAAAACCCACTTCCTTTCGTCTTCCCCTCTCCTTCCCTCTTTCCTGATGAGGCAACAGTTTGTTGCGAAAGCTTGAATTTTGTGTGTATGTTTGTGTTTGTTTGTGTGTCTATCGACCTGCCAGCGCTTTTGTTCAGTAAGTCACCTCATCTTTGTTTTTATATATAACTGTACTTATAGAGACATCTGTGAGCATTAGTCTGGACTAACTAAATTCTAACTTCTGTCAACAGATGGCACTGAAGTAAGTTTCATTTACTTTAATGTGGGAACATACTTTACTTTCAAGTAATTTTCTCTATTAATTAATTGTTCAGGCTTGTTCTCTAATTTTAAAATCAAATAATGTTAAGAAAATAATGACTTTGAGCCTTAAATAAATTGATGAAGAAGTTGATTTTTAGAAGATACTTTGTTAGTAGAACTCCAATTATATATATATTCTTCAAGCTCCTTTACTTCAGCCAAACTTCACACATTTGTTGACCAATGAGAGTGCGCATATCAAAGGTCATTATAACGTATTTGTGTGGAGAGTGCTACCCATTTGGCTAAAATATCCAACACAATCGCCTATGTACTTAATGACAGGCCGAATAAAAGAAGCGGTTCTGTTAATCTACATCTACATTTATACTCCACAAGCCACCCAACGGTGTGTGGCGGAGGGCACTTTACGTGCCACTGTCATTACCTCCCTTTCCTGTTCCAGTCGCGTATGGTTCGCGGGAAGAACGACTGTCTGAAAGCCTCCGTGCGCGCTCTAATCTCTCTAATTTTACATTCGTGATCTCCTCGGGAGGTGTAAGTAGAGGGAAGCAATATATTCGATACCTCATCCAGAAACACACCCTCTAGAAACCTGGTGAGCAAGCTACACCACGATGCAGAGCCCCTCTCTTGCAGAGTCTGCCACTTGAGTTTGTTAAACATCTCCGTAACGCTATCACGGTTACCAAATAACCCTGCGACGAAACACACCGCTCTTCTTTGGATCTTCTCTATCTCCTCCGTCAACCCGATCTGATACGGATCCCACACTGATGAGCGATACTCAAGTATAGGTCAAACGAGTGTTTTGTAAGCCACCTCCTTTGTTGATGGACTACATTTTCTAAGGACTCTCCCAATGAATCTCAACCTGGTACCTGCCTTACCATCAATTAATTTTATATGATCATTCCACTTCAAATCGTTCCGCACGCATACTCCCAGATATTTTACAGAAGTAACTGCTACCAGTGTTTGTTCCGCTATCATATAATCATACAATAAAGGATCCTTCTTTCTATGTATTCGCAATACATTACATTTGTCTATGTTAAGGGTCAGTTGCCACTCCCTGCACCAAGTGCCTATCCGCTGCAGATCTTCCTGCATTTCGCTACAATTTTCTAATGCTGCAACTTCTCTGTATACTACAGCATCATCCGCGAAAAGCCGCTGTGTACATAGGGTCACAGGAGTCCGAAACACAGAATATGTGTAGGACATTGTGTTGGAGGTTTTGCAGTTTTCAAATAGTGAAAAAAATTTATATTCTTTAAATGGACAACACTAAGCGACAGCTAAAGCAGACTTTAGGCTGCGCCAAGCCTCAATTAAGACAGTGTAGCGAATGTATGATTTAAAAAACTATTGAGGAATTTTATAAAGATAAATATCGAACAGGTGGACATAAATATGTACATAAAGAATGCTGCAAAGAACATAGTAAAATTAAATGTGGTAGAACAACAAATCATAATAATCTTATAGCTGCTAAAGAAGAAAGTAAATAATTTTATATCCTTATTCTTGAATATCATTTTGAAAAACACGTTTTTCACAAAAGCCAAAAATAATACAATTTTTGGGTCTAAGAAAATGATCTAACAATGCTTTTTTAAAACATTGTTTTAAGAATAATTTTTAAAAAACACGTTTTTCACAAAAGTCAAAAATAGGACAATTTTTGGGACTAAGAAAAAGTTGTCAAAAATTATTTTTATATACTTACTCTTTAGTATAATCTTAAAAAACATGTTTTTCGCAAAAGTCAAAAATAGGTCAATTTTTAGGGCTTAGAAAATGTTCTAAAAATGCCTTTTTAAATATTTGTTTTGCAAATAATTTTAAAAAGCATCTTTTTTACAGAAAAATAGGACAATTTTTGGGCGTAAGAAAATGATCTAAAAAATTTTTTACAAAATTATTTTTTATGATAATAGTTAATTACCTAATTTATTTAATTGTATTACATTCACCTGTGGGAAATGTATTCAAGATAAATGATTTTTTATTATTGTTATTATTATATTATTATTAGGTAAAAAGGATAGTAGTTAGATTTTGTATGTTCTGGATAACTAGGTCAATTTTGTGAAGATAACAAATATCGTGAGTGTTAACGAACGATATTTTTATTTTCATAAAATTGAGCTAGTGAGCCAGAACATACAAAATCTAACTACTAGTGGGCCCGCTTACGGCTTTTTGTTATAATTCTTACTGCTCTCGTTTGCATTTTAAATACCTTTTGTAAATTCTGAGCACTGTTTCCTCAGAAAATAATACCATAACTGATTACTGTATGAACATAACTAAAGTATACGGTTCTCAGCCATTCACTACTGCATGTGGATACAAGGATTCAAAGGGCATAACATGTTATGGATACCTATTTTGAGAGTTTCATATCATGATAATTCCACTTCATTTGGCAGTCAATATGCAACCCTAAGGATTTTGTTGTAGGTACATCATCTATGGAGATGTTATCGAGTTTTAAATTTAAGGGATTCTGTTTTCTGTTCATTCTAAAGCATATTGTATTTGTTTTCTTTACATTGAGAGTTACTTTGTTTTCCTGAGACCATTTGTGAACATCCCTGAACACTTCAGTAGAATTTTCCAACATTTGTGCTGGTGTGTTACTGGTGATTACTATGTTGCTGTCATCCGCAAACAATATCTTCCATGGCTGTTACCAGTGAGAACATCTAAAAATGAAGATCCTATAATTTTTACGGGTAAGTTTTCATTATTTGCTATTAAAACTTGCGAGCCCGTCAATGCTTCAACACTACTTTCATTACAAGGATATTTAGACATGTGCGCTGATGTGCCTGAGTCTAGTACCTTTATGTCCGTGTATCTTTACTTGCAGCTGCTGTTGTGAGGAACGTGTGGTAGCTGGCTGTCTTGGCCGAAGTTTTTTCGTCGTTTTTCTTCTTGCTGCGATAGTTTTTAGCCAGATGCCCGTACTTGTTACAGTTATAGCACCTCGGACCCTTTTTGAATATTACATCGCTCTTTTTCTTGTTGACTCGCAGAGCAGCATCACTAATGGATTGTTTATTACAAGCTTCATCGTCTATGTCTTGCAGTAATTTATTTTTTATGGAGTCTCCTGTGACCAGCACGTTTGAATTTTCTAAGCTCATAACCAGAGGCTTATATTCGTCTGATAATCCTGCAAGCAGAATACACCCAATCCATTCTTCTTTAAGTTCAAAATTCAAGCCATTTAATTTTTGTGATGTGGAATTTATCTTTGACACATATTCTTCTACTGACGAACAGTTCTCCAGTCTGGTTGACAGTAACGTTTTTAACAACCCTATCCTTCTGAAGGTACCAGAATCTTCATATACTTGCTTTAGCTTGTCCCACGCTTCTTTTGCTGTAGATGTATCTTGCAACTAAACATATATCGACATATGGACGGAGAGTATAATTTTGGCTCTTGCTGTACGAACTTCAGTTGCAACCTGTACTTCGCCTCTGACGCATCCCCACAATTGTTAGTGTTCTAAGTATGTTCGCATAGCGAACTGCCAGGTACTGTAGTTTTCTCTTCCCATCAGTTTTTCGATCGTAGGCAGTGAGTTGGTATTTACTGGCACCATGGTTTTAGCGATTACGTCGTTCCAAATTACCGCGTGGACCAAGCGGTTCTAGGTGCTTCAGTCTGGAACTGCGCTGCTGCTACGGTCGCAGGTTCGGATCCTGCCTAGGGCATGGATGTATGTGATGTCCTTAGGTTTAAGTAGTTCGAAGTCTAGGGAACTGATGACCTCAGATGTTAAGTCCCATAGTGCTTAGAGCCATTTGAACCATCTGATTGGAACAATTTATTAATACATTAAGCAAGCTACATGAATTACACACATAAAGCTCAATACACGGAATAAAATAAATCATAGCGTCCGTAGTTGCCCATAGCAACACAAAAGGTATTCACATACCAGGGAGGCATAGATTCTAAAATCCCACAGAATGCTTTTGATACTTTATTCTATTTTATTTTATTGGCTTCTATCATAGACACTTTTTAGCCATCACAAATAAATGTACTGACACATATAACAAGGTAAATTTTTTTTTTCTTCGTCATACATACTGTTTAGTGCGTACATTCATATGTTTTAGGATCAAAATTATTGTAATCAGATTACAAAACACAGTTGACTGCTAAAATTTTATTTGTTAGTTAAGTTTTTTAGTTAAGTTCAATTCATTTTAGATTTTTATGTCTTCTGTCGCTAGAAACTGGGATATGGCATCATATGTACTCCTGGTTGTGTCCCCAAGTATTGGGATCGTGCAAAGCGGCTGGCAGTGACCAAGTCTTAAGAGCTCCTTTAAAAAGTCGACTCTGCTTTTCTCATAGCATCTAGACTGAAATAATGTGTGATTTACGTCATCAATTGTTTCCTCTTCACATTGACAGTAGGGTGTTTCCGATACGCCGATTCTATTTAAGTGGGCAGGGAAAGATCCATTATTGAGATGCATTCCCACAACGGACGTTAAAATTTTCTTGGAATGTTTGAAGTTCGCAAACCGTGCCTGTCTTGGTATGAATGTCTGTGTACGTGCATAGCTTTTATCTCTTGTTTGTTGGCTTTCATTCCATTCTTCCTGCCATGAGAGAATCGCTTGTTATTTTACTTTTAGGGGGTATTCTGTGTATGGGAGTTAAATGTCCTTAGGTCTTCCACCGTTAATCGCATCTCTCACTAGTTGATCTGCTTTGTCATTGTATAGAATGCTGGAATGTGATTTGACCCATACATATTCTATAATTTCGCCAGTCTTCTTAGCTTTGAGGTATTGATCCAGTATGTCGAGGGTGTATTTACTATAACCCTGTAACTAATGGATTTCAGAACGCTTTGAGTGTCAGTGATTATTACTGCCTTGGAGAATTTGAGAGGTCTTGCATATTTGATTGCCTCTATAATAGCGAAAGTTTCAGCAAGAAATATGGAAGCATCACTGTTTTTGAGACATTATTTCTTTCGTAACTAATCAGCTTTCGTGGTTCACATTTCGGGTCAATTCTAGTGTCCGATTCCACCTGTCGGCTTTGACTAATGACGTAATGTGTGATGTTATTTTGTTTGTGCCGGAGACTGTATTTATGAACGTTAAATGATTTCTCTGGATTTCCTCGTTACGCGCGTATATTAAAAATTCGATGTACATTGTTTTGTTTTCATGTAGTAATTTGTTTTCAGTATCTTTTGTTGAAGAAAGTCGTCGTCATTTGTAAGATCTTGTTTTCTCACGCAATTGCTTTTCATTATGGATGAGTCAGTTGTGTTTACAGCGAAAATTCTTGTTGAGAAAACGACTGACTGTAACTCGACTATAAGAGTTTAGTAATCATTGGGCATTATTGCAGAATTTTGCAAGTGCAGTGTTTGTGGAAATTATATGGTTTTGACTAAGGTTCCATCATCATGGAGTTACGACGAATACATGTGGAGGTGCAGAAAAAATAATATATGGAGATCTGAACGGAGGGGACGTTGTTCAAAAGATCGAGGCTGAATTGAGAAGTAATAGTCACGTTGACGTACTATTTTTGCTATCAGTATTCTTGTAAATCTGTCATTCACGAAGCAGGGATTTCGTGTGGCACTTTAGTTGACTGGTTTTCATTTTGTAGAGAAGTCTTCAAATGGTTCAAATGGCTCTGAGCACTATGGGACTTAACATCTATGGTCATCAGTCCCCTAGAACTTAGAACTAATTAAACCAAACTAACCTAAGGACAGCACACAACACCCAGTCATCACAAGGCAGAGAAGTAGAGAAGTCTGTGGAGAATTTATAAAGTATTGGGGATTTGGGGATCATTTTTTTTTTTTTTTGGGGGGGGGGGGGGGGGGGGGGAGGGGGGCCAGGTTTACAGTTGAAGTTTTTTGGGAAGAGAAAGTACGAAAGGGGGAAGGATGCTGTTGGGCTTTGGGTTTTCGGAGTAGTAGTTTCTGGAGGGGATTGTGCTGATGTATTTAGTGTCGTACCAAATAGTACAAAGGAAGTGTTGACATCTTTAATAGAAGAATATGTTGAAGAAGGTTGCGTAGTCATGTCGGATGGGTTTGCTTCGTACAAGGGGTTGGGTGAAAGGGGTTATCATTATTTGGTAGCGAATCATAATATTCAGTTTAAGGAGCAAAAGATCAATACTATTGGGGGGATATTGAGGGGCTGTTAAATCTGTTGTCTGGCGGGGAAAGACAAGGATTTCAGTGTTGCAAAGCCATTTGGATGAATACTGTTGGCGAAAGAGAACTCCTAAAGGTTGCTTTGTCTTGTGCCGGTGGGCTCTTGTGATTGACTTGTGATTTTTTTTATTAATTTAAAATTTTGCGTGTGGGTGAGGGCACGTGGTAGGGTGGTACCTCTCGTGCGGAGCAGTTTGTGTTTCTTATTAATTTTTTGATTAGTTACTCTGGATTTTCCGTGTTTCGTTATAGTTTCACCTCCTAACATTATTATTTCTCGTTATGTCCTTATTCTTTGTTTTTGGCAGCCTCGATCTCTCACTCCTTTGGAAGTTCGTATGTGGTAAGGTTTTTTTTTTATGTCGCCACTTTTATGTTTTTCTTTTCAATGTTTTTGCTGTACTGCTTTTAATTTTAATTTCATTCCTGATGGATCAGTGTTACTGAGTGTTGTTTTGGAGCCAGTGTAGCTGGTGTGATTTTCGTGTGGTATAGTTATCAGTTCCAAGGTTGGGTCATTTTTGCGTTTTATTTTTTTGAGTGTGCAGTAATTTTTGTAAAGATTTTTATTTTTTGAAAGTCTAGTCGTATTCTGTAGTTCACTAACAAAGTCGTTTTTTAAGCAGGTTTCTCATATGTTATATAAGATCTTTGCGCTTGTAATTGCTCTTTGTACTACCGCGAAACAGTAATATTGGAATCGGTAACTAGCCTAGGTTACTTCTTGTTAACGATTCCAACTATTCGATGGTTCATTACTTAGACCCCTTTTGCAGTACATGTGGAAAATATAATACAATGTCTGCACTCGTAATTGCTTTCTGAAGTTTTGCGCAAAAGTTAGTAGTATTGGAATCGGCAACAAGAATTGACCTATATATGAGGTCAATTCCAGTTACCGATTCCAACCATTCGATAGTTCAGTCATTAGATCCTTTTTTCTATTCGATGGTTCATTAACTCGATCGTTTTTTTCTAGCAGGTGTATCAAATGTAATAAGATTTGTCCGCTAGTAATTGCCCTCTGATTTACCGCAAAACAGTTACAGACATTCCACCTGTTGCTATTTCATTACTTAGATCGTTTTTCCAGGTTCTGTGTTAAATATAGCCTAATACCATTTCTGCACTCGCAGTTACTCTCTGAACTTATACAGTAAAGTTAGCAATATTGGAATCGGTAACTAGAATTAACCTCTTATATAGGTCAATTCTGGTTAGGGATTCCGATATTTGTTAATTTGTCATGGATTTCCGTTACTTGAGTTCCTACCTTGTTTACGATTTACAGCGTTCGTTTTTCCATATTTTATATTAGTAATTCGTATGTGTTATAATTCGCTTTATTTTCCTCTGCTCTGTTCTAATGTAATTTCTCCCCGCCCACACCCCAACTTTCCTGCGCTTCTCCCGTTTGAATGAATAATCAATAATAAAATTAACGTAATTTTCCAATAGGACGACTTCACCATGCACTATACTATAGGCCCTAATAGAGTTTATGGTTTTCTGTGCCCCTCCACTCGCATGAATTATGAGACGCTATGTATAATCAATCTGTGAAGGCAACGGCTCATATTCGTAAACTAATGACTGTAGCTTACGATAAAATTACACAATTCACATGATTAATTACTTGTCCACAAATTGTACCGACAAGAATATTATCTGCGTTTATCGTAAATTTACCCCTTTTTTGAGTTTGCAAACAGCTATAATTAACCTCAAAACGTTTAGGAAACTAGAAGTTTCTATCACAAGATTTCGCATTGCATGAATAAAAATCTAGTTTTGTGTATTTGCTTCAATTCTTGTAGGGATGAGCAACTTTTTAGCTCAACAGATCGAAAGATAATAAGTGAGCTTAATTTAAAGTT
Source organism: Schistocerca piceifrons (assembly GCF_021461385.2). Lineage (NCBI taxonomy): Eukaryota > Metazoa > Arthropoda > Insecta > Orthoptera > Acrididae > Schistocerca > Schistocerca piceifrons. The sequence goes on along the minus strand of NC_060139.1, from coordinate 115,821,981 downwards.
ATTTGTTCACTGCCATATAATACACTGCACCAGCCAAAATGCAGCTCCACTGGGAATGCTGTTCTCGAACATGGGATGAGCTCATAAGCAGCTGGATATCTCCCCGACCATTGTCAAATGATTGGCAATGTGTTGAAGGAGCTCCCAAGAGTCGTATACCTGCCATGCCTGTACCAGAGGTACCTCAGGTACTATCCTCTCCCATGAATCTTATCTCATCTGCAGAAACTGCAGGGTCTGTCATTACTCATCTACTTGACTGCGAATGGTGTGTCAATTGTAGTTGTAGGTGTCCTGTACAGGGTGGACGGGAGACCAAGGAGGACTCAGGGTGTTTCACCGATTCGCCTAACCAATAAGTTTGAGGTGCTGTCTTTCGCTGAAACAGAAACTAGCCATGGGAACTCACTTCACCTGTTTTGGGGAAAACTGTTTTGTCCAGTGTCAGCAGGAGGCAAATGCGAAAGGATAGAGGTCTATTGATTGACATCGGTTCAGACATATGGCGAATTATGGTGCTGTTAGGAAAATGTCAGCAGGAGACAGGAAAGTACATTAGGTGCATTCAGTGTATATGCCTGGGGGCCTCATTCAACATCTTGAAGAGGCTATTCCAGCAGCCATTGAGGGAACAGCAAACAGTTGCAGATTTTGATGCACATTGGAACAGATGATCCCTGTTGCCTGGGTTCTGGGGTCATTCTTGGGTCACTCCAGTGACTGACAGAGAAGGTTGGGAAGGCAAGCCTTGTGCATGGAGTTGCAACAGAGCTCAGAATTTGCAGCATTGTCCCTAGAACTGATCATGGCCCTTTGGTTCTGAGTCAAGTGGAATGACTAAACCACAGACTTTGGAAATTCTGTGAGAAGCCAGGCTGCGACATCCTGGACTTGCACCGTAGGGTTGAGAATTGCAGGGTTCCCTGAATATGTCAAGTGCACACTACACATCAAAGGCTGCTGCTCAGGTAGTTGACTATGTGTGGGCTGCATACAAGGTTTTTTTTTAGATTAGGTGACCCTCCATCCAATCCAGATAGTAATAATTCTAGGAAACCCACGAAAACATCAATGTAAGATCAAAATGATTCCCACAGGTGAGAGTATTAAAATCCTAACAGTAAATTGTCATAGCATTTGCAGCAGAGTGCCAGAGTTTCAAGTGCTCCTGAAAAGCAGTGAAGCTCACATAATATTAAGTACAGGCATGATCTATATCGCTTCAAGCACGGGGGGCTACCTTCACAGTCTTGGATGTTATTGAATTTAGCACATGTTAAAATTCATGAGTAAGTAATAAATATATATTTTTTTGTTTTCTCCAAAAAGATTCATGCCCCGAGATACAGACCTCCAAAGATGACACTGATGATGATTTTAAAGATACGAATTTTGGAAAAAATTTTTAAAATGCCGTATATCTGTACAGTTCTAGATATTTTCTTAGTTTTTTTTTTTTATTTGAAAGATAATTGCTGTATGATTACAATAGTTCACTCTGTTTGGGCATATCTGTTAAAGTTCTTTTACTGTCGCCATTTAAATTTTTTAAATAATTAACAGAATTTTTTTTTCTTTCGAAAATGCCATTCCAGAAAAATTAGACTTTTTTTCTGTTGATTAGTACCATGTAGTAAAGGAAAGCTTCCACTTTTAAGTTGGACAGGTTTTATTGTGTGGGGATCAGGATGTTACGTGCGGTAATATCGAACCCACCATTAAGTATTTGCTTGCTTATAATGAATTAACTTTATTTTGATCATGTCGGTACAAACACATCTGCTCGAATACAGAGTTTGGAACACACTGAGATCAATAGTTTTCAAAGAAGTTAATTCTCAAAGATGAGGCGGTCAACTCTTGCAGTCGATAACCGCCACAGAGCCCCCGCCGGTAGTGCGGAGCACGGTAAGGATGATGAGAGGCGTGTGTGCACGCACCTGGCTGGCTGATGGTGCAGGTGCGCGTGACCGATCGTGTCGTGGCAGGCGCTAGTGCGAGGCCCAATCAGACCGTTTCTCGATGTCTTGGTAGGCACAACCAGTGGAGGGAAGGAGGCGCAGAAGGCGTCCACAGGTTGACCGTGGCATGCTGCTGATGGCACAGTGGAAGCAGAGGGCGGCGGCATGTCGGTGGGGAGAACATCGTGGTGCAGAGGCCATGCGGCACAGCGGGGTTTTGATCCGATCAAAGGCGCGGAGTGTGCTGAAGATGTGATGCGATGTATTGCCAAAGTATTTGCTGGTGAGTGCCGCGGTAAGTGCAACGTTTCCGTTAAGAGTTTGTTATTGGCCATATGACATAAAGGAGCAAGCATGCTGTGGCTTAACATGTTGCGTAATAGATGCCGGATGAACAACACTCGCGGTAATGACGGAGTTATAGAGGCGCTTGATGTCGCAGCAGGGGAGAAAGCAGCAAGGTGTACATGACTGACCTTGGTGGCGGATGACTTCGGTGTAGACGGAAGCATCACCTCAGAGTCTGTGGACAGTGAGTGTGTTACAGCGGTAGATGGCAGGATGTTCCAAGCGGAGTTGACAGTGTCAGTGTTTTGATGTGCGAAACGGCCATGATCGAAGGTCGGGGGGTGTGGCCGTGAGCCCTGTGCATGAGGCATGGCGGCGGCGAGAGGTGGTGGAAGGCGGGCATGGTCGGCAAAACCATGGTTGGAGTAGGAAGGCGATGAGACGTAATGTGAACGTGAAGAAGTCGAATCGGCGGATGAACTACTGGTCCGTGACAGAGAGGCGACACAGTTTGATGGAACTGGAGCTGCATGTGTGCTGTTGCTGTCGGCACTGCGGTCGAGTGGTAAGGCTACAAGCTGCTCGCGCGAGACTGCTGCACGGTCGTGTGTCGGAGTGGAAAGATGCTCACTCGTCGAAGCAGAAACGGCAGATGTGTCGGTCGTACATTGCGGATGTAGTGAAGAGGGCGGCAAAGCAAGCGGCACTGGAATGTGGCTGGTTATGCCGTGGTACAGAAACGAAGTGTCTGGAACTACCAAGGAAAGGTGGCAGCGGCATAAATAAGTTGGTTGTACCACATCAGTAACATAGAATTTCCACTTGAGGTGGCGTGATGATGACAGTTGTGACATCTGGGACATAGATCCATGTATTGTGATCGTCAGGGTATTAGTTGTAGCTGGTAGTAACGGCAAAGGATCGTCAGCAGTCGGAGGCGGATCAATTACAGGAGCATCTCGTTGCATGACGTGCTTGGTCGGTGTCGGCTGCAACATGTGTAACTGATCTTGTACCAACAAGATGTATGTCGCAATTTGCTCACGTAGCTGTTGCATTTGTTCAGGCGAAAATGTATGTCGTGAAGCAGTCGCAGGTGGAACAATAACAGGAGCATCTCGTTGCATGTTGTGCTCGGTTGGTGTCGGCTGCAGCATGTGTAACTGATCTTGTACCAACAAGTTGTATGTCGCAATTTGCTCACGTAGCTGTTGCAGTTGTTCAGGCGAAAATGTTTGTCGTGTAGCAGTCTGCTGTGCATCACTGAGTGCGATGGGGTCGAAATCAGAGTCTGTCTCTATCAAAGGGTAACCTGGCGTACAAGACAAGGTCGGCGGCACAGTATTGATGTAACAGTTTGAGTAGAAGAGATAGTGTGTGCGACCGCGAATGTGAAACTCAGCACTCAGCAGCGGTGGAGTGAGAACACGTTCACTGCTGTATGAAGCACTGATATGGCTGGAATCGTCTTCTGGGGTGGGTGAACAAGTTGTGGGCGTGATCGAGTAGTGAATGGCCGGGCGGTAAGTGTGCGTAGTGTTGGCGAGTTGTTGACAAGATGCGGGTGCATTAGCTGTGGCAGGATCGTATGTCGTGCAGCTGTTTGTTTTGACTGGGTGAGGTCAGTGAGCCAGCATGCAGCGGCCGTAACATCGCTATCGGTAGCGGTCGAGCAGAGTCGGTGTGGCTAGGGTGCTACGTAGAGGGAGGTGTGGCACGTCCAGTGTTGCACTGAGAAACAGTCGGCATTGTCGTTGGTGTAATTGGTGCATTGTCGTTGATCGATAGGATGCCCCTGATGAAAGTGTTCCTGTGATGTTGGTGATAGGTGCTGAATTAAAGCAGCTTTCGCTCTGGTGTACTTGTCACTCAAATTGTCACAAATAATGTCCGTAGTTATATAATGATAGTCCTTTAGGTGCCTGAAGAGTACGAGGTATTTTTCACTTTTGTCGGTGATGCCATAAGAGGAGAATATATACTCCGTGGCCATGAGCCACATTGGAAGTTGGTCCGAGAGAAATGTTGGTAGTTGAATGCTGCAAATGAGGGACAAGCACGGAGAAATGGCGGAAAAGTTGGCGTGAACATTCAAACTCAGGAAGACGGGCTGTGCAGAAACTGGGTCGAATGAATTTGCACGCGGTGTGGAAGATGTGGTAGCCATGACAGGCGCTTGTGAATTCGACCAGGCATGTGATTTAGCTGTAGTTCGGAGTTCGTGTGAACTACGATTTGCAACATAGTCCCCGTTTGTTGCAATCCATTGTTTGGCATGATTGTCCGATGTCGAAGCACTGCACAAAGTTAATTATTTACACAAAAGCAAGTCAAAATTATCCAAATTAATCGGCAAAGGAGAACTGCACTGTCCGGAAGTGAAATTACCGACGCGTGGAGCGGGTTTCGACGGACGACGTGTGTGCCTCGGTCGCATTGTCGATGTGTGAGAAGGTGACAAAAGTTACCTAAAACACAATTCACACAAGAGTCCGGAATTTACACACTAATTACACTTCCTGTACACTGCATCCAGATGCGGCACGATGCGAAGTCGATAGATGTAGAAATCCAACAAAGGGTTGCTGCATTGTTTGTCCATGGCGATGTTCCAGTACACTTTTCTGGCGCCGTAAGCGGCATTCGTGAGCGTCGGGGTCACCAGTGTGGGGATCGGGATGTTACGTGCGGTAATATCGAACCCACCATTAAGTATTTGCTCGTTTATAATTAATTAACTTTACTTTGATCATGTTGGTACTAACACATCCGCTTGAATACAGAGTTCGGAACACACTGAGATCAACAGTTTTTAAAGCTGTTCTTTCTCAAAGATGAGGCGGTTGACTCTTCCAGTCGATAACCGCCACAATTTAAAAAAATCGCGTTTTTAACTTTCAAGGATAATTTATGTCTTCACTGAAGATGTTTCTTACTAATTTCTTCATTACAATTTTATTTCTATTGTATTTGTTGTAGTTATTTCTTATCAGTTTCTTTGTTGCATTTATTTCTGTTCACTTTCATTGTTGCAGATATTTCGTACACTTCGTTGTAGTTTCTTGTCTGTTTCTTTGTCGTGGCTGTTCATTGCAGGTTTCTGTATTGTAGTTGTTCAGTGCTAATTTGTTTACTGAAGAGGCTTCTAAGAAATATGAGACCATCCAGTGATTTCTTTGTTTTTGTCAAGAATTTGCCAGTTGACAAAGTTGCTGTGTGTTTTGTGAAAAGGACTGTTTGAAATGTCTTGTGACTGGGGCCACAGGAGAGTGTAGTGTGTTGACTATTTGCATATCCATAAAAGAGTGATATATAAGACATACAAAAAAAACAAAACAAAAAAAAACCAGACTTTGTTCAGGTTGGGAATAAGTGTTCTCTTTTGAAGACTGTTTCAAAGTGAAGATGTTTCCGGTGACAACTTTTTGTGTTCTAAATGTTTTGACAGAATAACAACAGTGATAGTATCTGAACAAGATGAAGCCTCCCACGGTGCAGATTTTGCATCAATAGAGGAAGAATTAAATACCCTGAATCAGTCAACTACACAGGTAGGTGCCAGTCCTGTTAAGAAACCGTGGTCAGTGAAGTCGAGTCATAAGCTCTATTTATGCATCAAGAAAACACAGAGAAGCTACTAAAGCTATGGACGAACACACTACAGCAAAACTGACCACACTCTTCCATCTTCAGAAGAAAATGAACTAAAGCACTCTTACCAGGAATTTTTCACAAATATTGATTCAGCTGTTGAATATTGTGCGTCCTACAGTGAAAAGGTGCAAGTTTTAATTGAACCACATTCGATCAGTATCAAAGTACATGGTAGATAAATCAAGAAATATGAGGTCTGTAAAAGGAGTCTTTGGAAGACCAGATCCCTATTATGGTCATTCTGTAGAAGCAGCTCAAGTTCAAATAGTGCAGTCATTTTATCTGGAAGATAAATGGGACTGTTCTCGCTAGAGTGTCAACAAAAATGACACTTTCATTGTAATAATTGAAGGTCAAAAAGTTGTGAAAGTTAAGAGTTACATGATGAACAGTGTTAAAGAAACTTTTGCAATTTTTAAGAGCAACTGTACAACTTCATATTTTGGAAGATCAAAATTGTATGCACTACGACCTAAGTGGGTAGTTCCACACCCACTTAGAGATGTCTGTTTATGTGTGTACTGTGCGAATTTTGAACTTTGTGTGGTAACTTTGAAGAACTTACTGGAGCACATGATATATGACACCTTGGTTGGGTGTATCAAGTCATTAGTAGTCTGTGACATAGAGCAAGAGACTTGTTTGTTTCAAGAATGTGGTGACTACCCTGGAAAGGGAGGACTGTCTTCATAGACACTTGTCCTGGAAGATGTAGCAGATAACTCTGCAGAAATTACACACGTGACATGGGAGGGAAATAAACTAATTGAGAAAACTGTTGCCTTTGACAGTTTCATTGATGAACTTGGTAAATGGTCAGTGAAAGCAGTAACACACCAGCATCTGAAGAAATTGCAACAACAACACATTGCAGAAGTGAAATGGTGTGTACTGGCTGAAGAACTATGTTTAGTGCTTCACTGTGATTTTGCTGAGAATTGGTCTGTAATACTCCCACAAGAGTATCATTGGAGTAATGACCAGGTTTCAATTTTTTTAGGAGTGACATAGTTTCAAAACAAGACCACAAGTGTTGCAGTAATAAGTGATCACACAGGACATGGCTCAGCACATGCTTTGCTAGCAGTGTGCAAAATTCTTTAAGTGCAAACAGGGGTGGAGAAGATCATCATTATTTCTGATGGTGCTCCTAGTCATTTTAAAAATCATTACCAGCTGTTTGAATTGAATAAGTCACTTGCGCCCACTGACTGGGTATACAGTGCTACTGGTCACGAGAAGGGGTCTTGTGATGGTGTAGGAGGCCTGCTGAAGCACCATGCTACAAAACATAATCTTTCCTGACCAAATACAGCTGTGATTCAGAATGCTGAGGATTTTATGAGGGTCATGAAATCTTAGACATCCACAGCCCTCATTCTTATGTCCAAAGAGGAAATCAAAGAATTCTGTGAGCACAAAAAAGAAGAATGGTCCAAACGAACTACTCCTGTGAAAGGAATTCAGAAGACACATTTTTGGACTCAAAGTGATGGGCAAACTTATATTGCACGCACTTTAAAGAGCAAGAAAGAAGAAATTTTGTTCGTTTGGCCAACACTTCAGAAACAGCAGGATAATATTCAGATTCACAACCTGAGAAGGGGGATGTTTGTGGCATGTGTGTGGGACTGTGAGTGCTGGGTTGCAGAGATTAATGACACCAGTTATGAGTTGAACGAAATTGCAGTGAACTTTATGCTATCACATTTACCAGATGCTGGATACAGGTTTCCAGCTGAAGGACAGCAACAACACCATCAGTGCTCACTTCCTGTTCACAATGTTTTGAAAATTGTAAGTGCTCCAGTTCCTATTGGTTCAACAGGAAGGCATCACTCTATATCAAAGGAAGATACTGAAGTGTGGTGTAATAACTTCAAGTTGAACAAATATATTTCAAGGAAGACGCAATACATGAAAGTCACAGATCAAGTAAACAGAGTAAGACTTGTGTACACTTTAACAGTCAAATCATAACTGAGTCCAAGTCTAGCGGCCGCTGGCTGGCTGGCCGCTTAGGTGGCGCTGCTGCTGCATGGCTGGCAGACAGTGCCACATGTAGAGGACGCCCGTAACTGCGTGGTGGTGCTTTGAAAGATCGGCGAGTCACAACACTTTCCCCCCCTTTGAATTTTTTGCACAGGTCTTGATGGAGGTGGCCTGTAGATTGCTAACGTCCATAGGTGTTGTTTGACTGGTCGTAAAGTCTCGAGGAGGAGGCTTCCCGTATGATAACGGATTGAGATGACAGGAGACGTGGGGGTTGAATCCGCTGGGGCCCCGTGCACCAATCTGCCCGTTGCTGCAACTCCGGTTATTATAACAGGAGACATGGGCGATGTGTCCGTGTCCGTAGGAGAAGGAGGCGAGTAGAGTTGCTCCGACAGATGATGGTCATCTGGTTCATGCATGGGCATGTCTCCTGGTGGCATCAGTTCTTGTGCTGGCACCGACATGATGGTGAGAGGACTGCGTGGGTAGTGGGAGAGTCCAGTATCCCGAGTGTCAGGTAGAGCTGAAGGTGGTGTAGAGACATCTGGAACAGGCGTTGCCGGCAGACGAGGCCGAAGCTGGTCCGAACGACGCACTGCAACACCCGTGTCCATCTGAATTTCATACAGGTGTTGGCCACAGTGTTGTAAGATGCGGCCAGGACTCCATTTTGGCCACCTACCATATCCCCGTACCCATACAAGGTCGTCGGCGGTGAATCGGCCAAGCGAAGGCACTCGCAGCCATCAGGTGGAAGGCCGCAGAAGATGAAGTAGTGTGCGGGGCGGTCAGCCATGTAAGAGCTCAGCTGGGCTGTGGTGGCCCATAGGTGTGAAACAGTAAGAAGCCAGAAATTGGAGAAGCGCATCATCAGCAGAAGAAGTCAGGAGTTTCCTCATCTGAGCCTTAAATGTGCGGACCAGTCGTTCAGCCTCACCGTTTGACTGTGGATGTAACAGAGGGGCCGTGACATGCATGACGCCGTGACGGGCACAAAAATCCGCAAAATCGGAAGAGGCAAATTGCGGACCATTATCAGTAACAAGAGTAGAGGGAAGGCCTTCCAAAGAAAAAATGCAAGCTAGAGCATTGGTGGTTTCTGCGGTGGCAGGCGACATGCAACGGACAATGAAAGGAAAGTTAGAGTAGGCATCAGTAACGAGAAGCCAATAAGTACCTAAAAAAGGTCCCACGAAGTCAGCATGAATACGCTCCCAGGGCTTCTCAGGCGAAGGCCACGGAGATGAGGATGACTTCGGGGCGGCGGCCTGTGACGCACAAGGGCCGCAGGCAGTGACCATGTGTGTGATTTCAGAGTCGATGCCAGGCCAGTACACATGACAGCGCACCAGAGATTTTGTGCGAGACACACTCCAGTGCCCTTGGTAAAGGAGGCGCAAGACCAAAGCACGCAAAGACGCAGGTACCACAACACGCGGCGAAGCATTTTCGGTGGAAAGGAGGATAACACCACCCCTAGCTGTGAGGCGCTAACGCGAAGCGTAGTAGTTCTGCGACGCATCAGAAGTCTTAGCGGACGGACGATCTGGCCAACACTTCTGAATACAGTGTAAAACCCAGGAGATGGTAGTGTCAGAACCCGTAGCAGCCGTCAGCCGGTCCCCGGTGATGGGGAACTCGTCCACAACCTGCTGCTTGGCAACATCCAGGTGGAAACACAGAAGTTCATCCCTGTCGAATGCCAGATCAGGACCCATGGGAAGGCAAGACAGTGCACCAGAATTCGCATGTTGAGCTGTCGGCCAGAAATGAATCTCATAATTGAAACTAGACAAGTAAAGAGCCCAACGCTGGAGGCGGTGTGCAGCCCGTTGATGGATGAAACAAGGAAACAATTGGTTTGTGATCCGTAACGAGATGAAGTTTGGATCCATAGAGAAAAACACCAAACTTATGAAGAGCATAAATAATCGCCAAAGCTTCTTTTTCAATTTGAGAATACTTTTGTTGGGCATCCGTGAGCGTTTTGGAGGCATAAGCTATGGGTTGTTCAGAACCATCAGAAAAACGGTGCGCAAGGACTGCACTGACCCCGTATTGAGAGGCGTCTGTGGCAAGGACAAGATGTTGGCCCGGTCGATAAGTAGCCAGGCACTGGGCCTGTTTCAGCATAGTCTTCAATTTCTGGAAAGCTGCATCGCATGACGCAGACCAGTGAAAAGGCACATTTTTATGCAACAGGCAATGGAATGGCTGAGCCACCGAAGCAGCAGACGGTAAAAACTTGTGATAGTATGCTATTTTCCCCAAGAAGGCCTGCAGTTCCTTAAAAGATGTAGGGTGAGGAAGAGCATCGATTGCAGCAAAAGTTTGTTGAAGTGGACGAATACCATCCCGAGAGAGTTGAAACCCCAAGTACGTGATAGATGCCTGAAAAAATTTTGATTTCTGAAGATTACACTTAAGTCCAGCAGTCTGTAAGACATGAAAAAGTGTGCGGAGATTTTGAAGATGTTCGTCAGTGGTGGAGCCAGTGACAACAATGTAGTCCTGGTAATTTATACACCCAGGGACAGTAAGCAATAATTGTTCCAAGAATCGCTGAAAGAGAGCAGGGGCACTGGCAACTCCGAATGGCAATCGTTGGTATTGATAGAGGCCGAAAGGCGTGTTAAGGACCGGAAACTGCCGGGAAGCAGCGTCGAGAGGAAGTTGATGATAAGCTTCTGACAGGTCAAGTTTAGAAAAATACTGGCCTCCAGCAAGTTTAGTGAACAATTCTTCAGGTTGAGGCATAGGGTAAGTGTCGATAAGGCATTGAGCATTTGCAGTGGCTTTGAAATCGCCACAGAGACAAATATCACCATTTGGCTTAGCAACGAAAACGACAGGAGAGGACCACTCACTGGAAGTGACAGGAAGCAAGAACCCTGAAGCAGTGAGACGATCCAGCTCCCATTTGATCTGATCATGAAGGGTCACAAGAATGGGCCGAGCCTGAAGAAACTTAGGCTGAGCAGTGGGTTTGAGCGTGATATGAGCTTCAAAGTCGTTTGCATGGCCTAACCCAGGAGAAAAAAGGGATGAAAATGTCGTCGACAAGGAATCCAATTGAGCATAAGGAATAGCATCAGAGACGATATTGACAGAGTCATCTATGGAGAATACAAAAACGTGAAAGGCATCGAAACCAAAAAGATTCTCTGCATTACTATGGTCGACCACAAATATGGGAAAGTGTGAACGACAGATTTGTAATATACCTCAACATCAAATTGTCCCAAGCGAGAAATCTTCTGTTTATTGTAAGTCCACCCCCTGCGGGTTCGGGGGTTAGAATAGGCCCGCGGTATTCCTGCCTGTCGTAAGAGGCGACTAAAAGGAGTCTCAAACGTTTCGGCCTTATGTGATGGTCCCCTCTCGGGTTTGACCTCCATCTATCTAAATTATTCCGAAGAGCGAGCCAATTGGGGAAGGGCACCTTACATGGTGCACTGTATCCTTCGTGCATTTCGACCTATAGCCGTCTTTCTCGTCGTTGCAATGGTGTCCCGCTCGTTTTCGATCTCTTGGGCGATTACCACGCTGCACTCTGCAGTGTTTCTTTTAACTGTGACGACGACCTTGGCCATTTTTGCACCTAAGATCCAGCACGGTAGCCAGTCCGTTGTGGTGGGGTCGCCATGTACCCTCTTGGTTGTAGCCCCCTGACAACACAGGGATCGCTCTACTGATGCCTGCGCCGTTCACTCCCCACGTATGCCAAGGAGTAGATGCCCATCTCCCTGGGGCATCAGGACTCCCGGCAATGGCCATCCTGCCAGGTGGCCTTTGCTGTGGCTGGGTGGCGCCCGTGGGGAGGGCCCTTGGTCAGAGTAGGTGGCATCAGGGCGGATGACCCGCAATGAAGCGTGGTACATCATCTGTCGCTGGCAGCCAGCCGTCAGCAGTCTCTAAGCGTTCGAGAGCCCATTTTAAAGGTAACGTTTATGACCCCAAATCGTTCCCCTCCCTCGCCACACCATGGGAGGAACGACAGGCATTGCGTGACACTGAGACGTATTCGCCCAGATATCTTGTCTGTACCAGAGCTGATGGGGAATCTTTTCTATCCGTGAAGCCGCAGTTCTTTGTAGAGCATTTAGAGGACAAGTTCGGGGAGGTGGAGGGCTTGTCCAAGATGCGGTCTGGATCGGTGTTGATAAAAGCGGCATCCTCTGCCCAGTCACGGAGGTTGCTCAATTGTGACAAGTTGGGGGATGTTTCCGTTAGCATCACGCCGCATAAGAGTCTGAACATGGTCCAGGGTATTATATTCCACCGGGATCTTCTTCTGCAGTCCGACGATGAATTACGCGCCAACCTCGAACAACGAGGTGTTCACTTCGTCCGGCGCGTCCATCGGGGTCCGAGGGATAATCAGGTCGCCACCGGTGCCTTCATCTTGGCCTTTGAGGGTGATGTCTTACCCGAAAAGGTTAAGGTGATGGTTTATCGTTGTGATGTGAAGCCATATATCCCTCCTCCGATGCGGTGTTTTAAATGCTGGAAGTTCGGGCACATGTCATCTCGCTGTACTTCCAGCATGACGTGTCGGGATTGCGGACGTCCTTCGCATCCCGATACTCCATGTGCCCCACCTCCTATCTGTGTTAACTGCGGAGAACACCATTCCCCCTGCTCGCCGGACTGTAGGATATTGCAGAAAGAACGGAAGATAATGGAATATAAGACCTTGGACCGGCTGACCTACCCCGAGGCTAGACGGAAATATGAGAGGCTCCATCCTGTGGCAATGCCGTCAACCTACGCCGCTGCTGCAACGACGGTTCTCCCATCATCACGAATCGGCTCTAAGATCGGTCAGCATCCACCGGCCCCCTTGCTTGTGGGGGGCACTTCACACCCTGTTGCTCCTGCTCCATCTTCTTCAGGAGCAACACCCTCCCAACCTTCGGGGACATCAGCTCCCCCTTCCCAGCCGGAGAAGCGTAAGACTTCTTCGGCTGCTCTCGCCAGGAAGGGATCCCTTGGGGACCTCCCTTCGCAAGTTCTGACCAGTGGCAAAGCGGACGCCCGCAAGTGGTTGAAACAACCGCCAGTCCCTGGTCGTCGGGCCTCGCGGTCGTCGTCTGTCCCTGAGACTGACCCAGTGAAGCCCATGCAGCCTGAAGAGCCGAAGGCACAGCGTGATAAGCAGAAAAGGAAGAAAGTCCCCAAGACCAACGGTAATGCGGTGGCACCGATCCCGCCGCTCCCTACAAGCTCTGCCTCTGAGGACGAGGTGGAGATCCTGGCGTCCGCTGAGGACCTCGCTCTTGCCGGTCCCGCGGACGCAATGGATGGCATTTGCACGGATGCTCCATCGGAGGCAGCAGGTGCCCCAGTGGCGTAATCTGCCTTCCCAGTCCCGTCACGCCTTTCCCAGCCATGGACAACACCATCCTCCAGTGGAACTGCAGCGGTTTCTTCCACCATCTAGCTGAGCTCCGCCACCTTATCAGCCTTCACCCTTTCTTCTGCATTGCTCTCCAGGAAACTTGGTTTCCAGCAATGCGAACCCCCGCCCTCCGTGGCTATCGGGGTTATTATAAGAACCGAGCAGCTTATGAAAGGGTGTCTGGTGGCGTCTGCATATATGTCCTTCACACTCTGCACAGCGAGTCTGTCCCTCTCCAGACGCCTTTAGAGGCTGTCGCTGTACGCGTGTGGACGCCACAGGCTGTTACCGTCTGCAGTCTTTGCATTCCACCGGATGGTGATGTCTCGCAGCATGTCCTGGCTGCACTGGTCGCCCAATTGCCGCCACCTTTCTTGCTATTGGGCGACTTCAACGCTCATAACCCTCTGTGGGGTGGGTCAGTGGCAACAGGTCGAGGCGCCATCGTTGAGCATTTATTGTCGCAGCTCGATCTCTCGCTGTTAAATGATGGTGCCTTCACACACTTCAGTGTGGCGCATGGCACCTACTCCGCCATTGACCTTTCCATCTGTAGCCATAGCCTCTTACCGTCTGTCCAATGGAGTGTGCATGACGACCTGTGTGGTAGTGACCATTTTCCGATCTTTTTGTCACTACCACAGCGCCACTCTTCTGGGCGCCCTAGCAGATGGGCTATGAATAAGGCTGACTGGGACTTGTTCTCCTCCACTGCCGCTTTTGAGCCTCTCTCTACCGATGACATTGATGCGGTGGTTCAATCGGTCACCACCGGCATCGTTACTGCCGCCAAATCTGCCATTCCCCATTCCTGTGGGTCCCCTCGGCGGAAGGCTGTGCCTTGGTGGTCGCCTGAGATCGCTGAAGCGATTAAAGATCGCCGGCGGGCGCTCCAGCGTCACAAGCGACATCCCTCCCTCGACCACCTTATCGCCTTCAAACGGCTGCGTGCGCGGGCCCGCCTCCTTATCCGCCAAGGCAAGAAGGAGTGCTGGGAGCGGTATGTGTCCACCATTGGCCTCCATGTCACTCCATCGCAGGTCTGGGCCAAGATTCGACGCGTCTACGGCTATCGGCCACCTGTCAGCGTCCCTGCGCTCTCACTGAATGGAGCAGTTTGTACTGACTCCGACGTCATTGCAAATCGCTTAGCAGAGCATTTTGCTACGAGTTCCGCTTCTGCGAATTACCCCCAGGCCTTCCGCTCCATTAAAGAGCGGATGGAACGTCGGAGCCTTTCGTTTCGCACCACCCACCCAGAATCTTACAATGCTCCATTTAGTGAGTGGGAATTTCGCAGTGCCCTCGCTGCTTGCCCTGATACCGCTCCTGGGCCAGATGGCATCCACTGTCAGATGCTGAAACACCTTTCAGTGGACTGCCAGCGGCGCCTTCTCGATCTTTACAACCGTCTTTGGGTCGAGGGGGAGTTTCCATCGCAATGGCGGGAAGGCATTGTCATCCCCGTTTTGAAGCCTGGAAAGAACCCTCTGGAGGTGGACAGCTACCGTCCCATTAGCCTCACCAACGTTCTTTGCAAGTTGCTTGAACGGATGGTGAGCCGGCGCTTGAATTGGGTACTGGAGTCTCGGGGCCTTCTGGCTCCATCTCAGGGTGGGTTCCGTAAAGGCCGCTCCGCCGCCGACAATCTGGTGAGCCTGGAGTCGGCCATCCGTACTGCCTTTTCCCGCCGTCAGCACCTGGTCGCTGTCTTTTTCGACATGCGGAAGGCGTACGATACGACGTGGCGTCATCACATTCTTTCTACGCTTCATGGATGGGGTCTTCGGGGTCCTCTGCCGATTTTTATCCGCAATTTTCTGTCGTGTCGTACCTTCCGCGTGCAAGTCGCGGCCTCGTATAGTTCCTCCCACGTCCAGGAGAACGGTGTGCCACAGGGCTCTGTTTTAAGTGTCTGTCTGTTTTTAATAGCCATTAACGGGCTTGCTGCGGCCGTGGGTAATTCTGTCTCTGCTTCCCTGTATGCTGACGACTTCTGCCTTTATTACAGCTCTACTGGCATTGCAGCTGTTGAACGTCAGCTACAGGGCGCTATCCGTAGGGCGCAGTCTTGGGCTGTAGCCCATGGGTTTCAGTTTTCGGCAGCCAAGACCCGCGTTATGCATTTCTGCCGGCGCCGAACAGTCCATCCTGAGCCGCGGCTTTATCTTGCCGACGAACTCCTTGCTGTGGTGGAGACCCACAGGTTTTTGGGGGTGGTTTTCGATGCCCGGTTGACTTGGCTGCCTCATATCCGGCAGCTTAAACAGACGTGTTGGCGGCATCTAAACGCTCTGAGATGCTTGGGCAACACCCGCTGGGGCGCCGACCGCTCTACACTGTTGCGGCTCTACCAGGCGTTAATCCAGTCCCGTCTGGATTATGGGAGCCTGGCTTATGGCTCAGCATCCCCATCTGCGTTACGGGTGCTGGACCCAATTCTCCACAGCGGGATACGCCTTGCCACTGGTGCTTTCCGCACCAGCCCCGTGGACAGCGTACTAGTGGAGGCAGGTGTACCTCCCCTGCGGTTCCGACGCCAACATTTGCTGGCCGCTTATGCTGCCCATGTTCTAAGCTCGCCCGGGCATCCAAATTATCGTCTCCTGTTCCCGCGATCGGTCGTCCATCTGCCAGATCGTCGGCCCCGGTCTGGTTGTACAATAGCGGTCCGTGTCAAAGAGCTTCTCTCTGGGCTTCAGGTTTTCACTGTTCCACCTACTTTCCGGGCTACTTTGCATACACCCCCATGGTGTGTTCGTCGCCCTTGCCTTCGGCTGGACCTGGCACAGGGCCCGAAGGACTCAGTCCCTCCAGAGGCCTTCCGCCGCCGCTTTTATTCTCTCCTGGCCACGTATCAGGGCTCTGGTATTGTCTACACTGACGGTTCGATGGTTGCTGGTCGTGTCGGGTATGCGCTCACTCTAGGGGACCGTTCCGAACAACGTTCCTTGCAGGATGGCTGCAGCGTTTACACTGCTGAATTGGTCGCCATCCTTCGTGCCCTAGAGTATATCCGCTCCTGCTCAGGTGAGTCCTTCGTTATCTGTAGCGATTCCCTGAGCGGTTTACGAGCTCTCGACCAGTGTTTCTCTCGTTCTCGTTTGGTGATGGCTATCCACGAGTCTCTGCATACTCTTGCCTGTTGCGGCCGCTCTGTGGTCTTTGTGTGGACCCCCGGTCATGTCGGTATCCCGGGTAACGAACATGTTGACCGCCTGGCGAAAGAGGCCACCAGCAAGCCATCTCTGGACCTTGGCCTCGCAGAGACTGATTTGCGGGCAGTCTTCCGCCGCAAAATCTTGGCGCTATGGGACGATGAATGGCGCGAACTGACAATGTCCAATAAACTCCGTGCTGTCAAGGAGACGACGGCTGTGTGGCGGTCATCCCTGCGAGCCACTCGCAGGGACTTGGTAGTTCTTTGCCGGCTCCGCATTGGCCACTCCCGGCTGACACACAGTTATTTACTGCGCCGGGAGGACCCTCCTGTATGTCGCTGCGGGGCGGCTTTGACAGTGGCCCACATTCTGTTGGCCTGCCCCCTTTTAGCTGTGGTCAGGCAGACATTTGCGCTGCCTGATACGCTCCCTGCCCTTTTAACAGACGACTCCGCTATGGCTGACTTAGTTTTACATTTTATTCGGGCAGGGGGATTTTATCATTTAATCTGAGTGTTTCTGTTTTATTTTATTGTTTTGTGTTGATTCTGGCCTTTGGCCTATGATTTTACACTGATTTTTTAATGTGTTTCTAAGTGGTTGGCTTTTCCTTTTTTATTTCTATGGTCGGCCAACCACCGTCATTCTCTATGTGGTTTTCGTTCGTTTTGTCTTGTCTTTGTCTCAGTCTCTCCTGTTCTGTATCGTCTGTGATCTCTTCTGTTCCTCGTTTTTATTCTCTGTGGGTGTTCTTTGTCTTTGGAAAAAGGGACCGATGACCATAGTAGTCTGGTCCCTTTAATCCCCCAACCAACCAACCAACCTATTGTAAGTCCGTAATTGCCTAGTGACAGGTGACAGGATTGGAGAAACCAACTCAAGATATGTCTGAGAATTGATAATAGTGGCAGCAGAACCAGTATCCACCTGCAAGCGAACATCTCGACCAAGTATTTGGACAGTGAGGAATAACTTCCCTGAAAGGGAAGAAGTACAATTGACAGACAACACAGAATCAGAATCAGTGTCATGTTCATGAACATCATGTATGCGGTCGGATTTGCAAACGGATGACACATGATCATTTTTTTTTGCATTTGTGACACACGGCCCAACGTTGTGGACAATCTTCTCGTGAATGTTTCGTAAAACACCGCGGACATGAAGGAAGTTGCTGTGGGTTTTGCTGCAGTTTCTTAGAGGCTTGTTTATGGTTAGGCCGCGGCTGCGTTTGGGAGCGTACTGCGGCCATGTCGGCCGGCGGGGACATGCCACATGCTTTGTCAACATCGCACAGAAGTTTTATTTCCCTGACGTCGCCCCATGCCTCTATTTGCGCTCCAGCGGCGTGAGAAATTTCAAAAGACTGAGCGATGGATAGGACTTCATCTAGAGTTGGATTTGCCAACTGAAGGGCACGTTGCCTAACTTCTTTGTCGGGCGCCGATCGGATAATAGCATCCAGTACCATGGAATCGGCGTAGGATTCTTTGTGAACTTCAGTAACAAATTGACACTTTCTACTGAGGCCGTGAAGTTCAGCAGCACAAGCATGATAGGATTGATTCGGTTGTTTTTGACAACAGTAAAAGGCATCACAAGAGGCCACCACATGCGTTTGATTTTGAAAATAAATGGACAAAAGTGAGCACATTTCAGCAAAGGACAAGGACGGGGGATCTTTCAAAGGAGCCAATTGCGACAACAACGGATACATTTGAGGTGAAATCCATGAAAGGAACAGAGACTTTCATGTTTGTCAAGGAAGACGCAATACATGAAAGTCACAGATCAAGTAAACAGAGTAAGACGTGTGTACACTTTAACAGTCAAATCATAACTGAGTCCAAGTCTAGCAGCCGCTGGCTGGCTGGCCGTTTAGGTGGCGCTGCTGCTGCATGGCTGGCAGACAGTGTCGCATGTAGAGAATGCACGTAACTTTGAAAGATCGGCGAGTCACAACATGTGGAACACATTTTAACTGGCTAATTTCTGTACAAAACAGAGTGCACAAAAGTTGTATAAATTGAAACCTTTAAGCCTTTGGACCTTTCACATACATTTTTCAGCCATTTAAAATGCTTGAAAAATGAGACTGTTACTCATCTTTCAAAACTAAAATTATGTTAAATAAGCTAGGTTTTGATTTTTATGAGCCTGTTATGTGATAATGTGGTAATAAAACAGGTTTTGTGTATGACAAAAATTTCAGTTGTTTATAAAACCTGTTCAACCTAAAAGTGGAAGCTCTCTTTTTCAGGGATTGTGGAACTATATCATACTAATCAACAGAAAAAAAAATCAAAAGTTTATGGATTGGCATTTTTGAAAAAAAAATTTCCCTAAATTATAAAAAATGTTTAGAATGCTATAGTAAAAGAACTTTGACATTTAAGTCCAAATGTAGGATTTCTTTGTAATCATAAAGCAATTATCTTTCAAATAAAAAAATCCCAACAAAAATTTGCCAAAATTTGCATCTTCAAAATGGTGTTTGCAGTGTCATCTTTGGAGAGTTGCATCTTGGAGTACATTTTTATTTTTTAGAGAAAACAAAAAAATACGTGTTCCTTACTTAGTCCTTCATTTTAACATTTAATAACAACTGAGACTATGAAGGTAAGATTTTTTCTAGCCTGCCTGAATCGATATTTACGGTGCCTACAGAAAAATAGTTGAAACCTGAAATTGACATCAGTGAGATTTTTGGGGAAAATATAGGTATTTCGAAAGGATTGGCAAATGGGGTATGGAGGTGGAGTATTTGTTGCAGTAAACAAGAAACTCAAGTCCACCGAGGCAAAAATTGAAGCTGCATTTAAGATCGTTCAGCCAAGACTCAATATCAGGGGTGCACATAAAATAATAATTGCATCCTTCTGTCACCCACCAAACTCATTTCTTGACATAACCGAAAACTTTAGAGAAAACCTCAGCTCACTTTTGCGTAAGTTCCCCAGACACACTGTAATCAGCACTGGAGACTTAAATCATCCAACAATTAACTTAATTGGAAAATTACAGTTTCGTTAGTGGTGGGCGCGATAAAACTTCCTGTAAACCTTTAGTAAATGCCTTCTCTGAAAACTACATAGAACATCTCGTGATGGAAATACATTGGATGTAATGGCAACAAATAGGCATGACCTCTTTGAGGATGTCCGCATCAAACCTGGTATCAGTGACCATAATATGGCTGTGGCAACAATGGTTACCAAAGTATGAAAGACAACTAAAACCAGCAGAAAGATACACATGTTCAGTAAACTAGATAAAAAATCAGCAGTGTTGTATCTTAGTGAGGAACTTTAAACTTTCAGAACAGGGCAGGAGCATGTAGAGGAATTCTGGCTCATGTTTAAAAGAATAGTTTACGATCACTGGATAGATATGCACCCCGTAGAACAGTTCATAATGGAAGGGAACCTCCACGGTATACAGTCACTTCACCATCTCTCTGCCTATAGCCCTATGCTTTGTTTTACATCTATTATGCCACAACACCAAAGAGTAACATCTTGGCAGACATTGATACAGCTCTACTCAAGTTGGATAAAGGTAATGCTACTGTTCTCATGCCACAGGAGGACTATATCAATGAGATCAATGTTTTATTGAGGGACTCAGTGGATCACAAAATTAGTAAGAGTCTTACCAATCAAGGGATGTGAAAAACTGGAGAACTCCTATCTAACAGTTCTCAACCCAAGGAGGTCATTAAG
Organism: Schistocerca piceifrons; assembly: GCF_021461385.2. Classification (NCBI taxonomy): domain Eukaryota; kingdom Metazoa; phylum Arthropoda; class Insecta; order Orthoptera; family Acrididae; genus Schistocerca; species Schistocerca piceifrons. The sequence continues at coordinate 115,801,799 of NC_060139.1, read as the reverse complement.
AGCCTGAGACCAAACAGCTCAGTTCCCCTACTCTGTATGCACTGCTCAAGGTCCACAAAGAAGGTGTAACTTTAAATTCTATAGTAAGCAATATGGGGGCAGTATAAGAAATTCTAGTGACTTCAGTCACTTAAGCTGGACGCAATGACCTAATACTTTCAATATTCTTTCACTTTTTACAAATACGCCTCTGGTGGACTCACTGCATCGAATCAGCAATAGGTTTGGGGCTGACATTACAGATTTATTTGAGCACACTCTCTCCTCAATGTACTTCTTATGTAACAACAAGCTTTTTGAACACTCTGACAGTGCTACCATGGGGAGCCCTTTGTCTCCCCTGATGGCCAATCGTTTTATGGAAGATTTTGAGGAGCGAGCACTTGCCTCAGCTATTTTAAAATCAGCAGTGTTTTGGTGGTACATTGATGACACTTTTATAGCTTGGCCTCATGGCTTGGACATTCTCCAAGAACTCCATACATGAGAACATGGAATTTACTGTGGAGATGGAGAAAAATGAGTGCTTGTCATTTTTAAACACTTTGGCGCAAAGGAAGAGCGATGACATACTGGACATTTGGTGTTTCGAAAGCCCACTCATAGAGACCTGTATCTGCAAGTTACTAGTTGCCATCATCTGGCACAAATGATGGTCTTTCTAAAGGCCTTAATCAACCAAGATCATGTCATCTTGGATGCTAACGGTCTGTAAATGGAACTGGATCATTCGCAGACTGTGTTGGAGAACAATGTATATGCATCCCAGCAAGCACAGAGAGTGCTACAGACACACAAATGACAAGACAAACAAAAGGATGAGGCATTATTTACCATACACTGGAAATATTTCAGCCAAAATAGTCAGAATATTAAGAAGACATAAAGTTAAAGCAGTTTTTCATCCTCCTCCTGAAATGATGGCACTACTGGGATCTGTTAAAGATGACTTAGAGCTGTGCAATGCAGGCGTTTACAGAATTCTGTGTGAATGCAGAAAATCTTACATAGGACAAATGACACGCACAGAGCAGAAATGCACCATAAAACGTCAGTGACATACTTGCCTCTAAGGTACGTACGTCAACTGTAACTTCCAGTACCGAGTTTTGGAGCTATGTGTGTGTTCATGGTATTGTGGATTCCTTTTGAACTATATAGACCAAGTTAAATTCCCATTTGTGATTTTAACAGAACCATTTCTGTATCACAGAACATAATATTCTTTAGCTGATGATGATAAGCAACAAAATAACAGAAAAGGAAGCCCCTTGATTTGACTAGCGCTCAGAGTTTGGCTATCAAAAGTGACGTCAGTGAGATTTCCTGTCATCTTGGTTACTGTCATCCATAGAAGATTGTATCTGTGGGGGCTCACCTCTGTAGGTGGTTGTCCTTCTTTGTTTCCTGAAGTCAGTGGCTAAGTGAGTGGCTGGTACCTCTGTATGGTGATGTGGAATGGCCATTGCATGTTTGGGAGTGACCTTGTCCAGGGTACGTCAATGAGCTCATTGCACAGGTTGATTATAATTTTCTGCAGTTGATTATCATGAATATAAATGTTGTCATGATTGATGTCTCGTGACATTGTAGTCATCAAAAACTTGCCTTCTTTCTCTGCAGTAAAACATGTCCAGGGCATCCATGGGGAAAACTTCCTGGCATGTTGTCTTCTGTCCTCCAATTGTCTGTTCTTCTGTGGAGTGATGTACTTCATGGAGGAGATGGTTGCATCGGCATTGTTCAGACGCTTTGATGACTTGAGTTGGTTGAGTCGTTTCTTCATGGTACATTCAACTAGTGATGGTGATTGATGCTAAAGATAGATATACCTCTTCTTGGCATTCTGTATTACTTCCTGACATGTGGAGTTGACATTCATGGCTACTATCTCTTGTGTACTTGGTCCAATATTTTTGGGTGGCATACATTGTCATATTTCTTCTTTTACTGTGTGGTACATAAGAGAGATGAGCTCATGGTGGTCTTCCAAAACTGCCATAGGAACTGCATTTTACAATCAGTCATACCATATTCATCACACTTTCCTGCTGCATTTCCTCAATTCGTTGGCACCCCTTGACAAATTCCTTGGGTTTTATAAGATGCTTTACCAGAAGAGCTTTGTACATGACTTGTGTGACTCCTTTGATCAAGTGTGAGATTTTATTAGCTCCTGTCACATTCAGATTCATGATGAAGCACAGGGCCAAAACATTCTGTATGTATGACTTGCTTTCCCATGTTGAACCCCCTTTTTCTGGTGCTCTCCTGTTAAGCAGACTTACTGCTGATTTTGGCACACATTTTCTTCAGTGTGGCCTGAAATTTCTCCCAGCTATTGAGCTTCTCTTCATTGTTCTCAAACCACTGCTGGACTGAGACTTCCAAATAAAGCTACACATTTGCCAAACAAATCAAGTCATCCCACCTGTAGTATTTGGTGACATGGTAGAATTCTTTTAACTATTTTGCCTGGTCCTGAGCAGGATCTCTGGGAAACACTGATAGATGCCATATATACAGGTGAGCTACTGCTGTTTTGGAGTCCACGGTTGTATTCCAGTTCCTGTCCATGTAGTTGACAGATTCTACAGTGCCTAATTGGAGCCATGATGATGTACATATTTTGAAGTGTCTGGCATCTCCATGAAACAATGTCATGTCAAGATCATAACCATGTCCAACTCTGAAGACATTTAGAACTGAAAGTAGGCCCTACATTTATTAATGACTCCAACATACAGCCAGAACAGAACTGAGCGCACCTGAAGAGAGAGTGCAGGTATTTATACAAACATCAAATATTCCAAAATACTGGCATATATACAAATGATGAATATTCCTGAATATACAGACATTGCAAGTGAAAGATATTTCAAGAACCTTCCAGAAATGATAATACTAAATAACAATAACTGCTAGTGCTTGGGTTTGAAATGGCAACTGGCATCACACCCAAACAACGCCACACCCAAACAATGCCAATCACTTGGCCACATTGCATGCATCACGGCTTGTGGCAATACCATTTGTATCAATCCCTATATCATTGTATATGGTGAGATACAAGGATGCTGTATAAATTGAATTGAACTGAATTGAGTTTATGTGCAAAAAATCATGTAGGCATACGATCAGCCTTAGTTTACCTGAAATTTAGGCCATGTGGTGCTCCAAATAAACCTTTATTACGTACATTGCATTGCAGCCCCTGATATGTCATAATGTTGTCATAGTGATGGCCAACTTCATCAGATAGTCCATCATCACTGTTGCCACTGTTTGCTGATGGATAAATGGTGATAATTTCATAAACAGGAGTCATTATTTTGAAAAAAAAAGTCTTCAATTTCCTTCCAGTTATTGGTCTAATCTAACACCATTGAAGTTCCATCAACAAATTCAGTGTCAAATTTTTTTCGACATTCTCCTTTATCCATTGTACACATCACATCTAACTTTTTGTGTATGGATCCATTTATGACAGCTGGCTGATTTTAAATTTAATGTGTAAATTGTTGTACATTTTTAGAGAGAGAGGGAGAACCAGATTAATGAGGACCAAATACATGAGGTTCCGCTGTATTCTGGCTTGGGGAAAAGACCATTGGGATTTGTACACTGCAAGAACTCAGGCAAAGACTTATAAGCAATAGAACATGCCCCATTACTTCTGTGCCTGGTCATTCATCACTTTCATGTGGCTTTGTACCACATTGGTGTAGGATTGGCATGTTATTAACAGATGTGGCACAGTTAATTTAAAGGATGCCTGGATGCTCTTCCTGCTGCCATCCCATTAGCCATGGACGGAATGGGTATCCTAACTGTATGTGTCATGTTATCTGTGTGAAAGAGACAAAAACATTTTTCTAAATGTTTGCAAATTCTGTAACTGAAGCAGAACTAGAGTACAAGTACAATATTCACATAGTGAAAAATGGAAAAGCACCTAAAAACCACATCCAAACTGGGTTTCCATTGTCATTAAGTCTACCAAGTGGATTCAGACCAGCACCTGCATACCTCCCTGTTCCAGAAGCTGTGCTTTAACACACATGTCCATCAGGGCAGGTCTGTGCATGCACATTGCTACATGAAAACTGGTTAATTAAACAATTACGTTTACCTTAGAATCTATCTCTGTCTGTTATCTTTAGGATTAGATTATAAACTAGTAGAGTTAAAGACAAGTTAAATAACATAAAGTGGAGTGTAGAACTGTTATCAGAAGTGCAGCAAAAACCAGAGACCAAATATAATTAAATTTAGGACATTTGTTTCATTGCAGAACAAAGTGGGGGAAATTTTGGGTGAAATCTTTATTATAAACAAACATTTTTTTTAAAAAAGTAACTGACATGAAAAGTATGTCACCAAAAAATAAACAGGATATTTCCACTGATATTATTCGAATTTATTTATTTGTCCACTGAATTATTCTTGTACAAGGCATTCACTTGGGTGATTCGTTTGATACTGTTCTCACAGTCTGATTACAGAGTGACAGAAGTTCTTTGTGGAGAGTTACAGTACCATAATTAATAAATGATGTTTAATGTCAGAGCTTACAAAGGTAAGAGTGGTGAATTTTAATGTGGAAGTAGGACAAAAGCTTCAGTAAGGGACAATGACAATGATTGCAGAAATGACAGGGATTATAAATTAGCAGAACTGGCAAAGAAAAATACGTTTGTCTGTAACACACTCTTCCAGAGGAAAACAAATGTAAAACAGACTTAGCAATGGCTAAATAGAACTAAAAGTGAAAGTTATTATGTTCTGTAAAAATAATAAAGAAGTTGCGCAGAATATGACAGTCCTAAGAGTTCTAGTGAACATAGACTAGTAAGATGTGGAGTAAAATAGATACAAAGCTCGAAAGAAATTAACTCTTCATAAAGAATAAAGGAAATAGAGGTTATAAGAATTTGTTTGAAAATAGGAGGTTATAACAGACCAAATAAAACAAGTTCTGTAGCTTATAAAACGAAGATGATAGAGACATAGATGGAAGGGGAAACTATTTAGCAAAGGTGTGTTTAGCCATTAGAAAAATATGTTGCAGGCAAAGAAGGCAAATGTAAGTAAAATCTCAAATGTAACAAGTCGCCTATAAAAAAGACAAGAGTTTCAAACAGATAATGATAGGAACATAATACACCATGGTGAATTAAATAAAAATATTCAGAAATATCTTTGTGAGTATATTTGAGGCTATAATGAAAATTATGAGATGAATGACAAACTCTGAGTAGTTATGATGGCTTGTCAGTAGTAGTTTATTTATTTCTTGCAATATATTCCATAAATCCAATATTGTGTATGTGACTGCTGTAATTGTAAATTAATTACGTTTACCTTGTCCTTTATCATGTTTACAAATGGTATACTAAAAATGATCTTTGGAGCAAATAAATAAACAAAATATGACATTTGTTTCATACTGAGAAGGACTGTGAAGCATGAATGTCATTACTGAAAAGATGCATTGTGAGGTAGTTGTTAATATCACCACTTGCGTAAAAAGATTATGACATGAGTGTCTTGGAGGTACTCCACATACCCACTCTGTCATTCTTTTTTTAAAGACTTTTTTTGATAGCAGTGAATTGTCTCAGAAGATGATTCCAAAACACATCAGTGTATCAAATTAGTCAAAGTGGGCCAGTTTTAGATATTGATGCCTCCAACTTTGGTTATTATCCAGATGGAAATTGATACTGAGCTAAGCATTTTCAAGGTTTGGAGGTTATGGTGTTCCCAGTTCAGCCCATTACCTTTGTAGTCATGTCAGTTGCTGTTTAAAACAGCCATTTTCATAACAAAATTGTGAAAGATTTTTCTTTCCTGTCCTATATATCTTTGATGGTGCTGAATACTAATTTCATGTTTGTGGTCTTATTGGAGATCAGCGTTACAATGAAAAAAAAAAGAAAAAAAAAAGAAAAAAAAAACACCTTAAAATTTTTTGCACTTTTTTCAGTTTTTCGCTTGTATCTCAAAAAAAAAAAACTTTTTTGAAGGTGACTATACTGTACAAAATTAAAGTAGATAAAATTTCCTACAATATGCACTAGTCAGGTTTGATTTCTTGACGAGCAATATAGTCACTGAAAAGCAGCAATTTTTGGGCCCTTCCTTGAATATGTTGTAATGCCCACTACCACCTCCTACAACTAGAAAAATATACATGTTATCAACAAAAACTCCTATGCCACATGAAAGTCCAGTAAATTTCCCACAAGAGACATCTGTAACATTTAATATTCTCAGAGGCAGGGAGGCAGCAGAAGGAAAACTACAAAAGATGTCTTCTGCACCTTACAGCCAAACAGTACCAGTCTGTCTCTCATTAGTATTTCATTTTCAGTGTATTACACTTAAAAGAGTTTGTGTAGAAGGAACTGATGGGAAAACATGGTTGGCATAAAATTAGCAAATGATATTTACAACATATTAGGTACTGTACATGACACAAAATAGAAAGAGAAATATCGAATCTGTATGTAGCAATGTATATATTTCACAAAATAAATGAATGTTGAGCCCAGGGTTGGTTCATTACCTTGAGTAGGTTGTCCATTGGGAAATAAAGAAGGAATTTAGTGATAGAATATGGATACAAAAGACACGTAATTTGTATAGGGACCTATCAATGTATGAAGAAATACCTGTCTTAGTGTAATGCACAGTTTTTTCACTCATCTCCATTCGGCTGTTGGTGGCCCAGGCAATGTTTCTTGGCCATTAGAAGGTCCAGGTAAGATATAAGCTGAAGATGCCTCACAGGAATGAGAGGTTTCAGTGTGGCAATGGGAGCCATCCTGTATTTTGTCAGCTACCATCCCCATTGCTCTGCATCCAAGTAGTTTCCAATCCACTGCTGCACCTGATGGAAAATTCTGAAGGTGTGTTGTTGAGTTGCAGTACAGTAAGAGGTGTGGAAGTCATGTTTTCTGTTACTTTGTAGGCTGTTGTCACACATTGTTTATACCTAGTTTGATGGGTGTTGTCATAATATATCAATGAAAAAAATCAATTTTTGAAAGTATAATGTAATTGGATGGATAAAAAATACATGTACCAAGTGTCAGCAGGAGAACATACATGTGAAGGGTATTGAAATTTGAAAACTTTCATAGCCAGTGGCTCATTCTTCTGGCACAAGGGTCAGAGGGGAAGGAAGATGAGTGAAGGAAAAGAACTGGTGAGGTTTAGGAAAAGGGGTAGCCACCTACACACACACACACAGTTTCTCAGAACTCCGCAGGTAGGAACTGACATTACATGTCCTTTGTTCTCACCACCCACCCGAACATAATCTGAATTAATTTCTTCAATCTTGGCACTTCTTCACAGTAACTATTCTTTTCTTCACTCTCCTTCATTTTCTGACCTGTTTATTTTTCACCACTTCCTTCCCACCTCTGTCACATACAATGCACTTAGCTTTTCATTCTTATTAACTTGTGTACGATGTTTTGGCAGTAATCTCTGTCTTGTGAATTATCCTATCTCAGGTTTTCAAATATCATCTTATGCAGTCCAGAGCAATCAGTCTTTTTTTCTCATTCCATCCTGTAAGTCTCCTCTCACCTGTTTTTTTTTTCTGTGTGTGTGTGTGTGTGTGTGTGTGTGTGTGTTGCTTTTCCTAAACCTCACCAGTCCTTTTCCTTCACCTCTCTTCCTTCCTCTTCAACCTCTCTCCTAAAGCTTTCAAATTTCAGTACCTTTCGTATGTGTGTTCTCCTGCCACTCACTTGATGAGCAGATTTTTTTATCTATCCAGTTACATTACACTTTCTCTATCATTAACATTTATCATTCAATTAAACAATGGAAAATCCAGGATGGAATATAAAGATACTATGGAAAGGGAAGTTGTTACTCACCGTATAGCAGAGATGCTGCTGCAAATAGGCATAACAAAAAGACTGTCACAAATAAAGCTTTCGGCCAGTAAGACCTTTGTCAAAAATAGATCACACACACACACACACACACACACACACACACACACACACACACATGCGCAAATGATACACACATGACTGCAGTCTCAGGCAAGAGAAACCACACTGCAAGCAGCAGCACTAGAGTGCATAATGGGAGTGGCGACTGGGTGGGGGCAAGGAGGAGGTTGGGGCAGGGATGGGGAGGAATAGTAGGGTAGGAGTGGCAGACAGTGAAGTGCTGCAGGTTGAAACACATGGCAGGGGAGAGGTGGGGAGGGGTAGCGGAAAAGGAGAGAAGTGAAAAAACTGGGTGCGATGGTGGAATGAGGGCTGTGTAGTGGTGGAATGGGAACAGGGAAGGGGCTAGATGGGTGAGGACAGTGACTAAAGAAGGTTGAGGCCAGGAGGGTTACGGGAACATAGGATGAACTGCAGAGAGAATACCCACCTGTGCAATTCAGAAAAGCTGATGTCGGTGGGAAGGACCCATATGGCACATGCTGTGAAGCAGTCACTGAACTGAAGGATGTCATGTTTGGTAGCATGTTCAGCAACAGGGACCTTCCACAACCTGACTCTTTGCCTGGACCTGCAATACATCCTATGTTCCCATAACCCTCCTGGCCTCAACCTTCATTAGTCACTGTCCTCACCCATCCAGCCCCTTCCCTGTTCCCATTCCAGCACCACACAGCCCTCATTCCACCATCACACCCAGTCTTTTTACTTTTCTGGGTGGAGGTAACCAACTAACTAATGTCACTGTCTGCCACCCCTACCCTACCCCTCCCCCTCCCCACCTCAGCCTCCTCCTTACCTCCATCCAGTCGCTACTCCCATTGTGCACTGGTGATGCTGCTCGCAGTGTTGTTCTAATTGCCATCATGTGTGTGAGTTGTGTTTGCGTGAGTGTGAGTGTGTGTGTGTGTGTGTGTGTGTGTGTGTGTGTGTGTGTGTGTGTGTTGTCTATTTTTGACAAAGGCCTTACTGGCTGAGAGATTTATTTGTGACAGTCTTTTTGTTGTGCTTATCTGGAACTCAGAATCTCAACTAAATGATGGGTAGCAACTTTCCTTTTCATAATATTGATATCATTCTAGTATTTTTTCAGTTGAAGAACAGCAACAACTCACTGTCCAGCTTGGACATTCCATAACGCCTGTCTCTTTACCTGGATCTTCTAATAGCCAAGAAACATTGCTGGGCTCCCAACAGCTAAATGAAGATGAGTGAAAAAACTGAGGTTGTTACACCTGTACAAGTATTTCTTCATATCTTGTTACGTTCATGTTCAACTTAGATGTCTTTTGTATCTATATTCTATCACTAAATGCCTTCTTTCTTTTCCAGATGGACAACCTACTCAAAGTGATGACCCAATCTTCGGCTGAACATTCATTATTTCGTGACATACATACATTACTGCATACAGATTCCATATCCATCTTTCTATTCTATGTCATGTACCTAATATGTTGTAAATATAATTTTTTTAATATTTCTGTCAAACATGTTTTCCTATCAGTTCATTCAAAACAACATCTTTTAAGCGTAATACACCGAAAGTTTAGTGCCGATGAGAGATGGACAGGTGGGGGGGGGTTTCATTTGGCTGTAAGGCACATAAAGCATTGTTCGTAGTTTTTGCTCTGCTCCTTGAGAATTTTGAATATTGCAGACGTCTCCTATGGGATATTTAATGTACTTTCTTGTGGTGTAGGGTTTTTTGTTGATAACATGTATATTTTTCTAGTTGTTGGGGGTGGTAGTGGGTGTTCTTGACATTTTCAGGGAAGGGTCGAAAATTGCTGCTTTTCAGTGCATTCAAGTGCTGATACCACTTATCATAAAATCAGACCTGACTAGTACTCAATCTGAAACTGATGATTATAAATAGCCTCATACAACACAGTCGCCAACATGTTTCACAAGTGTAGATCGACGTGCAAATTGCCGAAGTGGCGTCAAATCAAAAGACTTGCGCCCGGTGAATGGTCTACCCAAAGGAAGGCCCTAGTCACACAACAAGTGTAGAGAATGGTTAGTGAGAAACTAGTTACTGGTAGTAAGGAATTGTCAGTCTGGTGTGCTAAAGTGTGCAAGATGAGACAGGTGGATCATGATTCATTAGTTCTCCTGTCTCAATACTAGTAACCCTTAAGTCCGTAGCCATTAATTAGCCACAGAGTATGCACTAGTCTTATGTTTTTTTGTAGGTTTTAAGCTGTTTCATTTTGTCTTACGATTAATTTTACATACCATATTCACCTTTAAATAAATCAAAAGAGCTAGAACAAGAGAACTGCAGGGCATGAGTCATGGTCGGATAGCTCAGTTGATAGACCACTTGCTTGTGAAAGGCAAAGGTCTGAGGGTTGAGTCCCAGTCTGGCACACCAGTTTTAATCTGCCAGGAAGATTCAGATCAGCACACACTCTACTGCAGATTGAAAATTCATTCTGGAGACAATCCTCTGGTCTATGGCTAAGATATGATTCCACAACATCCATTCTTCCAGGAGCGTTAGTCGCACTAGTTATGCAGGAAAACTTCTGTGAAGGTCGGAAGGTAGGAGATGAGGCGATGGTGGAAGTAAAGCTATGTGGGTGGGTTGTGAGTCGTGTTTGGATAACTCAGTTGGTAGAGCACTTGTCCAAGAAAGGTAAGGTTCCAGGTTAGAGCCCTGGTCTGCCACACAGTTTTAATCTGTCAGGAAGTTTGAAATCAGCACACACTCTACTGCAGAGTCAAAACGCATTCTAGTAGCTATAACAATACTTTTCTTCCTTCTTCTGCTTTTATTTCTTTAAGAAAATGATATAAATGATATGTCTCTTCTCATTTATTATTGCCCCTTATGTACAACCCTAATTTCTCATATACATAGTGCTTCAGTGATACTTTATTTTTCAGTTGCTGCAGTACTGCTACTTGAGAGATAATTTTATTGAAGAAATTCCTGTAGAATTCATGAAAAATGTGAAACATATCAAAAAACTAGATGTGACAGGAAATCCTCTTTCTTCACTTCCTTCAGAAATAGAGGTAAACTACTCAAATGATTATTTTTATATGTTTGTGAAACTCTTTATAACACTGGCACAAACTGTCATATTTTCAGCTAACATCATCAGTGAAAACACAGCCTATGCTGCAGAAAACATTTAAAACACTGGAAAATCCCTTTACTGTAGTGATGTTTGCCTGTTTCCATAACATTTTTCCATGTGAATTACGTTCTGGGATAATATTTCATCTAGCTCTGTCATATCTTTGCATTCACGTGCTGAAAGATTTGTAAATGATTGTGAAAGACTTTAAATGTTAAATGTTCATTAACATGATACAAGACCAAATGACACTGTCCATGTTCACTCAGTAAGAAATGAAACTCGAATCTACAATGGTATCCAACATAAAATATTTTATCCTTATCACTAATACTCTCACATCTGTGATTTATTCATTGTAGCCATCAATATGAACTAAAGTGATTGTATTTGATAAAAATAAATCAATGTCTTAAGGCTTCCAGCACAGTATGTCTATTTTTTAGATCCATGGTTATTCCACAAAACTTTGACAATAACAACCACTAAATAAGGCATCAGTTAGTAGATTCATTTAGTGTCATCATCCATATTGATCTAATGCTTCACAAATTCTGATCTCATTCTCATGTAGGAGACTATGCGGATGTGGTGCTGATGAAATCGACACCAACATCGATGCATCCATCTTTGAACTAAGCTAAGATTATCTTTGGCCTCTTCTGCCATGTCCAGTTCTTTGTGAGCCTTGCTTATGCTTGGGTGAATAAATGAAATACTGGTAAATGGGGGATGTTTGGTGTAACTAACCCAAATCTCCTCCTCAAGGACAAGGAGAAAATTTCTCTGTCTGACACAGAGATCATTCTCTTGAAATAATATTGAGCACACAGAATGTTGTGCCATGCCTTATTGTGATCCCAATGTGATGATTTCCTGGTTAATTTTGAGTGTAAGGAAATGTTACACCGCTTAACTGTATCTCTTTTGTACAGGTTGGTACAGTAGAATTTAATTTCCTTATATAAATGTTTTATTCCACCTTTGAGCATATTTACATGCGATTTATGTCATCAGGATTAACACAATAATACTAATATAAACTTGGACAAATGTTATTAACCACAGAATAATAATACAATATGTATTTATGCAAATATCAATAACAACAAAAAGTTTCCTAACGGATCGATTACAAAATAACTGAAATACATAGTTCAATGAATGGCAAATAAATAATCAAACAGATAATTAACAATAAGTACATGAAACAGTAATAAAATAGTTGAACAATGTGGCATATGTACAGTTTGCAGTTACTTTATTGTTCATTTTCATAAGGAAAGTGGGTCATTATCACATACTCAAGGACCTAATAAACTGAAAATCATGACACTTCAGCAGTCAGTAATATTATTACAATTTTTGGAAATAATGTAATTTGATTCCACATTACAACAAGTGATAATTCTGATGAAATCCCCATATTTTATTTGCATATTTAATTACACAATAAATAGCTGTTTTGCACAGGCACTATTGAAAACATAAAAGTCATACATAAATAGAGAAACCTGGGTGGATTGCAAACAGAAAGGTGAACACTGGTGTTTTTGAGCTCACTTTCTTCTTCAAAACACTCATAATAGCAAGGAGATAATATTTCAAAACTTGGTCTTCAAGAAGCCTCATCAGCAGCCCAATACCAAAACTTTCCACAAACTCAAAGCCATAGCCTTTTAGTTTTCCTTCCTATGGGGAATATAATCAAATTATCTTCAGCATGTAAAGAATAATCATTTACATAGACCTAAAAAAATTAACATATTATTGAAATCCAATTTTTAACCTGTTATGCATTTAGTGACAAGCTTAATTAAAATGATGTCACCTGGGCATTATTTTTGCTCTTGCACAGACGTGATATTTTGGATCTTCATCTGGAATCTTCTCAGGAATCTTCTGGTGTACTAAGCTTTTGAACACTCTTGAAAAGTGTTCTCCCACACTTCTTCTGAAGAAGTGGAATTATTGGGTAGATTTCTCAGGTTCTCATTAGTAGGCCATTGTTATTGTTTGGAAATGGCATTTGTAGAACAAGGAGGGAGTATGTTACTGTGTTTCTGAGGTGTCTCCCTGTGAATTATTTACTTTCCTTACATGTCGTGGTGGGCTAGTTACTTGCTTGATGTTATGATGTACCCAAAGCAGACCACTTAAATAATCTGTATGTACAGGGCTATTACAAATGATTGAAGCGATTTCATAAATTCACTGTAGCTCCATTCATTGACATATGGTCACGACACACTACAGATATGTAGAAAAACTCATATAGTTTTCTTCGGCTGAAGCTTGACTTCAGGTTTCTGCCGCCAGAGCACTCGAGAGTGCAGTGAGACAAAATGGCGACAGGAGCCGAGAAAGCATATGTCGTGCTTGAAATGCACTCACATCAGGCAGTCATAACAGTGCAACGACACTTCAGGACGAAGTTCAACAAAGATCCACCAACTGCTAACTCCATTCGGCGATGGTATGCGCAGTTTAAAGCTTCTGGGTGCCTCTGTAAGGGGAAATCAACGGGTCAGCCTGCAGTGAGGGAAGAAACGGTTGAACGCGCAGGCAAGTTTCACGCGAAGCCCGCGGAAGTCGACGAATAAAGCAAGCAGGGAGCTAAACGTACCACAGCCGACGGTTTGGAAAATCTTACAGAAAAGGCTAAAACAGAAGCCTTATGGTTTACAATTGCTACAAGCCCTGACACCCGATGACAAAGTCAAACGCTTTGAATTTTCGGCGCGGTTGCAACAGCTCATGGAAGAGGATGCGTTCAGTGCGAAACTTGTTTTCAGTGATGAAGCAACATTTTTTCTTAATGGTGAAGTGAACAGACACAATGTGCGAATTTGGGCGGTAGAGAATCCTCACGCATTCGTGCAGCAAATTCGCAATTCACCAAAAGTTAACGTGTTTTGTGCAATCTCATGGTTTAAAGTTTATGGCCCCTTTTTCTTCTGCGAAAAAAACGTTACAGGACACGTGTATCTGGACATGCTGGAAAATTGGGTCATGCCACAACTGGAGACCGACAGTGCCGACTTCATCTTTCAACAGGATGATGCTCCACCGCACTTCCATCATGATGTTCGGCATTTCTCAAACAGGAGATTGGAAAACCGATCGATCGGTCGTGGTGGAGATCATTATCCGCAATTCATGTCATGGCCTCCACGCTCTCCCGATTGAACCCCATGCGATTTCTTTCTGTGGGGTTATGTGAAAGAAACGTGCCAGAACTGCGAGCTCGCATCAACGATGCTTTCAAACTCATTGATGGGGACATGCTGCGCCGAGTGTGGGAGGAACTTGATTATCGGCTTGATGTCTGCCGAATCACTAAAGGGGCACATATCAAACATTTGTGAACGCCTAAAAAAACTTTTAGAGTTTTTGTATGTGTGTGCAAAGCATTGTGAAAATATCTCAAATAATAAAGTTACTGTAGAGCTGTGAAATCGCTTCAATCATTTGTAATAACCCTGTATATCTGCTCTTTCGTAATAAGTGTTGATTTTCAATATTTGTGCCTGTGGTCCAACTTGTGTATTAGAAGATAGGTGACTTATGTAACTATTAAACAATGCTATTGACACATAGATTTCAGTGAAAATGTCCAGTATATTAAAAAAAATAAGATTTTACATTTAACTGATGTAGTGTTTATGTCATAGAGGCTCAGTGAGTAGTTGTGTTAAAATAGTCTCACCCATATGACTTTTATAATTTTACAATAATACTTTAAATGATGTGTTGTTATTACAGAAGCATTATTTGTAATTTATAGATAAAATTTAATAATTTATTGAAATTATGCTCATGATAAATTACAGGATTACATAACAAATTTCTCCTGCAAATAATTTTATATGTTGTAATAACGAATCATGTGAAATCACACATAGTTATGATTGACAATGATAATTTTAATTAATTCTTGAAGTGCTGTTAATTTATGGCATGCAGTGAACTGCCAACATTAATTTGCAATATTCATAGAAGAGATGTGTTTTACAGGATAAGTGACTTCTGCTGTGGGAACGTTCAAGATCTGACTGTTAATGCTTACATATTGACATAACAAAAATATTGTTATTATCAAATAATGAATAATGAAGCCAATTGTGAGCTAGAAAGTTACTTAAATATGAAATATGTAGGAAACTAGAATTTTAATACTAACAGATATATGAATAAACAAAATTAACTTCTATACATAATGAGTAAGTGCTGTACGCAGCATAGTTATTGTCATCTATGTGGTTGATGTGATGGGTGACATTTAGTACTGAGAGCTGTGATTAATGCGGTATCAGAGTGTTCAAAATGTGTTGCCCCATTCTGCCATGTTACAGTGTGATCTCTCAGACTTTCTCGGAGTGATTGATTAATGGTGTGCTTCCTTGGTCAGTGGCAACCACATAATCAGCAGCCCATAAGCATTATATCTACTAAAATTATACAAATTCTTTCTGATACTACATTATTGTGAGATCTTTTATAAGCCAAAACATTTAGGCAATAGAGATCATCTCCACTCTCCACATTCAAGGTGAAGTTAATCTAAGAAATGGTGATAATTACGTAGTGCTACTTTACTTTGCAGTCATATATCTAATCTTTCATCCTTATAGCAGTGGCAGTAGGCCTATATTAGTTCCACACCTATTGTATAAAATTCTCCAAAACATCAGTTATTCGTGGCAAAGTGGCAAAGCTCTTAGCAGTGCAAATGACTATTTATATAGTTCTTCTTTGTATTTGAAATAGCTGAGTCACAATCAAAATTAGACTATGTCACATGTATGTGGAGTAGTCTTATTCCCAAAAATCTCCCTTGTTTCCAATGTTTTTATTTTTGCGTTTTTGTTTAAATACTGACATCATGTTGGAGCTCATGAAAATGTTTTTCTCAGATACAATGTTAATGTTCCAGTTTTATCAATAAATGACTCGTCAAAAAGTATATTGTGACATTAATCTCATTCACTAGGACTCAGTATCTATCCTTCTTTGTATATCATTGATAGTCTTATGTATTCTGTGTGAAGCTGGAGTGGGAGAGTTTTGGTGGTAGAATTGTCCATTCTGGAGTTGATAATAGATTTTCCAGCTTTCTTTTGATACTCTTCACCAGATACATTTAAAATATTGCATTTGGACTAGCCAACAGGTGTTCCATCTTCTTACAATATGCTGCTGTATCCATAACTATTAAGGGATTTCCCTTATCTATTCTTGCAATTGTAATGGATGTATCTCCTGAATACAATAAGCACTTTCCTCGCAAGGCTGACATGTTGTTTTGTGTGATTCTGCTTTCTGCTGAATTCTTACTATGTCCAGTTTTCCATTCTTGCAATTGTAATGGATGTATTTCTCCCGAATTCAACAAGCGCTTTCCTCGCAAGGCTGACATGTTGTTTTGTGTGATTTTGCTTTCTGCTGAATTCTTACTATGTCCAGTTTTACTTCATTCATCTGAACCTCCAGAAGAGAAAACAAAGACATTTCAGGCACTTGCAGTATCCTCTGTGGATATTTTCTTAAGTGTAATAGTGAAGCTAAAGTCTTAGCTTGGCAGTGAAATAGTTCTTCAGGTAAGTAGTTCATCACCCCTCAGGTAAGTAGTTCATCACCAGCTGTCTTATACTGGAAATAACATCTTCATACACTCATGAACATTCTCTTCTAGTTCTCTTTTTGCTTAATCTACATCTACATATCTACTCTGCAATTAACAATTAAATGCCTGGCAGGCTATTTCTCTACCATTCCACTTTCGAATACTGCACTGCAAAAATGAACATTTAAACCTTCCATGCAAGATTTAATTTCTCTTATTTTATTACGATGATCCTTTCTCCCTGTGCAGGCTGGCGTCAACAAAATATACTGTTCTGCAGAACTTATAGACAAAAGTAATGATGTATCACTCCCAAGTAACATAGCTTAATGAATCTTGGACCATACATATAAAGTACAGAAGGTAACTGAAAGAAACATGCAATGAGATCAACACAAATGACACATTAAGACAGTAAATATGCCAAAGTCACTGTGATTCATGGTGGTTCCCTGGATATTACAAAATGCAGGATGTGGTTCTTAATAAGGTGTGTGATCACTATGGATGGCAATGCATACTCTGCAATGTGCACCCATGCTAGCCACAAGGTAGGTAAGGAGTTCTTGTGATAGGGCATTCTTGTCCTCCACCATTGGGTATGACAGTTGTTGGAGGATTGTCGGTGCATGTGGATGTGCTACACACTACATCCCCCCCCCCCAACACATCCAGCATGTGCTCGATGGGATTTAAGTCAGGAAAATGGGCAGACCAGTCCTTTTGCCAAACATCCTTTCATTCCCAAGCTGTTTGATGCTGTTGTGCTGTGTCATCTCCAAAATGAAGTCTGGCTGAATGCACCCCTGAAAAGCTGCACAGGGGGAAAGTGTAGTTTCATAATGCCACTGACCAGTGGGTGTACTGTATTCAAAGATTTGGGGGTCTATACACCCATGCAGCATTATGTCTTCCAACACGATAATGTTGGACTATCAAAACAATCATGTTCAACAATGCTGGATTTACCCTCATGTGGTGACAGGTGGGAACAGTTAAAGCACCTAGGAACTTTGTCAAACATGATTGTTTTAGTGGTCCAGGTGTCACAGTGTGGTGAGGGATGATGTTGCTGGGGCACACTGACCTCCAAATCTTTGAAAATGGTACATTCACTGGTCAACATTATTGTGACACTGTGAAACAGGTAGTTCGGAAGGGACTCATGATGCAAATGTATTAGACCTATTGGCAACAAATAGACCTGACCTCTTTGAGGATGTCCACATCAAAATTGGTATCAGCTACTATGAGACAGTTGTGGCAACAATGAATACCAAAGTACAAAGGACAACTAAACCAAGCAGAAAGATATGTATGTTCAGTAAACTAGATAAAAGACCTCTGAATGTCCAACTTTTCAGAGATAGTTGTGGGACTCAGCTGTTCAGTACAGAACGTCAAATCAAACACCTTTCAGCTGTCTAATTTCCAAACTGTGATTTTATTTGGCTGCCAGTTTCAACAATTTACTACGCTGTCTTCAGGCCCCTGTGTTCAGACACAATGGTAACAGTATGACGTAGTAGATATAAAAAAGGAAGGTGGTCCAAGTCCTACATACAGTAGCAATATGTAATAAAATAACAGTACCAAACTGTACAGGAAGTTACATCGAAGTCACAGATAAATTAAGGAATAAAATAAGTGAACAGTTGCATACTGTATTGACTTAAACTAGGGAGCAAAGTATATGTGTCATAATGTAAAAAAGAACCAACTAAATGGAGGATAATATTTCATGTTATGTGTAGATAATCATGGTATAATGCTAATACAATGCCTGTGATACAACTGAAGTAAAACCATATAGTCATATACTGACGAGTACAGACTGAAGGTAAAACATTGGATTACATGTTGTCGTTCACTAGCAAAACATATACCACTTACTGGAGGTCGACCACATAACTATGTGTATCATCACGTTCCATACACTAATAATAACTAATAAACAAAAATATAAAGATATATCAATTCAGTTTATCGATCACAGACTCATACGATACAACTTATTTAATAAAACATTTCTAATGACCCAAATTATAAATCTAATGTAATATACCATAACAAATTCCCACTAAGCAGTAAGAACTGAAATATGTGGAAAAAGCATAAGAAACATTATCATGAAAATGATAAGTCTGCTGGTAAGCAGGCGTGTGGTTATGTGATATACGAAATTATAAACTACGAAGTAAGTCTAAAGAAAAGTATTGTTATGAATATAATAGAGGGAAACATTCCACGCGGGAAAAATATATTTAAAAACAAAGATGATGTGACTTACCAAATGAAAGTGGTGGCAGGTCGACAGACACACAAACACAAACATACACACAAAATTCAAGCTTTCGCAACAAACTGTTGCCTCATCAGGAAAGAGGGAAGGAGAGGGAAAGACAAAAGGATGTGGGTTTTAAGGGAGAGGGTAAGGAGTCATTCCAATCCCGGGAGCGGAAAGACTTACCTTAGGGGGAAAAAAGGACAGGTATACACTCGCACACACACAAAGTATTGTTATACATATGCAGTATATTAGAAAAGACACTCCATACAACAACCAAAGGGACATACCTCTATAAAAAACTAGTAGTGTCTTATCTCAGTGAGGAATGTGAAACTTTCAGCACAAGGTAGGACCATGTAGAGGACCTATGGCTCAAGTTTACAGAACAGTTATAATGGGAGGGAACCTCCATGGTGTACAGTCACTAGAAAGAAACAGAGATTACTGTAAAACAGGTGTGAAACAAAACGTAGAGCTGTAGGTAGAGAGACGCTGAATGAAATGTGTTTGGCTTTCAAGAGAGCAATGTGTGATGTCTCTAGTGGCTACTGTAGCAGAATGTTGTCAAATGATCTTTTGCAGAACCCAAAGAAATTCTAGTTATATGTCATGGCTGTAGTGGCAAATGAGACAGGCTGAAATTGAAGGTAGAAAAGCAAAGGCTGAAATGCTTAACTCCGCGTTCAAATGTTCATTTACAGAGAAAAACACAGTTCAATCCTTGTACTATTGAAAAGATGAATGAAATAAGTATTAGGTTGGGAAACAGTTGAAATCATTAAAACTGAACAAAGCTCCAGGGTCTGGTGGAATCCATTCCAGATTCTATACTGAATTTGCAGCTGGGTTAGCCCCATTTCTCATGTTAACTTATTGTAGATCCCTTGAACAGAAAACCATGCCCAGTTCTTGGAAAAAAGCACAGGTCACATCCATCTACCAGGAGAGTAGTAGAAGTGATCCACAAAACTACCATCCAACATCCTTGACATCATTTTGTTGTAGAATCATGAGGTATCTTTAACCGAATGACCTCCTCAGTCCCAACCAGCGTGGATTCTGCAAACACCAATCATGTGAAACCTGGCTTGCATTTTTCTCACATGACACACTGAAAGATTTGGATCCAGGCAACCGGGTAGATGCAGTATTTCTTGATTTCCAGAAAGCATTTGACTTAGAACCACTTCTACTATTATTGTCAAAAGTTTTATCATATGGAGTATCAAATGAAATTTGTGACTGAATTGAGGACTTTCTGGTAGAGAGGACACAGCATGTTATCTTGGATGGAGAGTCATCACCAGATGGAGAAGTAACTCCTGGTATACCCCAGGGAAGTGTGTTGGGATCCTTGGTGTTCATATTGTATATGAATGACCTTGCAGACAATATTGATAATAAAATCATGCTTTTTGCAGATGATGCTGTTATATACAAAATGAATGGCCTGCCAAACAGTCTGGTTTAAAACCCATTGAGCACATGTGAGATGCATTGGGAAGATGTGTTGCAGCATGTCCACAGGGACCGTCAATTTAGTTACAAATTAAGATCAGTTTAAAAGGAGCCTGAAAGACTTACTACTCCATTGACGAATTTTTTAATAGAAACAAATGATGTATTGTATATATTCGTACTATTACTATTGTTATTTCAGCTTAAAAAAAAATTGACATGTTCCACATCCACAAGGATCTCCTCAACACAGGTGTAGGGAACGAAAAACTAATCTAATCTAATCTAATCAATCATCTAGCAGTTGTCAACCAGACTAGTTTAGGGATGCAATGCCCTACCACAAGAACTTCTTATCAACCTTGTGGCCAACATGAGAGCATGATGCAGATCACGCATTGTCATGTGGTGATCACATGCCCTATTAAGAAACATGTCCCGCCTTTTGTAATGTTCAGGGGACAATCATGAATCATGAATCATGACGACTTCAGCGTAATTACTGCTGAAACATTTTCCCCTCCTGTCTTTTAGATGAGAGCCAGGTGAGTCATTACTCAATGGAATGGCAAGCTTTTAACAGTTTGCAAATGGGGGGAGGGGGGGGGGGGTATTTTAGAACATTCAAACTGTCATGATATGGAGGGAACTTTCATTGAGGATGGATGATTTTACTTAAAAGTGTGCAATATAGTGCATCACACGAAAATTCCCTGCTTTAAAACAAGAGCATTTTACCTTATTGAACTCCACCATCTTTATTTTTGTCTGTAGATCTGTGTTCCCCTGCCAGCCCTGACAAAACTCTACCATCTGCTGAGCAAGATGTATGAGACAGGCGAAATACCCTCAGATTTCAAGAAGAATATAATAATTTCAATCCCAAAGAAAGCAGGTGTTGACAGATGCGAATATTACTGAACTATCAGTTTAATAAGTCACGGCTGCAAAATACTAATACAAATTCTTTACAGGCGGATGGAAAAACTGGTAGAAGCCGACCTCGGGGAAGATCAGTTTGGATTCCATAGAAATGTTGGAACATGTGAGGCAGTACTGACCCTATGACTTATCTTAGAAGATAGATTAAGGAAAGGCAAACCTACGTTTCTAGCATTTGTAGCCGTAGAGAAAGCTTTTGAAAATGTTGACTGCAATACTCTCTTTCAAACTCTGAAGGTGGCAGGGGTAAAATACAGGGAGGGAAAGGCTATTTACAATTTGTACAGAAACCAGATGGCAGTTATGAGTGTCGAGGGGCATGAAAGGGAAGCAGTGGTTGGTAAGGGAGTGAGACAGGGTTGTAGCCTACCCCCGATGTTATTCAATCTGTATATTGAGCAAGCAGTAAAGGAAACAAAAACAAAAAAAAAATTGGAGTAGGAATTAAAATCCATGGAGAAGAAATAAAAACTTTGAGGTTCGCTGATGACATTGTAATTCTGTCAGAGACAGCAAAGGACCTGGAAGAACAGTTGAATGGAATGGACAGTGTCTTGAAAAGAGGATATCAGATGAACATCAACAAAAGCAAAACGAGGATAATGGAAAGTATTCGAGTTAACTCGGATGATGTTGAGGGAATTAGATTAAGAAATGAGACACTTAAAGTAGTAAATGAGTTTTGCTATTTGGGGAGCAAAATAACTAATGATGGTCGAAGTAGAGATGATATAAAATGTAGACTGGCAATGGCAAGGAAAAGGTTTCTGAAGAAGAGAAATTTGTTGACATCGATTATAAATTTAAGTGTCAGGAAATCATTTCTGAAAGTATTTGTATGGAGTATAGCCATGAATAGAAGTGAAACATGGACGATAAATAGTTTGGACAAGGAGAGAATAGAAGCTTTCGAAACTTGATGCTACAGAAGAATGCTGAAGATTAGATGGGCAGATCACATAACTAATGAGGAGGTATTGAATAGAATTGGGGAGAAGAGAAATTTGTGGCACAACTTGACTAGAAGAAGGGATCGGTTGGTAGGTCATGTTCTGAGGCATCAAGTGATCAGCAATTTGCTATTGGAAAGCAGCATGGAGGGTAAAAATTGTAGAGGGAGATCAAGAGAGGAATACACTAAGTGGATTCAGAAGGATGTAGGTTCCAGTAGGTACTGGGAGATGAAGAAGCTTGCACAGGATAGAATAGCATGGAGAGCTGCATCAAACCAGTCTCTGGACTGAAGGCCACAACAACAACAGATCTGTGTTATATTAGTCCACTGGGAAAGCCAGCAGATGTCATTGTTCAGAAATATAATCCAATCAGACCCACACAGTTTTAATTGTATCGATATTTCAAATAAAATATTTGAACATACATCAAAATCATAGTTCTTTTTATAACAACATTATCAATTATGAAACTATAAGTTTAGCGCAAAAAAAAGTAGTGAAACATTTTATTACCTCCTTTAAATACTTGTAGTTATCATTTCAACAGTATACACTACAAGCATTCAACTGCAGTTAGGGGTGGAAGTTATCTCTCAGCATATTATTTTGATGTTACCTTTTAGTAAAAAAAACACAAAATGTAAGATAAGAAATAGAAAACAAATTATTTGATGAATGAATTATTAAGGAAACTTTACAAATATAGTAATTTCTAAAAAACAACATTCAGGCAATTGCTTCATTGATAAGTTTGTGAGTGAGAACAGAAATAATTTTCTACTCATAGCTATTCTAATGTTCTTTGCTCATTTATGGTTTTGAGTTCACTGTCCCTCCTCAACTGGAATCATCTCACTGGAAAAAAGAACCAAGGAGAAAAAACCAACAAAGGAAGGGATGTCATCATATTTTCTATGCAGTTAGTGCCCTGACTCAAAATCGTATATTTAGTAACATTTACATGAATCACAGTCATGCTTATTGGACACAGAATCACAGATTTTATACACTTTTCATTGTTGGAACACACGTAAAAGGGTCTCTGCATAGATCGTTCAAAATTGTTTTATCCGTGGATTATTGACTGAGAAAGTGATGAAATCTCACTGTTTGTTGAACATTGATATTTTTTGTGAAAGTGCAATTCTCAATAAATGTTTTGTATTAGTAATAAAGTGACATCATCGAGGAATGAACCACAGGTGCTGCATCATTGTATGGCAATGAGTGATTATAGTTTGCTTTATTTTGTTAAAATCTTCCAGGCACCTATCTACATCTACATCTACATTCATACTCCGCAAGCCACCCAACGGTGTGTGGCGGAGGGCACTTTACGTGCCACTGTCATTATCTCCCTTTCCTGTTCCAGTCGCGTATGGTTCACGGGTAGAATGACTGCTGGAAAGCCTCCGTGCGCACTCGAATCTCTCTAATTTTACATCCATGATCTCCTTGGGAGGTATAAGTAGGGGGAAGCAATATATTTGATATCTCATCCAGAAACGCGCCTTCTCGAAACCTGGATAGCAAGCTACACCGTGATGCAGAGCGCCTCTCGTGCAGGGTCTGCCACTTGAGTTTGCTAAACATCTCCATAACGCTATCACGCTTACCAAATAACCCTGTGACGAAACGTGCTGCTCTTCTTTAGATCTTCTCTATCTCCTCCGTCAACCCGATCTGGTACGGATCCCGCACTGATGAGCAATACTCAAGTATAGGTCGAACGAGTGTTTTGTAAGCCACCTCCTTTGTCGATGGACTACATTTTCTAAGGATTCTCCCAATGAATCTCAACCTGGCACCCGCCTTACCAACAATTAATTTTATATGATCATTCCACTTCAAATCTTTCCATACGCATACTCCCACATATTTTACAGAAGTAACTGCTACCAGTGTTTGTTCCGCTATCATATAATCATACAATAAAGGATCCTTCTTTCTATATATCTGCAATACATTACATTTGTCTATGTTAAGGGACAGTTGCCACTCCCTGCACCAAGTGCCTATCTGATGCAGATCTTCCTGCATTTCGCTGCAATTTTCTAATGCTGCACTTCTCTGTATACTACAGTATCATCCGCGAAAAGCTGCATGGAACTTCCAACACTATCTACTGGTCATTTATATATATTGTGAAAAGTAATGGTCCCATAACACTCCCCTGTGGCACGCCAGAAGTTACTTTAACCAGAACCAATTACCATTCTTATGCGAGAGATTCAGCAATTCACTGGTGTTCAATAACTGATTAGGAACAAACCTTCTACAAATGAAGTAAGTCCTAGAAATGCTTTCAGTTGTTGTTTCATCAGTAGAGGGGGAAAATTTTCAGTAGTGTGATCTTTTCATGATGTGGTACAGCTCCTTAGGGTGGGACAGTGTGACTTAAAATTTGATCTTGCCCCTTGCAAATTTTGACTTTTCTAAGTTAGCTGTGACTTCACTATTCAAGAACTTCTTTACAACTTTCTTAAGCAGTTTAAGATGTTCCTCCCAATTTGCAGTTGCTACTAGCAGGTCATCCACATAGAGTGTAACTTTATCTAATACTTCCAGTCCTTAAACAGTGTCCAGGGCTGTTATGAAAACTCTAGTGCTCACATTCAGCCTGAAAGATGATACTTTAAGTCAGTATGACCTTCCCCCAAAAATAAAGGCGGGATGTTTTCATGATTCCTCCATTAAGGTTATCTGGCAATAGGATCAGGAGAGATGTATCATGAATACAAAATGTACTCTGTAGATTTTTTGATTGGTCCCTCTACTATGTCGTGTTGGGTTCTTATCAGAACTATTATTTTGCAGATGGATCTCACAACCAAATCAAGACGCATGCCTCCACCAGACTTTGGTACGGCTAAGAGTAGACTACTGTAAGAGGACAACATCTTTAGAATTTCATGTTTTATGGCCTCCCTTCTAGCATAGGCTGCATGCAAATATGTCTTGTGGCGGACCACCTCCATACGATACTTATACCCCTCCAGGTTTACTGGAGAAAACTTTAATATAGCACATCAAGAAGTTTACTAATTCGAGCTGCTGCTTATCAGACAAACATTCTGATTTTTTTCATTTTGTTGTATTCACATGCAGGGTTACAGATACCCTCTTCAGAATTTTAGTAACAGGTGCAGTATTAAGATGAACAGGGTGATGGCGTGTGTACGACACCTGAGATTGTATGAGTCTTGCTTCAACTCCTTGACAAAATTTACCATGATGTGCCTTTGTTTTAATTAAATTTAATACAACCTCTCTACCACCAACTAGCTGCTTGGAAGGTCTATCCTTGTGTTCCTTCCTCACAAAAACTCCATGCCCAATAGGGCACCTTCACCACAAGAAACCTGCAACTAACAGTTCTGTCCTCAAATATAAGCTGAACCTGCACTTGCTTATCTATGCTGTCACTTAGCACCAATAGTGCCTGATACCAAACAATTCTGCACTGATAGAGTAGGTCCTTTCATTTTTTCCATTGTGTGTTCTTCTAAGGGAACTGTCAGCAAAAACATTCTTGGTTGCACCTGCGTCAGGTATAACAATGGTCAAATTTCTCTCATAACTACGTTAATTGTGGTCTGAATTAGTTTCTTTACTGGTTCAATACACAATTTAAAGGCATCACAGAGCTCTTTCCTAATGCCTACGTCGTCATTATATTGCAACATATGTATCTGCTTGGTGGAAATAGAGCCCCCTTTCCTTCCTGTGACTGTCATCAGGAAGTACGATGTAGTTGCATCTAATTTGACACTTTATTCGTTGTTTAGGTGTGCTCACTTGTCACCTCAATGATACAAACCATGTGATTCTCAGGTCACAGCCAATTTAGAGAATGTTCTGTATAGTTCAGTTGTCAAAATTACTGTTTTGAGGTGGTGACCAATTTTGTGTAGGCCTTGCATTGTCTGCCTGTCTGTTAGCATACTCAGAATTTTGTGGCGCTGGCCAGTTTTCATGATTTTGCTGCCACTGGTTACGATAATTGGAATGCCACTGGTTCTGTGCAGTCCAATTGCGATTTGTGTGGTACCCTGCGTTGAACTGGCGGCTGTTATTCCTTGAATGTCTTTCAAAATGCCTAGAGTTCTGAGTGTTTACATGATTGTTTTAATTCAGCAGTGTGGTCTGTGGCACTGTGTCATTGCCACATCACCTGTTACTGCACCCAGGATTGATGGCGTGCGAGCTGGTGTCGACAAGCTGTGAACCACCATTCCTGTTAGCATATTTGAAAACATCTTGTATCAAACCTGTCGAATCTAGGGCCGAAAGAAAGTATTTCAAATCATTGTCTGGTTTTGTGATTAGCTTCTTAAGTATATTAATCAGCAATATTATGTTTAGAACCCACAGCAAATCTATGCGATAGGATTGTCCCAGTATCTTGTCTTATTGATATAGCGCTCAAAGTATTTTCTCAAGCTACTCTGTTTGGAGTTACAAGCTCATAGGCTAAAAACCTCCTTTATAAGATGCTCCTGACCAAAACGTACCAGGAAAGCCTTCTCAAACTCGTCATATGTAGTGTATTTATCGGCAGATGTGGCTGTTCACAGGGTCCCTTCTATGACTGTTGATATTTTTAATATCAGGAATCTGATATATCGATATTTTAAAAAAGTATCACAGTCAGACCTCGATATATCAAAAGAACTATTGATATAGTTACTGAAAAATATAATGTACCAGCCAAGAAAATATCAGCTGCACATTGTAAATATAGTGCCAGTTTTATAGCTATCTGTATTTAAGTATTGATTTATTGTTAGGTATTCTGTACATCAACAAGCTAGCAGCCTACATCAACAAGCTAGCAGCCTGCTTATCCCCCTCAGGACAGGAATTGAAAGGAAAATGATGCAGTGCAGGTTCACTCTTGTCAATAACACTTTGCTAACAATAGTAACTGCAGGTATGTGGCACAATAAATGGTGTCAGATGGGTCCGTAGTTCGGTTTCATCACATATCAGATGTGTCTGAACACTTCATGTCGACTTCCCTGTTTTTTCATTTCTGCAAACGCCAGTGACCTAGCAGTTAAAGAGTCAAAATTGCATGGTGAAGTTAAATGTTGCTGTTTCTGTTGGTAGTGCTGACTGCTGATTACCTTAGCATTTCCCCCTCCACCCATGGTGAAGGCGAATCTTGTCATTTAGATTTTTGTTCATCAGTTTCAGCTACTGGTTTTGAAGAATGCTGATGTGTAGAAATAGCACATTAGTTGTGTTAAAAATTGATTTCAATGCAACTGGTGTGCTATTTCTTCACATTGGTGTCTTGTTATTCCATTTACACCACCAACTCCTAGTGCAAATGGACTTCTTCTTTCTGCCATTTATACTTGTTTCATGCAGTCAAAGAGAAAGCTTAAGAAATAACACTCCTTCACACAATGAAAGTAAAATTATGTTCTACCATAGTTTCAAAACAACTACTTCAAACATTTATTGAAAATTGCGAAAAAAATAGGATATACAATAAAAATACCAGCACTCGATATTGCCATTTTGATATAAATATATCAGTGAAAAGCATATCACCAGTATATGTCAATATTTATTGGAAAAAGTATCAGTATATTGATAATTTACCAACACCTCTAGTCCCTTCACCCTGAATATATACTGTCACAAACTGAATTTTCTGCCTTTATAAAGAAAACAGGGTGTGGGGATTTCTTTTCAGGTAAATATGCCTGAAACTGTCGGTGCTTCAATAACCTTTCTTCAAGAAGTAGTGAAACTAAAGTGGATGCTTCCCCCACCTATTCATTCATACTCTTGATGGGGAGTCATTGGTGCTGAATCATTCAGGTAAGTTTGGTGGTAAGGATCAACCGATTCATACATTTTAGGAACGTAATTTGGTGCGGGGGTACCATAACCTTGCAGTGTAAGTCATTGACAAGTGTTCACTCCACTCAGGAATGTCACGCTTCACACATGCTTTGTATCTGCTGGATTATTTTGAATGGTTTCACCCACAGCACCCGAACCAAGTGTTGCCTCTGCATTAATTCGCTGTGCAATATCTTTCCACTCTGTATTTAACTTTTCATTAACCTCTTTGTTCTTCTCTTCCAACCATTTAGTGAATTTGTAGTAGAATTTTTGATCTTTGGCTTCTAAGCACTAACGTACCACTTCTTCAGTGTCAAGTACTAAACTCTCAACTCTCTGAGAGAATTGGTGCACAGTGGTTACAGCGCTTGACTGCAGTGTCTGCAGTTACTGTACATTTGTTGTTGTCTTCTTTACTGCCTCTGGAACGCCTTCGTAAGTTTTCCTAAGTACCGAAATTTTGGTAGAAATACTTGACAAATGGGAAATCAATGTGAGTAGCTAATTCCATATTGTACTCAGTAAGAGTGGTATTGATTTGAGCGGCGGACTGTTTGTCACGCTTGTTCATATCTATCATATGCATATCAGTCATATGCATTGACAGTTCTCAGTCACATTTGTCAAGGGTAATATTAATCTGCACAGAAATTGGTATGGTCGCTTATTTATCAGTACTGCATTTTCTTAAATACCGTTGTGAATGGATATGCTTTTTTACTTATTTCAGGAATTTCCTTTCAGAAATGACTGGGTTCAGTTCCTCTGTTGCCCAATTGGCGTTACTACCAGCATCGGGATCAAATTCAATATTCATTCGATTTCCAGGATGCATTTAGCTGTGAGCCAAAGCCTTCTTCAGAAAAGAAGACACACCTACATTCACACAAGCAAGCACACCTCAGACGCACATGACAGCCATCCCCAGCAGCTTGGACCGGAATGCCAATGGCATTCCAGTGACATTCCATACTGAGCTGCCAGAGATGAGAGTCATATGTGCTTGTGGTCTGCTTCCTTGAGTGAAAGTGTGTGTGTGTGTGTGTGTGTGTGTGTGTGTGTGTGTGTGTGTGTGTTTTCTTTTCTGAAAAAGGCTTTGGCCAAAAGCTAAATGTGTACCATTCTTTTTGTTGTGCCTGCCTGCAACTGAATTTGTCATGTTTGGGTGTCTCTGTGGCTGTTTGTGTGAATGTGTGTATCTTCTTCTAGAAAAGAGCCAGAGAGATGAAAAACTAGTGAACACTGCTTTCTGTTGTGAATGTCTATTTGCCACACATCAATCTGCTATACGTGGGTGATTGCCTTTCCATTATTTTAAGTAAAATTAGTTTATAGGCTTTTAAAAGATTTTTCCAATTTCGCATTTGTTCTGATCCTCTAGGCTCTTTTCTGTAATATGAAAAACCATTTCATATTATTTTGCCTGTGGTGACACTGGGTTCCACCCTCTCCCTTCTCTCATCGTCATACAACACAAACATAAACACTACACTACTCACACATCTAGAAACTATAAATACACATAAGACAACTCTCACAGAGACAAAAGTGTGTGGAGGAAGAGCACTCTTTCCAACATGTGGCTGGACCCAACCTGCAGGATATCCCAGCCAACAATACCATATGCCATATATATCTTTTACCGTGTAGGTAGATTATAATTTAATGAAATGTACCAGCAGTGTATTATTTATACTCATGGCTGTGTGTAAGGTGTGCTATTTTGTTAACTTGATTATTGTTTGAGCTGTATAGTCATTCTGCAGATCTTTCCTGTCAAGGAATTCTACCAAACTTTGGATTAATGAATGCTTGCTCTTTTTTTTTTCTTTTCTTTAATTGGTGTAGTGAACAGTAGTCTTTCTGGCAAACATATACCTAAGGTGAGACTTTTTGTAAATGAACATTGCAAATATTGTTGGAAACTGGTTGCTTCAAAAGTTACATCAATTAAAAGTGTTGATCGTAGTATGATTTAAAGTAATCAAATAACTAGCTCAGTGAGGCTGTCCACTAAGAATTTGAAAAGTGCTATGTGATTCATTTCCACAAAAGGAAAACTTACATTGTGATGATTATACAGTTGAAGTGATAAAAGGAGCAGGTAAATTTTGATTATGGTAGGTGTGTTACAATTATTTCTCTCAAGATGTGTACTAAGAAAAGATACAGGAGAAAAAAAGGTGTAGGCATGTATGCTTCTCAAAAACGTGCATTTAGTGCATCCAGTTAATTTATTTTATGAAATTATCATTCTAATGTAGCACTAAACGTCAGTGGAGCAATAAATGTGTGTTTTATGTACAATAAAGATTTACTACTATTACTTTGTTTTCAGAAATTCCCAAATCTATGGGCTACTAAAACTGATATTATGAATTCAGAAGACTTAAACCAAACTTCAGAAAGTGAATCAGAAGACTGGGAGAACTCTGTTGCATCTAGTGAAATTGATAGTACAGATGCCAGTCATAATGATGAAGAGAGTGATGATGAAGATCAATATGAACCAGCTGCTTTTATAACCGAGACATTACCTGGGTTGTGCAAATTTCTTGGCTCAGGAATCTAAGGTACAATATGTTATATTTCCTGTAAGCGTGCATATGCCATTAATGTCTGAATATCAGTTATATGACTGGAAAAAAGCTTGTAAAATAAGTGTTCAATGTGAAAGACAAAGTGGAAGTTACAGTTAAGTACTGAGTCTCAACTAAGTGTGGGATACATCTGTGAAAAACATTTGGTACCATGTATCAATTTTTTAGTACTACGGTGGATGAACAGCAACATTATTATTAGCTACTAAGTTAGTTTAGATTGAAATATTCGATGTAACATATTTGGCAAGATCTGGATTAATGTAGTTTTTAATTTAAGTATTAAATAACCTTGTGGATGAAAATTATTTTCATACTTATTTTTCACTAGATTAGATTTTAGATTAGATTAGATTTACTTTCATTCCAATTGATCCGTAGTGAGGAGGTCCTCCTGGATGTGGAACATGTCAGAAAAACAACAATACATGACAAATATTTACAACTAAAACAAATAAACAAATGTACCATTCCACAGGTCCCAAGTGGAATGATCGTCATTTTTAATGAACACTAAGAGTCATTTTACAAATACTATTGCACTGAATTTAAAATAAAAAACGTTTTTTATTTATTTATAAGGTAATAAACATGTAATACAACTACTGTAATACTTATTTACAATGAACACATTACTGCACTGAAATGGTGCAGAAGTTAGATTATACTTACACACACACACACACACACACACACACACACACACACACACACACAAATTTTCATTGAACACATTACTGCACTGAAATTGTGCAGAAGTTATGTTGTACTTATATACATATCAGTTGGTTTTACTATTATAAGCTTGTAAATGTCTATCAATAATCATGCAAAGTAATTTAAAGTGGAACAAAAGGGAAAACTTGTATGTGGTGGGAAGTTACAAGCAGTAAGTCATATACATATATTGTTCATGGTACAGAAGGTTTAATTGAGCGATATAACGATATATGGCTGGTAAGTTGCAGCATAATGGACGGGCCAGACTGGTAAGTAAGAGGCATGCAGTCAATGGGGTTGGAATGAGGCTGGAGGGACAGAGGTAAGTATCTGGTTGGCCAGTGGTTGGAACAAAAATAATCAATTTTTGAAAATATGATCTAATTGGATATATATATATATATATATATATAAAAACAAAGGTGATGTGACTTACCAAATGAAAGTGGTCTTTAAATATGTCTGCTTGTGTCTGTATATGTGTGGATGGATATGTGTTTGTGTGCGAGTGTATACCCGTCCTTTTCCCCCTAAGGTAAGTCTTTCCGCTCCCGGGATTGCAATGACTCCTTACCCTCTCCCTTAAAACCCACATCCTTTTGTCTTTCCCTCTCCTTCCCTCTTTCCAGATGAGGCAACAGTTTGTTGCGAAAGCTTGAATTTTGTGTGTATGTTTGTGTTTGTTTGTGTGTCTGTCGACCTGCCAGCACTTTCATTTGGTAAGTCACATCATCTTTGTTTTTAGATATATATTTCCTACGTGGAATGTTTCCCTCACACCAACAACCTGACAACAGCTTTCGCATCCCGCAACTACCCTCCCGACCTGGTACAGAAGCAAATAACCAGAGCCACTTCCTCATCCCCTCAAACCCAGAATCCCCCACAGAAGAACCACAAAAGTGCCCCACTTATGACAGGATACTTTCTGGGACTGGACCAGACTCTGAATGTGGCTCTCCAGCAGGGATACGATTTCCTCAAATCCTGCCCTGAAATGAGATCCATCCTTCATGAAATCCTCCCCACTCCACCAAGAGTGTCTTTCCGCCATTCACCTAACCTTCGTAACCTGTTAGTTCATCCCTATGAAATCCCCAAACCACCTTCCCTACCCTCTGGCTCCTATCCTTGTAACCGCCCCTGGTGTAAAACCTGTCCCATGCACCCTCCCACCACCACCTACTCCAGTCCTGTAACCCGGAAGGTGTACACGATCAAAGGCAGAGCCACATGTGAAAGCACCCACGTGATTTACCAACTGACCTGCCTACACTGTGACGCATTCTATGTGGAAATGACCAGCAACAAACTGTCCATTCGCATGAATGGACACAGGCAGACAGTGTTTGTTGGTAATGAGGATCACCCTGTGGCTAAACATGCCTTGGTGCACAGCCAGCACATCTTGGCACAGTGTTACACCGTCCGGGTTATTTGGATACTTCCCACTAACACCAACCTGTCAGAACTCCGGAG
Source organism: Schistocerca piceifrons (assembly GCF_021461385.2). Lineage (NCBI taxonomy): Eukaryota > Metazoa > Arthropoda > Insecta > Orthoptera > Acrididae > Schistocerca > Schistocerca piceifrons. Next base: position 115,768,795 of record NC_060139.1, on the reverse strand, counting down.
ATGCGAAATTGCTCTTCAATATATCCTCTCTTCCCGTTATCCACCAGGCCTCAATCTCCGCTAATTTCAAGTTACCGCCACTCATACCTCACCTGTCATTCAACAACATCTTTGCCTCTGCACTTCCGCCTCGACTGACATCTCTGCCCAAACTCTTTTTCTTTAAATATGTCTGCTTGTGTCTGTATATGTGTGGATGGATATATGTGTGTGTGTGCGAGTGTATACCCGTCCTTTTTCCCCCTAAGGTAAGTCTTTCCGCTCCCGGGATTGGAATGACTCCTTACCCTCTCCCTTAAAACCCACATCCTTTCGTCTTTCCCTCTCCTTCCCTCTTTCCTGATGAGGCAACAGTTTGTTGCGAAAGCTTGAATTTTGTGTGTATGTATATGTCTGTTTGTGTTTCTATCGACCTGCCAGCGCTTTCGTATGGTAAGTCACATCATCTTTGTTTTTAAATATATTTTTCCCGCGTGGAATGTTTCCCTCTATTATATTGATATCATTAATTTGAACCCAACAATTACGTTTGTTATTGTCACTGTTGCATTTCGAAATCTTTTCTGTCGTCTTATTTTCTCTTTCTGTTTTTGCCAGTAGTTTCACTTTGTATTCACCTTCTCCTTTTTACCGTAATCTGCTATACAATTTTATTCCGCCTATATATACTCAATAGTACGTAACCCACTTCCAAACCATAAACAAAAAAATTTTTTTGCCGCTTTCAACACTACCGCCGCTATAAAATCCGCCATTTCTAGTTCACAAACAGTTCCTTTCACCTTTTAAACAACCCTTTCTACTAATTCTAATAACTTTCGCTTTATTTCCATTTCCGTTTTTCCCACATCACTGATAATTTTTAGCCGCTTCCCACAGGTTTTAACGTCATTATTTCTTCGTCAGACAATTGTTAGCCTCATTTTCATAATCTGCCACCACAAAACCACTCCTTTTAATATATTACACGCAGTTTTTTCGAAATTTTCCCGAATTTCTCCGTCCTCTAACGTGTTTTGGCGGCAACACAACCACCTAACCTTTGCGCACATCGTTGTCTACCAACCCAAGTCCAACATAGCCCAGCTGTAACCAACACCTTTTCACCTTTTTTCACACCAGATCTCCATTTACTTTCCAGTCCACCTTTATCCCTCCCCATATATTTTTATTTTCATTTTCATTTCCTCATCTTACACTTTCCACCTTCTAATACCATGTCACCCTCACAACACCCCCACAACGACCCCATTATGTTTTATTTACATTCCCTCCGCAAACATGCCTTCGCCCTAGCCAGATTACGCTCCCATATTCTATTTTCTCAGGCTTGTCTGACATTTGGCATTACCCCCAAAGGCCTCACACTTAAAGTTCCCATCTCTGGCTGCAACCCTTCTTTCCATCAGTCCCTATACCAGTTCCAAACTGAACAATCCATTGCCCTCACCCACCTAATCCTTCACCTACACATCAACTCAGCCAATGAACACACCCGTCAACTCCTATCCTTGATAAAAGTCCTTAATCTTTCCTCTCCCACATCCACACCGGCTGTTCAGAGCATCCTCCTACAGGCCAACCGTAAATTAGAACAGCATGCCACCCTCCACCCAAAAAACTATCCAATCTCCTGGTTTCCCACCTCCGGAAAGGCAACTCACTCACCCTTCACAACCTTTCCAGCAAACCTCAACCTCCTCTCATTACACACAAACCCAGTCTCTCCCATCTACTCAATCTCCCACTTCCAGCTCCACTCCCTCCAAAACCTCAAAATTCCAATCAACACAATCTGGAACCACAACACCCTAATTCAGTAGTTAACCCTTCCTCCAAACCTCTCTCCCAATCCGAAACCTCTATCCTATCCAAAGGCCTCACCTTCAGCCCTACTCCCAGATTCAACCAAACAGCCCTCGTCACAGATTTACTGTCCTACACTCGTACTCTCTGCTGGAAATATCACTTTGCCACGAAGAAAAATGATCCTAATCCTACTCCTAATGATCCAACTCCCCAAGACACCATCCAAATTGAACCCTGCCTGGAACAGTTCCGTCCTCCGTCGCAGCGGGACCCACCTCCTCTTCCTCAAAATCACCCTCTCCAAACCTTCCAGGAATTTCTGACTTCCAGCCTTGCATCTCAATCCTTCTTAAAAAACCTTAATCCTACTCCCAACATCACCACTGCTGAAGCCCAGGCTATCCGTGATCTGAAGGCTGACCGATCCATCGTCATTCTTCCGGCGGACAAGGGTTCCACGACCATGGTACTTGATCGTCGGGAGTATGTGGCTGAGGGATTGCGTCAGCTTTCAGACAACACCACATACAAAGTTTGCCAAGGTAACCCCATTCCCGATGTCCAGGCGGAGCTTCAAGGAATCCTCAGAACCTTAGGCCCCCTGCAAAACCTTTCACCTGACTCCATCAACCTCCTGACCCCACCAGCACCCCGCACCCCTACCTTCTACCTTCTTCCTAAAATCCACAAACCCAATCATCCCGGCCGCCCCATTGTAGCTGGTTACCAAGCCCCCACAGAACGTATCTCTGCCTACGTAGATCAACACCTTCAACCCATTACATGCAGTCTCCCATCCTTCAATCCTTCATCAAAGACACCAACCACTTTCTCGAACGCCTGGAATCCTTACCCAATGTGTTACCCCCGCAAACCATCCTTGTAACCATTGATGCCACTTGCTTATACACAAATATTCCGCACGTCCAGGGCCTCGCTGCGATGGAGCATTTCCTTTCACGCCGATCACCTGCCACCCTACCTAAAACCTCTTTCCTCATCACCTTAGCCAGCTTCATCCTGACCCACAACTTCTTCACTTTTGAAGGCCAGACATACCAACACTTAAAGGGAACAGCCATGGGTACCAGGATGGCCCCCTTGTACGCCAGCCTATTCATGGGTCGCTTAGAGGAAGCTTTCTTGGTTACCCAGGCCTGCCAACCCAAAGTTTGGTACAGATTTATTGATGACATCTTCATGATCTGGACTCACAGTGAAGAAGAACTCCAGAATTTCCTCTCCAACCTCAACTCCTTTGGTTCCATCAGATTCACCTGGTCCTACTCCAAATCCCATGCCACTTTCCTTGAAGTTGACCTCCGCCTGTCCAATGGCCAGCTTCACACGTCCGTCCACATCAGACCCACCAACAAGCAACAGTACCTCCATTATGACAGCTGCCACCCATTCCACATCAAACGGTCCCTTCCCTACAGCCTAGGTCTTCGTGGCAAACGAATCTGCTCCAGTCCGGAATCCCTGAACCATTACACCAACAACCTGACAGCAGCTTTCGCATCCTGCAACTACCCTCCCGACCTGGTACAGAAGCAAATAACCAGAGCCACTTCCTCATCCCCTCAAACCCAGAATCCCCCACAGAAGAACCACAAAAGTGCCCCACTTATGACAGGATACTTTCTGGGACTGGACCAGACTCTGAATGTGGCTCTCCAGCAGGGATACGACTTCCTCAAATCCTGCCCTGAAATGAGATCCATCCTTCATGAAATCCTCCCCACTCCACCAAGAGTGTCTTTCCGCCGTCCACCTAACCTTCGTAACCTGTTAGTTCATCCCTATGAAATCCCCAAACCACCTTCCCTAACCTCTGGCTCCTATCCTTTTAACCGCCCCCGGTGTAAAACCTGTCCCATGCACCCTCCCACCACCACCTACTCCAGTCCTGTAACCCGGAAGATGTACACGATCAAAGGCAGAGCCACATGTGAAAGCACCCACGTGATTTACCAACTGACCTGCCTACACTGTGATGCATTCAATGTGGGAATGACCAGCAACAAACTGTCCATTCGCATGAATGGACACAGGTAGACAGTGTTTGTTGGTAATGGGGATCACCCTGTGGCTAAACATGCCTTGGTGCACGGCCAGCACATCTTGGCACAGTGTTACACCGTCCATGTTATCTGGATACTTCCCACTAACACCAGCCTATCCGAACTCCGGAGATGGGAACTTGCTCTTCAATATATCCTCTCTTCCCATTATCCACCAGGCCTCAATCTCCGCTAATTTCAAGTTACCGCCACTCATACCTCACCTGTCATTCAACAACATCTTTGCCTCTGCACTTCCGCCTCGACTGACATCTCTGCCCAAACTCTTTTTCTTTAAATATGTCTGCTTGTGTCTGTATATGTGTGGATGGATATGCGTGTGTGTGCGAGTGTATACCCGTCCTTTTTCCCCCTAAGGTAAGTCTTTCCGCTCCCGGGATTGGAATGACTCCTTACCCTCTCCCTTAAAACCCACTTCCTTTCGTCTTCCCCTCTCCTTCCTTCTTTCCTGATGAGGCAACAGTTTGTTGCGAAAGCTTGAATTTTGTGTGTATGTTTGTGTGTCTATCGACCTGCCAGCGCTTTCGTTCGGTAAGTCACCTCACCTTTGTTTTTATATATAATTTTTCCCACGTGGAATGTTTCCTTCTATTATATATATATATAAAACAAAGATGATGAGACTTACCAAACAAAAGCGCTGGCAGGTCGATAGACACACAAACAAACACAAACATACACACAAAATTCAAGCTTTCGCAACAAACGGTTGCTTCATCAGGAAAGAGGGAAAGACGAAAGGATGTGGGTTTTAAGGGAGAGGGTAAGGAGTCATTCCAATCCCGGGAGCGGAAAGACTTATCTTAGGGGGAAAAAAGGACAGGTATACACTCGCACACACACACATATCCATTCACACATACACAGACACACGCAGACATTTGTAAAGGCAAAGAGTTTGGGCCCAAACCTGCAAATTTCAGTATCTCTTTACATGTGTGTTCTCCTGCCTCGTCTTGGTGAGTAGATTTTTTTATCTATCCATTTACATTATATTGTCCATAATTGATTATTTTCATTTTTAGAAATAATATTCAGTTACTACTGCTGAAACACATTTGGGATATATGAAAACCTGTATAGAATTTGGAATGGTGGATGCAATAACTTTTCTGACTATGTATGTACACTACTTATGTACTATGTGTATGTAATTTGTTTGCTGTTTGTATATGTTTGTCAATTTATTATGTGTATGTGTTGTTATGTGTTGCGTGTAATCAAATGACAAATCCTATATCACATGTGTGATCTATTGGATGCTAAATAAATAAATAAATGTCTGTCATATGCGATGGTTGAGGCAGGAGCAGGCAGAGCTGGTATCAAGGTCTATTGATTGCTGTTCTTGAATTGGTTAGGTGGTAAGAGCTTGGGTGACCTATGAGCTATGTACGTGAGTGTTGGTGCAGGATGCATCTAGACTGGACTTGTTAATGTATATTAATTTTGAGTTTACATAGACTTTTGATACTGAAGATTGTTGTTGGGGAATTGGGATTCACACAGCTTTGAGTGAAATATTACATGTTGGGATTTTGTTCCGATTAACCTTCTGGTGCACTGCACAATGCCATTGGCACGAGTTAAATGTTGCCTGTGCACACTATGCTTGCTTTGGCTGCACTGATACTTCATACCATACTGGTCTTTGTTTCCCTGTAAGTATTAGCCTCTGTAAGGCCACAATTCAATTTTCTTGAGACAAATAAAACAGAGATTGAATAATTACATCATTCCTTGTCCTAACAGACTGTCCCTATATCATTTTACTTAATATTTCACATTTATTTAAGTTTTGCAATTTATTTTATTGACAGTTCCTTTGGCTGGACTTTCATGATTAGGAGGATTTCATTAGGGCAAAATGCAACAGTGTATTATCATACTCCTAGACTAGTAGGGAAGCTATTAAATTGATACTTGGTTGTGTGATTGCCATCTGGTGGTTGGGAAGTAACAATGTAGTTTCACTGAATTATTAACTTTACTTAAGAATTTTGTTACTGTAAACCATCCCAGTACACTGCAATGAGTTAAAATGAGACAGATTATTTTGAAAGACAATGAGTTTCTTGGATAGCTAATTTTATGAATAGCTGGGCACCTAAAGACTAGAATTTTGTGAGCCGTAACAAATATATCATTGAGTGGTTGCTGTATAGTATATGACTGCTATATACTGTATGAATTTATAAACAAAACTTTATCCTGTACTAATGTGAGTCTCAAGTCATGATGCTTAGTTAATAATTTTATATAAAAGGTTAAGTGCTCAGTTCACAACTAATCAAAGAAAACACATAATGACACAACAAGAGAAAATTAAGAAAGTGTTGACTAGATAAAATATTAGTACTACATTCCTTATGTTTATCAATACCTTAGGGTTAACTACAAATAAGATTTTTCCCAGTATATAATTCATTGTGACCCTGTGAAATAATTGACCAAATATTGTATCACTACAGGCACGATCATCTTCTAGTAGTAAGAAGGAAATCTATAAAATAATCACAATGATACAGACCTTCTAGTTACTATGTTTGTAATTGAAAAAAAAAATCATAATGGGACCTTGTTAAAAAGAGAGACAAGGCAAGCATCTGTTTTATTTATTTATTCATTCATTCATCCGTAGTCTGACCACCCTCTTGTTCCCCAAGGTTGATTTATTAATTTTGAAGTAAGTTACTAATTTGGGCAGCTGGTCACATTGCCACTCCCAGTCCCAGTCTCTTGCCACAACGATCGTATCGCTGTGGAAGACCCAGGTCCAAAACGTGCCCATCCCACCCACCCAGCATGTCCTATTCCAGTCCTGTCACAGGTTTATTCTATTCCATCAGTGGCTGGGCCACCAGTGAAAGCAGTCATGGCATTCACCAGCTCTGCTGCAATCGTTGCACACCTTTTTATATTTGTATGACTACCAACCAGCTGTCCACCAGGATGAACAGCCACCACCAAACTGTGGCCAAGAGCACTGTAGATCACCCTGCAGCACAACGCGCAGCTGAACATAAAACATTTGATTTCAGTGACTGCTTCACTACCTGAGCCATCTGGATCCTTCCCTCCACCACCAGCTTTTCTGAACTGTGCAGATGGAAGTTATCCTTACAACACAGTCTCCACTCCCATAACTATCCCGCCCTCAACCTACGGTAACGTACTGTCCCCACACCCTCCCCTGTCCTATCATTCCTCCCCATTCTCATCTCCCACCCTGTTTATTTGCAGCTATCTGCCAATCTTTCCCCACTCCTCTCCTTTTCTGCTCCTTTTTCCCCCACTTCCATGCCCCACAACCTCCTGACGCTGCGCCTGTTGGTGGTCTAGTTCCTGCACACTCCACCAGATAGCATTCGTCTCTCACCCCACCCATACACTACTACCCCTTCTCCTTCCCTGTTCCACCTCCAGATTGCTGCTTGCATCCCACATGATAGTTTCGTTCTGGCTGGAGATGCGGGAGTTGGTGGTCATTACGAAAAAGCAGTTACATATTTGTGCTGCTTAGGTAAAATGTCAGAAACTAACGCATTAAAAACGGAAGCAGGAGTGCAGTCTCTCTTGTACAACACCAAATCTATAATTACTCTGGGCCTCTCCAGTAATCAGGGCAGCAGATGGTTAAAACCCTGGCTTTGGGGTCATACTGGTTCCACTCTGAGGGACTCCAGCACTCGTTGCACACAGATCCCAAATGGCATTGTGACTCACGGGCAGTTGGAAAAAATGCATTCCAGAGGCAGACGAGCAACAGTGCGGATGAAGGCAGAGCCTGATGCACTGTGAGGAGCTGCCGCCGGATGGTAAGCAGTGGTTTCCCAGCCTCAGCACAGAGGCTGGGTATGGGACTGGTCCTATAGGCACCTGTGGTCAGTCGGAGCCCCTCGTGATGGACAGGGTCAGTGATCAGTGTTGTCGTAACTGCCGTCTGCTTCACATCTGCTGTACAGCGAGCTACATTAATTTAAGTATTATCTGTATTTTTCTTACTTGTCACTTCTTCTTCCATGTGTTTTTGCTTTTAGGAATCTTTAATTTTCGAGTACTAGTAATAGTGTTCCATTGATTTTGTGTTTGTTTTGAATACAGTCAGAGAGAGTCCCTTTAATCAGGTGTGGTGCCTTAGTGCTAGTGTTTGTTTTGAATACAGTCCAGAGACAGGTAGTGCCTATTTTCATTGTTTTCAACAAGAAGTGCCTAGTAACCACAGTTTAGTCTGCTATCAGCTGCCTTTAGTGAATTAGCAGTCTAGTTAAAAGCTGATTAACTCTCTACAGTAAATTGATTTCTTAGGATGGATAGGATGTGTAGCTGTTGTGTACAGATGCAGGAGGAGCTGGCCACTGTTTGCGAACAGCTGAACATGTTGATGGCCGCTGTCAGCCGTCTTCAGGCTGCTGCCTCAGAGTGTAGCGGCAGTGGGGAGTCTGGTGTGTCGCATGTTACACGCCAGGTGTTACATGCTTCACCCATGGTCCCTGCTGTCGAGACGTATTCACTGGTACCGGGCGCGGTTGGGCCACCCTCTCCCCAAGGGGAGTAGCAAGTTCAGCAACGTTCGTGACGCACGAGGTGGAGAGTCAATGTGGAGGCTGGCCATGTGGCATCGCCCACTCTGCCTGAGAATGGACATGGGGCCGCTCCTTCAGCAAGGTCTGAGCAGGCACACGGGGGGAGGGGCTTATTAGTGATTGGGAGCTCCAACGTTAGGTGGGTAATGGAGCCGCTTAGGGAAATAGCGGAAAGGTCAGGGAAGAAGGCCGGTGTTCACTCTGTCTGCTTGCCGGGGGGTGTCTCATCCGAGATGTGGAGAAGGCCCTGCCGGCGGCGATAGAGAGCACTGAGTGCATCTAATTGCAAATTGTTGCTCATGTTGGCACCAATGACTGCTGCCGTCTGGGTTCAGAGGTCATCCTCAGTTCATACAGGCTGCTGGCGGAGTTGATGAAGGCGGAAAGCCTTACTCGTGGGGTGGAATCTGAGCTAACTATTTGTAGTATCGTTCCCTGAACTGATCGCGGTCCTCTGGTTTGGAGCCGAGTGGAAGGCTTAAACCAGAGGCTCAGACGATTCTGTGGAAATCTGGGGTGCAAATTTCTCGACCTCCACTATCAGGTGGAGAAGTGTAGGGTCCCCCTGAATAGGTCAGGCGTGCACTACATGCACGAAGCGACTACAAGGGTAGTGAAGTATGTGAGGAGTGCACATGTGGGTTTTTTAGGTTAGAGAATTCCCTCCCTTGGCCCGACAAGATGCCTCTTGAGATGCAACAAGGTAGTAGCAGGCAAAACGCAACAGGGAATAACAATATTAATGTGGTAATAGTAAGCTGCAGGAGTGCCTATAGAAAGGTCCCAGAACTGCTCTCATTAATAAAAGGTCACAATGCCCACATAGTACTAGGGACAGAAAGTTGGCTGAAACCAGATGTAAACAGTAATGAAATTCTAAACTCAGATTGGAATGTATACCACAGAGATAGGCTGGACAGTGAAGGGGGAGGCGTGTTTATAGCGATAAAAAGTGCAATAGTATCGAAGGAAATTGGCGGAGATCTGAAATGTGAAATAATTTGGGTGAAGGTCACGGTTAAAGCAGGCTCAGACATGGTAATTGGATGTCTCTATAGGCCCCCTGGCTCAGCAGCTGTTGTGGCAGAGAACCTGAAGGAAAATTTGGAAAATATTTCAAGTAGATTTCCCAACCATGTTATAGCTCTGGGTGGAGATTTTAATTTGCCGGATATAGACTGGGAGACTCAAACGTTTATAACAGGTGTCAGGGACAAAGAATCCAGTGAAATTTTTTGAAGTGCTTTATCTGAAAACTGCCTTGAGCAGTTAAACAGAGAACAGACTCGTGGCGATAACATATTAGACCTTATGGTGACAAACAGACCCGAACTATTTGAAACAGTTAACACAGAACAGGGAATCAGTGACCATAAAGCAGTTACTGCATCGATGATTTCAGCTGTAAATAGAAATATTAAAAAAGGTAGGAAGATTTTTCTGTTTAGCAAAAGTGACAAAAATTAGATTTCATAGTACTTGACGGTTCAACACAAAAGTTTTGTCTCAAGTACAGATAGTGTTGAGGATCAGTGAACAAAGTTCAAAACCATTGTACAATATGCATTAGATGAGTATATGCCAAGCAAGATCGTAAGAGATGGAAAAGAGCCACCGTGGTCCAACAACTGAGTTAGAAAACTGCTGCGGAAGCAAAGGGAACTTCACAGCAAACATAAACATAGCCAAAGCCTTGCAGACAAACAAAAATTACGTGAAGTGAAATGTAGTGTGAGGAGGACTATGCGAGAGGCGTTCAATGAATTCGAAAGGAGATTTCTATGTACTGACTTGGCAGAAAATCCTAAGAAATTTTGGTCATATGTCAAAGCAGTAGGGGGATCAAAACAAAATGTCCAGACACTCTGTGACCAAAATGGTACTAAAACAGAGGATAACAGACTAAAGGCAGAAATACTAAATGTCTTTTTCCAAAGCTGTTTCACAGAGGAAGACTGCACAGTAATTCCTTCTCTAGATTGTCGCACAGATGACAAAATGGTAGATATCGAAATAGACGACAGAGGAATAGAGAAACACTTAAAAATGATCAAAAGAGGAAAGGCCACTGGACCTGATGGGATACCAGTTCGATTTTACACAGAGTACGCGAAGGAACTTGCCCCCTTCTTGTAGTGGTGTACTGTAGGTCTCTGGAAGAGTGTAGCGTTCCAAAGGATTGGAAAAGGGCATAGGTCATCCCCGTTTCCAAGAAGGAACATCGGACAGATGTGCAGAACTATAGACCTATATCTCTAACGTCGATCAGTTGTAGAATTTTGGAACACGTATTATGTTCGAGTATAATGACTTTTTTGGAGACTAGAAATGTACTCTGTAGGAATCAGCATGGGTTTTGAAAAAGACGATCATGTGAAACCCAGCTCACGCTATTCGTCCACAAGACTCAGAGGGCCATAGACACGGGTTCCCAGGTAGATGCCATGTTTCTTGACTTCCGCAAGGCGTTCGATACAGTTCCCCAGCCATTTAATGAACAAAGTAAGAGCATATGGACTATCAGACCAATTGTGTGATTGGATTGAAGAGTTCCTAGATAACAGAACGCAGCATGTTATTCTCAATGGAGAGAAGTCTTCCGAAGTAAGAGTGATTTCAGGTGTGCCGCAGGGGAGTGTTGCTATTCACAGCATACATAAATGACCTTGTGGATAACATTGGAAGTTCACTGAGGCTTTTTGTGGATGATGCTGTGGTATATCGAGAGGTTATAACAATGGAAAATTGTACGGAAATGCAGGAGGATCTGCAACGAATTGACACATGGTGCAGGGAATGGCAATTGAATCTCAATTTAGACAAGTGTAATGTGCTGCGAATACATAGAAAGAAAGATCCTTTATCATTTAGCTACAATATAGCAGGTCAGAAACTGGAAGCAGTTAATTCTGTGAATTATCTGGGAGTAGGTATTGGGAGTGATTTAAAATGGAATGATCATATAAAGTTGATCGTCTGTAAAGCGGATGCCAGACATAGATTCATTGGAAGAATCCTAAGGAAATGCAATCCAAAAACAAAGGCAGTAGGTTACGGTACACTTGGTCGCCCACTGCTTGAATATTGCTCACCAGTGTGGGATCCTTACCAGATGGGGTTGATAGAAGAGATAGAGAAGATCCAACAGAGAGCAGTGCACTTCATTACAGGATCATTTAGTAATCGTGAAAGCGTTACGGAGATGATAGATAAACTCCAGTGGAAGACTCTGCAGGAGAGACGCTCAGTAGCTTGGTATGGGCTTTTGTTGAAGTTTCGAGAACATACCTTCGCCGGGGAGTCAAGTAGTATATTGCTCACTCCTATGTATATCTCGCAAAGAGACCATGAGGATAAAATCAGAGAGATTAGAGCCCACATCGAGGCATAGTGACAATCTTTATTTCCACGAACACTACGAGACTGGAATAGAAGGGAGAACCGATAGAGGTACTCAAAGTACCCTCTGCTACACACCATCAGGTTGCTTGCGGAGTATGGATGTAGATGCAAATGTAGATGTAGATCTTCAAATAAGAAGGCCTCAACAATCCATACACCGTACACCCATAGTCCAACTGTAAATGCATGAAAGAGCTATAAAACTGGAGGAGATGCATCCTGTCGGCTCCCCAAGACCTGTGGCTAAGCTACTTGCCTTCAGGGTTCTGGCTTTCAGGTCTCTCAGGTGTGACAAACACAACAATTTGGAACCAAAAATGAGCCCCAGGAACCTCACTGAATCTCTATAATTCAGTATGGTCTCCCTCATATGCAAGACCAGTAAATTAAAAATACAACACGAACAATTAAAATGTACACACACACACACACACACACACACACACACACACACACACACACACACACACACACACACGCAACACTTATCTGCAGAAAAAACTGAAAACCCTTCTTTGCAGCCTGCTCCTCTAACCTCTGCACTGTTAAGTTTCAGCTGATGGCTAGCTGTTCCAACACTGGAGGAGGAACAAAAAACAGCAAAACCATCCACAAATAAGGAGCACTGTACGGGACTCCTTACCATAGACGTGATACTGTTGATGGCTACGGCAAAGAGGGTACCACTTAAAACACTGCCCTGAGGGTCACCATTCTCCTGAACAAAACAATCTGACATTTAATCATCAACTCTGGTCCTAAAATACCACTGAGGCAGGAAAGACCGAACGAAGATGGAGAGGTGGCCATGAAAGCCCCATTGATGCGGTTGTGTGAGAATACAGGGTCATCAAGTAGTATCACACACCTTACTGTTATCGAAGAATATGCCAACACAGTATACGTAGGGAAGCCTGCTGAATACCTGCCTCTAGCAGGGTCAGGTTGTCAACAGTGGACTGAAATCTTCAGAATCCACGCTGAAAGCAGCTAAGGAGTTGCCTGGTCTCTAACAGCCAGACCAGATGACAGTTAACCATTCACTCCAGGGTCTTCCCTATGCAGCTCGTTAAGGCGATACTCTAATAACACATGCTGCCCTCTCTCCATGAGTTGGGGAAGTTGCCTGTCTACCATATAAAATTAAAACATTCAAGGAGGATTTCTTTCAGTGCTGCTGGCAAATGTCCAAGCATGCAGTACCAGATCTGGTCACGACCGGGTGCAGTATCACAAGTCTCAGACAGGGCTTATTCCAGCTCCCACATGGAGAAAGGGTACTTATAAGTCCCTGAATCATTGAATCTAAAGTCCAATTTTTCCCTCTCTACAATCACATGGCAGTGACGAAATGCTAGATCCTGACTGGAATTTGTAGTAGTTTGTGCAAAATTCTCTGCCAGCATCTGAGCAATGTGACTGGGCACTGTTTGGAGACATCTGCATGTCAGCACTGCTGCTATTGGTGAATGTGTTTACCAGAAATCCTCCTGATGGGTTCCCATACTTTCGTAGAACAAGTGGAGTGGTTGATGGAGTCTAGGAACTGTTATCATGAGCTGTTCTTGCTCTCCTTAATCACATGTCGGGCTTTTGCTCTTGCGACTTGAAAGGATATGAGGTTGTCTGCTGTAGGGCAGCTTTTAAATTGTTGAAGAGCTGCACATATGTTCCAGATGGTTGAATGGCACTCATCTGTCCACTAAGGCACAGGTCACCTCCGGAGATGACTTGTGGACTTTGGGAAGGATAAGTCAGTGGCGTGAAGGATCACTTGTGTGATATAGTCCACCCATTCCTGGATGCTGTTGCAATGTTAAAACACAGCTACCTGGCTGAACAGTGTCCAGTTAGCCCTGCTGACCATCCATGTCAGTGGCTTCTCTTCAGCTAATGCTCCATCCAGTAGGTGAATGCGGAGTGGGAAGTGCTCACTGGAATGGAGGTAATCAATGGCTTCCCATTGTGTAGAGTCTGTGAGGGCTAGATAACAGTAGGAGAGGTCGATGGCTGAGAATGACCGAGTAGCAGTACAGAAATGAGTGTAAGTATCTGTGTTTAGGATGCACAGCTTGTGAGAGGTCATGAGGTTCTCCAAAACCTGACCCCGAGGGCAAGTAGATATTGAGCCCCACAAAACATAGTAGGCATTATAGTCTCCCAGTAGGAGAAAGGTCACGGGAGTTGTTCTACAAGACCTATGAGAGCCTCAGAGTTGATAGTGTCTTGTGGAAGGAGATACAGCGACCAAATAGTGATCCACCAAAACTCACGAATTTCAACCATAACTGCTTGCAGTTTGGTAGCCAGGGGGAGAGCAGAGGAGTGATGGATGTTACTGACAAACATAGCAAAACACCCATTGGCTCTGTCCCCAGTCAGGTGAAGGGTATAGCCACATAGTACAGGGGTGTCAATTGCATTCCTCTCCCAGCAATTTCCCTTCGTCCACAAGTGTCCTGAACCCATTAATGTTCCACTGTAATATGGGAGGCATCTGGCATGGGGGATGCACTTTCACCCTGCCTTTATGCTGGGGAGGGAAGCCTGTAATGGACAGGGGCTCAGTTTTGGAATGATATGATTGCCCCAGTCCAACACCAAGCTCCATTGGTTCTACCGAAGAGTCAGGAGAGACATCAGATTGTAGGACGTTGACATCATCAGACTGTTTGCTTCCAGACTATGTTGCTGGTTTACGCTTGACATTTGATTTTTTTGCCCTGGGTAGGCTTCAGAGCCAAACCTGCAGCAGTGGTAGTGGCACCGCTAGATGGTGGACCAGACTGAACCTTTGGAGGGTCAAGGATTTCTGCAACATTAGCAACAACAGAGTTGTGTGATGTTTTGGGAGAGGCTTTGAAGGAATTGCAGAGCCACAAGTACACTGGCAAATGCAGGTGCTTGTGCTGACACTAGCAACCTCTGTTTAGGTAGCAGCATCGCTCTTCTGAACAGATTGTTTAAGAGCGGATGCAAAGGAGGTAGCAAACATCACAGCTGGATGGCCTTATAGATCTGTTTGGCCTTTACATATGAAATACATTTACTTATTTTGATTTCCTGTATCTTCCTTTCTTCAAGAAAGACACTACAGTCACTATTCCAGACAGGATAATCACCAAAGCTGTTTACACACTTTGGAGGACATGCACAACCAATACCTTCATGGGTGGCCTTACCACATTTACTATAAGTGGCTGCCCGCTTACAACCTGCGGTGTAGTGCATACTACCTGAGGCACTGAGTTTTCTGGATGTTCTTCACTTTTAGGCAATTGGATGTTTGTACCAACAGAGTCCTGTTTCGCAAGCGCTTGACAGATCTGAAGCTTCCAGCGATTCCCTCTAACTCTTTTTGTATGTAAAAAGGTCAAACTTTCTCAAAGCTCCCTTCTACATCTACATCTACATCCCTACTCCACAAGCCACCTGGTGGTATGTGGCGGAGGGTACCTTGAGTACCTCTATCGGTTCTCCCTTCTATTCCAGTCTCGTATTGTTCGTGGAAAGAAGGATTGTCGGTATGTCTCTGTGTGGACTCTAATCTCTCTCTTCTTTAATTTAATTATAAGAAACCCATTCCAGCTATCAGCGTGTGTTCTGTTACTCAATACTGACAGAGTCTGTGTAAAGTCCAAGTCCGGAGGACTGGCTACACAAGCCCTCTCGTTTCTGTGGGTGTTGGTACCTACCAGCAGCCCACCCTTTCCGCTGGGAGGAGGAAGAGAAGATTTCGAAGGATCCATGTTGGTCCCATGAGCAGTGAGGGAAATAAAAGTCCACCTAGACAGAGCCCTATGTGCCCAGGTAAACCTTATATAACTCAGATGCGGTGGGTTCTCCAGAGGTTGCCTGCTAATGACTGCCCCACCTCAACAGCCCTGCATCTCATCAGCATGCTGCACACCTTGAGATTGAGTGATTTTTTTATAGAGATTTTTACCATCCTCTTGATCCAGGTGGTCAAGCCAAGATCCCCATTTCCTTTGACACACAACATTTCACTGCTGGACCATACAGTGATTGCTGAAGCATGCCCATATCTTACGGTGACTGGGGACTAGTGGTGCTTACCAGTCCACTGTTCAGGAACTCCAAGGTTCCAATCCCATACTCAGCAAACAAATGCTGAGCCCCTGAGGGGTATATCGTAAATCTTTGGTGAAACATAGTGGTTTGGGTCTTTGCTCTTTTCATTCTATCTACATACAAACAATCATCGCTTGTGAAACTTCCTGGCAGATTAAAACTGTGTGCCGGACCGAGACTCGAACTCGGGACCTCTGCCTTTCGCGGGCAAGTGCATTTGCCTGCAAAAGGCAAAGGTCCCGAGTTTGAGTCTCGGTCTGGCACACAGTTTTAATCTGCCAGAAAGTTTCATATCAGCGCACACTCCACTGTAGAGAGAAAATTTCATTCTAAAAACATCCCCCAGGCTGTGGCTAAGCCATGTCTCCGCAATATCTTTTCTTCCAGGAGTGCTAGTTCTGCAAGGTTCGCAGGAGAGCTTCTGTGAAGTTTGGAAGGTAGGAGACAAGGTACTGGCGGAATTAAAGCTGGGAGGATGAGGCGTGACTAGTGCTTGGGTAGCTCAGTCAGTAGAGCACTTGCCCGCGAAAGGCAAAGGTCCCGAGTTCGAGTCTCAGTCCAGCACACAGTTCTAATCTGCCAGGAAGTTTCATATCAGCACACACTCCGCTGCAGAGTGAAAATTTCATTCTAGAATCATTGCTTGTATCTGTTTTGCAATTGCTGTATCTGGTTTGATGATCATGTATGGAGCTGTTTGCTGCATACTCCTCAATGATTTTGTATAAAAACTGCAGTTTGAAATTTGTATTCATTTGGAACTGTCAGAATACCCCACTGTTTTAGTAGCTCAATGCAGTGGGCCCTTTTGTTATTCTTGCTCATTATTCTGATGGTTTGTTTTTGCAGCTGATTATGTTTTCCACATTCTGAGTTTTTGCACCCCAGAATATTATGCTATAACAGATGATAGAATTTGTGTGTGCATAGTATGTTGCTTTCAAGCATAGCATGTTGGACTGATTCTTTTTCCAAATATCCTGATATGTTCATCTCAAGTGGTGCTATATTAGGTTTCTTATTTATGTTACTCGTCTTTTTTAGATTAAGAATTACTTTATTGTTATTTAAGTGCCTCTTCAGCTTTTACTTCTAACGTGATGGATCACTGGTACATGCAGTCTATAGGAAACGTACTCACACCGACTTGTACTTACAGGCTAATAGTTGTCACCATCCGGCTCAGCGTGTAGGGGTACTTCGGACCATGGTACACAGGGCACATGTTGTTTCCGACGCTGAGACTTTGCCAGCTGAGCTGTCCCATCTTGAAGTTACATTTTGTCAAAATGGTTATAGTGATACACAGGTTGAACGTGCATTGCGCTATCGATCAACTGTACATTGGGTGATTAATGATAATTCTGAGTCGACACCTAAGTCTACTGCCTTTTTGCCTTATGTAGGAAACACTTCCAACAAGATCAGTCGTATTTTATGGAAATACAATGTGAAATGTGTTTTCCTACTTCCATCTAAAATTAGAGCGCTTTTGAGTTCTGTTAAGGATGATCTTGGTCTGTTTAAGGCGGGTGTATATCACATTCCTTGTAGCTCCAGCATAGCATATATTGGTCGAACTATCAGGACCATGGAGGACCGATGTACTGAGCATAAATGGCACACAGAATTATAGCAGCCAAGTAGATCTGCTATTGCCGAACATTACTTGGGTAGTGGTCACCCCATGTTATATAATAACACCGAGATATTGGCATGCACATCCAGCTATTGGGACAATGTTATTAAGGAGGCAGTTAAGATTAAATTAGCGAGCAAACTTGTTAACAGGGATGGAGATTTTTGGGTGAACTCTGTTTGGAATCCGGCTCTCTCCCTTGTCAAAACACAGAGGGACAGAATCAATGCTACCACACCTGCGAGTTTGTATTCTCACTATCGATATCTCTGACTTTGGTCATCTTTGGTGGCATTAGTGTTCAGTGTGTGTGTTATCTTTCCTGTATCAATCCAAGAACTGAGGTTTTAAATTTGCATGTCTGTTGCCTGTCCGTCGATTGTCGAAGTTTGCCTTGAAAATGGCGGGGTGTTCTCCCGTCGAAATATCGGCGGTCGCTGAATGTGTTACCTGGCTGAATTCCCAGAAGTTATTTGAAAGTTGTATACACCAGGAGAAACTCAGGTCTCACAATACAATATATGTCAATGATTTTATACGTGTATTGCAATATCATGTGAAACATATACTTCCTAAATGTCTTTATTTCCGTTTCACATCGAGCAACATGGCATGCTGAGAATGAAAAACACACACACACACACACACACACACACACACACACACACACACACAGTGGTATTACTTCCATACTACAAAAAGCAAAATGAGGTGATTTTACATGTTAAAAAAAGAAAAAAGTAAAAGACAGGCATATAGCATTACATACTTAAACGGAATATTTGAGAAATTTAATGATGAACAAAAGTTTATTAAACAGAAAATACATATGACTGAACTGCTAGAAATCTCAAGAATTATCCTTGAAAAATTACTAATAAGCATTCTCTAAGAATAAACAGTCATCTGTGTCATTTACCAGTCCTGACTGGACAGACTACATCTTGATTACATACACGCATATAAGTTATTTACATGTATGTGTGTGTGTGTGTGTGTGTGTGTGTGTGTGTGTGTGTGTGTGAGAGAGAGAGAGAGAGAGAGAGAGAGAGAGAGAGTTGGGCTTATTGTTGTGTGTTTCTGTGATTCAGCATCTCCTGCTCTATGGTGAGTAGCAACTGTCCTTTTCATTATAATGTTGAAAAATATTCATTGTACATAAAATGATACAGTATCATTTTGTGCATTCACTTTGGCTACTATTAAAGAATTATCCTATGTATTACAGTGGGTACTCTTTCAGGTCCTTTGTAATTTTCCTTTTGAATGGTCCTGGTGGCAGGGACTGCACTTCTCGGGGCAAAGAGTTGAACATTTTTAACGCAACCAGTGGAAAACTATTTTGTGTTCTAGACAGTCGACAGCTTGGTGTATCAATGTTCCTCTTGTTGTGAGTGTCATGATTATGTATGAATTGCCTCATCCTGAAAACCCTCGGTTTTCTTTTACAGTGATGAGGCATAACAATACAAACTGGTTGAAGATTATCATTATTCCTAACCAAGTGGATATAGGCCTGCAGTGCTCCAGTATTTGGGTACCTTGATAATATGGAGGCTGTCAAACTGCTGGGATTCGTGATTGACAGCAAACTATCAATGAAGGAGCACATATAATGTATGCTCCTTCATTGATAGTTTGCTGTCAGTCACAAATCCCAGCAGTTTGACAGCCTCCATATTATCATGGTACCCAATATTGCTGAGGCTGCATATCAGATGATGTACTTTTTCCTTCATTCATTTTATTGTTGATGAACCATTCTGTGATGTTTTAAAGCAGCATTTTTGTTGCTTGCAGACATTGTTCAGCAGCTTTTCCTTTTGGAAAAAGATTGGTGTCATCAGCAAATTATAACATTTGGTTGTTACAATCCAGCTTGTTGATGGAAATAAGGAACAGGAGAGGCCCTATGATGGGCCCCATGCTCCAGTTTTTGTTCTTGGGGAAAGTCACCATGAACCAATACTACCTGCTTTCAGTTTTCAAGACAGGATTGAAGAGTAACGAGCACAACACCTACAATACCATATCAGTTTAATTTACTAAACAATATTTTGTGTGAGATGCAGTTAAGTGCCTTGCTGAAGTTGCAGTGTGTCAGTGCCGCACTTTCCCTGTCTTCAAACCATTGCCTTGTCTTACTATTTTAAGTCCACTGCTGCTGTAACTGTCAACATTCCCTTGCGAAAACCATGCTATGTGTCCTGAAAGAGTTCATTCTGTTTGAAGTAATTTTGTAGCTGGTGTTTCATTACTGACTCCATAACTTAAGCTTGAATGGGGATTGTGGAAATTGGTCTGAAACTGGACGTTTTGCATGGGTCACTTTTGGGTCACTTTTTTGTAGACTGGTATTGTCTGTGCCAGTTTCAGGAATTCTGGGAAGATGCCAAAGGATAAACATTTGTTGATTACTGTAGCTAGTGGTTAAGCAAGCTGTGGAATAATCTTCTTCAGCATTGTCCAGGACATGCCATAGATATCTGCACTCTCTTAATATTTAAATGTATTCACTATTTTTATGATGTTGTTAGGGTGCACTTTCTTCCAGTTTTTAGTAGTGCAACAGCTTATGTTTTTATACGAGCTGTGGGATCTAAACCTAAGTATTTCTTACTATTCTTATGAAGTGTTGACTGAAGGCATCAGGACTACAAGAATTTAAGACAGAGGTAGGCTTCTTATTGCACTCATTTACCAGATTCAAAGTAGCTTTACATGGATTATGAGTCTCTTTAATTAACTTTTCATTGTTTTTCTACTTTGCATCCTCCACTCTCTTTCTGTAAAGTCTCTTGGCTCTTTAAGTAGGTACAATGAAGCAGGTCTTTAGTTTGAAGATCAAAAACTGTCTTCATACAGTCTCGGAACATTGATACAATGACTTTTAATCTACCTAGCTACCTTTAATCTCTCTTCTTTGATGACCCCTTCTACTTAATGTGTATGAAACTTCCTGGCAGATTAAAACTGTGTGCCGGACGGAGACTCAAACTCAGGACCTTTGCCTTTCGCAGGCAACTGCTCTACTAACTGAGCTATCCAAGCATGACTCACGCGCCGTCCTCACAGCTTTACTTCTGTCAGTACCTCATCTCCTACCTTCCAAACTTAACAGAAGCTCTCCTGCAGACCTTGCAGAACTAGCACTCCTGAAAGAAAGGATATTGCAGAGACACGGCATAGCCACAGCCTGGGGGATGTTTCCAGAATGAGATTTTCACTCTGCAGCGGAGTGTGCACTGATATGAAACTTCCTGGCAGATTAAAACTATGTGCCGGACCGAGACTCGAACTCAGGACCTTTGCCTTTCGCGGGCAACTGCTCTGCCAACTAAGCTACCCAAGCACGACTCATGCCCTGTCCTCACAGCTACTTCTGCCAGTACCTCGTCTCCTACCTTCCAAACCTAACAGAAGCTCTCCTGCAGACCTTGCAGAACTAGCACTCCTGAAAGAAGAACAGTTGCCCGCGAAAGGCAAAGGTCCTGAGTTCGAGTCTCGGTCTGGCACACAGTTTTAATATGCCAGGAAGTTTCATATCAGTGCACACTCCGGTGCAGAGTGAAAATCTCATTCTGGACACTGAATGTGTAGTTTGAATGCCATGTGTGGTTGCAATTTACTCTTGCTCTTCATGCTGAGTTCCATTACTACCGCACTGTAGTCTGCAATCATTGGTTCAACTGCACTGATACTGTAATCGCAGATATTGAGGTCAGTGATAACCGCGTCTAGACAGGCATTACCCCTTGTTGGGAATTTGTTTGCAACAAACAGCCAATAGCTGTTTATTAAGTTCATGAAGACTTGCTCTTTAGTACCTCCATCACCTTTAAGCATGTCGAAGTCACCACACAATGCAATTTTAGACTTAAGGCATGTAAGGTAAGATAAACAGTTCTCCATATGTGCAATAAAGGTTTCAAAGTTACCATCTGGTGAATGATACACAGAGACGACGACAACAATGGGATCAATATTTGCTAACGCTAGTGAAGCCAGTTTGAGATCCAGGTCTGTACAAAAGTTCTTAAATCAGTTTCCTTGACACTAAGTTTTTTCTTTGCATGCACAGATATGCCACCATGAATTGTAGCAGCTCGGTACCATAAGTTTACCATATCTGAATATTCAATCAATCTGTAACAGTCACCTTCTGCTTCAGCCAACCACTGCTCACCGATACATAAAACATCTGGTTTCATTTCTTCTACAAAGAAAAAAAATAGATCCACCTTGGTTCTTAAACACTGCACATTAACACTTGCTATAACTATGGCCTATTCACTGTCATCCCTAATGTTCTTTCTGTATGATAATATATAGTCGAGGTTTATAATTTCAGACTCTGTTTATTGGAACATTGGTTGATCTCCGGAATAAAAAATGCCTTAATACAATATTCTTGGGCCATACGGCAGTGTCCATTACCTTGTCCTTTAGATGGAAGTCAACAGCAATCTCGAAGCTGTTGTTTACACCCTTAGTTTCTAGTTTCTCAAGTTGAAAGTTGCTATGTCCTGGAACGATTTTCTCCAGAAATTTGATTACATTTTCATTGTACATCTACATCTACATCTACATCTATACTCCGCGAGCCACCTTACGGTGTGTGGCGGAGGGTACTTATTGTACCACTATCTGATCCCCCCTTCCCTGTTCCATTCACGAATTGTGCGTGGGAAGAACGACTACGTGTAAGTCTCCGTATTTGCTCTAATTTCTCGGATCTTTTCGTTGTGATCATTACGCAAGATATATGTGGGCGGTAGTAATATGTTGCCCATCTCTTCCCGGAATGTGCTCTCTCGTAATTTCGATAATAAACCTCTCCGTATTGCGTAACGCCTTTCTTGAAGTGTCCGCCACTGGAGCTTGTTCAGCATCTCCGTAACGCTCTCGCGCTGACTAAATGTCCCCATGACGAATCGCGCTGCTTTTCGCTGGATCATGTCTATCTCTTCTATTAATCCAACCTGGTAAGGGTCCCATACTGATGAGCAATACTCAAGAATCGGACGAACAAGCGTTTTGTAAGCTACTTCTTTCATCGATGAGTCACATTTTCTTAGAATTCTTCCTATGAATCTCAACCTGGCGCCTGCTTTTCCCACTATTTGTTTTATGTGATCATTCCACTTCAGATCGCTCCGGATAGTAACTCCTAAGTATTTTACGGTCGTTACCGCTTCCAATGATTTACCACCTATGGCATAATCGTACTGGAATGGATTTCTGCCCCTATGTATGCGCATTATATTACATTTATCTACGTTTAGGGAAAGCTGCCAGCTGTCGCACCATGCATTAATCCTCTGCAGGTCCTCCTGGAGTACGTACGAGTCTTCTGATGTTGCTACTTTCTTGTAGACAACCGTGTCATCTGCAAATAGCCTCACGGAGCTACCGATGTTGTCAACTAAGTCATTTATGTATATTGTAAACAATAAAGGTCCTATCACGCTTCCCTGCGGTACTCCCGAAATTACCTCTACATCTGCAGATTTTGAACCGTTAAGAATGACATGTTGTGTTCTTTCTTCTAGGAAATCCTGAATCCAATCACAAACCTGGTCCGATATTCCGTAAGCTCGTATTTTTTTCACTAAACGTAAGTGCAGAACCGTATCAAATGCCTTCCTGAAGTCCAGGAATACGGCATCAATCTGCTCGCCAGTGTCTATGGCACTGTGAATTTCTTGGGCAAATAGGGCGAGCTGAGTTTCACATGATCTCTGTTTGCGGAATCCATGTTGGTTATGATGAAGGAGATTTGTATTATCTAAGAACGTCATAATACGAGAACACAAAACATGTTCCATTATTCTACAACAGATTGACGTAAGCGAAATAGGCCTATAATTATTCGCATCTGATTTATGACCCTTCTTGAAAATGGGAACGACCTGCGCTTTCTTCCAGTCGCTAGGTACTTTACGTTCTTCCAGCGATCTACGATAAATTGCTGATAGAAAGGGGGCAAGTTCTTTAGCATATTCACTGTAGAATCTTAAGGGTATCTCGTCTGGTCCGGATGCTTTTCCGCTACTAAGTGATAGCAGTTGTTTTTCAATTCCGATATCGTTTATTTCAATATTTTCCATTTTGGCGTCCGTGCGACGGCTGAAGTCAGGGACCGTGTTACGATTTTCCGCAGTGAAACAGTTTCGGAACACTGAATTCAGTATTTCTGCCTTTCTTCGGTCGTCCTCTGTTTCGGTGCCATCGTGGTCAACGAGTGACTGAATAGGGGATTTAGATCCGCTTACCGATTTTACATTTGTAGTGTCATTTTTCAATTTTCCTAAATGAAACCATGCCATTTTCTCTCCATATAGCATTCCATGCTCATCAGCAGTGCCTATTGTCAGATTTTTTCTGTCTCTGGCACCTGAATTTCCTGACATATTACAGCAGCTGCTTGGGGTATTAGTCTTTCTTCCTCTAAAGGTTTCTGAAGTGCAGTTTTATACAGCTAGGAAAAATATAAAAATGTGAAAAATCAGCCTGCCAACTCTCAGGTAAGTCACAGTAACATCTTATCTCTAAACTCACAAGTAAAACAGAAAAATGTGTACTTCGTTCTTTTTCATCAAAATGTGCAGTCACTATCTAGTAAAATAAGTAAATCCAAATCCTTTTAGAAAATGAATTAAAAACTACCTCATTATTGTGTGTCTCAGAACATTGGCTTGATGAGGACAAGTTACATACTGTGGCCCTACCCAACTTTGTGCTAGGTTGTTATTTCTGTAGACAAATTCTTAAACATGGTGGCAGTTGTATATTCATAAGGAATAATACAAACTTTGTAAATACAAATTTTCTGTGGAAATAATGAAGGAAAAAGATGTAGAGCTATCAGGAGTTGAGATAGTGGACAATAAACAAGCCGTTGTTGTGTATACAGATGTCCAACTCTTTGTCTTTAAATATGTCTGCTTGTGTCTGTATATGTGTGGATGGATATGTGTGTGTGTGTGCGCGAGTGTATACCCGTCCTTTTTTCCCCCTAAGGTAAGTCTTTCCGCTCCCGGGATTGGAATGACTTCTTACCCTCTCCCTTAAAACCCACATCCTTTCGTCTTTCCCTCTCCTTCCGTCTTTCCTGATGAGGCAACAGTTTGTTGCGAAAGCTTGAATTTTGTGTGTATGTTTGTGTTTGTTTGTGTGTCTGTCGACCTGCCAGCACTTTCATTTGGTAAGTCACATCATCTTTGTTTTTAGATATATAATAATTTTATCAGTAATTTTTCCTACTGTTTTGAATTTTGCTTCCCTCCAACATGGAGAAAAATATACACAAGGAAAACAAAAAATAAATGGATCACTTCTGGGCTTCTGGTAACCTCAGACAAAAAAAGATTACTACACAGATTGTCCACACAGCTCACGTACGGTAATCTAAATTTGATACTTATTACAAAACCTATAAAAAGATCTTCAAAAATGTTGTCAAACAAGCAAAAATAATGGAAAATTACATATATATAAAAAATTCCACCAATAAGATGAAAGGCACATGGAATATTGTAAGGAAGGAAGCTGCAGCACAACAGACAGATTTCCATAATATTAACTGCCCAATGGAGAAGTCAGTTGTGATAACTGAATCTACACAAACTGCAAATAAATTTAATTCCTACTTTACACAGATAGCTGCACATCTTACAAATCAAAATTTATGATGTACTCCCAGAAATCAATTCAGATGTGTGCTACAAATAATAAACCTATTTTTCTATACCCCACCAATGAAAAGGAAATACTTGCTATTATCACAGAACTGAAGCCCAAATTCTCTGTTGGTACTGACAATATCCCTGACTACATCTTGAAGAAATGTGCTCCCCTCCTAGCCAGGCCACTTGTTGTCATCTGTAACTGATCTCTATCAGAAGGGGTGTTCCCAGAAAAATTGAAGACAGCAAAAGTAAAATCTCTGTTGAAGAAAGGGATAAAAACAGAAGTATCAAACTACAGGCCTATTTCACCACTGTCTTGTTTTTCCAAAATAACTGAGAAACTCTGTTATAAAAGACTAATCAATTTCATAGAAAAAATAATTACTTTTCAAATACACAACATGGGTTTCGAAAATCTAAATCTACTAAGACTGCTATTTTTGCACTCCTAAATGCAGCCTTAAATGCAATACAGAGCAAACAGCATATCTCAGCCACACTTCTAGACCTCTCTAAAGCATTTGATGTCATCAATCACAACGTCTTGCTTTAGAGACTTGAATCTGTAGGTATTAGGGACCCAGCCTATGAATGGATCAAATCATATCTCCAAAATAGAGAGCAAGGAATTGAGCTTGCTATCCAAGAAGGGAACAACATGAAGTCCTACTGCTGAGAAAAGCAGAGCATTAAGTACAGTGTACCACAAGACTTCATTCTAGGACCAATTCTGTTTCTACTCTTGCAAATGACTTGGAACCGACCAGTCCACGCCATAATTACATAAAATTTGCAGATGACACAATGTGATAATAAAAGGAAGGACCAGAGAAGAACTACTGCATGAGATTAAAAAGTGTACCAGCTACATTACAGACTGTTTTTCTGGAAACAATCTAGTAATAAACACAGAAAAAACAGTTACAGTGCACTTACACACAATGCAAAATAAATGCTCACTAACACCAGACACAGAGTTGTTTACCAGAACCCTTGAAATGTAAGCTCTACAAAATTTCTTGGAATAAGGATCCAAGAAGATCTAAGATGCTCTAACATGCAAAATACATTACAGATAAATTGAATACCATTTGTTACACTATCAAAATTCTTTCTGGTTGAACATCGAAAGAGGCACTAAAAATGTATACCTCACCCAGGCAGAATTATTATTGTGATATGGCATAATCTTTTGGGGAAATGCATCTGCCAGCAAAAGTTGTTTTATTTGCCAAAAGAGAATTGTAAGAGCCATAGAAAATGCTGTTGCAAGAAGCTCATGCAAGCCATTATGTAAGAAACTTCACATCCTTCCACTACCATATCTCCATTTTTGATTTGTCCTCTATCATCATGTGCTTCTCTGCACACAATGAATAATCTACAGGATTAATAAAATTACTACTACTACTACAGTGTTTTGAGTTGTACAGGTGCATTCTGAGTCACTTCATGTTGTTGGTTTGTTGTTTTGCTGCAGGGCATGACACTCGCTTATCTGTACAATGAGCAGTTGTTTTCCTACAATGTACCTCACATCAGTCTGTATTTGTATGGGGTGAAAGTTTCTCTTTTGAAAGACTCACAGAATTGTGAAGACTATTTTGATTATTATTGATGCCAGTTTCTGAACTGTATAAGCAAACATTATTCATGCATTGATTCTGCAATGCTTCATGAACTGTAGGCTGTTTATTATGATTTATTTGTTCTGATTTGTTGCAATGTTCTTTTCATGTCCAGCTTTTGTTTTGTCAATAGAGACATTATTCACACATAAATTCTGCCTTACATCATGGGCTGCAGACTCTTTATTATTATTTGTTTGTTACTGACTTGCCTATCGTGGTTGTAATGTTGTTTTCATGTCAACACTAAGTTCGATTTTTAAGGAATGCTGAGAGGTGCAGTGTACTCCGATTCGAATTTGCAATATTTCTGCCAGAGCTGTTTGTTACAGCCTCAATAATCAGGTATTGATTTGCATTTAAACATTTAGTGGAACCATTTTTAGTGATCAATATGACGTTTTCTCTCACTTTTCCACTTTTTTGGGAGATGATTTTATCAGATGTGATGATAGTTTTTCTAAATAATTTGTAGTGATTAGTTGATTTACTGTTTCTGTTACATCTTCAACTGAATTGATGTATTTCATGAACTGTCTTTGTACTGAATCTTATTTTTTTCATTCTTTTCTTTTCTTGTATATATATAAGCTAAACGTAAACTGAATGAGGTATAGACACCACCAAAGGTAAATTAACGAGTTGTTTTGTGGCAAGGGTAATGTTTTGATAACATTGTTAAATATCTGTGTGAAACAAAATAAGAAATACACTCATCCATTTATTAATTCATGTATCTTCCTTCTTTTGTTTCAGTAAGTGGTAGTGTACAGACATATGCTTAGATTTTTGATACCAGCACTGTTAAAAATGTGTGTTGTAATCATTCATTACAACTATTATAAAAAGTTATTAAAAAGGGAATATTTATTCACATGGTTAAGAGTTCAAAGTCTATCTGTTCATCATTTCACTCTGTGCTGAGATCCTGCATCAAGAGGTTTGGTGCAGACAAGAATAATTTACGCGGTATATGGAGGAGCGTTCCTGCATCAGCATTGTCACAATCAAGACTAAACACAATAGAATTAATGTGAAGATTGACAATTTCAATGGTTGTGGTGATTATTTGGTACTGCACACCGCTGGAAGCAGCAGTACATGATGCAAATTATATTTATTGACCTCGAATGTAATGATATTAAAGGTCTGTTGATTTGGTATCAGTTTAGTTCACCCAAGATTGTACACAGATTCATAAATTACCTTCAGAATATTTCAATTATTCTTTCCAATCGATTTTTCCAATTATTCAAGCAATTATTAATACATTTCCATCGCCACATACCAATTCAATGGCGACTGTGACAGGATGGCACCGAGCAAAATATGAACAGACCTTTCAATAGTAGAGATAAAATTTTTTTGAGTTAAATGATTCATATTATTGTTACAAGATACTAATGACACTTTCATTGTATTTCTTGTCTCCATATATAACATCCTCTACTTTTCCTTTTAACTTTTTTACCCTTTTCTCCATTTTACTTTATATTATAATCCTCCCTGAACTACTGCTCATCTTATTTTATCTCTTTATTCATTAACAATCATCCTCATCTATCCCTTCGGCCCTTCACCATTTGTCTCTATCTCATAATCTTCCTACAAATGTCACTCTTTTCACCTTATACATATTTCTTCACTATTACTCTAACCTAGTCCTTCTGCACTTCAGTAGTTAATTTTTACATTATCTTACCATTTCACTCTTCACACCCAATCATTCCTCTGTATTTCCTCCTGGGTCCCAAATCTCGCAAAGAAAATTCATTCCCTTAATTACATCCACCATTTTTATCAATGTTGTACTTGCCTTATGTGGTTTTAAATCGACCACATTCTTAAGAACAAATTTCTTCTTTGACTTGGGATAAATCAGATAGAATGCATTCAGATGTAGAATACTAGCCACATCGAAAAATTTTGATATCTCGCTATTTGTCTCCTTGGATTTCTGATAGGTCTTAACCAGCATCAGGTCTCCTACTTTAATATCTACCCTCTTTATCCTTTCATCATGTCTTTTCTTCCTCTCCTCTAACCTCTTTCCACTAATCCCCTCATTACTTTCTTTTTCTCATCCCAACTTAACTCTTCCATATGAAGAAAAGACAGTCTCTCCTCTACAAAACTTAAAGACCTCCCTCCCTTCATAATCTCATAAGGAGTAAACCCTGTTACATCATGGCTCACAGTATTAATCACATGCTCAATATTTTCCATGATATCTCTCCATGAATTATGCTTGTTACTGCAATATATGTGGCACAATCTACCAATTTCCCTCATATAACATTCTGCAGGATTTCCTGCCGAATGAAAAGTTGATCTATGTGTTACAGTTATTCCATGACTAGCAAGCCCCTCCTTCCACTTCTTATCAGTAAATTGTGACCCGTTGGAGAAAGTATAGCTTTGGGTTTACCAGATTTCACAAAATAGTCCTTTTCTAACCGAGCCCAAATTGCCTTGCCAGTTGCTTCGCACAAAGGATAGAGCTTTACAAATTTAGAAAACACTTTGAATACTAGAAAAATATAAGCAAAACATCCTTTTGTCTTCAGCAAAGGGCCATAAAAACCCACTGCTAATAAATCCATTAAGTCTTTTGGTTTAACACTTTGCATTGGAAGCCTACACACTTGATTCATAACTTTTGCTCTCTGACATTTGTCACATTTTAATATGGGTATTCACCCTCTTTACCATACAGGGTGATTCAAAAAGAATACCACAACTTTAGGAATTTAAAACTCTGCAACGACAAAAGGCAGAGCTAAGCACTATCTGTCGGCGAATTAAGGGAGCTATAAAGTTTCATTTAATTGTACATTTGTTTGCTTGAGGCGCTGTTGACTAGGCGTCAGCATCAGTTGATGCTAAGATGGCGACCACTCAACAGAAAGCTTTTTGTGTTATTGAGTACGGCAGAAGTGAATCGACGACAGTTGTTCAGCGTGCATTTCGAATGAAGTATGGTGTTAAACCTCCTGATAGGTGGTGTATTAAATGTTGGTATAAACAGTTTACAGAGAATGGGTGTTTGTGCAAAGGGAAAAGTTCTGGACGGCCGAGAACGAGTGATGAAAATGTAGCACGCATCCAGCAAGCATTTGTTCGCAGCCCAGGAAAATCGACTCGCAGAGCTAGCAGAGAGCTGCAAATTCCACAATTTCAGCAGGATGGAGCGCCACCACATTGGCACTTATCTGTCCGTAACTACCTGAACGTCAACTACCCGCGGCGATGGATCGGCCGCCAGGCAGCCCGTGACAGAGCACTTCATCACTGGCCTCCAACAAGCCTTGATCTTACCCCCTGCGATTTTTTCTTATGGGGGTATGTTAAGGATATGGTGTTTCGGCCACCTCTCCCAGCCACCACTGATGATTTGAAACGAGAAATAACAGCAGCTATCCAAACTGTTACGCCTGATATGCTACAGAGAGTGTGGAACGAGTTGGAGGATCGGGTTGATATTGCTCGTGTGTCTGGAGGGGGCCATATTGAACATCTCTGAACTTGTTTTTGAGTGAAAAAAAACCTTTTTAAATACTCTTTGTAATGATATATAACAGAAGGTTATATTATGTTTCTTTCATTAAATACACATTTTTAAAGTTGTGGTATTCTTTTTGAATCACCCTGTATTGTCAAAAATTACACAATCTCTCAATTTCTGCACACACTTTTTAGCACCAATATGTCTTTAACTCAAATGAATGTGTGGTTATCACAGAAGATTAGTTGAGAGATAACACACTTAATATTGAATACATATTTATCAGTCACTCACACATATAACAAAGAAAGGCTGTTACACATATGTGTGCCAAAAGTTCACACAAGAACACTGGTCTAAGAAGTAAGGTGCCAAAGATAGGGCACTCTGCGCCAGGGACGCCACATACAACCCCCCACTCCCCTCCCCCGGTAGTGTGGAGCATGGCAGAGGGAAGTCTCATGAGATGAAGTCCTAATCTTGGTATCTTGATGCCAACACAGCGGTTGTAGGTGGCAGGAAGTGGGGGCAGCAGTGTCGGCAGTGCTGCAGCCCTGTGGTTCCAATGGCTGCACCTGAGAGGTGACGGCGGGCGGAGATGAATCAACCGAAGGCAGGACGGCTGCGTCAGGAGATAGGTTGTCATTGAGGGACCACACCGTTTAAGTCTATTAACTAAGACTTTCTATGGCTGTCCGTGGAGGTGGATGACGAACGTGTTGGTACCACGACGTAGCACACGATGAGGGCCCGAATAGGGCAGCTGAAGGGCTCCAGCATTACTAAGTCACATGTAGCTAGGTGTTGTGGACAAACACAGGGGAGGTGGTGTGCGGGCGGGACAGGGGGGTGCAGAGGTGTGCGACATGTATCCAGACATGAGCAACCAGGGCGGGGAGATCCTCGGATGTGGCAGAAGGTGAATCCTTGACGAATATGGTGGGGTGAAGCAGAGGCTTGCCATGCAGAAGCTCGGCAAATGAGGCATTAAGATCTTCTTTATGAGCTGAGCGAATACCCAGCAGGATCCACAGGAGGGCTTCCGACCATAGGCATCTGTGGCACATTAGTGCAGCCTTGAGTGTGCGGTGCCACTGCTCTTTGAGGCCATTCACCTGCAGGTGGTAAGCTGTGGTATGAAACTTGGCAATGCCACAGAGTTTGCAAAGTTGTGTGAAGAGGGCAGACTCAAATTGGCTTCCGTGGTCAGTGGTGAGAGATAGGGAACAGCCAAAGCAAGCAACTCATGCCAAGATGAAGGAACAGGCAATGGTCTCAGCCATGATGTCAATAAGGGGGACCGCCTCAACCCAGCAGGTCACATGGTCAATGACTGATAAGACATATCTCTAGCCCTCGGACAGAGGAAGAGGACCAACGACATCGATCTGGATGTGCCAGAAACGCCCCTTCGGGATGTCAAACTTGCCCAGGGGAGGTTGGGCATGCCTGCCAACCTTACTGCACTGGCACGGAATGCACGCACAGTTCCAAGTGCGACAGTCGTGCTTCACAGCAGGCCAGACAAAGTGCTCCATAACCAGCTGCGTCATGTCCCATGTCCCAGGGTGAGCTAAGCCATACAAGGTGGTAAAGACCCTATGACAAAGATCGGCGGAGACCAGGGGATGAAGTATGCCCATAGAGTATCACAAAGGACTGGGATTGCTGAACCAGGTAGTATATGGGGCTGGTCAGAGTGATGAGCCATTGTCTGATCTTAGTTGCTGTATGTTGTCAGTAGCGACTTGTAGTCGGATGAGCTCCTCCAGGTCCAGCGGTGGGGTTAGCACGCAGATGCGGTAAAGGTAGTCTGCCAAAATATTCTCTGCGCTGTGGATATAGCATGCATCAGAAGAGTGCTGACAGATGTAGTCCATATGGCGGAAATGCCTGGGTGAAAGGTCTTTAGCAGGATTACGAATAGCATCCACGAGTGGCTTGTGATCACTATAGATTGTGAAGGGCCACCCCTCGAGGTCACTACAAAAATGTTTAATTGCCTCGTACACTGCAAACAGCTCAGGGTCAAATGCTGACCACTTGCACTGGCTCTTAGTCAGTTTCTTGGAAAAGAAGCAGAGGGGCTGGGTGGAGTCGGCAGTGTGCTGCTTTAAAATGGTGCCCACAGCTGAGTTACTGGCATCAGTTGTGATCGAGACACGGGCCTCAGGGTCAGGGTGGGTGAGTGTGACTGCTTTAGCTAGGGCAGTTTTAAGGTCACCAAAAGCATCTAGCATAGGTTGGGTCCACTCCAACATCCGTTTTCCAGTGGTGTTCATGCCGGAGAGAGTGTCGATGAGGGCCATTTGGACAGAGGCAGCTTGATGAATATGGCGGCGGCAAAAGTTTACCATACCCAGAAAACGATGTAGCTGAGCATAATCCTCGGGGAGAGGAAACTGAAGTATGATTTTGACATGAGAACTCATCAGTCAGAGGCCTTTGGCAGAGACAGAATGGCTGAGGAAGGTACCGGATGTGGAACATAGTTGAGATTTATCATGGTTGATCACCATGCCATTGGCAGTGAGAGCCGAATGGATGGAAGTGAGGTGAACTTGATGCTCCTCGGCGGAGGAAGAAAAGTTCAGGATAGCGTCTAAGTAAGTGCAAGCAAAATTCAGAGGGAGCAAAATGGAGTCAATGAACCGCTGCCATGTCTGCGCAGAATTTTTCAATCCATAAGGCATGTAACAGTAATGAAATAGATTTAAGGGTGTGATCGTGGCCATCTTCATAATATCTGGTGGATGGATAGGAATCTGGTGATACACTTTGGAACAATCTAATATGGAGAAAAAGGCGTAGCCATGAAGCAACTACGTGAAATCTTCAATGTAAGGTATGGGGTAGTTATCGATAATGATGCGGGCCTTAAGGGCCCTGTAGTCTCTGCACATGTGTAAGGAGCCGTCCTTTTTGGGAACAAGGTGAAGAGGGAAATTCCAGTTGCTATCAGAGGCACGGAGGATGCCTGAAGCCAACAAATCCTGAACAATCTCCTTGGCATGCAGATGTTTGGAAGCGTTAAGGTGCCTGGCCTTATAATGAAAGGGTGGGCCATCAGTGGTGCGAATCTTATGGCAAGTGCCATTACTGATGGTCTATAATCGTGTAGGGGAGTCAGCATTAGGGGACAAGAAGGTCTCAACAGGCAACGATGGTTCACTGACCTTGATGAACCAGAGCGACACAGGTGGGGAATCAGCTGTAGTCGGTGATGGAAGGTGCGATGCAAGAGTGAAGCAAGGTGAAGAATCTGGAGAGGCGCATGCAGGCGCAGCTTGGAGATTCGTCCATGGCAATGCAAAAAAAAAAAAAAGAAACAGCAGGCACTTGAATGCTCGACACTGGAGCAGGTTGGCTAGAAGACGATGTAGAGCTATATGGTGGGCAACCTCGCTGAGGGGCTGCAGGTAGGCGATGTATGGTATGCCGTGCATGTGGCAATTCAGCAGGGGCAGAGGCGATGCGGGTGCATAAGTCATTGTCCTGGATGCTGAGTTCGTCGATCAGGGAGTGCTCGACCACGGAAGCACATGTGGAAAGCATAGCCAAGGAGGCGGAGAGAGAAGTGGTTCTGAACTTGGTGTGCATGGAACTGTAGAGCCGGTTGTGAGGCAGAGTGCGGCGGCCAGCAGGCCTGGTGAAAGTTCATAATGGTGTAGAAAATCCAACCCAATCACAGGTTCATCTACGTTGGCAGCATGGAAGGTCCAAGGGAAGGTGTGAAGCGGTGAGAGCTGAAGCAACATCTTGATGGAGCCATGGACCGCAATTGGAGAATGGTTGGCGGCAATCAAGGCAAGGGCAGGGGGGGATAGCATGCTTGACCAGGATGATGCTAACATCAGCGCCAGTGTTGACAAGAAAGCAGATGCCGGTCGAGATACCTGTGGTATAGAGACGTCGCGTCGCTGAAGCGGGCGGTGCAGCGTCTGAAGATAGGCACCGTCAAGGTACGTGGTAAGACATGGCACCTAAATGTGCCCACCAGTCTCGTTTGGGTAGGTGCATGGCGTGCGGCAGTTGCGGGTGGTGACCCTGTAAGTAACATGGAACTAGCACAGCAGGTAGGCCAGTTGGCAGGCCAGCGCGGTGTGGGCGGGGGTTGCAGCTGACTGCGGCAGGGCCAGTAACCGATCGAGCCACTGTTAGGCGAGGTCGGGAGCCCACTGGCAGTACATCCTGTAGGCCACTAGGTGGCAGCTGCTGATGGGCAGCTGAGGGGAGCATGCCGGCCTCTGCTGGCTGGGCGTGGAACCAGAGGTGCAGTTGTGCCAACTGAGTAGGATGGTGGAGATGTTGTTCGTGACAGGTGATTTCGGTGACAAATTATGGTGTAAGCCTGATCCACCATGCGTAATCGAACTTCGAGTGGATCAAGAACATGAAACAGTAGATGAAGCTGCAGATCCAAAGGCAGAGTGATCATCCACAGTGTCCAAAGGGCAGCATCAGGCAATGCGTGGTTGTCAATTAAAGCACATAGACACCACCAAAGTTGCCAAGTGGTGCCGTCATCAAGATGCTCCTTGTGAATAATGTGTTGCGTAGCCTCCACCAGAGGGCAGAAAAAGCACTCGATAAGCAGTGATTTTGCCATCGTACATTTGTGCAAGGTTGGTGGTGAGAGGAGCAAGTCACTGATGAGGTCCGTATGTGTGTGGAGATGACTCATCAGGCAGACAAAACGAGCATCAACGTCAGAAATGCCGTAGACGTCCAGGAGGTGGTCAGCTAAGGTGAACCAAGTTTTTGGGTTGTTTTTCTGCAATGCAGGTAGCTTGGGGATCCTGCCTGGTAACATATGTTGAGTCAGCTCCGGCAGGCAGAGATCGGTGCAGGCAGAGCAGGATGCCTCTGAGCCTGGAAGTGCAGTAGTGGTGAACGGTGCATCGCCCAAGGTCTGGGTGGGGCGGTGGCTGCATGCAGCACATGATACAGAGGGGGCAGAGTTGGCAGTGCACATATAAGCCAGCAAGGTGCATCCAATCGGCAAACCTGATGAAGAAATCCGCACTGATGTAACGACCAGCGCTGGGGGCAGTCACAGTGGAGGCACGGGGTGGCAGACCTGGTAAACAGTGCAGGTGGAACAGCTGGCACTATTACGAAAGCAAGTGGAAGATGGTTGTGGTGCAATCACAGTGGAACAGTCGTGGAAACCGGCACGGTCGAGGCGACCGGCGTCACCGAAACAATGTGCAGGTGGGGCTGCTGTGACACTATGTAAATGAGAATGTGCTACCCCGTGCATAGAAATGTTCAATTCACAGTCCTGGAACTTTGCTGACACATCAAGC
This sequence comes from Schistocerca piceifrons, assembly GCF_021461385.2. Lineage (NCBI taxonomy): Eukaryota > Metazoa > Arthropoda > Insecta > Orthoptera > Acrididae > Schistocerca > Schistocerca piceifrons. Next base: position 115,733,050 of record NC_060139.1, on the reverse strand, counting down.
CATCCCGAACATAACGATGCACATGAAGGATAAACCACAATGTCCTTAACTGGAAGGTCCTCCATGTTGTGGTTAGGCGGCGTGCACTGTCCATTTTGTCGCTGTCATTGTGCTGCCACACTAGGCGGTGGCCATGTTGAACTGGGTAAGATTAGGTGGTTGCTGGCGTGGCCGGGCATAAATAACTGTTCACTTTTAACCAGGTTTGTAGGAGGTACACTTGTCCACTCATGGTCACAAGTGGCAAAGTTGATGGGGCCCTACCCAGACCGGCGAAACATGTCACCTGACAGCTTGCATGTGGTTGGCTATACTGCGGTTGCTTGGTTGCAGTAGCTGGCACTGCACATGCCCACAACTCCGAAATATGTTTTGTAAATGTAAGCTACAATCAAAGTTTATACGTTAAGTGCAACAAACTACATTTTTCTAACAATAGAGAGAACGACAATGGAGACTAAGCATCTAATAGTATATGAAACCGGGAAATAAAAACGCCTGAAGTTATTGACAAATCTATGAAAAGTTGTTCCAAATCGTTACCATAATAGCTGCACATAAAACGTCGTATAATAATGTAAACCTAAGCATACCACAGAACACGCTATCCACACTCATAGAAAGAAATAAAGCAAAACATGCATAGCCTGCCAGATTGCAGAGAGAAATAATTAACTCTGTATACATTTACACTCGCCAATTTATGACGTCAATGGTGCAATTCCATCCAGTTCTCCTTCTCTATCATCGGAATCGATGCCAAAGCCATTCATCATCATTAAGAGAAATCATTAATTGTTCTTTTTCATTTATAATGCCATCTATAGTCTGTGCTTCTCATATGAGCTTAGCAAAATGGTCTACTTTTTTCCTCCATGAGGTAGCGGAGCAAGACCTTCATGTATCAGTCTTTCCACTTCTTTTGTAGTAAAGGTCTTATTGTTACTTCTAATGTATGTCTTGACGTCATTCCAAACAAATTCAATTGGATTAAAATGGCAGTGATAAGGCGGTAGCCTAATTACCAAGTGACTCTGTTTACTTGCACAGCTTTGTCATGCTCATGTCCGCAGCAATGTCTCTTGCTTGCAACCACTGCACCATAGTTTCTTTACAGTCACTAATGGTGGGAGTTTTATCTAAAATCATGGAATAGTACAGTGCATCACAAACACTGTTGGAACACTAAACTGGAGCAACTAATTTTTAAACCGTGGATGGTTCATATCTTCATGATAGTCACTGGTTTTTTTAGATCAAAAAACTAGAAGTCCTTCAGGCCGTTTGAAGATCCTGCATGAGCCACAATTAATCAGGATCCTCTTCCTGTTGGCTGATGACTGCTGCTATTCGGAGTATCATCTGTCCAGCATTTCTCAACTGATCTCCAGCATTGACCCTGGGTCTCATCTAACCATATGACTGAATGTATGTGCTTTCCTACAATTTTGTGTAAGAAAATGGTACGAGCTGCAATGACATGAGCTTTTTCAAGTAACAGTTTTCGTCCATCTAACTTCCTAAAACGGAAGCCCATACTTTTTAATATTGTATGAAGTCATGTTCCCCCCCCCCCCCCCCCCCTGAGAAAAGTTCACTTTCTTTTAAGAGAAATTATCAGCTTCACTATTGTGGGGTATTCTTTCCTTTTATAGTATCCATATATGTGCCGACGAATTGCATCAGATTGGAAAGATTCAATATCTGTAACAGGACCAGGCTGCTTTTTTTTTTCTTTCCTGGAGTACTTAAAAACACACTGCTTCCCCCCACAGGGGCTTTCTTCCACACGGTTTACTTCACTGTCTTGTAAATCTTTAAGCAGCAGCCCTTTCCTTATAACTATTATTTCACTGAATCCTAGAGTTTTCGACGTACGCTCTAAAACTTAATCCGCAGGAATCAACGCATTCCCATGAACAGAAACAAATTCTTTTTCTTGCTCATAAAACTCATGCGTCCTCCATAGCAATTCCAAAGCCTGAGTATTTAATGGCACTCCACAGCACAACGGATTGTCGCTTGGTGAACGACATTGTTTTGGTGACATTGTTTAACGAACAAAAACTGTAGTCAAGGTGGTAAAACTTTATCCGCAGGAATCAACGCATTCCGATGAACAGAAACAAATTCTTTTTCTTGCTCATAAAACTCACGCGTCCTCCATAGCAATTCCAAAGCCTGATTATTTAATGGCACTCCACAGCACAACGGATTGTCACTTGGTGAACGACATTGTTTTGGTGACATTGTTTAACAAACAAAAACTGTAGTCAAGGTGGTAACACAACACAACAGCAGGTGTTCACGCAGTAACATACAATGTTTACACAGAAGCCAGTAACGTGATAGTGTCGACACCCGAACCGGCTTTTGTTCGGTGCTGTTATTGGTTCAGAAGACGCGGCGCCTCATGTTCCTCACTTTTTCATTAGTTATATTACCAACTCTACACTGCTTGGGGAGTGACCTTGAAGTGACATGTTTCAGCAGCCCGGGTAGTTACACTTGCATCAAAAGTCACAGATAGGTCCATTGTGGTGTAAACAATGCAGTCTGGCACGCAGTGTGAGCGAAAGGTGAAAACAAGCATAAATAACACTGGATGAGACGTCAACAGTGTTGGGGTCACCACTGTGGTTATCATGGAGGATTAGTTGAGAGATAACAAACTTAATATTGAATACACATTTATTGGTCACTCATACATATAACAAGGAAAGGCTGTTACACATCTGTGCACCGGAAGATCACACAAGAAAACTAGTCCAAAGAAGGAAGGTGCCAAAGATAGGGCACTCTGTGCCAGAGATGCCACAAATGTGATCAATTATGTCTTCTGCGTATTCACTGGGCCAACACACCTTCCAATCCTATGAATTTTCATTGGTTCGTCTAAATAAAGCTCTCCCCTGTACTTTATAGTACATCAGCACCTTATTGTTAGCATTTGGCATATCCAAGTCTCTCTTTACCATTTTCCATACTTCATCATGATTCTGATACCTCCTCGTATATTCACAAATATTTTCTTTCTCCAGGAACTCCTTTTTTTAAAAATAACTTTACTTGCTCTTTTTCTAAATCTTGACCTGCCATTTTCTCATAGTGGCAATCTGGATAATGTGTCCACCACTGTGTTCTGTGTACCTTTGACATATTTGATCTCATACTCAAATTGCTGCCTACATACTGTCCACCTTGTCAGCCGTGAATGCATCAGCCTAAATTTCTTGAAAAATATGAGAGCTCTGTGATCAGTATAAATGATAGTTTTGTTTTCCCTTAGATAATTTCTGAATTGTTTGAATCCCCAAACTATCATCATGTCTCTAAAAAGTACGAATTCTGCAGGGGTTGATAATATATCTAGTAATTTATTGAAATATTCTTGTGTGTCGATAAGGGACATTCTCTGTCACATTTCCAATGCTTCCCTTCAGAAAGGTGTTGTTCCCAGTAGACTTAAGTATGCCATTGTGAAGCCCCTGTACAAAAAGGGCAATAAAGCTGAACTAACTAACTATCGACCTATCTCTTTGCTGACAGCTTTCTCCAAAATTCTAGAAAAGCTAATACATGTAAGAATTACTGATCATCTCATGAAGAATGGAGTTCTCAGCAAGAGCCAATTTGGCTTTCAAAAGGGCCGTTCAACAGAAGACGCAGTCTACGCACTTGCAAATGAAGTCCTAGAAACCCTTAATGAAAAAATGCAAGCACTTGGTGTCTTCGGTGATTTATCCAAAGCATTTGACTGTGTTCATCACCAGATTCTCTTGCAAAAAGCAAAATTAGTAGGAATAAGTGGTGTTGCAGGCAATTGGCTACAGTCGTACCTCCAAGACAGAAAACAAAAAGTTGTCTTGAATAGCTTGGGTGGAGTATGTGACACTTCCTCAGATTCTGAATGGAGTTCCATTACATGTGGAGTGCCTCAGGGCTCAATTCTTGGGCCACTATTATTCCTGATTTTTATAAATGATCTACCATCATGTACAAGCCTGCCATGTAAATTTACATTATTTGCTGATGATACCACAATTTTTATGAGCAGTAGAACAGACAACAATCTTGAGGAACTCATTAATCACATACTCTCAGATGTGGTTAACTGGTTCAAGGTGAATAGTCTCTCATTAAATTCCAGTAAGACCAGCTTTATTCAATTCTGTACAAAAACAGAAAAAGAGAGAGAGGTAAGTGTGACATGTCGTAATCAACCAATAGTTAGAATGTAAACAACAAAATTTCTTGGAGTGCACATTGACAAGAAAATGAACTGGTCTTCACATATTATTGATCTCTGTAAGAGGCTTAGCTCTGCTACCTATGCTTTACGGGTTGTCACTACATGTGTTGAACCTAACACTGCAAAAGTGGCATACTATGGCTATTTTCATCCTCTCATTGAGTAAGGAATTATTTTTTGGGGCAACCAGCCATTAGCAAGGAAAGTGTTCATTTCACAGCAGCGAGCTTTAAGAATTATATGTGGATTGCGCCCAAGAGACTCGTGTAGAAATAGTTTTCATAATCTTAAAATATACACAACTACATGCCAATATATTTTTTCTCTCGTGTGTTTTGTTTGTAAAAATATAGATATATTTCAACCAAACAGTAATTATCATGAGCATAACACATGGAGGAAGAATGACGTACACAGTGAACTAAGAAATTTGAGCTTGGTACAAAAGGGTGTCCACTACACTGGAGCAAAACTCTTCAATGCTCTTCCTCCCGAAATAAACACAAAGATTCATAACAAGAGTAAGTTTAAGAAAGCACTAAAAATATTTCTGCTAGAAAAAGCTTTTTACAGTCTGGATGAATTTTTAACTAAATAAATTGTAATATTTTAATATTATATAATACAAGTTGACATAATGCCACTAAGAATTTAATTTAACCTGAGCTCTGTATCTGTGTGTGCTCTGTATCTGTTTTCTGTAGTGTTTAATGATTCTAAGAAAATATGTATTTTCTTTTTCTGTATTGCTGCCCAAAGAATTTACTGTATAAATTATTATATAATTATATACTCAAATTTCTGTATATGCTATAAGATTATCAAATTGTATTTGTAAAAAACTGACTCATTCCACGTCCTTGTGTATCCAACACAGTTGGACCTATGGAACACGAAATAAATCAAATCAAATCACTAAAGCTTCACATTCAGGTACAGTATAATTTCTTTCATATTTAGTCAACGACCTGCTTGCAAAGGCAGTTATCTTATGGCCTTCCTTCTCATCATCCCCAAAATTCTGAAATAATTTCACTCCGATACCATATCCACTGAAGTCAGTCCCTAAAGAAAAAGGTCATCTGAGATCAAGATGGTGTAAAATTCTATGTTCCTTCAAAGCCACCTTAATAAGATTAAAAGCTTTCTCACATTCATCTGTCCAAGCAAAAGCTACCTTAGGACTCAACAACTTATTCAGTCATTGGTTGTTGTACACCTGACCAGACACAAAATTTCTGTAGATATTACACAAACCTGGAAAAGACTTCAACTGCTTACAATTCTTGGGAGATTGGCACTCTGGATAGAATTCTACACAAGAATTTTATCTCTTTTCTTACCAACTCACATTTCTTAAGTCTCAGGGTCATGCCTCCTTCTATTAAAGCCTGAAATACCTCGGTCAGTAAGTTAAAATGCTCTTCCCAAGTTTCTGTGGCAACTACTAGGTCATCCACATACACTGTTATTTTTAAACTGAACTCTGGTCCTGAGACTTGGTCGGGAGCTCATATGAACACTAATACACTAATTTTCAAACTAAAAGGAACCACAGTATATTGGTAACACTTCCCATTCACCAAGAGTGCAGTATACTTCCTGTACTCCTTTACAAGTGGAATTTGCCAGTAGCCCCCTGTCAGATCCAGACTCGTCACATAATTCATATTAAAATATTTTTGCAATATTCCATCCATATTCTCTGGGTGATCAGTTTCTTTACTCACTATAGTATTCAACATTCTAGAATATATGACACCCTCACACTGCTATCCTTTTTACCCACTACTATCAACGAGCTGTTATATTCACTATTACTTCTCTCTATGACACCACACTCTACCATACTCTCAGTTTCTGTATACACTCCTTCCCTCAATGCAAACAGGATAGAAAAAGGTTTTCTTACAAAAGGCTCATGTGGTTTCACATCTGATTTGCACTCAAAATTCTTAACTTCACCTGGCTTATCTGAAAATACTTCTCTATTTATCCACAAAACTTACCTTAACTCCTCTTTCTGGTGCTCACTTAACCCTTCTACTTTGTCAATTTGGACCTTCAGTTCTTCAAGTATTACCTTTTCATCTTCACTATTACCATAATCTAGTTCAATTCTAAATCCCCAACATCAACTCCTACTGGCATCAATCTCATCTTCAACTGCCCTACTAGATTATTTTTATCTATTACCATACCATTAAAATGCACCATTGTTTCTGATCCGTCACTCTCAAAACTGATGAAACTATCTCCACAATTAATCTCTGCTTTGCAATCCATTAACTAATCCATGCCCAGGATAATATTAACACCCAATGCAAGTTCCACAAAAAAATTGCCCCAAGTCCAAAATCTGAAGTAATCTTACATTTAACAACTTTACTCAGTTTACCTGTAGCACCAATTATTTTCAATCCTAACACTGGCACATCCATTAGCTCATTATCATCCTTCATATAATTATAAAATTCATCAGCTACTGCACTAATTTCACTACCAGTGTCTAAAAGATCTTTCTCTTCCCTACCATAGACCCTTACTTTTACAAAAGGTTGCCCAGCTTTAATATCCTCAACATTCTTTCCCTCATGCAATAATTCTTCCTCAATACTGCTGTGTTTCCAGTCTCCACAACCTAATTCTGGATTTTCCAACTCTTTCCAAATCACACAGAAACCTCTTTCTTCCATATTGCAAGTCATCACCCCTTTACCCTTACCAATGATGAACAGACTAACTTCTTCCTATCTGTTTTCTTTGTCATTGTGGTTCAAAGAATTTGTAGAAGTCTCTCCCCCAATAACATCAGAAATTTGCCCTCCTTCATTACCATTTTCCTGCAAACTACCACGTAAAAGAAATGTATCCCTTTGTACCTCCTCTCCCTCTTCATAACTACAACTACTCTCACTATCTCCTTTTTCTTCACTCCCAACACTTGCAATTTGTATTGTAGTATCTTCTCTTTTACCTCCCTGCCTCTCTTCATATTCTCTTACACCATCATACATATGGGAAAACATCTCCATACAAAAATCTGCTGACTCCTCATTACTCCTATAAGCAACTTCAATCACCAGTTCTGACTTCTACACCTTCTATCACCTCCATTAGCATTATTAGTATCATTACAGACTATTAAACACATTGCCTCATTGTGGCATCTTGCCATATTAGTGGACCCTGATATGTGACCCACCCCAGCCTGGGCCCTTACTGTTGTGGGATACTGTTACCTGGATGAAATTCTCCCCATCTTTCCTGACCTCTACTGTTACCCCTAAAACTTCCTCTACCTCCTGCTCCTCTACCTCGCACAGTTATTTGATTCAATCTGTTAGCCTGATCTCTGTTTTCCTGGTACCACTTATAATCTCTGTTTTCATTAAATGAAGAATTTGTCTGCCATCTATATACATCCCTCACTCTATTCAGAAAATCTTCCACATTATTATTATGTCTTATCAATCCTCACCTTTTTTCCCATTAAAATCTCTATTGTATCCCTATCACTCAAAGTACCATCCAAATGCTTCAATTTATTGATCCACCTCTCACAGTACTACTGCATACTTTCTCTATTTCTCCTATTGTACCATGGGGCCTTCTTAAAGGCTTCAATAACATCACTTTGTTTCTCTTTGGACCAGTACTCTCCCCCAAAAGCTGACTCAAATTCCTCAAAAGTTTCATATTTATCAGGTGCTTTAGCTCCCCAATCCAAACTTTCACCTTTTAGACAGGCACTAGCCGTCCTCAATTTATTTTTCTCTTTCCACTCCACAGTAAACTGACTTTTTAGACTGTTTATAAAAGACACAGGGTGCACATTACCCCTAGGGTCAAACATTATCTTATTAAAACTACTACCATCTCTCACATGCACTACCACAGATGAAGCTGCATAATTCCTATCTTGTACTGTCCTTTCTAAAGTCCCCACCCTATTTTCAATCACAGTAGTGGTCTCTTTAATTTGTTCCACTCCTGCCTCAGTCTTTTGGCTATATTCTTTGAAAATTTTGACACAATACCCTTTCACTTTGATTCTCCCTTGTTTACACTCATTAGCTTGGGCTTCAACATTTTTATCCAAGCATTCTACCTTTCCCTTTACCACCTCCTCATTTTTTTAAACTCAAATTCTGTGTCTTTAAACATCTCCTTAAATCATCTTTGAACTTTGCAAAATCTTTACCCACATCCAACGTGACCTCAGACACCTTACTTTCTAACCCCTCTTCCAATTCCTTCTTGAAGTCTTTCAATCTTCGACTGAATTTTTCATCTGTTTCAGCACCTCTTTCATTTCATCCTGCCCTTTTTTATTTTCTTTATTTCTTTCTGCCCTTTTTCCATCACTTCTTTGATTTCTTTCTGTAAACCTTCTCTCATCTCTCATTGCCCCTTTTCCATCCCTTCTCTGATTTCTTTCACCTCGTCCCTTATTTCTTTCTGCCCCTTAATCTACTCTTTCTTTCAGTCCTTTCACCTCTGCTAGCAGCAATGACAACATACTTTCTACTCCTCCCTTCTCCTCTACTTTTCTTTTGACACCTGGTTCCACTTTAATTTCTGATTCTTTATCTACCTTTTCCATTACAAATTCTTCTTCTTTACTTTTGCCCTGCTCACTTTCCCACCCCTTGAAAATAGCTACACACTCATCCTCTTTGATTTTCATTTTGTCTACAAAAGGAAACCCATACAAAACAAAACAATACAATTTTCACCCCTCCAAATTTCAAACTCCAATCCTAAGGTTAGGTTCAAAGAGACAGTATTACTAAAACACTGTCCTATCACAACATGACACCATATGTGATGATCTCACCCCATAGGAAACATAATTATCAAAATCTGAACTATGAAGTCGCCCAGAACTCTAGGTGGAAAACCAAACTATTTGTTATACTTCTCAATTGATCACAATCCCACTTTATTTATGAACTGAAAAACCAAATGTTTACAAGAAGCTGCTCTGAAAATAACCTGAGTCAACAAAATTGTGTATATACCCTATGAAACTAAAAAAACATCAAAGACAAAATCTGACAGAATTTAGGAAAGGTATGTGAATCACATACAACGCTTAATAATTACAGGGACACTGGAGGGTTCACCTTACACCTACCCACTTTTGAGTGTAACCAACATCTCTCAATACTATGACTCACAGCAATACAATATCAAAGCTTCTAATACTGGGTAAACATTCCCCATCTGTTTTGACACCTGACGTATATGATTCACACTCATAGCAGGAAATGCACCAATGGTGAAATGGCAACTTTTATGTCATTGGTTGGATCTCAGGCAATTATGGCAGTCACCGTAATTTATGTAGGCAGCCATATTTTGCAACAAAATACTCTTTCAGTCACTATCACATTGCTGCACTCATAACAATACATAAGTCACCTAAAATAACGCAGCTGTAAGAATTTTGACATGCAAGGAGAAATAGTTCTAATGGGAGGAAGACATCTATATTTACTGGTGTTTCAACAATGACTACCGTGCAACTATTAGTTCACTAATGGTACTTTTATTTTCGATATCAGAAAGCAAACATAAACAAGCAAAGAATTGATTTGAATATAGTCCATAATTCTACTACTTTTAATAGTGAAAGAAAGTTTTTAGATCAGGGAATAGCATTTGGCAAACTATCTTAACTTTTCGTTGCATATGAAGCGTTATGCTGGGCAGCATGACGTTGGTGGGTTATGAGGTTGTGAGCAGGATAAGGCAGTTCCACTTGTTAATCTTCTCTGTCAAAATGCGAACAAAGTTTCTGCACAGCTGTATCAGGGAATAGCATTTGGCAAACTATCTTAACTTTTCGTTGCATATGAAGCGTTATGCTGGGCAGCATGACGTTGGTGGGTTATGAGGTTGTGAGCAGGATAAGGCAGTTCCACTTGTTAATCTTCTCTGTCGAAATGCGAACAAAGTTTCTGCACAGCTGTATCAGTAACCCAGTAGCAATTAACAAACCATACGACGCTCGTATGTGACCATTGCTGACATGTCCCCTGTTGTAAAGCACATTACATAGACAGCATTTGTTTATACACTCTGTGTACTGTCCATGATGCTTTTGTCCACAACTACACAGTTCGTCAAATTCATATAGCTGTAGCCACAAATACACAGTTCATAAAATTGTTCTTTTACGTTATGCACACTGCAAGCAATGTCCACTCTGTTCTTGCAGTTCAAACTTCTGTAACGTCATTGAAAGTCAGATATGCTGCACAGTTCATTTAAGTTTCCACTTTCATGGCTCGATAGAATGGGAAAGACAACAGTCCCACCACCCGAATATCAATGCCAGCAAAGTTCATTATTATAAAAGCTCTGTTTGTGTCGGTCACAACAAAGTCTTATTAGCAGCACTTTCACAGTCCGGTTTATTTGCTCTCCTAAAGTTTGCTGGCAATGGCATTATGTACTGCAGCTGTAAAGCCAATTGACATTCTCATTGCTCAGTATCACTGTCCATACAGTTCTGGGTGCTTCTCATAAATCTGTGAAGATTTAGTTTTAAGTTAGTATTAAGTTTTTTCATCTAGGGAATGATGCATCGACACATCCTAAAGTGCAGAAAGATAAATGCTTGTAAAGCATTAGGTATCATGTAAACATAAGAAAGGACCGCACCGCAAGTAAGTAGAGTTGTAAGTTTATGATACGTATGAACGTGATACTGTAAATGTATGTGAAGAAGAAAACAGTTGCAGTATGTTGCATATCACAATGCTGAACTAAGGTTGAGTACTACAAAATAATCTAGCACCGAAACCTAACTGGAGCGAGTGTCAACTATTATGAAAGTGTCAAACACCGGAATTACATTGAAACTTTTATGCATGTTTTATTACCTATGTAAACATTGTTTTACACTCATTATATGTAACATATTGTATTGATGATACAACTCTGTAAACCTCATCACATGAAATAGTTATCCTTTTTACATTGAAGATAACAAGTAAATACTGTGCTGCACTTTTAAACATTGAATAAGTATTTTGCTACAACTGGTATCGTCAGATTTGAGTTGTGTTTATAAACAACAAACTACTTTGTTCTTGGAATTACAGTTAAGCCTATTAACAAGACGTAACTGAGCACATAAATACCTTTCTATGGAATTTCCACAACCGTGTAGTGAGTAGATCCTTCCTGGAGAATGCTAGAGAGGCGAGGCCATGTGTAGTTATCTGAGCAGTGAGTAGTATCTATTGTAGCAACTACTGTTTGCATCTTTGATTCTTTTGATTTGATACATATCCTCCAACACGGAGTGATAGTAAATTGTAATGAAATGAAAGTCAAATAATTCTATAAATGAAAACAGAATCTATTTTTGTATGAAAGTTACATGAAGCATGTATAACCAAACGAGAGTAAAATGTATACTCATGTAATTGGAATTGAATAATGTAACAAAAACGAAATCTAACAAAATGTACTAAAACAAAATGACAAGTAATGACCCTATACATAAAAATGGAAGAGAATATGTTACAGACTATAATGTATATGAGCGACAATAATGGCATGTCAGCAAATGAATAGGATAAGTGTGTTTTGTAAATGTATTTGTATTTTATTATGTTATTTGTACAGTATGTGAAAAGGACAAAGCACAAAAACATACAAAACTTGGCTACAAAGTGTTCAGTGTATGTGTGTTAAAAGAATACATGAGTGCACGTGTGGTAAACTAAAAATGGCAGTAGTTAATGTAACGTGAATTTTCTGTGTTTGACAACATCATAAAAGGAGCAAGGAACTTACCTTTTTGTTTGATGTTGGATGTACGGCTGGTCTCCCAACTGAACAAATGAGAGTGAAGAGGTGAAATAAATTCCTTGGACTGCTGATACGGAAACCAGTTGTCACCACATCAAAGATTTCACAAAGGATCATGCCTCTGAACACGAGCTTCACGAATTTGTACAGTGAAAGCTCCTGTAAATGCATGACACAGACACTCCTGGCCTCATATTGAACATGTGAGCGCAAACTGTGATGATAACGGACATTGGCCTGCACGTGCATACTTCACAAGCTAAACACTGTCCAGATGCTGACTGACAATAATGGGACTATATCGTTACAGCATGAACTTTGTTAGGAGAGAATACTTATATATGTATGTGTTAAAAGAAGCTGACATGCCCATATAAATCAATACCCATTCAGGATAACTCCAATGACCAAAAATACCTATACTGGACAGGATTATGAAACCTCAAAAAGGGAAATAAGATCAGACACTGTGCACCTCTGTATGACATCAGTGCATAGTGGGGGACAGTTGTATTGAATCATATTATTTTTTTGTTCTTTTCTTTTCTTATATATATAAGCTATATCTAAACTGAATGAGTTACAGACACCACCAAAGATAAATTAATGAGTTGTTTTGTGGCAAGGATAATGTTTTTATACATCATTAAATATCTGTATGAAACAAAGTAAGAAATATGCTCTTCAGTTTATTAATTCCCGTATCTTCCTCCTTTTGTTTCGGGAAGTGGTAGCGTACAGATCTATGCTTGGATCCATCGTACCTGCATTGTTAAAAATGTGTATTTTAACCGTTCATTAAAACTATTATAAAAAGCTATTAAAAAAGGAATATTTATTCACATGGTTAAGAGTTCAAATCCTATCTGTTCATCATTTCACTCACCGCCAAGATCCTGCATCAAGAGGTTTGGTGCAGACAAAAGTAATTTACGCAGTATCTGGAGGAGCATTTCCGCATCAACATTGTCACAATCAAGACTAAACACAATGGAATTAATGTAAAGATCAATGATTTTAATGTTTGTGGTGATTATTTGGCACTGCACACTACTGGAAGCAGCAGTAAGTAATGCAAATTATGTTTATTGACCTTGAATGTAATGCTATTGGTATCAGTTAAAGTGCACCCAAGATTGTGCACAGATTCATAAATTACCTTCAAAATTTTGTCAATTATTCTTTCCAATCAATTTTTCCAATTACTCAAGCAATTATTAATCCATTTCCACATCCCTAATCATCTTGTATATCAGAACTTTTGTGCTTGTTAATGCCATTTTTGCTGTCAATATGGCTGCTTCCACTCACAGATTGTTGATATTTCCCTGCGGGGATAACTTCCAAAAGTATGGTGAGTAACATAAAGAAGTTCCCACACCATAGTCCATGAATCACACTTAGTTCCATGTGTTTTAGTAATCTGTTGCACATTTCTCATAACTTGTCACCATCATTTGCTGCCATCTATACATACATGAAATTAAAGGGAATCATTTTATTCTTGCTACGATATAATGAACCTGTAAATGAGAAACAAATACACTCATCAAGTGAATTAATGCAGCCTTACTACTGATGGAAGTTATTGTTCCGAGCACAGCCATAAAAATCAAAATAAATCTTCAGAGATCTGTTGTACTATTCCAAAGCTATAGGTCAGAGAATAGCAGCTGGAGGCTGTTGCCAATGGACATCACTGTGGGAGATCTAACATAGGGATCCAAGGGATGTGCAGTATGTCCCACATGTCCCCCAACTGTTCCACCACTGTGCTCAGTGCAGTTATTGCATGGCCATTTACCTGTGGTTGAGTGGGAGGTTGTTTCAAGGTGCGGTAGGCAGTAAATACTTTCATAAGACCAATCAAAATGCTCCCCAATTTGACAAACTAGTTTCATGTGCCATCTGTAACTGGTAAAGATTTTCTGAGGCAGCTGCAGTCAGTTGCTCCATTTCAGAGGAAGCCTTTGGCTTGCCATGTCTGGGCATTCATTAGGGCGGAAGTTTAGTAATGTTTGGCATTTGATGGAGCCCATTAGGGTATGGCTGCCAAGAAGGTGAAGAAATCCAGGGTGCACCCTGTGCATACCAGGGGCATTCATCTTATAAATGATGTATAACAGGTCCTTCCAGATGCCATGAAGAGCACAGAGTACAGCCAGCTGCAGGTAGTGGCTCATGACAGTATCAACCATACATGTTACTTGAGATAAAAAGTGATTCACTCTGGTTTTTGGTGGCTATCTTAAATGGTACAGTCAGTCTTGCTTGCAACATGAAGGCAGAGCTCACTATGTGCAGCACTGTTTACAGGATTGATCACAGTACTCTGTTACGGAGCCAAATAGAGGCCTGAATCATAGGCTCAGATGACTTTGTAATCATCGAGACTGCTGATTCCAAGGGTGGAGAGGTCAGGATCAACTTGAGGAGGATTACCGGGTTGGTTGCACCAATAATCACACCCATTTAGCAGTAGTTCATTTATTAACCTTAACACATCCAAGGATCACAAAGAACTCAACGAACATGGCAGAACAGTCAAAGATAAAGCTTAGAGTCCAAAGATGAATGCAAATCGATGTTGGTGTCAATTTCATCGGCCCTAATAGCCCCCCCCCCCCCTTACACACACACACACACACACACACACACACACACACAGTACAGAGTAATCTTGAGAGGCCGCGGGGGGGGGGGGGGGGGAAGGGGGAGGGGGGGGGGTGACTATGGCATTGGCAGGGGTGGTCCATGGGAGCCGGATCACGGTCAGCTTGACGACATCATCAGGGAGCTGTGAGGGTAGATGTCGTGAAGGAAGGTTCGGCCAGCTACCGAACCTGGAAGTCGTTGAAGCGAGCCGGGTGTCTTACTGGGTGTGCTGGTTGTGCGGCGACAGGTAGGCCGGCGGTTTGCGGGTGGAACGGAGTGACGATGAAGATGTCTCCGGTGGGCGTGGTGAACACACGAAGCATGTCCAGGTCGACGTCGGGCTGGAGGGGAACACATTTCACCAGGTAGCAGGATATGGTGGAGGTTGTGTCATGAGCACTGGATGAAGAGAAACACACGATGAACAGTGTATAATCAGGCAGTATTATTGAGATGTCATGGATTATGTCCGGGGGGACAGGCACAAACACCTCGAGCGAGGGCATGTTCAAGACGGGGGGGGGGGGGGGGGGGGCATAAGAAATGTTGACAGGGTGAGGCAGGCGACAGTGGAGAGGTCAAAGGGATCGGCGAAGGGCCCGGCAGTGAGGGCGTGATCATAGGTAAGCTCGACGTGGGGAGCATGTGGTCACATGACGCAGTGCATGAGACCGGAGTAGAGGGTGAGGTCGGAGGAGAGCTTGACGATTGGAGCTGTAAGTCACTCGATCGAGTGTATAAGTCCATCGTGGAGGGAGTGGTCGGAGCGTCGTTAGCCACGACTGAGTGGCGTGTTCGTGGCCTGAAGGGGGGTAGAAGAAGGCTCGACATGAGCTGGCTTAAGTCTGTTGTGAGAAACTGTAAAAGCTGAATCTTTCATCTGGATGTCATAGGTGTTGGCTGAGTGCCGGAGAACTCGGCACGGGCCGGTATATGGAGGTTGGAGGGGAGCAAAAAAGGGGAAGGGCCTCCGCCCATAGAGAGTCGTGGCATTGAAGAGCCACCTTGAAAGTGAGGTGCCAGCCCTCGACTAGCCCATTACTTTGCAGGTGACATGCTGTGGTATGGATGTGCCGGATTCCGCAAATGTTACAAATGTCGTTGTACAGGGCCAACTCAAATTGTCTGCCATGGTCAGTCGTGATGATAGCTGGACATCCGAACATACCCATGACTCGACGAAAGCTCGAGCAACAGTTTCTTCCATAATATTGGGGAGGGAGACAGCCTCGACCCAGCAAGTTGTTCGGTCAATAGATGAGAGAACATAACGAAAGCCATTAGAGAGGGAGAGAGGGCCGACAATTTCAATGTGAATATGCTGGAAATGCCCAGGAGGGATCGAATAGGCGCCGAGGGAGGGGGCGAAGTGTGCTTGTGTACTTTGCAGTATTGGCACGCGACGCCGGTGCATATCCTTTGCTGGCAGTCCTTGTTGACATTTCTCCACACAAAGTACTCTGCTACATGGCGGGCGGATGCACGAACACCAGGGTGGCCTAAATTATGCAATGCGTTGAAGACAGCTCGATGGAGCATGGTTGGGATGAGGGGGCGTAACGTGCCCGTACTGTTGTCGCACCAGATCTCACCAGAAATGCCAGGGAAGGTGGTGCGGACAAAGTGTAGTGAAGAAGTAGATTCTGAAATCAGGTTTTGTGTTTCCTTGTCGGTGGGTTGGAGGTTAGCCAGTTCAGAGAGGTCTAACAGCAAATGCACGGCGTCGACTTGTAAAAGGAAATCAGCAACTATATTATCAGCACCCTTTATGTGTCTGACATCAGTGGTGACCTGAGATATGAAGTCCATGTATCTGAAGTGGCGAGGAGGCAGGTCAGCTGGCAGGTTTGTAATAGCCACAGCCAGGGGTCTGTGTTCCGTTAAAACATAGAAACGGCTTCCCTCAACGTCAGTCTTAAAATGCTTAATTGCTTCATAGACCGTGAGCAACTCCCTGTCAAACGCGGAATATTTCCATTGTACATTGGTGAGCGCGTGTCAGAAGAACTGCAGAGGCGAAGTTTGGCCGTCGATTGTCTGGCTAACGACAGCACAGATGGCAGTATCGCTTGCGTCTGTGGTGATGAAAAGCTGCGCATTGGGATGAGGATGCGCGATGGTGCAGGCCTCGGCAAGAAGATTTTTGAGGGCAGTGGAAGAGTCAGTCATAGCAGGGGTTCATGGAATGGGCCGAGATCCAGAAGTGTTGGTGCCTGCCAAGGCATCCATCAGTGTAGCCTGAATCTCCACAGCCCGAGGTAGATGTTGGCGATAATAATTAACTGTCCCCAGAAAGCGCCGGAGCTCTATGAATGATGAAGGTCTGGGTAGGTTTAGTATTGTTTGTACTTTCTCACGGGGCAGAGACCCGAAAACCAAGAAAAGTGACAGCGGGTTGATGTAGCTGCAATTTGTCCTGGTTGGTCTCGATGTCTGCTGCCGCGAGAGTGTTCATAACAGTTTGCACATGTTGAATGTTGTCCTCGACAGAGGAGCTGAACACAAGAATGTCATCAAGATATGCAAAGCAAAATTTTAGGTCGAATAGCACACAATAGACTGACATATGCACACACACACACACACACACACACACACACACACACAGCACACAATAGACTGACACACACACACACACACACACACACACACACACATGCAAACGCACTTCACATGCACGACTGCAGTCTCAGGCAACTGAAACCACACTGCGAGCAGCAGCACCAGTGCATGATGGGGGTGACGACCGGTTGAGGGTAAGGAGGAAGCTGGAGCAGGGAGGGCAAGGGATAGAATGGTGGGGGTGGCGGACAGTGAAGTGCTGCAGGTTAGATTTGGGGCAGGGGAGAGGTGGGGAGGTTGGATAGTAGCAGAAAAGGAGAGAAATAGAAAGACTGGGTGTGGTGGTGGAATGATGGCTGTGTAGTCATTTTGAAGTAGATACCCTTGGTGCAGCGAAGCAATACATACCTCTTAATTAAGGCAGGTCTTCTGATCTAGATTATATACCAGCTGATTCCTTTCAGAGAATCCTGATGAAATAGATCCACCAATTTTTTGAACTGATATACAGCCACTTGCTCAACAAAATCTGTCCTAAATGCTGGAAAGTTGTACAGGTCACTCCAATGCACAAAAAAGGAAATAGACATAATCTGCTGAGTTGTAGAACTATATCTTAGGCATTGATTTGTAGCAGGATTTTCGAACATGTACTGTATTCCAGTATCAAGAAATACTTCATAGGAAACTGTTTATTGGCACATAACCAGCACAGATTCAGAAAACGTCATTCCTGTGAAACACAACTGTCTTTTTGTCAACATAAAGTAATGAGTGTTATGGACAGGGAATCTCAAGTTGGTTCCATATTTCTAGAAGGCTTTTGTTGCCTTACTTGAGAAGCTACCTCTAATCATATTCCTTACCTATGGAATATCATATTAGTTCTATGATTGGATTTGCGATCTCCTGTGAGAAAAGTCACAGTTTTAATGAGAAGTTACAGCCCATCTGTTCATAATCCATGTAAATGGTTTAGGAGGCAATCTGAGCAGTACTTTTAAATTATTTTCAGGTGATGCTGTTGTTTACTGTCTGGTAAAGTCATAGAAGACCAAATTGAAAAATGACTCAGGAAAGACACTTGCATTGTCCAAAATATGTCAAGTGACCCTACACAATAAAAAGTGAGAGATCCTCTACATGAGCATGGGAAAAATTGAAGGTTGTGGATTCAACCAAATAACTAGGGGTTCCAGTTAGAAGCAACTGAAACTGGAACTGTCACACAGAAAATAATGTGGAGAAGTCACAAAGAAGACTGCATTTTATTGGCAGAGCACTTTGAAGATGCAACAAGTTCAAAGAAGGGCAGCTCATTTTGTGTTATCACAAAATAGGTGAGAGCTGCATGAGTTAGAGTGGCAGTTATTAAAACAAAGATATGTTTCAATTAGAAGATCTTTTCAGGAAATTTCAGTCACCAACATACTCCTCTGAAGGAAAAAAACCTGTTGGCTCCCATGTGCACAAGAAGGAATGATTGTTGTAATAAAATATGAGAAATTAAAACTCGGAGGGAAATACTGTGGTGTTCATTTTTCACATGTGCTGTTGAGGAGTGGAAGGTCAAGAAATAGTCTGAAAGTGACTCTATGAACACTCCGCCAAAGACAAAAGTGTGAATAGTAATCATGTACATATAGATATGGAAATAGGTTAGTACCACTTCATCTCATCTCTATAACCAGGAGGAGGATCACAAAGGTTAAATTGTTTACAGAATGAATTTTTCGCCCTGCAGCAGAATATATGCTGATATAAAAACTCCTGGCAGATTAAATGTATGTGCCAGACTGAGACTAGAACTTGGGATCTTTGCTTTCCAGGCAAGTGCTCTACTGATTGATGTACCCAAGCACAACTCATGACCCATCCTCAAAGCTTTACTACTTCTATCAGTAACTAGTCCCCCACCTTCCATACTTCACAGAAGCTCTCTCGCAAACCTTATGAGACTAGCACTCCTGGAAGAAAGGCTATTTTGGAGAAATGGCTTGGCCACAGCCTGGAGGATGTTTCCAGAATGAAATTTCCACTTCACAGTGGTGTATGTGGTGATATGAAACTTCCCAGCAGGGTAAAACTGGTCCTGAGTTCGAGTCTCAGTCTGGCAACAGTTTTAACTGCCAGGAAGTTTCATATCAGAGCACACTCCACTGCGTTGTGAAAATTTCATTCTGGAAACATTCTCCATGCTGTGGCTATGCCATGTCTCTGAAATATTCTTTCTTCTAGGAGTACAAGTTTTGCAGAAGAACTTCCGTGAAGTTTTGATGGAGCTCAGTTGATACAGCACCTGCCCACGAAAGGCAAAGGTCCCGATTTTGAGTCTCAGGTCCAGGACACAGTTTTAACCTGCCAGAAAGTTTCAAAATTCCAGGTACTTAAATGGAAAAGGCAATACTATGTAGCTTGTATACATACTGCCATGATATGGGGCAAAGATCCATGGAAATTTGCAGAAATCTACTAAAGCTCATTAAATTTATGTTACAGGGTATTGTATTAAAGAAATAACAAATGATCACAAAAAACATCATTTTTGACATTATTATAAAGATTGTCCAGTATCACTCAGATCATTATAAAGAACAATTTTATGTTGAAAAAGTGCAGAAATTCTTTGAATTAGTTTTGATCATTTCTGCATAATGTCTTCTGCACTGATGAAAGATTATTCACCTGTTGCTGAGAATAGTGTTGTCTGGGTAGATATTCTGTATAGTTATGTACCATCATTTAGAAAGTCACCAGACTGGTGATCTCTCTCTCTCTCTCTCTCTCTCTCTCTCTCTCTCTGTGTGTGTGTGTGTGTGTGTGTGTGTGTGTGTGTGTGTGTGTGTGTGTGTGTGTGTGCTGTTAGTGTCTGTTTCATCTTCAAACAAGTTTTTTGGATGGTAGAGCGGAGCAGAGTAGATTTGAAGTTTAGCTGGAAAAGTTCAAATTGGTCATTGTAAGACAAAGAGGCAGGTTCTAGGATCTCTGAAGTTGGTTCATCCTGATTACTTTTTGGATCAGAAGATCTATCTGTTTTATCAGAGAGAGCATTGTTATCATAAGGCCTCAGAATTGCTTTAAATACAATGATTAGTTGCATCTACTTTTCTTGGTCTGTCACTTCAGCTGGCAAGAAATCTTCTTTGATGAAAATACGGGGATCAAGTGAATTACCAGGCCAGCAACATGATACTTGGTAAATAGCTGACTGGGGTGTGGTGCTGATCAGTGATCACACAGGGCATCATAACAACTCATAAGAGCTTTCAAGAGGTTCTGGTCAAGGGGCTGCAGTATGTGACTGCTTTATGGTGGCAGACTGAGCCTGTGAAAGTTGTTACATTTTGTCTAGGTGTTTGCTTGCAGGGAAATGTATGAGATATGGTTATCTAATATCAGCAAGACTGGGTTGCACTGGTGTGCTTCCTGAAGTGCTCCAAATATGCAAGAAATATGTCTGTGTTCATGTAACCTAAATCAGTCACAGCCATTCCAAATCTAGTTGGGGCATCTTTAATCAGAATTGGATTCTGTCTTTTCCAAGCAAATATGAGAAACAGTCTGCAGCAGTCATACAGTACTTGATAGTCATTGTTTTACCTTGCTCAGTTGAAACATATTTGAAATCTCTCTCTTGCCTACAGGAGCAACATATTTAGGCATGTTCTTTGGGACTGTCTGAAAACATGTTTCATCCATATCATAGATCTGATTTAGTGGAAAATAATATTTTCTAATGATTTATATCAGAGTTTAAAAATACAGAGCTATGTGTTGTTCGTTGTCCTAGCAGTACTAGGTCATGAACTCTTCCCTAGTCCCTTCCAGTCAGCTTCATTTCTTGTGAGAATGAATGAGATTTTCGATTCCTTTCTGTGTACTCAAAACCAAGCAAGCATAGACATTTTAATGTCAAGACCATAAAACCTGGAATCTAGGGCTCTGCAACATTTGACCATTTCCTGTTCTTCCTCCAGCATAAATACATGTTTAAAATTTCCTATGGGCTCCACACTTCTGTCAGCTTTCATTCACTTCAAATTGTGGATTCATCATAACCAAGTATGTGACCAGTAACCCTGAAAGATATGTCATTTTGCTTCATCAGACATGCCTCATTTATAGGTGCCTCTGTCAGTGGCATCAGGGTGACTCTTTTGCTTGTAGTTCCTAAAATGGACACAAAAAGTGTTAGAGCTTCATGTCAGATTCAATTTTGTATTCTACAAAGCATTAATAAAGTGCAGAAATGATAAGGGTCTCCTGTTGGGCAAAAGTACACAACTGACCTTTGGCCCATCAATCCCTTGGACTTTTGCCCAAGTGCAACATTTCACTTAACTATGCTTTCCCGCCAAACACCAATAGAAACTGATGTGGTGTGATGCTGCAACCTTCCTACACAGTCCTCCATGTTTACAGATATCATAACATTTAATGATTTATATCATGATTTGAACACATAAGTTGGTGAATACTGACAACTGTTACATTAACATATGTGAAAATATGCCTTACCTCATAGTTATAAGTCAGATGGTCACAGACATAAAATTTCCAGACTAAGGCTTTCATCATACTGGCTTCCTGATCGTATGACTGTGCCATTTTCATGAGCAATGGTGCACTTTTAACACTCAGTAGGATCTTTGGCCCATGCAGATCTTTACCACTGCATATCCTACATTGTAGAGTGCACTGTTTTATTAATATTTCACTTATTGTAGTACATTTTTGCACTTTGAAAGTAATTTGTATCTCTGAAAGATAGTATGGACAATGCTAGGAAGAAAATTGTTGCAATTACCAGCTGTTTGTATGCTATGTATTCATTTACAGGGTGTTTCAAAACTAATATATTTATTACAAAGTATTATCATCTGCTGTGCCGCATCTCAGTTATTGGAGGAATGAATACAGTGTCTAGTTTATATTCATTGCTGCTGGATGTTAGTTATCTTCTGTTTGCTTGGTTACCATCAGATGTTACAAAATGACTGCTTCACAGCAGAAATCATTTTGAGGCCCCGAGTATGCAAAGTTTAATTCCATGATTACAGTGCAAAGATGATTCAGATTGAGGTACCAAACTGATACTCCAAATGGATGGAATATTTTTAGATGATGTCAACAGTTTGTAGACAAAGGATGTGTATGTAAAGGAAAGAGTCCTGGCTGCCCTCGGATTTCGTATGAAAATGTCCCAAACTGCTTTCCAACATTGCCCTACAGAATGAATTCATTGTGCTATTTGGGAGTTATTACAACAAGTTGGCATGTCTGGAGGTGTCTGTACATGTTAAAAGTTACAGCTGTTAAAGGCTCTACATCAATACAACAAATGTAAATGTGTGGCATTTTCTAACAAGCTTCAGAATACTATTGACAATGATAACACTTTCTCACAATTTGAGTGATGAAACGACTTTCCATCTCAGTGACAAAGTATAGAAACACAATGTTTGAATTTGGGGCCTACAGAACCCACATGCACACAATGAAAATGTGCAAGATTCATCCAAAGTCTATGTGTTTTGTGCAGTACCCAACACATCTGTTTACAGCCAATTCTTCTTTGATGGAAACACTAAATAGTACTTTGCTATGTTACAAAACTAGTTGTTTCTGAGGCTGAGGACAACTTCATTTTGCAGTAAGATGGGGCACTC
The DNA here is from genome assembly GCF_021461385.2 of Schistocerca piceifrons. Taxonomy (NCBI): domain Eukaryota; kingdom Metazoa; phylum Arthropoda; class Insecta; order Orthoptera; family Acrididae; genus Schistocerca; species Schistocerca piceifrons. The sequence goes on along the minus strand of NC_060139.1, from coordinate 115,710,082 downwards.
TTCAGCAACTTAACATTTGTCAGCTGACCTCCAAAGTCACCATATTTAACACTTTGTAACTTCTTACCTTCTTCCTCTCCCCATTTTTTTTCTTTTTTACAGCCATCTCAGTAGTGGAATGTCAGTTATGACACTATGAATGTAAGGACAACACAACACCTAGTTCTCAAGAGGAAAAAAATCTAGAAGAGTTGAAGAATCTAATTCGCGCTGCCATGATATCAGTGACGATGGACATGCTTACCCTCCTACCCAAGCAGGGTTGTTAGTTGTATGATAGACATGTACCATAACTTCAAGTTCTGTACAATGTATGATCCTAAGTGAAGGAATATACATGAAAATATGATAATTTGGGTATTTCTCAGTGAGAAACCATTACAAAACAAGCACATACACAACAGTGAACTATGCTCATGTTAAGATTATTTAGTCTTCGATACATGCACCTCATAGGGATCTTGTTGTGCAGTAAGGTACATTTCAGCATTGTGTGTCCATTACAGTTTGGATTAACACTTAATTATGTAACCAGCAATGGATTTTGGCCAGGTGCTTCCTGTAGTGTGTGATTTCTGATTACACGTGGTTATACTGGCAGCTACCCTGTGACCTGTTTAATAATCATTCTCAGCTCTTTGTTCTCTGGTTCAGTACATAGCATGCCTTGTCAAACAACATATAACATTAACATTTTGTGTTAATTTTGTAATTTATTGAGTGGATGTAATTTGTGTAATTTATTGAGTGGTTGTAATGTCAAGTAGTGATGAAGAGATGTGCATATTTCTAAGACAAAGGAAAAGAAGATGTAAAGAGTTGGGTTGCTAAAAAGTGAGAAAGCCCAGCGCAGGCTTCAACAATTGCACTGCGTGGGAGGAGGACCTAGCATTTCATTCATGGATAGCAGAGGAGCTTAATAATTGCTGTAAGGTAATAACTGCTGTAAGGCAAAAGGCAAAAATTGTAATGATTCTGTAGTAGCTACTCTAACTGTATTAAAGAAACACATGCCGTCAAGAAAGCAAATTGATAAAATGAGTGGTTCACTGAAAAATCATGCACAACTTTTGTAAAGTTTTTGTTTAAAGGCATGGCAACACTCAACAAACAAACTTTGTATTTAATACAACTGACAATTTGACAGGTATGTTAAAAAGAGTACAGTTTCTTCCTGTATTCTATTAACAAAATGCATTTGTTGTTCAATTCACTTGTGTGGTAATTTTGGTTGAAAGGCATTTCCTTAGTCGTTGTGAGGAACTTGCAAGAGATATACATAATTACTTAAAACTAACCTGAAAATGGCAATATTAGCTATCACAATTTCAAAAATATATGCAGCTTGAAGTATATAAAATACTATATCCAGCACAGACTCACTGGCTTTCACTTTTTATGTTGTAAAGAAAATGTTGGAACAGTGGGATGCATTACCGTTATATTTCATTGAGTAGTGGGCTCCATGATCCATTTATTAAACAGTATTTTTAAGTTCTTAAGTGGATTTTGCCCAAATTTAATGCAATGAATGCTTGCTTCCAATCATTAAAAGCTGTAGTGCTAAACTTAAAGGAAGTTATGGGTGAAATTGCCACCTGATTGCAAAAAAATTGCAGGTGGCTGGAAATTTGTTTCATAACTTACGTTGGCACACTGAATTAAGTAGGTAAATCCAATTTTCTAAACAAACATTTTTTTACTTTTCAGTTTTTGAGTTTTGAGAAAATTCATTATTTTCTCAAACCCATATGTGGAGTTTATCATTATCACATAATGTATTCACAAAGAAAGTTTGAGCCAAAAATGTTTAAAACTGATGGAGAAGTAGCATTTTCTCATTTTGAGCCATTTTGATTTTTTTCAAAGAAACTAAAATGAGTGTGAATCAATCTCTCTCTCTCTCTCTCTCTCTCTCTCTCTATCCTCTCTCTCTTTTCAATTTTCAATTCAGCTTGAGGCAATGCTAGTTCGTCCTTTTTTGCTGATGCCTTTGCTGTTTGATAAGCATATTAGAGCCCTACTTACGTCATTATATCTGAAATAACTCTGTGAGAGCTAACATTATTAAGCGGCTGTAAAGGCATTTCCCTTTTATGGTCACAACCCTCAGCAATGTCAACTTAGGTTGCGGAAATAGTATATTCACAAACACTGATACAAGCCACTACTTTTACTCTCACTGCAGAAACATATGTGTCTTTGGGACTCGTATTCCACACATTGCTGTGTAAATTCTCATTAGCATTTTGTTGTAGACATCAAGCCTGTCATGTTTGTTAGTAGTGATTCGTCAGGAAAGCAGGTATAAAGAAGCAGTATTTTATCGAAGCAAAGTTGATTTATTGGTGTTTTTATATTAGATGCATGAAATCCAGAATCAATTTCTCTTGCCAATGCTGACGATAAAAACACCATGATGACTTTCCTTTCGGGTAGTAAGAATGTTGAGGATTTTTGTCAGTAGAAGCGCAGTGATATGTTGATGCATATATTGCATTTTTCATATTCTCTAAAAATAAATTATGTGACAGTATTGTAGCTGTAAAATGTCTATCATATCGAAAAGTATATTTATACACACCTTTACATCACTTTTATTTCTATATATCGCTTTTTTGTAATATTTTGCAAGTTCTTTTATTGTAGTATTCTTCAGCTGTCCATGGCCATTGCCACCCAAAGCAACTTTTCAGCTTCTTTCACATTTCTATATACGGCTTTTTTTTGTAACATTTTGCAGGTTCTTTTATTGTAGTATTCTTCAGTTGTCCTGGCTGTTGCCAGCCAGTGCAATTTTTCTGCTTCTTTCACAATCTGTGTTATACCTGCATAGACCCTTCGAAAAATATGAATTGTAAATGTATCCCACCCAAATTTTGTCATATAAATATTGAAAATAAAATGGTTGTCAAGTAGATATGTGTACAAATCTATGCGTATACAAGAGATTTTGTGTAGTCATACTGACACATAATACCTTCTTGCAACATGATTCACACATTCTTCCTTTTGTATTTCATGATTATCTCCCTAAATATTCAGTGAGGCAATTTGAAACACCATCTGAAAGCATTTTGGCATATCAAAATCTGTAGCTTTCAGATTGATTCCATATATTTTCATCAATCGTTGGTTCCATTGCACCAGAGGATCCCAAATGTATCATGGAACATTGATCGGCATGCCCTTCCAAGCAAAAATGAAATTCTGGTGAATCTTCACCTAATTGAGTTGGTGTAAAGTTTGACTAAACTTTGTTACAATATCAAAATCAATGATGTATCCTGTGAACAAATCAATAACACTGCCAAAACCAACTTTTGATCAAAAACTTCTAGTTGGCCATGAATCATCGCAACTCACACCTAAATCTATTTTGCAATCTAAAAACTTTGCAGTATTACATCATTATTGGCAATATTATTATCTCCGAGCTCACACTCAGAATCCATGTGCAAATTGTCTTCACAATCATAATCAATAAGCTCAGAATCAGAATCATTTTGCATTTTCCTCGAGATTATTTGAGTAAGCTCATTCTCAAAATCCAATTCTGAATCTTCATTAGAGTCACTTTCGGTAACCTTTCAATCCAGTTCTCACTTTTTATACATATATTTTACTATTACTCAACATTCATCAAAAATTACCTTCGTAGATTCATCAGCAGCAGTTTCTACTTTTTGCACATGTTCTTGAAAAGTATCACAGGAGAAAGATCACATATTCATAATCATCACAAAATGTTGAATTCTCAAATATCCTCTTCCTGTGTATATAAATGGCAAGCACAGACATGTATTTACGTCAAAAGGAGCTGTGCTTGTATTTTGTTTGAAACATGGCTTCAATGTATAAATATGTGATTTGGTAGATAAATTTGCAATAAGAACATTTTAGTGTGATTCTGTGCAAAAACCCTGAAAATGTTAGATCTAACTCAAAATTCAAGGTACTTTGGTCACAATCAGCCCACTTTGTTTTTGGTAATAATGGTTATGAACTGTAGATTAAAACTGAAGAAACTGCAAAAAGGTGGGAATTTAAGGAGATGGGGCCTGGATAAACTGAAAGAACCAGAGGTTGTACAGAGTTTCAGGGAGAGCTTAAGGGAACAATTGACAGGAATGGGGAAAAGAAATACAGTAGAAGAAGAATGGGTAGCTTTGAGGAATGAAATAGTGAAGGCAGCAGAGGATCAAGTAGGTAAAAGATGAGGGCTAGTAGAAATCCCGGTAACAGAAGAGATACTGAATTTAACAAAAATGCAGTACATGAAGCAGGCAAAAAGGAATACAAACGTCTCAAAAATGAGATTGACAGGAAGTGCAAAATGGCTAAGCAGGGATGGCTAGAGGCTTAAGGATGTAGAGGCTTATCTCACAAGGGGTAAGATAGATACTGCCAACAGGAAAATTAAAGAGACCTTTGGAGAAAAGAGAACCACTTGCATGAATATCAACAGCTCAGATGTAAACCCACTTCTAAGCAAAGAAGGGAAAGCAGAAAGGTGGAAGGAGTATACAGAGGGTCTATACAGGGGCGATGTTCTCGAGGACAATATTATGGAAATGGAAGAGGAGGTAGATGAAGATGAAATGGGAGATATGATACTGCATCAAGAGTTTAACAGAGCACTGAAAGATTTAAGTCGAAACAAGGCCCTGGGGGTAGACAACATTCCATTAGAACTACTGACAGCCTTGGGAGAGCCAGACCTGACAAAACTCTACCATCTGGTGAGGAAGATGTATGATACAGGCGAAATTCCCTCAGACTTCAACACGAATATAATAATTCCAATCCCAAAGAAAGCAGATGTTGACAGATGTGAAAATTACCGAACTATCAGTTTAATAAGTCACAGCTGCAAAATACTAATGCGAATTATTTACAGACAAATGGAAAAACTGGTAGAAGCTGACCTCGAGGAAGATCAGTTTGGATTCTGTAGAAATGTTGGAACACATGAGGCAATACTGACCCTACGACTTATCTTAGAAGAAAGATTAAGGAAAGGCAAACCTACATTTCTAGCATTTGTAGACTTAGAGAAAGCTTTTGACAATGTTGACTGGAGCACTCTCTTTCAAATTCTGAAGGTGACAGGGGTACAATACAGAGAGCAAAAGGCTATTTAAAATTTGTACAGAAAGCAGATGGCAGTTATAAGAGTCGAGGGGTATGAAAGGGAAGCATTGGTTGGGAAGGGAGTGAGACAGGGGGTTGTAGCCTCTCCCCGATGTTATTCAATCTGTATATCGAGCAAGCTGTAAAGGAAACAAAAGAAAAATTTGAAGTAGGTATTAAAATCCATGGAGAAGAAATAAAAACTTTGAGGTTCACCGATGACATTGTAATTCTGTCAGAGACAGCAAAGGACTTGGAAGAGCAGCTGAACAGAATGGACAGTGTCTTGAAAGGAGGGTATAAGATGAACATGAACAAAAACAAAACAAGGATAATGGAATGTAGTCGAATTAAGTCAGGTGATGCTGAGGGAATTAGCTTAGGAAATGAGACACTTAAAGTAGTAAAGGAGTTTTGCTATTTGGGGAGCAAAATTACATGATGGTCGAAGTAGAGAGGATATAAAATGTAGACTGGCAATGGCAAGGAAAGCGTTTCTGAAGAAGAGAAATTTGTTAACATCGAGTATAGATTTAAGTGTCAGGAAGACGTTTCTGAAAGTACACTCCTGGAAATGGAAAAAAGAACACATTGACACCGGTGTGTCAGACCCACCAAACTTGCTCTGGACACTGCGAGAGGGCTGTACAAGCAATGATCACATGCACGGCACAGCGGACACACCAGGAACCGCGGTGTTGGCCGTCGAATGGCGCTAGCTGCGCAGCATTTGTGCACCGCCGCCGTCAGTGTCAGCCAGTTTGCCGTGGCATACGGAGCTCCATCGCAGTCTTTAACACTGGTAGCATGCCGCGACAGCGTGGACGTGAACCGTATGTGCAGTTGACGGACTTTGAGCGAGGGCGTATAGTGGGCATGCGGGAGGCCGGGTGGACGTACCGCCGAATTGCTCAACACGTGGGGCGTGAGGTCTCCACAGTACATCGATGTTGTCGCCAGTGGTCGGCGGAAGGTGCACGTGCCCGTCGACCTGGGACCGGACCGCAGCGATGCACGGATGCACGCCAAGACCGTAGGATCCTACGCAGTGCCGTAGGGGACCGCACCGCCACTTCCCAGCAAATTAGGGATACTGTTGCTCCTGGGGTATCGGCGAGGACCATTCGCAACCGTCTCCATGAAGCTGGGCTACGGTCCTGCACACCGTTAGGCCGTCTTCCGCTCACGCCCCAACATCGTGCAGCCCGCCTCCAGTGGTGTCGCGACAGGCGTGAATGGAGGGACGAATGGAGATGTGTCGTCTTCAGCGATGAGAGTCGCTTCTGCCTTGGTGCCAATGATGGTCGTATGCGTGTTTGGCGTCGTGCAGGTGAGCGCCACAATCAGGACTGCATACGACCGAGGCACACAGGGCCAACACCCGGCATCATGGTGTGGGGAGCGATCTCCTACACTGGCCGTACACCACTGGTGATCGTCGAGGGGACACTGAATAGTGCACGGTACATCCAAACCGTCATCGAACCCATCGTTCTACCATTCCTAGACCGGCAAGGGAACTTGCTGTTCCAACAGGACAATGCACGTCCGCATGTATCCCGTGCCACCCAACGTGCTCTAGAAGGTGTAAGTCAACTACCCTGCCCAGCAAGATCTCCGGATCTGTCCCCCATTGAGCATGTTTGGGACTGGATGAAGCGTCGTCTCACGCGGTCTGCACGTCCAGCACGAACGCTGGTCCAACTGAGGCGCCAGGTGGAAATGGCATGGCAAGCCATTCCACAGGACTACATCCAGCATCTCTACGATCGTCTCCATGGGAGGATAGCAGCCTGCATTGCTGCGAAAGGTGGATATACACTGTACTAGTGCCGACATTGTGCATGCTCTGTTGCCTGTGTCTATGTGCCTGTGGTCCTGTCAGTGTGATCATGTGATGTATCTGACCCCAGGAATGTGTCAATAAAGTTTCCCCTTCCTGGGACAATGAATTCACGGTGTTCTTATTTCAATTTCCAGGAGTGTATTTGTATGGAGTGTAGCCATGTATGGAAGTGAAACATGGACGATAAATAGTTTAGACAAGAAGAGAATAGAAGCTTTCAAAATGTGGTGCTATGGAAGAATGCTGAAGATTAGATGGGTAGATCACATAACTAATGAGGAGGTATTGAATAGAATTGGGGAGAAGAGGAGTTTGTGGCACAACTTGACCAGAAGAAGGGATTGGTTGGTAGAACATGTTCTGAGGCATCAAGGGATCACCAATTTAGTACTGGAGGGCAGCGGGGAGGGTAAAAATCGTACAGGCAGACCAAGAGATGAATACACTAAGCAGATTCAGACGGATGTAGGCTGCAGTAGGTACTGGGAGATGAAGAAAGCGTGCACAGGATAGAGTAGCATGGAGAGCTGCATCAAACCAGTCTCAGGACTGAAGACCACAACAACAACAATAATGATGATAACAATGATAAATCAAATAGCATATACTCAGATTTATCTGTCTTTCCTTCAGTGTTTTTGTCATTGCTAGTACTAGCAAAATCATGTTTGTCAGTGCTGTTCCTAACAATACTGTCGAATTTCATTTGTGTATGTATATTTTTCTCATACAATATATTTTCATTGACACTTTCACCACTGTTTCTGATCTTTTGTTTTCTTTGCTTTTCACATTTTTACATCTCTTCTTCACTATAGTACCCTATATCCTAATACCCTATAATGCAGAAAGCACATTAACGACTGTGCTGCACGTGCATGGGCGGGTCGTCGGCCACGGCTAAAATGTGGGTAAAACTGGCCATGTGAAATAAATGTGGGTCTTTTCTGGCACCAGGTGTCATGCTGTCATCAGTCGCCGGGATTCTGCATTGCACTAGTTGGTAACCTGCAAGGTCATTACTGCTACAGTGTATGTACATATGTATGTATGTATTGTGGTATGAATGAAGTTACGTAAAGTAACTGGATTGTGTTCAAATGTTGATCACTTGCTCTCCCTAAGAACCCCATACACTGCCGCCACCCATCCTAGATCTGAAACCATTATAAATATTTACTTTCTCGTTCACAACGGAGTCTGCCAAGAACGAAAATCTGCTTGTCCGGAAACTGCAAAAAATGTGAATTATAGTTACAGACATATATTTACATTGATTTCAGATGTACATATAGATTAGACACATTGTTGTTGTTGTGGTCTTCAGTCCTGAGACTGGTTTGATGCAGTTCTCCATGCTGCTCTAGCCTGTGCAAGCTTCTTCATCTCCCAGTACCTACTGCGGCGTACATCCTTCTGAATCTGTTAGTGTATTCATCTCTTGGTCTCCCTGTACGATATTTACCCTCCACACTGCTCTCCAATACTAAATTGGTGATCCCTTGATGCCTCAGAACATGTCCTACCAACCGATCCCTTCTTCTTGTCAAGTTGTGCCACAAACTCCTCTTTTCCCCAATCCTATTCAATACCTCCTCATTAGTTATATGATCTACCCATTTAATCTTCAGCATTCTTCTGTAGCAGATTAGACACATATACATACACAATTACAGATGTATGTACAGATCATACACATATAGAGACACATTTGTATCAGTGAATGTTTCAGTTAAATTTCTGTACTGTCAATATCTATCCAGTGACGGAAAACTAACTATACTTCAACTACATTAAAAAATAAAAAAAGTGGTCACAATAAAAAAATGTTACTCCATTGTCAGATTTTAACATTTTTGGCTCAAATTTTTTTTGTGTATACATTCCGTGATAACCAACAACCCCACACATGGGTTTGAAAAAATAATGATTTTTTTTCAAAACTCAAAAATGCAAAAGAATGAAAAATTTTTTTTAGCAAATTTGATTTATCCATTCTATTCAGCATGCCACAATATGTTATGAAACAAATTTTCAGCCCCCTGTGATATTTTACCAATTGAGTTGAAACTTCACCAGTATCTCCCCTTAAAGAAACAAATGCAAAAAACTTTTAGAGACATTTTGCTCACCTGCATGAGACTGAATTCCAGTTCACTACTGAGTCTCCTGAGAATGTAAATATTCTAGTCTGGAAACGGCAAAAAATGTAAATTATAGTTACACATATATATTCACATTGATTTCAGATGTACGTATAGATTAGACACATATATATACACAATTACAGATTGAACACATATATAGACACATTTGTGCCGGTTAATGTTTCAATTTAATTTCTGCACTGGCCATATCTACCCAGTGCTGGAAAACTAACTATACTTCAACTTCCATGATAAGCAAGCACTCCACACATGGGTTTGAAAAAAATAATGATTTTTTCAAAATTCAAAAGTATGAAAAAAATTTTGTAGCAAATTGGATTTATCCACTTAATTCAGAATGCCAAGACATGTTATGAAACAAATTTTCAGCCCCTTGTAATTTTTTTCCAATTGGGTTGAAATTTCACCAGTACCTCCAATTACAGAAACAAATGCAAAAATCTTTTAGAGACATTTTGCTAACCTACATGAGACTGAATTATGTTTACAAAGAATCTCCCAATTTTTTGGACATTAACAACATGTATTTAGGTGTAGAACTTCTGGACGCAATGAAGTCGAAGAATATTTTGACCGTGACTCATCTTCTAAGGAATTTAGGGAGAGATGCCATAACTTCTTAATTCATAGATGTAAAGGAGATCATATGTGGTTTAAATTTAAAGACTCTCAACTAAAACATTTATCTGTGTTATCTCCAAAAAGAGCCTTGTCTCATGCAGAGAGAGAAGTTACACCTACTTCAACACTGTCAGATCTTGTACCACGAGTTGAATTACCTGAAAATCTGAACCTGATAGATTTTACCATAAGGTACATTCAGTTTTGGTAATAATATGCTGTATATGAACTTCTAAAATAATTTCAGTTTGAATCCATATCTGAAGAGAAAATTGTTGTCCCATGCATTAAATGTACACAAATACAAACCAAACTAATGGGCGCTGTATATAATTTTCAGGTTGAAAAAATCTCATCCAGCGATGGTGTGCATTTGTATGGTGCTTTAGCAGACTGCCCTGGCAGTACTATTCCACAGATGCAAGCAAGTATTCAGGTGAGAGAAAAATTGTTATTGCCAGAAGATTGTAAGCTGTTTGGTTGTTACTGTCACCAACCTTATCGGCAACTAGTGAGATTATTAAGTGAATGAGGAAATGTGATATGCAAGACTTCCCAAAACCAAAATTTTCAATATTATTTTTTTAAAAGTATTTCCTTTTTAAATTTTTGTTTTCAGCAAGATACGCAGAATGAAAACAAAGTTGAGAAATTGCCTGTCTACGTCTACAATGAATGGAACTCTCCTGGCGTCACAGTGTGCCAAATGGTCCAACGGCTGCTGCACTACATTCCAGCCAAAGGCGACTAAGTCTGTGATTGAAACAATGGCCCCGACTCATCTTTACCTGTTGATGAATGTAGATGAAGTTGATAAGCTTCCAACTATAACAGATGATTATATTGAAGTCAGTGACAGTGAATAGATTCGTCAACACAAGTACAAACAGTTCTAGCATCGATATTGTTTATTTTTTATTTTATTTCCTTAAATAGTTTTAATTTTATTGTGACTATGAAACATAGGCCAATTAGTACTACCGGCATAGGCTGAGATGGTAATAGGTGGGCAGAGATTCAAAAATTAAAATTTATGATACTTTCATTGGTAGTATGATTTTTTTGTAGTGGGTTATATGATCCATTTGCACTGACTTCCTAGAAGCAGTGTACCTGAGTACAGGAGGAATTCGAGTATCATTGTGATATTGTTTGTGTCACTGGTGGAGGACGTACAGTGCTTGAGTAATGTAAACTTGAGAGATTTGTAAATATGCATGCCTAACAGTTTAATAAATATATATGTGTTTGAAATATGTATATCCTTTTTGAAACACTGTGTATTTCTACAAAAAAAGAAAAGAAAATCCTGCAAAATGCAAAAAATGGATTGCTGAAAGGCAACATTCCGTATCAGAATCTTCGGCATCATGAAGATTAAATATTTTAGGAAGAGGATGTTCATGAGCCTTTGTAAAGTACAGCAATTCGTAATACCTGTAAAATAATGAACATAACACAGTTATGGGTAATAGCCTACAATAGTGAACACAGTACAAGCAATATTTTATTGGCGCTCACTAGTGTTGGGTTATGCAACTCTTACCTCACTTTTATGCTTTTTTCACTAGACCTACACCTTTCTTAGATTATTTCTGGAATTATTGGATGTCTTTTAAACTTGTCTTTGGAACTACAACAAAATGCTTATTTTTGTCACCAAAAGCTTTTCATTTTATTGAAATAAAGCATCATCAGATGTCTATAATGAAACAAATTTACAATCTGGCTTGTTTTCTACTTCTAAAAAAATCAGAAAGAAATGGAAATAATATCTCTGTAGTCACACAGTGCGTGGTAGGTGGACCTGTCTTTTCCTACACTCGATTGATATGATCCAGTGACTGTGTTCAGTACTGATTTTAATCTTTCATTTATGATGCGGGTAAATATTTTATAGCCGGAGTTTAGGAGAGTGATAGGTCTGAAATTGTCACTGAGTTTCCTGCAGGGATTAAAACTATATGTGGGATGCCATTGGCAGGATTCATTAGCTCTTTGCAGATACACATTAATTTGGAAATCAACTGCCTTCTGAACATTTGATAAAACTCTGCTGGAGACTTGTTTTTCGAGCTTCATGTTATAGTGTCTGTGACTTCTTCTTCTGTAATTTGAATTAAGAGGTTGTTTGCTTCTACCGGGTCAAGCCTGCATGTTAATCCTGTCATGATGTCATTGTCCGCCAGGATATGCATTGTTGTATTTCCTGATAACTCTGTGAAGTATTTGTGAATTTAGTTCTTGATGTCACTTTGCTGTGTCTGTAATCTGCTGTCAGATCTTACTTCGGTTACTATTTTCCTACGTTTCCCCTTCCTCTCATTAATCACATGATATATAGATGTTTGTTCTCCTAGTGTGGCATTGTGAAACCTTGCTCTTACTTGATGACCTTCCAGCTGTTTCTGCTTCAGCCCAAGAAGTTTAGCCTGAATTTGTTTTATTTCCACGTAGTTGGCAATTACTAGCACATCAGATTGGTACAGGTCGCGAAGGACTTGGAAGTAATATTCTACGGTCCATTTTTTGCCAAACGTTTTTCTCATGGGAGTAATTCATCAGCGAGTTTCTTATTGCATGTTTCACACATTTCATCTACCATGTCAGTGCCGAGGTATATGAAGTGAATTTGTTCTCACACGTGTTCCATAAGTTGTTGAATATTTCATGGTATTCAGGGTCTTTTAGGTGTTCCATGTTCAACTTCCACAAGCCTCATCCCCTGTACGTTTATTGCCATTTTACATTCATGGTACATATGTATGCAGTGTGATCTGAAGAGATAGTGGGCCATAACTCTGTTTGGAGGATGAGCATTTTCAGGTCGACTGTTATATAGATCCTGTCGATGCAACTAGCAGAATGATTCATAATATGAGTGAAATCTGGCAATGCATCATTTTTGAACTCCCAAAGGTCAACTAAGCAGATTTCTGTAATTATGGCTCTGAGTTCTGCACAGTTATTAAAATGCGGTGTCTGGTCTCTTGGAGGCAGCACACAATTACAGTCACCTCCAAAACTGATATGCCCATAGCGGCCACCAAAAAGGGGAACTATATCATCTTTATAAAATTCAGCTCTTTGCCTGCTGTTCCCAGTGCCAGATGGTGCATAGATATTTATAAAATGCATACTATGAATGGTGACTTCTAGACCCCTGGTGTTTGCCAGTTTCTCGACATCTTTGATGATGGTTCCTTCTATGGTGAGTATTGCCGTTCTGAGGTCACGGTCATTCCCTGGATTTACTACTGCATTGTAACCTGTGATGGCATCCAGTCTAATATCTGTTACTTCTTGTAACATAATAACATCAATATCAGCGGCACAGAGCTTATCTTGCAAGTTCTTATGGTTTAGTTCACTATGGATCTTGTTTAGGTTCGAAGTCCCAATTCTATAAGCTAGTAATGAAGTCATGATTAATTAAGTATACAAGTCGTTATGGCCCACAGTTGACGGAGCCTAAGGTTTTCCATGTAGTGGACGAGACGACATCTCATCCCTCATTTCCTTGTCTTTCTGCACTGGAACCTTTCCTCCTGGTAGGTGTAACACTTCCTTCATTTCCTAATCTGCGGGAAATTCTTAAATGTCATCTGCCCAGCTTCTCGTATCACTGCGTTGAAACAACTCTATCTCTGGCCCACATTGAGATGGAGTCCTGTTCTTTGTTTCCTTACTTGTGGACCATTTCGTTTCACCATCCTGTTGCGTCTGCGTTTTCACTTTTCGAAAGTCATCTTTTCCTGCTGTGTGTGGGGTCTGTGGTTCTACATCAAAATTAACAGATGTCATACCATTGATTTTGTGACCAATTTGTTTTGCCTTTTCATGCACTAATTGTTGCTTTTGAGGAGCATCAGGTGGAGCTATCCTCCGTTTTTTATGCTTTTCAGGAGAAGATCCAGATTTCTGTCATTCCTCATTCTCCGAAGCCATGCTGGGATCTCGTACAGCATCCTCATTCTCGTCTCGCTGTACATTTTGTTCAAAAGTTCCGGCACTTTTGGAAAGACATCCTGCTTCTGTGATGGGTGCCACTTCAGGCGACAGAACAAGAGTCATTACTTCAGTAGAGCTAGTGGTCACTGACAAGCTTTGGTCATTGTCTTTTTTGTTGCCACTGTTCACCACTGTGAAACTTAATGTTATAGCAGTGTGGCCACAGGTGGTCGTAGCATATGTCACTATTAAGGTTGTCATCATCATGGGAGGGACTACTTCCCCCACTGGTACCTGTGTCACTTTCCTCTGTATACATTCAGAACGTACATGTCCAGTCTGTCCACAGCCAGAGCAATACGTGGCCGTCCATCATACATCACAATAGCTCTATAACTGCATGCATAAACAGACAAGGGAATGTGCTGCTGAAGATCTTTTTTATTCACTTGACACCATCTAAAACAGCAAACATTTGAAAGGTAGTCCACTTCTCTGCAACATTACTGATGACCTTCCCATATGCTTGAAGGATGCAATAAATCTATTTCGTAGTTATTTCAAAGGGAAGTTAAAAAATCTGGACTTTTCTAATCCCAAAACCTGCATGATCTATTTTGACGTCATCGTCATTTCCATCACAGTGATTGAATTTAAAAGATCCACCACATCCTTCAATAATCTTATCATAGCATTTAACATTCACCATATTTACATAAACTGTGCTACTCACAATCGATAAGTTGATCCCAATTATATCAGTGAAACTGAGCTTTTATACATCACGCAAGAACTGTTCTACTTTGAATGCTCTAGGTCGTGCAAAGTGTTCATCGAATGTGAACTTCAAAGTATCTTTTCGAAGCTGTTGCTTCATATTCATGTTTGATTCATTATCAAATATACAATTGGCGTGTAAGCCGCAAGAGTGCCCAACCCACCACTTACATGTCAGCACGTGGCCAGCCACAGTGAGGATGTAAACAAGACCTGTCCACACAGTTCGCCCGCCGATGCATGACTCGGTGCTGCTCAGGTATGTGTTGACACTGCAACCACATGGCAACACAATTTAGAGATGAACAGATACTAAATTACCTATATTTTTCAATATTTTTTGAGAACTACATGAAGACTGATGGTTGTTGACGTCGCTAACCAGAGATATTACCCTATCCGACTGAGCCATTGAGGACACAAGAGGATAGTGTGACTGCAGGGACTTATCTCTGGCATGCTCCCCATGAGACCCACATTTGTCACAGTTGAAGGAGTTTGTTCCAAGTCATGTCTTTGACAAGGGCAGAAGTATAATCAGCAAATGAAACTGAGTGTAAATTTTTGTTTAGGGGCAAGTCATTCCCATAAAGTAGGGAAAAAAATGGACCTAGAATTGGACCTTGTAGAACAAATTGTGAAATAATAATCCATTCAGAGAAGAATTTTCCCTTACTTGATGATATAACTATCCTTTGTTTTCTGTTTATTAATAAAACTAATTTTTGAAAATGTAATTTATAGATAAAAAAATCTACTCATAAAGTGACCCCCGGAGGACACACATATACAGAGTGACAGTTATTGAACTATATGAAAAAAAATGTAAATTAGTTACAAACTACGGCATGCACACACTTTATTCACCACATAAACATCACTACAGATTTTTGGATCTAGTTATGATGTGTTCAATATGCCTGCCGTCATTCACAATGATATGGCACAGATGAATAGCGAAATTCTGCATGACCTGCTGAAGTGTTGGAACATAGATGCTGTTGATGACCTCCTGAATGGTTGTTTACAGCTCAGCAGTGGTTTTGGGGTCATTACTGTACACCTCACCTTTAATATAGCCCCACAAAAAGGAGTCGCATGTGTTCAGATCTGGAGAATATGGCAGCCAATTGAGGCCCATCCCAGTGGCCTTTGGATATCCCAGAGTCAGAATGTGGTCCCCAAAGTGCTCCTCTAGGACAGCAAATGCTCTCTTGCTTCATCTGGATCATGTCCCGTCTTGCATGAACCACATCTTGTCGAAATGAGGGTCACTTTGGAGGATGAAATCATCTTCCAAAACCTTCATGTACAGCTTGGTAGTCACCATACCATCAAGGAATATCGCACCAATTATTCCGTGACTGGACATTACACACCACACAGTCACCAGTTAAGGGTGAAAAGACTTCTCGATCGTGAAATGTGTATTCTCAGATCTCAAATGTGCCAATTTTGCTTATTGAGGAACTCATCCAGAAGAAAATGTGCTTCAGCACTAAACCAAAGCATTGACTGATTTTAACAGAGAAGCTAAAACAGCTTAGGTCTGACCCATCACTGCCCGCACCGAAACTAGGTTTATTGTGTGGTATCGCTCCCTGTATATCTGGTAAAGCCAACCAGTGCCCTTAAATAGTGCAAGGAGTCCCTCTACCAGTTTTATGTTAGACATAATTTCTTCAGGTCTAGTTGTCTTGAAGATTCTGTATCTTTTACTCTCCAATGCCATGCATATGAAGATTAGGTGTGATGCAGTTTCTTCACCTTCATCACAGATCCTACATTTAGGGTCCTCTTCCGTTATACCCATTGTGAGTAGGTGTTTTTTGAAATTCCCATGGCTGGTCATCAGTCCAGTGATGACATTGATCTCTTTCCTGTTCAATCCCAGGATTACAGAGCGTCTTTTAAAACATGGCTTGGGCATCATTACCTTACGATGTTTTTGTTTATGGAGCTTGGTCCAATATCCTACGTGCTGTTTCCTAAGCCAGTTCTGTAGTTCTAATTTGATCATAGCCTTGGTGATTGTCAGGACAGGTTCCAGTCCAATAAATGGAGTTGTTGCCCCCATCCTAGCCAATCTATTGGCTTGTTCATTGCCACAGATCCCTGAGTGGCCAGGGACCCCCACACTAGGTTCACCCTATTGCTTCCCTCTAGCTCCACCAGAGCCCTGTGGCAATCAGCAACAATCTTAGTGTAAGTGTCTTAGCATTTCTTCACAGCAACTATTCCTTTCTTTGCTCCGGATTAGTTTTCTGCATCTTGCATTTTCTGACCTGTCTATTTTTCACTGTCCCTTTCCCACATCTATCATGTACAAAGCACTTAGCTTTTCTTTTTTATTAACTTGTGCAAAATATTTTATCAGTAATCTCTGTCTTGCATATTACTCTGTCTTCCACCTCTAAGCTCAAATCTTGTCCGGTGCAATACCGTCTTTCCTTCTCATCCCATCTGGAAAGCCTCCCCTGTTCGGGGGTTCTGGCGACTTTTC
Source organism: Schistocerca piceifrons (assembly GCF_021461385.2). NCBI lineage: Eukaryota > Metazoa > Arthropoda > Insecta > Orthoptera > Acrididae > Schistocerca > Schistocerca piceifrons. The sequence goes on along the minus strand of NC_060139.1, from coordinate 115,693,083 downwards.
CAAACTCTGCCCATTTTCCCAAAACTTACCATCCTTTTTCTTCACCCCTCTTCCTTCCACTTCAACCCTTCTGCCAGAAGAAGGAGTCACTGGCTCCAAAGGCAACCAAATTGTAATAAATGCGTGTGTTTTCCTGCTGCCACTTAGTGAGTAGATTTTTTGTCTATCCAATTACTTTGTTTTCTGGCCTGAGCTGCTATTGTTGGAAGTTTTGAATGCATGTGATGTGTCTGCTTATGTGAATGAGTGGTGTGTGATTCTCTTTTTTCCGATGAAGGCTGAGGCCAAAAGCTTATGTGTAAGTGCCTTTTAATTGTGCCCATTTGCTATTTAGCATATCTTTACGGTAAGTAGCAGTGTATCTTTTCCTATGTTGTTGGTCTCTGTTTGTGAGATACACTCCTGGAAATGGAAAAAAGAACACATTGACACCGGTGTGTCAGACCCACCATACTTGCTCCAGACACTGCGAGAGGGCTGTACAAGCAATGATCACACGCACGGCACAGCGGTCACACCAGGAACCGCGGTGTTGGCCGTCGAATGGCGCTAGCTGCGCAGCATTTGTGCACCGCCGCCGTCAGTATCAGCCAGTTTGCCGTGGCATACGGAGCTCCATCGCAGTCTTTAACACTGGTAGCATGCCGCGACAGCGTGGACGTGAACCGTATGTGCAGTTGACGGACTTTGAGCGAGGGCGTATAGTGGGCATGCGGGAGGCCAGGTGGACGTACCGCCGAATTGCTCAACACGTGGGGCGTGAGGTCTCCACAGTACATCGATGTTGTCGCCAGTGGTCGGCGGAAGGTGCACGTGCCCGTCGACCTGGGACCGGACCGCAGCGACGCACGGATGCATGCCAAGACCGTAGGATCCTATGCAGTGCCGTAGGGGACCGCACCGCCACTTCCCAGCAAATTAGGGACACTGTTGCTCCTGGGGTATCGGCGAGGACCATTCGCAACCGTCTCCATGAAGCTGGGCTACGGTCCCGCACACCGTTAGGCCGTCTTCCGCTCACGCCCCAACATCGTGCAGTCCGCCTCCAGTGGTGTCGCGACAGGCGTGAATGGAGGGACGAATGGAGACGTGTCGTCTTCAGCGATGAGAGTGCTTCTGCCTTGGTGCCAATGATGGTCGTATGCGTGTTTGGCGCCGTGCAGGTGAGCGCCACAATCAGGACTGCATACGACCGAGGCACACAGGGCCAACACCCGGCATCATGGTGTGGGGAGCGATCTCCTACACTGGCCGTACACCACTGGTGATCGTCGAGGGGACACTGAATAGTGCACGGTACATCCAAACCGTCATCGAACCCATCGTTCTACCATTCCTAGACCGGCAAGGGAACTTGCTGTTCCAACAGGACAATGCACGTCCGCATCTATCCCGTGCCACCCAACGTGCTCTAGAAGGTGTAAGTCAACTACCCTGGCCAGCAAGATCTCCGGATCTGTCCCCCATTGAGCATGCTTGGGACTGGATGAAGCGTCGTCTCACGCGGTCTGCATGTCCAGCACGAATGCTGGTCCAACTGAGGCGCCAGGTGGAAATGGCGTGGCAAGCCGTTCCACAGGACTACATCCAGCATCTCTACGATCATCTCCATGGGAGAATAGCAGCCTGCATTGCTGCGAAAGGTGGATATACACTGTACTAGTGCCGACATTGTGCATGCTCTGTTGCCTGTGTCTATGTGCCTGTGGTTCTGTCAGTGTGATCATGTGATGTATCTGACCCCAGGAATGTGTCAATAAAGTTTCCCCTTCCTGGGACAATGAATTCACGGTGTTCTTATTTCAATTTCCAGGAGTGTATGACCTAAGCAACTGCAAAGCAAAACTCCAGTTCTGTATCTTTCCATTTTATGCAGGAGCAAGTGATGTTTTACTAGGTCTGTTCAAAAAGTCCCGAAGTTTGTCCGCAAAATTTTTCTGCACTAATCTTTTACTTATTTTGAATAGTCTCCTTAAAAATAGTCTCCTTTGCAATCCATACACTGCTCCCAACACCATTTCCACTTCAGGAAGCAGTCTTGGTACAGCTCCTGCGGGATCAAGTGAAGTGCTGTCTGCGAATTTTCTTTTCTCTCATCTATCATTGCAAATCTTCATCCTTTCAATGTGATTTTCATCTTTGGAAATAAAAAAAAAAAAAAACTCTGCAGGGACCACGTCCGGAGGGTATGGAGGATGAAGCAGCACAGTGATTTCATTTTTTGTGCAATAGTCACCCACCAACAGGGGTGAATGTTCAGGTGCATTATTGTGAAGGAAGAGCCATATATTGTCTCACCACATTTCAGGCTGTTTCCTTCTCACATTTTCTCGCAGGTATCGCAACATGTTCTGAAAGTACCATTGATTAACAATTTTTCCCTGTGGCATGAATTCATGATGAACTAATCCTGCAAAATCAAATAAAACTATTAACATAGCTTTGGTCATCTTTAACGTCCATCCTGCCATTTTTAAATCATGTGAACCATTCATAACACTGAGTATGGCTTAAGAACTCATCACTGTAGACTTCCTCCATCATTTGGTATGTGTCTGTAAAGGTTTTCTTGACTTTTACACAAAATTTAATGCAAATGCATTGCTCCTGTACCTCTGCCATCTCGAAATTTCCAACTGCGCAACACAATATCCTTCTCAACAAAGCACTGAACAAATACTAATGACACACAACAATGAAACTTCCGTCAGTTACAAATTAAACACAGACGAGTGCACATATTCCAACCACATTTCCCCCCAACATACCCTTGGCATGAAATTATGAATGTTCTAGAATTTTTTGAACAGACCTTGTACACAACCAATTGCTTGTCAGGCCACAGAAAAATTCTGCAACTTTTCTCGCCTTTTTGATACAGAAGTAATTTTTTTCAAAACCTCATTAATCGCCTCTATTGTGCTTTTGCCTTTTTGAATGCCATATGGAGTATCTGAAAGTATTTTTCTATAAATTGTTTGATTTGCATTAGCACCCCACTTTCAAATATTGTTCAAAAAATTGGAAGAATAGAGATTGGGTGGTAGTTTTCTGTATCTTCTCTTGAGCCTTTTTTAAACTAGGGTTTTACCTCTGCTTTTGTTTCGTGCAACCGGAAAGTAGCCTTCTTCAAATGATTCGTTAATTATTGAGCAAAGGGGATGAGCTATTATCCTGACAGCTACTTTAACTACTCAGGTAGGTATGCCATGCCACCCTGCAGAATTTTTGTTTTTTTTTAGCTGTAATATGGTTTTCTCTACATCTTTGGCTGAAATTTTCTCAAATTTATTAAAATATTCTTCTGCCTTCTGACTTACATGTACTTTTTCTTTGTAAGCATCTGCATGTACATCTGACTTTGATACACTTATTAAAAAAAAACTTATTGAATGATTCTGACATTTGACAAGAATTTATTAATGATTTTATTTCCCACCTTAATTATAGAAATATCTTTGCTGTCAGTTCTAAAACCCAGTACTGATTTTATGATGGATCACAGTGCCTTTGATTTGTGTCCATTAACCAAGATGTATTTATGGTTAATCATTTATTTTGCTGCTGTCACTACACCTTTTACATATGCTTTTGTACTGTTTAACATAGTTAATAAAAACAGGGTCTTTGTTATATTTTAGTCCCTTGTGTAGTTAACTTTTTATCCCATTGGCTATATTTATTCCAGCAGTGATCCAATTTAACTTATTTTACACTTCTGTGTGACTTACTCTAAGTGAAAATATTCCCTTGTTTGGAACTATAAACTCACACTTTGGTCCACAGCTGGCATACTTCCATAAATGTTTCAGCCATCTCTTTGTACACCTTACTTTTTACATTCTTGTTTATGTAAAGTTCATGTGTAATTTTTCACAGACAAGTGTTTCACGGAACAACTGTGCAAGTTCTTTGATGTTGTTATTGGTCCATTCCCTTCACTATATTTGTAGCTGCTAAAACTTGCTGCAACCTGAAAACCACTCATTCATTAGTAGTGAATTTATACTACCAACTACAATTCTCTTGCTGTCATTTTAAAATTTGCTTTTCTTTGGTGAAACAAAGTGGAGCTTACACAGTGTCATGTTGCTAACATTCTAATGCATTTTCTATTGTCACAGAATCTTGGGACAGTGGTTTATTAAATGAGGAACTGAGGACAAATCAGGTCAAAAGCTTGTGAAATAGCACATTTTCACTGTAAAAATAAATGTGTAATTTCTTCACTCATTTTGTTGCAAAGCCACACTAATTCTCATTTCACCAGCTCTCAAAGACTCTTAAAAAATTACATCATTCCATTGTAAAAGTGTACAGTTACTCATATATTGCGGTAGATAAGAAAGTTTGGCATGTTTATCATACTGCAAAATACTCTCCTCTTTGCATACTAACACATAAAAGAAGATAAGAGCATGTGCGATCACAAATGAGTGCACATAAAATCACTTTGCTGAAGACTGGTGATAGACAGATACCTCCTCCCAAGTCTAAGGAAAAATTCAATAATGTCAATATAATGGAAGGAAACATTCCACGTGGGAAAAATTATATATAAAAACAAAGATGAGGTGACTTACCGAACAAAAGCGCTGGCAGGTCGATAGACACACAAACAAACACAAACATACACACAAAATTCAAGCTTTCGCAACAAACTGTTGCCTCATCAGGAAAGAGGGAAGGAGAGGGGAAGACGAAAGGAAGTGGGTTTTAAGGGAGAGGGTAAGGAGTCATTCCAATCCCGGGAGCGGAAAGACTTACCTTAGGGGGAAAAAAGGACAGGTATACACTCGCACACACGCACATATCCATCCACACATACAGACACAAGCTTTAAATATGTCTGCTTGTGTCTGTATGTGTGGATGGATATGTGCATGTGTGCGAGTGTATACCTGTCCTTTTTTCCCCCTAAGGTAAGTCTTTCCGCTCCCGGGATTGGAATGACTCCTTACCCTCTCCCTTAAAACCCACTTCCTTTCGTCTTCCCCTCTCCTTCCCTCTTTCCTGATGAGGCAACAGTTTGTTGCGAAAGTTTGAATTTTGTGTGTATGTTTGTGTGTCTATCGACCTGCCAGCGCTTTTGTTCGGTAAGTCACCTCATCTTTGTTTTTACATATGAAAAATTCAATAAATTAGCTAAATTTCATATGCAGTAATGTTGTCTAATATACACACAGATTCACAGGAATGCCTATTTTTCATTGTAGAGCATTCAAATTTCATCTTCACTGTGAAGCTGGCATAAATCAATAACTAATGTAAAAACTATTTTTTTTACCAAATAGTTAATTTAAAATTGTGTGAGGAAGATAGCTAGGTAGCTGACGGGAGGCACTGTTCTGCCAAAGTAGTGCATCAGCCACCAACTCACCGGAAGCTCATGGACTTCCTGAATGAGGCCCATTGCAGAAATCTACACGTGCTGTCTGGCTGGATCGACAGTTCCCAGAACCGCAGGCAATGATCTCAAGGTTGTGCCACCACTAACACACAGGTGGAGACTGCAGGTGTTCAACAATCTGCCAGAAACATCTGTGGGCCATTGCTAAAGTCCTGTAGTGCATGGCCAGCTTTTGAGATGCCACCATGCTGTAAAGAATGCTGTCATGACCTGATGACATTGCAGACTCCACCTTCGACGCTGAGGAAGGGTGGTTAGAACCTTCATTATTTGTAGAACCAAGGCCAATGCCACCCTTTGAGCAGTCACTCAACATTGATGGAAAGCTAGATCCTGTCCAGTGGTAGCGCATATCTCTGCAAAATGTTCAGTCACAGTTTGGACAATATCTCCTTTATTGGTCTGGAGAGTACCATTCATCATTACAGCATTAACTGGGAATCTACCCAAAACTATCCTGGTTTGGAATACAATTGACACTTACTATAATGGTTTCTGGAATTCAAGAGTGCCCACCACATTCTTTCCTTGTGATATTTTGTTATATGATTGTATTTAGCTCTTGCAACCTGAAAGGCTACATGGTTCTCAACTTGAATTTATGCTGGGCTATGCACCTGTCCCTGACTACAAAGTGACGTTCATTGTTCCAACAAGGGACATGCTGTCATCTCGTAGATGTCCCAAAGACTTGGAATTTTCTAAGTCTGAACCACGGGTGCCTATCGCACATGAGTGTATAGTCGTATTTGTACGTTCATGCTCTGCTGGTGTGTTTGTATAGCGGCCAGACAGTGGTAAGTGGTTGCATGGTTCGTCTCTATGTTCAAATATAGCCTGCTGACTACACAACATTTAGCTTGAATCCATCTGGGCTGGGACTACTCATTCAGGTAGATGTGTCTAGGTAGGACAGAAGTCAGTGGAATATAGTTCATTGATTATTTTGACAGGGCAGTGTCCATGAGAGCTGGGGAAGATAGTGAAAGATTAATGGCAGAGAACAACCCTGTTACAGTGTGTGTTCTTGTCCATATTCTGGAGACACAAATGTTCTACTAACAACAGAGTCTCAACAACTCAGTCCTGGAGCAAAATGAAGAAAAGCCACATAGTGCATTGTGCGCAGACTTTAATGACTATTACTGCCTAAGTGGAAAAACATTAACATCATTCAACAAATTTATGGGTGCGATGCTCACTATGGAGGAAAGGTCATTAGGGACAGAGCCCAAGTTTGGACTAGGGCAGGATACAGAAGGAAATCAACCATATCATTTTCAGAGGAAGCATCCCAGCATCTGCCTTAAGTGTCTGAGAGAAACCACAGGAAAGGTAAATCTAGATGGATGGACATCGATTTGAGCTGCCACCCACCTGAGTAAGAGTCCAGTGTCATACTACTGTACCACCTTGTGCTGTTATATCAGTATGAGATGGGCCACAAAATGGGGACACTCCTAATACAGAACAGCCAAAAAATAAGTCTGACATGAAGTAAGTTACTGTTGATAACAAAAATGAGAACTGTTCTTCAGTAAAAAACAAAGCCGCTCTGCCTGAAGGACAGCAAAAGGACACACACCACCAACAGCTGCTGCTGAGAGCAGTAGTAGTAGCTTTATTCATCCGTAGATCTCTTTTTTACAAGGATATAGGACATGTCAAAGTATTTACAAATTTGGATCAATTTAAAATAAGCTAATTTGTACACACATATATTTACAGACTTATAGTTAGAGACAATCATTAGATTTACTCCTGGTATACAATACCTTTTTTTTTTTTTTTTTACAAATAACTTATTAAATAATGTACTGCCACATTGTTCACTCATATCTCACTATCAGTCACTGCATACACTATACACACATTGCTTCATAACACTTCACTCATTACACACACACACACACACACACACACACACACATACATCACACACACTGGTGATCTTTGGGCCATTTTCTGTACCGCAACTTCCCATTTGCTATCCTGAAAAACTGAGTCAGCATCCCTCCATAATAAGTGAGATGTTGAGCTCAGAAAGAAGAAGACGTGTTAGTATTGTGCTTTGCATAGCTTAGGGGTAAATATTTCTAGAAAGGAAAAAAACATAAAGTGAAGGTGTTATGTGGAACATTGGATATTTTATGGTCATTATTATTATTATTTATTTGTATAACATTTTTTATCAAAACCCTACTCTGTTTTAACTAAGTAATCCTTCAATGTATAAAATGTATTGCATAACAGGTACTTTTTAGCTGCTTTTTTAAATAAGTATATTTTGGCAATTTCTTTAATCTCTTTTGGTAATTTATTGTACAGTTTTATTCCTTGGTAGAAAATGCTGTTTTGAGTTTTATGTTTATTTTTTCTTGGTAAATGTAAGTTGAGTTTATCTCTTGTTGCATGGTCATGGACAGAGCTGTCTGTGCAGTAATTACCAGTGTTATTTTTGATGTGTACAACTGACTGGTAAATGTATTCACATGGAGCAGTTAAAATCCCCAGTGTTCTGAACAGATCTTTACAATGAGCTCGACTAGTATTTTTGGTTATTATTCTTATGGCTCTTTTCTGGAGTTTGAAAATTGTCTTCATGTTTTGTGCATTTGTTTCCCAAAAAAGAATTCCATAGCTAAGAATTGAGTGTACACATGAATAATATGTAACTAAAAGACATTGCTTGTTATACACTGATGATAGGATTCTAAGGGCATAACACGCTGATGACATTCTGTTTGCAAGTGCCTTTGTGTGTTAACACTACTTCAACTGAGAATCAATATTCATTCCTAGAAATTTTGCATTTGTTACACAGTCTACAGAGGTGCCGTCTACATTTACTTTATTTTTATTTATTTACATGTCAAGTTCCGTAGGACCAAATTGAGGAGCAAATCTCCAAGGTCATGGAATGTGTCAGTACATGAACTTACAACATAAAAGTAATAACACATAAAAATAGATGTTCATGAACCTGAAAGAAAATCAGTCCATAAGTTTAAGCAAATGCTATCAGCAATACAATGAGAATCAGCTTAATTTTTCAAGGAACTCCTCAACAGAATAGAAGGAGTGACCCATGAGGAAACTATTCAGTTTCGATTTGAAAGCGCGTGGATTACTGCCGAGATTTTTGAATTCAAGTGGCAGCTTATTGAAAATGGATGCAGCAGTATACTGCACACCTTTTTGCACAAGAGTTAAGGAAGTCCGATCCAAATGGAGATTTGATTTCTGCCAAGTATTAACCGAGTGAAAGCTGCTTATTGCTGGAAATGAACTAATATTGGTAACAAGAAACGACAATAAGAAATACACATGTTGAGAGGCCAATGTCAAAATACCCAGACTCATGAACAGAGGTCAACAAGAGGTTCGTGAACTCACACCACTTATTGCCCGAACCGCCCGTTTCTGAGCCAAAAATATCCTTCTAGAATGGGAAGAGTTATCCCAAAACATAATACCATACGACATAAGTGAATGAAAATAAGCAAAGTAGACTAATTTACGTGTCGAAGTATCACTCACTTTCGATACCTTTTGAATAGTGAAAATGGCAGTATTAAGTCTTTGAGCAAGATCCTGAACGTGGGCTTTCCACGACAGCTTACTATCTATCTGAACACCAAGCAATTTGAACTGTTCAGTTTCACTAATCATATGCCCGTTCTGTGAGATTAAAACGTCAGGTTTTGTTGAATTGTGTGTTAGAAACTGTAAAAACTGAGTCTTACTGTGATTTAACATTAGTTTATTTTCTACAAGCCATGAACTGAGGTCATGTACTGCACTACTTGAAACCGAGTCAATGTTGCACACAACATCCTTTACTACCAAGCTAGTGTCATCAGCAAACAGAAATATTTTAGTTACCCACCCCCCCACTTGACAGTACCCCACTCAGATCCCACATCACAGCCGTTATCAACATTGTGAATAATGACCTTTTGCTGCATGTTGCTAAAGTAAGAGGTGAGCCAATTGTGAGCTACTCCCCTTATTCCATAATGGTCCAACTTCTGGAGCAATATTGTGAGATCAACACAGTCAAATGCCTTTGTTAAATCAAAAAATATGCCAAGCGTTCGAAACTTTTCGTTTAGCCCATCCAGTACCTCACAGAGAAATGAGAATATAACATTTTCAGTTGTCAAACTATTTCTAAAGCCGAACTGTACATTTGATAGCAAATCGTGTGATATAAAATGATCAATTAACCTTACATACACAGCCTTTTCGATAACTTTTGCAAACACTGATGGCATAGAAATAGGTCTAAAATTATCTACATTATCCCTTTCTCCCTTTTTATAAAGCGGTTTTACTACTGAGTACTTTAATCGCTCAGGAAACTGACCATTCCTAAAGGAAAAATTACAAATATGGCTAAATACAGTGCTAACATGTGCAGCACAGTACTTTAATATTCTACTAGACACCCCATCATAACCATGAGAGTCCTTAGTCTTCAGTGATTTAATTATTGACTCAATCTCCCTCTTGTCTGTATCACAGAAGAGTATTTCAGACGTCAATCTCGGAAAGGCATTTGCTAAGAAATTTATATGATATCCCGTAGAAACTAAATTTTTATTTAATTCACAAGCAATGCTCAGAAAATGGTTGTTAAATACTGTACATATATCTGATTTATCAGTAACAGAAATATTATTACTGCGAACTGACTTTATATCATTAACCTTGTGCTGCTGACCAGACACTTCCTTCACAACTGACCATATGGCTTTAATTTTATCCTGTGAATTAGCTATTCTATTTGCATACCACATACTTTTTGCCTTGCTAATAACATTTTTAAGCACCTTACAATACTGTTTGTAATAGGCTACTGTAGCTTGATTGTGACTACTTCTAACATTTTGATATAATTCCCACTTTGTTCTACATGATATCCTTATCCCACTAGTCAGCCAACCGGGCTGTCCATTACTGCTAGTACCCCGTTTTAATTTAACATTGTCATTTTTCCTCTTCAAACTGAAATTCATGGCATTAGTTTCTTTATGTTCAATGTCACTTTATTACTTATTGACCAATCATAAACCTCCTTGAGAGTTTCATTTGCTTTCTCGGCAAGGAGTTCTCTTGTTTTCTCAGTGACTATAATATTGCTGTCATCAGTGAAGAGGATTTTTTCACCATAAGTAACACTACTTGATGCATATCAGGAACAGTATTGGTCCTAATACGCTACCACACGGAACCCCTATATTAATGTATTTTGGTTCTGATAAGTGTTGTACTAAATGTTTGGATCTATTTGAAGTATGTGTTATCTCTACTCTTTGTACCCTATCTGTTAGGTATGATCGAAACCAGTCGTTAGCTACCCCTCTTATTCCTAATTTATTTAATAGAATCCTATGGTCGACTGTATCAAATGCCTTAGAAAGATCCAAAAATATGCCTGTGACACACTCATCTTTATCAAGAGCATCAAGTACAACTTTTGTGAATTTTACTATGCCTGACTCCGTATTTTTGCCACTTTGGAAACCAAACTGTGATTCACTTAAATGATTGTATTTATTCAGCTAATTATTTATCTGTCTTTCATAATTGCTTCTATTATTTTTGAGAATGCTGACAGCAGGGAAATGGGCCGGTAATTTTCTGTCTTCTGCATTACCTTTCTTACGCAAAGGTACAACTCTTGCCTGTTTTAACTGCTCCAGAAAAGTCCCTGACATGAAGGATTCATTTGTTATATTTGTTAAGGGGCCTTGTATAATCCCTATGCATTGTTTCAGTACACACATTGGTACTTCATCTAAGCCTACTGGACTTTTTATTTTTTAGGTTTTGAATTGTTTTACTGATTTCATCCTCTGTGGTTGGAAGTAACATCATTGTATTTAGTGCGACATTACTTACAAGTGTTATATTTGTTTGGGGGAATTTTTGCTGTAGCTTCCCTACAATACTTGAAAAATGCTCGTTTACATAGTTTGCTAAGTGCTGTGGATCGTTTATTACTTTATCCCCCTCCCTTAGCACTATGTTATTCTGTGATTGTTTGCCTCTCCCCGTTTCCTTTTTTATAACACCCCAGACTGCTTTCCATTTATTCTCTGCATTATATATTATTTTGTCATTAAATGACTGTTTTGCAGCAACAACACCTTCCTATGGATCTTCTTGTATCTATGATAGAAATTTAAGAATTCTGGATCATTGCGAATCTTTTTCATGGAACTGAGGTGTTTAAGTGTTTGGGAGGACTTCTTAATAACTGCTGCTATCCATCAGTTTTTGTGAGATGTTGATACAGACATGCATACTTTTGGAAATGCCTTTTCAAAGTTCAATATAAACAATGTGGAGAATTTAGAGAATTTCGTATTCACATTGGTTTCCTTATACACTTCATCCCAGCTTTGTTTTTCTAGTTATTTTGAAAAATCTTTTACTTTGGTTTCTGATAGATGTCGTTTGTAGGCTCGTAGTTTAGGGAATGATTTGATGCCTGACTTCACTGTTGTTATTTAACAAAGATAGTCTGATAGCCCAAGATCTTTTACAGCTACATCACATTTTTCCCTGTCCGTATTTGTGGCCACATGGTCAATTACTGATGAAGTCATTGTGGTAACCCTTGTTGTACTATTGGCCAATAGGGACATGCCAAAACTTTGAAGGATGTTTATGAAGGTGCTGCTGGATTCATTTACGACGTTAGTGTTGATGTTAATGTCCCCACACAGAATTATGTTGACCTTTGTACTTGAGACTTTATCTAGAACTTCTGTTAACTTATTGAAAAAAATGTCCACACTACCACTGGGAGATCTATACACATACAAAATGATTAATTTGTTGGTAATATCAAGCCCTATTAATTCAATAGCTGTCTTCACTTACTGTACTTAGGTCATGTCTTGATTTGAACTGTGTTCCTTTTCTGATATAAATGCATGATCCTCCACCCCTTGAAGTAGTTCTGCAGTATGAATTTGCCTTTTCATACGATGATGATACTACATGTTGGATTTCTGTGTCTCTACACCATTGCTCAGCAATACAAACCACTGTGCAGTTCAAAGATTGGAGCTCAACTTTTATTAGTCGTATTTTATTTTTTATTGGTTGCATGTTTTGATGGAGGATTGTTAAGTCTCTGAAATGCCCCATGTTACTCTTTCCAATGGTTTGTTTTTCTTTGTGACATCTGGTATATGTGATGTTTGAGGTGTTAAAATCTGTCTTGTGAGTGATTGTTTCAGTATTTTTTAAAGTGCTGGAGATACTCTTTAAGGAGGGGAACCTGCTGTCTGGATTTATCCTAAAATACCTACTTTTCCTGCCTATGACAACAGGTATTTGACCATGTGTGGCCCGAGATCCACCCCCTATACTTTCATAAATCAGCTGTACCAATCTTCCCTTCCCAGTCCTGTTTAGGTGTAGGCCATGGCTAGCGAAACCCCAACTGTTGATAGTCCCGACAGGCACCAGAGAAACATGAGCAAAGTTGACTGTCCTCAGAGCCATCCCTAACCCCACACTGATTCACCACACAGCTCCATCAAGGTGTGGTCGATCATGACGCCGGAACAGCTCAACAAAGTGTATGTTGGTGCCATGAGTCAGGGAAGCTATCTTGTCCAGGTCACCACCTATGTCATATGCCCCATCCCTGTCCAAACTGTTTCCCACCCCACCCACTATCACTACATGGTCCTCTTTTGTAAAGTCCTTACACAAAGACCCTAGGTCTTCTATCACATGACTTAGCCCTGCATTTGGCTTGAAGATACTGGTGGCCTGGTATGCTGCCCCTAAACTTTCCTGTAACTGAGGGCCTACACCTCGCCCTACTACTTAGCAGCAGCACTTCCTTCTTCGTAACACTTTGTACATTCTTAGGCTTCTTGGCCTCAGTTGAAGTGTTCTGCACATTTCCTGCTCTTCGTTCTACCTCTCTTTATTATGCTACTCATTTTGATCTACAAGATCATGCCATGAATCACACAGAAATAAAACAGATTTAATTCTAACATGAAAACAAGATAATTGACATAATACAATATGGTAACTCACTTGGTCATACTAGCATGAAATCATTGCCTTAGTACATGTGGGTTTAATACATCATCATAGTTTTCATAACGATTATTCTGTCTCAAGTCTAGAACATGTTATCTTTGTAATGTCAGACACAAATAAAATTACACATTGAATATATCTGATGGATTTTATTAAGCACTCGATCATAATAACAACAGTTCATTCTATGAAAACACCTATTGTATCTATAAGGTGATAAAGATGCTTCATCCTGTTTTTCTCAGCATATCTACTCAACATTTCTACGACACTGATAATTATATATAAAACATACGATTTTACAAATAATGACATATGGCATGTACATCTTAGTCTTTGATTTTTCTGGCATTTGATAGGAATAGAGACATGTTTAGTAAGTATAACAAGATCAAAAGGTTAAGTGTCTTATCAGCTTCTGGACGTGTTTACTTAATACTTTACTTAAGTAAACAGGTTGGATTTTCAAAATATGCTGTTTACTGATATCCAACACATATGTTGAACCTGTAATTTCATTCAGATCTAACATAACAAATGTAGGTATTTAGAAGCAAATTTAACCTTACACAAGACAGAATGGTGTTTAAATCATAATATACTACACACACATATTCTAAGGTAGCTTATTGGGTAATTAGAACAAGTGAGTTAACGCATGCTGTGCCAATTGTGCTTGTTTTTAGGGTAGAACTGAATCTGTTCTGTTTGATTCAGGGGCTGATGATGAAACTGTCTGCACAATAAGAGTTCTTCAGAGCTGTGTGCTTTTCAACATGACTTTCATAAAATAAGTGACACTGTGTACAAAAAAAAATTCAATAGCTTTTTAAATGCTATAACTTTTCCGGAATATCAGGGTTACTTAATCCTTAGTTGAGAACTACATCCCTCATTGTCAAAAGCTTCATGTAGTATCTTGCACTGTAGTGCATTTTATGAGAGCTATAATTTCTAGAATGCTGCATGTAAGAAGGGCATTAGCTCTGTGTCAGTATGTTTTTCACAGTCGTTATTGATCAGAAATAGAGGAATAGGGTGGAAATTTCTTAAATATAATAGACCATCTCTATAGATATGATCTTCCTCTGAGGACATATATTCCAAATGAAAAAATAATACAAATTATTTGAACCCACAAATTCAAAATGAAGTGATACGACTGTTAAAACATTCTATTTTAGAGTGGATCATCAGTGAAATTAAATAGCAGCCATTCTTTTCACTTATTACAGACACAACCCCTGATGTATCAAGGACCAATTTGGTGTTGCAACGTACTTGACTTAGTTTTAAGCAAAGCAGACAGAAAAAAGAGTTTGAAATAAAGAAATTGTTTTTAGGATACCTTGAGGTAAAGGGGCCATGTTGCTGAGTTTTGAAAAAGAAGTAATAATTGATTTTGAGGAGATACAGCTGGATATCTGCAGAGATCAAGGACACGATGGTGTTATGTCCATGAGTGGCAAATACTCGTATTTGCTGTCAATAATTAAAGCAAACGTGCCAAATGCTGCACCAATCTACAAAATGTAACGATTATTTTTTGTCTTATGTTATGTTCATCTTTTTAATTTGGAAAAGCGTAGAAAAGGCAGTTAGAAACTACGAAAGACTTCAGCATAAATATTTCACATGAACTTGTTAGCATAAAAAGGTTTGCATCTAAAAATTAAGAAATTGTTGTCAAAGATTTCAAAAATTTTATTTGTTGAAAATACTTTTTTATAAATGGTCTCCCTGATGTATGGAAAGCCCTCATCAGCTGTACTTGATTCTGCCAGTTATTTTTGCTATGGCAAAAAGATCATTTTCTAAATTGAAATTAATAAAAACGTTCCTTAGAAACTCAACAGAAGAAGACCAGGTGAAGGCTAACATGCCACCTCCAACACCAGGATGGCTGCATTAGCACTTCCATCCACATCAAACCTATGAACCACCAACAATATCTCCACTTTGACAGCTGCCACCCAGTCCACACTAAGAAGTCCCTTCCATACAGCAGAACACCCGCGGTGCTTGCATCTGCAGTGACAAGTGGTCCATCCCCAAAAATTTTGAGGGTCTTTCAGAGACATTCACAGTTCAAAGTTACGCTCTAAACCTTGTTTAGAAACAGAGCTCCCAAGCCATCTCTCATCACCTACCACCCCCATTCCTTTCCAACATATGCTCCATCCGGCCCAAATGGTGACTTCTCTCTTGACTCATAGGAATGGAGCAATTTAATCACATTATCCATCAATATTTCAACTACCTCTCTACATTCAGGTTTCAATTTATCTCTCAGCAGGTCCTGAAATAAAAAATATCCTCCCCGCCACACCCGCACTGGTATTCCGCTGTCCACCTGGCCTACACAATATCCTCCTCCGTCCCTGCTCCCAGCCCCTTGGCTTAGTGTTTATGTCCCTGCAATAAATCTAGATGCAAAACCTGCCCCATACATTTTTCCACTACCACCTATTCTACTTGTTTCGGGCATTTCCTATCTGTGAAAGCAGCCAAGTGATTCACAAATTAAGCTGAAGGTATGACAAGTAACATGCTGTCTGTCTGCATGAATGGCTACATCTGAACTGTGGCCAAGAGACAGCTGGACCACCCCATTGCTGAACATGCCACTCAAAAGGATGTGCTTCACTTTAACAACTGCTTCACAGCCTGTGCCATCTGGATTCCTCCTACCAATGCCCACTTTTATGAATTGTACAATTGGGAACTCTTCCGACAACATATCCTTTTATTCCCATAACCCTTCTGGACTTAACCTTCGTTTGTCCCTGTCCACCCACGTATCCCCTTTCCTGCTCCTATTCCCGTACTACAGACGCCTTCTGTCCCATCAAGTGCATATGCATAGTCCTTTCTTATTCTGTACTCCCCCCTCACCAAAGCATCACAACTTTATAGTTTGTTCAAAATTACTGTAGGATTGGCAACTATGGTGGAAGCAAAAGGGGAAAACTTGCATTCTGCCAATTCCACAATAACTCGAGCCACAGCAAGTGCCCAAAGTTGCCAAACATATATTTATTTCACCATAATTAAATATTTAATCTATATGCTACATGAAATTGCATATTATTGCTTTTTAATCCTCCTATCTATTTTGTCATGTTCTCAATAAACCATATCATTAGAAAAAATATCTGAGTCCAACCTATCATAAAAGCTGAAGACAGGAAAAATCACATTCTAGGGCAGAAAAAAAATGATTGGTTGCACTTTGAGTTTGCTTATGGACAGGCTTCTGCTTGATTTTCAAAGAGCAGAAATTTCAGTACTCAAAAATAAAGCAGGTACAATAACAAAACTCCATGTAGCATTGTAGTAGTCTTTATTGTGTGTAGTAAAGGACTTTTGTGCTGTTGAGGTTGAGGGAGGGACAAACAAGGCAAGTGGCCTGATGTTTTCACACTACCAGCACCTTCTACTGATTCAGAACTGGGGGACCATGCAAGAAGCAAAGTTTGCCAAATAGTTCCTCTTCAGAGCACATGACTGTTCATGTTGCATCAATATTACCATCTAAATTAAGATTTTGGATTACAGTGCATGACACTTTTACTGTTGATGTAAAGACTGTTCTATGCTGAGAATGCAGTAAGCATATATAAAGTCCCAGAAGAGCACCCCACTGCAATAGTAACCACCACACATGGATACCCGTCGATGAAACAATGGACATATGTGGACATTTTGTTGGCAACCATCCTCAAAGCCATTCTTGATTTCCAGTAAAGTTAAATTATTAAGTAGTAGCACAACCTGTAAAATACAGTCTTAAAAGTACTTCAGCTTGAGGGAATTCGAGAAAAAAGAAATTCTTGATAAACAAAGGAAAGTCTGGGGTGGAAATTTCTAGCAAGTTCCTATGGGAGCAAACTGCTGAGGTCATCAATCCCTAGGCTTACACTCCACTTAATCCAACTTACACTAAGGACATAACACACACACACACACACACACACACACAAAAGCTCGAGGGATGACGTGGCTGTCTGGGATGGTATAACAGTAATATGGAAAGGATATATTGCTACTCACCACATAAAGGAGGCATTGAGTCTCTGGCAGGCACAGAAAAAAGAAGGTTCTGGGGCCCTACTGCGATTGACATGAGCATCAGTCTATTGGGGATAGGGAGAAGGCATAGAGCAGGGAGGAGGAAGAAGAGCAGGGTAGGTTGGGAGGGGGGGGGGGGAGGGGGAGGACACTAGGGATGTAGTGGGGACAGAGTATGGTTGCTATAGTAGGTTCAAAATTGCTTTAGGATTGACAGTTTTGGGAGGAACACGTTAAGGTGCAAAGCAGAGTTACAATGTCCTGCCACAGAACATGTGCATAATCTTACGTTTCATTCATCTCACTCAAACTTGCAAACTACTCACATTAACTAGCATCAGTTGTTCTGTAAGACCTACACTGTGTTTTCATTTGTTTTATTTGCACCAACAAAATTATTAAGACAATATCCAGACAGTTAATGGAAATGCATTTTCTGGAAATATTACCAAATTTTCAGCACGAAAGAAACCTTCTTTTGTTACTAAAGTTAGGTGAACATGTAAGTGAATGAAATCTTAAAAATACAACATATTCTCATCTACTTCAAACCAGAACTCTGCCAGACTTTTCTAACATGAGATAGTTATTGTTAAATATGGCTCGCAATGGACCGCTTGCGCACCTGGCACTAAGTGGTCACCCATGTAGTTTTGTTAAGAAAAATTAACCTGTTATTTATTTTAGTGATCCATCTACTAATATCTAATATAAAATTTATGCATGTTTCTTGTGGTGTGAAAATTTATATTAAATAGGCCAACCAATACTGGGAGAAAGAAGAAAAGTGACATAAAAAACATTACTTCAGTATTGCAGCAGTTATATTGTAAACAGTAATATTCATTTTATGTTATACGGACTGAATTCCTGAGATTAACTCCAAACAATGGAAAATCCAGGATGGAATGTAACAATACGAGACAAGGAAAGTTGCTACTCACCATATAGCGAAGATGATGAACCACGATAGGCACCATAAAAAGATTCACACAATCATAGCTTTCGCCCATTAATGCCTTTTTCAGTAGTGGACACACACACACACACACACACACACACACACACACACACGCACACACACGCACGCACGCACGCACGCAACTTGCACACACATCTGCAGTCTCAGAGAACTGAGACTGAGTGTAATTTCAACTCTCAGACTGCAGATGTGTGTGCAAGCTGCGCTAGTGTGTGTGTGTGTGTGTGTGTGTGTGTGTGTGTGTGTGTGTGTGTGTGTGTGTGGGCGCGCGCGCGGCCGCACGCCTGTGTTTCTATTGCTGACAAAGGCCTTAATGGCCGAAAGCTATGATTGTGTGAATCTTTTTATTGTGCCTATCGCGGCTCAGCATCTCCGCTATATGGTAAGTAGCAACTTTCCTTCTCTCGTATTGAGATTAACTTCTTTTGGAGATATTTACTGATAAGACTGCCTTATTAAAACGTAAACACTCACACAACTATAATTTTGTTACATAGTTACTTTCCATTGCAAGTTGCGCACTTCAAACAGCAGCTGAAACTGCCCACACTTCATTTCTATGGTGATAATTCAAAAACACTTCTGACACCACTCTTGTTGTCATGGCATATGCTTGAAGTATCACTGTAATTGTCACTGTTATTTATTGAAATAATATTTACAACCAATGCTCTATGTATGTTTGTCAGCCTTCTTGCAATCTTCACTCTTATGGTCCTAACAGCTTATTTTGTGAGTGTTGCAGATAGGGTATATTATTATTATTATTATTATTATTATTATGCCAGGCTATGTAACCTTTTAATTGGGAGTCATATTAACTCTGGATTGAAATGGCAGTGGTAAGGTGGTAGCTTATAGTTCGTCAGATTTTAGATTTCCTATATGGAGAACTGTGTTTTATGGAGAGAGATTCATACCACAAGATCCACCTTTCTAAGGCTGTCACTTAGATCGATGTTATGACACTGAAGCCAATCACATCCTCCTTCCTCTGCTGTGATAGGTGCCTCGTCAACAACTGAATGGTAAGTAGCATTAACTACATTCTAGGACAACTATTGACGGTTTTCCCAGGTTTTGAATTAGTAATTCTATGAACCATGTTGCAAATGTAATACGGTTTATTTCTTCACAATAATCACTTGTCTTCATTGATTTAAAAAAATCAGAAAATCCTTTGAGGTGCATGCATGACAAATAATAAGTCTGTCCTCTTAGTGGAAAGTTGTTTCTATTGTTTACTTACGTCATCTGGCCTACACTGCTTGACAACATGAGCAGAATTGACTCATGTCTCATCAAGCCACATTACTTCATCATTATTTGTGCCAAAGATATACCTTAAAAAAAAATAAAAAATAAAAACTCGGCATAGTCATGCAGCTTCATTCTCACTCTCCATCAACACATGGCCCCAGAAATGCCCATAGTAAAATCCTAGCACATGCAGTAGGTGTATGTAATTGCCTCCCAAAAAATTTGATTCCTTTAGAGTAATGAATACCATGCCAAGTTTCAGATTTCCTTTTTTGTGTGATAATTATTAACATAATGAATCGCATCCTCGGCAAGTCAATCTGTATTGTTGATCCAGTTATCCATACTATACCCCCCCACCACAAAGAGTTTCCAGCTTGTGTTTTTTCAGCTTGCTTTTACTTCTCAAACAGTTCCTTGCCAACCTTCACAACAGCCTATGTGTTTATGTTCAGAGTTGCAACAGTTGTCTGCTGTTAACAAAGAGTAGCAGGTCAGCAATAAGATTTACAGTATCAAAGTAGGCATGTAAAGCGCTTAACATGTATCTCGACTGATCTTGTACGGCCAAGAGAAAGACGTGGAAAATTTTCACTCTTAACTATTGACAAACTTCCGACATTTTTTAGTACCACACAACAAATAACAAAAAAACAAATACAATAACAACTCCTGCAACAGTAAAAGTGACTACAAACAAACTCTCAGAGTTCAATGATCAAGCAGGGCAGCAAGCTGCCTGAAACTCGAGTGCAGTGCAAGAAATACAACACTGGCAACACAATTCGAGAACATTTATACTTTCCATGTGCACAGAAACAAAGGAAAAAATATGAAACTAAATAAGAATCTGAGTTCTAGTTATTACTGATTAGTCATTCCTGCACTAGTAACCTACAAAGCAGATTTAATGCTGACTACCCTGATATATTTAATGGTTCATCATGCCAATCCTATTTTAGTCTTTGGAAGTAATATACCATGGGAACACTTGATAGTGGACTTTATTTTCTGGAACATTTATTAAATATTCTTAAGCCATCCCCCTCTCTCCCCCTCCCCAATTAGGAAAGTCTGTCCTGCTCATGCCAGAATAATAGTACCTATTTTTGGTGTTGCAAGCCTACCAAATTGCAAATATGCTATTTGCCGCGAATAGAAGGGCACACTTTTATTTATGACAGCCTATTCAGACATTTCACAAGGATCACAGCTTCTTGTTATATACAGATTGTTGGAGAATCGTGTTGTTAGAAGCACACTTACATTTCTGAAAGTCTCAAGGTATATTTAATGAGAAATGCACCATGAAGTTCTCAAGTGTCTTTCGGCGCACTTATTACCCAATCCTATATGAAAGTAATCAACTTTTCTGGAGCTATTCAGCAGTCAAGTTTCCATTTCCATGGACCATCAAGGGTATTGACACAATACTGATTAGAGTTCAGCTTCATCTCATCAGCTGCCTTGAAGGAATTCCAGAAGGCTACAGAGTAAAATGCCAGGCTTCCAGAATGAATCTTTCATTCTGCAGTGGTGTGTGTGTGTGTGTGTGTGTGTGTGTGTGTGTGTGTGTGTGTGTGTGTGTGCACGCTGCTTTGAAGCTTCCTGGCAGATCAGAATCATATGCTGGACTGGGAAACCCAGAACCTTGCCTCCCACGAGCGGTGCTCTTATCAACTCAGCTATCTACAGACAGTTCGTGACCTGTCCTCTCAGCTTGTGTTCGGCCGGTACTACCAGTTTCCTACTTTCAAACAAACTCAAGTTTCTGAGTCTGAGTCATGTTCTGGCACACAATTTCAAGTTTTAATCTTGGAGAGAAATTTCAAAATGCCAAGCTATTTGTCTGTTTATTTTCTAAAGTGCTGTGATCATCCCCCCACCCCCACCCCGAGACGATAATTTAATCTCTGGTATAAAATGTGAACTCTTTGGGCCCTGCATGGTATTACCACAATGTAATTCAATCAACTGTTAGATGTGAAATACCATCACATCACCAGGTACGATAATAACGCAAGTCATCACAAAGTTATGTTCTTATTTAAATCTATTATGGAATATTGGTTGCTGATAATTTGTAGTGTACTAGAGAACACATGGTTTTTATTCTAGTCCTTGATCACCATATAAAGTCCTTCGACAATGACCGGTTTCAGTCAGTAATGACCATTTTCAGATCTGTTCTACACCATGTCCTAATGTGATAAAGCCATAATGGCATTGTCAAAACTTATAAATACACTCGGCAAAGCATTATCACGTAGCATTTAGCAAAATGACTGTGTGGACAATGTGGCCTACATTTATGTGTTTTGACAATGCCATTATGGCTGTATCACATTAGGACTTTGTGTAGAACAGATCTGAAGATGGTCATTACTGACTGAAACTGGTCATCAACAAAGGACTTTATACTGTGATCAAAGACTGGAATAAGAAACATTGGACAGTACCTGGATCACTGCTTCGGATTCACGACTATGTTGCAACTTGTGAAACTAGAGAACACAGCCTAGAAAAGCCAGTGGCCAAATGCAAATCGACAAAATAATACAGTTGTTTATGAAATGATGTTATAAAACATAAGCAGAAACATGAAGAACCTAAGAAAATGAGGAAAACAGAATCAAGAAAGAATAAATGCAAGTGGTACAGATAAACTAAAGATAATGGGGTACAAACCAGGAAACTGATGGTCAGTAGATGGCAAAACTGAACTATACACAAAGAAAGAAGGAAAGGAAGAGAAAGAAGTGGTGATAATACATAAAACACTATGTGCATTAGCTGAAGTAAAACAGTATGTTACCTGGAGGCAGGAAATGATATTAAATCAAACGAGAAAAAGAATAATAAAACAAGAATGTCAGGAAAAATAATAAAAGTACTAAATTAAAATGAAAGGCAATCATCATATTTACTTAGTTGTTTCATTTTAGAAAGTGTTTCTTTCTAACAGTTACACTTTTGATTCAAAGGAACATTACCACTTAAAAGAACAAGTATTTAAAATGAATTTTCCACTATTTGCCAAAATGTTTTCCAAAAGAATACAAATCATTCAGGTTATGTATCGAGGAGAAAAAGGCAAATAAAAGTATCTTACTGTACAGCGATTATATTTTATCAAACATAACCATTACTGTGGTGACCATTGTATGTGGCAAAGTAGAGTACATAAAACAGTTTCAATCAGTATAATTTTACAGATCAAAATGTGTGATCATAAATAGAAGACTGAAGTCATTAACACATATATTCAAGTAATGGACTTTAATATTTACAACATAAAAAATCTGAGTTTTTAAAATGAAAATTCACCTTCACTGTGAAACACAAGCATGTTTTACAAAACTTCCGTATCATCTGCTTTCCTCCTTTTCCTTTAGTATTGTGTCAATGTCAAACCATGTAAACTTTGCATGTAGTCAAATGAGTTAGAAAACAAGTGGGGATGGGGGTGGGGGGAGAGAAGAACGCTGAACTGGACTTTTAGTTATTAACATTACAGCCAAAAAACACTTTTCCCTATACACAAATTTGGTACAAAGTTGATACAATTTCAAAACTGCTAACTGCACTATTTTTCCTCTGTCACTTTAGCACTTTTAGCAAGCAACACAGTATGCTGTCCACCAGCTGACACTTTCAACACCACATGTGACAGTAACTGCTTTCCTTTGATTTGTCGTGGCTCATACACATCACTCTCATCGTCTCCATCACCACTTTTTCCAAGCTGTCCATTTGTTGCCATTCCCCAACCGTAAACTTCTCCTATAAAGAAAAATTAAGAGATGTTGACAACAGATGCACTGTACACATTAAATTAGTGTGGTTCAGTTTGAGATATTAATTTCAAGCAGGACAATACATTATCTACATAGTGTAAAAAACATTAAAGAAGTAGCACACAACACACATTTTGGTTGAAGTTTACGGAACTCATTCCCTATAAAAGTAAGACCAAGATGAAATTTTGCAAACCAACTGTAAAAAGTCATTTCTGGAGAGGACTGCTTATCAAAAATGGAATGAAGTGATTTGATACATGTACACATAAGACAAGTATGCACACAAATAGATTTATCAATAAAAAATTCCTGAGATTTCAGCTCTTGCTTAAACTTCCAATTGGGTTACCATAAAAGTTTGATATGCAATCAAATCATGTGGTGGGAAATTTTCCAAACTAATAGCCAATCTACATGATGCAGAATCAGTACGGTTGATAGCAACAGTATGCCAAGCATAACCAGCTTTTGCATTTAACATGAGTAAATGCAAAATCAATGCACCTATTGAGAAACACAGGAGGACCATCTAAGACATGAATAATCTTGGCTGCATTCATATTACAATCAGTTTCCACATCTAAAACAGTCTTGTAAATAGTTGAACACCAACAAGATACATGACAGTGAGGCATCTCAGTGAATGAGTAACAGTACCAGAGCAATTACTTATATACCAAATCTGGCAGTCACGTCATTCACACACACGTGAGTAAAGGGGACTCTAGTTAGCTAACGTACATCAGTAGCCAGAGTCAGCCATCCACAACAGCGCTTTGGAATACATTGCGTAATTACTGAGAAGTGAACCCAGAGGACAGGATACTGAGATGAGGGACAGAGAGACTACAAAGGAAAGAAGAAATTGCATCTTGGCTTTTGACAAGATCAATGTGGTTTATTAAACAAAACTGTTACATCTTGAACATCTACAGGTTCTCGTTGTATCCTTGTCATATTACTGGCTGATGATGTGCATCCAGCTCTTATGGTAATCTAATCTGAAGTTTCAAGAAGCTTTTTTTAAATTGATAAACCTCTGTGTGTGTGTGTGTGTGTGTGTGTGTGTGTGTGTGTGTGTGTGTGTGTGCGTGTGAGGGGGGTGCGCGCGTGCGCATTCACCATATGTGCAAATTATCTAAAGACAACAGTGTATCTGTTTTTACTAGATCTCTTGGAATGTCTATGAAATTTAAACTTCTTGGTAATATGACGGTGTATAACAGTATTTAGATGGCTACTGATCTGTAGCATCAGCCAGTAACAGGACTAGGTTACATCAAGAACCTGTAGAGGTCACATCTGTATCAATTTTGTTTAATAAATTACATTAATTTTAACAATTACCACATGAAATTTCAAATTATTCACAACACTGTTTCTTTAAACATTTACCATCAGCAAGCTACAGTTACTTTCTGAGCTTCGTTTTAACACGAATGGTCATATCTCAAAAGCACTACATAGTGGTTGCTTGTAAGTACTTAAAGGTGACTCCCATCAGTTGTGGATATGAGACATCAGCATTATTTTCTTCCACTTTTACTTATAATTTTGTACTGCAGAATCACAGTGGAAGCAGCTCCAATCATTTAAAAAAATATGCATACTTAGTGTATTTGGAGAGCAGTAAGAACTGACTTATCGTATATTGAACAGTCACTTTACATAAATTTTAAGAGGGTTATAGTTTAGTTCACCACAAGGCCAAGTATTTTCATGTGCAAAAATGTGACAAAAGAGGTGTGAAGTTTTAGGCACAAAGGTGCCAATTCCAAATGTGAAATTATGGATTTCATACACAAGTTATTAAATCAGAAACCTCCCCAAAAACTTCGCCAAGCCATGAAAAGTCTACTGATTATGTCACTAATCACACTTATTAATTCAGGAAACTGTTGAAACAAATCTTCATTGAATATTTCAATGCTGTTTTAAAGAAAACAGTACCTGTCATTACTCAGCAAATATTTGCAAACAGAAAAGGAATGTTGTACACCAAAAGACAAGATATGCATATCCTGTTTTTAAAATAATGGTAATCAATATTTTTGTTCACTGCCATGTCCTCCACATCAGAGACATTGAATAAACGTTCCTTGAACTTTTAATTTCCAGTGTGGTACACTGTGCTTCCTTCTCAAAACAGATCACATTCAGTTTTATTGTGGCTATCGTCAGCAAGAAGTGTCCATATATAGCAAAGTTCATCTCGCAGTTCTTGTTCACCTGATAGTTCCTTAGCCTTTCTTAAAAGTTGTGGGATCATCTGACAAAACATCCAAGCTTCTGCATAAAGCCAGAAAACTACTACACAAACTACAAAACTTTCTACAATGTTCCTATCTATAATGATGGGAGAAGGTGATTAAGTAGTTCTGCAATTTGAAAGCGCTTTTTTTTTTTTTTCTTGCAGGACCTTTTTCAAGAGTTTGTTACTGCAAGATACAAACTCATTCATGTTTGAGTATACATCTTTTAATGACTGACTAAATGAATAACCTGCACAGTGCAGATCTTAATTTTTAAGATACATGTGTTGTGTGTCGAGCCTGGGAAGGCAAAAAGAATATAAGAAGCTAGAACTGTAAGAACTAGCCATACTCAATCATATTTTACTTCAGTCCACAGCACAAAGTATGATTTAATAACATTTTACATCATGATAGTGTTGACTATTCTCAAGCAGGAAATATAACGTAAGCACAAGTTTCACTTCTCCATTCAAGTGTCACTGTAACATTGAATATATCTGCGCTGGCATTAATTACTACTCATCTGCTTTGTGATACTTTTCCTTCCTAGTTACAACTTTCTTGAAGTACTGTCACTTGGACAAAATCTCTGACAGGCAAACATCCACAGGTGAGAAAAATATTAATAGAACAAAAATTCACTTCAATTGCATCTTATTTTATAACATTATCTGTTTTGAAGCCTAAAGCTCCATATTCAGGTGTCACCAAGAAAACAAATGTGTGTGGCAGTCAGGCCAGTCAGTCGTGAGGGATTACACCCACGCCAAACAAATGCATGGGAGTGTAGGACCAACAACCAGGGCACCCTCCTCAACAGCCAATAAGGAAGTTTTTTTTCCTTGCTGGTTGTTGAGATAGGCACCCTGGTAGTTGATCCTTTTCTGTCAGGTGTTTGGCATGAGCGTGATCCCTCATGATAGGCTGGACTGCCACTCATTTATGTTTTCTTAATAATATGCTGGCACCAGATGATGGAGCTTTAGACTTTCAAACTGATCACGTAATAAAATAAGAAACTTACTGGCACCTGAACTGGATTTTTACTCTATTAACACTCTCAGTGGGGACAGACTTTAAATACTTCTCTTGATACAACCTCATAACGGGATTGTAGGACTTGGGAAAGAGAACAGCACGTGTAAAATGCAACTTCTGTCACAAAAGCGTATCAACCAATAAACTGCTTCTTATGTACCAGTTCATTATTCTTGGCATGCTTTTCACTTTCCATATGCTGCTGAATACTATTTCATTGGTACTTTTTATCAACACACACACACACACACACACACACACACACACACACACACACACAAACACAAATGGACACACCCATGGCAACTGCAACACTGACAGTCAATTATTAATGCAGTTGTCTTGGCAGATGGAGGCAGGCAGGAGAGATGGGACACAAGCTTGGAATTGGCAAAGGTGTGGAAGCAAACTGGCTGTAAGCTATTTTGCAGAAACCGTGGAGAACCTTATAACGATGGGGATTTGAAACTCAGTCCTGAATGTGAGCCTTGGAATTGTATTTTCCCCAGTGTTAGTTGTATGTTAATACAAAGCAGTATGGATAGGTTTACTGATGAAGACAAAAACAGGGCAAATACAGAAAAAGTGTCAGGAAGAGTAGGAAATCAAAGATAGCCTTTTACTAAGCGCTGTGCCAGCTTCAATTCACAAGGAAGAAAAACTGGTGAAGAGTTGATTGACACACACTAAATGTATTGGCTGCTTGAATGCAGTGAAAGAGAGTCCCAACAACACTAAGCTGAGCTGTTCCCACAGTGATGGTAACCACATCACACAATCTTTGCACCTGTAGATAGATGCTTAAAAGAAACATTGTGTTTTGTGTTGTTGATTCTGACAATTTTATATTACAGGCTTTTTCACTGTCAATTTGTTGCAACAACAACATATTTTCCTCGCTTCTTAGAATTAGAAACATGTACTCTTGCACTTTATCATTTCCCTAAAATACAAAGTGACAAGTTGCTGTATTGGGTCAAATCATTCACGAGAATGAAAAGGCTGACAACTGTTTCACAACACATGGGACAAAATGAGTCGTGACTGGCTTCCTTTGGGATTCCCAATGTCAAAAATCAACATTACAAAAATAAAAATTTGAAACTTACTCTCCAGCATTTGCAGTTGAGGGTTAGTAATGGAATGCTAAGCAAACATAGTAAATAAACTTGGCAAACTATTTCGTTGTAGTTCTACTATGTGTCAAAGGTAAATGTTGGAAGTGATACTGTTAAACTAATTGATAAAAATAATAGGCATTTATCTTTCTAAAAAAACATGAACCAACCTGCATCATTTACAGCAAATGACACTGCTGCACCACATGCAATATCAGTGCATTTCATCCCAATAAGTTTTGGTATAGCAGTAGGTGTAGTGATGTCTTCACAGTCTTTGCCTAATCCAAGGCGCCCATAATCTTTACGACCAATGACATAAACACCACCTAAAACATACAACATTTATGCCTTAATTAATCATGTCAGTATTCGAAACAAATTTCATCAGGCCATGAAGTAAACTAAAAAAGGTGTCACCTGTGTACAGCTTACTCACTGAAGAAAAACTGCAGGCACCTATACACAAGTAAATTCATGGCAAATGTGTGTTACCCGTCTAAGAAAAGAACTGGTTGGTTCTGAGCAGTACAGATGACACCAACACTTAATTACAACTTCACAAATGAAATGGTTGTCTCAAGCAAGTAACAAACATATTAAAAATAGTTGGCTGAAAACAGTTTCCTGTAAGAACTGGCCATGAAAATCGCCAAAGCCCCTAACGTTTGTATTGGGATAGCCCTTCAGTGAGTCTCACTTATCTTCACAACTGAGCAGTCACTGGTGAATGCTGGAAGTATGAATAAATAATTGAATTAACGGATTCTACTTGAGCACAACACTTTCAAAATGTTAGCTGAGTTATGATAACTTCACTGACAAATTTTTGTGTTTGTACTTGTTCAAGACATAAGGGACATTACAGACTTTCCATCTTCAATTATGTTCACCCATATGTGATCCTAAGAATATCAATCTCCTAATGCAATATTACGAAAAGGATTGTTGCAAGTCACTATATAGTGGAGATGCTGAGTCACAGATAGGCACAACAGAAAGACTGTCAGAAAGTGAGCTTTAGGCCAACAATGCCTTTCTTAAAAATACACACACACACACGCACGCACGCACGCACGCACGCACGCACGCAAGCACATGCACACAGGCATGTGCGCACGACCAGTCTCTGGCTGCTGGGGCCAGATTGCCTGGTCTTATCAGCCGGGTCGTGTGTGTGTGTGTGTGTGTGTGTGTGATTTGTCTATTTTCAACAAAAGCCTTGTTGGCCTAAAGCTAACTTTCTGACGGTCTTTTTGTTGTGCCTATCTGTGACTTAGCATCTCCACAACATAGGGAGTAGCAACTACTCTTTCCATAATACTGTTACATTCCATTCTGGATTTTCCACTGCTTGATTCACTCTCGTAATTCAGTATGACAACTATCAAAAAGAAAAAAACATATTTGAAGATTAAAAAATTTCCTGTGCAATTTTAGGTAGAACACATTTTGGCTTATTAACATATTTGCCGGTAGGTTTGTAATCGTAAAGTTGATAGTTCGAATCTCATTAGCAGCATATTTATTAACTTCCATATTTGATAACATACGGAAATGTTTCTTGACAAATATTAACTAAGCTTTTCAATAAAATTTTTTTTTTTTTTAGTTTTAACTGCTATATATGCGAATGTTCACAATAAATTCTAAAGTTTAGTGTAAAAAACGAAAAATGACATAGAAAATAAAATACCTTTTCACTTCTAGGTAACACTGAAGTACATAATATTTTTTAAAGGCATTTTGCATGTCTGCATCAAATTCTAATCTATTTCACAAGACAAGTAATTAAAAATATTAATCATATGTTGTAATACTGGAGCTGCAAATACGTTGCACAGGAAAACATACTGAGGAAACACACACACACACACACACACACACACACACACACAAATCATATTAGTTATGGATAGCCTGTCAAGAGTGTATGAAGCATTTGATTCAACAAAATAATTAAAGCTGGTGGGGTATTACACCAAGCAACAAAAGCTGATGATTTGTAATGTATGCAACTACTTACTATTATTAGATACATAAATACTGAAAATAAAGCAACACATGCTGTGCCGCTACACATTCAACACAAACTGTGTGTAAAGTTACTTTATACTGGAATACTAAAAGGAGAAAGAAAGAGCACAAACAGATTATAATACATGCCTCCAGAATACAGTCATGTCAGTTAGCAAATCTTACATAAATATTCAGTGAACATCAGTGAGATATGCTTCAAGAACAATGAGGAGATTAAAGTTTTGTAGTTTAGTAATTAAATGAAATATTCTGTGGATGTTAACTTCTTCAATCCATTCAGGGCTTGTGACATTTCAAGAAGATCACATTCCTCCCATATTGTGTTGTGCTGAAATGCCATTGCCCATTTCCTCATAAAGATACTGGTGCCAGTGGGAATTTAAATGTTGTAATAGATACTCTAAAATAATTTACTTACCACTTGGGCCAGAGAGTTTACACCCTCATCAAAACAAAGACTTATGAGCTGAAGTATGAAATTACTCTTGCCTTATGGCTTCCAAAGTTAGTTGCAGTTTCCACAACAATTATTGACTGACACTACTGGTCCACCCCCAACAACTTCACCACACAGATATGCAAAAAAGCTCACAAACTCCGCCAGTCTGCAACAATGCCTCCTTTCATACAACAGCTGATTAGCATCACTTTTGAACCTTTGACAGGTCACCTATGATGTGATGGCAGTGAACTAAAGTATACAAACAGCCTGTCAGGTTCCTAGCATTCCTACTTTGCTGATGCACATAATGTGACATACACATGCAATTCCAGACATTAAATGTCAAATCTAGGGTGTGGTCATAATATACTGTAATTTAACTCAACTGCATACTCAATTAATTGGAAAAATACAAGAGAGGATTCAATCAACTAAAAGTACTTGTATCTGCTTACAAAATAAAAAAAAAAAAAAAATCATTTATGTTTTTATAATCACCAGATAACTAAACCTGTCCTATTATGAAGAAATAAAAGACACAAAACTTAGTGGGGATGCTGCTGGTTTGAAAACTGACAAGGCAAAACAAAAAATCTGAGAAGGGGCAGCCCCATGGGTGGGACCAACTTTTTGTAGCCATGAATATGGCAGTGTATGTTACAAGGATGATGTTTGGTTTGTGGGGCACTCAACTGTGTAGTTATCAGTGCTCGTACAAATTCCCAATCTTTGCTCAGTCCAATCTTGCCACTTTCATGAATGATGATGAAATGATGAGGACAACACAAACACCCAGTTATCTCGAGGCAGGTGAAAATCCCTGACCCCGCCAAGAATTGAACCTGGGATCCTGTGCTCAGGAAGAGAGAGCGCTACCACGATACCATGAGTTGCGAACAGTGTACGTTACGGTCTCCAGTATTACAATCTGCAACCATTCACCAAAGTGGGTGCTCAATTGCGAGTAATCGATGGAAATGAATTTAACTTGTTTCTCTAGAGTCTAGACCTTGTAGTGTTCAGCAGAATGGTGGCATAGCACAGTAGTTAAGATACATTCCTAATGTGCAGCAGGCTTTGGGTTTGAATCCCACAGGTGCACTGAAACTGTTTTTAAATCTTCATAAAGATGACTGACTGTTGTTTTTATTCAACCACTTGGTTTAGATGTTATTTTTAAAAATATCTAATCCTTTGCTGTGTCATTATTTCACCACACTGACTTTATTTACTCTCATTTTTCCTTCCAAATTATTTTTTTTCCTTTGAAATCTTTGTGTATGTTATTTCTTTTTATGTATCAAGTCCAATTTCATTTCTTCTATTTTATCATTTTACACAGGTCTTCATTATATTGAATCCATTATTTCCATTCCTCATTTTGCTTGAATTTTGTGTTATTTATAATCCTTTCTTCCGATTAAATCTTCATCTGCATTACTGTGTCCATAGTGCAATGTTTGCATGGTGGTTACGACCCAAATAATGTACAGTCAATGTTAAATAGATTATTTTATCTTTAGTTTTTTTAAATCAATAGATCAGCATTTTCAAACATTTAAATATCATGATGATAAATAAAAATAATTAAAATCACATGCACAAAGATTCCAAATAAAAAAGGAGGGGGGTATGGGGGGGTGGGGGGTGGGAAGAAGAAGAAAAGAAAAGAGCAAAATAGAAGCCAGAACGATGATGAAAGTAACACATCAAAAGATTAGAAATTAAAAGAGTTACATTAAAACCAATTAACTGAATAAAAATAATTTCGATAAACATTCAAAAATAAAATATTTCAAAGCACTTGATGGAAACCAAAGATACAACCTTCTGCACATCAGAAGTGTACCTGCACTGTGCCACACCAGCATTCTGCGTAACACTATTATTTTAAGGCTCTATATGATCAAATGAAATTATTTTTTATCAATTACTTGCAAATGAGGACCCACTTTGATAACTCGCTGCAGGATGTGATACCTGGGACCCTAACTTACACCATCAGACAGATGGCTTCAAAAAGTCAATACAACTCCTGAGGATCTCCCCTTGAGCGTAAAAATAATTGTGCTAACAAATTAAGAAAAAACAGCAACAACAACAGTAGTAGTAGTAGTAGTAGTAGTAGTAATAGATGTTTTATTTATCTGTGGATCACTTAGACAAGGATGTTTGACATGTCATGGTATTACACATTAAGAATGTCTAAGAATAAGCACCGTATTTACTCGGATCTAAGCCACACTTTTTTTCCGGTTTTTGTAATCCAAAAAACCGTCTGTGGCTTAGAATCGAGTGCAAAGTAAGTGGAAATTCTAAAAAATGTTGGTAGGTGCCGCCACAGCTAACTTCTGCTGTCGAATATATGTAGCGTTATACAGGCATGCTTTGCAGGCACAAAGATAAATACTGGCACCAAAACCTCTGCATCAGTAAATAAATTAAAAGAAAAGGTAAAAGAATGTAAACATTATGCCATGTATTCTTTCGTGTTGGCTGCTATCTCATTTAAATCCTGTGTGCCTAATAAACTACGAAACTAGAGTGAGACAACAGCAAATGCAGAAGAATATAAATATCATGTCATGTTTATATTTGTATTATTCTTATGCTGAAGAGTGATACAGTCAGAAATGAAGCACGGCAACTGACTAGATTTTTAAATCTAAGATCACTAATTTCTGTGCAGAATGTAATGTACTAAAGATGCATCAGCAAAGATTTTCAAACGGAGAAAATTTTTCGCTTAACTCTCTTTAAGAACATCTTCTATCATACGCAGTCTATTATTTGGTTCTTGTTGATCATTGTCCAAGAAAGCAGCAGTGTAAGTAACAACAAATAGCAGTCTCTTGCCATTGTTTCACTAACTAGACAATTCCTCTCTTGTTTTATTGTAAGCTGCGGTAGCGTGCACAAATGCAAGCCATGCCGCGAGCGGCAACAGATTATAAACACTCATTATCAGAGTGCGACAAACAATGCATGACACAGTACAATAATGCATTTTCAGCTTAGAGTGGCGTAAACACCTATAAAAAAGAAAACGGCACGTATCAGATCAAAGCAAAATAAGCAATCGATTCAAACCAGACGAAGCACGTGCAAAAGGAAGGGTACCCGTATAAATATGGACGGAGCACCTGACACATAGCAATGGCTACTTGGTAAAGCTTAACTGTTAAGCTTACGACTCGAACAAAACTACTGTAGCTGTATCTTCACCCATTCGACCTAAATTGTGTCTCATGTTACAATGGACCAACTCTGTTTCAATTTGGAGGTGTGGTCTAAAACTTTTCTCTCCCCTTGAATTTCGAGTCTCAAATTTCAGGTGCGGCTTAGATTTGGTCGTATTCTCCTCCCCCCCCCCCCCCCCCCCCCCCCCCCTTCCTCTCTCTCCTTGATTTTGAGTCCCATTTTTCAGGTGCAGCTTAGATTTGAGTAAATACAGCAATCCATACATAAAAGCATTTACATACTTCCTAGTTCAACAAGAATGGGACATGGCTTTACAGTACAAATCATTTTGGCATTTATTATCAAATCAAATAATGTAAATGAACATGAACTTATCTATGTTATATGAAATGTTTTCAGGATTCTGACTGTATTTTGAATTTAACAGAATAATTTATGCTGCTTCAGAACATTTTTTACTAATATTTAAGTAGCACAA
Organism: Schistocerca piceifrons; assembly: GCF_021461385.2. Taxonomy (NCBI): domain Eukaryota; kingdom Metazoa; phylum Arthropoda; class Insecta; order Orthoptera; family Acrididae; genus Schistocerca; species Schistocerca piceifrons. The sequence continues at coordinate 115,658,909 of NC_060139.1, read as the reverse complement.
TGTGTTTTGGGAGCATGGTGCCATCATCAGGCGCATTCCAGTTACATGTACATTATACACTCCTGGAAATGGAAAAAAGAACACATTGACACCGGTGTGTCAGACCCACCATACTTGCTCCGGACACTGCGAGAGGGCTGTACAAGCAATGATCACACGCACGGCACAGCGGACACACCAGGAACCGCGGTGTTGGCCGTCGAATGGCGCTAGCTGCGCAGCATTTGTGCACCGCCGCCGTCAGTGTCAGTCAGTTTGCCGTGGCATACGGAGCTCCATCGCAGTCTTTAACACTGGTAGCATGCCGCGACAGCGTGGACGTGAACCGTATGTGCAGTTGACGGACTTTGAGCGAGGGCGTATAGTGGGCATGCGGGAGGCCGGGTGGACGTACCGCCGAATTACTCAACACGTGGGGCGTGAGGTCTCCACAGTACATCGATGTTGTCGCCAGTAGTCGGCGGAAGGTGCACGTGCCCGTCGACCTGGGACCGGACTGCAGCGACGCACGGATGCACGCCGTAGGATCCTACGCAGTGCCGTAGGGGACCGCACCGCCACTTCCCAGCAAATTAGGGACACTGTTGCTCCTGGGGTATCGGCGAGGACCATTCGCAACCATCTCCATGAAGCTGGGCTACGGTCCCGCACACCGTTAGGCCGTCTTCCGCTCACGCCCCAACATCGTGCAGCCCGCCTCCAGTGGTGTCGCAACAGGCGTGAATGGAGGGACGAATGGAGACGTGTCGTCTTCAACGATGAGAGTCGCTTCTGCCTTGGTGCCAATGATGGTCGTATGCGTGTTTGGCGCCGTGCAGGTGAGCGCCACAATCAGGACTGCATACGACCGAGGCACACAGGGCCAGCACCCGGCATCATGGTGTGGGGAGCGATCTCCTACACTGGCCGTACACCACTGGTGATCGTCGAGGGGACACTGAATAGTGCACGGTACATCCAAACCGTCATCGAACCCATCGTTCTACCATTCCTAGACCGGCAAGGGAACTTGCTGTTCCAACAGGACAATGCACGTCCGCATGTATCCCATGCCACCCAACGTGCTCTAGAAGGTGTAAGTCAACTACCCTGGCCAGCAAGATCTCCGGATCTGTCCCCCATTGAGCATGTTTGGGACTGGATGAAGCGTCGTCTCACGCGGTCTGCACGTCCAGCACGAACGCTGGTCCAACTGAAGCGCCAGGTGGAAATGGCATGGCAAGCCGTTCCACAGGACTACATCCAGCATCTCTACGATCGTCTCCATGGGAGAATAGCAGCCTGCATTGCTGCGAAAGGTGGATATACACTGTACTAGTGCTGACATTGTGCATGCTCTGTTGCCTGTGTCTATGTGCCTGTGGTTCTGTCAGTGTGATCATGTGATGTATCTGACCCCAGGAATGTGTCAATAAAGTTTCCCCTTCCTGGGACAATGAATTCACGGTGTTCTTATTTCAATTTCCAGGAGTGTATTATCTGAAGTGTGATTAGATTCATTTGCCATAGATGCCACTGCGGTTGTTTGTCTAAATACAATCGTGTACAGAAAGATACATACATTTTAGTGAGCATCTTTCTCTACAGGATTCTACTTTGAAACAACCTCAGTGGCACACACAACAAATGAACCTAACCACACTTCAGATTGATATAATATAAATTTAACTGGAATGCAAATGATGATGGCAGCATGCTGCTAAAACACACGATGCTAATTCAATGTCATAAAAAAGTTACTTAAGCAGTAGAAATTATATGATAAATTTCAGAATATAAATAAGCTGCTCCTACATGTTTCATGAATTAAAATAAACTCTGATTTACGAGTAAGGACAACAGTGGCAACAATTATAAAAATTGTATCCACAAAAAAAGTAAAGAAAAAACTGTGATGTCAAAAGAATGAATAATAAAGATAAATACAGTTGAAGCTTGCAAATGCAAGTTATTTACCATACACTGAATCTGCAGAAGACTAACAATGCTCTACATATGACATTTAAATATATGTTGATGGAAGACCACCTGAATATTGGGATTATAAGAACAAAATTATGGTTAAAATGTGGCAAAACATTTGTCACAGAATAACGTGAAAGCATCAGATAATTGAAAAAGAAGGTGTAGCAAACTTCTGTTGTCTGTTATGTCCCACTGAAACTAACACTGCAGTTGTTCTGTAATGAACACTGAAATTGATAAGAATTTTTCTTACCTTCATTATCACGAGCCAATGTGTGGTGTTGCCCTCCGCATATCTGTGACCATAATTTTTCCGAAAATGAGGGTGAAATCACTGGATGAAAGTGGCACACTTGATTCTCTACACCTGTTGAAGGAAAATTTGAATCAAAAATAAATGTCAACGAACACAGCACATTACATGCCTTGCAAGACAGCTACAAAGGAGCAGCGGCTGTCAGCTGTGGTTTGAGCTTGGATTGTATGATTATGAAGGACCATTTTGGTGAGGCTGAGGAACTTTATAGAGTTGGGCAAGATGAAGCGATGAGAACAATAATGTCAACATGTATTAAATCTTTCAGTAATAGCATTTTGTTTAACAAATGTAATAACCTGAATACGATGTCAGGCAAAGACATATGCTTATCTCTTAACTGATGTTTAGTCAACATGTAATAAAGTTGAATTTTGGCTCTAAGTTGCCTGGAGACGGATTGGCATCTAATCAAGATTTAAGAAGGTTTCATCTAGTTGGGATTTTGACAAATAGTACAGGGCAGATGGTAATACACACATCAACTGAATTCCCACACGTGGTGACCCTGGAGTGAAATGAGCCTGGAAGAAAAGATTAAACTGAGGCTCAAAATCAAGAATACTTCACAAACTCTGGAAATATTTGCCACAAGAAGAAGACTGGTATGAAAATAGACCACTTCAATTAAGAAAGGCAATACAAACCACATTCAAAGATGAGTTACATATATTATTGGGCTTTTATAATTAATTTCAAAGTTTAATGTAAAATAACTCTTGCTTCACAAAATGGTTTAACCAAAGATAAAGATTATCCAATCATAACCAAGAAAAACTAGTGTTATGTTTGCAAAGACGGGTACAAATAAATCATTCATATCAACAAAGCTTTGAAGCAGCAGAACCAGCCAGAGCAACGCAGGTTGGCAGTCTCCTGTGGAGTTACAGTTTGCCACATCACCACAAGACTTCACTAGCAGTGGCAGCAGTAGCAGTAGTAGTAGTAGCAGCAGCAGCAGCAGCAGCAGCAGCAGCAGCAGATGACAACGAAGCAGTGTGTTAAAACCAAGACAAATCAACCCGTGAATGCAATAACAACAATTTCTTTTAAAGTGAAGTATTGTGATTTTTTGTTGATGCATATTTCAGGAATATAATACACACAATACAATAAAAGACTTACCAGTAGCTTTTGCTGGTAGGATGCTTACGCATCATGAATGGAATTTTAATATAACATAAAAAGAAACTTATCTCTTTAGTATGAGTGTTCAAGAAATTTAAATAGCTTTTAGCAGGAAATGAAACAGTAATACACACTAATCATACTGCATTAACATTTTGACATAAGAGAATTATAATACAGTAGACTTACAAGAGGAGCTCTTTTTCTACAGGAGTTTAGATTTTCTATTACACACACAAGAGGACAATATAACGTAGTACCAGATGCACTTTCTAGACTACCTGCAGACCTTACGCAAATCAAGATGTAAACGAAAGAGGACACTTTGCAATTTATTTTTTAAAGGCTAATACATATGAAAAAGAGAGAACTTGCTGTTACAGTTTAGAAAAATAACAAAGACAATATGTACATTTAAAAATTCAAATTGCTAACTTACAACAGGACAATGTAAATACCAGTAACTAGTGGAAACTGCACAAGAGAATCTTATTCCATAGGAAGAATAATGCTGCAAAATGGTTACTATGCATACCACAAGATAGCATAAAATTACGAACTTAGTGCATACTGATAGGTTATGTACACTTTGATCCTAAGAAACCTATCATGCATATGAATAAGTACCATTATTTTAGAAATATGAGTCAGCAAGTAAAGATAATATTAAAATCTTGCAAGACTTGTCAAAACTTAAAGTGCATACTGCTGGAGCACACTTGATACTGTAGCGAATTTTTTTTGGGCAGGCTATCGAAGTTATTGGCAGTGAATGTTTACGGTCTATTACCTCGAGGCTGGGAGGAATATGACATTTCTTTGATGTGTTAGAATGCCGGTCCAAGTTGGTTAAACTATATCGACTTAAAAGAGCAAAACAACCAATAGTATGTTAACTAAAATAACAGATCATTGCTTTAAAAATGTTGGTAAAGCTAACAAGGGAAACCTTTGATCTTGGATACTCTGAGCTGCATGAAACCATGCTTAGAGTAAAGTTCGATCATAAAAACAACAGTGGTCTGTGTCATTTCCATGCAAAACTTTGCCCTTGTCTGCTAGCACCACAAGACAGTGGTATGTTGTATCACAGATATATAACATAACATAGTAAATCAAAAATATAATAGGGATGACACAGAAATAAATGACATTATACTGGATAGATATACTGATTTTGAAGGACAGGAAGAACCTGAACCGAAGGTGGCTGTTCAGGCAGTACATGACTCATCTCCATAGCAACAGGAATAGTTCAGTCAAGGTGAGTATGGGCTATCTCCAACCAATCAGTCGAGGCCAGTGTATTAGAAGATGTTTATGAGAGCGTACTAGGGAACACTTATGAAGACTATTACAATCATGGCTTCAATTCCTATAGTAAACTAATGAGGCACTATAAGAGCGTCAAAAGTAAATCAGATTACAGATTAATTCTAAATTATGTATCTAACAAAAGGCAAGCAGGATCTCATTTCAAAAGAGACAGACTGCCGCAATTACAAATTATACTGATCTACAGTTCACTATTGGCATCTGCAAATGACAGCACTATAAGTGTCTACAGTAGTTGGCTTGGGCGATTTCAAAGCTTCGATTCCTTTTATCAATAAACTTAAGGTTGAATAAGTCATTTCATACAGACATATTATCACACTTGTCACACATAAGGATATAGAAGATGGTAGTAGTATACGTCAGAAGGAGTAACAGACTGTGGATGAAGTGAACATGTTTATGACAAAGCAGGGTGTGGAGAAAGGAAATGTTTGAAACAGTGACCAGAGCTGCCAGTGTGAAATATCTTCATTATTAGCACTGTCTCACAGAGGAGAGGAAACTACAGCTATACCCAGGTCAGAATAACAAAGTTACTGAGAATGAAGTACAGTTGAGTGTGGAAGGAGGCAATGTTGTCGGCTTGCCAGCGCATGCGCGCTTATTTTGGCTTTAGTAGCAACAGCTGTGTAGATCCTTACTGGACTATCTCCTCACACCGCCTTTTAATGTGCGGTGTTGAGTTCACTTTACAGGTTCATTATATCCTTGTGGCTTAACAAATACACTGCCATGTGTAAAATGATTGTTCCTACTATTCGTATACCTCAACAAAAGCAACAGGAACTGCACTGTTTTTACAATAATCAAAATTAATCACATTCATTTGTCGTATTCGATTCGTAACGAGTATTAAAATGGATCTGAACTGTTAATATAAATACAATAACTAACGACATTAAAATAATATAAACTGCTTGACAACTTAACTAATCACTGTAGTATGCATGTAGTTTTACGCTCATGCACATGAGTATTCCTTCATAATGATGTGAGATTTGTTGTGCAGCTGCAGTACATGCCTGTCAGTCAAAAACACAAAATACAAGCACAAAAATAAAGACAAATTAAGGCAAAGGGCAAATGTCACTTATTTTAGAATCACTTTCTCCCTTGACACTGTCACTATCTGAGCTCTGGTCCGTGGACGAGTCACTTGAATAGCACAAGGATATAATCATATTTTCAATATGACTCTACACTCACTTCACTTTTCCAAGTTTCTTTAACAACCATTTCTGTGTGGCGCACAGCATTTCTCTACTTATATGGAATTATTTGTGCCCCTGCTTCCTATAACAGCCTTTGAATTTCTACCAAAATGAAGCTTTTGTTATTTGTTGCCACATAATTTTTAATCTGTCAGGGTGTATACGCGGACAAGGCAAAAAACATTCCCAGATTTCCCGGTTAAAAATACTCTTTCTCCCGGGTGAAAAAACACTTTTTCCATGTTAAGTGACAGTATATTTTCCCTCAGAACGGCAAAACTTATCAATTCTTTGAATGGTTATGGTTTCATACACAAGTGTAGAATTTCCCGCAACTTTAGAAAATGAAACTCAGGGAAAAAGACACGTTTTGGAAATATCTTTGTTCTGCAGCAACATGTACACTCCGAATTTTTGTATTACGAAAGTATACATCGGAATTCCACCAGACACTGCATGTTACTTTCCAAATCATTGAAATCGAGACTGCGATGTGTTTTTGTAAGCCAGTCATAGCTCATGTCACGTGATCTGGCCAGCAGATATTCAGAGCATAGGACACGTGATGTAGTCAGCCAACAGCAACATCTCTGAACAGGGAAAGTTAATAGTTTAAATTAATATACAAAGTGTTGCCGCAAGGAAAGAAAAGCTTTCACATATAATGTTGGTCTCTAATGTTAATAAGCTGCAAGAGAAGCTAAGCTTTCGCACATAATGTTGGTCTTTTTTGCGCATGTTACATTTTAAGATATAGCACACAAATATGCCAGTAAATTTTTTAATAATGACATAAATGTCTGATCTTCAGGGTTCAAAATACTTCTAAATGGCTCATTATCAAAGAGTTGATTTTTAAATGAGAGTCAAACACTCTGTGATTTAAGAAATTCATGGTACATTCCTGCACATAGTTCAACTTACATAAAAGGATATTTACTTTGCAAGTAATGCTTCTCAAACCACCATTCGCAATATTTTCCCACGACCTGTTAGAAATAGGTTCGTTTCAGAAGTTGCCAGAGAGTGTAGATAACAGGCGACACCGCACTGGCGCAGCTACCATGACGTAGGAAGCCCGTATGTACGTACATGTAAGACATTGAGAGATCATACATTATATCATAAAAGTAACAAGACATCAGTGGATACTCCAAGGACATCTGAATTTCATGAACCATACTAAAATGTGCACATTTAAAATGCATACGTTAAGTGCACATTCGTATGTCCAGAATCCCCATGAAGTAGACCTCGATCAGATATTAAGCTTTTCAATGTGGTTTTCAGGATGTAAATTTAATTGGAGCACAAGTACTGTATCATATCAGGTTTGGTTCTTTGTTATGGTATAATGCCATACGTGCTAGAAGCTGAAAACGTGCACTTCAAATGCAGCGAACAGTTGAAACTAGGTACTGTGGAATTAAACATTTCATCTCGAATACATTGACTGCCTCTGCGGAAAAGGTTAATAAAAGTCAAATTTCTTTAGCAAACAGACAAAAATAACTTAATTGTTCTGCAAGGCGATTAATGCTTGGCTGTCAGAAAGGTGGAAATAAAATAAAATCTGAAACTAATAACTTATTTTAACCTTCCGTGATCATGTGACAGTATTTTAATTCACTTGATAGTTCCCGGCCACAGATATCCGTCTTGTTTTCATTTGACGTCAGAGTAAACGAAGGGGAAACAGCAAAATCACTAAATGTAAACACAGGTCATGTGGAGACCACCCACTATAACAGACTGCTCTGCTCATCAGCCCCAGATCTACAATATTCGCTAAACAGGTCAATACTAAAAAAAAATAAAAAAAATAAAAAAAAAAATAATAATATCGAATTTTCAAGAATATGATTGTCTTGTAGTGCACATCTTTCTGCAAAGTCTGAAACAAAAAACATATGTGTTCGAGGAAATGTAAGACATGTTATTTGGTCTTAAGTGTGCCAAAGTGCAGTGCCACGCCTCTTCATACAGCATTCTTCTATCGCACGTCACTGTATTTCGCTCTGTGGAACTGAAAGGTGTATATTTTGTAATGGACACCATCAAACTATATTCAGGACAGTGGAAATTGAAATGCCCTGTAGTGCCCCTCCTGCTCCAAGTTGGCCAGTTTGACAGCCTGCCCATCTTTAAAAAAAGTCTCACAATTAATAGCGGATGGGATTATTTCTAATCGGGAGAACAAGAACTCTTCAGGAAATTTGCACTCTTTATTGCCTATTACTTAATAACTTGCTGTTTTGTGTGACAAAATTAAATATAGGATACATAAAACCAATAAAGAAAGAGACAAGCAAGAAAGTACACATTTCTTCAATCCTTAGATCATAGCATTTGTTTTTTCTCTCTCTAATCTTGCTACAGCTTTATATGGCGTGCTTTCCTTTCTGCAAAAGAATCTATTACCTCATCAAAGTTCGTCAAACGTTTTGCTACATGAAAAATCTAAATGTCGTTATCTAAGAGTGAAAAAGCTGTTGATACAAATAATACCCAAGACTGGTGTGGTTTCTCGAACTGATTACGACTATTTTGTCACTATCTGCTAGATAAAACAAAATAGGCCTTTCTAATATTGTAGCAATTTTGTAACACACACCAAATAAACGAGACTATTTTGGCACAAATGGTCATTTTTATAACACAACAAAATATAATTCACGAAGTACCAATATCAAATGCCTGTTAGGCCTACTACTAGCAAAAACACTGTATGTTAGGAAATAGTTTCACATTTCATTCATATGCACCAGTTCCTCAAGCATGAGATCGAAAAGTAGTAGTACGAAATTTTTGTATAAATTTTGAATCGTCTTATTCTCCCATAATTTGTGTGATGTCCCTGTTTCTTCTCCTCCCTTGTTCTAACAAACAATCACCACCAACTCTGCAGCTGTTCCTGCCATTGACAAAATTTGTTCGCCGATTAACTTCACTAACCCTGCCGGAATCACGGATTTAGCTATCCCGCTATTATTTTCCGGTTAGGCGTTATTGTGTGTCGTACAAAACATATTCCATGTTACTTCCAGAATAGAACTTAAGTGGCTGATAGCCGGAGACTGTAATACTGGTCCTTACTATAGTTCAATTCATTTATCTTGGCGGCTCGCGCATGCCCGCCCAGACGCGGGAGATTGCAGCGTTGCCAGTTGTACGCGCCAAGAGAAGCAGCGCCGTAGCAGTGTAGTTCCCAAACTTACATTTAGGGGGGAGCACGCAGTTTATGAAGTAAAGCCACCACGGCCGCATTAAACCTTTCGCTGCTACAGAGACGTGCTCCCCGCATTCCACGCCGTGCGCGATTTTGTAACCACTGCACTGCTCGCCTGTGCAGACACATAGTGTTCCGACTGCTTTGACACACTTATCATTCGATTTCACAAAAACTATTTGGCCCAAAAATTTGATTTTGACACATCTTCTTGACTGATACCTTCCCCCCATAAATGACTTAATTTTGTTTCGATTTTCAACGCAGTTATATTGCAGCATTAAATGTAGTAAACCATTGCACGAAATTTTGAAGAGTTTGCAGAGGTAAAGTTCATAGCGTATACTTTCCGTATGTTCGATTGTAGTTACCACAATGTTGAGAATGAAATGCGGACAAGATACCTAAATTTCATATAAAATTTACTGTATAACAACATCTCATTTAATTTAAGTACCAGATTGGTGTCGTATGTAATATTGGGAAATATTCCGTCTTTCGCGACTGTAATAAAAGTTTTATTTACACCGGGCGCGTTTGACTTTATTTTAAAGCACTTCAATCAATCAAAAGGAAGTACACAAAATATGTTAAACAAAACTGTGGACTTACAAAAACATTAGGACTTGAATATACTGTGTATCAGTGCTCTGAGCTATGTCAAATATAATTTTTGTGTGTGGCATACACAAAAAGCATTTATTTGCTAAAACACTGATCGGCCGACACAAACGTTGAATATTGTGTTACCTCAGCACAAAACTACGAAAAGTGGCTTGGCAATGGAGGAGACAAAATGCTGTCCAATGAAGATGCTTCAAAAGAGAAAAACGCGTCTGGTCTAAATAAGACGCTTATTACAGTTGCAGAAGAGGAATATATCTCAATATGAATAGTAAACCAGCGACTGCGGAAGAGGCGATATACAAACAAAACGGATAACATGAATATTGTATGTGTGCCTTTTCGTTGTTTTTAATTGCTGTGAAAAGAAATATTGGAGGAGAAAATTACAAAAACTGAAAACTTATTATGATTATAATGAAGCACAGGAAATTTCAAAACATTACATTCAAACGAATAAAATTCATTAAGTAAGACACTTCGCTATTGTTTTTAAATAAATAAAATATTTAGTATGCAACAAGCCTTGAACTTAGAATCTTCCGATTAGCAGCCCAACACCTCAACCATTACGCCAACGCAGCTACTCATTTCTCGCATCTCCTGGAGCACTCTAAACGTCTGCAAAATAGCGACAAACACTGTTGGGATGACTATGAATTACTCACGTTGCGTCGAAGTACAATAGGAAATAAACAATTACCGCTGTTCTTTATTGCGAAAAAGCGGTTCGTGAGACTGATACAAACACCTTTCCTTGCTATCGCCTGAATTAGGAGGCTTATTGTTTGTTTGGTTTAATTAATTAATAGAATATGAAGCAATTGGTGTAAAGAATGCTTTTTCCAAACTTTCTATAAAAGAAAGTCTGCTATCAAGACATTGCTTTTGTTCAATTACTTCATTTATGACTGAACGTTTCTAAAATTGAAGACACTCGTCCGTGCTCTGCACTGCAGTCGAGATCTGGCAACGTCGTTCTCTGTTCATTGGCTGACTGATTTGTGACGTCAAATGCGCAGAACGAACCTAAACTCGGCCGCCAAGATATATGACGCGCACCTTAGTGTAGCGATCTGGCCAAAAGTTTTGTCAAAATTTCATTTTCTTGGGTACACCGAGAAGATAATACATAATCTTTCTTGCCTGTTATTCCTGTTAGTCATTTATTTCCATTCTGGAAGTCTGAATCTATGGATTTTGCTAGGAATTATAACAATGCTCATCATTTGCAAACCCAATCAACCCCATAATCAGACAGCGATTGGCATTCATCTGTTCGGCTTTACTCCGCTCAGCTCGTATAGCCCCGTCCCCTTCTGTCTGTAGAAAGTTTATTTCTAGATGCGATGAGTATTCTCCTGACAGAGACATCACGTACACTATGCACGCATTCAAAAATCAACTTATGATTCATTCAGAAATGAACTTAAAATGTGCTTAAAAATGTTCAAAAACCAACAGGATTACGTTTCAAAATCATACGAATAATCGATAGACCACTGTGCGCTGGATGCTAGGCGCTTTGTGAAACAAGGCTTTTCCCCCCTCAAGAATATGAATTTGACGCCCCCTTTTCCCGGTAGCATCTAGTTGCTTGCTGCGACTGCTTGCACAGCTAACAGCCACACTCCTGTAACCAGAAGCGGGAAAATCTACTACTCAAATGCGACTCAACTGCACATGTGCATGAGCCTGCTCGTAAATGCTAAAATGAATCTAATGTAAACAGTTGTGACTTCACACTCATCGGAGGCAATTTGTTGTTATGAAGCACTGCTTAGCATTCCTAAATCATTTGACACATTTTGCTGTTGGCAGACACTTGCATGAGCACTGTGTCGTTGCTGTATATGGCGCATTTCCTTTGTAATTTATGTTTTATGGTTTAATATTATTCTGCAGTAGCGGGATACAGTAATATAGAGTATCGGTTCTTACGTCAAAATTACAAAAAATTATCAGAAAACTAAAACTTCCCAGAATTCTAAAAAATTCCTGGGATTTTCCCGGTTTTCTCCTGGATGAAAAAATTCCCGTGTTTTTCCCGGATCTCCCGGGTCGTATATACCCTGTCTGTGCCCAAACCACTTCGATGGTGTTAAAGTGGCAGTGGTATGGTGGGATCCTAAGAACTTAGTGGCCATGTTCTTTAGATGCCTCGTTCACAACATACTGTTGGAACTGCGGCTTATTTTTCTTCAATATTTTCATGAACTTAACCTTACATAAATTGTCCTGAATTTTCATGCTGTGGCGTTTCAACCACTCAACAATACTGGTGGTTTTTTTTTCCATTGCAGCTCTATTTTTAATAACTGAATGGTATGGAGAACTATCCTTTACAATGACAGATGGCCTATCGTGTTTATCTCCTCGTGGTAGTCATTTGTGATCTTGATTTGTAAATGAGAAGATTTATGTACAAAACCAGATGCAGTTCCAGAATGCAAGACAATAATTTGTGTGCCCTTTCCCACTGGAACAGCAGAGCTTCTCTGTATTCTATCATCTATCCTGTCTTTTCTTATGGGATGACAGGCATTTGTGTGCATTTTGTTGACCCACACAATGTCTTCAAACGGGACTTTAATGCTAGATCTTAAAAATCGACAACACCACACTATACTGTCTCCTCTCTCCACCACAATTTTCTGTCCATTAATTTTTTTATAACAAAAACTGGGAGCTCTGATACCTGTTAAAGAAATTTTGCTGCTACTGAATAACTCTGCCCCACAAAGAGTAAAACACAGCTTTTTCGTAGTTGGATTTTGTTCTCTTGCATAATATCCATAGATGTTGAAAGAAATCCATGTTTGTTATGCATGGTTCTGTCCTCTTCTTTCCGGGTGTCCAGAGTTTGGGTGAACCAGGCTCTTCCCCTACTGTACAATATTTCTTCTTACAAATTTTGATGACAGTACCTTCAAGGTGTCTGCAGTTCTTTTGACTACCTTTGTTGGAGGCAGTAGAGTTGTACCACTGTCTCTCCTCCTCAAAATATTCATGCACTGAACACACAAACTCATTTGTCCGACTATGCAAAATGTAAGTAGAATGCTGAACTTTCTGTTTAGCAGTCACACTTTTTTGCGCACTTCCACTACAAGCTTCAGGCATTGATGATGATGTCGGTTTGTTGGGCACTCAACATCGTGGTCATCAGCACCTGTGCTTCAGACATTCTGTAGGGCAAAACAAATTCACCACAAAGAGAAACAAAGCAAACAACAAAACAGACCACAACTGTTTATTTTACCAGCTGCGAGCGTCATCAGCAACTGGCTACAGCAGCTGTTACCTGTTCCTAGATGTCAATCACTTTTTTTATTCTGATCCGGGTATAATGTGTTGCAGTCTGCCCATAGCTCTACTCCACAGCTACCCAATTTGTGTGGCTTTATCAATGGCAGGCAAAATAGCAAACAAGTTGTACATCTATTTTCAAGAGTCACAAGGCACTTTTGGCCCAAATATTTCAAAGGAATTTTAAACAACCTGCCCATCCACATGAAGCCAACCAAACGAAGAAAAATGAATAAAGAAAACAGGAAATGTCTTCTAACTTTAGCCCTTTGCTAACAAGTAACACGGGAAAGGACCCTAAATGCTGTTACACTGAAGATATTGTCACTGAACACAACAAAACATTGCCAACACCTTAATGTTTACTTCTTTTGGCAATAAAAGCTCTATATCAGAAGGATTACCGATTTTGTAAGACTTCAATCTGCCAAACCACAAATGAAGATATATGACTTATTTCATCATCAAACTTCACTCTATGATTTACAGTCAATTTTCTACACCAAAGTATAGATGTATGTTGGAATATCCTTGGCAAAAGGCAGGTCATGACACTGGCATATCCTTATTTGAAAATGCAATTAGTGTGGATTTTTATATTGTACTGCTTGAATGTCAAAGTGATTTCAAATTTAAAGATGTGGCTTTAGTGAGGTGTGCACATTGTTCTCTTCCACTTTGTTTTAACCACACCATCGAAATCTTGTACCTGCACTATGATTAATAAATTACTTTAAGCAGATGGTTTATGGTATTGTTGATTGAAAATGTAATGATTCACTGACATCACTGAATTACGTATAATGTTCCTCCCATGGTATTGATATCTTGTTGTTTTATTTCTCTCTATTAAAATATCACTTTTGGAAGAACATAATGCTTTGCATGGAAACTGTGTGTCCCTTCTAAGAATCTATTGTCTGACAACAGAACACAGTTCATAGCCAAAAAGTTCGAAGAATTTCTAGCATGGGAAGAAGTACATTATGTTTTTATTTCTAGGTACACTCAGCAAAGTAATTCCTCTGAAAGTATCAAGCAAGTGCTAGGCAGCTTATGCCAAACCTTCTGTGTGAAAAGACATTGAATGACCTACCACACACTACCACAAAAGTCTTCCCAGTAGAAGTACTAGGAGGTCGAAAAGAATGCAAACCAATTCTACGGTGGGTTGAAGGCTAGAAGAGAACACCCATATTAATCCAGTGTCATATAATAATATTAATGGCAGAGGATAGGAAGAAAAGGTGGAAGATACATACTCCAATGCAATGCTACAAAGGAGACAGTTCTTGTCAAAAATCATACAAAAAGTATTAAAAGTGAGTAAACCATAAGCAAATTCTATGCATTGTACAAGGGACCATTTCTAGTTGTGATGTGTCTGCTCGTTCTAAGTTTTACATCTTTGGCTACTGGCACAATCTGCCTCTCTAGTCACCGGGTGGCGTTATGGTCGCATGTTAGTGGAGTCTTTGGTTGTAGTTCCTTGGAGTAGCTTGCTGACCACAGGGGCAGGCAGTTGATTGCAGTTGTGGCAGGGGAGGTGGGGTGAGAGAGAGAGAGAGAGAGAGAGAGAGAGAGAGAGAGAGAGAGAGAGAGAGAGAGAGAGAGACGCACATGGGACGTACGGTGAGCTGTTCGCAGAGCTTAAAGGCACATGATTGTCTAAGGGGCCAGTCAGTGAATTATGTATAATTTTCCTCCCATGGTGTTGATATCTTGTTGCTTTGTTTCTCTCTATTAAAATATCACTTTTGGAAGAATGAAATGTTTTGCATGGAAATTGTGTGTACCTTCTAAGAACCTATCGTCTGACAACAGAACACAGTTCATGGCCAAAAAGTTCGAAGAATTTCTAGCATGGGAAGAAGTACATCATATTTTTATTTCTAGGTACACTCAGCAAAGCAATTCCTCTGGAAGTATCAAGCAAGTGCTAGGCGGCTTATGCCAAACCTTCTGTGTGAACAGACATTCAAGGTGGATGGAACTAATAGTACAATTTGGAAAGACATTGAATGATCTACCACAAAAGTCTTCCCAGTAGAAGTACTAGGAGGTCGAAAAGAACGCAATACTTGGGCCTAATACCGACAAAATCGCTTATTTTTTAGGGAGGGTAGTTGTCCTTAGTTAAGTAGAAATCATTCCCATTCTACAGATTCTCCGCATCCTTTGGTTAATTGGGTGTACAATCTTAGAACCATAGTTCTTTTTTCTCCTGTTCCTCTCCAGAAATCAAGCTAGGTAAATGTACTAGGAGTGCAGTTTGGGGTGGGGGACTGAAAGGTACCAGTCTTTGGGGTCTGTCTTTCTTAGGTCCCTAAGCTTCTATAGTCTGATTAAAATTACTTTATAGTACATGTCTGTCACTTGTCACTACACTGTTGTCACATCGACTGCTGGCTACTGCTGGGTTATTGGCAACACACTAACACAGCAGATTACTTCACAAACGCTGTTAATGTGTAATGAAGAGCAATGTTGGAAGCAGCCACTGCGAGGTATTATGGAAATGCTTGATGGTCTGTCAACAGCTGGATTTAAGTGACGAATGACTGAACTCTAGTAGACAACTTGTTTTGTAGCCCTGTATTTGAACTCGTGCCCTAACCTAACCACAACCTCATGATGTGCAACGCATGTATCTGAGAAAACGGTCAACAACTCTCGGCACAACTGCAATAACGATCGCTTTGTTCATGGCCATTATAGCTAACCTCTACGAGCAAGCTCAAGACAGAAATATTTTAATTCCAGCACTCAAAGCAAAGTGTATTTTCTCACCATCATTGGTTACCTGAAACTATGTTCATGCTGCTACACAAGCTGCCACGTTACCAACCATTCAGCAGTATTTCATCACACATGACGATGATGGTGCGTTCGACGAGACTCAAACATACAACTTTCTATACATCAGGTTTATGTGATAACCACTATGCAACTGTAGCAATCTGGGTTAAGTTCTTACATTCACAATGTCGTGTGGAGCTTATCTAATGTAAGCCATTCTCTGTGACTACAATAACTGTATATCCAACACTGCTGAGTATAAAATGTGTTAATTTCATTAGTATTGTGTGTGTGTGTGTGTGTGTGTGTGTGTGTGTGTGTGTGTGGGGGGGGGGGGGGGGGGGTGGAGATACTTAATTGGGGTTGAAATATGAAATAAAAGGGTCATACCTAACATTCAGGATCCAAACATATTAAAAACAAAGCCAGACAAGGAATTGGAAGTGAACTGATTAGTAGTTGTGGCAGTATGGCAATGACGAACAGTTCAGGAGTGATGAACACACTGACTGGAAGAAACCAGCTCCAACGCACGACATGTCAACTATCAAGTAATTTTAATTGGACTATGGTTCTTTCTTTTCCTTTATTTCTTCTGCCAGGTGCTATCCTTCCTCTATCCACACGCAATAATTCCAGGACATGAACCCTTCCTGTTATCTAGGGACCAGAAAGTGTATCAAATATTTTCTACAAAATTCGTAGGCTATCTATTTTTGTCAAATTTCACATCTATTTTTTTTGTTCGTAAATGATTAGACAAACAAAGCCTTAGTTCTTCAGAACTGGCGGTTAAATAGCTGAGTGGAAACTTTTTGACTTGAAGGTTAGATTTTGCAAGAACTTCGACACCATTTTCTTCTGAAATGGCCATTGTTTGTCTGTATTTAAGCTTTCAAAGATGACTGTTCTATTGAAAGGCAGCAGCACTTTCCAGCCGGTGAAGTGAATTTGTTGCCAATTTAAGGCGTGTCTAGACATTATTTGTCTTTTGCTGCCCAATTCGCTGGTCACAAATTCTGCAGACTTTTTGATTTTACCTTTTGTAGGAATTCATAATCATACAACCCATGCTTGATAACGCTACAGATAGATCTGACAAAGCACCTACCGTAGAAGTATAACCGAATGTACAGTACTGTATCATAATGTTAGGGAAGGAATTTTGGAGCAGCCGAAAAATGTTACAAATTTTGTTTTCCAATCACTATAGTGCAGAGTGCAGGCACTTTAGGCTATAGTAGCTGATGGTTACAAGTGTAAACAAACTATAACTTTGACTGCAAGTGGGGGAGAGGAGCAGTGTGGCAAAACAAGCCCACCACCCCCCTCCCCCCTCTTTCGCAGGGCAGCGGCCTACAGCAGAACAGACACTGTCACAGGAATCAGTGTCCACATTATACCATCTTTTGCTAACAAACAAGTGTAGGCATTTCTTCGTTATAAAATGCTAGGTGGCATTTGTTTTAGATAGACAATTCAACTGCCTGCAACTGCATAGCCTCAGATTATTGAGTGCATTGATACAATTTTGCATTCATACACTTTTTATTTTGCAAACAGGCTCTTATGCACTATCTTTCCAAACTGGGTTTCATCAGATAATGTACAATACCAATATCTGAAAAGTGGTTACATTTTCCAGATTTATATAGAAAATAAAGCGATTCTGAACTCTATCATAAAATAGTTCATCTGGATACAATTTGCTATGAAATAGCGTCTATTAATTAATTTCACATTTTGAGGCAGAATTCGCATTTATTTTGCATTTTCTGCAAAATGTGAATTTTTTTGGTCCCTACTTATATCAACATCTTGCAAGTGCTTGCAAGTGCAGCAAAGAGCGAAGTGCCATGTGCGGCTCCAAGGAATACCAACGACTAATATAACATATAGCAGTAATGTCAACATATACTGAATCTTTTTGTAATAGCATTTTGTTTAATTGGTTGAATGTCATAAGCTCAAATGGATATCAAACAAAGAAGCATGATAGTCTCTAGTCTGATGTACAGTCAATGTGTAATAAAATAATGAAAATGATTAATTTTTGCCAGTAAAATAATTACATTACAATGTGTAATAACGTCTGATTGTAAGTCCAAGTTGTCGAATAGTGGTTTAGAAGATGTTGGCGTCTAATCAACATTTAAGAAGATTTCATCTAGTCAGGATTTCCACAAATACTACAGGGACAATGTGTAGTTTATTGTTAACATATACATTGACCAAACTCTCTCAGACGGAGTAAAAAACTTCCATTTGGACTGCAAGATTTCAACTGCATCACTTAAGTACCTGTATATAAATTTGAAATAATTACGCTGGCTGTACCATTAAATTTAAAAAGTAATTTGAATCACGTATTGGATTGAAGGTGGATAGTATTAGCAAGCTACACAGTGACAGTGGGGAAGGCATTCACAAGCACACACAATGACCCGCTGTTGCCATCAAATTTATTGACAATGAGGAAGGGATATGAGTAACACTTCTTATAGAACATGCAGCAATATGTAAGATGGCGTGCAAATTTACAGCAGGAGAGATACAATACAAAACAGGCTGGGACTGAAGTAGTTACTGCAAAGTAGAACAAGTGAAGTGTATACAACAACAGTCCAAATCATAATATGGATAATGCGTTATTAGATGGAAATTTCTCTGATGCCATAAATAATACAAAGAAATACTGCCTACTTGACCAGTGTCAACATGGAAACTGTTAAAGGAAAATGTTGCATAGATTGATCAAACAATGTAGTAGAATATTTGCGTGCAACACAAAAACACAGGAAGTGTACTGTGAAGACACTGTAGTACACTAAAGGTTACAGTCTCGAACCGCCACAGGACAGAAACCGCCACAGGACAGAAACTTTAAACTGCAGATGATTTTATAATACATATCCACTCCGAACACTTCGTGTCCTTCCCATAAGTACAACTGTTACAAAATCTGCAGTTAAAGTTTCTTTCCTGTGACAGTAACCTTTAGTGTGCTGCAGTGTCTTCACAGTAAAGTCCAAGACACACACCCACATTTACTTTTATGTTAAACACTAACAACAATGTTAATGCTAGTGATAAAAATAGTCTACTTACTACATGTCAAACCAAGGACAAACAGAGCGAGTGCAACAAACTCAAACATAAAAAAAAACTGTTGGACCATTAGCTTTATGGAATTTTCAATTTCTTCATTAAGCAACAGTGAAAAATGGAAAAACCTGTAATTAGTTTAGGTGTTGAAAAGAAGGGCTTTTCAGGCCTCAAATCAAGGGAGAAAGAAGGTAAAAATATGATCCCAATGCAACAAAGAGGAATCACGAATCAGGTCAAGCCAGGTCCAGCTTAACCCCAATGCACTGTTAATTCCTTCAATACTTTCTCCTCTATAGATAGACAAATGAAGTGTGTGGTTCCACAAGCTACCACTGCCAATTTTTAATCTGTATGTCTCACACTGTCTGGTTAGCAGCAGCACTTTTTAATCTTGATTTGACTGAAGTTTAATCTTGATTGCTTTCTTATAAACATTTGAGTATTTCCACACCAAAACCACAATCTCTTCAAATAATCGTAATTTTGATTAATGGCCTGCTCGTGATACTGACCACAGGTTAAAATATGTTTTTCCTTTGCATTCAATAAGAAATAACAAAACAGATTTAACCTTGCATTTAAAACTTTAAAATCTAGGGCTAAATGTTACCATATTCTCTCATTAAAAATACTATTCGCAATATTAAAATAATCCTACAAAATTCTGTTTATAATTAAGCTAGAAGTCATTTATCAGCAAAAAACACGCACATTCCTATGAGTTGAAATGCAACAATAATAGCTACTAACCTAACTGGCTGTAGTTATTTAGTCCAAATACATAAATATGGTTCTGAGCTTTGGCATATGTACACCAAGTTCCAGCCCAGATATCTTCAAAGCCAAGTTTCGACCTGGGATTAATAGGCACTGGCGCAGGTACCAATAAATGCCCTAAAATGAGAGACACAACAATAATCATAACAATGATACAACTCTGTAAGTAACATTTCACACAGGAGGAAAATCTAATCCATTCTTAACTTGATACATAACACAAAATAGAACAAAAAATAGGTTTCTCTAATTTTTACCAGTAAGAGTTGGGATTCCTAATTTTGCTAGACAAGTAATAATTGTCACAAAAGTTTGATAACCAGTGATGTTTCACAAGAGAAAACAATGAATCATCTTGGACTGGGATTTTGCGTCAATTATAGAGGGTGATTTCAATTCTCAGCTTTGAGTCATGACGTCATGAGTTTACAATACAAAGGAAATGTAACCTGTGTTTGTCTTATAACTGGTGTAAACTATTCTGAATATCTCACATTTTACGAGGGTGAGGTTAGGCAGGAACCTAAGAGTGCTGCCTACATGGCTGCAAAGGAAATGAACAGCAATCATATTTATCCCCCCCCCCCTCCCACCCACACACACACCCCACCTTTAGCTACATAGCTCAATTCAAGTTGTCTATTCCACTTTTAGTTATTTTTCATTAGGTGTGTAGTGCAATTTCTATTAAATTTTTTTTCGTTTTGTTTCACTCTGTTTACTTAACTGTACAGCTCAATTCTATTTGCCAACTCCCCATTTTGATATTTTTAGCTAGTTCTGTCGCCTCTCACATTTCCTGTATTTTACTATAATTGTGTTTCTGGGGTTCTTACAGTACACGTTAGTTTCTCCCCAACCAGAACTAGTTTCGTACAGCTGTCTTGTTAGTTCATAATTTATTGTTAAGAATTTCCATGATTGTATAATTCATGGTTACATTTCAGTGTCATGTAAGCATTTGAGAGTGTTAATCGCCATTTTGATGTTTTGAGAGTGTTGATCGCCATTTTGATGTCTTGAGTGTGTTGAATCTTTGAGACCGTATGATGTTACTGCTCAAAGCCACCAGTGGAATCTTACACTAGAATTAATACAGAATTTCTTGAGAATCGATGCTCTTCTATTTGGTCATCTAGCTGCACTGATATTTACAATTTCAAATTCAATCTACATTCTGGAAAAAATGTATCGTTTATCCAAAATGTGACACCCATTTTTAATTTTTGAAAATGTGCAGAATGTATAAGAATTATTTTCTGCCTTACAAGAAACACTTTCATTATATAAATTGATACAGAAAAAGGGGCCACGATAGTATGTCTCAAGTTAAATCTTTATTCTCCAAAACATATTATACTCTATAACATGTAATCAATAGTAATATTAGTTATGATAATACTATGAAAAGGATACATTGCTACTCACCATGTAGCAGAGATGCTGAGATGCAGATAGGCTCAACAAAAAGACTACTGAACATGTAAGCTTTCAGCCAGAAGGCCTTTTTCTGAAATAGACAACATACACACACAAATTCATGCAAAAACAGAGCGCACACACGCATACACATGGCCAATGGTCATGTGTGCATGTGCGTGCGTGCGTGCACACGCGCAGGTGTGTGTGTGTGTGTGTGTGTGTGTGTGTGTGTGTGTGTGTGTGTGTGATGCATTTGCATGAATGTGTGTGTATAGGTTGTCTATTTCAGAAGAAGGCTTTCTGGCCGAAAGCTTATGTGTTTAGTAGTCTTTTTGCTATGCTTGTCTGTGACTCAATATCTTCGCTATATGGTGGGTAGTAGTCTGTCCTCCTCATAACATTGTCATTTTTCCATTCTGGATTTCCCATTGTTTGCATTATCAAACCATTAGGCTGTAGACACTCAACTCATCAAAACTGTCTTCCTCATTAGATCATTAGATAAAAAACAAACAGTATTTCATACGTATAATAATTGTTCAACACAACGCTTACCTAATCCTTGTCTGCAACTACGATTTGCAGCACGTTCTGATACTCGACCTAACTGTCCTTGTTCACCACATCCACATGTGTAAATATGCCCGTCATTAGTAAGCATGACTAGATGATCAGCTCCAGATGCGATTTTCACAGTCATCAATCCAGGGAGAATTTCAACTGGTTTCTGCTCAGCAACACCTGCTTTCATGAGCCCCATTGAACCACTGGAATCCTAAATTTTGAAAACATTGTTTCCTTTAGCAAATATTACATATCTTACAAATAAAATAATACAAAAAAATCCCAAAATCACCTACACTCTCAGCACTTGGCCAACCATACCACACTTCACACTTACTGTCCAACTTTATGACTGCAATAGTCATTCTTGAACTTCAGTATAGTTGCTAGCACATGACAAACAACAGAGAGGACTGGACTATTTTTCTGCTGGTATTCAGAGTTTGAAATAGTTTTTACAATCTATTAAACACTGAAAAATAACTGTTCATGGTGCTGTGGTATGTGCTGACAGCATCTGAATGTGTGACTGGGTTGCTTGGCAAAAAAGTGTGCGTAATATGGAAACAACAACTCGGCTGAAAACCCAGGAGTGCACAATTAACCAATTACAATAAGAAAACCATAGATATCACAATTTACAATGAGAAAACCAAAGATATCACAACAGTTCAACCTCACCAATGAATATTAAGAGACAAACTAATGAAAGGCTATCACCTCATCACTAGTGATGTGCTGGGCAAATGTCCAGTGGCCAGGACATTTATAAATGGGCATTTGTCCAAAGCAGTTTTAAATGGACACAATTTGGGCATTTATAAAAAAAAGTACTTTTTAAAGTTTTTACTGCTAGAATGTAGAAGATACCAATTAAAATAACGGATGAGAAGATACTCCCGATATTAGACTTTAGCAAATGTTTACATTTAAACACACACATGTCAATCATTGCCTTTATTAACAAGAACAAAAGTAAAGAAGAGAGAAGCATGTTTTTTAAGTAGCATTCCAACTTGCTGTATCACAGAAGTGAGAAGTGTCTCTCTCCACACACACACACACACACACACACACACGTATGTGTATGTTTAACAGCAGTGTAATGATAAGCTAGTATTAAAAAACATTGTCCTTAGGTCACTGCTTAGTAATGTAACAATTTGTGATCCATTTCAAATCTCTGAACATTACTGAAGAATGATTATTGATAACAAAATTATTACTGAATGTATTAAACAGCTGACATGTGTTTCCTGGTAATAAATGGTTTCTTAAATATTAAACTGTTTTCAGAGGAGGGGGAAAAAAGAAAGAAGGAGAAGAGCTAGCTTTATTGTTAGATGGAGTGACATTTTGAGACTGACTACTTTTGTATGACTGCACTGCTGTGAAGATAAAATGAGATACTTGCTAGCAAAGAATCGATGCTGAAATCATTAGATTTTATTTTTTTACTCTAATATTTTTGCAGTAGTACAGTATAATTAAAAATACTACCTACAGGCTACCTACTTAATATGAACTACACTTTATTTCAAGAATTACTTTTAAACTTGAGGTCTGCTGTCTTTTCTTCTTTTAGTATGTACTATTCCAAGAACTGATCTCATTAAAATGATAGTTACATTTACAGTCCAATAACTCTTCCATGACACTCAAACAGCTTTTTCAGCTTGGTTACTCAACACCTTTTCCAATACAAATTATCAGTTTAAAACTGTAAGTGCTTCTTATCAATTAATCTTTAAACTGCATAAATGCCCTGGCATTTATGGATTTTGGGCATTGTCCCAGACATTTATCCTGTGCATTTGCCCCAACTTGTAAATGCCCAGGCATTTAAATCACAACTCATCAGGTGTGTTGATTCCATACAATTAGTCATGTTTGAGAGTTTAATGTATGATTTGTTGCTTGGACTACAACAGACTGAGCACCTCGCTACAGAACACATTGCCTACATGTAATAAGAAAAATATGTAAACAGTCTGACTATAGCATGCTCTCATGATTTGGTTTAGTGGCACATCAATGGGTTGCAAATTATTCTTGTGTATCTGATGTAACAACTGCCTTCATGGCACTTACTTTGGTTTATTTATGCTTAATATTTTACTTGTCTGTGTGTACATTATTTATAAATAAATACTGTGAAACTTTAAATTTACAACCTTTTGCTTTCATATATGGAGCTTTGAAGATGACGAAGAAATTGAAGAAATGTATGATGAGATACAAGAAATTATTCAGGTAGTGAAGGGAGACGAAAATTTAATAGTCATGGGTGACTGGAATTCGACAGTAGGAAAAGAAAGACAAGGAAACATAGTAGGTGAATATGGATTGGGGCTAAGAAATGAAAGTGGAAGCTGCCTGGTAGAATTTTGCACAGAGCATAACTTAATCATAGCTAACACTTGGTTCACGAATCATGAAAGAAGGTTGTATACATGGAAGAACCCTGGAGATACTAAAAGGTATCATATAGATTATATAATGGTAAGACAGAGATTTAGGAACCAGGTTTTAAATTGTAAGACATTTCCAGGGCCAGATGTGGACTCTGATCACTATCAATTGGTTATGAGCTGTAGATTAAAACTGAAGAAACTGCAAAAATGTGGTAGTTTAAGGAGATGGGACCTGGATAAACGGACTAAACCAGAGGTTGTACAGAGTTTCAGGGAGAGCATAAGGGAACAATTGACAGGAATGGGGGAAAGAAATACAGTAGAAGAAGAATGGGTAGCTTTGAGGGATGCAATAGTGAAGGCAGCAGAGGATCAAGTAGGTAAAAAGATGAGGGCTAGCAGAAATCCTTGGGTAACAGAAGAAATATTGAATTTAATTGATGAAAGGAGAAAATATAAAAATGCAGTAAATGAAGCAGTCAAAAAGGAATACAAACGTCTCAAAAATGAGATTGACAGGAAGTGCAAAATGGCTAAGCAGGCATGGCTAGAGGACAAATGTAAGGATGTATAGGCTTATCTAACTAGGGGTAAGATAGATACAGCCTACAGGAAAATTAAAGAGGCCTTTGGAGAAAAGAGAGCCACTTGTATGAATATCAAGAGCTCAGATGGAAACCCAGTTCTAAGCAAAGAGGGGAAAGCAGGAGGGTGGAAGGAGTAGATAGAGGGTCTATACAAGGGTGATGTACTTGAGGACAATATTATGGAAATGGAAGAGGATGTAGATGAAGATGAAATGGGAGATACAATACTGCGTGAAGAGTTTGACAGAGCACTGAAAGACCTGAGTCAAAACAAGGCCCCGGGAGTAGACAACATTCCATTAGAACTGCTGACGGCCTTGGGAGAGCCAGTCCTGACAAAACTCTACCATTTGGTGAGGAAGATGTATGATACAGGCGAAATTCCCTCAGACTTCAACACGAATATAATAATTCCAATCCCAAAGAAAGCAGATGTTGACAGATGTGAAAATTACCGAACTATCAGTTTAATAAGTCACAGCTGCAAAATACTAACACGAATTATTTACAGACGAGTGGAAAAACTGGTAGAAGCCAACCTCCGGGAAGATCAGTTTGGATTCCGTAGAAATGTTGGAACACGTGAGGCAATACTAACCTTACGACTTATCTTAGAAGAAAGATTAAGAAAAGGCAAACCTACGTTTCTAGCATTTGTAGACTTAGAGAAAGCTTTTGACAATGTTGACTGGAATACTCTCTTTCAAATTCTAAAGGTGGCAGGGGTAAAATACAGGGAACGAAAGGCCATTTACAATTTGTACAGAAACCAGATGGCAGTAATAAGAGTCGAGGGGCGTGAAAGGGAAGCAGTGGTTGGGAAGGGAGTGAGACAGGGTTGTAGCCTCTCCCCGATGTTATTCAATCTGTATATTGAGCAAGCAGTAAAGGAAACAAAAGAAAAGTTTGGAGTAGGTATTAAAATCCAGGGAGAAGAAATAAAAACTTTGAGGTTCACCGATGACATTGTAA
This sequence comes from Schistocerca piceifrons, assembly GCF_021461385.2. Classification (NCBI taxonomy): domain Eukaryota; kingdom Metazoa; phylum Arthropoda; class Insecta; order Orthoptera; family Acrididae; genus Schistocerca; species Schistocerca piceifrons. The sequence continues at coordinate 115,633,146 of NC_060139.1, read as the reverse complement.
TTCTGTCAGAGACAGCAAAGGACTTGGAAGAGCAGTTGAACGGAATGGACAGTGTCTTGAAAGGAGGATACAAGATGAACATCAACAAAAGCAAGCTGAGGGTAATGGAATGTAGTCAAATTAAATCGGGTGATGCTGAGGGAATTAGATTAGGAAATGAGACACTTAGAGTAGTAAAGGAGTTTTGCTATTTGGGGAGCAAAATAACTGATTACAGTTGAAGTAGAGAGGATATAAAATGTAGACTGGCAATGGCAAGGAAAGCATTTCTGAAGAAGAGAAATTTGTTAACATCGAATATTGACTTAAGTGTCAGGAAGTCGTTTCTGAAAGTATTTGTGTGGAGTGTAGCCATGTATGGAAGCGAAACATGGACGATAACTAGTTTGGACAAGAAGAGAATAGAAGCTTTCGAAACGTGATGCTACAGAAGAATGTTGAAGATTAGGTAGGTACATCACGTAATTAATGAGGAGGTACTGAATAGATTGGGGAGAAGAGAAGTTTGTGGCACAACTTGACTAGAAGAAGGGATTGGTTGGTAGGACATGTCCTGAGGCATCAAGGGATCACAAATTTAGCATTGGAGGGCAGCGTGGAGGGTAAAAATCGTAGAGGGAGACCAAGAGATGATTACACTAAGCAGATTCAGAAGGATGTAGGTTGCAGTAGGTACTGGGAGATGAAGGAGCTTGCACAGGATAGATTAGCATGGAGAGCTGCATCAAACCAGTCTCAGTACTGAAGACCACAACAACAACAACAACAACAACACGGAGGTTCACAAATTGTGTTAGCAAAGCAGCAAAGTCTGTGCGTAGGAATACCTTAAAAGTGAAGAGGTACATTTCTGTCACATAAGCCCGACATAATGTCCCTATACAACCTGTCACCATCCAAGCATTTAAATTATTTTTGTATGTGTACAAATTATTTTTGATAATTGTAAATGAAATAATATTTATAATTTTTAAACAATGGAAAGTCCAGGTTGGAATAACAACACTTTGAAAAGTCCAGGTAGGAATAGTAACAATGTAGGAGAAGATAGACTGCTAATTACCATTTAGATGATCCTGTAAGTCGCATACAGGCACAAGTGAAAGACACTGACACACAGCTTTCAGCCACAGCATTTGTGTAAGTGGCTTTTAATTGTGCCTGTCTGCAACTTACCATGTGATCTTTATGGTAAGTAGCAATCTATCTTCTCCTACATTGTTGCTATTTCTACCTGGAGTTTCCATTATTTGATTTGGCCGAACGGCATTTCTTCCATACTACAACCATGTGATGTTTTCCTTTTCTACTCTTTTCAGCGTCCATTCTTTATCTGCTTGCCTGAGTTTATTCATTGCCTTCAAAATCAAGTCTACTTTCGAGCCACACTGGATCAATGATTGCTCATGCCCAATGCATGCTTCAAGACCACGCCTATCATTCATGCAGCGTCTGATGCCCCAAATTCTTTCCTCCAATAGTTACAATTATATTTATTCCTGCTGATCCCAATTCATTCCTCATCCTGACACCCTTTATCACCACACACACACACACACACACACACACACACACACACACCTGTTCCTTTTCTCCCACTTCACTGTACATTTCTAACATAGCTGTGTGTATTGTTATATGGTTTCAAGCATTTTTTCACATTTTTATGTATCTGTGTGTGTTTTAGCATTTCTGTGTGGGTATTTAAGTATTTTGTTACGCATCCTTTCTCTCATCCAATTCCTCTCACAACCATCAACATCTATTTTGTCCCTTACTGTGCCTTTCCCATTTCCTTTACTCCATTCCTGCATAATGTAGCCCAGCTCCATCTTTCTGCACCAGTTCAGAAAAGTATACCTTTCCCTGGCTAAAACTCAGTCACACATCCTATTTCTCAAATGCTTCCTAAACCATGGAATACCCCTAGATGACCTAACCATAAAGATTCCTTTCTCTGGAACCCACCTCTCCTTTCCAAATGACCGTCATCTTTTCAGATTCTGCCCCCCCCCCCCCCCCCCAACCTATCACCCACTGGTTGCCTTCCAGGAATTCCTTACCTCCAACTTACCATCATCATCCTTCCCCAGATCCCTTCCACAGATCCTTCCCCAGATCCCTTCCACAGAACACCAACCTTTGAGTAAGAAAACAGCCATATGTGACCTCAAAACAAATCCTGACTTAATCATCCTACCTGTATTCAAAGATTCCACCACTGTTGTTACAAATCACAGTGAGTACCTGCCAGAAGACACTGCCAATTATCTGACTCATCCACCAATTAACTCTGCCAGAGTGACCCCATCCCAGAAGTCAAACACAAACATCAATCCCTGCTTAAAGCCCTAGGCTCTTCCCAGAACTTCTTCTTTGAGTCAATTTCCCTTCTCACCCCACATACTCTCCTCCTACATGCTCCCCAAAATCCACAAACCCAACAATCCAGGATGCCCTATTGTGGCCTGTTATTGTGCCCCAACTGAAAGAATTTCAGCCCTTGTTTTTGTTTTGTTATGTTATGTTTTAGGGCACAAAAACAACTAGGGTCATATGTGGCTATGTCAAAACTGTAGAACACAAAGACAAAGAGGGCAGTTAAAAACGACTACATGTCAATCCCAATCAACAGAAAAGAAGACAGCTAAAAACAGGGACTTGGGAAAAGGTCTACAAAATAAGCCATAGGGAAATGGAGATCCACAACTAAAAATTAAATGGCCTTCGCCATATTGCTACGATGGATAAAAGGTAAAACGCCATCAACAGCTTGTGCGTTGTTCACTAAAATGGCACATAACTCACACGGTAAACATGAACGGGTATGTAAACAGTTAAAAATAAAAAAAAAATGGTAGACAGTCAAAGTTACGTGCACAAAGTGGTGGGGGAGCAACACTTAACAAATGGTGATGGCTAAAAAGACATTGCCTAATATGCAACATAATTAAAATGATCTCCTTGCAGCATGAGGACTAAGAGGAGATCGTCCAAGCTGCTGGGAGAGGCTTAATAACACGGAGCTAGTTCCCATGAAGGGAGGACCAGTGGTGATGCCAAAGTCACACCATCTGCTGACAGACAGCAACACAGAGATCATAGGAGGGAATGTACGAACTAGCAGGCTGAGGTACGAGGACTGCAACATTGGCAGCAGCGTCAGTGGCCTTGTTTCCTGTCTGACCAATGTGATCAGGGACCCACATAAAAATCACAGTGGCTCCATCAAGAGTGAGGAAGTGACAGCTTTGCTGGACCCATTCCACTAAGAGATGAACAGAATACAGCACACATAGGCTTTGAAGGGTGCTCAGATAGTCTGAGCAGACAATGCAACTGAAAAGCCTGTGTCGCCAGATGTACTGCATGGCCTGATACAGGGCGAACAGCTCTGCTGTAAATACTGAGCAGTGTTCCGGAAGCCGATACCGAAAAACGTCGGCACCAATGACAAGTCACACCTGACACCACAGTCAGTCTGAGAGCCATCAGTGTACAAAAAGGTACTATCCCAAAGTTCCGTGTGAAGATCATTAGCCTGAAGGTGATAGAGTGAGGCTGGGGTAGTGACCTTAGCAACCAAATGAAGGCCAAGGTGAACATGGACCACCACACGAAGCCAAGGTGGTGAAGGGTTTACACCCACTGGAAAAGTTACTGGTGGCATGAAGTTAATCTATCAGAACTAGAGCCAATACCAAACTCCAGGAGGTAACAGATATGAGGAGGGCACCATATACCGGCAATCAAAGGAGTCATTGAAGGAGGAGGCCACACATGGCAAACAAACAGCACATACTACATCTGGTGAGGAGAAAGTCACCACAGTAGGACAGCAGTAGTTCGGCAGCTTCTGTATTTATGCATACAGACTCAATTGAGGTAGTGTAAAAGGTGCCAGTGGCCAAACGGATGCCACAATGGTGGATAGTATTGAGATGGCAAAAGAGGGACAGTTGTGCAGGTACTTAAACAGAATACCCTTAGTCTAGTTTCTAACGGACAAGGGACTGATACAAAGGGAGGAGAGTGGTTTGATCTGCACCCCATGAAGTACCATTGAGGACACTTAGGACATTGAGGGACCACATACAGTGGGCTGTCAGGTAAGACACGTGGGACAACCAAGGAAGTTTCCTACCAAGCACGAGGCCCAGGAATTTTGTAGTGTCAATGAACGGAAGAGCAACATCTGAATGTGGACAGCATCTGGCCCTGGGGTGAAGGATCGGGATGATGTTAGAACACGGTGCAGCTCCCTCATAGTAAAGGCGGCATTATAGCATTCACGATTCTGAAAAGAGAGCCTCCTCCGCTCATTTCCAATGAAGGAAGGCAGGGTGGTAGTGGATGGAACTCGAAATTGCCACAAAATGGTGGCCTAAGGTGTTGGAGTCAGCAATGTAGTCCACCATGACATTGCTTGCTACTGTCAGGCCGAAAATTGTGGAATGGATCTCGGTCCCAGAGAGCCATCGGAGGTTGGTCTACAAGACAAGAGGGTGTGGAACTGTTAAAAGAACTAGTACAGGAAATCCAGCTAGCTTTTTTGCTATCCCGAAGAACCTGATGACACTGTACACGCAACTGTTTGTAATGAACGCAGTCTGCCATCATAGGATGGCAGTTAGAAACGCGAAGAGCATATCTCCGTGCGCAAATCACGTTGTGGCACGCCTCAGTCCAACAAGGGACCGGGACACAGTGCGGTAAAGAGAGAGTGCTGCAAATGGAAAATTCTGTGGAGGTAAGGGTAATGTTTGTAAGATATTCCACCTGGTCTCACAACTGGGGAAATGTTGTTCATCGAAGGTCACCAGGGAGGAGTAAAGCCTCCAGCTGGCCTTAGCAGGCTGCCATCTGAGTGTGCACATAGCTGGGGTAGGAGTCAGCAAACAGATAGCACAAGTGAAATTGTTGCGGAAGTATGTGTCAGAGAGAACAGACAACTTGAGAAATGGGGAAGCAGGGCAGTGCAGAAGGATAGGTCCAAATGGGAATAGGTGTGTGTGGAGTCTGAAAGGAACATGGGTGCTCCAGCGTAAGGCAGAAGAGGTTAAGTTGGTTAAGAAGGTCAGCCACAATTGCACCTCTCAGGTAGGTTCTCTGAGAAACCCAAAGGGGATGGTGTGCATTAGTCACCGAGCAGCAGAACGGGTGAGGTACTTGCCCAATAAGGTAGAGGAAGTCTGCCCTGGTGACATCAAATGACAGAGGGGTGTAAACAGTACAAAGGGAAAAGGTCATGTGAGGAAGGAAAAGGCAAACTGCAACAGCTTGAAGGCGGATAGTCGGGGAGATGGGTTGACAATGAATGTCATCCTGTATAAGCAGTATCATCCCCCAGGAGATGGAATGCCGACCTAGGGGGGAAGGTCAAAACTGACTGGGAAGAAATGCGAGAGCTCAATGTTGTTGTGAGCACTTCATGGGAGTATTCCCTCTGTCCTTTCCGGCCTGCCGGTTGTGTAGCTGGTGACTTCACCCCATGAGGAGGAAGTTTGGTGGCGTGTTGCACAGCTGGAGGAGGCGGGAGGGACACTACCATGTTGCTAGATGTTTTCACAACTGCGGTGCTAAATTTGAGGTCGCATATCTGCATAGCCTGTCCTTCATGGAGCCTGATGTAGCAAGAACAGTACTGTATGTGCCAGATGGTAGAACTGCCAACCAGCCAACAACTTTCAAGTGACTGGGTAAGGCACTTTTTCCTTCATCTGGATCTCCTGGACAACCCGCTCATCCAGATATGCAGGACAATCGCAGGAGGTGGCGGCGTGGCTGCCATTGCAGTTGATGCAGTGGGGAGGAGGTGGACAATCGCCCTAGTGAGCTTTCCTACCACAAGTTACACATTTGGCTTGGTGTCGACAGGACTCTAGAGTGTGGTTGTAATGACGACACTGGTAGCAGCGCATCAGGTTTGAAATGTCTGGACGGACTGTGGTAACTTCATAGCCTGCTCTGAACTTTGACAGACGCACCACTCTATCAAAAGTGAGGAAAAAAGTGTGTGTAGGCACTAAGGATGAACCTACATTTTGCATCACCCAATGGATGGCAATGAAACCCTGATCAGAGAGGTAAATTTGGATTTCCAGGACTATGATTACCTTTCATCAGGCCCTGAAATGAGGGACACCCTACCCGAGATCCTTCTCAGCCCTTCTGAAGTTGTGTTCCATCGCCTACCTTATCTCCACAACATCATAGTCCATCCCTATGCTGCTCCCAATCCCAACCACTTGCCACAAGGATCATACCCCTGTAGAAGACACAAGTTCAAAACCTGCCCAATCCACACAACCAGCACTTCCTATTCCAGTCCTGTCACAGTTTAATCCTACCCAATGAGGGGCTGGGCCACCTGTGAAAGCAGCCACTTAATTTATCAGCTCTGCTGCAATCATTGCACAACTTTTTATATTGGTATGACTATGACCAGCTGTCCACCAGAATGGACGACCACCACCAAACCGTGGCCACGAGCAAAGTAGGCCACCCTGTGGCAAAACATGCAGATGAACATAACACACACTATTTCAATGGCTGCTTCACTACCGGAGCCATCTGGTCCCCCCCTCCCCCCTCCAACAATAGCTTTTTTGAGCTACACTGATGGGAGTTATCCTTACAACAAATTCTCCACTCCCGTAATAATACCGGCCTCAACCTACAGTAACATACTGTCCACACCCCCTTCACTGAACAGTTTTCACCCCCTCTGTCATATCAACTCCTCCCCAAGTCATCTCCCACCCTCTTTGTTGGCTGCCCTCAGTCAACCCCACTCGCCAATCTTTCCCCACTCTTCTCTTCTCCTTTTTTCCCTACTTCCTTGCCCCACAACCTGCTGACATTGTGCCTGTTGGCATTCTAGTACCTGCACACTCCACCAGACAACGTTCCTCTCCCCCCCAACCTCTATATTACTATCCCTTTCTCTTCCCATCCTCCTCCAGACTGCTGCTTACATCCTACATGACAGTTGCAATCTGGCCTGAGCTGCCAGAGTTAGATGCTTTGTGAGTGAGTTGTGCTTGCTCGTGTGTATGACTGGTGTGTATTCCTCTGTTTCTCTTTTGCTGATAAAGGCTGTGGCCGAAAGCTTTGTGTTAGTGTGCCTGTCTGCAAAATACTGTCTCTTTTTGGCCCGAGGTCCAAGTCTGGATGAAATGTGATAATTGGATTGAAATGATTCTATAAAACGCTATCACACTTTTTGTGCGTAGTGGCTTCAATACTTTCCTGTATCACACTTGACAACAATAACGTTTGTGTGATGTCATATATCCTCTGCTATAATTGGCTGATATAAGTGCTGTGTTGTTTTACATATTTGTCAAACTAAATGACCTTATTTGGTGATTTTCTTATTTATACTTGCCAAAAATGAAAATATGGAATTTAACAAATGCACCGCATTGAAGACCTCTCCAAATCGGGTCTTTTGCACACAATTTCTTGGGCAAAAATGTTATATTGTCAAATAACCAGGGTGGATTTAATTTGAACCTAAGGTATCTTTGCTCGATGTCACATACAGGGTATCAGATCTTTATGCTGAGAATGAACAGTTATTTTAAGGTTATAAGAAATCTCAGCCTTGAGAAAAAGTCAAGGTCCAATCCCAACATTAAATAACTGGGAGCCAACAATATTATTAAACTGCTGCCCTGAGGTTAATGACATTTATACAAGGAAATGAAGAAAATGGCAAATTCATAGCACTTTGTTAAAACCATTCATTTCATAAAACTTATGTCCCTATTCCTAGAATATATAGCTAAGAAATCAAAGTTCTCAGTTTTGTTTATGTGCCTTATGACTTAGCACCTTAGTTATTTGGTGAGATTATCTTAATTTCCCAAGTTATTCATCTACTGCAACTTTCCATTATTCAGCAGGCAATCAATGTTTGACTGTAGGCACTCTTGAGTCACATTCACTATTTCCTCGGCTGTCTTAATGTTACATACAAACCAAATACATGAATATAAAAACATACGCACTATACATAGATTGGTCTTCAAATCAGAAACTATACTACATAAAGATGGCTTGACTCCACTAACAGTTTATAGATATGGTTCTTGCACATGCTTAATACTTTTAGTGCCATGCATTTATAAGATTTCAGATGTATATTGCCATGTGATCATACCTTAGATATTAGGACATTCTAAAATTTATAATTAGATCCATGCCATTAATTATAGGAACTTTTTTTCATTTACAAGTAATACAACCAAATACAATAATACATTAAATGCTCATTCAACACACATTGAGACGTGTTTAGTGTTCATATACTTAAGAATCTTACACGTAAAAGTTGCTTGCTATGCTGAATAAATCATCAGTTTCCATGTAATATTTTGCAAATCATTGTCACCGGAAGTAACATTAAAACAGGTGCAGTGCATAAGCAGCGTTTGTCATCGAACATCCTAAATCTCCAACAAACATTTGAAAACTTATTCATAAATGACATCCAATACACCTAGTGTACTATCTCTCTCTTAACCGAATTCCTAATTCACCAACGGTGTAGACAGTAAAAGTGCTATTTCATAGTTCATCTTCATCACACCTTTATAATTTGAAGAATAAAAGGTCAAGCTGTCATTGATATTAATACTCTTACCCATTCTTTTGTATTGTGACATATCACTATGGTAAACTGATGTGTTAACCCTATGTCTACCTAATGAATAAATGATAGTCACGACAATTTAAACCAATTTTGTTACTCAAGTAACTTTGGTTACTAAATTCTGGTAGTTCTTGTTATTGTTTGCAAATATAAACATGAATGCAGCACATCTTCAAGAAGGGATGACAATGCCAGTTCTACTAAGTGTTGCGGCACTTGTTGGATTGGCAGTTCTTCTGTGCTGCAGCGTTCCATCTTGAAAAAGTGGAGTACACCATCAAGTAAATAGCACCATAACAATGAAGACGACGACCACATCAAAACAAGACAGATTCTCGGTATTAGTCAAATATATGTAACAGTAAAAAAAAACCTTTTTTAACAAATATCTGGGTATTCAAATATATTTTTCTTTAAATGGAGGTTTGCAGAATACACAGAATGCACTCCAAGATCATAATTCAAGCATGTTTAGGTGATATAAGTGCATTTTATTAAAGAAAATATGGCAATTATTATACTTTTTTTTTAAAATCAGGTCATCTTGTTTAATGATGAATGGGAGGAAGAATTAGACGGCATAGTGTATATGGAGGTTAAAGAAGATTTAATTAATGGTGAAGAAGATGATGGCAGTAGTATTTGTGAAGAATATGAGAACCAGACTATACCAATGGAAAGTGGGAAGGTATCATCAGATAAGGAACATGTGGACAGACATTACGATTTAGATGTGATGCTAAAAACTTTATGGGATACTTATAAGTGTTATAGTGACAGCGACAGAGTAGAAAGCATCATCAATATTATTTGTGAAGAATTGCATTCCAACTGGGAAGGTAGAACCAATCAACAAGGGACATGACATCAAGCAATCATCTGATGTAGCTCTAAGCAAAATTCACATAAGTAAGAGAAATTGTGCAGAAAAAAAGGCTATAAACAACTTAAACTTCAGAGAGATTGAGGGTGATTTGTTGCATGAAGATGAGGAAAGCAGGAAGGAAAAAGTTTTAGGTTGCCCGTATATACATATAAAAGTTGCAAATTAAGAGGGAGTTTGCCTCTTAGACACAGGCAGTCCCGTCTGTGCCATTTCTGAAAAATTTATAGAGACCAGATAAGACATAGTGCTGACTTTGAAGAAAATCCTGCTATTGGAATCAAAATTAAGGGAACAACTGGTAGGCACAGCAAAGTTGTAAACAGGCAAGCCTTAATATCTTTCACAATTAATGATGTAAAGTATAACTAAGGATGTTTAGTAGTACCTGACCTCAATGAAAATATTTTTTTCGGAACGAATTGGATACAAGCAGTAAATGCAGATTTTGACTGTAATAACAAAAAGTTAAAGCTCACCAACCCAAAGACAGATGTAACACTTGTGACTGAACTAATTATCCGAGATTGCCTAGAGAACAAAGATTAGAAGAGTGATTTGTGCAAATGAGAAAATTGACATTAACGAGGAAGACAATGAAGGAGGATGCAGTGAAGACAAGTATGCTGAATTAGTCGCCACCAAACTAAAGGAAGCTGGGAGTCTAGACAAAGAACAGGCAGATCAATTAGGTAGTTTGTTGTGGGAATACAAAGATGTGTTTAGTGAGGAACCTGGAAAAGTGAAAAACTATGAATGTAGACATAAACTAAAACCTCATGAACCATTTTTCATCAAACCCTATGGAGTACCCATATCAAAACGAAAAGCTGTGGAGAAAGAACTACAAAAGATGAGTGGGAAATAATTGAAAGGTGCAATAGTGCATACAATGACCCATTGGTGGTAGTTTCCAAACGTGATGGTGGAGTAAGACTTGTCCTTGATTCAAGACATTTAAACAAATATCTTGAGAGGGAAACTGATCATCCTGAGAACACAGACGAGTTATTACATAAGTTTCAACATATGAAGTACATGTCTAGTTTAGACTTAACAGCTGGTTTCCATCAGGTACCATTGGAGATTCAGTCTAGAAAGTATACTGCATTTTTGTTTGGAGGAAGATGTTATTGCTATTGTGTTGTACCATTTGGCCTTAATGAATCAGTTGCAGAATTTATCCAAACATTAGATTTTGTTCTAGGAAAAGAACTGTTAAGCAAACTAATCCTTTATGTTGATGACATACTTGTAACAGGAAAGAGTTGGGAAGAACACATCCGTTTGTCGGGTGAAGTGTGTTACAGATTGAGACAGGAAGGGATGTCATTAAACTAGAGAAGTGTAAATTCAGAGTTAGACAGCTCAAATGTTTAGGCCATACCATCTCAGAAGAAGGAATCTTGCCTGATGAAGAAAAACTTGAAGCCATTGCAAAATTTCCTGCACCCAAGACTAAGAAACAACTTAAACCATTCTATGAAATTTGTGGCTACTACCGGAAATTTGTCAGCAATCAAGCTTTAAATGCACCATGTTTGATCAACTTGTTGAAGAAGAACACCATTTGGGTATGGGACAAGGATTGTCAGGAAGCATTCGACAAGTTTGATCAACTTGTTGAAGAAGAACACCATTTGGGTATGGGACAAGGATTGTCAGGAAGCATTCGACAACATCAAGATACACATGTCCAATAGTAAAATGTTATACAGATCTGATCTTACAGAGAGCCACTTTGCATTATGACCGACAGCAGTGACTACGGACTGGGAGCTCATTTGTTCCAAGAAAAGATTATAGATGGTGTGATGGAGCATAGATAAATAGCTTTTGCAGCAGAACTTTGCAAAAACATGAGAAGTCATATACTGTCACCGAAAAAGAACTGTTTGCAGTCTATTGGGCTTTCGCCAAGTTCAAAAATTACTTATCAGGACATCAAGAAGAAGTATACACAGACCATAAGGCTTTGATCTATATACAAGAGTGTACTTTGCATCACAGCAGGATAAACAGGTGGGCACTATTCTTCCAGCAGTTCACTATACAGTAAAGCATATAAAAGGAGAAGAAAATCTAATTGCTGATGCTCTATCAAAATTGCCAATAGGGGGAGAAGGTGAAAATAACAGTGATGAATGTGAAAGGGAATTTCAGATTATGCATCTAAAAGGGGTGAAAGATGAGAATGAATGAAATCAGGAAAATTTGTAATGACATCATATATCACAACCATGATACCAACTGGAAGTTAGTTAAAAGTTATCTGGGTAAGAGAGGATATGAGAAAGTAGAGCAGTATTATTAAGTGCACAAGGGTATACTTTTCAGAAGAAACAGTGCAGACAGTGATACTTGGAGATTGTGTTGGCCAGAGCAGTATATTGAAGTATTGATAAAGTATGTACATGAGAGTTTCGGACATTGACAGGTGCCAGAGGGTAAAAGTTAGTAATCAAACCTGCAAAGGATATATGCAAAACATCTTGCCAAAAGATCAACTACAACTTGTAGCAGTTGATCTTTATGGATCATTGCCTAAGGCAAAAGGAGGATTTTGTTACATATTTGTCATGGTGGATCTTTTTTCAAATTTCATTAAACTATATCCATTGAAGAAAACAACAAGTAAGAAAATCATTTTGGAAATCAGAAGAGACTATTTTACAAAGGTAGGAAAACCGAAAGCAAACTTTCTGACAATGGAGCACAATTTACTTCTAAACTTTGGAAAACATTTGTTGAGGATGAGAACATTAACCATATTCTGACATCTGCTTATCACCCGTCAAGCAATCCGGCTGAACATTACATGAGAGAAATAGGGAGATTATTTAGAACTTATTGCAACAAAAAACATGTAAATTGGTTAGAGTACGTTGACAGGTTTGAAGATATACTGAACAGCTTACAACAATCGTCTACTGGGTCTGCCCATATGAAATTCCCAGCATGTAAGACTATGAGTACACAGGAAAGAGGAGAAATAGCCAAGAAAGTAATGGAACAACAGGGGAAATTGAGGAAAAACAAAAATGATAAGAAATTGAAACAAACAAATTTTAAAATCGATGATGCGGTCCTGGTGAAAACATGAAAAATCCAAGGCTATAAGCAATGAATTAAAGAAATTTTTTTGACATCTATATTGGTCCATTCAAAATTCAGTCTATGCCACACCCAAATGCACACAATTTAGTGTATCCAAAATCTGGAAGGTTATTTGGTTTACGTAACATAACTGAACTGAAACCCTATAAGCAAGTGTCAAATGCCAAGAAAAAATAAAATGATGTAAATCCCCTCAGGAGGACACATCTTTGTGTCAAGTGTGTGGTGAGCACTAGGTCTCAGAGCAATGTAGCATTCTATTTTCTTCTTTTCATTTTCGGATGCTACATCTTTCACTCATCTATAAACCTGTACTGAAGTTATCTCTAACTGAAAATACTCTCCATTCTCTGTAATATAAGTTTTCTGTAAGTAATATGACTATTAAGTGACATTATTTGAGGAACAATTTGAAAATTTAAACTATATACTAAATTTGACTTTCCTACAGTGGTGACTGACAAATTATTGTAGTTATACTCTGTAGAGCATGTATTTGATTTGTGGGTGCTTCTTTGAGAATTACAGACATCGTCACGATTTTATGAATTTGCTAATGAGATATACAAATGGACATGTTCCACTGTGACAAATGACATTTTGTGAAAAAATTGTTATTACAAGATGGTGTGATGAACAGTCTGTGAGTTTGATATGATAAAGAGTTAAATGAGATCTGGGGGGGTCAAATATACTGTAGAGTGGAATATACTGAAATATTAATCAAAATGAATGGATACATACATAATTTATCTTTGTTCTTTGACTTTAATCTGTATATAGCTAAATCTTTACAATTTAGAGATGCTTAATTTTGTGTGATTTTGTTTGTAAATATGCTAATAGTATAGGGTATTATGTGAATGAGTTCGACATATTATACCTGATGTGACCTTAATTTAACCTGCACGACTACCTTGAATAATGAGATCATCCCTGTTCCTACCTAGAGCACTGTATTCAAGAACCTTACCTGACCTGGAAGTGAAAATCAAAAGACTGTGAAACTGATAGTGGACTGTGCTATTGCAGTGTAGAGACTGCCAGAAAAAGAGGGGTTGCAGACTGATGATTGTGAGCTGCCAATTCCTTAAGATGTGCAATGTGAACCAATGACTGGATTGACAGCTAAGAAAAGAAAACTTTTTTGATTTTTTTCAAAGTTGTGTTTATGTATTTAGCAGTTATTCATACAAGTAATACTTGTAAGAGTGGCTGGAGGGGATGGGGGGAGGGTGTATAAGTATAACAATACAGCCTTCCCCAAACTTCATTGAAATGTCTGATACCACCTTCTTTTTATATGCATCCGGATAGTTATCAGACAATTCAGTGATTTCTAAGGCCTTGTATGTATAAGGTACAAATGCTGGATTGAATGTATAATAAAGAAATTGAAGGGATAAATATTTGGCAGAAAATATTAAAATGCTGTGGAAAAGTTGGCATAGGTGGCTGGCACCTCTAATTACCATAATTACAGACAAGTAACGAGTTAACACAAAGAACCTCATTATCTTAAGAAACAGCTTGGAAAGTTATTAGCAAGTGATGTATTTTCATTTGTTATCTATACTTATGTCCAGTTCTGTAACTGATATTCTTTGTAATTACATTTGTAATTAATGCTCCAATTGTTTACCTCTCACAGTTTTCCAATTGCAGAAACTGAGGGCTTATTTGTATGTTCTATGTATTTAATCGAATAAAGCACGAGCTCTGTACTACCATTACATGTTAGGGACCAAATCCAAACTAATTAATTCGGTAACTAAAATAATATGAGAGATATTATTGTAATTAAAGTTCAGAATGATTTTCTTATGGAAAACTAAAGATATTACTAGAAAAGATTGTTATTCAAACATTGTATTTTATACCTTATTCGGCTGTAACATCAGTTTCTTTACGTTTTGTAAATTTTAATTGTAACATTGAAATTATGCAAAATTAATAATTAAATATTTTGTGAGCAATTTTTAATATTCTATATAAGGGGCCAGGCTGTGAGGGAGACTGCTGGATGGTCTGTTTAAAGTTACTTTTGGAACTCAAAGAGATCAGTCTGTCCATGTTTTGTTTACGTGACAAGTGTGCAGTTCGGATGTCAATTAATGTAAATAAATCTTGTTAAACATGAAAATTTCGCATTCATTCATCAATGGACCAGGCAGAAGTAACTTAAGTTAAGCAACATTCAACATGAACCATTACAATATGCAGCAAAACTGTCTCCAAGGTGAAACAACTTCACAAGACTTGCACATTAAGTTTGTTGTTCTCCTTTTTTTGTTTTTGGAACATACATGGCAGTTCCTTCATTTTTGTTTATTTGTTTTGGAAATAAGCTATAGCTGGTGTTGCTTTATATGACCGGAAAGACTGTCAACCGGATCATGATGAGACGTACGCAATGTAGTGGCAACTCCCAAGTTTTTCTCAGAAGCAGGTACATGGGCTTTTATCCACGAATCAGACACTTTCAATTAAAAAAAAAATCATGAAATCAGAGACTCTTGTGGTCTGTATTGAAATATTGCCATGTACGGAACGCATTAAATAATGCGCAATTAATGAGGTACATGCAAACCCTTTCTGACCATTTTATAGTTTTTCTGTATATAGGGTAATAACTCAAATATTGGTCTGCCTGATCCACTCCTTTCATGTATTTGTTGTAGTCTAATACACTTTCAGTTTTTTTATAGTGTAATTGGTTTTTCTACATTTTCTTTGAGTGTCAGTCAAAGTGGCATTACGTATTGTAGAGATCATTTGCATCGTTTTAGTTTTCGAAGCTGTCCATACCTGTGCGAGTACTTCACCTTTCCACTGATGACAAGCTTCAAACACATTGAGTTTTGCGTGCTTTAATTTTTCCAGAAATCTTATATTTTGCTGTATCATTCCACAAACTCGAATTTGCTCTTCAGGTAACTTCTCTGCAAGTTCTACACTGTCAAAACAATTATCCATGTAGAGGTGATGCCACTTTCCGAAAGAAGGTGTCAATAATTCCATCACTGTTTTTGCTAAAGGCTGTCCTGCGCCGCTATATACCTTGAATGAGGTAATGTATCCCATACTCTAATCACACAGCATCCGAACGTATATGTCATATTTCATAATTTTCGACGGATTGTATACTTTAAATTTTACCGTCCACACCACAGTATCATTCCTTCATCGATTGAGATGTTTTGACTTGGATTAAAGGTTTCTTTACACTTTTTGGAAAAATGTAAAAATGACAACATTTGTTTGAATCGGTTGCGGGACATCGTTTTGTGAAATATCAGCGTGTCTATCAACGGATTCGTTGACCAATAATCATCGATCCTTGCCCTTTTTTTTCCCCATAAGGATAGCAAGCCCAAACCATTTTCTAAGTTTGGGTCCTGTAACGTCGTCAAATTTGGCATTTTTTATCCAGTTTCCTTCTATTGCAATTCTGACTGTAGTACTTGTTGGTTTTGTTGCTAATATATTCAAATAGATTGTTCAGAATATAATAGAGGGAAACATTCCACGTGGGAAAAATATATCTAAAAACAAAGATGATGTAACTTACCAAACGAAAGCGCTGGCATGTTGATAGACACACAAACAAACACAGACATACACACAAAATTCAATATTTCGCAACCAACGGTTGCTTCATTAGGAATGAGGGAAGGAGAGGGAAAGACAAAAGGATGTGGGTTTTAAGGGGGAGGGTAAGGAGTCATTCCAATCCCGGGAGCGGAAAGACTTACAACACACACATATACATCCGCACGTATACAGACACAAGCAGACATTTGTAAAGGCAAAGAGAGACCTTTACAAATGTCTGCTTGTGTCCGTATACGTGTGTGTGTGTGTGTGTGTGTGTGTGTGTGTGTGTGTGTGTGTGTGTGTGTGTGTGTGGGCGCGCGAGCGCGCACGCAAGTGTATACCTGTCCTTTTTTCCCCTTAAGGTAAGTCTTTCCGCTCCCCGGGATTGGAATGACTCCTTACCTTCTCCCTTAAAACCTACATCCTTTCGTCTTTCCCTCTTTCCTGATGAAGCAACCGTTGGTTGCTAAAGCTTGAATTTTGTGTGTATTTCTGTGTTTGTTTGTGTGTCTATCAACATGCCAGTGCTTTCGTTTGGTAAATTACATCATCTTTGTCTTTACAAATAGATTGTTCCCAATATACAATTCTATGATATCCTCGACGCTCTGTGTATCTTTGGGAAATATGTATGGACTGGGAGATCCTTCAAATTTATTATTGGTCCTCGGTAAATAGAAGTCTGACCACTGAGCACTACTGTCTTCTCCTGATTCATCCAAATCAGTTGGCAACCATAGCATTCGCTGAATTCTTCTTGGACGTATTTCACTATCTTCCGACGATTCTGTTTCACTTTCATTTTTTTATATTCACTGTCTTCTTCCCACTTGGCCAAGTTGTCCAAAACGTCAGAGAAGACGTCCACGTATTCATCGTAAATAATCGTATCGTCTCTTTCGACTGCCATGATGAAAGGGCACGTACTTGTTGATGTGTGTAACTTATTGCTACCTAAACAAAACAACAACAGAATGCAAAAGATAGTAAAGTGCTGTCACCGGCCACTGCGCGATACTATGCTCATGACACCACTGTGTTGTTGCCAGCCACTGAGTGACACTATGCACACAACACTACTGTGGTGTCGCCGGCCGTTGACCGCTACTTTGCGCACGACGCCACTGTGGTGTCGCCAGACAGCATAGTGTTAAGAATGCTTCCTTATTTTTGAATATGCCACATCTGTAAACATCGCTAAATCTTATTTCTTCACTACACTGGAAGGGTTTATGTTATGATGTCATCAACATTACGAATGATGATCAGCTTTTATTGAACTGTAAGCTATCTATGTTTGCAGGCCATAATGCCATAACAGTAAAATTGATAACTTCAACACTTCAGTACACAAACAACTACACTTTTCACACTTCATGGACCCCGTGATTGTGATGTCAGATCACATTATTTAAGTCATATGGAAATAGATTTCCATTTCTTTGAACACATCTGCTTTTATCTCTACAGGGGAAGTCAAGTTCCTGACTATGATCTACTTACATGTCAACCAACTGAATTGATTGATATGTACTGCATCACAACAAAAAAAGAGCTGTGTGAAACGAAAAGAAACCAGAAACTCACTTTACCATGATAGGAATTATGTGATAACTAGATTTCCATTTGCAAAATGTTTCTGTTTATTCCTTAAAAGTGTACTTTTTCTTAAAGTGGGGTTCGTTAAAAATGGGGAAAAACAACATTTTTCTTATGGAGGTTTCACTGGGACCGACAGTTATTTGCTAAAAGCAAATTTCCTTAAAAGTGTATTTATTAATTCTGAGTTTTACTGTACTTAACTTTCTGTTGTATCTCGAGCTGCCAGTTTTGACATTTACGTGGATGTTGAGGGATCACTGTAGCATTCCTTATAAAGAGTTGTTGATACAAAGAATCATTGTATTTGAGAGTAGGAATATGCATCATTTTAATCTGGAAAGTGTCATATTTATTATTTTAATTGGATATGTTTACGTAAAGGTAGGAAGATTAAGGTTTAACACCCCACCAACAATGAAGTCATTAAAAGGCGGAGCACAAGTGCTGTTTTGTTAAGGATAGAGAAAGAAATCGGCTGTGCCCCTTCAAAGGAACCATCCTAAAATTTGCCTGGAGCGATTACAGGAAATTGCAGAAAACCTAAACCTGGATGGCCACAGGCGGATTTAAACTGCAGTCCTCCTGAATGCGATTCCACTGTACTAACCACTGCAATATCTCACAATGTGATATGTTGCTATACTTTTGACATCCAGCAAACACTGCAAGAATTTGGTAACAAAGCCCAATATCTTCAACATTGGTGGTCATGGTGAAATATCAAGCTGGGCAAATTAATAGTCTTAAGTTATAGATCATGAGCAAAATAGTCATCTGCAACTAATGAGAACACTGCGCTTTGCAAAACCAAAACCCACATCCACAATGGAACAAGTCTTCAATAACAGTCAAAATTGTGTGGGTTTCAGCATTTTGTATGATGATTCCATAATTATTTCCATATGTATCAACTATCAAACACACACACTGAAGTGTTTCAGGTTGGCTTGGTCTGCACAGAGATTTGCTATACTTCATTTCACACACCAAACACTTAAATAAAATGCCACCTGAACATTCATTTTATATACAATGAACGTTGCTTAGGCCGGTATTACATTATCAAATATCTTTGTCAAAAATCTTTTGTCAACGATATCTGATGGTGTAATAAGGCGTTGCTGTAGGTTTGATCAAAGAAGTCGCTTGTCTTCTGTTCACTGCAATGTGATATGTTACCACATGGAGCGCTAGCATTGCTGCAGCGTTCTGTCGTCTGTAGTGTTTTTATAAACATTGCCGGTAAATACAATTGGTGTGTGCCGACAACTACAAAATTAATAGAGATGTAGGCCTATGAAGCTGATGAGGCACTTTGCAACATGAGGCACCCTGAATACAAAAATAGTTTAAGAAGATTGGAGACCTGACCTGACAACTAACCTAACATAACCTAACCCAACCCAACCCAACCCAACCCAACCCTCTCCTGTAGCAAGGAATCTGAATGTTACAGTGAGCCTGTCTTCTGTGGATGTAGCAGTTCTTAAGTGAATATTATGCTTTGTGATATGAGAATAGACTTCACTGAGCACATACAGAAATGTATGCTCATCCATCCTTAAGTAATTGATGTACGACTTGACGTCCTCCACTATAAGCTCACGTAACAGGTTTTGTTGAATGCTTTTATCGTGTCGTCGTAAAACCCACGGCTTCACCCAGGTATGTTTCCTTTTTTTCCCCTGCTTCTCTTCCGCATGTGCAGACAGTGCAATTGTGGTACATGCAACTGCTGCAGTTAATAACAAGTTGTTGTTAACTGCTGCAGTTAATAACAAGTTGTTGTTGTCAGCCATCTTTAACTTTGACGAAAAATATGATGACAGTGTAATACTCCTTCTAGCGCTACATCAAAGATCTTTGTCAAATATATTTGACGGAATATTTGATCACATCTTTGATCAAATCTTTGACAAAGAAATTTGATAGTGTAATACTGGCCTTACTGAATATTTGGTCACCATTAATTATTATTGAGTAGGGTCTAGATAGTCTGTGCCCTGAATCTGTATGCCTCATTCCAGGCTGCAGATAAAGCTGCTGAAAATTAACGTCTCATTTCATTCACTCCACCACATAAGAAGAGAGATTCAATTCACCTTCTTATATTATCATCAAAATTACAACTCAGTACATGATAAATGAGGACAGTTACCAACTCTTATACTGCCTCTGTACTATGTACGTAAAAGATCTGATATTTAACTTGATAAATAATAATTACAATACATTTATTATCTTTGACATTTCATGGTCTTAGATTTCATGGAGCTCTTTCTTACGCACCGCCCACTTTCTTCTCTGACATATTTATTTAAGGACATGGTACCTCTCATTCAAGGAGTGGGATGTATCACTACAACACACAATAATGAGCGCTGAGCTTCCTTTTCTGTTGACTACAAGGAGATACTGAAAACTGTACACTCATCTGAAGCGAAGGTCAAAAGAAAGATATTACTACAATTTTTCAGGGAGATTTTGTGTTACAATTATAACATATTTGGGATTAAATGGTTTAACCTGAAAGACATTAGTTAAACATAATCTTTATACATACTCTAAATGATCCCCAGGCAAAAACTTGCCCCTTCTCTGTCAGAGCAGCTGTGTGAGAATCTCCTGCTGTTATCTGAACAACAGTACCGTCAATCTCCACTTTTCCTGGTTCTGTTTCTGAGTTACCATTGCTTGTGTCCCTGCCTAATGCACCTTCATCATTACAACCAAATGTGATAACCTAAAAAAAGAAGAGTAAATTAGTTTAATCCACAAAGAGTTAAAGGAAAAGAAAATTAAAAATAACAAAAAATTCACAGGCGTACAGCTAGCTGTTGGTAATCAAAAGACATGACATTTCGGTAACTGATCCTATCACCACTACCTTATGATTGTGAAAGGATCTCTTGCTGAAATATTGTTTTTTAGATCAACAATAATCAGCTGTACACACTTTGGATTTTCTGTCAGCAACTATACCAAGACAAGAATAACAAAACAAAGTGAAATTTCTACTGCTTCGTGGATTCTAGGCTGGGAAAAATGAGTGAGTGCAGTAAGTTCTTTCTGGTCCTTACTTTAGACATAACTACTCATCAACACAATATTAGTTGATAATCACTTGAGTGGAAATAAAGTAATGTTAGATAATTTGGACTAATATTTGAGCTTTCTGAGAAGTGACTGGGGCTAAAATATATAACTGTACCATGAGATGGTAATAAAATGAGTCATGTTATTGCTAACAGGTCACATAATTCAAGAGTTGTCAATCTTTAAGCGGGTAAAGATATGCAGATAAAATACTAAAGACAGATAATTCACTTAAGAGCAGAAAATTACTTACAAGGGACAAGAAAACAAACTCTACTATTACTGCAGCAATGATTACGAGATAAAGTCAAAAATATTAGAAATGGCTTCTTGTTGCAGCTTCCTGTTACTTCTCAGTTACTTATCCACTTCTTCTCAGTTACTTATCCCTCGCCCTGGGAAATAACTCCACAATTTTAAAAGATTTTACTGACCACTGCACCACTCCCACCCCTCTCTAACAAACCCCCCTTTCCCCTCCGATCCACCATTAATTAACAATACAGTTGAAACAAATGGAATTACAGAAACTAAAGTAAGATATTTGAGGCCTGGGCACAGGAGAAAATACAGCAAACACCTTAAATCTCCAGAGCCACTGCACTGAGACAAACAAGAAAGATGTCCAGAACATAGGTTTTATCATTAATATCGAGACATTTTAAAATGTTTGGGGAAGAGAGGGAGGGGCAGAGGATGGGTGTGGCAGGAGGGGACAGGCAGGGGAGGAGTTAAGGTGGAGGGGATGTTGTGTGTGTGTGTGTGTGTGTGTGTGTGTGTGTGTGTGTGTGAGAGAGAGAGAGAGAGAGAGAGAGAGAGAGAGAGAGGGGGTGGGGGTGGGGGGGGGGGAGGCGAGGAAGGAGGGAGAGGTGATAGGGATTAAAATTTCAAGCTCCTCTGGAGTAATGAAAGTGCTAGAAATGTGATAAAATAATGGAAGTAAATATGAGTGGTAAAAGAGAGGCATTGAAGATAATATTGATGACAGAGCAGATGAGGCATCTCCCAGTGCTTATCTGTGGTAAGAGAAAAACCACAGTATCGAAACCTCTGACAACCCAATTAAGGACAACGGGTAAAGAATGTCTTCTATGTAAAGTGTCACTACCCAGTTTGTGAGTGAAGTAATAAGTCTCATGTGAAAGTAGTATGACATTGTGAGAAAGCCACCATAGAGCACTGCAGTACCAGCCAAGAGCTGGTAGCCATCAGTGTGGCTACATGTGGGTCACAATAACAGACATTGGACAGTAAAGTGAGAACAGCTGAGCACAACAGTAAACAGCATCATGCAGCAGTAACCACATAGCAAGGGTCAATGTCACCACACAGGGAAAGTCTCTTGCTATGGGTAACATGACTAGGTCCCGAATTTTAGTGAAACAAATGAATGCCAGAGACATATAAATAAGTTTGAATTTCCAGCATGACTTCTCATCACAGAGACCACCACCCCTGCCATAAGGCAGCAAGTCATACCTCGCACAAAACCATGTCCACGTGCCACCACAGTGAAATGTGGGGAGCAAGGGACCGCCATGGCTCCACACCACTGAGGGAAGTAGCTGACAATGGATATGGCCACTACAGGAAACTGGTCTACCACGGGTCTGTTGTCAGCATCACAGGGCACCAGCTCAGCATCCAGGGTGGAAGCTACTGCCCAAACATCAGCATAGGCCAGGGACAACAGAGAGAAGTGCGTGCCTCGCTGAGCCGTGACACATCATGTATTAGAGTTGTCAGCATCACAGGGCACCAGCTCAGCATCCAGGGTGGAAGCTACTGCCCAAACATCAGCATAGGCCAGGGACAACAGAGAGAAGTGCATGCCTCGCTGAGCCGTGACACATCATGTATTAGAGTTAAATAAAGTCGTTCTGTAATGTCAACAGGACTTCCACTTGGCCCCTTGTTCCAGCAGGACCTCATTACTCACTCATAGGTTTTTTGTGATGATTAAAGTGGGAAAGCTATAAATGTAATAGGCATCTGCTGGCCCTTAATAATAAAATTAGGTGAGAGAAATAATCAAGACTGCATGTGAGTGGGGCCATATCACAACCACACGCCCTGCGGGTCAGCACGTGTTTAAAGAGGGGAACAGCACCCACTATTCAACAGAACCACAACTCTAAAGCAGAGACGAGGGCGTGGTAGAAAAGAGTAAACTGCTTCTAAAAGCAATTAAAACAGAGTAAAAGGAGGATGACAAAGACAGCTGGCAAATGATGTAAGGTCGGGTGTAGTCCCAACCACCTCAACTCTGCACCAAAGGTAGTTTATGGATTGCCGATTCCGGTCTAACCATTTGGTTGATTGTTGATTGTCCCTCCTGGAAACCAAAATGGCTGGGGAACAAAAGGCACCAAGATTCGAGAGCCCAACACCATTTCAAGCAGTTTGTAAAGCACATTGGTGAGGATAACCGGACGGTAGATGTTTCCAGGCAATGGTTTTTGCCTGGTTTAAGAACATGGATGATGGTACTGTCTCACTATTGCTAAGATAAGACCTTTTACAACCAAACACATTTAACACTCTCAGAAGAGGGAGCCTCTGAGTAACATTAAAACGTTGGATCATCTGACTATGAATCGAATCACTGCATTGGCCACATCGTGTGACAAGACAAAACCCTCACGCAGTTCCTTGTCACTGAATCGTTAGTTATATAATTTGCCTGTGAGGGAAGGAGGGAGAGGGGGGGGGGGGGGGGGGTGACTGATAGGTAGGTTTCTTCAACTTGTGGATTGTGTGTTCAAAAGCTAGCCATATAAGAAGGGTACACCAACAATGTCAAACAACAAGAAACGACATCAGTACAAAGCCAACCCTGGGGGAAAGGACATGGGAAACTTACTGACCTTAAGTGGCCCACAAGGCCACCATGTTTGGTCCACATCTGGGACGAACCAGCATGCACCCCTTCTTACTGCATTTAATTATATAGCAGCTCAGTGGCACAGGTGACTGCCTCACATGCTGCTTAGAACCCTGTCAACATTATCTGACAGAGTGGTGAAGATGACAGCAGAGGCAAACAGCTGCCAGCTGGCTATTCGAAAATGCGGAAACTGTTCCATTGGGCAGTGATAAGGAAGAGACAGTGTCTTAGAAAGTTGCCACTGTCACAAAGATCTTAACATACCAACCACTCGAGTGAAGTCATAAGACTGGGGGAAGATACCACAAGACCAGTACCCAGAAAGGTGCCATGGACGGGACTGAAGCGGGTAAGAGTATCATCACTGAGGAGAGACAGATCAACATCAGAAAGAAGCTTATCAATCAGAAGGCCCGTATCAGACGAAACGATACTTCCCTAGACAGAGTGACGCACACTGAAATCTCCAAATAGGAGGAAGGGATTCGAGATTCTTGTCAGGAGCTATCCACTGCAGATGTAGGAAGGGAGGAAGATCAGCAGTTCTGGGACCCACAGCTATTGGTTGGTGTTGAGCCTATGATCTGTGGATTTCTGGGAACAGGGGTTCAGAGGGGACACAAAGTGCTACACACAGGTATTTGTATGCATTCGCCAATTAAAACAGTGACTCATTGATATTATAGTCATAGGATACTATGTTTTTTCATTTTGTGAAGTGCACAATTTTACTCTTATGAACATTTAAAGCAAGTTGCCAACCTTTGCGCCACTTTGAAATCTTATCAAGATCTGGCTGAATATTTATGCAGCTTCTTTCAGAAAGTACTTGATTGTAATAACTGCATCATCTGGAAAAAAGCCTGATTTCACTATTAATATTGTCTGCAAGATCATTAATATACAATATGAACAGCAAGTGAACCAACCACTTCCCTGGGGCACACACAGAGTTACTTCTACATCTGACGATGACCATCCACACAAGATCACAAGCTGTGCTCTCCCTACCAAAATGTCCTCAATCCCATCACAAATTTCACTTGAACCCTGTACGATCATCCTTTTGACAATAAGCGTAGGTGCGGTACTTGGTCAAATGCTTTTCAGAAATCAAGAAATACTGCATCTACCTGGTTGCCCTGATCAAAGCTTTCAGTATGTCATGTGATGAAAGTGGGTTTCACATGATCGATTTTTTTCTAAATCCATGCTGGTTGGCATTGAGATGGTCATTCTTTCAAGATACCTTATTATGTTTGAGCTCTGAATATGTTATAAGATTCTACAAATCTCTGTCAGGGATATTAGATGGTATTTCTGTGGATCACTTCTGTTACCCTTCTTGTAGGCAGGTGTGACCCGCAATTCATTCCAACTACTGGGCTCAGCTTTTTGGTTGAGGCATCTACAACAGGGGCTAATTCAGCCACAAAATCAGTATAGAATCTGATAGGGATTCCATCGGGCCCTGGACCTTTGTTCAGTTTAATGATTTCAGCTGTTTCGCTACACCACCGACATTAATACCTATTTCATTCACCTTTTCAGTGCTGCGAGGTTTAAATTGGGGCAATTCTCTTGGGTTTTCCTTTGCAAAGGAGCATTTGAAAATGGAGTTAAGCATTTCAGCTTTTGCTTTGCTACACTCAATTTCATTTTCTAGGGACTGGACACTAACTTTCGTACCACTAACAGCATTTACGTATGAAGCAAATTTCTTTGGTTTTCTGGAAGATCATCTGACAATATTCTGCTATGGTAGTCATTGAACGCATCACGCATTGCCCTCTTGACAGCCAAATGTGTTTGTTATATTCCTATTACGCAGTAGTCTATTTCTTTAAAAGTTTCTTACAGTGACTGTATGCCATGGAGGTTCCCTCCCATTACGGACTGTTCTGCTGGGTATGATTTCAGCTGTTTCGCTACACCACCGACATTAATACCTATTTCATTCACCTTTTCATCAACCATTCTTTTAAACTGAGCCTTAGTTCCTCCACATGCTCCTGCCCAGTGCTGAAAGTTTAATGTTCCTCACTGAGATAGGACGACACTACAGATTTTTCATCTAGTTTACTGAACATGTGTATCTTTCTGGTTTTTTAGTTGTCCTTTGTACTTTAGTAATCATTGTTGCCAAAACTGTGTTGTGGTCACTGACACCAGTTCGATGCGAACATCCTCAAAGAGGTTAGGTCTATTTGTTGCCATTAGATCCAATATATTTCCATCCTGGGTGGGGTTTTAAATGTTTGTTCTAGGTAGTTTTCAGAGAAGACATTTAGTAAAGGTTCACAAGCTATCTTATTGTGCCCACCACTAACAAAACTGTAATTTTCCCAATTAATTGTTGGATATCCATTGAAAGTCTTAGGAGGAAATGAAAAGACAGAATAAACGATGTACAGGCATGTGGAGTCTTAGACGTATAGAGGAAGACTGCAGGAAATAGACTAGACTAGACTCATGACATAGTGTAGTCTCCTGGGCTTGATCACACAGAAGGAAGATCGCTCTTTAGTGACAAAAACTAAGACTATCTAAAGAGTTTGGCATTCACCGGGGGGAAGAAAATGTAAGAGAGTTGACTTCTATGAAACCACTAACACAAGGAAAGAAAAAACGATTTAATAAAGATGCATTTTTAATATAATAACATGAGTGGTATTATTTGCTGTACTAAAAATAACTGTCGTAATTCACACACTGGTTTCTTCTTATTTTTGTAAAAACAGTAATCCACATTTGTCAATAAACAAATGATTATCTTACAGTGCAAGGTCATGTGTGTCTTACCTCTCCAGTCTTCGTGAGACAAACTGTGTGCATACCACCTGCACAAATATCCACTACATTTTCAAGATTTTTTACAATAGCTGGATTAGTTCGTTCAAGGACATCCTCCCCAAGGCCCAGTTGGCCAACATCACCCTGGCCAAATGTGAATACAAGGCCAGTCTCCTTATCATCAAGGGATTCTGGACTTGGAAGGAGTACTGCAACACATGATTTATCTTTTAAGAAAAGTTATTATTTCGTTTGTATGAAGATGGACAGTTACATCAGCTCTAATGGTTAGGTTTCAAATTAGGACTGTCTACTAAATTGAGTAATTGTATATGTTCCATATAACATGTAGCTTTCATAATTGAATGTCATCACAAAATCTTATAATACTATATAACAAATGTATTTAAACATAAATTAATCCATGTCACTGTTCAATATACAAATTGCTAAAAATATTACTATTTTAATACTGTTTGGCTCTGAGCACTATGGGACTTAACATCGAAGGTCATCAGTCATTTAATACTGTTTAACTAGCTTATTTTCTGCTCAGTCTTTAAACAATGTTGTTACATATCAGTGCAATTTAATTTATTTTTTTTAGCATCAACTATAAATATTAACTACCTAAGATACTAACCATCAGTCTGCAAAACACTTGGATTGAAGAAAGTCATTGTAGTAGGATACTGTACAAATCTGAAATTAATTCTTAATTCAAACTTTTTTTTATGTGCAGAAGTTATTGGTGTGCTGTGTTATTTGGGAAGTGATTTGGCATTCACAGAATTACCTAAAATTACTGCACATAAGCAGTAACAATATTATGATTACATTCTTTCAAACAAAAAATAAAGATTCTGAATTCCTGGAGGAGGCAGAGATGACAGGATAGTGGATTCTTTCCAGGAGGAACAGGAGCAGCAGCACTATGCAGCCATAATCTCCTTGATAGTGGAGAGTTTATTAGAGAATGCAGCAGTGGCCCACTAGATGTTACATGTCCGAATGAGTAGAGGTTGTATCTACACCCAAAAATCTGTGCCTGGGACAGTCAAAGTGAATGTTGGGTGAGTAATGGCTTCTCTACTCAAATGACTGCTCAGTTCATTCTCTGGAATACCCACATGACTTGTGACACAGACAAAGACAGCTAAGCAGGTAGTATGACTGAGTTCAAAGAGAAGATCTTGAGTAGCAAATATCACAGTGTGACAAGAATAACATTGGTCAATAGCCTGGAGACTGTTCATTGACTCAGTACAAATTAAAATGCAGGTAAGGGAGGTCTGTTTAATAAAACATAGGGTTCTATTACCAGACACCAGGTCCGCAGTAAAAACAGTGTGTTCCAAGCACCCCTGAAATACAAGTTCAATGTCTGACTAATACACCTTATCACTGTTACTGCTGTAGGGGTAATTAAATATGGAAGTATGGAGGGTAAAAGTGTGTGGTTGGATGGTTAAATGGGGAGAGGGGAGAGAGTGAGGGACCAGACAGTGAGGTCATTGGGCACCATGATCAAGGAAAGCAGAAATCAAGGAAGGAACAACGAACAGCACAGTCCAGTCAAGGGGAAGGGGTAGCGGCCAAACTAAGAGGGGAAAAGGAACATCAGGCCAGCAGAAAGAGGAAAGAACAGGAGGGAGGTGGGTGGAAATGGGGGGGAGAGGAGGGGTGCTCAAGAAACTCTACATGCGGTGGGGCACCACCACCACCACAGCAGAGGATGGTAGATTCCCATCAGAAGAGGCAAAGGGAAGAATACCACATGGTGGATGGTGGGAGCCTCCTTGTTTGTACGAAGTTTATTAGACCGGGACAGGGGGGGGGGGGGGGGTTGCTTCCGAAGAGTTGACCCATGATAGAGCAAAAAGGGATTTCATGTAAAGCTGCAAATCTGCCCCTGGAAAGGTCATGGGGAGTGTGTGTGTGTGGGGGAGGGGGGGGGGGGGGAGAATGTGGCCACCTGTCTCTCTCCCCCTCCCCCCCCCCCCAAAGACAGACAATCAGCAAGTGCATTATTGGGAATACCTAACTGGGCAGGAACCCAATTGAAATCAACAGATCAAACCGCTACACCATGTTCAGCCAGGAGGTTGGCAGAGACCAAGGGACAGTTGGAAAAACTCCGAGCGACGATAGCCTGTAAGGCACTCACTGAGTCCATACATAACAAAACTTGGCCGACTGAGGACCATTTAATGAAGCAGAGGCCGGTAGATGGCCATCCATTCTGCAGTAAAAAGTCCACAAGTGGCAGGCAAGAGATGGCGTTCTGTGCCAACAGAAGACATATACCACATGGTTGGCAGATTTAGAGCTGTCAGTATCAGAAGCAAATGGCACCAAACTGTGTCATAGGCCTTATGGAGATCAAAGAAAACCGAGATGACGGTGGTACTCAGAAAAGACCTGCTGAACTGTGGTTTCAAATTGAAGCAGATGATTAATCAGTGAGCGTTCCTCCTGACAACTGCACTGGTAAGGAGATATATAGTCCCAACACTCAAGGACCTAGCTGAGCCAACGAGCCATCATCCATTCTAGTAACTTGCAGGGGACATTGGTCAGGCTGATTGGCCAGTAACTATCAAGGGATGACAGATCCTTGCCATGCTTCAGGACAGGGATCACAAAACTGTCTCTACACTGAGAGCGAAAAATGCCTTTGCGAATAAACACCTGGAGGACCTACTGTCGTTGTGGAAGAGTGAGTGTTGAACCATTGGTTATGGATGGAATCAATGCCAGGAACTGAATCATAGGAAGAAGAGAGGGCCAGAAGAAGCTCCCGTTCAGTGAAAGGTTCATTGTACGGTCTGTCTGACAAGGGGTAAAACATAAGTGGGAAGCTTCAGCCTGCTGTTTCCGGAGGAGAACAGGAGCTGGATAAGAAGCTGACGCTGACACCATCACAAAATGGTTCACTAGGTATCCTACAAGAACTGGTGGATCTGTACAAGGCCACCTGGGAGGGAAAGGACTGGAATGGAAGACTGCCACTGACAACCTCGGAGCGTGCTAGCCCACACCCATGACAAAGGGAGAGAAGAAACTAAATGACAATGGCCATGCTCTACCCTGGAATTGGCTGACTGCGAATGGGGCCTGTCAAATGGGGAAAGGCAATCCTGACAGTGCGGATTATCTTATCGGGCAGATTATGGATGACTTCATCAATACGATCTGACAAAGATGGTGTATGTAAACACAACCTGGGAGGTGCACAGACGCCAATCAACATGATGCTACGGGAGAGAGGAAGAAACTGGAGAATCAGCAGGAAGTGGTCACTATCACAAAGGTTATTGCGTGGCGACCAAGTTAAGGAAGGAAGGAAAAAGAGGAGGGGAGGGGAGGGGAGGATGCGGGGGTGGGGGGGGGGGGGGAGATTACAGTTCCATTGAACAAGCCTGGACCAGGTATCCAAATGGGAGGCAACAGAGCTTGAGCCAAGCACACTGCTGAGTTGTAAGGTACCCTTAATTTGCAGACAAGAGTGCATTATACTTTATTTCCAGTTTTGCTATTTCACATATAGACAGCGAATGTATCAGCACTGCAGTAAGTACAGAGTAAGGAGTGAACAGTACATTCCCACACTGGCTAGCTGAGGTGGTTTCAGAGCCAGTGGGATGTGCCGATACAGTAATCACTTGTGATGTTAGCAAAGAGGTATGTAGGGAACGTACATTTATTCTGGCACGGATCAAGTAATTCTTATCAATAAATATTTGCTAACAAAAGTTGCCTTTTTCAATCGGATATTAGGAGAAGTCTACGGATCTTCAATACTATCTTCCAGTAATTTACAAAGAAAGGAAATGCTGATATTAATAAATAAATAACTTCGGCATAACCAAATGTGTACGATCTTATACAAACTTTACCAAATGTACACTCAAGTTTCAGGCTGTGCACCATAATCAGCAGTCACCAATAGGATGCCTTTCGATACAGTCATGCGGTAGACGGTGCTCTCTTACTATTAATAGTTAGCTTATAATCAGTGTGAGCAAGTTCATTTTATGGTGTTTCTTAAATGCACGACAATGGTGCCCATGTAAAAATTATTTGCACAAAAAAAAACCTCCTTTCCACTTCATTATGTAAAACATAGTAATAATGCACTTCCAGAATCTAAAAGTGCTGCTGCGGCTCTCCAGGGGAACATTAAGCTATGGCACATATCTATATAACAGGTAGGATGAAATCCTACGTGGCAGCTCAATATGTCAGTTCAAGGACGGACTGACTTAATTATCACTATTGCAAAACTGGGAAGCGTGGCCAGTTATACCATATGACCCTTATACTATCATTACGGACTTACTTGCTAAACTGATACGTTTCTGGAGGTTTAGTGTGAGTGGTGGGTTCTTGCAGGGTCACCATCGGTCACCAACGAGGATGGGGTGACATCCCTAAATAAGAGGTCAGACTTAGGGTTGCAAGGTTGAAGGTGGCACTTCCGTGAGTACCAGGGGGGCTTCACCTGTGTCTTCTTCTTCCTCTTCTCTTTCATAGGTTGAGGAGGGCAGGACACAGGGAGAGCGGGCTTCTACAAGATTTGGAGATCTGGGCCCAAAAGAGAGCAGGCGACCTTGGGGCACACACATTGTGTGTCCTCTGGCCAAGTTGTGTAGTAGACCTCTGGGCTGAGAGAAGCCAGAGGAGATGGGAGGGGGGGTTGACAACTCTTAAGGAAGCCCCGTCACCACCGAGCGTCAAAGAAGAGGGACATTTCTTCGGCCTGGGAGGTGGAGTGACATCTTGAGGGGAGGGCATGCGAACCACGGTGGAAAGGGTAGGGGGATGGGATTTGGGGTAAGGAAGAGAGAGAGAGAGAGAGAGAGAGAGAGAGAGAGAGAGAGAGGATGAGGAGGAAAGGATGCAACAGAATCAAAAGTAGAAGTTATTGACACAGGGTGAAGTTGGTCATATTTCTGATGAGCCTAAGTGTAAGACAAAGAATCAAGGAACTTATACTCCTGTATCTTCTTTTCTTTCTGATAAGTAGGGCAATCTGGCAAGTGCGGAGTGTGGCAGTTTTGACAATTAACACACATGGGTGGCAAAACACAGGGGCTCCCTTCAGGGAGTGGGCATCCACATTCATGACACAAGAGGGTCTGCTGTACATCGGGAAAACGTGCCTAAAACGTAAACACCGAAAGCACCTAATTAGTGTTGGGATGTACAGCTTCATGTCACACCAATAACACATAACCTTGACCTTCTCTGGGAGGATGACTCCACCCAGAGTTCCACATCAGTTTGAAAGATGAGGTCTTTATGAAAAATGACTCACTGAACCATATTCAAAGAATGGTGATGAGTAACCGACACCAGGACATCGCCAAGATGAAAACAGGCACAAACGGCAGCAGACTGTGCAGCAGAGCTAGTTTTGCTCAAAAGCAAACCCAAGCACATCTTATTGGCACACTCCTCCCCAACGAAGTTGTCCGATATTTTCCACAAAAAATAACAGCTTTGAGCCAGTGAATGTGTACCCATCCATCCTAGTGCAGACTACGTAGGGGAAAAAGTGTTTCACTCCAAGCTGGCGAGCCTCGCCCTCCTCCCAATGTGTAGCCAGGGAAAGTACGGCTGCAAGGTCATAAAAAGCAGCATTCAATGATCCATTACCAACCAAAGAGATGGCTGTAGAACAATGGCCAGTTTTCTGGAGCTTGATACATTTCACATGCAAAGCATCCACCCCAATATCGCCCACTCCAATCAGGGGCTCTCCCCACATCCATCACCCAGCCATAGCAAGAGCTGTCTGGGAAAGCGGCCATTGCTGGGAGTATGATGCTCCAGAACGACAAGCAATCACTCCTAGATGGGGATGCAGCAGCTCAGGTATCAGAAGTGTGATCCATTTGTCGTCAGGAGGGCTCAGCCAGATGGGTGTGTAACAGCCCCACCACACTGACTGGCTGTACATGCTGGTGACCTAGCAGGGCACATGGCGGCTTCGGTGGAAGGAAGAGTGGAAGGGAGGGAGAGGAGGTATCCACACCACAGATGCTAGGGAGAGAGTTCTTCCCAAATGCCTCACACAATGGAGAGAAAATTTAGAAATGGGGGTCAAGCCCCAAATGGAGACCAAGAACTCCAAAAAGGATGGATGAAAAAGAAAAGGCAAGGGGAACAAAACTGCAAGCAATACAGGAAACCAGGTGGATAGACCATTCGATGTAAGTAAGGACACCAAGAGAGGGGAAGGAGGGTGCAGAGGGGGAGAAGTGAGGAAAAGGAGGGAGGGGCACGGGGAAGGGCATGCAGCCTAGGACAGATGAATGGGCTGCTACAGCTTGGGGCCCCCTGTGTGCCCCACACGCGAACTCACGAAAGAACCGCATGCCCCCTCCCTGGGACAGGGGGTGGGGAGTCTGACCCCTGAGAGAGGATGAGGTGTACTGTAAATATTTTCTAAAAATGAGGACATCCTCCCTGAAGTCCAGCCTCCTAAATCAATACTCTTCTATCTGTTCAATCTAAAAAACGAATCAGTCAATTCTTAACACATTTCTGTCCTCAATACCTTGTCACGTAGGCAACAGTTGCACGAAACACCAAAGTGAAATACCTGTAATGCGCATCTACCGACTACAAGCTATTCTATTCATGTCACTGGCATATTCTACTCCATTAGAGGCACTATAACCTGTAAAAACTGTCATGCCATGCATAGCTTTGCTGGAACCACTGCACTGCATTTTATGAAGGAATGACCATCAACCATACATACACCAAAGTCAAATGATGAGATGACTTTCCAAATGGCAGAACACGAGGGCAAGTTGCACAATAAAACTTGGCAGAATGTAATGGGATTCTTCATAGTCCACCTGGCTCCCCTTTCATCACCTACATCAGCTCGTCTCACTTCATAGATGGTATCTCTTTATCCCATCATTCTCACCTCCGCCTCTACAAACAAATCACTGTCCTCCATCT
Source organism: Schistocerca piceifrons (assembly GCF_021461385.2). Lineage (NCBI taxonomy): Eukaryota > Metazoa > Arthropoda > Insecta > Orthoptera > Acrididae > Schistocerca > Schistocerca piceifrons. The sequence goes on along the minus strand of NC_060139.1, from coordinate 115,599,531 downwards.
ACCTCTGTCCCTGCTTCCATCTGTATTTCCTTTGTCCCCTTCCACCAAATCTGCATGTCTCAGCCTCTCTATTTATGCTTATGGTTATTGAAGTATCATTTATCATGCTTTCTCATGCTCCTAAGACCTAGCTACAACAACGTGCAACTGGACCTTCCTGCACCTCGGGAATCTATACCTGCACATGTAATTGTATACTCTTGCCCTACTCTTCCTGTTACAGTGAGAGAAACACCTAAAAAGGTAAAAAGCAAAAAAAGTGGAGACCTGGCTGCTCTAACTATTTAAGCAAGTCAAAGAGTTTGGAAAAGGGTGAGAAAGCAGTTGTAACATGTTAGGCAAAAGAAAATAGAGAACTGAGGCATCTTGCACAAGAGGGTCTAAAGGTACAAAAGGGTGAGGGGGAAAGAAAGTAACTAGCAGTCGCATAAGGGAGTACCCACGGCAAGGGGAGGCTCTGCCCCCCCCCCCCCCCCACAACTACCTCGAACACTGAAAGCAGAGGAGTGTTTAGTGTAAAATTCGCTCTCCCTCAGGAAATGCATAAATGCAACACTTTGACAGTAGCTGTCTCATCATCCACAAGTATTTGAGATAGTGAGATGGGCGAGCTGAGAGCGTGCCGCGGATCAGCCAGCAGGGTGCACTCAAGAAGAACATGTGGTGTTGTCAGTAGACTA